>NC_064920.1:813822998-815132498 GCF_023897955.1 Schistocerca gregaria | reverse complement strand
TGTGCGGCCACGGAGAGTGTCTTTCATTGTTGGAAAAAGCCAAAAGTCACTAGAAGCCAGGCCAGGTGAGTAGGGAGCATGAGGAATCACTTCAAAGTTGTTATCACGAAGAAGCTGTTGCGTAACGTTAGCTCGATGTGCGGGTGCGTTGTCTTGGTGAAACAGCACACGCGCAGCCCTTCCCGGACGTTTTTGTTGCAGTGCAGGAAGGAATTTGTTCTTCAAAACATTTTCGTAGGATGCACCTGTTACCGTAGTGCCCTTTGGAACGCAATGGGTAAGGATTACGCCCTCGCTGTCCCAGAACATGGACATCATCATTTTTTCAGCACTGGCGATCACCCGAATTTTTTTGGTGGCGGTGAATCTGTGTGCTTCCATTGAGCTGACTGGCGCTTTGTTCTGGATTGAAAAATGGCATCCACGTCTCATCCATTGTCACAATCGACGAAAAGAAAGTCACATTCATGCTGTCGTTGCAGGTCAACACTGCTTGGCAACAGGCCACACGGGCAGCCATGAGGTTGTCCGTCAGCATTCGTGGCACCCACCTGGATGACACTTTTCGCATTTTCAGGTCGTCATGCAGGATTGTTTGCACAGAACCCACAGAAATGCCAGCTCTGGAGGCGATCTTTTCAACAGTCATTCGGCGATCTCCCAAAACAATTCTCTCCACTTTCTCGATCATGTCGTCAGACCGACTTGTGCGAGCCCGAGGTTGTTTCGGTTTGTTGTCACACGATGTTCTGCCTTCATTAAACTGTCGCACCCACGAACGCACTTTCGACACATCCATAACTCCATCACCACATGTCTCCTTCAACTGTCGATGAATTTCAATTTGTTTCACACCGCGCAAATTCAGAAAACGAATGATTGCACGCTGTTCAAGTAAGGAAAACATCGCCATTTTAAGTATTTAAAACAGTTCTCATTCTCGCCGCTGGCGGTAAAATTCCATCTGCCGTACAGTGCTACCATCTCTGGGACGTATTGACAATGAACGCGGCCTCATTTAAATCAACGCGCATGTTTCTATCTCTTTCCAGACCGGAGAAAAAAAATCGGAGGCCTTAGAACTTGAATGCACCTCGTAGTTGTGTTTAAACTATTTTGCTTTACATTTTGGACTTGGTATATTATAGTTATAAGCAATTCTGGCACATTTTGCTTATCTGTGATGAAGTCAAAAGAAACTCAAAGCCATTTTCTGAAATAGTGTTTTGTTTCTCCCAATAGACAGTGCCACACGTTCCTCCAAAAAATCGCTACACAACACACACACAAATGTCATACTAACAAATATAAATGTACCTAATGATGGAGGTTTAAGTCTTTGAAACGCGTCGTAGAGATAAATAAACAGTGACTGATAACACTAAACTTGTTATTTCATTTAATATCAAAGCATAATATCAACTAAACAAATAGTTATTTCCTATTGCTATGACAGTAGGCAGAAGAAGAACAGTTGTAAAGCAGGCAAAATAATGCACTTATGCCAGTGTCTACGAAATTCGTAAGCAGAAATTTATACAATCTCTACATCATAGTTAAACAAGAAGTGCTTGAACAATTTATAGCCTCTATTTATAATGGCCTAAATGTGAAGCAAATAGGTGAACACGAATATGTATATATTTCAGGCCAATGAAGATGCCTTGAAAATAACAAAGGCGAAACGCGCATAGCAAGAAAAATTTGTCTTATTCATTTGTGGTTAGATAGGCCTGAAGTGCCGCCCCGGGGTAGCCGCGTGGTCGGGGGCACCTTGTCACGGTTCGCGCGGCTCCCCCTGTCGGAGGTACGAGTCCTCCCTCGGGCATGGGTGTGTGTGTTGTTTTTAGCGTGAGTTTGTTTAAGTTACATTAAGTAGTGTGTAAACCTAGGGGCCGATGACCTCGGCAGCCTGCTCCCGTAGGACCTGAAGTAATAATTATCAACATAATATTAGACGTAACTGCGGATCACATGGCAGCAAATAGGAGAGAGAAGAATTGGAAGCCAAAACAGAGATGGATAAAATGTGAAACAGACAATGCGCCTGACGTGTAAAGAGGAAGAACAAGACGATGAAGTCTATTATTTACCTAATTGAAGGGTGTTTTGAAATCCACGATATAACGCGAAGCACGACGGCTGTCTGTGTAGGGGGGACATGTTAACAGTATGATAAGTGACACAGCAACACTGACAGGCGTAAATAACGCTAAGAGTGACATCAAACTTTCTGTTCACTCTGCAAAGACTGTGCCCGCGCAATAAACTGCCAATAATCTGGCGGGCGCAAGTAATCAAAATTGTTCGCTGTGCCTTTCTGTTCCTCCTCGGTTCAAATCATGAAAAAAAAGGTTCAAATGGCTCTGAGCACCATGCGACTTAACTTATGAGGTCACCAGTCCCCTATAACTTAGAACTAACCTAAGGACATCACACACATCCATGCCCGAAGCAGGATTCGAACCTACGACCGTAGCGGTAACGCGGATCCAGATTGTAGCGCCTAGAACCGCTTGGCCACCTCTTCCGGCTCAAATTATGACTACAGACATAAAGCAAACGCAATCAGAGCCATTACAGGCAAGAAATACGTCCACGAGAACTGTTCACTACCAAGCAAAGAGCTTCGTGACAATATGTCACGTATTTACGTGTCATCCCGCCACAGTTTAGTCCATACAGCGTCGGTACAATTGAACGGAAGTTTGTGGATCTCAAAGACCTCTTAGCCAATGGACAGAAGTGAATAATGGATACGACAGTTAGAATTTTGTTTCATTAATTCCAGAACGACCGTTTCTCTGCACTAACAACTCGGTTATTTCTTGGCATTAATCTCGTTTCATTGCTTTAATAGCTAATATGCTGACTGTATTCGCAACGATACACCTGGAGTTTATGCGGAGAACTCCCTGCTTTGTTCTGTATTTTTATAAGAGAGCCAGCCATTAACGGTCCCTTTAATACACGACACTGCAGACCGTCCCATTACGGGCTGCCAGCAGTTGTGTGTGGTTATAAAATCCTGTTATGGTCAGCGGGACTGATTAGGGGAACTGACTAACGTGGTAGTTAATGCAGGTAAACGGCAGTGTGTGCAGATTTCCTTTTTGTGGTACAAATAAGGAAACTGTTATCGCCATGCGTGAAATTGGCAGCTGGTCACATTTTTGTTTTTGCGGAGTGTGTATCATTCATACATCCACTTAATTATTCTTCATTTCTTTCAGTGCAGTTAAGAGTTTCTTGCAGTAGCTGGACTTGCGGCATATTTCCGTTTTACAATAAAATATACCTCTTGCGAAACGTTACGAATCCAACGAAACGAATGTAGCTATTTTATGAGTTGAAAATCAGTAACAGTTACGTACAATTTATCAGACAGCTTCTTAACTTCTACATTTACTTCAGTTTCAACGTTATGCAGGACACCACATGCGCAAAAATATAAAGATGTGGAAATCGATCTTGATTAGGAATCGGATCCAATGGCATTGTATATTCGTACATACAGTCATAATACACGTTATCCATAGAGTTTTGTTACCATTTCAAAAAATCATAACTTCGAAACTATTAGAGAGAGAGCATCGTAATTTTTGTAAAACGTTTAGAAGGTGTCGAAGCTTTTTTCCTGTTACGTTAGGATACCAGAATGTGCGGCACTCGTCGAACGTAGAACGTCAGTTCGATATGCGAGTTCTGCCCATGTACACGTCATTATTATAACCTCAATAGTTCTGACTACTTAACTGATTCGTGTACGAAGGGTAGCAGTGTTACTGACTGGGGTCGTGTACATGCAGTTGTTGATGTAGCTCCACAAAAGGAAATCTAATGGTGTGACATCAGGAGAGAGCCTGGCCCATGCGATGAGACCATCACGGTCCGTCGACATCTCACGGAAACCTTACATTCAAACCCCAGTGTGGATGTGTACTATCATGCTGGGAGATGATGGACCACTGAAGCTCTTCGATCTCCGACACACACACACACAGGCACACCGTTTCCGGCCGTGCTCTCAGAATCTATAACATTTCTCGAAATTTTTTACGAGAGGTTTCAACGTCAGCACTAAAAGACGCTGCATCACTGTAATTGTCTTATCAATAGCTAATGAATGCAATTATAAAAAAGTATAATGTTCTATTTAAAAAAGTACTTACTTCAATATCTCTGTTGATACCAGCGTTAAAGACATTAACCAAAGGAAAACATACGTGACCCAAGACGCTCAAACTTTTGCGGAAAGCCGCATTTCGGTATGTGTAACGGTTCACGAAATAAAAGATTAAAAGTGGCGTTACATCTTACGTGACTCACCCTATAGGTATAGTAAAGTTTCTAATTACAGGGTGTTACAAAAAGGTACGGCCAAACTTTCAGGAAACATTCCTCACTCACAAATAAAGAAAAGCTGTTATGTGGACATGCGTCCGGAAACGCTTAATTTCCATGTTAGAGCTCATTTCAGTTTCGCCAGTATGTATTGTACTTCCTCGATTCACCGCCATGATTACTTACGGGATACTCTACCTGTGCTGCTAGAACATGTGCCTTTACAAGTACGACACAACATGTGGTTCATGCACGATGGAGCTCCTGCACATTTCAGTTGAAGTGTTGGTACGCTTCTCAACAACAGATTCGGTGACCGATGGATTGGTAGAGGCGGACCAATTCCATGGCCTCCACGCTCTCCTGACCTCAACCCTCTTGACTTTCATTAATGGGGGCATTTGAAAGCTCTTGTCTACGCAACCCCGGTACCAAATGTAGAGACTCTTCGTGCTCGTACTGTGGACGGCTGTGATGCAATACGCCATTCTCAAGGGGTTCATCACCGCATCAGGGATTCCATGCGACGGAGGGTGGATGCATGTATCCTCGCTAACGGAGAACATTTTGAACATTTCCTGTAACAAAGTATTTGAAGTCACGCTGGTACGTTCTGTCGCTGTGTGTTTCCATTCCATGATTAATGTGATTTGAAGAGAAGTAATAAAATGAGCTCTAACATGGAAAGTAAGCGTTTCCGGACACATGTCCACATAACACATTTTCTTTCTGTGTGTGTGTGAGGAATGTTTCCTGAAAGTTTGGCCGTACCTTTTTGTAACACCCTGTATAACGTGATGAGTTTTCATGAAAGCTTTTCCGGTCAAGAAAATTAAACATTACTACAATTAAAAATCTTTTTAGCTGACGTGCGGAAAAATGCCTTCGAAGTTTCTAACATACAACAAGTAAAGTTTTAATAACTGCAAAAGAGTATGTTGAATTCCGAGTAATGGTTATTGGAATATGAATCTTACTCGAAAACAAATTATTCAGCGGGCTTGACTGGTCGTGAGCCGTAAAATCACACAACTCCCAAGAATAGCAGTACGCTGCTACGCAAACAGGTTGCCACCTATAAGCGTTTACGAAAGTTCTCCAGAGATTAGTAATAGTATCTGTTTATTTGTATATTCAGATAGCCTTTACCTGCTGCTTCGCTCGCGTATCTGTAGCACTGTTATGATGAGTAAATATAGGAGAAGTACAGCTGGAGATGTGTGTCGTCCTCTCCACTGCACCATCAGGGGAAGTCAGATACCGTACGTTTAATGTCTTTCTGTCTACGTCATCACAACTCCAACATGAATACATTGATTTGAGTGCACTTCTTTTTATATTTATTTGAAGCTTAGTTTAATCAGAATTGTCGCGACGTATGTTTGATGAAAATCTGTTCAGCCTTTTAAAGGTACCTGCTACACAAAGTGACAAGTTTCTCGCCAACAACACGCTGCCTAATCAGTATGTGGTACGTAACTTGATGTCATGCTAAAGCACAGACCTCAAAAATATTTACAAAGAAGTTCGCGAGAACATACGAGTATGATTATCTTATGTGGTTCATAAGAATTTTTGTCTTTCCAATTCGCTGCGCCAGGTGCAATCAAAAGACAAAAATGGTGTTTGTTGATGAACCGTAAAAGATAAGCGCAAGCTCTCGTGGAGTTTTGTGTAGATCTGTTTGAAATCTACAGTTTAGTGTTTTCCAGTTTGACGTTAGCTCGTTTCCCTGTGTAATGTATTGCAAAAGACTGCATTGCCAGCAAGCTTTTAGCTGCCTTGAATCACTATTATCGACTATAATAGCCTCTGACAGCTGATTTAATGTTTTTTAAGTAGCTGAAGTTCTTCTTCGGGGTTCAAGCTATTTCCATACCAAAGTTCATCAAATTCGATTCAATGGTTCAGTCTTGAAAAGGTGACAGACAGAGTTACTTTCACATTTGTGATATTTGTACGTTATGTATTATTCACTGTGCCTTTCATCAAGCAGTGAAGTGCTATATCGTAATGAAAATGCCAACCTGAACACCAGATCCTATTTGCCAACAGGACTTTGGCGAAATGTCAAGGCGCATAGAAAAACGGAAATACTGACTGTAAGAAACCTGACGAAGGTGAAAAATCGAAACATGTAGCTTCAGATAAAGCTATTTATAGTAACTATGGCTGCACTATTTCTTACAACCTAGAAAATATCCAAAGAAATCAAACATTTTTCGAAAATATATGAATGTGTGAGCCTGAATGCAGCTATAAAAATTTACAAATTTTTCACAAAGTAAAAGATTTAACTTTACTTGAATAGTGAGTATAACCGGCACAATAGCTGATTTATCTGTTACGCGATCACGAAACGATAAAATACCTCATGTTTTATTTTAATTTTGTCGTAAATTCTGATGAAAAAGAGACAATAAACAAATAAATGAAGGGATAACACTGCAAATCACTTTTACGTTACCGAAATTCCAGGCTTTTTGAGGTTTTTTAAACTCACAATTACATGCTGCCCGCAAGTAAAAATTGTGATTATGCCGAGATTCTCTCTCTCTCTCTCTCTCTCTCTCTCTCTCTCTCTCTCTCCTCTTTTTTGTTCTGGACAGTCTGGAGTGGGAGGAGGGGAGCACATGCCCCCGTGCCCACCTTCCCTCAGAATCCGCCCTTATTTCCAGGTAAATATTGCCTGTTGCGGTTTCCTTTACGGAGAAAAAGATTAGCCTATAACCCAGTCGAATATTAGGCGATGTCAAATATTAAGCTTTGGGACATCGCGGATGTGTTATGTTGGTCTTCGGAATAGAAAATCATAACGTTTAAGCGACCTAATTGTCCATAAATGCGGGCAGTGCTTCATCTGAAATAGCCACTTTTTCAAATAGTCGATGTCAGCATCTGCGGAGCCCAACATGTAACACGTGAATGCATATCACAGGGGAGGATCATTTGGCTACAATGCTTGGACCACTCCCACTTTGTACCCGGAAGGCCTAACCGCTTATGTAACACTGTAAGTTTAGATGATCTTGCTTCCTTTGTAATTCGCGTAATACACGACGAACTGATTTCTGAGAGCTGCGTTAAAACGCAGCTTGCACCCTGTCAACTCGTACCTGACACAAGGATTAACGACCACGTCGAGAAAGGTCTTTGACACTGCAGGTCTCTTTAAAGCCTTTGAACACCTCATTGTTCTTGTTCCCGCCAGTGGTGCCCTGCTATTTGCCGTCGCCGCACAACAGGTTTTGGTAGTGCATACCAGGTCGCACATTGCGTCATCTTCTGGTCCATCGCCATTTTTATGTAGTCCTAGTAAATCTGAATCAAAAGAAAAAAAAATTTAAGGGGTGATAAACGCCTTACAACAAACCATGATTCTCCATCTCTGTTTCCAAGTTATTATCATTTGATGTGATAGAGGGACTTTATGGAAACCATGTAGGACTATGCTCTTCCTTTTCCCATTGCTGCTGTGAGGTATGCTCTAGTGTCGTGTGCTGTTGTTCGAGCACGACGCTGATTTCGAAACGTACCAGTATAAATATGAATTTGAATAATTGTAGTAAATGTAGCGATAAATGACAACTCTTATAAAGGCTTAGGAATTTCCTAACTTTATAGGCATACCAGAGGAAAGATTAAGGTATTTTTTCCAATCAGACTTAACTATGAGAAAGCTCCGTGCATACGGAAGCACCATTTCTTAGGTGTTGACCGAAAATAAATTTCTCTGCAACGTTAGGCCGTTTTGAGGTTAATCTGGTTGTGAACCCATTGTTGGAGCGAATGAGTGGTGAGTCCAAATCAGACACGAAGCACCATTCAAAGCAGGGATTGAAAGTCGTTGGCCAAACAATATAAAGACTGCGTCTTTTCCTTCTGCCGAAAAGGCTGTGACAAGTGTTGTCACAGAGCAAGCCAACATTTGAAAAGTTAACGGAGACGTAGGACCTTTGAGAGGCAAGCTCGGCGCATTAAGAACTATTTAAATCATAATCGCTGTAGTTATGTTACCAAAAGCAAGTGTGATATAATTCTGCTAGTTGAAGAGTAATTGTCGCACATAGAACGGAAAATATTTCTTGCAATAATGGACACATATGACCTTCGCTGGGGACCAACTGCCGAAACATTAGACGGAAATAAATCCCTCCTATAATGGGCACGCGTTATTTCTATTACCACTGTTGGAAGTCAATAGCTGAAGCGTGAAGTAATTTATCTCTTCATTTCAGGAGCTGTCATAACAGCGGATGAGTTAACGCTGGGAGCCAGAGTGGTCTCGGGGTCAGCTGTTGTGGATTTTACGCACTTTCTAGGAGAGGGGCGTCTCTCAGTGAGTTATGCAGTGTTTGCTGTTGTTTTCTGTTGAAGAGACAGCCTTGGCCGAGGCCTGAGTGGAGCGGGGCTGGCAGCGTTGAGCGCTGTTTGCCCCACAGCGTGAGACACGAACCCATTTGGTGATAAGGAAGTGTCCTGGCGGTTTCGGGTTCAAAAAATGGCTCTGACCACTGTGGGACTTAACATCTGAGGTCATCAGTCCCCTAGAACTTAGAACTACTTAAACCTAACTAACCTAAGGACAGCACACAACACCCGGTCATCACGAGGCAGAGAAGCGGTTTCGGGGAGCGCGTCCAGTTGGTAGTAACAACGCGCAGAGAGACGTGTGCGTGCAACGCAGACCAGTTCGTGTTCCACGAGCGAGCAGCGAGCTGCGAGCCATGTACAGCCAAGAAGTTATCACAGTGGTACAAGAAAGGCCAGAGATTTGGCAGCCTACTCATTGTTGTTGTTGTTGTGGTCTTCAGTCCTGAGACTGGTTTGATGTACCTCTCCATGCTAATCTGTCCTGTGCACGCTTCTTCATCTCCCAGTACCTACTGCAACCTACATCCTTCTGAATCTGCTTAGTGTATTCATCTCTTGGTCTCCCTCTGCGATTTTTACCCTCAACGCTGCCCTCCAATACTAAATTGGTGATCCCTCGATGCCTCAGAACATGTCCTACCAACCGATCCCTTCTTCTAGTCAAGTTGTGTCACAAACTTCTCTTCTCCCCAATCCTATTCAATACTTCCTCATTAGTTATGTGATCTACCCATCGAATCTTCAGCATTCTTCTCTAACACCACATTTCTAAAGCTTCTATTCTCTTCGTGTCCAAACTATTTATCGTCCAGGTTTCAGTTCCATACATGGCTACACTCCATACAAATACTTTCAGAAATGTCTTCCTGACACTTAAACCTTTACTCGACGTTAACAAATTTCTCTTCTTCAGAAACGCTTTCCTTTCCATTGCCAGTCTACATTTTATATCCTCTCTACTTCGACCATTATCAGTTATTTTGCTCGCCATATCACGACAAAAATAGGTCGATTCGAAAGAGGATATGGAATGAAATAGCCGGCCAGAGTGGCCGTACGGTTCTACGCACTGCAGTCTGGAACCGAGCGACCGCTACGGTCGAAGGTTCGAATCCTGCCTCGGGAATGGATGTTTGTGATGTCCTGAGGTTAGTTAGGTGTAATTAGTTCTAAGTTCGAGGCGACTGATGACCTCAGAAGTTCAGTCGCATAGTGGTCAGATCCATTTGAACCTTTTTTTTTGTTATTGTTATGAAATAGCAGTGAAGCGTAATACTGACAGCAAATAAATATTTTTATTGTGCCATTCTGTTGTGACCAAACCAATGCACAAACATGTCTCGCATATTTCTTGCCGCTAGTGATGTTAGATCCA
Source organism: Schistocerca gregaria (assembly GCF_023897955.1). NCBI lineage: Eukaryota > Metazoa > Arthropoda > Insecta > Orthoptera > Acrididae > Schistocerca > Schistocerca gregaria. The sequence goes on along the minus strand of NC_064920.1, from coordinate 815,122,405 downwards.
AATAAAAGTTGAATTCACTATTACTTACGTCTAAGCAACTCGGCCCTCTAAGTTTTTCCTCCGGGTATTTAGTTGAATAGAAACTGGTGCAGGGTACTCTCAAGTGCGCATCGATCTTTCTTAAAATGTAATCAAATGTAGATACACACATTCTCATACATTCTTAGGATTTATCAGGATCTAATCGTAAACTCTCATACACCGTGTTAAACCCCCCAGACAAGTCTCTCTGTTTCAATAAAATACTTCGACCACTCCGTACACTGAATAAATCGCGTTTCAGAAATGTTTGTCCTTCCAGAATAAAATCAGATAGCAATGTGTCCAGCTCTGTTGTTTGCCTGACCTCTACAGAACGCTACTGCAGACTGCTGAACAAAGAGCTGCTACTCGGAACACTAGAGCGTCGGATCGTTTTCCGATGTCATCGAGCGTTCTAATCTCTCGCCGCCACGCTGCACATAGGCCGTAGCCAACACTCCGAGTAGATGGAGTAGTGGCAGACTGTTTAACTACTTTTAGCCGTGGCATTCCGTAGTGAAGGCACTTCATTTTAGGACAAACCGTATTTTACTCCGAATTAACTACCCTAGTAATTTTTGTGCTTTGGAGTTAATAAAATTCGTAGTCATTTTCCTCTCCTGCCGAGATTGCCTATGGGACTTCCTGTCAGCCAGATCAAAGTCTCTTTCTTACATCAGTAGCAAGGGTTATTCTAGTCCAAGAATCCTGTCGCACAGTCCTTTGGCGAAACCGAATGTCGGATTGTGGAAGTGTGTTACGGATGCTCCTATGCTCGTCTTCTGGAGCAAATGCAGGAAGAAATACGAGAGAATCAAATTATCATTCGTCAAGACATTGCACGTACCTATCTAGTGCTTCAGGAATGAGATAACAGAAAGATTAGAAGTAAGAACTGTTGAAACGGCCACCTTATTCACCAGATTTGACACCCTGTGACTGGCACTTGTTCCAAAATCTATAGACATTTGTAGAAGGGAAACGTTTCGACTGGCTTCGGCAGTCAAGGAAGGATATTTTGACGACTTTCCATAATCGTATTTCAGTGGAGTAGTGAACTATTCCGAAAAACGTTTGACTAAGTGTATTGGCCTGAAGGGGTATGGACATAAAAATACTATCCTTCACTTTACCATTGGATTCCAAAATACAGGGTGTTTCAAAAATGACCGGTATATTTGAAACGGCAATAAAAACTAAACGATCAGCGATAGAAATACACCGTTTGTTGCAATATGCTTGGGACAACAGTACGTTTTCAGGCGGACAAACTTTCGAAATTACAGTAGTTACAATTTTCAACAACAGATGGCGCTGCAAGTGATGTGAAAGATATAGAAGACAACGCAGTCTGTGGGTGCGCCATTCTGTACGTCGTCTTTCTGCTGTAAGCGTGTGCTGTTCACAACGTGCAAGTGTGCTGTGGACAACATGGTTTATTCCTTAGAACAGAGGATTTTTCTGGTGTTGGAATTCCACCGCCTAGAACACAGTGTTGTTGCAACAAGACGAAGTTTTCAACGGAGGTTTAATGTAAGCAAAGGACCTAAAAGCGATACAATAAAGGATCTAGTGCAGCAGGTGATCCAACAGCGGCCTCGGGTTTCCGTTCGCCGTGTTGCAGCTGCGGTCCAAATGACGCCAACGTCCACGTATCGTCTCATGAGCCAGAGTTTACATCTTCATCCATACAAAATTCAAACGCGGCAACCCCTCAGCGCCGCCACCATTGTTGCACGTGAGACATTCGCTAACGATATAGTGCACAGGATTGATAACGGCGATATGCATGTGGGCAGCATTTGGTTTACTGACGAAGCTTATTTTTACCTGGACGGCTTCGTCAATAAACAGAACTGGCGCATATGGGGAACCGAAAAGCTCCATGTTGCAGTCCCATCGTCCCTGCATCCTCAAAAAGTACTGGTCTGGGCCGCCATTTCTTCCAAAGGAATCATTGGCCCATTTTTCAGATCCGAAACGATTACTGCATCACGCTATCTGGACATTCTCCGTGAATTTGTGGCGGTACAAACTGCCTTAGACGACACTGCGAACACCTCGTGGTTTATGCAAGATGGTGCCCGGCCACATCGCACGGTCGACGTCTTTAATTTCCTGAATGAATATTTCGATGATCGTGTGATTGCTTTGGGCTATCCGAAACATACAGGAGGCGGCGTGGATTGGCCTCCCTATTCGCCAGACATGAACTCCTGTGACTTCTTTCTGTGGAGACACTTGAAAGACCAGGTGTACCGCCAGAATCCAGAAACAAGTGAACAGCTGAAGCAGTACATCTCATCTGCATGTCAAGCCATTCCGCCAGACACGTTGTCAAAGGTTTCGGATAATTTTTATTCAGAGACTACGCCATATTATTGCTACGCATGGTGGATATGTGGAAAATATCGTACTATAGAGTTTCCCAGACTGCAGCACCATCTGTTGTTGACAATTGTAACTACAGTAATTTCGAAAGTTTGTCTGCCTGAAAATGTACTGTTGTCCCAAGCATATTGCAACAAACGGTGTATTTCTATCGCTGCTCGTTTAGTTTGTATTGCCGTTTCAAATATACCGGTCATTTTTGAAACACCCTGTACATTAATTAACGCAGTCGCGCCGTCGCGGAGAACTGTGTTTCTCGCTATGGGGCGGCTCTTGTTCATTAGAGATTGGTCGTTCGCGAACTAACAGGTCCAAAGGAACGGTTCACCAAGATGAACGGAAGGAGCGAAAACGAATTCTAAGGAACGGTCTATGAGAGTTCACTTCGGTCGCGGCTTTCTCCTAACAGTTCCTGGGAAGGGGAAACGGTCGGTCTCGTTCCCGCAACGGCACGTCGGCCGGTCTCCTTCCAGCTTCGGTCCCGTTCCCGACTCTGTCTCGGTCTCGGTCTCCCTCGGCCGAACTCGTCCTTCTTCGTGTGAACACTCGTCGCAGTTTGACTGCAGACTGCTGCAAGTACCATCAGTATCGAGTTGTTCGTTTCGTTCGCTGCGCGCGGCCATTCTAGATCTGTTTCAAACCTTTTTTGAGATCTGGAGTTCTTGATCTTTTCGTATCCTATTCAGCGTCCACGACCTTCAATTAAAAGGTATTTTATAATTACGTAAATTACATAAAAATTACGTTGTATGTAATACATACATCTTTTACGGTAACAAAACGGCATATAAGCTTACTTCACCATTTCGTTAAACAGCAAAAGATATATTTATAAAAAGGCACGTTTTTTTGTTATTACACTTGCAAAGGAAGTTGGCCCGGCACGCACGAGTGGCCATTTTCCGTCTTTTCTGATCCAAGGTAAAACAGCATGTGCATTGTTGCCGAAGGCAGACCGACTTACAACCGAACGAATCCCGCGCTCCATAATCGAGTGTCTGGTCTCACACTTTGTAAAGAGAATATGATAACTTCTACAATATTATTTCAGTGGCACAGGGTGACGCACGAAACTTCGGCCCCGGGTAATAGACTGCTCATTGTCGCCCACTAATCGTCATCTATTGTTTCGAAGTTGGTGTCTGCATTAGCTTATTTGTCATTTCTTTATTGCCTCATTATTACATGTATATCTATTCTGCTCGTAGCGGTCAACAAATGGTGCGTAATTGGCGAGCAATCTTTACTCGGGGCCGGTTTTCCTTGCGCCATATTATATTATTGCACTGCGAGCAGCCACAGTTGGCTAAACGAGAGATTTTGCAGAATTACGAAAATTACTTCTAAAAGTGTGTAAGAATTCCGTAACGAATAACAACTCTGCACTCCAGGGGCGAGGCATGCCTCCTCTTGGCGCCTTCCGTCTTCAGTCACCTATGAAACTAATTTTCAGTTTTTCACAAGAACCATATACCATGCACAAATGAATGGTGAACGAGTAAAAATAAACGGTTTCCCAAAAAAGAGCGATCACCGGTGAACTAGTTCCCAAGGATGGACAAGTATCCCCATCTCTAGTGTTCATGCTTTATGTGGCGGTGCCGGTTTCCTTGTTTCTCGTCGTGAGGCTGCGGTCGTCCTAGGCAACTATTTTAACATACTAACCTCTTATTTTGAAAGTGGCAATAATTTAGCATTAAATTCAACAAATTATGTGACACCTCATTTGTTCAAAATACTCTCTCGTTGAAGGATCCCAGAAAATTGTATTCACATCTGTTTGTTGCGCCTGGGTGACGGATATGCTTTCAACGTTAATGCATTGCTGGTAGCGTAATTGATAGAATGCCAGTGGCGGTAACGCCCGCGTGAAAATGTTAAATCGAGGGGAATTCTTTTGCAGTAAACTACACTCCTGGAAATTGAAATAAGAACACCGTGAATTCATTGTCCCAGGAAGGGGAAACTTTATTGACACATTCCTGGGGTCAGATACATCACATGATCACACTGACAGAACCACGGGCACATAGACACAGGCAACAGAGCATGCACAATGTTGGCACTAGTACAGTGTATATCCACCTTTCGCAGCAATGCAGGCTGCTATTCTCCCATGGAGACGATCGTAGAGATGCTGGATGTAGTCCTGTGGAACGGCTTGCCATGCCATTTCCACCTGGCGTCTCAGTTGGACCAGCGTTCGTGCTGGACGTGCAGACCGCGTGAGACGACGCTTCATCCAGTCCCAAACATGCTCAATGAGGGACAGATCCGGAGATCTTGCTGGCCAGGGTAGTTGACTTACACCTTCTAGAGCACGTTGGGTGGCACGGGATACATGCGGACGTGCATTGTCCTGTTGGAACAGCAACTTCCCTGGCCGGTCTAGGAATGGTAGAACGATGGGTTCGATGACGGTTTGGATGTACCGTGCACTATTCAGTGTCCCCTCGACGATCACCAGAGGTGTACGGCCAGTGTAGGAGATCGCTCCCCACACCATGATGCCGGGTGTTGGCCCTGTGTGCCTCGGTCGTATGCAGTCCTGATTGTGGCGCTCACCTGCACGGCGCCAAACACGCATACGACCATCATTGGCACCAAGGCAGAAGCGACTCTCATCGCTGAAGACGACACGTCTCCATTCGTCCCTCCTGTCGCGACACCACTGGAGGCGGGCTGCACGATGTTGGGGCGTGAGCGGAAGACGGCCTAACGGTGTGTGGGACCGTAGCCCAGCTTCATGGAGACGGTTGCGAATGGTCCTCGCCGATACCCCAGGAGCAACAGTGTCCCTAATTTGCTGGGAAGTGGCGGTGCGGTCCCCTACGGCACTGCGTAGGATCCTACGGTCTTGGCGTGTATCCGTGCGTCGCTGCGGTCCGGTCCCAGGTCGACGGGCACGTGCACCTTCCGCCGACCACTGGCGACAACATCGATGTACTGTGGAGACCTCACGCCCCACGTGTTGAGCAATTCGGCGGTACGTCCACCCGGGCTCCCGCATGCCCACTATACGCCCTCGCTCAAAGTCCGTCAACTGCACATACGGTTCACGTTCGAGCTGTCGCGGCATGCTACCAGTGTTAAAGACTGCGATGGAGCTCCGTATGCCACGACAAACTGGCTGACACTGACGGCGGCGGCGCACAAATGCTGCGCTGCTAGCGCCATTCGACGGCCAACACCGCGTTTCCTGGTGTGTCCGCTGTGCCGCGCGTGTGATCATTGCTTGTACAGCCCTCTCGCAGTGTCCGGAGCAAGTATGGTGGGTCTGACACACCGGTGTCAATGTGTTCTTTTTTCCATTTCCAGGAGAGTATGTCGTTTACCAGTAATTCGTGCCAGACTCTAAGATTGTGACAAAGGAAGCTAGTGTGGACACTGAGCCGTGGCGCTCGTTACTGGCGCGCCAGTCTCTTGGATGTCCATTATCGATCCTTCGATGTTTCTTATCTCTGCTTGACTTGTTGTTTTCCGCATTCGCGGGGCGAGTGGCAGTTGACGTTTGCTCGGGCTACCAGCTGAGACGCCGCGAGGTACAACGTGGGAAGCAACCTCGTGTATGCGGCGTAGTTTGTATGCGGTCTGCCGGTTCAGGATGGAGGAGATGTGTTGACTACCTCCCGTCTGCTCTCCTGATTTTGCTCGCCGTGTCTTCCGACCGCCTACCGTGTGTTGCTGCCTGGTGTATTCCACACGAGTCATACCGGACGTCCAGCAGAAGTTAAACAGCCTTGTGTTTCTTTTAAAGAAAAATGTGTAAGACCTTTTTTAACCAATTTTGCTGGCCTCTTAAGTGTGACCCTAGTGTTTACACTGCCTTTGCGGATAGCTAATTCTTTTAAATTTAAGTAGTTGGCTTTCCCTGTCCTTAATAATCTTTTTGGGGTTTTATTTGAATTTTCTCGTTGGGGCTCCTTCCTTGTGCTTGGTGAAATGTTTACTTGTATAGCGGGAAGTGACTCCGGATAAGGTGTTTGGTGTTGCTGCCGCTCCTGGCATTCGTCTTTTCAATTAAGTGTTGTGATCCCTTCGAGCGACCTGGTGTCACTCCCCGTTAATTAATGCTGGTTTATGTGTACTTAATTTTGAATTGGCCTTTTGAATTAATAATTTGGAGCGCGGTATAGCACTAAGGCAACCTCATTGTATACCACCTTGTGCCCCGGTCTAGTACCTTAATTTTCAGTGTCACGAGTTAGCTTCACTACCGGTTTTACTGATGTGCTCTCTTCAAAATCTTGTCTTGTATAAGTTTGCCCCATGTGTGTCTGGGAACACAGAGATGAGCATTATTGTGACTTCAGTGCTAGTCAGTTAATGGAATCTTCAATCTTCATTTTGGCTTGGCTTCCACTGAAGACTTTGAGTGGAACGTAGTATGTTTGATTTGTTATTCATTTAATTACTGTAACTTTGTTTATATAGTGGGGAGCAAGACATTTAAAGACTGTTGGTATTAACTCCCCTAGTTGCTGGGTGTTGCTAATTCGTTCCAAATGGCCTGCTACTTATTCAGTGGCAAGGCTGTTGATTAGTTGGTTACTGTGAGTACAAATTCACGCTTCTTATTTGTTGCCGAAATTGTTAGTGTCTGTGTCGTGATTCAATCACTAGCTAAGTGTTTGAGATGGATTCATGTAAACCTTACATTGCGTCCTTAAAATTTGTTGCCAGCAGAAACCCTTAAGAGAATTAAGTTTTGTCACTGCTTATGTTAACCTTTCTGGAAGCAATATTTGATGTAGCTAAATTTTGTCTTAAAATGTGTATTTCTCTGATGTAATAAACGCGTGATAAAAGAACAAAGCAAAGGGGCCTGGTCCTTCCTATTGTGGCCGGTTTGTAACACGTATCAGACACTGTCCACAGCATTTGCGGATGCATCAGAAGACAATAATGCAAATGAACGGGAAAGGAATTGGGCTTCGCTGCATGACGACGGCCTTGTCGGCCGACGAATATTATTGAAAGATAAAATTAGCATCCCGCTAAGAGCGTAACTTGTAACTGGAACGATAGTCTGTGGGTGAAGAAGAGATTTACCTCGAAGGAAATGTGGCTTACAAAAACTGAAATTTATGAATTATTTTGTTTTCAGCCTGTCTCAAGAACTTTCTGACTCTGTCCGGTATTATAATATCGGTTTCGCGCAGGGGAAATATTTATGTTAGAAGTATCTGAATGAACTGAAGCTGTACCTCAGACGTAGGAAAAGAAGGGAGAAAATCCTCTCGGATGACATGGGAAGTTGCGGATTTGTGGCTGTACATTACAGTAAAGTAGCTGCACGTTGCGCTAACTTTTCGAAAGTTCATACGATCCGAAACGAATCAGAGAAGCGAAGTGACAGCTACCCGTGTAATATCTCTCGTTTCACGCAATTCGCTTGAGTCAGGAGGGTTTCGACGACCGAAAACGATGGCCATTTCGCCGCCCGTAATTTGACTTCCACAGACGTGCCATTAGTTAGAAATTATATTCGATGGTCACTCTGAGCAAATTGGCAAGGCATTAAAGGTAATGTCCGGAATATCTGCGCGCAGGCACAACTGGCAAACGCGAAAACCGGACAAATGAATTGCTGGCAGTTAGCGTTTCCGCGGGCCACGAAGCCCGTAACGACCCGTGTAACCTGCAAATCGTCACTTCCCTTCCCTAAATGGACCCTGGAGGCGGCCGAGCCCGCGAGTTACGGCTTATGTGGCGCACTGCAACAAAGTGAGAGCTGCCGCAGCCATAAAGGCGGCCGGCCGGTCATTAACGCTGGCAAGTGCGAAACAACGGCGTCCGTCTGCCAGGCATCCAGCGCGGGGCAGGGCAGGGCAGGCTGGGTACAGCAGAGCAGGCCAGTGATTGGGCACTGCGGCTGCCGGGGAATCCCCGCCGCAGGCGCTCGGCGAGTCCACTGTGCGCTGCTGCTCCTGTCCCTCTGACGTCTCCTGCCCTCTGGCGTCCACAAGTCTGAGTTGTGCAGCACCTGTGCTGGTTACACTATTACGTTTTTCTAGATACTAACCTAATGATTATCATTTTGTGACTTGATGAATGACTAAGAAACCTACAAGCCTAGATAGAGTACCAGGGGCAATACAGATGTTCAAATGTGTGTGAAATCTTATAGGACTCAAATTTTTATTTTTTTAATCATCAACAACAGTCTTGATCACGAATTTATCAAGGTGACCGGTTTCGACCACTACTGTGGTCATCTTCAGACCATTGAGTAGGAACCTCTTTCTTTTGGAGAATCACTACTGTGATTCTCCAACAGAAAGAGGTTCCTACTGTGATTCTCCAACAGAAACAGGTTCCTACTCAATGGTCTGAAGATGACCACAGTAGTGGTCGAAACCGGCCACCTTGATAAATTAATCGTGATCAAGACTGTTCTTGATAGTAAAAATTTGTAAGACTTTGATCACTGCATTTCCTGTAATGTATTCAAAAATAATTATAGGACTCAGTTGCTAAGATCATCAGTTCCTAAACTTACACAGTACTTAACTTAAATTATCCTAAGAACAAACACACACACCCATGCCCGAGGGAGGACTCGAACCTCCGCCGGGACCAGCCACACAGTCCATGACTGCAGCGCCTAAGACCGCTCGGCTAATCCCGCGCGGCTGCAGTTCACGTGTAAACTCACAATATTTGATTAACTCGGAATACATTAAAAATATAAATCGCAAAAAAACTTTATTGAAATGAAACGATCGTTTGGCATTGATGTCTGGGAAAGTTCGGAGCAGGCCGAACATCTTTTCTCGGAAAACGTTGCAAAACGACTGAGCTTGATTATGGTTTGTGCATACTGTGTACCTCATATTCTAGCGTAGTAGTGGTTGCCTTTCCGATTGAAATGGAACACAGCCTTATCACAGAATACTAATCGTGAAGGAAGTCGTAACCTTCAAGATGAATTCAAAGCATGTTGTATTCTTCAAATATACTTGACGTCCAGCAGATAAATGTGACATGAAGATAACAATTTACAACAATTTATTAGTATAAACTTTACACTAAAAAATGGTTCAAATGGCTCTGAGCACTATGGGACTCAACATTTGTGGTCATCAGTCCCCTAGAACTTAGAACTACTTAAGCCTAACTAACCTAAGGACATCGCACACATCCATGCCCGAGGCAGGATTCGAACCTGCGACTGCAGCGGTCACGCGGTTCCAGACTGACGCGCCTAGAACCGCACCAGCCTGCAACTTTACACTACTTATCATTAATACGACGATGGTGCTTGGAAATAGTTTAAGTTCAAGTAGTTGGGGTTCCCTGTCCTTTATAATCTTTTGGGGCTTTTATTGCATTGATCTAGCTTTAACTCTGGTCTAGTGTTGAATGCCCAGCCCAGTTTGGTTACCTATCGAAGTGACGCAGTGATTAGCACACTGGACACGCAAAAAAAAAAGAAAAAAAGAAAAAAAAGTATGAAACTTCCTTGTAGAATAAAACTGTGTGCTAGAACCTAGGACCTTTACGTTTCGTGAGAAAGGGTTATACCGACTGAGCTATTGTAGCACGACTCGACACCAATCCTCACAGCATTACTTCGTGTCCTATCTTCCGAACTTCGCACAATCTTGCAAGAAATGATGTACGATTGAAACGAGGATGTTTAGGAGTGACAATGTACAGAGATATGTGGCGGAATGACCACATATCCGCGGGAAAAGCAAATAATAGGTTGCGAATCATTGTTACGATTTGGGAAACTGTAGCTTGTGTTACAAAGGACACTGCTTACAAAACCATTGTACTGACCTTTCTTTAATGCTGCTCAAGTGCACGGAAACGATATTAGTTTGACCCAACTGTGGTCATGGAACGCATACAAAAGAACGATGGGAGTAGGTACAGGCTTGTTTGACTGGCGAAAGTGTGTCATAAAAATATTTAAAATTCTTAACTGGAAGATATTAGAAGAGCAACGACGTACATCTTACGAGAGCCCGCTTAGAAATCTGCAAGAACCATCTGTCAGGGCAAGAAATTATAAATATGCTTCAGCTTCTTACATAGTTATCCGATAGAGATCGTGCAGATAAAATTAAGCAACTTACTTTGTAACTTACTCTGATTATGGCCGCACGATACGCATCCGAAATATCAGAGGAAGAAATTTTACTTGCGCGGCTGCGTGCCCGAAATTTAATAGACTGTAAGAGCAGTTATTCGTCTGATGCTCCATCCGAAAAATGAAATAGAAGGAGCTTTGTTATATGATACAAAAATAACGTTCATTCTACCACGCAAGCCAACCGCTGTGGCCGAGCGGTTATAGGCGCTTCAGTCCGGAACCACGCTGTTGCTACGTCGCAGGTTCGAATCCTGCCTCGGGCATGGATGTGTGTGACGTCCTTCGGTTAGTTAGGTTTAAGTAGTTCTAAGTCTAGGGGACTGATGAACTCAGATATTAAGTTCCATAGTGCTTAGAGCCATTTGTTTTCTACCAAACACTTCACAATGGTTCGCAGAGTTTAGATGTTGATGTAGACTCTCAAGTCCAATCGAAAGTAAATGAAACGAAGAAACGATACTTTTCTGGGGAACATGAGCACACTTCTTTCTCCTTTGTAGATTGGTCCACCATGTCAGCACTGAGGTCCTGCAACAATGCTACAACAGTAATGCTTTTTCTCGAAAGCAGGAGCTAATATATTTTCAAGCATACTAAGAAAGATCTTAAAGCTACGAGGGATATTCGGAAAGTAAGGTCGCGAAATGGAAAACACAATGAAAATAAAAAATGTTTTGTTTGGAATAGTTTGCTACACCTTCCAGCTAATTGACATATTTGCCCCTCCGAGATGGACATTTGTTGTAGTGTTGTACCAACTTTCCAATACCCTCGTCATAGAAGGCAGCAACCTGTGGTTTCCGCCACTTCTCTACACCAGTCTGCAGTCCGTTGTCTATATCAAAATGTTGTCTTCATAGGCAGTGGTTTATTTGAGCAGGGATGAATATCAGAGGGAACTAACTCTGGGCTGCATGGTGAGTGATCAAACACTTCCTATCGAAAACTCTGCACGGATGTCCTCATTCACCCTGCAGTGTGTGGCCGAGAATTGTCAGGAAGCAGGAAATGCATGACAGGTACGTTATGTGGGGTTGCATGGAATCAGGCGAAACATCACGGCAGGCACTCGTACTTGGCGGGAGACACTATTGTTCGAGGCATTTTTATGTGCTCACTGTGTGAGCAGAGCTGAAAAGAGCGGCGTGACGTGATCGACAGCCATACTGGACACACTGCCCAACACATCTGTGCAAACCTTCATCGGATTTTCACTGCCTTTTCCATTTCGCTGCCTAATGGACCTTACTTTCTGAACAGTCTTCGTGTAACTGAGGAATCAGCGGAGAATTTGTAAATCATCGTCATCACCTTCTTCGGCAGGTATAAGGCTGTGGACATTGTGCTGACTTATGGAGATTAGTTCAAGCCTTCCCATCTGGCTTTGGGTCTCTCTATGTTTCTACATCCTGTTAATACGTATTTGTATAGTTTTTTGGTAGCCTGTTGGTTCCATCCCGCTAGTGTGCTCTTTTCATTTCCTTTATTATTCCTCTATTATTTTTTCGTTTAGAGTATTAATTATAATTCTGCTCCTATTTCTGTATTTCGCATTTGCTGTCGTGTACGTCTAAATCTACGTCAACATTCCGCAACCCACTGTGAAGTGCATGGCACAGTGTACAACCCGTTGTAGGAGTTATTAGGATTTATCCTGTTCCATTCACGTGCGGTACACGAGGAGAATGACTACTTAAATGGTACCCTACGTGCTGTAATTAATCTAATCTTGTCCTTACTGTCCCTGAAGGAGTGATATGTAGGGTGTTACAGTGTATTCCTAGAGTCTTTATTTAAAGCTGGTTCTTTGAATGTTGCAAGCAGGTTTTCTCCGGTAGTAGACGTCTATCGTCAAGAGTCTGTCAGTCAGTTTCTTCAACAACTCTACAACATTCTCCGACAGATGTAACAAATCTGTGATCAATCATATTGTCTTTCTTGGTATACTTTCAATATCGCCTGTTAGTTCTATTTGGTGCAGGTTCCACACACTTGAGCTATATTCCAGGATGGGTCGCACGAATGACTTGTAAGCAATCTCCAATGTAGGCCGATTGCGTTTCCCCAGTATTCTACTGATAAACCGAAGTGTACCACCTGCTTTAACTATGACTGAGCCTACGTGCTCATTCCATTTTATATCATTACGAAGTGTTAACCCAGTTATATGTATAATTTACCCGATTCCAGCTGTGACTAATTGATATTATAGTCATAAGATACAAAGTTGCACAGTTTTACATTTCTGAACACTGGTTTGTGTATTTCTCAGAAACGTCATTTCCACACTCTGGATTCTTAGTATACCCTTTTTTGTCGTTATCCATGTTTCGATTCTGCACATCGCAGGTGGAAGATGTAATCTTTTGCAAAATTTCAGGTGTCTCGTTTCTTAATTTCCTCTGTATGATTCATCTAATGTCATTGATTAATTTCAGTTTCTGTACCGACCGAGTATTGACGGTATGATCATAACATCTGGTGCAAAGGATATGCTATACAACATCTCAAGAGAAGGAAGCTTAGAATGGTAACTCAGAGAAGGCAGCCTTATCGGCTGTTGCACCAGCTATGAGATGGTCTCCCATACTGGGACGTGAAGACTCCGAATACTACAAATAGTAATAGTCGCATTGATCTTTTGATGACGACTAACCTCAAATTAAATTTTTAAATCACTCTCTCTTCAAGTGCATAGCACAGTACTCTGAAATCAGTACTTGTCCACCGCAGAGTCTTGAAACGTCGATCTGTTTGTACGAAATACTATCGACGGTATGAATGATAGCTCCACATACACGCAAAGCATACTTGGACAGTACATTGACTAGCGCATACCTCTGCAGAGGAAAGTTCATCATCACTTCTCTTCGAGTATGAGGTCTCTAGAAAAACAACATACACTCCTGGAAATTGAAATAAGAACACCGTGAATTCATTGTCCCAGAAAGGGGAAACTTTATAGACACATTCCTGGGGTCAGATACATCACATGATCACACTGACAGAACCACAGGCACATAGACACAGGCAACAGAGCAAGCACAATGTCGGCACTAGTACAGTGTATATCCACCTTTCGCAGAAATGCAGGCTGCTATTCTCCCATGGAGACGATCGTAGAGATGCTGCATGTAGTCCTGTGGAACAGCTTGCCATGCCATTTCCACCTGGCGCCTCAGTTGGACCAGCGTTCGTGCTGGACGTGCAGACCGCGTGAGACGACGCTTCATCCAGTCCCAAACATGCTCAATGGGGGACAGATCCGGAGATCCTGCTGGCCAGGGTAGTTGACTTACACCTTCTAGAGCACGTTGGGTGGCACGGGATACATGCGGACGTGCATTGTCCTGTTGGAACAGCAAGTTCCCTTGTCGGTCTAGGAATGGTAGAACGATGGGTTCGATGACGGTTTGGATGTACCGTGCACTATTCAATGTCCCCTCGACGATCACCAGAGGTGTACAGCCAGTGTAGGAGATCGCTCCCCACACCATGATGCCGGGTGTTGGCCCTGTGTGCCTCGGTCGTATGCAGTCCTGATTGTGGCGCTCACCTGCACGGCGCCAAACACGCATACGACCATCATTGGCACCAAGGCAGAAGCGACTCTCATAGCTGAAGACGACACGTCTCCATTCGTCCCTCCATTCACGCCTGTCGCGACACCACTGGAGGCGGGCTGCACGATGTTGGGGCGTGAGCGGAAGACGGCCTAACGGTGTGCGAGACCGTAGCCCAGCTTCATGGAGACGGTTGCGAATGGTCCTCGCCGATACCCCAGGAGCAACAGTGTCCCTAATTTGCTGGGAAGTGGCGGTGCGGTCCCCTACGGCACTGCGTAGGATCCTACGGTCTTGGCGTGCATCCGTGCGTCGCTGCGGTCCGGTCCCAGGTCGACGGGCACGTGCACCTTCCGCCGAACACTGGCGACAACATCGATGTACTGTGGAGACCTCACGCCCAACGTGTTAAGCAATTCGGCGGTACGTCCACCCGGCCTCCCGCATGCCCACTATACGCCCTCGCTCAAAGTCCGTCAACTGCACATACGGTTCACATCCACGCTGTCGCGGCATGCTACCAATGTTAAAGACTGCGATGGAGCTCCGTATGCCACGGCAAACTGGCTGACTGACGGCGGCGGTGCACAAATGCTGCGCAGCTAGCGCCATTCGACGGCCAACACCGCGGTTCCTGGTGTGTCCGCTGTGCCGTGCGTGTGATCATTGCTTGTACAGCCCTCTCGCAGTGTCCGGAGCAAGTATGGTGGGTCTGACACACCGGTGTCAATGTGTTCTTTTTTCCATTTCCAGGAGTGTATAATAGACTAGCATCCTTCTCGCGCCAGCTTCCACGGGTAGCACTAAACAGCTACGGCCGTAGGACCGGTTTATACTTTATTGTGATATACATAAATCTTCCTCGTAAATCAGCCTGTTAGTGAAAACAGTATCAAAATTACTAGCGCATTTCCTGAGATTAGCCTTCACATACAGACAGGTGAACGTGACGAAGAACTCTAATTTATAATACGTATAGGTTATATCTCATTATCTTTACATTATACTGCCTCAAATTTTAGGTAAACTCTCTGCAATACTCTCCAGCCTGTTTTTTCGGCAAGCACTGGACTCACTATTGCTATTATAGAAACTTCACGAAGGGTGTGATACCGTGAGAAAAATTCACATTAAAATAGGTCACTCTTGTACTCATCGCAACAGAAATTTGATCGTGTGTCACTCGTCCTGCCCACTAATGTAACTAAGAAGCTCTATTAACCTGCTATCCCCAGCCTTTTCTCGCTCATCAGCATCATCAAAAGTAGCATGATGCTACATTAGACATGCAGTCATTCATCCACGTATAGGGAACTGTTGCATCTGAGAGGGAACGTTCACAATTCGCAAGAAAATGGTGCTCAGTGGGCGCAAAATAAGGATCCTTTTCCGCATTGAGCAGGAAATCGCTAGGGGAGTTCCTCGCCATGGACAACATTTATTGACGAATGCACCACTGGGCTTAACCGCGTTGAATACATAGAACATGATCGGTATACAGCTCACTTTCCTATTAGTCTTAATTGGATTTTTCATGCTTTCGCTAAATCATTTCAAAAAATGGTTCAAATGGCTCTGAGCACTATGGGATTTAACTGCTGAGGTTTTCAGTCACCTAGAACGTAGAACTACTTAAATCTAACTAACCTAAGGACATCACACGCATTAATGCCCGAGCCAGGATTCGAACCTGTGACCGCAGCGGTCGCACGTTTCCAGATTGTAGCGCCTATAACCGCTCGGCCACTCCGGATAGCTAAATCATTTCAGACAGATGATTTATTCAACAATGATCGATTTCCTCTATCAAGCGTGTAAAATTCGTCTCTATTGACAGTGACGATGACGTTGACTGAACATAACATTTCCTTCGATCATTTTTCTTTGGTTTTCAGAACTGGGACGACGTTATTAATGACATCGAGACTATCCGGACATTAAACTTAACTCTTTGATTCCTTTAACACTCTACTCTGTGCTTAAGAACTCCATGGTATCACTACAGTCGGTCTAATATGCCAAGGTGATTTCTCCTCGCACTGTTGACGAAAGTGAAGAAGTAGTTTAGCTTTCGAGACGCAGTCAAATTACATTATGAGTATGTTCGACTATCCCGGTATAGCTCTGGGAGGAGACAAGCGGGTGTTTGAGACTGAGGCGGTTGGCAAATGGTGGAAAGAGCAAGGGTGCGGAGCTCGTTATGCTAGCTCGATGTTTCGGTAAACCGACACCCTCTCATTATTTTCAGTGGTCGCGAATGGAGCGATGGGTACGGTGTTCTTCCCGCAGAAAAAGTGCTTTGTGTCGGCGTGGGAGAGGAAGGCTGAATTGGCTCGAGCAACAGTCGGCGAACAGCCGGGAGCCGTCGCCCGGAAACGCCTCCTCGCTAGGCGTTGGACCAGGAGTCGGGACCTAATGAGTGCTCAGGGGCAGTCCAGCGTCACACCAGTCCACCGGCTGCAACGGGTCTGCCGCCTCTACCGGGACATTTGTGTCAGGTAACGCTCCACTGCCACCCTTGTTTGAGCTTACATACATGTGTTACTTCCCGTAGAGATTGTACATCTACAGCTGTGTTATGAAAACTACTGAACAGTTTGTGGTGAGGCACACATAACGTGCCAGTGCAAGCGCTGTCCTTTCCTGATCTATTCGCGAATAGTACGCTTACAGTGCAACACGCAACGCAAAGCTGTCATCAAGCTTGTCGCCAAAGACGTGTGTGGTAGTAAACTACAAGTTTGTTGGCATGTGATTTTGTAATTTCAATAGAATGTTTACCGGTGACTCATACCATCTATCGCATTACAACTATCGAGCATTTGTGAGCTAATCGTGACGACCTCTAATCGTGCAGTCTTTTTCTGAATCATGTCTTCCTCTTTTCTTTTCTTGTTAACCCAAAATAGTAAGGATCTCAAAGTGAGGAACAACACAGGCTCCTCATGGTCGAGTGATTCGTAAACAATTTCCTTACCGGATATATTTCCTTAACGCACAAATAAATGTGCACATGAAGATAGCCCTTCACACAAAAATTCATTATACGACATTTGGTAATTTCCAAGAATGATTGCCTATCGAAGTGGCGGGGTCCAAACTATACATATCGAACGTGCGATAGTAAATCGATCATGCGACTCTGGTGGCGGGCGTTACGAGTATGATTACGGTGGTCGCTACCGCAACGACAAAAGAAGAGCGTTACAAAAATACTTTTAATTGCAAAGGAGACGATTTACCTTACTCGTCGTCGTTGTTGGAATCAGGTGAAAGTCCATTACGGTGGTCTGGATGGATAATTTGGAAGAGTCGAACTATGTATTCTTCCTGATACTCGTTCGTTTTCCGCAACTGTCTATAATGAAACTGTAAATTTTATTTCTTACGAAGTTTTACACACTTCACACGGCCACAGTCTACACAGTGCCTTCTTTCCTCATCCACTAGTACTCCATATTTGCGACAAAAAGTCGAACAGTTTTCTACGCTGGATAAACATGGAATTAGATTTTTCCATGTGAGAGAAACCGCTGAAGAAACGTCAAGAACATCAAACATCCCACTCACTAACCATATAAGTCGTCTGGGATTCCCTAGTAACTTACAAATAATTCGCGGAGGTATGTAATTTAGAGCAACTAAGGGAACGACGAGAAACAGATAAAAGTAACGATCACAACGCCCGCCACCAGAGTCGCATGATCGATTTACGATCGCACATTCGATATGTATCGTTTGGTCACCGCAACTTCGATAGGCAATCACTGGCCTGTGATGGTATCGAATATCATCTGTCCGCATTGGCATAAAATGTGGTTTTGAGCAGGTCTTACCAGCTTACATGACTATTTTTTGAATGAAGCAACTGACGAAAACATCTATACTCTGCAAATCACTGTGAAGTGCATGGGGGAGGGTACATCCCATTGTACCAATTATTAGGTTTTCTTCCCGTTCCATTCACCTATGGAGCACTGGAAAAATGTTTGTTAAATGCCTCCATGCGTGCTGCAATTAATCTAGTCTTGTACTCACTATCCCTGCGAGAGAGATGTGTAGGCGGTTGTAATATATTTTCAAAGCCCCCCCCCCCCTCCTCACTAATCGGTTGCGTATGCCCAACATAAATTATAAAATTTTGAATAATGTACTATTTCCGAAGACATCTGACACCGTTTAGAGAGAAGATGTGTATAACAAGCTATTCCGAAAAATAACTTTTTCCTCTCCCACGGCTGTGCTGCTACTATACTTCATGTTGTCTTAGCTGATACTTAGTGCAATAGCTCATGTAAATCACTAAAAGGAAGGGGTACCACAAACTCAAGGAGGCCACAAGAGCTCAAGTGAAATGAATTAAGGTGAATAATAATTACTTTCGCAAGACCAGTAAGGCAACTACTGCTCGATAAATTAGCAATGACCTGAATAGTAATTATTTGAAAGAACATTGAAATAATCGCGTGGCAGTATAAATCGTACACAGTTGTAGTTCAAACTGCAAACACAAAATAAAAATAAATGATTTTTGCAATAAATCACTTTAGATAATATAATGCAGTTAAATGAAATTATTTGGAATGTGCTTCAAAATACACGACAGTGAATTTAGGGGAACTGAAGCTCACTATTTTTGCGAGAAAGCTTACGAAACCTCACGCTACTGATTACTCGGTATTAGCAGTTCTTCGAGAAAACACAAATTACTTGAAGTTTAATGAAACTGTTTGAAGTGCGAGTTTTTATAAATTTTGGAAGTTAATTTGACTGGAAACTAATCATATGCTTCATTATTAGAACTGCAGCATGTTATTGATAATAAATTTTGAGCCATGCCAATTCATTGAAGGATACTGATATTCAAAAATTTTATGAATAGTGCTGTTGAAATATATTTGTCAGTAATTTACATTTTCTTTTATTCTCAAACTCAAAGTGGCCAGTGCCTCTCATTGCTGTGTAAGATGGACAGTTGATTATACGAAGCGTTTGTAATAGTTGCATTTAATTAATGTTAAAATAGCAAAGGAAACAGGCAGACTTTTAATTTGCTTATTCGATTCTTTTCCGTTACACGTGACACTTAGATTAGCACACACAACAAAGATCTGCGCCCTGTCTAGGTTACAATGACTTATGTTGAAGAATATAATAGGAAAATATTATTGTCTCACTTATTATTTGAGAAAATGATAGAAACCAAGTCAGTGGGAAATGCCTCTAAGTTTCTATACAACTTGAATGATTTTATACGATCTTACAATTTTTTTGTATTCGTCGAGATGATGTAGCGCTCCTACAGCTCCAATTTCGGCGAGCGCACTTGCGTTAACAACAGCACATTCAGGGGCAGGATCTTAATGTAACAGGTATTTCCTTCATCTGCCAGCACTTAACATGTAACAAATTACCTAGTTGTTACTCTTGTATCATTGGCAAATACCTAGTATCATTACAATGTTTGACATCAATGATTCTACATTAGGTAACACAACATTTGACTTATTTACATTGCAAAGAAATGGAAAATTATTACATAATATCTATTACGCAATACAAACAATTGGCGCAGAAAATAGGTGGCACTCTGTACTACACGCGTCACATATTCCTAGAATCATCATCTAAAGCCGCCGGCGTTTGAAACTTTGTAAGCAGGCTTTCTCAGGATAGCCTACGTCTATCTTCAAGAGTTTGCCAGTTCAGTGCAGTTCTCAGTAACACTCCTATGAGTCAAACAAATGTGTGATCATTCGTGCTGCTTTTATAGTTCAATATCTCCTGTTAGTCCTATGCGGTACGGGTCCCACACACATGACCAAGATTCTAAGATGGGTCGCACAAGTTATTTGTAAGCGGTCTCTTTTGTAGACTGACTGCACTTCCTCAGTATTCTACCAATAAACCGAAGTCTGCCACCTTTTTTACCGTTGACTGAACCTAACTGATCATTCCATTTCATATCCCAACGAAGTGTTACACACCAAATATTTGTATGAGTTAACCGATTCCAGCTGTGACGCATTGATGTTATAGTCATAAGGTTCGTTCGATTTGTGAAATGCGCAGTTTTTAATTTTTGAACATTTAAAGCAAGTTGCCAATCTTTGCACCACTTTAAAACCTTATCGAGGTCTGATTAAATATTTATTCAGCTTCTTTCAGACAAAACTGCATTACAGGCAGTCTGTGGTCACTGTTAATATTAATTAATTCAAGTACGGCCTTTGTTTTCTCGTTATGTTCAACAGAGAACAGGGAATTAAGTCAGTCATGGAGATTACGGGTTTTGCGTTTTTGAAGTATGGTTGATGACTTGCATGTTTTAAGGCTTGCTACTGTATTATTCCGACGTCATGTTTTGAGTCTCTGTGTTATCATCGAGTTCGTATCCTATTGTATTAAATCGTAGACATGAAATACTTTCGAAACATCGTCATCGTTTCCTTGCATAGCGAACGGGTAGAGCGTTTGAAAACCCACTCATCACGCACAAGATTTTTGACGGATTCAGATTCTTAATACGTTATTCGTCTATATGGCTTTGGTTCAAATGGCTCTGAGCACTATGGGACTTAACATCTATGGTCATCAGTCGCCTAGAACTGAGAACTACTTAAACCTAACTAACCTAAGGACATCACACAACACCAAGTCATCACGAGGCAGAGAACGCTACCGCACGACCACGAGCTGCGGACTATTCGTCTATATCCTCGATGTAATCTTCTGATACTTCAAGCAGAAAGAGTGTGCTAATAGAAAACCATCGTGTCATCCACTCAGCGCAGTACTTATTCTTTTTTTCTTTCTTTATTGATTTTCAATTCCCCCCGAAGGGGGTCGGACTGGCAGCAGCTTAGTACGCTGCTCTACAGCCTACAGAATGGGAAGAAAATGAAGAAGAAAGAAACAAGGAAAAACAGGGGATAAAATGACGACTTAAAGTGTAAAACGGCGAAAAATTAAAACAGAAAGCAAAAGGGGTCGGCAATGTCGAAAAAATACACTGGAATCGGACAAGTAACATAGTAGACACTCAATTAAAAAAAACATGGCGACAGTCTGGTTTCTGTTCGCAAGAGATAAAAAAAATCACACCCAGCGACAGTATGATGGCTTTTCGTTACACGTCCCTAAAGACACACCACGGAACACTCACTGGAAAACACACACTGTAAAACACTACACGAAAAACGGTGGCACAAATACGACACTCCCGAGCCAAAGGCAGATGGGGGGCGGGACCTGGAGGAGGGGAAAAAAACAAGGAGGGAGGAGAGGAGAAAACGAAAGGGGGGGAACCAAGGAGGGAGAGGACTCATAAGAGGGGAGAGGGGCAGGGCACAGTACTTATTCGTGTGAACAACATATATATACAGGGGGTCCATTGATAGAGTGTGGGTGAAATCTTATGGGACTTAACTGCTATGATCATCAGTCCTTGAGCTTACGCGCAACTTAACCTAAATTATCCTATGGACAAATACACACACCCATGCCTGAGGGAGGAATCGAACCTCTGCCCGGACCCATTGATAGTGACCGGGCCAAATATCTCACGAAATAAGCATCAAACGAAAAACCTACAAAGAACGAAACTCGTCTGGCTTGAAGGGGGAAACCAGATGGCGCTATGGTTGGCCCGCTAGATGGCGGTGCCATAGCTCAAACGGATATAAACTGCGTTTTTTAAAATAGGAACCCCCAATTTTTATGATATATTCGTGTAGTACGGAAAGAAATATGAATGTTTTAGTTGGACAACTTTTTCGTTTTGTGTTGATGGTGCTGTTATAGTCACAAACGTATAAGTACGTGGTATCATGAACCATTCCGCATGAACGGGTTGGAGTCCCGTAGTGTTCACTGTACGTTTTCTTGCGATTGCGTGCGTAGATTTTTCGTAACGTTCACGAGTATTCTATACAGCGTTGTGTTGTCGCTTCAGACGACGTGATTTGTTACTGCCTTCTTAGGCGTTATTTTTGGAGTGCATCTTTTTCGGCGTTGTAGTAGATACTACCCCGGCTACGCCGTTACAGCCAGGGTTTCTTATCGATACCGCCCGGTTCTCGAGGCTGCGGCAAGGCGACTCGTCCGCCGCCCCGCGTGGCGGTGTGGAGCCTATCGAGCAGCGTGCTGCTGGTGGCGCCCATACGGGCTGAGGGCCACGCGAGGCGTGCCGACCGCCAAAAATCTCCGGTCAACACCGATCGAAGTGTGCCTCTTGCGCACCCCCGTATGTGGGACCGCTCATCCTCGTTGTCGTCGTCTGACAATTCACCTGGTCGCCTTGTGATTGACCTCTCACACCGACGGCTGTCCTTCCCTGTCGAATCAGTCACCTGCTGTACCTCACCTCCATTTGAACGCCTCTCTTCGGGTTGCTTCGTCCGTTTTCTCTAACCGCCAGGATGGGGCCTTCTGAGGCCGCTACCCCTGTCCGAACACGCCGTCACCGTAAATCTTGCTGCTCGTCTGCACATGCCCGTCGCAGCAGTGATGGCTTCAGCTCAGATGCCACCCTTCCAGGGGAAGCCGCACGTGCTTCAGCCAAGGACATGGATCCCGCTGCTGATCTCTCTTCTCAGGCTGCGCCATCAGCCCCACCAATGCTCCACCAATTTGCGCCCCCACCAAGTGCCGCTGCGTCTACTCCGTCTACCGGGACAGATGGGCCTTCTAAGGACTTCACCACTGTCGGCCCGCACCGTCACAGAAACTCCAAACGCGCTCGTCACGGAGGCTGTGGTTCCGCAATTGCCGCGCCCTCTGAAGGGGAAGCTGCGCCAGATTATGCCATGGATGTGGGTCCATCTCCAGGCCCCGCTTCTCAGGCTCCACCGTCTGCACAACCGAAGAAGGAAAAAATCCCTCCAGTTGTGGTATACCATCCAAAGAATTACCTACAGCTGAACGCTGAACTACAACGCCTCATCAGTGGATCAGTGGCCAGTTGTGGGCTGTCTTTCAGAAGGACCATGTCCAGTACCTCCTTGATAGCGAAGAAGATTACCTTGCTGTCGTTGACTTCGTCAAATAGCGGGAAATGCCTTACTATACTCACCAAGTTTCTGGTGACAGGAAGTCAAAAATTGTCATTAAAGACTTGCCACCTGAAGTGACAGAAGTGGATGTCAGGAGCAAACTGCTCCGTCTCAACTTCATGGACCCTTTGGTCCATCAATACAGCAGCGCTTGCACCACACTGCTAATCACTGTTCCTTACCATTGCGGTGTGTCAAGAATGCAGGTCCGCATGCATTGGAGATGTGCACCCCCCCCCCCCCCACCAATGTCGGAGAAGCCCATCTGTGCCAGGTGTCAGAGCACTTCTCATGACCCCCATCACCTGGCCTCCTGGAAAGGCTGCCATGTGTCTCAAAAGGCGCTTAAGTCTTGCCGCCCTCCCAGGAAGCAATCTTGGTCAAATCGGCCACCTCCACTCCTGCGAGACCTCACCCACTTCCCCCTCATCTGTGGCCAAACTGAGGTTCCTCCAATGGGGGATGTTCTGCCTCTTTCTGCAATTGCATCACAGGAAGCCCCTTCGGCTCTGTACCATCCGCCTGCCTTTGCTGACGTGGCTCAGTTTCCTACTCCTCGTCCATCTCCTGTTGCGGCCGCTAACGATCACCAAACAAAAAGACCAGCTGCACCATCCTCACACCCACCTGTTGAAGTGTCTCAATCTGTCAGGGTTGTACCTCCTTCGCCAGAGTGAACTTCCCCACCTGCTCGCCACAGGGTCCAGCAACCCATCTTGGAAATATCCCCAGCTGAGAAGGTGGACATCTCCTTTTGGGAGGACATGCGAGAAATTCTGTAGGTCGTCTCCTTTTTCACGAAGCCCCAGATCAGGGCGATTATTCGTGACACGGCTCAACTAGGGCTAAGATGGCCTCGTGAAGGTCATCGCCCTGGTTGAAGGGCTCAGACAGATCTTATTATAATGGCGGTTCACCCACTTCACGACCACCATCCCACTACGGATCTCGTCGTCTGCATCCTTAATGCCAATGGTATCAAACGGATGAAGACTCAACTCAACACCTTCATACATGACTACCATCTGGATATTCTCCTGGTTACTGAAACACACCTTAAGCAGACCAACAAGTTTCACTTATGCAACATGATCTTCTATCGGACTGACCAGCACAATCGTCGTGGTGGAGGCACAGCAGTGTTCCTCTGCAGGGTGTTGGTCCACAACCAAAAGGCTCTTCAGCCACTGGATTGCATAGAGGCCACAGCTGTCACTGTTTCCACCCACCTTGGGGCCATCACATTTGCTGCAGCTTATTTGAGCCCTAACCAACCATTTCTTGAGGCTGACCTACACAAGCTGACGTCATTTGACAAGCTTATCATTGGGGCTGATTTCAATGCCAAACAACCACTGTGACATGCTTGTGTCACTAATCCCAAGGGTCTCTTCCTCATTGAGCTGGAAGATACCTTAGCACTGTCAGTCTATGGCCCACACACTCCTACACACATACCAGTCCTCTCCAACTGCCAGATGGATGTTTTGGATATGGCAATTTTTAAACATGTTGCTGCACAGTTTTCTTTGGAAACAGTACATGACCTAACTTCTGACCATGACCCAGTCCTTCTACATCTTACCAATGTTGCATTGTCCTTTGACGTCTGTTCTACTGTCATGGTTACTGATTGGGCCAAATTTGCGAGGATTCTCAACAACAGCACCTAGCTGAACCTAGACGTGACGACCACTGCCAATCTTATATATGCTGTTGACTACTTCACCACGAAAATGCAGCGAGTGGAAAAAGTCTCTACTTCCCACATTCCTAGGGCACTAACCCTGCTGGATGATTTCCTCCACTTTTACATGAACTGAAAATCCAAAAGAACAGCTGCTGCCACCAGTGGAAGCAATACCATGACCATCGGGACAAACGTCACATGAAGCAGCTCCAACGGGAGTTTGGTCGCTGCTTAGTGGATTGAAAGTCGGAACAGTGGGAGGACAGTGTGTCCACCTTTGTCCCCCAGCATAAATCACACTGGGCTGTCATCCAAGCCCTGCATCATACCACCTTGCAGACCCACCACCCCATCCAGACGGTCACTGGTCTCAAGTATGATACCCTCCATGTGGTGGAAAACCTGGCTGATACCTTTGAGGCCCAAACACAGCTGCTCGTCCTGGACCCCACGCCAGATGAACTCAAGGATGACCAAGATATCCTGAGGGCTGTTGCTGCCTTCCAGCACAGACCACGGCTTATAGCCCCTTGCCTTACATCCACAGCCGAAGTGCTCTGAATCCTCTGGAGGAAACGAGGTAATTCGGACCCCAGCTTGGATGGGATCGTCAACGAACATCTCTGTCAGCTACCGCAGAAGCCCCTAGTACTTTTCACCTGGATACTCAACTGTTGTCTTGTGAGTGGCCTTTTCCCTCCACAGTGGAACAGGCAAAACTTACTGCGGTCCCAAAGCCTTCTAAAGACCCTACAGTATCTACCAACAACAGGCCCATCAGCCTTTTGAACACCATGGAGAAGGTCCTGGAGTCTCTCATACTCCACCACATTTCCCAGCCTCTGGTGGGAGCTGGGACGATCCATCCCAAACAGTTTGGGTTTTTTTTTTTTTGAAAAAAAAAAAATCTTTATTCAACATCAATAATAATAATTATACAATGTTAACCCACTTCCTTAATAGCATTAGTGGGTCATAATATTAATACATTTATTATTATTACAATGCAGCATACTACAAAATATGATGTGCTACAGGTTACTACAACAATGGGCACTGTACTAACTATCCCTACTACTTAAGAAACTATTACTGTCACTAATTGCTAATTTCTACACCTGCAGCGTCACATATGTGCCAGTAGAATATATAAACCTACTTTGCAAGCCTTGCTCTTCGAGCTAACCCCAAAGAGCTTGCCCCTGGCACTGGGCAGGCCAAGATGTTAACTCGCTGCAGTTCCCTAACCTAACATAATATCCTATTCTAAGTCCTACGAAACTAACTTATCCTAAGTCAATTCCGGTGCATCTCTAAGTCGGTGAGATTGACCCCTCCTCCCCCTAATCCTGCGCGCGGCGGATCCCAACTGAGATGTGAAGTCGGCCAGTCCGCGCGCTGGCGGTATGGGAAAAGGGATCTAGACAATATCGGTGTTCATTTTCGCGTTCTTAGTTTATCTCCCTCAGATATTCATTTAACACTTTCCGTGATACCTCGTTGGCCAGAGTATTAATCATCTGAAAAGTGTCTTCACGTCTGAGGAGTTGATACGTGTCATGGTTCGGAAGTCCGTCTCGAAGTGTGGTCGCTACATCATTGAAGAGAGGGCACTCGTAAATCACATGATCCGGAGTGCCTTCCGGCGCGCCACAGTCACACGCGGGCGTAGCCCTCTTCCCAAACCGACATAAGTATGTCGGGTAGGGTCCATGTCCAGTGAGAAAATGGATCAGTCCCCGTGTTGGCTGAAAGTGCTTCATTTCTAAACGCTCCCTCACGTCCGGCAAGAACTGAAAGGTTCTGCGACCGGTTTCTTCTGTCTTCTAGGACCCCTGCCAAAGTTCTTCCCCCCTTCTTCTAATCCCCCTTTTGTCCTCTACCCTCACACCCATGATTTCTTCTATTTTCCCCTTGTTCCCTTTTTTCGCCCAATACCAGGCTGCTTGCTCCCTAATCTTGATGTCAAGTGGGCAGAGCCCCATTATGACTAATTGGCCCCTCCTGGAGATGTTCTATAAGCGCCCACAGATCTTAGAACCATGATTCTCTGAACCCTTCTCACTGCCATGGCGGGCACAACCCTCGTGAGTCTGTGCGCCCAGACCCCGGAGCCGTAACCCACTACTGAAGTTAAGATACTATTGTGATAAAGTTTAATGAGATGTGGAGGTAGGTGAAATCTTTTGTGTCCTATGGAAATGAGGTTGTTTAATATTTGCAGAGCTTTTTGGGTTACAGTTTCAATGTGTTTTCCGAAGTTCCATTTCTCATCAATGATGACTCCTAGGTAACGTGTGTCTCGTCTTCGCAGTACCGGAGTGCCATCAATTCTGACCGTGGGGTTCCTGATTAGTTGTCCTTTAAGTAGTAAGTATGTCGATTTGCTTGGTGATATGGTCATTTTCGTGGTGTGGCACCACTGTAGGAGTCTGTCTATTGCTCTCTCTATTTTAGGTTCTATGTCCTCTCGGCTGCGGCCACCGACCATCAGGAGGAGGTCATCAGCGTAGGCTATCACCTCTAGCACATCCTCACTTCGTTGCAGGCTGTCTAGTAATGGCTCCATGTGGATGTCCCAAAAGAGCGGCCCTAGGACCGATCCTTGGGGACATCCTTTCGTGACAGCTTTCCCTATCCTTTCGCTAGGGGATGATAGCCAGACCTCCCGATCCTCACAGTAGCTCCTCAGGCAGCCATATAGCGGCCCTGGACACTCTTTCTCCCGCAAGCAGGAGAAGAGCGAGGGCCACCACAGGCTGTCGAAGGCGCCACTGATGTCCACCATGATTTCCCACCACGTATTTGTGCGGGGTCGAGCCACAGACCTCGGCCGCCAGGGCGATTGCATCAGATGCCGACCGCCCCGGCCTGAAACCGAATTGCCTGCTGCTCATCCCGCACAATACTCTGTGTGCTGCCAATCTGTCAGCCAGCAGTTTTTCCAAGATTTTTCCAAACAAATCTAACAGGCAGATCGGCCTGTACGACTTTACTTCTGCAGGATCCTTGTCTGGTCCCTTCTTAATAATGACGACGTTCCCAGTTTTCCACCTTCTTGGGAACTGTTGTTGCCTCAGGCACTCATTATAGAGGTGGGTAAGCGGCGCAACCAGCTGGGGTGCCAGGAATTGCACCACCTCCGCCACAATGCTGTCTGGCCCAGGAGCTTTGCCTCTTTTAAGTTGCTTTATGTGGGTCGCCACCTCCTCTTCCGAGAAGGGGTAGACCGCCGTGTCATTATTATATATTTCACGGTCTTGTTCTCGCAATTGCCGCTGTCCCTCTGTCTCCCCATCCGCATTGTCATCAGGCAGCAGGGACCGGAGGAGGACCCCAGCAGTCTCCTGCCAGGACTCCGTCATCCTGTCCCCGTGCCTGACTGTAGATAGCTCCATAGGAGAGCGGATTTTCTCCCTGACTAATTTATAGGGGAGTCCCCATGGATCCAGTGCTAGCTGGCTGAGCACATAGTGTTCCCAGCTTCGCCTTCTGACTTTGCGTAGTTCACTCTGGAACCTCTGTTTTGCCTCCCTGTACTGCAATTGCCACCTTTGTCTCTCCTGCCAGACGACACTGCGCTGGTAGTGCCTCCTTAGCCTCCTGACAGATTGGCGTAGATCTTCCAGTTCAGGCGACCACGGTGACGGAGAAGCCGCCATGGCCTTCCTCCTGATCGGTACAGCAGCCCTCACCGCCCTGGTTACTGCAGTTACTAGTTCATCTGCTCTGTTGTCTACGTTTATGTCTTGTTGTATGTCATCTTCCGGTAACGGAGGAATGTCGCACTCCCTCGCCAGGCGTTCCCAGTCAGCTTTCCTGTAGTTAAATTGTATTTCCCACCCCATGGCCCAGCGGCACTCTCTCTCCCCTACTGTGAAAGTTATTAAGTTATGGTCGCTAGTGGTGGCGTTTCCTATTACTTTCCAATTTTGTATGATGTTTGTTACATTTGGTGTCACGAGAGTGACATCAATATTTGTACCCTGCCCTCCTCCTGCCGTGTAGGTAGGAGGATTACCAGGCCTGTTGGCCACCACGAGTTGCGACGCCATAATGTATTCTTCCACCTTTTCTCCATTTGCGTCTCTTGTGCCACTGAACCATAGGGGGGACTTGGCATTAATATCAGCTGTTATTACAATTTTCCTTCCCCGCAACGCCGTGGTCACCCTCATCAGGTGGTCTAGGTGTATTTCGATGTCATCTCCATACTGGAAGTACATATTAATGATGGTGATGATTCCTGCTGGAGATTGGAGCTCCACGACGTTGCAATGGGGAGTTGTAAACTGAGAGAGTGTGGTAACTCTCATGAGTTTGTTTGTAATTATAATTGCCGCCCTTGGGTCTTCTCCTCTGCTGATTACTTGCCATGTGGCGGCAGCAAATGCGACTTTCCCAGCTTGGGAGTACGGCTCCTGCAGACAGAGCACGTCCAATCTCCTCTCCTCCACCTCCCTTCGGAGTTCCTGCATCACAAGTCGGCTATTGTGAGTGTTTAGTTGTCCTATGTTTATTTTGGTCATTATGGAAAGTAGGTGTGTACTCGGTCATTTGGCCAGGTCTTAGTCCAGTCGAACGCAATTCGTCCGTTTGCCAATACTGCCTGTTCATAGATGTCGTTTAGGTCGAATTTCTCGCCCCTTCTTTCAAACACCTTTCTTAACAAGTCTCGCAGGGCTCCGAAGTCAGTGGGGAGATTCACTGAGTTTAGTTGAATTCTGTCCACAGCCTCCATCACCGAGAAGGTTATCTTTCGTCCCTCTTCGTGTCCTACACGAACCACATGTCTCAGGGCAGTGGTCAGGGTAGCCGGCTGCTCAAGTCTTGCTAATTGCATGGTGTACTCCAAGTTGGGGTACACTCTTACAGGGTCCACAGGTGGTAGTCTAACTACTGGAGTACCCTGTGTGGGGGAACTTGTACTAGAGCTACTGGTTACCAAGTTTTCCTGTATTGGTTGAATGACTTTTTTCTGCTCCTCTCTGGAAACTGCCACAGCCACAGGATGCCCTTGCCGTTTCTGGTGTTCTGTCGGCTCTGCTCCCCGGCTTTCGGAGGAGGGAGCTGCAGCTATGGGGGGGTCTGTCTGTATTGCCATATTTATCATATAGATCTCAGTCTGTGTGGCTCTGTTTTCAGTTTTCTCGGTGCTCGTAAGCGACCTTAAGAACAACTTAAACTTGTTAGCCCTCATAGCATCCCTCCTCCTTTTGCTCGGGGACTTATGTTTCGGCATCCTGTTCAGTATGCCGGGCTCACCCATAATCAATCCTGGAAATCAGTCTTTGTTCTAGCATCCTGTATGTTGGGCAGTTTCGACCTGTGGCTCCGCATGATTTCTTGCCTCGGTTCCTGCATGGTATGCAGATTGCCGCTGCCTTGCAGTCTTTACGGTTGCGACCGTTCTCTCCACATTTTGTGCAGGCCGACTCCCTGGTGCACAGCCTGAGAATGTGGTCCAAGTCGCCACAGTTGTGGCAACGAGGTACCACGACATAGTCCCTAGTGTTGATGGCATGAAAGCCGACATATATTTTGCCCATTGTCGTAATGCTTTTCCACATCCGCGCTGTAACCTCAGCGACGTGATGTACATCATCTCGACCCCGTGGACCTGTCTTGAATCTGAGTTTAAAACAGTCTTTGAACTCTTCTTCACTCAGATGCTCAAAGTTTTGTTTTCTGATTGTGTCGCATAACTCTTCATTGGTCATTACTGTTGGAACATCGTACAGAATCACGAGAGGGTTTCTTTTCCTTGGAGGCTCACACTTGATTACTGAATTTAGTTTCTGGTTGTTCAATATTTTTTCTTCGGATGCGACTTCCACTATTACTGAATTCTTACTTGGTTTAATTCTTTTGATCTTTATTTTCTCTTTTACAGGGTCCACAGTAGTCGTGAATAGCTCCTGGATTCTTTTAACGCTTGTGTCTTGGCCCGGCAGGGTCCTCAAGAAGACTGCCGTATCTGGCCTCTTTGTCACCTTATCTATGGTATCTCTGGTCGTGTTGGGCTTCGTGGGAGCTTGCGCTGCCACGGCAGCCCAGGTTTTAACTGGCTGTTTCCTCAATCGATTGTTCTCTTTTTCTAGTTCTTCCACCCTTCCTTCCAATTTTGCGTGGGCAATGGCCCATGCAGCCAATTCATTTTTGATTGTTGAAAGTCCTGCTTGACTTATTTTTCCGTTTTTAATGTTTTGCTCCATGAGCAACGTGATTCTTGCTAGTCTCTGCGTCACTGTTTCATTTTCAGCCTGTCCCGACTCGTCCTGAGGAGAGGGATCAGGCGGCGCAAAAGAAGCCCGTTGAGGCGCACTCGAATCACTCGTATCGGTTGTCGCCATGATTATACGAGTGATAAAAGAGATGGGAGCCCGTCTCTTGCCCCGGACCGGCTCCTCTGGCATGGGGGGGGGACTTCTTGCAGCTCGCCCACCGACCTCGCCCCAAGGTCAAGGGCACTCCCGAGCTGCCGGGTTCAGCGCGCCGTCGCCAGCGCACTGGTCCCCATCGATGGCTTCGTCATCGGCGATTTCACGCGACGCTCTCCGGCAACTGCACCCCGCACTCCGGAGAGACGGATGCACCTCTCGCCCTTCGCCGCCTACTAGCCCGAGTTTCCACCTTACGGCCAAGGACCCACTCCTACTCAGGTGGCGGGCCGGTCCCCCAGACGTTCGGCGGTCTGGACCCAGTTAACCTGGCCCAGGCGATGTCACCACCTCCTGGGTTTGGCAGAACACGCCCCGGTTACCCAGGGGCGCGGCGAAGCACCCTTGCCGACTCGCGCCGCGATCCCACGCCGACAAACGAAGTCGCCGGCATGCAGAGCTCCTGCTGGTCTGGGCCCTGCGAACAGAAAGGGACAGATGTTCGTCCCTCGACACAGCTCCCCCTGTGCCACGCACCCTTCGCTTTCGCATCGGGTTGGGTCACAGCTTTTCCTTTTGTCGCAAGGCACACCCGGGCAAGCCCGAGAAATGCCGAGCTTAACGTCTGGCACCACTTGAAGGCGGAAAGAGCCACTTGAGAAGGAGAGGCTATATATGACGCATCACTTCCCTGTGGGCACGTCCGACTGGAAACGATACGCCCCAGTGCGAACCTCTGTGCCTTACGGCGCGCTGGCGCGGACTGGCCAACGCCAAAACGCACCGCGAGACGACAGGTCCCACGCCAGACAAAAACAGTTTGGGTTTACCTCATACCTGTTCGCTGAACTGCGAGTTCTCCAGATCATGGAGCACATAAGGAAGGGTTTTAATTCCAGCATGTTCGATGGCAGCGGTCTTCTTGGATGTCCAGAATGCTTATGACAAGATTTGGCAGAAGAACCTGGTGTATAAGATGCTGACGCAAACGCCCATCCCTGACATCTACGTTAAGATTGTGGATGATTTCCTTCACCAGAGGACCTTCCTCGTTGCTCAGCGGGGAAAGCGCTCCAGTGTACGCCACATGTCAATGGGTACCCCTCAGGGTTCTGTGCTGTCCCTTCCTTTTTAATATCTATGCCAATGACACGCCTATCCTCTGTCACTGCCATTTTGCGCAATACGCCGATGACAGGGCACTTTATGCAACTGGCCGCAATCCTGATCACCTCCTTGCTCGCCTCCAAAGGCACGTGTATGCAACAGTCACTTGGTGTCTCTCCAATAAAATGGCCCTTAATGCCGCCAAAACCATGGCTGTGTATTTCACTAAACGGCGCCCCATACTCCACAACCACATCTCAGTCGGGGGTGTCCAGGTCCAGTGGACCCAAGCTACCAAGTATCTCGGGGTCTGGTTGGATAAGAAACTATTCTTCCGCTGCCACGCAGAATACGTCACCCACAAAGCCTTGTACCCGCTCTTTTCCAGCCAACAGCTGAATTTAGACAACAAGCTTCAGCTGTATCACTCTGTT
This sequence comes from Schistocerca gregaria, assembly GCF_023897955.1. Lineage (NCBI taxonomy): Eukaryota > Metazoa > Arthropoda > Insecta > Orthoptera > Acrididae > Schistocerca > Schistocerca gregaria. The sequence continues at coordinate 815,089,662 of NC_064920.1, read as the reverse complement.
GTCCTAGCCTCACTAACGTATGTTTCCTCTGTTTGGGCCACGATTAGTAAGTCCCGCATGCTGACGCTCCACCGCCTACAGAATAAACTTCTCAGGTGGAGTCTTCGCGCCCCTCCACTCTGCATGAGGAGACAAATACAGCCCTTCTCAAGACGACCATTCGCCGTATGTTCGCCAACTATACAATAAAGTGAACGCCCTCCGTGACACGGTCGCAGGACTCCAAACCATGGGCACCACAGTTCCACTGCAGTGGCACCGACACCCCGTTCCTCTCAACAACCTGGAGGACTCGGATTCGGGCTGTGACTGACGATAGGCCCGATACGACCACGGTTTTCTGTGCGTTTTCGTACAGTCACTAGCAGTGGCCTGCTCTCCTCCAGCCACTATTTTTTTTTCTTTTTTGACCGTGGAGTTGGCGCATTACTGCACCCCTCCTCTGTACTTTCACCGTCTAATGGTGGCACAGAACTTAAGATGTAAGTAGGCTGTTTAGGTTTTCTTATTGGTAACGCGACGTAGCACTCTGTATGAAAATCGCTGGCTGTGCTGTGTGCAGTCTGTGGCTGGTTTGCATTGTTGTTTGCCATTATAGTGTTGGGCAGCGGCAGCTGGATGTGAACAGCGCGTAGCGTTGCGCAGTTGGAGGTGAGCCGCCAGCAGTGGTGGACGTGGGGAGAGAGATGGCGGAGTTTTGAAATTTGTAAGACTGGATGTCATGAACTGCTATATATATTATAACTATTAAGGTAAAGACATTGTTTGTTCTGTATTAAAATCTTTCATTTGCTAACTATCCCTATCAGTAGTTACTGCCTTCCGTTGTTTGAATCTTTCATTTAGCCGGTAGTAGTGGCGCTCGCTGTATTGCAGTAGTTCGAATAACCAAGATTTTTGTGAGGTAAGTGATTTGTGAACTGTATAGGTTAATGTTGGTCAGGGCCATTCTTTCGTAGGGATTTTTGGAAGTCAGATTGCGTTGCGCTAAAAATATTTTGTGTCAGTTTACGCACAGTCTTGTATAATTTTTCTAAGGGGACGTTTCAAAGGTTCCATCACCATGCCTTCAACGTGCTATGCTCGGTTGTTATTCAGGTGTTGCCCTGCGTCCCCTGTCACTTGCCCACCGAGGCAGCTGAACCAGTGACGATGTGTATACGTAGACTGCAAAAAAAAAAAAAAAATCATTCCACCAGTGCCGGCGGTATTTGCTTCGTGATACATTACCCGTGTTAGCTATGTATGCTGCTCGGTATCCTGGACGACATCATCCAAGTGTCCGGACTGTTCGCCGGATAGTTACGTTATTTAAGGAAACAGGAAGTGTTCAGCCACACGTGAAACGTCAACCACGACCTGCAACAAATGATGATGCCCAAGTAGCTGTTTTAGCTGCTATCACGGCTAATCCGCACATCAGTAGCAGAGAAATTGCGCAAGAATCGGGAATCCCAGAAATGTCGGTGTTGAGAATGCTACATCAACATCTATTGCACCCGTACCATATTTCTACGCACCAGGAATTGCATGGTGACGACTTTGAACATTGTGTACTGTTCTGCCACTGGGCACAAGAGAAATTACGGGACGATGATAGATTTTTTGCACTCGTTGTATTTAGCGACGAAGCGTCATTCACCAACAGCGGTAACGTAAACCGGCATAATATGCACTATTGGGCAACGGAAAATCTACGATGGCTGCGACAAGTGGAACATCAGGGATCTTGGTGGGTTAAGGTATGGTGCGGGATTATGAGAGGAAGGATAATTGGCCCTCATTTTATCGATGACAATCTAAATGGTGCAATGTGTGCTGATTTCCCGTGCAATGTTCTACCGACGTTACTACAAGATGTGTCACTGCATGATAGAATGCATATAGCTCGCGTGCGGTTGAAGCGGTATTGAGTAGCACATTTCATGACAGGTGGATTGGTCGTCGAAGGACCATACCATGGCTAGCACGTTCACCGGATCTGACATCCCCGGATTTCTTTCTATGGGGAAAGTTGAAGGATATTTGCTATCGTGATCCACCGACAACGCCTGACAACATGCGTCAGCGAATTGTCAATGCATGTGCGAACATTACGGAAGGCGAACTATTCGCTGTTGAGAGGAATGTCGTTACACGTATTGCTAAATGCATTGAGGTTGACGGACATCATTTTGAGCATTCATTGCATTAATGTGGTATTTACAGGTAATCACTCTGTAGCAGCATGCGTTCTCAGAAATGATAAGTTCAAAAAGGTACATGTATCACATTGGAACAACCGAAATAAACTGTTTAAACGTACCTACGTTCTGTATTTTAGTTTAAAAAGACCTACCTGTTACCAACTGTTCGTCTAAAATTGTGAGCCAATTGTTTGTGACTATTACAGCGCCATCTATCAAAAGCGAAAAAAGTGATCCAACTAAAACATTCATTTTTCTTTACGTACTACATGAATATGTAATAAAAATTGGGGGTCCTATTTTAAAAAAACGCAGTTGATATCCGTTTGACCTATGGCAGTGCCATAACGCTATCATCTGGCTTCCCCCTTCAAGCTAGACAAGTTTCTTTCTCAGTAAAGTTTCTCGACCATAAATTGTCATAGTTTACAGGGGAACATGGAAATCATAATAATTGGAAAATAAATAGACTCTGTTAAGTATAAATTTAAAGTTAGCCTGTGGCTGTTTCATCCACGTAATTTTAAAGTTGCTGACAGCTTGAACACTTGTCGCAATGAGTTTAGTAATAATTTCTACAAAAAAATTATGTATAATTTTATTTATAATGAACAATCGTTGTTCATGACGCTTACATAACAAAAGCGTGACAGTTTTGTCCATATTTTCCTGGTATATGTGGGTATTTCAGTTATACGCTGCTGGCCATTTAAACAGCATCGTCATGAAGGCGGCATGCATCAGACGTCAAACTTAAATGGATGCTTCAATGGTTAACATTTTAGCGCAAACTCAAAAAATATGTAGGAGTAACGCCATGTATAGTGTGTGTGTAAGGAAGATTACGCAGCGCGTCTCTCATTCAGAAATTTCATTTTAATGTTTTTTGTGAAAAGATTGTGTAATGCACAGTGTAAGAAAGCGAAACGTCTCCCAGGTGTTTGGATCGCATAATGGCAGGACAATGGCCTATAGAGACTACTGTTTGTCGTGCTGCGATACTGCTGCGTGCATTGGAGGGGATACGACGACTATCGTCTGAACATTTAACTTATGGCTGCTTCAGGAGCGTTACACTCAAAGCCATGGAAGATCTCAACGGCCCCACGCAACTAGCACCCAAGAGGACAAATATATTGTTCACCCGACCATGCAGGATCATCCAGCCACGTCACGTACTTTCAGTCAGTATACGAACCTGGTTTCAGGAAGGCAAGTGGCTACACGGACAGTGCATTGATGTCTGGGGCACCACAGACTGTCTGCACAGTAACCACTGTTGCAGCTTCCCTTGATAAGGCAGGAGGGAGGGGCGTGGCAAGAGTGGACCGCCAAACGACAACACTGGACACACGAGTGACGTCACGTCCTCTTTGCAGGCTAGTTGCCATTCTGTGTACAGCCTCACGTTAAACGCATCCGAGGACCTGGATCGCAAAGACGATAATCTGGACAGCAGCTGTAACATTTCTTCCTTGTTAACGCGGATGATTGTTCCTTATTTTCGAGATCTCCATGACTTCACCGCTCATCAAGATAACACAATATCAGATTCTTCCCGTACTACATTGACCTATCTCAAAACAGAAGGTGTTCATCTATTGCGCTGGCCAGCGAGTGCTCCAGATCTCTCACCCATAGAAAACATCTGGTCATTGGTCGCTGAGAGACTGGCATGCCACCACTCATCAACCACTAAGAGTGATAAAGTCAGGTGTTGAGTTGTGGAAGCACCGTGCACGAAGTTCACACGATATGATTTGCTGGATATACCACCGAAAAGAGCATTACGCCAGTCAGTGCCCGGCTGATAATGATGATGATGAATATATTTGGTTTTTGGGGCGCTGAGCTGCTTGGTTATCAGCGTCTGTTCAAACTTCCAATCTTTTCACTGCCCATTCTCACCACTTTCCTGCATGATGATGAGGACAACGCGAGCACGCAGTCCTCAGGCGAAGAAAATCCCCAACCCAGCCGGGAATCGAATCTGGGACCCCATGATCCAGAGGAAATAACGCTAGCTACTAGGCCACGAGCGGAGGACAAGTGCCGGGAGGGCACCTGGTGCAGTGGTAGTAACCCTACCAAGAAAGCTTATGAACAGGGAATGGACAAAAATGTGGAAGCACCGAAAACCTAACACATTATTGAAATCTGACCTTTCAGAGTGCGTATTAATGAAAACACAACACGTGAAAGAACTCGGATAGGGTTTTGAGTACACATCATTCACAATTTGAGAACTTTATTACCATTTAAAAAAATATTGTATGTACTAAGAGAAACAATTTCTGAGATCTGCAAGAAACACATTAAACAACAAGTAAAAAAGTAAAGAGAACAATAGTCTGGATATCAGCAATAGTTATAAAATGAAACAGAGGCTTTTATAAAATTATAACCCTCTATACATAAGCCCATACAACTGCAAACCTCTAATGCCACATTACGACCAAATGTTATTATCATTTAAACCACGCAGTGCATATATTTTAACAAGGGGCACAGCTGGGGAGAACAGTAATGGGCGCAAATAAGTCAAATACAGGTTTCCAAAACTTTGACGAGATAAACTTGGTCCATTGGGCTAACTCAAAATTTAAAGAACTATGAAACTGAAGGACAACGGCCTGAATTTAGAAATTGAAGAAAATAACAAACATGAAATGTTAGCACCAGGCGCTGCATCTATATCTCCAGCGGGAAACAAATTCCAGCGCCGCAGCTTACCTTAGAAGTGGAGAAAGTACTCAGAAGGCGGCGAATGGTTAAAGGAGCTGTAAACCCGCTGCTGGCAATCAACGAGCAAAAACGGGAAAAGGAATCAACAGCAACAGGGCCAACTGTTTCCAGCACGAGTACGAGGAGTGGGATTCTATATGATCGATGAAAAGTTTATCCATAGGGTTAGAATTGGGCTTAGCACTCTTGCAGCTTTCACAGTCCCCCGCCAATCTCTGAATGTCCTTATAAATATTAGGCAAAGCAACATGTTCCTCGACCTTAGCAACGGTTTTATGAATACCCAAGTGGGCACCCATCACGGTATCGTGAAAGTAACGGAATACGGGGCCGACAAGATCCACGTGCAACAAAATTTTATGTTCGTGCTCTCTGCTGTGACTATAACAAAGTATACCATTTTGCAGAATATACCCGGAGAGCTGTTCCCCTTGTAATAACCTCCGCCTAATCGCGCCGATTTTAAGGTCAACATTTTGCTTCCCCTTCAGATTAGTAATGAGTTCAGGGACCTCTACCAACACCTCTGTTCCCAATCCTCGGAAGAACCCCTCTGCTCCTGGTGATCCTGGACCTCGTCTTTGAACGTGCAGCTTAAGGCCTCCGCCACATCGTTTTCAGGATGCTTAATACGCCTGATCTTAAAATAAAAAGCGGTAATACGAATTACACACTCTTCCAGGGCCATGCCAGGGCCAGGTTATCCCTCTCTGGATAAAAGTCCCTGTACTCAAGATAAAACTTAAATTTCTCTATAGCAAAGGGGATTGCTATGCTTTCCATTCATAAAAGGATTATTTAGTTTAGGAGGGTAACAACTTCCTACAAGAGTAAGCTCCCCGTTTTTTTCTTGCAGAAGACGTCCACTATTCCAAATTAGAAGCATCCGTTTGGACAACATACACACGCTGGAAATCTGGAATAACCAAAACAGGGGGATTACTAGGGGCCGCTTTAATTGCCTCAAAGGATGTATGATGAGTCTCGTCCCAATGGAAAAAAAACCCTTTCTTACAAAGGTAATGAAGGGGTCCAGCTAACTGTACAGATTTGGAGCATACTTAATAAAATTGCCATGCTAATAAGCCTAACCACAGACTCCTTATTCCTGAGCGCCGGGAATCTACACAGATCCCTAGTGCGATACTGACCGATCCTAATACAATCTGCAGGAACTAAATGTCTCAAAAACTATATTTGCGTACGCGCAATCGTTATTTTGGACGGTTTTACGGTCAACCGTGCCTCTCTAAGACGCTTCATAACCACCACCAGGTGTTTCAAATGATTAGCGAAGGCGTTATAAACTACCATATCATAGAGGAAGTTAAATATACACAAGCTAAAAGACGGGACAAAATATCTGCACCAGTGGACAAACCAAAAGGATCCCTATTGACCTAATGTAAGTTCCAGCCGTATAGATGGCAGTATTATGTTTAGAATCCTCAGTTAAAGGGATCTGACGATAATCCCGATTAAGATAAAGAACCATAGAGAACTTGGCCCCAGCGAATTAGGCAAAGATACAGAGACTAAAACAACATTTGGTTATCTAATCTATAGTCAACCATCGGATCGAAATGCTCACTTTTGGCTTTAGGCACTAGAAATATGGGAGATGCATATGGCGATGTAGAGGGTCCGATCATTCCATCACGTAACGTACCATCAGTCAAGTCCTACATTTTCGCAGGGTATAGCCTATATGGAGCTTCCCGAACTGGCACCTCATCTGTAAGGGCGATCTTGTTCTAAGTCTTATTCGTTAAACCCAGGTTGTCAGTTAAGACCTGTGGAAGACGACTAAGAAGCTGCAACAGTTGAGTGACCCAATCCGGGCTCATGTGACTGATCTGAAATTTTCCAGAGAAGCACAACACACTACAAACTTCCAAACACCTATGACCGGAACACACGGCAAACTTCTCAACAGGCTGAAACTTGTGATAAACAACTCTCTCGCGATAATCCAATACTAATCCAGTAGTCTGGAGAAAATCGCACCCCAGAGTTAAATTGATAAGTAAGTTCTTCGCCACGATGGACTGATCAGTCATGAGAGATTACCAATGCTTAACTTGGCTCGCAGCTACCCAACCAGACGCAACACCTGCCCATTAACAGTCCGAAATCTCAAGGAGGAAGGGCGCAGGCGAGGTAATTTACAGATAGCCCTGTATTCCAAAAACCACAGGTAGGCAGGATGTGAAACAAAACTGCCAGAATCAATAAGTGGGCAAACAGGCTCTTGGTGACGCTGAGCGCAAATATAAGGAAAAGGCTCCCCTGTCACGACTGTAATGTGGTTCAAATGGTTCTGAGCACTATGGGACTTAATATCTATGGTCATCAGTCCCCTAGAACTTGGAACTACTTAAACCTAACTAACCCAAGGACATCACACAACACCCACCCATCACGAGGCAGAGAAAATCCCTGACCCCGCCGGGAATCGAACCTGGGAACCCGGGCGTGGGAAGCGAGAACGCTACAGCACGACCACGAGATGCGGGCTGTAATGTGGTGATAGCATTGTGCTAGCGGGTATCCCACCCACTTCTGTTTCCGATGGCATCAGCTGTTCGGTCACTCCCTCCATTGAACAGTACACTCACGTACCAAATGCTCCATTTCATGACAAGGAAAACATACTCTAGCTCTGTCCCTATTTAAGGGCACCAACGGTGTGGCCTTGCGGTTCTAGGCCCTTCAGTGTGGAACCGCGAGACCGCTACGGTCGCAGGTTCGAATCCTGCCTCGGGCATGGATGTGTATGATGTCCTTAGGTTAGTTAGGTTTAAGTAGTTCTCAGTTCTAGTGGATTGATGACCACAAATGTTAAGTCCCATAGTGTTCAGAACCATTTGAACCATTTTGAAGGGCACCAAGCTGGCATGGAATAACTGGCCGCTTAGGCCCATACAATGAGAAAAACAGAAGTTACAGGAAATAATTACTAAGTTATAACTACCAAATTAACAAGCGGTGACGTCCTCGATGAATATGCTGCAGGCTGGCGTGGCATGCAAAGATCCTATGGTACAAGAGTCCCATATCACAATGTCCTTGATGCTGGAACAGGCTAAAGGCATGTCTAAGTCCGGGCCAAAACTGTACGCGCAACATTGCCGCAGTTTGATACTTTTCTGGAGAAGAGAACCATCTGCCTCTAAAGTGTCTTGCATCTGCATTAAAGGATAATAGAAAGTGGATGGAGCGATCGGTTGAGATAGTATTGTAACGAGGTATAATTTAATGGTAGACTGATGATGTAACCGAGAGAGAGGGAGATTTAGCTAAAGGTCATTTAACCATTTTTTCTGTTGTTCTCTTGGGTTGTATCAGTTGTGAGGTATAACCTGTATTCGACACCTATAAAACTTCATGTTCTGTATTTGACTTTGAGCATTATCTACAGGTGATCATTAATGGCGAACCTCTTCACACCACAGTCATCAGAGGACTTCCAGCACATGTCCACCTATGGAAAACCTGTTTTGGCACTCTCCTCTAGACTAACAAAGATTTATGCACGTACTACATTACGCTGCCGCGTCTTGGACATAAATCAAGTCTTCAGTTTCATAACTATGGTGTTCTAAGTTAGTTGCAGGTCTTTGTGAGGTACTGCAATCCCCGTGTATACATTTGCTTGACATATGTTGTGTGCAGAAGAGACAGTGTTCTGTTTCTGGAGTCAGAGCAGCATGGCGTGTAATTTCACGTCTCAAACACCGCTGCTATGTACCTGTCTATTTCCTTGTAATAGGCATTCTCTGTTGATGTTGATCATTTTACAGGACTGATGCGAACATGGTATAATTTCTGAACTGTGATCAGAAGTGAACAGTGGCTGCTGTACACCTCTGGAGAGCTATATTGGCACTTATCACAAAGATTATGTATTTCTTTGGTGCAGATGAAAATAGTTTTATAATCTTAAAATTTATCACTGTAATGAGTGGGATAGAAAACTTGCACGTAGGATGTATGTCAGATGTTGGACATACACATCCTGCATAAGAGTATTAAGAGGGTTGCACTCCACATCACTAATGTTCCAGAAACCACATTGCTTTAACATTATAGTGTGTGAAAGTGCAGAGCTATGTTGCCTTACGAGTGCTTGTGTTCATGTTCTACGGTCATTTCTCTCTTGCTAATATCTTCTTGCTACTGACCCCAGACAGTAGAACAATACTTCAGAATTGATAGCACAGTTGGTTTATATAAAATGCTTGAAACTACATCTGTCTGGAGCTCCATCATGCGGAAAACCCAAGTTTCTTCTTAACTGTCTGTTATATCTTCACAACATTCTCATATTTGCTTTGCACCGGTACGGCGTGCTAACCTCCTCGATATGCGCGCATCTGGAGAGATCTTGTGCACTTGGGTGGGCGCCATGAGTAATACTGGTGTCGAACAGTCTTTGCTGAACAGCAGTTACGGACTCTGATCACTCTGTTCCTTCATGAGACGCGAAATCTAGCGGATGCAGTACCCTCCTACTTCTGCTCAGCTGCAAATTAAATTGAGGATAGTGTTGTAAGGAGCGTTGGTCAAAGGCAATGTGGGGAGATCTTTCAGTCTCCAACTTTATCTTAAGAAAATCAAAATATCCACGGGTGTACTGCCGGTCTATAGTGTCCAACGGACACAGTATTTCGGCGATCAAACATGTCGCTATCATCAGGTGAACTGACGGACTGAGCTCCTGTGAACGTGCCGGCACGGAGATCCGTACGCTATGGCTGCTCAGGGGGAACTGGGTTCGGTCGCGGCGGCGGCCAATTTAAATACCCTCCGCCCGCGGCGCGCTCCCTCCGCCGTCCGCGCTACGGTAGCGCGGTGGAACAGATTGCGACGGCGTCTGAGATGACGTCGGTGTGATGGCTCTGTCCGCCGTGGTCGTCACAACTATGCGTTTGCTCGATTTACTCTTGATTACTGATCTGTATTTGCACGCAGACAGCTGCCACCACCCTTCACAGAGGAATGGGGTACTTAAAACTCTAGTACATAGGGCGCGCACTATCTCTAACACAGAGAGTCTACCCCAGGAATTGGAACATCTGAGAATTGTGTTTCGAAAGAATGGGTACTCAGAGTGGCAGATCCAACGTGCTCTCCGCCCAACCACTGCAGCACAACCTGTTGAGATGGATGAAGTCACGAGCACGAGGGAGGAGGTAGGCACTGCATTTATTCCATACACAGGCGCACTCTCGGGGAAAATCGCCCGCATTCTGAAGAAACACCGGGTCGGAACTGTGTTTTGTCCTCCGAATAAAACTCGTGCACTGGTGGGGAGCGCCAAAGATGACCTCGGTTTGAGGAAGGCCGGCGTGTACCAGATTCCGTGTCAATGTGGCAAGTCGTATATTGGTCAGACGATGCGTACCGTCGAGGATCGATGCCGTGAACACCAGAGGCACACTCGAATGATGTATCCGAGCAAGTCGGCGGTCGCTGAACATTGTTTGTCGGAAAATCACGCTATGGAGTATGACCGCACGAGGATTCTGGTACAGACGTCGAGATACTGCGACAGCGTTGTTAGAGAGGACATCGAAATTCGCACCAATGACAACCTCATAAACCGTGACTGTGGCTATAATCTTAGCAAGGCTTGGGAACCAGCGATTGGGTTGATCAAGAGTAAATCGAGCAAACGCATAGTTGTGACGACCACGGCGGACAGAGCCATCACACCGACGTCATCTCAGACGCCGTCGCAATCTGTTCCACCGCGCTACCGTGGCGCGGACGGCGGAGGGAGCGCGCCGCGGGCGGAGGGTATTTAAATCGGCCGCCGCCGCGACCGAACCCAGTTCCCTCTGAGCAGCCATAGCGTACGGATCTCCGTGCCGGCGCGTTCACAGGAGCTCAGTCCGTCAGTTCACCTGATGATGGCGACATGTTTGATCGCCGAAATATTGTGCCCGTTGGACACTATAGACCGGCAGTACACCCGTGGATATTTTGATTATCAAATACGCTGGGAGAAACTCAAGAATCACTTTATCTTAAGAAGTTCCCGTCACGTTATTTAGGCTTCTGAAAATACAGAAAGCGGAAGGTGGAAGGTCGCTGAATTTAGACATCGAGGACTCTGATTTGAGACGGCGGATGGCACTTCGCGGCGTCCGAGTCATGATCAGTGAGATTCTGGTTGTTCACATGCGACAACGCACGGCCGACTTAACAGCCACAGCAGATCGACCAGGATGTGCGTCAGCACCAGTGATAAGTGGGTGCTGATGTTTGCAAAGGAGCTGTACCGTTGCCACAGTACCATTAATCCCGGTTCCAGAGATGGTCTCGTTTTCATTTACTATTCAATCATCCACTGGAGTAACTAAAACATTTGGTGGGTTGCATTCGTATTTGTTATCGAATGTGCAGCTAGGATACAGTACTGCTCCATCCAGTTGCTTCATACATTTACTGCAATCACTTTTTCCAATAGACATGTCACTGAGTCTTACGCTATGCCATCGCTTTTGATGTAATAAAACGTCAGTTTAATTTTATTTGTGTTTCATTCGAAGTGACTTGTAGTTTCCTTCAATTTATTGTTGTTATAGTTCGTCAGTTGAGTAAAAAATAGCTATTCAGTATGATTTTATAGCAATTCCTCACCTTAGGATTCCATGTTAGGATCGTTCTTGAGATATCGATTCTACTCGGTAATTAAAATTTAACATCGGGTTTTAAGGGCTGCGTAATGGATCTGAGCAGTTCAATCATTCCGGTACTATTTCATGTCCACACACCACAGATTTGGCATGGATTTCCATAAAATGAAGTATCTTGTTGTGGTTTTACTTCACTTCAGTTTAGCACATGAAAGCAGTCATTCTTATCAGGATGCTACTAGAATGAATCACAACAGGATATTGTTTATTCTCAACGAAAACACGTCTAGGGCAAAGAACAGTATAAGTGTGAAATACACAATATCAGTTTCTACCGTACATGTAATTTCGAGATAGGCAGAACATTATGTTGACTTCAGACCGTGGCCCCTTGTCCACCACCGGCCCCCGTTATTACACGGACACAGCGTTGGCTGATACTATTCAGCGGTCAAACCAAAGGGCACATATCATCTATTGAAGTATGGACAGCAGTTATACTGCACCGATGATCTGATAGTTGGGGTGCTGGCTGCTGTGCAGATGGTGTACGTGATGTACCTCCAATTCTCTGCCTATCCAGTGCACGCGTTGTGCCATCCGCAAACTCTTAGTACTGCAGTTACCTCGGTACAAGACAGAACAGTCGAGATTTCCGTTCGCTCATTAGCCAGGAGCAAAATGCGACTCAAGTATTCTCCGGTAAAGAAGAACTTTAGTGTGTGTCAGAATCCACAGAGGGCTAAAGAATCGTCACTCTATTAACCAGAATAACAACTCTGTCACAGAGAAACGAATTCACATGCTCCTTGTGTTGAAACCAACACTTGTAAAAATTTAACCGCCAGCTTCTCCGCTTTAGCTCTCGCCAGCGAAGTGCCTTTGATTGATCCCCGGCGGGTAGTGTCTTCCCCAAACACCACTCCCTGCTGCACACGTTTCCCTTCAGTGGCCGTTACAAAAACATTACCTCTCAATATGTGGATCATGAATGTGCCAACCAATCATCTGAAGCTCATACTCATTTCAGAAGTCTTTCTGGATGGTTCCGTTTTTTTTTATATCTTAACTCATGAAAACAGATAAATTTTGACGTAAGCAGCGCTACACCAGGGCCCTGTGAAATCAATCTGAATCTGTTCGTGAGAAATAAACTGAAAAAGTCTTACATCGTGATGGTGTCGTCGGATAACGCTGTCTGTATATCTGCTCTAAAATGGCACGGCTATGTGCAATGCTGCCCTATCTACTGATACTGGACAATATTTGTCTGAGATCTGAATTATTAGAAAAACTGTCTTTGCTTATTGACATATCTGCACAGCTGGTCGTCTGATTACTAAAGAACACGTGACTATTATCTGAGAAAATTTCTGAAATATTTAAATTCAAATAAATGATTGTATCGGGACTGGCAATGACTTAAGGCAAAAGTATTCCTTCCTTTTTTTGTTTACCGGTAAAAATTATATTCTGAAAATCTTTTACATTATTGATAAAGATCTGTAATCCATTATATGAAAAATTGAATACTACAAATCTGGGTCAACTGGTGCTGACGAATCACAAAACGATTGAAACAAATTCATATAAACATCTCAGACAAGTGACGTAACTACGCGCATGGCAGTAAAAATAATAGAATTTACCTTACAATACATGGCTATGAACTGCGCTGTACCAGAGACAGGCCGGCCGGAGTGGCCGATTGGTTCTAGGCGCTACAGTCTGGAACCGCGTGACTGCTACGGTCGCAGGTTCGAATCTTGCCTCGCGCATGGATGTGTGTGATGTCCTTAGGTTAGATAGGTTTAAATACACTCCTGGAAATGGAAAAAAGAACACATTGACACCGGTGTGTCAGACCCACCATACTTGCTCCGGACACTGCGAGAGGGCTGTACAAGCAATGATCACACGCACGGCACAGCGGACACACCAGGAACCGCGGTGTTGGCCGTCGAATGGCGCTAGCTGCGCAGCATTTGTGCACCGCCGCCGTCAGTGTCAGCCAGTTTGCCGTGGCAAACGGAGCTCCATCGCAGTCTTTAACATTGGTAGCATGCCGCGACAGCGTGGACGTGAACCGTATGTGCAGCTGACGGACTTTGAGCGAGGGCGTATAGTGGGCATGCGGGAGGCCGGGTGGACGTACCGCCGAATTGCTCAACACGTGGGGCGTGAGGTCTCCACAGTACATCGATGTTGTCGCCAGTGGTCGGCGGAAGGTGCACGTGCCCGTCGACCTGGGACCGGACCGCAGCGACGCACGGATGCACGCCAAGACCGTAGGATCCGACGCAGTGCCGTAGGGGACCGCACCGCCACTTCCCAGCAAATTAGGGACACTGTTGCTCCTGGGATATCGGCGAGGACCTTTCGCAACCGTCTCCATGAAGCTGGGCTACGGTCCCGCACACCGTTAGACCGTCTTCCACTCACGCCCCAACATCGTGCAGCCCGCCTCCAGTGGTGTCGCGACAGGCGTGAATGGAGGGACGAATGGAGACGTGTCGTCTTCAGCGATGAGAGTCGCTTCTACCTTCGTGCCAATGATGGTCGTATGCGTGTTTGGCGCCGTACAGGTGAGCGCCACAATCAGGACTGCATACGACTGAGGCACACAGGGCCAACACCCGGCATCATGTTGTGGGGAGCGATCTCCTACACTGGCCGTACACCTCTGGTGATCGTCGAGGGGACACTGAATAGTGCACAGTACATCCAAACCATCATCGAACCCATAGTTCTACCATTCCTAGACCGGCAAGGGAACTTGATGTTCCAACAGGACAATGAATGTCCGCATGTATCCCGGGCCACCCAACGTGCTCTAGAAGGTGTAAGTCAACTACCCTGGCCAGCAAGATCTCCGGATCTGTCCCCCATTGAGCATGTTCGGGACTGGATGAAGCGTCGTCTCACGCGGTCTGCACGTCCAGCACGAACGCTGGTCCAACTGAGGCGCCAGGTGGAAATGGCATGGCAAGCCGTTCCACAGGACTACATCCAGCATCTCTACGATCGTCTCCATGGGAGAATAGCAGCCTGCATTGCTGCGAAAGGTGGATATACACTGTACTAGTGCCGACATTGTGCATGCTCTGTTGCCTGTGTCTATGTGCCTGTGGTTCTGTCAGTCTGATCATGTGATGTATCTGACCCCAGGAATGTGTCAATAAAGTTTCCCCTTCCTGGGACAATGAATTCACGGTGTTCTTATTTCAATTTCCAGGAGTGTAGTTCTAAGTTCTAGGGGGCTGATGACCTCAGAAGTTAAGTCCCATAGTGCTCAGAGCCATTTGAACCAGAGACAGACTACAACTGTACTGTAGCAGCGAGCGACTGCATCTACTCTGTAACAGCGAACGATTGCAACAACTGCCGAGACTGCTCTGACCTGTGACTCTATTGCAGCAAAGATATTTTCCGTCTTAGGTAGCGCGTGAGCACTACATCGAAATTACACTGTGAAAAAGATTCTTCGAAGATCAGGTATACTGTTCTGAATTTTCTTTTTCTCATCTCACCAGTGAGTGACCTCCCGGCAGCTCTGTCTGCGCTATAGGGGTTCTGCGGCTGCTAGCATCGAAAACAATCCCCGCTACAATTTTTTCTCTTTCAGGGCAGCAAATGCTCGCCCCAGCGGCACATGACAAGACGCTTCCCAGCCCCTCATTAGCCGACAGTGACTTGTGAGGAAAAGGAGGCCGTTTGGCTCTTTTCGTCAGTGCTCAGTCTTAATTAACATCCGGGTATGCAGTGCCACAGAAATTATTAGTATGTGGTGATAGCCACTAACAGCCAATGAAATGATTAGTAATCGAACTGTGGATTATAAATATGATCTAATATAAATATAAATGAACAAGAACAATAAATGTACGGTAGCAAAATCTTGCCGCCTTACAATCGTATTAAGAATATTGTGTACTGTAGGTCGAAACAGCTCTCCCAGTTGCCTCCAAAGCAGGAGTGCACTACGCTGTTGCATTCCCCTGAGGTTCCCTTCAAGCCATAACTTGTACAGATCGGCATAAAAGGGAAGTAGTGGTTGAAAATGAAGTGAGGCAGGATTGTAAACTGTCCACGATGTTGTTCACTATGTACATTCAATAAGTAGTAACGGAAACCAAAGAAAAATAGTGGGTATTAAAGCTCAGGGAGAAGAAATAAAAACTGTGAGGTTTGCCGATGACATAGTAATTCTGTAAGAGACAGAAGAGGACTTGGAAGAGCAGTTCAACGGGATTAACAGAGTCTTGGAAGGAGTATATATGATGAACATCAACAAAAGCAAAAGAAGGATAATGGAATTTAGTCGAATTAAATCAGGTGATGCTAAGGGAATCAGATTAGGAAACGAGGCACTTATAGTAGTAGAAGAGTTTTTCTATATAGGACAGCAAAATAACTCATGATGATTGAAGCAGAGAGGATATAAAACGTAGAATGGGACTGGGAGGAAAAGCATTTCTGAAGAAGAAAAATTTGTTGACCTCGAATATAGATTTAAGTGTTAGGATTTTCACCGAAGGTATTTGTCTGGAAAGCTGGAAATTTGTGGTAAGATCCCAAGGGACCAAACTGCTGAAGTCATCGGTCCCTAAGCTTACACACTACTTAATCTAACTTAAACTAAATTACGCTAAGGACAACACACACTCCCATGCCCTGACAAGGCGCTCTAGATCGCGCGGCTATTTGTCTGGAGTCTAGCCACGTGTGGAACTGAAATATGGAAGATAAACAGTTTAGATAAAAAGAAAATAGAAGTTTTCGAAATGTGGTACTACAGAAGAATGCTGAAGATTAGATGGGCCGATCACGTAACTAATGACGAACTACTGGATAGAATTGGAGAGACAAGAAAATTGTGGTACAACTTGACCAAAAGAAGGGATCGATTGATAGGACACATACTTAGGAATCGTGGGTCACCAGTTAAGTATTGGTGGGAATTGTTGGAGGGGGGGGGGGGTAAATATCGTAGAGGGACGCCAAGAGATGAAACAGTAAGTACATTCAGAAAGATGTAGGTTGCAGTAGTTACTAGGAGGTGAGAAGGCTCCCACAGGATAGAATAATATTGAGACCTCGTTTTAATAAGAACAATCCTTTTATGGAAAAAATTCCAAAGCTTACATACTTTTCGTGCCTCTCGAACAGAACCTCCCGTTAATGATATGTGGGCTACTTTGTATATGTAACATTGTCATTTGACTAACGTACGGCTACAGCGCAAATCTGTGTAAATATGTTGTACTGACTAATTTAGCTGCAGGTCAGAATATGGAGAAGAAAATATGCAGATAAAGCAGTCTGTTAATGCTAAGTGTAGAGATAACATTGCGATACGAAATAATAAATTTAATCACGAGTGTTTAGTGTGGAAGTCAGGTTCAAAGACATTAGGTTGATTAACGTAGTAGTCATGTGACCAAGGTGTTAACAGGCAAGAAAGCCAGAGCATGAGGCCTTTAGTCGGTGTGTGATTGGATTGGTTAGATGTTTTGAAGATACTGTGTGGCCGCAGAGATGCTTGGGCTTAAGTGTGTTATTTCGATGTGCACTAGTTTGGAATTCTAAATGCTGGTGAACAGTACGGTTATCAGTGTTCGAATGATTTCCGATCGCGACAAGTTTGTTACTGTTCAAATATTTGTAAGAGCTGTTGAAGTGTGTGATCGATCGCCAAGCATTTTCTGCTTTCCTGCATTTGCTTCCTTCTGCGAATGCTCTGCTTGCACTACGAACCTATCGTTCTGTGCTTTTTTGATTCATTATTATTTTGAATTAACAATCAATATGAAGCCACAAACTGAGTATAAATCAGTATGTGAATATCTGAATAAACATATAGTGAAGATTAACCTGTTTGTTGCGTCCCACGTTGTTATCCTAATGGATTATTTCTTAATGTTTTACCTTTAATGATCGTTCTCCATCTATTATCTATTTTATTATTTCATTATTGTTTTTGCACATCAGAGTGCTCATGAGTGATTCATGCTTCTATAAGAGCTTAAAATAACAGTCCATGACCCTTCTGACAAGATGGCCATACTATAATATCAAAAGTCGTGAACTTGGCTTCTGTTGGTTACGTAGCAACTAAAAGATGTTTATTGGGAATTTGGTTCGTTTTATTGTTGCCACCATCGCAGTGAAGTTACAGTAGTAGTTCATTGACATTTTAAAGGAAACTTTCCTGCTTTCTCCTGGAAACATTTAAACATAATATGGAGAAGCGGAACTAAGACGACATGATTAGAATTATTTTTCATCTTATTAGATCACCAACACGAAGTAAGAAACAGTCTTTTATACCCATCCTTCTTTTCTTGGAACGTTTCAGCACAGTCTGCTGCTCCGTCAGTTTTTTTAATGCCGCCAAATTTCTTGTCTTGTACGTCAGACGTATTCTCGGGACCTGTCTCCGACAATAGCGCTTATCAAAGGATCTTATTTTGGTCGTTTCAGTCAAGGTTTCTCTTCCACAGTTACTATACATAGCACTCAGCGAGAAGCTTATTTTTTAGCGGGGTAAAGCGGTGGCTAAGTGGATGAGTATGAGACCACGAATTCGAAGGTCAAGGGTTGAGTCTTGGTCTGATCCAGAACACATGTTTTTTCAATTCGCCGGTTCTCACTATTCGGTGACACTCTCAACACTGCTCACAGAATTTGTTAGCAGCAGTTCTATTTGCCTTAAGGCCTATTAGAAAAATATTTGTTTCAGTATTCTCTCTGAGTTTATTTAAAAGCGCTCACTAAATTGTTATATAGCCAGCAGATGCAGGAATACGCAGCCAAACATGACTTTGTTTAATCGTTTTATGAATAGTAGTTACAGTGGAAAAAAAAATGCTGTTTAGATGAAACTCTTCAACATACTGATGCATTCACTAGCGAATCGGGAGTGCTAAGACAAGTGGATGTCCACATTTTCGTAGCTTTTGAATAGATGTCGCCGACGCATACTGGTGCAAAGAGCACAAGGTAGTTCAGTTGGTTCCCCCCCCCCCCCCCCCCCCCCCTTCCCCTTCACCACCAATGGTACCACCAAAATTCCTGGCGGTGTGAAGAGCTTTCTCTGACCTGCAGGAGAAGTGAAATTAACAAGCCGCAAGGGTATAATTTAATTTCCTATTCAGTTCCTATCGCGGAAGGCACTGGCTCTGTCTCTACTCACAGTGAGTAAGTTAATAGTTAGAAGACAAATAAAGGTAGACGGGAGACCCAACTGAAATTTGAAAAGCGTCAAAGCTTTTCATGTTTATAATTAAAGGAGATAATTGCTTTTAAAATCAGTCATTAGTCTATTGCAATATATGAAGTGTGATGGAGGTGAATTATTGTGTCATTGTCTATGTCGGCACGCTTCACAGAGGGCTGGCCCCAAGAGGATTAGCGACAGGCGAAGACGCTGCATACATCAACACGCTACCAAGGGAAGCCGTCGAAATTCCCACGTGTGCCCGAGGCAGCGGAAACTATAAACTTAGATCGAAAAACAGCTTTGCCACAATTCTAGGTATCACGGACAGAGCAGCGAGTTGAATAGCAACAGCACGACTTGGGTGTCCAAGAATCTCAAGTGGCGCAGGGAAATTTGGCCGTTTCCCGCTAGCAGAACACCTGGGAACGTAGCGGCAATACTCAAAGGGAGAAGCCTTGGTTTATTTGTATACTCTGTCTTACACAGAGTATGGCTCTCTTTTCCGCGCGAAATGCGACGGCAAGGAGGGCGGAAATTTTGAAAAGGACTTCTTTATTGGAAAGAATCTAACGTTGGCTTTGAAAAATAGTATGAGCTACGTAATTTGCGGAAGGGCGGAGACAAGACTTTCGAGGAGAGCGGCTCTCTCTCTCTCTCTCCAGGTGCGAGGAGCGCACTAGTATTTTGGCATTCCGAATTTTGCTTCTGAGGAGGCAGGAGTTCACTCTTGACTGCTTACGATAAGTCGCAACGATTCTCTCATCGCTTGTCATGAAACAATGCACTTTGCGTTCGTCACAAACAGCGTAGATGGTTCAAATGGCTCTGAGCACTATGGGACTTAACTGCTGAGGTCATCAGTCCCCTAGAACTTAGAACTACTCAAACCTAACTAACCTAAGGACATCACACATATCTATGCCCGAGGCAGGATACGAACCTGCGACCGTAGCGGTCGCGCTGTTCCAGACTGTAGCACCTATAACCGCTCGGCCACCCCGGCCGGCAACAGCGTAGAGAGCAAGATCAAAGTAGGCGAGCTTCACTCACTGTGGGCGTTATCAATAGCTTAACTCAGGATCATTTAGATTTACTACATGTCCGAAGACGGTAGTACTGTTAGAACAGTTTTGAGATTTGTTTAATGCAGTTTCACGTAGGTTTACACTTGCAGATGGACGCATACCGTCGTCCAGTAATGATAACTTCCAGTAGCAGGTTTCGGTCAGTATTTTCGGCGTAGGGCATGTTTGACGCTATCAATTATGACGCCAGCAAAGTCTTGATGCAGCCGCATGCAATCAGCCGACTTCACCGCCACGCCGACCACGCTATGAACATGGTAATACAGAAAACGCTCGCCTTCCTAGCTGCGCATTCTTCTTTCGCTTTCTTCAGTTTCTTTGCAATGTGTTAGATGCTCATACAGACGCAAGGCACAGTATTCACCGTTTGCCCGTTAAGAGTCATATGTTCACCTGTTTTTTATTTTGTATTCCTTCCTCATTTAATACACCAGGTAAACCCGTCTCGCGTAATTTATTTATATGTTAAATTAGAATGAAGTCATACAATGCTCATGTCAAAAGGCAAATACCAGGGCAGGCACCTTATATAATTCACTTGTGAGCTCTTGGTGTCAGTTCAATTCTATTTGTTGTTCTTTTATTTGATACTTTCTACAGTATCTGGCGAACCAAAATTTTTATTTTTGTTTATCATTATTTGAATAATTTGTGAGTGATTGTTAAATGAATTTGATAAAATTTCAATAATTATTGCATGTGCCGTTTAATGCAGTTTCACTGAATAAACCACTTATATGTTGAACAGCACTCCTTGCATTTTATATATAGAATTTAAATCAAAATTCACACCTCTTTCTTCCTCCTACACGAGGTACCATGCAGATTAAAAAAAAATTAAAGCTTCACAGCGACGTGCATTATGATAAGAGAGAGTCACAAACATGAGCCGAGAGTAGCCTTCACTGAGGTTTTCACAACACAGAGCACACAGGGTACACTGATACACAGACATTAACCAGAGGTTATTACACACTAAGACAAGAAAAAGAAAACGACGCACGACGAGGAATTATCCGATTGGGTCGGCAATTGGTAGATGCAATGTAGATCTACAAACAAAGAAATTATTACAGTTTCAGAAAAAAATGGATGTTTTATTCAAGGGAAAGAGCTTCACAAGTTGAGCAAGTCAGTAACGCATTGATTCACCCTTGGTCCTTATGCAACCGGTGTTTCGGCATGGGATTGACTGATTAAGTTGTTGGATGTCCTCCTGAGGAACAACATACCAAATGCAGTTCAATAACAGCCGCAGATCACCAAAATTCCGATTTTATTGGAGGGCCCTGCCAATACTGCAGCAAAAACGTTCTCAAGTGGGGAGAGACCCGGCGACCTTGCTGGCCAGGGCAGGGCATGGTAAGCACAAACTCTTACCTTGTGCGGGCAAGCATTATCTTGCTGAAATGTAAGACTAGGATGGCTTCCCATGAAAGGCACCAAAACAGGAAGTAGAATGTCGTCAAAGTACCACTGTGCTGCAGTGGTGCCGCGGATGACAACCAAGTGGGTCGTGTTATGAACTGAAATGATAACCCAGACTCATTAGTCCTGGCTGTCAGGCCGTAAGGGGGGGAAGATGTAGGGGGGCTAAGACCGAAGTTGTGTCTGGAGGCACCCCAGACAACAGTGGGATTCCAACTTGATTGTTGCCCGCCATACGAGCCGACAAGCAGAAGTAATTAATTGTCCAAGGTGCCATTTCTTTTCATCGCAGGACCCTTCTAAAAGCCATCCGCGACCCGTTACAGCACAACAGTGTCAATGATATTTTACACCCTGTAATGTTGCCCTTCGTGGCAAACCATCCTGGACTTACATTTCAGCAAAATCGTGCCCGACCGCACTGGGCAAGAGTTTCTACTGCTTGTCTTCCTGCTTGCCAAACCTTACCTTGGCCAGTAAGTTTGCCAGAGCTCTCACGAACTGAGACTGTTTAGAGCATATCGGCAGTGTTCTCCAACCAACCAGCGATAGTGAAGACCTAACGAACCGGTTGGACAGAATCTGGCATGGTATCGCTTAGGAGGACATCCAACAACTCTTGTCAATCAATGCCATGCCGAATAACTGCTTGCATAAGGACCAGAGGTGGGCCAACTAGTTTTGGACTCCCTCAATTTTGTGGAACTGTTTCCCCTGTATAAATAATTCAATATTTCTGAAATTTTAATCATTTGTTTATCTGTAGCTACACGTATGTCACGTCTACCAATTTCCGTTCCATTCGGATAATTCTTTTGTAGTGCGTCGCTTTCTTTTTTTCTCTTACAGTGTAGAATCGACATAAAAGGTTAGAAAAGTATTTAAACTGGACCGGCACTAGTTCTGCGCTTGGAGAGAATGCATGAGCAAATCTTATCATGCTAGAGAGAGAGAGTGCTAAAACCGATTGATTTAGTGGTTGGAGTGATTTCATACCACTCGACTGGCGACGTCGGTTTTCGGCCGAAGAAGAGTCCAGTGATGTTTCGGGAGCTCCTCTCCGGTGCACAGATTTCTGTGCGACGTTGCTTTGTCACGGAGAAGGAGAGGTTCATTTGCGTTTCTTGTGGCAACGAAAACGGCGAAGACGTTTCTTCAATTTTCCTGAGAGCAGTACAATATACTTCAGAGATGGTAGTTGCACCGTAACGGAGTACATCAAACAGAATAACTCGTTCAGAGTCCCAGAATACCGTCACCATGTGTTTACCAGGTCAGGGTGAGGCTTTGAACTTTTTGTTCGGAGGAGAGGTGGCGTGGCGCCACTTCATGGATTGCCATTTTATTTCCAGTTCGAAGTATTGACTCTGTGTTTCATCACCTGTGATGATATCCAACAAAAAATTGACACGCTCAGCCTCGTAACGCGCAAACAGTTGCGCACAGATGGTTCTTTGTTGCACTTTATGGTCTTCTGTTAGACTGCAAGCAACACAGCGGGCACATACCCTTGAGTACCCCAACTGGAGGGCTAGTGTGTCAGCACTGCCAACAGGGACTTCTAGTCGCGGAGCAAAGTTTAAGTGTTATCTGTCGATCACCTCTAAAGAGAGTGACGCACGTATGAAAATTGCAGGAGTAGTAGATGTGTGCGGCCGACCGACACGATAATGACATACGCCTCTCCCAACGACTCACCGAGCTTTTGTTTACTGCCAGGTCTCCATAGATATTCTGAAATCGCCTATGAATATCTGCGGTGCTCTGGTTCTCCACCAAAAGACACTCAATGGCAGCTGTCTGCTTGGAACGCACTTTCATTACAGACACCATTTTAAAGGCTACATACAGCGCCACCACCTAACGGAATTCATGAAACTATAGTGGGCGAAGCGGGAATATTCCACGATGTTCCACAGGAAATTTGGCATCTTTCTTCAGCCGAAATTGACCGAGAATGAAAAAGTATTGCATTACTTATTGAGCGCCCCTCGTACGTGTTGGAAACGGCGCATCACGTAGTGACGTTGGTTGTTGGCAGCAACAAGCTGATACCATCACAGCTTCTCCTGGAATACTGAACATCTGTTGATTTATATGAGCCTCTTGCCCAAGCATATCCTGTCGCAGGCTTTGCAGACCACTACCACGGTTTTTCCTCCACACAAGAAGCATCGAAAATCCCCTTGACAACACGTCCGGCAACTTCAGTGCACCGAGAACATCTAACAGAATGAATGGCTGCCAAACCTGAACCATGCCCATGGCTTGTGCGAAAACACACTGCTGTTGGATAGCATTGTTATTGATCCTTTCAGAACATTCTAAAATCATTACATTGAAAAAAAGAAAAAAAAGCTTACTCGTAAAGTATTTTTGGCATTTAGTGCCAACTTAGTCTATACAAGGAGAGATAGTTCAAAATTGGAACTAATGGATTTTACCAGAAACATGGACACGGCCCCGGGTGCCACACCCTTGTTTTCAATTTCAAATTACTTAGACACGAATCTGAATGGTGCTGGAAGTGGCAACTGTCGCTAAATAAAGAAGAGTGTGAGGTCATTCACATGAGTACAAAAAGAAATCCGTTAAATTTCGATTACATAGTAAGTCATACAAAGACTGTCAATTTGACGTAGGAATTACAGCTATGAACAACTTAACTTCTAGCGATCACATAGATAATGTTGTGGGAAAAGCAAAACAAAGACTACGTTTTATTGGAAGAACACCTGGAAGATCTAATAAAGGAATCTTGTTCGTCCTCTGCTGTAGTACTGCTGTGCTGTATGGTATGCTTATCAGGCAGGATTGAAGGAGGACACGAGAGAAGTTCAAAGAGGGGCAGCTTGTTTTGTATTATCGTGAAATAGGGGAGAGAGTATCACGGAGATGATGAGCGAATTTGGATGGAGATCATTAAAACAGAGGCGTTTCACGTTGCGGTGTGATCTTTTCACGAAATATCAGTCACCAGCTTTCTCCTCTGAACGTGAAAATATTTTATTCATAATAAAGTAACAAACTTAACATAATAAAGTAAGAGAATTATTTTGAACAATTAGTTCATCAACCCACTCGAAGCGTCAATGGTTGCAAAAGCATACTTGATCTCTTAGCAATAAATAATCCTGGACAAATAGGAAGTGTCATGACGGACACGTGGATTAGCGACCACAAGGCAGTTGCTGCTAGTCTAAATACCGTAACACCCACTACTATCAAAAAGAAACGCAAAGTAGGCCTACATCTATTTAAAAAAACTGATAAAAGTACTCTTAACGCCTTATTAAGAGACAGTCTCCACTCCTTCCGATCTGATCATGTAAGCGTAGAAAAGTTGTGGAATGATTTCAAAGAGATGGTATCGATGGCAGTTGAGGAATATATATCGCATAAATTAATAAGTGATGGTACTGATTTCCCATGGTACACAAAACGGGTCAGATCGCTGTTGCGGAAGCAACGAAAAAAGCATGCCAAATTTAAAAGAACACAAAATCCCCAAGATTGGCAAAGTTTTACAGAAGTTCGAAATACAGCGCGTACTTCAATGTGAGATGCTTTTAATAATTTCCACAACTATATTCTGTCTCTAAATCTGGCAGAAAGTCCAAAGGGATTCTGGTCATACAAAGCACACCAGTGGCAAGACGCAGTCAATACCTTCACTGCGCGATAACAACGGTGAAGTCACTAATGACAGTGCCACTAAAGCGGAGTTATTAAGCACGGTTTTCTGAAACTCCTTCACCAAAGAAGACGAAGTAAATATTCCTGAATTCCAGTCAAGAACAACTGCCGAGATAAGAAACATAGAAGTAGATGTCCTCGGTGGAGCAAAACAACTTAAATAACTTAATAAAGGCAAGGTCTCCGGTCCAGATTGAATACCAGTCAGGTTCCTTTCAGAGTATGCTGATACAATAGCTCCATATTTAGCAATTATTTACAACCGCTCGCTCACTGAAAGATCCGTACCTAAAGACTGGAAAATTGCTCAGGTCACTCCAATATCCAAAAAAGGAAGCAGAAATAGTCGTTGAATTACAGGCCCATATCACTAATGTCGATTTGCAGAAGGGTTTTGGAACATAACTGTGTTCGAACATTATGAAGTACCTCGAAGAAAACGATTTATTGACACCTAGCACGGATTCAGAAAATATCGCCCTTGCGAAACACAACTGGCTCTTTATACTCATGCAGAAATGAGTGTTATCGACAGGTAATGTCAAACTGACTCAATATTTTTAGATTTCCAGAAGGCCTTCGACACCGTTCCTCAAAAGCGCCTTCAAACCAACTGCGTGTATATGGATACCGCCTCAGTTATGCGACTGGATTCGTGATTTCCTGTCAGAAAGGTCACAGTTCGTAGTAATAGACGGAAAGTCATCGAGTGAAACAGAAGTAATATCCGGAGTTTCCCAAGGAAGTGTTATAGGCCCTCTATTGTTGCTGATCTATATTAACGACATAGCAGACATTCTCAGTAGCCGTCTTAGATTGTTCGGAGATAATGCTGTCAATTACCATGTTGTAAAGTCATCAGATCACCAAAACGAATTGCAAAATGATTTAGATAAGATATCTGTATGATGCGAAAAGTGGCAATTGACCCTGGATAAAGAAAAGTGTAACGTTACTCACATGAGTACTAAAAGAAATCCGCTAAATTTCGATTAAGCGATAAGTCACACAAATCTGAAGGCTGTAAATACAACTAAATACTTAGGGATTATAATTATAAATAACCTAAACTGGAACTATCACATAGATAACGTTGTGGGTAGAGCAAACCGAAGAATGTGATTTATTAGCAGAACGCTTAGAAGGTGCAACAGGTTTACTAAAGAGACTGCTTACACCACGCTTGTCCGCCCTATTCTGGAGAGTTTCTGTGCGGCATGGGATCCTCATCAGGTGGGACTGACGGATGACATTGAAAAAGTACAAAGAAGAGCAGCTTGTTTTGTATCATCGCGAAATAAAGCAGATGGTGCCACAGACATGATACGGTACGTGAACTGGAGTGGCAATCATTAAAACAAAGGCGTTTTTCGTTTCGACAGGATCTTCTCATGAAATTTCAATCACAAGTTTTTTCCTCCGACTACGAAAAATTGTGTTGGAATCCACCTACATAGGGAGAAATATTCAGCACGATAAAATAAGAGAAATCAGGGCTCGCACAGAAAAAATTAAGTGCTCGTTTCTCCCGCGCGCCGTTCGAGAGTGGAACGGTAGAGAGACAGCTTGAAGATGATTGATTGAACCCTCTGTCAGGCACTTTATTGTGAATAGCAGAGTAATCACATAGATGTAGACGTAGATGTAGAAGAGAAATCAGAGTTCATACAAAAGATTAAAGTGTTCGTTTTACCCACGCGCTGTTAGAGAGTGGAACGGTAGAGAAATAGTCTGAGGGTGTTTCGAAGAGAATTGCATAGTAGTCAGCTAGATGTGAGGTGCAAATGTATCGTAACTGCGACACTGAGTCTTACGCCGCTTTAGTTTTGCATTCGACAATAGAGTATGATCACTTTCACTGGTTGTCTTCTGTTTGCCGGCCGAAGTGGCCGAGCGGTTCTAGGCGCTACAGTCTTGAACCGCGCGACCGCTACGGTCGCAGGTTCGAATCCTGCCTCGGGCATTAATGTGTGTGATGTCCTTAGGTTAGTTAGGTTTGAGCAGTTCTAACCAGGAAAGTACTTGGCCTCGAACAAACAGATCTGTATGAACGTTTGGTTACAGGACCATTATGTACCTTTGAATGTGCTGGTGGGTGTCGTTTATCTGCAAAGCTGTGCAGTGATGCTCTAGATATCACTGTAGATGTAATTGTAGACGCCATACGCATTGCAGCAATCTTAACTATAAATGTAAATGCTGAATGTCAATAAAATGCTCCGAGCAATACGAATGACTGCAAAACGCACAGTGAAGAAATGCAAGGTGATAGCATGGCGTATTTGCACATTCTATAATATCAGTGTTGAACGCCACGTCAATGACACTTTTGAAATTGTTCACCTGTTCAACAATATCGTATCCAGCGTTCTGCCAGCGTAAAGAAGCATTGGTCTGTATACTCCCGCAGATAAATGATTGTAAATGACAGAATGCATATTCATGATAAAGAATCTGTCGTGAAATTTCGGCTGCATATTACTGGAATGTAGTTTAATGAAGTCTGTTATTCTCTCGGCATATATTTTATGTTGCCTGAAGAAATACACTTCCAGAGATTGTGCATATTTTGTAGTTTTAGGCGGAATGATTTTCAAATCTATACGTTTTCCGCCGGATGCTTCCAGTAGTACTCGTTCATCATTTTGTCCAGACCAGGAGTCACGAAGTACTAATGACTGTCTTGACAAATGTGGATTCAATACTGACAGAAAAAACATCTTCAGATGTTGTTTCGTCATCTTCCCACTCACACTTGCATCGACGACGACATTAGGAGGGCACCGCGTTTCTATTTCCCTTGAAACTAGGGGGCCAAACTTTCGACTGCATTCTTGGAAGCAAATGTAGAGTTTGTCTGCCAATCGTCCGTCCATTGATATAGCAACATCGATCGTATAACTATGTGTTGCACAGTTAACTGATTGCAACATCGCGACAGTGTTTCTCTCCCCTTTCATGGATAGTGTTCTGTCACAAGGAAGTTCATAGTTGAACTGACTCTGATCACAGTTCCATACAGAACTAATATCGATGTTTTCCTCGTGATATGCTCATTGACGTCAGCAAGAAACGTTTGAGCTCTTTCAATCAGCTCTTCTTCGTCATCCTAATCTTTTCGTGCTTGGAGCATAGTGATATCCTAAACTCCTTTTTCAAATTAGTAATAAATCCTAGTGAAGCTGTAAAGTTTGTACACCCGAGATTTCTGGCTACATCCAATGCCCAATGTTGTAAATGTCAATAATGAACGGCGGAAACGCATTCTCGCGCTTCATCGAATTTCGCCATTACACGCTCCTTGATGGTCTTGAACAGCAGTGTACGATTTCCTTTGAAAACTGTGTTTCCTTCTCTTTTCTTTGCCACGTAATCCAGTATATTTTTAATATTGCTTTTAGACTTCAGTTTAGGGTATCTTTTCAGAAGCTTGTCGTATGTGTCGAAACCTTTTACGTAATAATCATCGAACATGTTCTCCAGTGTGCTGTCATCAAACGCCATGATGATACTTGCAACTTCTTCTTGGGAGACGGTTGGTATTGACTGTCACTGCTTCCATCGCCTCTTCCCGTACTTGCCGTAGCACTACCGTTTGCAATGAGTTGTTTGTCATTATCATCGCTATCATCATCATTATGTGTTAGTGTTACAACAGTATCTGTTTTTAACTTATGCTCATATTTCTGCACTACGATAGATACCAGAAAACATGCGAATGATTCGTCTTCTATACCAATACCATCTTCACGAAGAAGGGTTCTTTGTAACTTCATCTCAACCAATCGCAATATATTAGCAGGATTGATTACCAATCGCCGAGTCATCTGACGCTTCAATACACAAATAATGTCACAAAACGCAACTTCAGAGGCGAACTGCACCGACCCTACTGGTGTCGACTGGCGTACCGGCAGGTCAGTGTGCAATGCGGCACGGCACACGCAGAGGCCTCTAACGGACGACTGCTGAGTTTTGCCGATGCAGGAGTATCACTAGTGCAATAAGAGACCTTTACATTATTTCTCACGCGATTTTGGTGTATTTGTGTTTGTTCGAGTCCAAGTACTTTCCTGGCAAGTTCTAGGGGACTGATGACCTCAGCAGTTAAGTCCCATAGCGCTCAGAGCCATTTGAACCATTTTTGCCTTCTGTTTTCACTTTCAGTGAGACATCGCCTGTGATGTTTTATGAATGGTATAAAGTAGTGCTCACCAGAGTCTGTTCGCAGCTTGCTGGAGAGGAATGGTTTCGCAATTTATCACAGTCTTTAGTTGCCAATTTCTTTGTATTTTCTTCTGCAGAATAATTTTCGTTAGGAACTTAGCATTATCCGGTTGAACCGTAGTACAGTAATAATAAATTAGGTTGAACGTGATGTCAAGGTGACTTTTTCTGATGGTATCGTAACCGATGACAATAAACGCCCCCCCCCCCCCCTCCTGCCCTCGTCCCTCTCCCCTCACACACCCACACGAAGTTGGCTCACTAATTTGTTATGTCGTGAAAATCTGCTTCTCGGATTTTGTGTTTTGCCGTAGATCCTGGAACGCACTCTGCAATACGTTTTGTGCCTTTTTCCAACTGCAAAAGTACGCTTTCCCCAGCGCGTACTTTTCCTACCGTTTCAGGTCCGTTCCTTTCAGATTTGTGTTGTCTGGCTGTTCTCTCCGGCCGCGCGACTCGGCGACAAGTGTTATTTTAATTGCGTGCACCGACTTGCGCCGACTTCCCCCGTATTCTGCGGCGCTGAAAGCGACTGCCGCTCTCCTCCCGCCGTGGCACTGCGCGACCCTCCGCAGCCCTCATTCAGCGCCCGTAATTACCGTGGCCGCGGCCCGCCACAGCTGCGCCCCTCCCGCACGCCCGACTCGCTGCCAAAACAAGACCCCTGCTCGCCGAAGTAGGCGCGTCCACGATCGCTATTTAAAAAGTCAGTCACGACAACATGAACAGGACACTCGGCAGTACAATGAAGGCTAGTCGCGTGTTCGACAAGTTTAAAAAATGTGCTTCACATCAGACAGAACTGAAATTTTGTTTTCAGATGTTGCATTTACGCTGGCTCAGACTGCTGTCCTGAGACTGACATGGACCATGAGCTATCACTAATTTCGTGACAGTGTGCGGTTGTGTGGGTCATTGCTAGTGAGGTAGGGTAGCTCTGTTATCCTAATTCGTTTCTTTCAATATTTGTAAGGGCGTTTATAACCTCCCAGTTAAGCGCCCGTAAACCGCATAACACACACACACACACACACACACACACACACACACACACGATGTTCCTGTGCATCACCTGGGTGTCCGAATATCTGTTTTTGATGATGAAAACTGCTAATAACTGTGATAGTGCCGGAACTTTGTAGAGATATTCGTCACCTAACAGATTTTGGATGATTAGACTTTCACTGCATTAAAAAGTGATTCCGCCATCAGCGTCAGCTTAAGATGACTTACGCAAAATTTATAGTTGGCGCGATGAATGGAGCAATTTTTAAATGTAGTGAAGTGTGAGTTAATGCGAATGAGTAGAAAAACAAACCCCTAATATTCAAAAATGGTTCAAATGGCTCTAAGCACCATGGGACTTAACATCTGAGGTCATCAGTCCCCTAGACTTAGAACTACTTAAACCTAACTAACCTAAGGACATCACACACATCCATGCCCGAGCCAGGATACGAACCTGTGACCGTAGCAGCATCCCGGTTCCGGATTGTAGCGCCTAGAACCGCTCGTTCACAACGGCCGGCCCCTAATGTTCGTATATAGCATTAGTAATGTCCTGCTTGACACAGTCGCAGCGTTTAAATCTTTCAGCGTAACACTGAAAAGCGATGTGAAATGGAACGAGAATGTGAGGATTGTGGTAGGGACGGCGCGTAGCCGACTTCGGTTACCTGGCATAAATTTGGTAAAGTGTGGTTCGCTACTGCGACCTATTCATGAGTACTACTCGAGTGTTTGGGATCCGCACCAGGCTGTATTTGAGAAAATTTAGAAAGCCGTCATTTGCAGTTGACACAGAACGATTCTGCTGTCGCCAACATACACCCCGCGTAAGGACTACGAGGTTAGGATAAGGCAAATCAGGGTTCGTACTGAGGCATATAGACAGTCATTTCTCCCTTGCTCTATTTGCGAATAGAACAGGAAATGTCTAGTCGTGGTACATGGTACCCTCCGCCACTCACTGTCCGGTGGTTTGCGGAGTATCTAAATGTAGATCGCTGCGGGAACGAAAAATTTCTTGTATCAGTTGTAACATGGAAGAAAACAGCGCCCCAAGTCATAGTGAGTAATTTATTGCTGTGCCTGAAACACATACTGTGTCAGATTATGAGGACTGCTGGCTGGAGTGTAGTACGACAGTAAGCGTCTCCTCACTTTATCGCAGACATCCCCTACGGGTGAGAAATCAGGGTACCAGGCAAGCCAGTCAGGGGTAGGTGTATAACTCAACGCGTTTGTCGGGTTAACTCCAGTGTGTCGTCTTTCACTATCCTGCTAGAGTACGCCATTTGGTACTCTGGCAGAGATGGGTATGCCAATAGAGCTAGTCTGTTACCACACGCAGGCTCTCTTCAGTACTTTCCAAGTCAGTCCTGTTGTCATATGCAATCGCTCCCCACCTCATGACTATGCGAGTTGGAGAGGCAAGGGCATCGAAAATCGCTGCTTCCTGTGACCTTTCGCCTGCTCACTTATGGACACGCTGGTGTCGACCACCCCACCATAAACAGAAGAGATAGTTGTCACTGAACGTCATACAATGAAGGCCGATGTCACAGTTGACCCTGGCTCTGCACCACGCAAGTCTCTTTCACCTGCACACTGTGTCAGCGGGAAACGTCGCATGGCAAGTCAAGGTACCAACCTGAACTGTTGCAGACGGTTCGTGGTAACGCTATGCTTGTAAGCTCTGCCTGAATTTCAGCTGTTGTCATCCCTCTATTCATGAAATTCATTCGAACAATCCTGTGATCTTCTCGTGGTGTATCTTTCTGGAAGGACTCGTGCCTAGTCTTCTCACCACGCTTTTGTCCTGAGTCCATCTCGCCACCACACGTACTGCAGCGATTGTACTACAGGAACTGTATGTGATCCGTCGGTATGATGCCCTCATGACCATCATGTCGATAATTTTTACTTTCCTCAGCATCCGAAAGATGGTGATAAGCTGCACATGCACTACCATTTGGCATGCTGTGCTCCGATCTCCATCTTAAAAATTTCCAATAACGTTGGACACATCCAACGGCGGTCAGATACTTACACCATTGTTCACCTGTAGAACTGACTTCTTTCCTATACCGAAAATAAACTGTCATGGAGGTAATGGAGTATCGGTTTGGTAGCATATAGACAAGGTGATTACAGTGTAACAACATTTCGTAGAGCGGTGCTACAGCGTACCTTGTAAGGCTGCAACTGCTGTCGCGCGCCAGGCACTTAATTTGTCTAAATAATGCAGTTGGGAAGAAAATTTGGTTACGCTGGTTACTGAATATTTTCTCAATAGGTATTCGTTTGGGGCGGTTTGGTCTTCTGATATGATCCATTCCGCCCCGATTACTTTCTAGTTCATTGACTAATTCTTCCGCATGTTTCATCTTTCCCGTTTGCAGGTGGTACGTCATTATGTTCGGAAAACGGAGAAACAAAATTAGTTTACGAAAAACATGGAACAAGCTGTTGAACCGGTAATTAATAAAACGGTGACCCACGAAGACGCATCGAAACAATTTGTCGTGCCATTGGCGACTTTGAAACGATACGTAAGAAACCTGTGGGAAATATTGATGTCTTCTGTATAAGTAGCAAGAGTTAGAACTTGTGAAATATCGTAAGGATCTGCAAAAGGACATTTTGTTATGACTATGAAAGAACTACGCAGATTGGCGTAACAGCTCGCCGAACGAAACGGATGCCCGCGTCCATTCAATAACGAAACGGAAATGCCTGGAGAAGATTGGCTCCTTGGATTTCTAGCACGTCATCCTAACTTAAGCAACACGAAACCAGAAGCCACATCCGGGACGCGTGCCATGGGATTCAATGAAGCTGCACTATCAGTTTTTGACTTATTGATTAAAGTTATCTACAAAGAGTTGGAGAAATAATTTACAACCGTGACGAGACAGGTATAACTGTCGTACCGAAACAGCACTCAAAAATTATAGCAAATAAAAGACAGAACGTGGGAATACAGTGACAGCTGAAATTTGTTATTCAGCGGAGGGAAGATTCGTGCCTCCGATGTTGATCCATCCTAGGAAAAGGAAACAGGAAGAATTCAAATCTGACATGCCACTAGGAGGGTGGCATGAGCATATGAAGGATTAATTTCAATAGTCCATAAGTAAATTTTTGTTCATTCTGAGATGCAGAGTGTATATACTTAAATATTTCTGGTATCTCAACTGCACATTTTTCAGCGCTCTTTTAACTTTAGGATTCTGTATCTCAGAATGAACAAAAATGGACTTGTACCACTACTGAAATAAGCCCTTCATATATGGATGACAAGCAAAATGTTCTGACGCTGGTTCCATAAATTCCTCGACTTTCTGATGCAAAGATAGAAAATCCTCTTCTGCTGCTTCTCTCATACGAAAAAGCTGGAGGTGATCGAACTTGCTAGGAGCAAGGGTGTTATTTTTACTGTGCTTTCCGCCACATTGCTCGATTAAAACTTCAGCCCCTGGATGTAGTATTTATGAAACCCTAGACCTTGTATTATGAAGATGAAGTGGGAAGGTAGTTAACATCGAACGCAGAGAAAGTTGTCACTTTGTGGCAAATCTCATCCTTGTTTGGGTAAGCTTTTGTCTATGCTGCGAAAATGAGAACTGCAATGAAAGGATTTCGAGAGAACTGGTTTTTGGCCAACGTCTTCTCAGACTGTGACTTTCTACCAGCTACGATGACCGATCTTCGAACTGGGGCAGCGGGTACTATCACTGAAAATCCTTTAGTCTACCGTTCAGCAAGTTTATCCACTAATGATAGTCAAACCCACCTTCTGAACTCGTACAAGCTAACTGCAGTTCCAAACTACTGAGCTGGAACTTAGATCTCAGCGTTCTTTGATGCAGCCATCAACAACCTCAGTAGGTTAAGCTTCCCTACTTTTATCCCGGAAAATGTTACACCAATACCCAGAGCTTTATCAGGGCCGAAACGAGTGACAAGAAAGATAGGTAAAACCGCTATTCTCAGATCATCTTCCTACAAGAATGAGCTACAATAAGCAGTCAAAAACTACTGGAAGCTAAAGAAGCTAAAGCAAATGGCGTAAAGATAAGGACTGCTGGCTCCAGAAGAGAAGAGGAAAGTGAAACGAAAAGGTCTTCAATCAAAGAAGAGGAAGACAGAAGAAAATATACCTGCTCTACAAAAAATGAAACATCGGAATACGACGAAGATGTAGCAACTATATATCGTAAGGAATTATATTGTGTTACGAAAATGATTCAATAAATGGTTCCTTATTTTTCCAAAAATTAATTTCACCGTTCAGATATAAAAAATCTGGTCCAAACGTTTGGCTGACCATTCCATCTTGGTCTCTCCTACAGCAGTTTCCCGAGAGTAAAAATGTTTCGCTTTGTAAAATTCGACTTGGCAGTGTATATTATCGCCGTGTATACAACTTTACACTGCCGGAAAAAGTGAGACCTGTAATACCGATTTCCGTTATTACGTGGTCGTGATATGTGCAGGTCTGAAGCGTTTTGATATTAGTAATTAATGAGTACAATGAAATGAATACCCTTAGCTTCATAGAGGCGTTGATATAAGTCAACGGAGTCAGTTGAAAATGTTTGCCCCGAGCGGGACTCGAAACCGGGATCTCCTACTTACATGGCATACGCTCTATTCATTTTTTTTATAAATATATATTTTGTTCGGTATTGTTCGTTGCGCTTGGTCTGGGCGGACGCCACACGACATCCGTTCAAGCTGAGCGTTGATTTCTTTCCTTAGTTTTTTTTATTACAGAGGGCGAGCAGTCCTCTGACCGAACACGCTGAGCTACCGTGCCGGCTATCCATCTGAGCCACCAAGGACACAGAGGATACAAGTTGTCAGCTTTGACTAGTGGCGTCATATTTCAGTCACAGATATCAGTTTGTTCATTCTCGAGCCTAGAAAAAAATGACTCTGAGCACTATGGGACTCAACTGCTGTGGTCATTAGTCCCCTAGAACTTAGAACTACTTAAACCTAACTAACCTAAGGACATCACACACATCCATGCCCGAGGCAGGATTCGAACCTGCGACCGCAGCGGTCACGCGGTTCCACACTGAAGCGCGTAGAACCGCACGGCCACACCGGCCGGCGAGCCCTAGAAAATAAATCGGTTATCTTCTGTAGCAACGGGTCAAAATTGTAAATAAAAATAAATTCATATGTTATTAAGAGACAGATATTGCGTATGCTTTTTGTCGTTTGTGGTAATTTTAAATCATTTCTGTACACATTCTTAGTTATACCTTTATCTGATAGTGAGTCGTTTCAATTGCTGCTTCCTCTGCAACTGATTCATATCTTGTACTACATAGGTGAAATGAAGATCATGATACTACTACTAGCGAAAGCAAAAAAGGTTACATACATAGCACTGACATTACGTACCTCAGATGAACAACGAAGGTTGTATCCTATTCTTCAGTTGACCTATATAGTAACAGATACAAGTTTTACATTTATTGTCTTTTTCCTGCTTCACTTGTACGAATATCGAATTCTTCAGCTGACCTATATAGATCCTGAAGTACAGGATAGAAATTTCAGGTTTATTGCCTTTCTTCGCATTCGCTAGTACTTGTATCCTACTTCTTGCTTGCCAGTCTTCAGTATACAAATTTCACGTCTGTCACTGTTTTCCCCTTCGCTAGCCGGCCGTTGTGGCGGAGCAGTACTATACGCTTTCTAATCGAACTCTACAAATCGACTGGAAAGCTTTTAAATAGAGTGATTTCAGTGCAGAGCGACTTCGTCCGATTTAGAAAACTCAAACTTGGTCTTCAGATAATGTTATACAATTTATTACAAGTGTGCTAGTGATTTTACTGAAGTGAAATGGTGGCCGTGCGGTTCTAGGCGCTTCAGTCTGGAACCGCGCGACCGCTACAGTCGCAGGTTCGAATCCTGCCTCGGGCATGGATGTGTGTGATGTCCTTAGGTTAGTTAGGTTTAAGTAGTTCTAGGGGACTCATGACCTCAGATATTAAGTCCCATAGTGCTCAGAGCCATTTTGAACCCTTCGTTACCATTAGTAACCTATTCTTCAGTTGCAGTACTGGCGAAGGTGAGAAAACTGACATACCTAAAATTTATGTCCTATATGGGTCAGCTGAAGTACGGGATACAACTGAGATATTCTATGCCATTGTTACCTGTGTCATTTTTTTTTGCTAGCACTAGTATCCTATCCTTCAGTTGACCTACGTAGCTCAACTGAAGTATAGTATACAAGGACTTTCTACTGCGCAAAAAGCGATGTATGTAACATTACGTTCGAAATATGGATGCAAGCGGTATACGCTCACGATCTGCTTTCTCAGTACTACATTCGTCTAAATCTTTGCAGTGCATCATCTGTGGTACCTTGTGACGTCATTTTCTAAAGACCCTACGGGTTGTACCCCTTCATCAGTATTCCCCTGTATGGTAATGAACTATCTCTCCGATTCGTTAACTGACATTGATACAAAATCTTAAATACTGTCAGCGAGACTTGCATTGGAAATTTACTATTGTTTTTATTGCTTCACATTTCAAAAAAGCTACTGATACTTCTTCAGTTATTAAATCCCACTCCGTTCACCTGTCATAGGTAGTTTTCAGTCTGCAATAGAGACTGACATAATCACAGACAGCTGTGTACATCATCCGACTACTTCCTGATGTTACACTCAAAGAGCTTTATAGTACATAATCGTGCTACTTATTTCACAACATACATCGACGAATAGTTCCAGGTACAATCGATGCAGTCTCTCAATGCTGCTAACAGAGGCTAGCCCAAACAGACGTGGCTTGGGAAATATTTCATGCACTTCGCGACAGGCACTCCACACATCCAGAGCAAATAGGGTAAGTTAGGATGGCTATCATAACGTGCTTGAAATATTTTTCAGTCCAGTTTTATTTTCAGAATGAGATGCAGCGGAGTGTGCGCTGATATGAAACTTCCTGGCAGATTAAAACTGTGTGCCCGACCGAGACTCGAACTCGGGACCTTTGCCTTTCGCGGGCAAGTGCTCTACCATCTGAGCTACCGAAGCACGACTCACGCCCGGTACTCACAGCTTTACTTCTGCCAGTATCCGTCTCCTACCTTCCAAACTTTACAGAAGCTCTCCTGCGAAACATGCAGAACTAGCACTCCTGAAAGAAAGGATATTGCGGAGACATGGCTTAGCCACAGCCTGGGGGATGTTTCCAGAATGAGATTTTCACGCTGCAGCGGAGTGTGCGTTGATATGAAACTTCCTGGCAGATTAAAACTGTGTGCCCGACCGAGACTCGAACTCGGGACCTCTGCCTTTCGCGGGCAAGTGCTCTACCATCTGAGCTACCGAAGCACGACTCACGCCCGTTACTTACAGCTTTACTTCTGCCAGTATCCGTCTCCTACCTTCCAAACTTTACAGAAGCTCTCCTGCGAAACATGCAGAACTAGCACTCCTGAAAGAAAGGATATTGCGGAGACATGGCTTAGCCACAGCCTGGGGGATGTTTCCAGAATGAGATTTTCACTCTGCAGCGGAGTGTGCGCTGATATGAAACTTCCTGGCAGATTAAAACTGTGTGCCCGACCGAGACTCGAACTCGGGACCTTTGCCTTTCGCGGGCAAGTGCTCTACCATCTGAGCTACCGAAGCACGACTCACGCCCGGTACTGACAGCTTTACTTCTGCCAGTATCCGTCTCCTACCTTCCAAACTTTACAGAAGCTCTCCTGCGAAACATGCAGAACTAGCACTCCTGAAAGAAAGGATATTGCGGAGACATGGCTTAACCACAGCCTGGGGGATGTTTCCAGAATGAGATTTCACTCTGCAGCGGAGTGTGCGCTGATATGAAACTTCCTGGCAGATTAAAACTGTGTGCCCGACCGAGACTCGAGCTCGGGACCTTTGCCTTTCGCGGGCAAGTGCTCTACCATCTGAGCTACCGAAGCACGACTCACGCCCGGTACTCACAGCTTTACTTCTGCCAGTATCCGTCTCCTACCTTCCAAACATTACAGAAGCTCTCCTGCGAAACATGCAGAACTAGCACTCCTGAAAGAAAGGATATTGCGGAGACATGGCTTAGCCACAGCCTGGGGGATGTTTCCAGAATGAGATTTCACTCTGCAGCGGAGTGTGCGCTGATATGAAACTTCCTGGCAGATTAAAACTGTGTGCCCGACCGAGACTCGAACTCGGGACCTTTGCCTTTCGCGGGCAAGTGCTCTACCATCTGAGCTACCGAAGCACGACTCACGCCCGGTACTGACAGCTTTACTTCTGCCAGTATCCGTCTCCTACCTTCCAAACTTTACAGAAGCTCTCCTGCGAAACATGCAGAACTAGCACTCCTGGAAGAAAGGATATTGCGGAGACATGGCTTAGCCACAGCCTGGGGGTAGGAGAAGGAGACGGATATTGGCAGAAGTAAAGCTGTGAGTACCGGCCGTGGGTCATGCTTCGGTAGCTCAGATGGTAGAGCACTTGCCCGCGAAAGGCAAAGGTCCCGAGTTCGAGTCTCGGTCGGGCACACAGTTTTAATCTGCCAGGAAGTTTCAGTTTTATTTTGATTACCCTATATTTCGTTCTTTACAGCCATTTGCAGTCGGGTGAAACAGTTCCAAATTTACAGTTATACTGTGGCGCCTGTTCTTTTGGACGTGTTCAAATTCAGCGTTAAAATAATTCAACAGCTGCTCTTGAAATTTTATGCGCGGCCGCGGCTCGAACTCGGATGGTCCGCTTCTCTCGACTGGAAGCCCTAATTGCCTCTTCCATGCCGACGCGCTTCCCGTCCGACTCAAATTCTCATCTGCTCCTTACCACTAATGTTGTGATCCCCTTCATTTTCCCCATAGTTTGTCGATTCACTATACTCTCGCAAGGAGACGAACGACGGTATGCAGCTGCATTGATACAGATTTTTGGAAGAACAGACATCACACTTATAACGTTATGGATGTGCCTCGACAAACATTCGACTATTTCAACGTCGATTCATACCATCGTTCATCCCCTTGCGGAAATACAGTGAGGCTGCCAGCAATGGGGAACATGAGGGGGGTCACAACCACAATGGTGAGCATCAGTTGGGAGTTTGAAGCGTGTCTGGATTGTCTTGGCGGTTAAGACAACCATTCTAGAGAAGCGGAGCATCCGAGTTGGAGTCAAGGTCCGACACAAATTCTCAAGTGCAGCTGTTGAATTATCCCAGCACGCAGAGCAGGTACATTATATAAATTTTCCTTTAGTTCCAGGTATATCTGTGTAGCACCGAATCTGATGGGAGGACGAACGGTTTAGATATATTTCTCGTGTTGAACAAGTCATCGACCTCACCGTGTGTACAGTTAAGCAATTGCAGCTGCGCATACACGAGCCTTTCCCATTATATATTTGGTACCTAGACTTAAATTAAATCTTACCCCCCCAGTCCAGAATCTGGTTTTAGGAAGGCTCCCTTGGTAGTAAGGTAAACGCAGGACCAAGAAATCTCCTTCCAAATGTTCCCTATTGGGAAAACCGGTGATCCAGTAACAGCTCGCCTAGTATGTGGTTGAAAAGTTCGTGACTTTACACCGTGCTCTGCCTTTACGGGTAAGGAATGAAAAGGGTTAAAAATCTGATAACGTATTAGTAAGACATTGGATTCGCATTCATGAGGGGACAGAGGTTCAGATACCCATCCGACCATCCACAGTTGATCAGTGTCAGTGGTTCGTCTCTAATGCCTTCACCCCCGACAGAACGTTAAATCCCAATTGATTTCTTCGAAATGAATGTGTAGAGATTAGTGTGTTCAATTAGCCCATCAGTAAAATGCATTCGGCGAATAACATGTTCATTATAAAATAGTTTACATAAAATAAATCACATAACAGCATCAACTTTACCTTTAACGTATTTTTGAAAAAAAAAATTCTCGTGTTATTCGAAGAAATTCACACAACAATCACCGTAATGGATTGCCAACATAATGCATCAAACACGATAAGATGTTATAGCTCTTCACGTTATTCATTTTATGCTTCAATTTTACCATTCTGGAATGTTAAAGGCACTTTCAGCTTTGAAAAAACATTGACTTCACTGGTGCATAAAATGCGGCATCAAAGTAACTCACAGAGCAGAGCAAAGCACACGATACTTTGTGATTCTGAGAACTTGAAGTTTGGGGTAACAGCGTTGAAACTGTAAGAGGAGTGTAAATGTACCTTCTGACAATATTTGCTCATCTGACAAGAGAAATTATAATTTCAGTACCTCCAGTCCTAAAGCTAAAACGTTGCTGCACTGGCCAGTTGTCTCGTCTTCCCTCTTACAGAATTCACTTCAGGCTCTTCGCAAATATTCGTATCATACTAGGAGCGACAGTAATATCGTTTAAATTCCATGCTTTTAAAAGTCATTACATTACAAAAGAACAGGATAAATCGAACTTATTTTGTAATTTGACTAAGAAGGCTGGACTTTTCCTGTATCAAGATTTCAGGCTGTCTAATTAGATAAATATTCAACCGAAGACTTGAAATCTGGCAACTAAGTATCATGAACAGTGCTCACATTTCCCATGAATTATACTTCTTTTTCCGGATGTTAGTAAATGATTCCTCTCTGAGATTCTCCTAAATACATTGGTGGATCTATTTTGTGAGTAAAGCAGTCTAGAACGCTTCATATTTTTTTATTTATTACGACATTTCGGCTGGTACCATTATCAGATCACACCTTAGTACTTATAAAACAAAGTTGAGCGTCAGCTGCCATGAAACATATGCCTAGGAATGGCGCCTCTTTGAGTTCACCCACCGCCTAGGCATAGGTTTAACAGCAATTGACAACGAATTTTGTTTTACAAGTATTAAGTTCTGATATGATGACGACACTAGCCGAAACATCGTAATAAATGAAGGTAAATTAAGTGATTATTTTTTGCTCACAAACATTCATAACAATCGCAGTATCATTTAGGGGGTGTATATTCTTTAGTAATACGTTGGTGAAAATTTAATCTGCCGACGTAAATGAGAAAATTGAGGATCTGTTAGATGACTGTCAATTTGGCTTTCGGAAAGATAGAAGTACCAAAGAGGTAGTTCTGACGTTGCGGTTGGTAATGGAAGCAACACTAAAAAAAAATTGAGACACATTCTTATGATTTGTCAATCTGAGCCGAGCGTTCGACAACGTCTAACGGTGCAAGATATTCGAAATCCTGGCAAAAATTGGGAAAGCGATAGGAAAGATGAGTTATATGCAATACGTACAAAAACCAGGAGGGTACAATAAGACTGGAAGACCAAGAACGAAGTACTCGGAGTAAAGATGGTGAAAGAAAGGGATCTAGTCTTACGCTCTGGTGTTTAATCTGCACGTCGGAGAAGCAATGACGGAAATAAAAGAAAAACTCAAGAGGAAGCTTAAAATTCAAGGTGAAAGGATATCAATAATTCGATTCGCTAATGACATTGCTATCCTCATTGAACGAGAAGAAGAGTTAAACAATCTGCTGAGGGGAATGAAGAGTCAATTGAATACAGAATATATATTGAGATTAAATCGAAGAAGGACGAAAGAAGAAAGAAATGAGACTTTGCGGAAATGAGAACAGCGAGAAACTTGATATCAGAATTGGGAGTCACGAAGTAGACGAAGTAAGGTATTCTACTATCTAGGCAGCAAAATTACCCATGATGGACGGAACAAGGAGGACATCAAAAGCAGACTAGTACTGGAAAAAAGGACGTTCCAGACCAAGCGGTGACTAGCAGTATCAGACACAGATCTTTATTCGAGGAAGAAATTTCTCATAATGTACTTTTGGAGCACAGCATTGTACGGTGGTGAAACATGGACCTTGGGAAAACCGTAACGGAAAAGAATTGAAGAATCTGAGATGTAGTGCTGCAGAAGAATGTTGAAAATTAGGTGTACTGGTGAGGTAAGGAATGATGACTTTCTCCGAAGAATCGGAGAGGAAAGGAATGCATGAAAAACACCGAAAAAAGGGAAAAGATGATAGGACATGTGTTCAAACATAAGAGAATAACTGCCATGGTATTAGAGGGATCTGCAGAGTGTAAAAAGTAAGAGTAACACAAAGATCTGAAAACATCTAGAAAATAAGTGACGCCATAGGTTCCAAATCCTACTCTGAGAGGAGAAGGTTCTGAATTTGACAGGCAGATAGACAATAAATTATAATCACACGTCAGGTTTTCAAATGTCAGTTTGTAGTTTCCAATGAGACGTGAAGAACATGTTTAACTTGAAAACAAATTTTGTAGTAGCAACATACAACCAGGTATCACAACTGCATATACCGTCAACAGCCAAATTTTCCATTAAGCACACTACGCTCTGGACAATGGGCAAGCGGCCGACAGCTGATTGATGTCCATTCTGCAGTAACTAAACCATATGTGTATGTCTGGAGGCATTTTCAACCAACTGCGATAATCGTTTGCATATTTTGTGAGATTTAGATCATAGTTTAATCATACTATACAATAAGTGTTTCCAAATTAATGACTTTCTTATTGTTTTTTCTTAGCTTGCTTTCAAGCCGCAAAAACTAGAATTTAACGACCGCTCGCTATCACAGTCATTAGGGATAGTGCGCTAGCGCAGTTTGACAACGACGGGACAAGAAATTAGACCGAACTTGTTGAAGGACTCTTCCGGGTATTGGCTTGATGTTATTTACGGAGAACATAAATCAAAACTGATAATGGGAAATGGGACCTTCGCGTTTGGGGGCTTTTTGCTGTGCCACCTCTGGCGGTGTTACAAAATGAACTTTCGGATTTGTGTTTATAACGTTGAGGCGACAGTTTTGTATCCACATCGTAACGTAAAGATTTGGAACAGTTCGTTTCAGTCTTTATTTGTTTATTGTCATTTACTTGGCAAATAGGAAAGAATACAGTTGTGGTGCACTATCAACCAGAAGAATTAATAACAGCAGTTGGAACCACCACTTCAAATCTAGGTTCATACAGTCTGTAGAGTAAAGAAGTAGCTACAGTTTCCCCTATCAAATACATCACACCGCGCGGGGTAGCCGTGCGGTCTGTGGCCCCTTGCCACGGTTCTCACGGCTCTCCCCGTCCGAGGTTCAAGTCCACCCTCGGGCATGGATGGGTGTGTGTTGTCCTTAGCGTAAGTTAGTTTAAGTTAGATTAAGTAGTGTGTAAGCCTAGGGACCGATGACCTCAGCAGTTTGATGACATAGGAACTTATTACAAATTTCCAAGTAAAACGTCGCAGGTCTCATCCCGCGGTCGCACATGATTAACAGATTTCTGATTGACAGTCTGGCACCTTGCGTGCCTGCGTCCTTGCGTGCGTGCGCTCGAGCTGCATGATTTTGGAAATTTGCATTAAGTTCCTATGGGAGCAGACTGCCGAGGTTATCGGTCCCTAGGCTTACACACTACTTAATCTAACTGAAACTAACTTACGCTAAGGAGAACACATACACCCATGCTCGAGGGATAACTCGAACGTCCGACGGGGGGTAGCCGCGCGAACCGTGGCAGGGCGACTGAGACCGCACGGCTACCCCGCGCGGCATGAGCGGCTTGATGGACTCCTGAGTGTCGCATTAGTTATCAGTCCTAAGGTTCAGAGGATGACCTCCACGGTTTTGTCTAGCACTCGAGTTTTACGAGTTCCACATCTGGTGACGCACTCTTCATGCGAAAAATAGGAGACTGCAACGAATTATGATACCAGCGTGAAACTGCTAGTCCTTCTAGAGCTGGCTGGATGCTCA
Source organism: Schistocerca gregaria (assembly GCF_023897955.1). NCBI lineage: Eukaryota > Metazoa > Arthropoda > Insecta > Orthoptera > Acrididae > Schistocerca > Schistocerca gregaria. The sequence continues at coordinate 815,045,627 of NC_064920.1, read as the reverse complement.
GATCCCAGTTTGGTATAAGACGACGCATCCAGTAGGACCATGCCTCTTAAAGAAATAAGGTGCTCCGTCGTCAGGCCACGAGTGGTCTACGGCGACCATCCGACCGCCGTGTCATCCTCGGTGGAGGATGGTGATGGGAGGGGCGTGGGATCAGCATACCGCTCTCCCGGTCGTTATGATGGTATTCTTGATCGAAGCCGCTATTAGTCGGTCGAGTAGCTCCTCAATTGGCATCACGAGGCTGAATGCACACCGAAAACTGGCAACAGCGCATGGCGGCCTGGATGGTCACCCATCCAAGCGCCGACCACGCCCGACAGCGCTTGACTTCGGTGATCTCACGGGAACCGGTGTATCCACTGCGGCAAAGCCGTTGAAATAAGGTACTGAAACTAATCTTTGGATATATTTCTGTTTCAAAATAGTTTTTTTTTTTTGAGTGGTGGAGAAAGAAAGAATACCTTGGCTAATTTAGAAAATTTGATGAGCCGAAATCAATGTTTAATAACACTTCGTCTTACCTGAATAGGATTGCTTTATTTTTATCGTGACCGGAGCAGATGATGATGTGCTATGTTAAAAAGGGTATTTCAGTTTGTACACTCATTAAGATGAGCCAACGTACTGTGGTCGCTAAATGACTGTCAAACTATGTACGATTACGGAGTGAGCGCTGATTTGAGACTTTCGCCAATGCCTCTTCGAAAGGCAAGAGGTCAGGTACTGGTGGAAGTTGAGCTGCGAGGACGGGTCGTGAGGCGTGCTAGAGTACTTCAGTTGGTGGAGAAATTACACACGAAAAGCTTCAAGTCAGGGGACAGCACACAGTCTAAATTTGCCAGAAGGCTCTTAACTTGATTTAGATCCATCAGAAAGTAAAGGAGGTATAATGTTCGTTATAAATGGTAATGATTACGTGTGAGTGCGCAGCTCATGAGAGAAACCGATAAAAAAAATAAATGGTCACGAATAATTTACCGTGGTTGAATATCAAAATGTGAACATGTTTCGTTGTCCGGAAACCTCACGGCGCAGATAACCCGCTCAGAGCTAGCGGTAGTGATGTAAACTGAAGCTGGCAATGCTTTTACGAGTGCTACATACGCCAGCAATCACAGTACATTAAATTAGTTAGCGGCAGTGCTGTAGACTGCGAACCTCCATTTTCAAATACGTCCATTACGGGCGTAAGATTAATCCTGATCTTTTTCTCGTTTAAAACGTGCCTGGAGTTGTTCCCTGATCAAATTTTTACAGAACAAGCAAATATCATGTCTGTGTACGATGAACTTCAGTTGCGCTTTTTTCCGTTGAGGTCACTATTTCAGTGTGCCTCCAATATCCTCTGTTACTATGGATTACTAAACTACAATAAACAACACCTTCTGTGATGGGAATATTGCAAGGCTATAGTTTACCAACCTCTAATTTAAACTCAAAGGTTTAAATTGTAGTTCAGAGGATGTAGGAGATAAAACAGTGTTATTTCGGCCCTTGTTTTTCCGCATGACCAAGTTATCGTGTCTGACAGATTAACTATTTTACAACGGTTGCATTGGGAGTTATATAACTTTATACAAACATATGAGCTCGAAGTATTTTCAATAAAACCAGTGTACTGGTTTTCAGCTACCCAATGGGAACTTGTGCCATTGGTCATGTTAACTAGTTTAATCTACGAGACTGCTGTATATTATACGTCCAAGAAACAAATACTGGTTGTAAATTCGAAAATTTCAACAGTGGATATGGAACCCTTAGAATACTGGACAATGAAGCTAGAAAAAAATACAATAATTTTATTTCACATAGCTGAAGAGCTGATTACGTGAATGCGAGTAGTGGGACTGAGAGAGAAGGTGAAAAGTAGAATCTAGGCTGTAGAAATGAGACTTTTTGAGGCCTATGGCGTGATCACAAGAAGGGAGAAAATGTGGACGCATACCAACAATGAAGATCTGAAGCTTAGAAGGAAAAAAACCTAAGTTGGTAAAAAGGAATGGTGGAACCAGCTACAGAAGATATCTGATGAAAAATTACTTAAAAGAATGCTTCTTTATTATCCAGGAGAAATAAAATTCATTGACTGGCCAAATAGAAGACAGATGCAGAACTAATCTGACAGATGCTTAACTAATCTACGTCTATGCTCCACAAGCCACTTTATAGTGTGTGGCGAAGTGTACTTTGTGTACCAGTGCCAACTTCCCCCTTTTACTGTCTTTTAGTGTTCCAGTGACGTATGGTTCGCAGGAAGAACGATTGCTGTAACCCTCCGAGTGGGCTCGAAACTATCTAATTTTACTCTCACTGTCTTTTCGCGAAATATGCGTAGGAGAAACCAATACATTTGTTGACTCTTCTAAGAACGTACGTTTTTGCGACTGTAACTGTAAAACACAGCATGATGCAGAATGTGTCTCTTGCAGCCTCTACCAATGGAGTTGCTTCAACATCTTCGTGACGATTTCGCGCTTACTAAATTAACCTGTGACGAAATACGGCGCTCTTCTTTGGCTCTTCTGTATATTCTCTATCAGTTCCGTCTGGTACGGACTGAATACTGAGGCGCAGTATGTAAGTATTAGTAGACCGAATGTTATGTAAGCTGCTTCCATTGTTGATGGACTACATTTCCTGAGGCTTCTTCCAGTGAATTTCAGTCTGGCATCTACGTTATTCGCGATCAATTTTATGTGGCCGCTCCACTTCAAATCGCTCCGTATGCGTACTTCTAGATATTTTATGGAAGTAATTGCTTTCAGTGATTGTTCCGCAGTTGTATAATCATAGAAAAAGTGCCTTTCTGTCTGTGTATTCACAACACGCTACATTTATTTACTAATAATGTCGTATGGCTCAATGAGTTGATGCAAGTCTTTCAAGCGGACGCCACTTCGGCGACTTGCCTGCCTCTAATCTACCTTACTTATCTTATCGGTACAGTATATTCCTTATTATGTTTGTATATATTGTTGTATGTCTGTGGGGGTATATTGTACTACAACTGGAAGCTAATAGAGATGCACCAACGTCTAAATCTTTGTCTACTGCACTACACTGAGAAAGTTTGTGTCGTGAAGGAGCGAAAACTCTCTTGCTAATGCTTGAAAGCCTCAATACCTAGAGTTCGAATTGCTGTTCTTATTGTACCTCGACAGTCTTTCAGCACACTAGCATATATCATTCAGTCTTCGTCATAAAATGTCCGGCATTAAGATATTAACCTAGAAAGAATATTAAACCTATATTGGTGAAATCTCGTTGAACTCGTAGAGCAGAAGCAACCGTCGATATCTTTCAGTCGCCTGTAAAACTTTCACTGATCACAAATAGGAACTTGTAGGTACTGACAATTCGCAATTTTTCACAAACAAAACTTTTATTTGTGTACGTTTACAAGGTTAACGACTGAACAACAAAAGAAAGATAACAACAACGATGCTAGTAAAAGTCTCCTAATTGAGGCAAACAAAAGTTCACTTCTAATTTTCCACAAAGGTTCATGGTAACACGCACTCACTATTAAAGTCCATTTCAGAGACGAAGACGTAATCTTCAGCTGTCGAAGTCCACGAGGTCTGCATCTGGAGCGAACTGAACTTTTGGGCTGGTTCTAGCCCCTAAATATCTGTCTCTAGCCAATCAGGTTTTGGCGTAGTGATACCCCTGGAGGCAGTGGCTCGAGCTCCCCTTGTAGGAAGTAGTGCTCGGAATGTCTGTTCCATTATCTTGTATGTAAATAGCCGGTGTTTACCATGGTGCTTTTGGTACGCCTCGGACATAGACAAACCCATCCTCTGTGGTGTAATATAGGTTGCCGGCCCTCAGGGGCTACCTTGGCTCCGGCATAACAGAACTTATATAGCATCATCGGATACTGATTCTGCAGGAGTCAGTCCAAATTTGATTATATGATGCCTAGTCGTTGGCTGATTTCTATTAATAACAGAAAACTCTTCTTGACCACTTCTTGACTACTACTCACATCGCTAGATTAACTACAGACTGAAAATTTCCGTGATCCGACAGGAATTCGATCCATGACCTCCAGGCTTCCATGCACTCGCCTAATCACTCGATCTCCAGCCCCAACAGATGCTAAACTGAAGTTTTATGGAAGAAAGAAAACTAAAATTAAATCAGTGTTCATTTCAACACACGCGCTGCTTCCTCAGTTCACAACAACTAGAAAAACATTTCCACAGACTCTCTATTAGAAAGCATAAGAGTACGGAATACGCATCGTCAGTTGTTACACATTGTGGGCACTTTCAAGATTATTTCCCCGTATTGATCAGCCTGAACATTGTGAGTGCTCTCACATTAGCGTACCGGTCACTCGTGACACACAAAGAACAACATTTTGTCGTGTCATGGTCTTTACAAATCCGTTGTATTGCAATGTACTGGGTGATTTATAGTAACAACTTATGAACTGAAATTAATGACACCAATTTTTTACTGCCTAACCACCGATTTCTGTCGGACGAGGATGAGTAGCAGGCAGTCAACGAACTGTTTCATGCAGCAGGGCACAGTGTTTTAGCAAGCAGGTAACGTGGTGCGTCGGAGGGATGATTGTCTCAATGATCACGGTGGTTTTGCCTGATTGGAACACCAATTCTGGACTGTAGGGCCTTCGAACGGAAACTTTTTGATCGCACCTTATATCTGCTTGAGATGGTGACACTGAGGTTCTTGTGACAGCACAAGACTGAAAAAAACTGTGAAAGAAATTTAATTACTAGGCATCTTCACGTTTGTTCGAAAAGGAAGGAAGAAAGATTAGAATTTAACGTTCCGTTCCAGACGGAGCACAAGCTTGGAATGTTTCGCGATTGGGGAAGGAATTCGACCCTGCTCTTTCAAAAGAACCATCCCGGGGTATGCGTGGGACGATTTGGCAAATCTAAACGAGGATGGCAAGACGCGGACTTGCACGGCCCTCCTCCCGAAGGCGCGTCCAGTGTGCTAACCACTGCTCCACTACGCTCGGTATGAGTGATAAGGTGACGAACTGAAATACCGTCTCGTTGTTTCGGCGTACAGAGAGCATAGAGTACTCGTGCGGAAACACCCATCCAAAAGATCTGATCACATCAGCAGTGCGCATGCCAGTATTCCATGACACAGTACGATTTTAACATAGGATACTGGCGCACATCCTAGTAATAAGATACCTCTACTTCCCTTGAAGTGCAAATATTAATTACGAAAATTTCTGTACCATTAGGATTCAAATCACCTACAGAAAGCCTCCACACCACCGCACTAACATACGTTAGTAACGTCTGATCAGAGGCAGCTACGAATGGAAATTAGGACAGTGAAATAGGAGAGTTTTCCGCTGGCCTTTCCTGCTACAGGGAAGAGGGTGTTGTCAAAGTTTTATTGGTAGTCTAAGGTAAAACGGACGATTTCAGCGACGTAATAACTATTGTTCGCTATCACTAGCGTAGATAATTTTTCAATGACATTTGTAGAATTGGCCAGATTTCAGTTCAGGAAATTCCATACTGACGCACAGCAGCGTATATGCGATACAGCGGTAACCGCGCTTGGGATGTCTTTACACGAAATACCGGGTGATCAAAAAGTCAGTATAAATGTGAAAACTCAATAAACCACGGAATAATGTAGAGAGAGAGGCAAAAATTGACACACATGCTTGGAATGACATGGGGTTTTATTAAAATAAAAAAAAACACATCATATTGCTAGACGCGTGAAAGATCTCTTGCGCGCGTCGTTTGCTGATGTAGTGTGCTCAGCCGCCACTTTCGTCATGCTTGGCCGCCCAGATCCCCAGACGTCAGTCAGTGCGATTATTGTGAAACGTCCCCTTAGAAAAATTGTACACGACTGTGCTTAAACTGACAAACAATAGTTTTTAGCGCAACGCAATCTGACTTTCAAAAATCCCTACGAAAGAATGGCCCTGGCTAACAATAACCTATACTTTTCACAAATCACTTACCTCACAAAAATCTTCGTTACTCAAGCTACTGCAATACAGCCAGCGCCACTACTGCCAGCTAAATAAAAGATTCAAACTACTGAAGGCACTAACTACTGATAGGCATAGTTAGCAAATGAAAGATTTTAATACAGAACAAACAATGTATTTACCTTAATAGTCATATATCACTTCGTGACACCAATTCTTACAAATTTCAAAACTCCGCCATCTCTCTCCCCACGTCCACCACTGCTGGCGGCTCACCTCCAACTGCGCAACGCTACGCGCTCTTAGCATCCAGCTGCCGCTGCTCAACACTACAATGGCAGACAACAATGCAAACTAAACACAGACTGCGCACAGCACAGCCAGTGATTTTTCATACCGAGCGCTAAGCGGCGTTACCAATAAGAAAACCTAAACAGCCTACTTACAATTGGCTCTGGCGTTACCTGAAGTCGCAAGTGTATCGTGATCGACCGGCATCTCTAGGGATATTGAAAGACAACATCCGACGCCAATGCCTCACCATAACTCCGGACATGCTTTACAGTGCTGTTCACGATAGTATTCCTCGACTACAGCTACTGTTGAGGAATGATGGTGGACATATTGAGCATTTCCTGTAAAGAACATCATCTTTGCTTTGTCTTACTTTGTTAAGCTGATTATTGCTATTCTGATCAGATGAAGCGCCATCTGTCGGACATTTTTGAACGTTTGTATTTTTTTGGTTCTAATAAAACCTCATATCTTTACAAGCAAGCGTGTCAATTTGTACCTCTCTATCTACATTATTCCGTGATTTATTCAGTTTTCAAATTTATACTGACTTTTTGATCACCCGGTACTATGTATCAAAACTGATATAATTCAATAGTCGTTAGAGACAGACCCTATTTTATCACTGTCGCCATAAACTTTCAGGCTGCGAACGGCTTTAAAGCAAAGAATTGATAGCAGTAGCGATAAAACGCATGGGCGGTAGAAGTCGCAGCACAGAGTACAATTTCTGTTCATCGACCGGAGTCGCACTAAAATAACGGAAAATTGCTGCCTAAACAGCTGTTGTAAGTCAGAGGATCGTGCACGAGAGTTACTGGCGAAAACGAACCTGTACTTTGACTGTTAATAGCGAGCCGGCGATCGGTTTACGGTGGCCGTAACGAGGCTAATTTACGTAACACGGCGACGCGGCGGGAGGCGCTGATTCGGAGCGCTGGCGCCGCCGGCGGCCGCCGGGATAAAATATTCCACAGGCTCCTAAAAGAATGACGCGCTAGCGAGTTGGCGCATCGATGGGAGCAAACTTGGCCGCCAGAGAGGGTCTCATCGCTCTCCCCAATAAGCAGACAAAGGGGGACGTGACCGTGAAAGCTGGAGGCAAAAGAGCAAATAAAAAGGAAGAAAATATTGGCCAGATCCTCCTTTTTTTTTGCGAGCACGCACGCTCGCACGGACACGGTCATTCGCGCACTGGCAGTCACACACACACACACACACACACACACACACACACACACACACAAACGCGAGAGCGCTTTCCCAGCGCACGTATACAGACAGAAGGGTGCCCTCGCTATGTGACTGCTGAAAGGGAGGGAAGTGGAAAATGACAAAGAATTTGTCATGCACAAGTTTTTCACTCAATTATTTCCTTTGTGCTGCGACAAAAGCCAATTCCCGTCGATTAAAGGTTCATCGCAATTTACATGGTTAATGGTTTTTAACTTGGAGCCGGCGCGGCGTGTTTGTTTGTGCTCGCAGGAGGCGGGAGGGCCGTGCCTTTCCTTTCATTTGGGCGGCGCGTCGCCAGTCACTGGTTCGCCGCTCGCCGCCGCGCGCTGTCGCACGCCCGGCTTCACAGGCGCCACGTTGCTTTCGCCCTCGTGGCCGCGCCACGTCACACACGTGTGGTTTCGCGGCCTCGTATTTGCGGAGAATGCTCTTTGCACCTTTCCCACCGACTACTGTCGACAACAATAACATTGAGTGCTACAAGCTGGAACACAGAGTCCTGAATTGGGCCAGGAATGTTTGGTCAATGTTGACGCATAAGGCAACGCAGCTTTGAACACCAAATACACTACTGGACATTAAAATTGCTACACCATGAAGAGGACGTGTTACAGACGCGAAATTTAACCAACAGGAAGAGGACGCTGTGATATGCAAATTATTAGCTTTTCAGAGCATTCACACAAATTTGGCGCCGGTGGCGACACCTACAAAGTACTGACATGAGGAACGTTTCCGGCCGATTTCTCATACACAAACAGCAATTGACCGGCTTTACCTGGTGATACGTTGTTGTGATGCTTCGTGTAAGGAGTAGAAATGCGTACCATCACGTTTCCGACTTTGATAAAGGTCGGATTGTAGTCTATTGCGATTGCGGTTAACCGCATCGCGACATTGCAGCTCGCGTTGATCGAGATCCAATTATTGTTAGCAGAATATGGAGTCGGTGGGTTCGGGAGAGTAGCACGGAACGCCGTGCTGGATCCCAACGGCCTCGTATCACTAGCAGTCGAGATGACAGGCATCTTATCCGCATGGCTGTAACGGATCGTGTAGCCACGTCTCGATCCCTGAGTCAACAGATGGGGACGTTTGCAAGACAACAACCATCTGCACGAATAGCTCGACGACGTTTGCAGCAGCATGGACTATCAGCTCGGAGACCATAGCTGCGGTTACCCTTGACGCTGCATCACAGACAGGAGCGCCTGCGATGGTTTACTCAACGACGAACCTGAGTGCACGAATGGCAAAACGTCATTTTTTCGGATGAATCCAACTTCTGTTTACAGCATCAAGATGATCGCATCCGTGTTTGGCGACATCGCGGTGAACCCAACTGGAAGCGTGTATTCGTCATCGCCATACTGGAGTATCGCCCGGCGTGATGGTATGGGGTGCCGTTGGTTACACGTCTCGGTCACCTCTTGTTCGCACTGATGGCAATTTGAACAGTGGACGTTATATTTTAGATGTGTTTCGACCCGTGGCTCTACCCTTTATTCGATCCCTGCGAAACCCTACATTTCAGTTGGATAATGCACGACCGCATGTTGCAGTTCCTGTACGGGCCTTTGTGGATACAGAAAATGTTCGACTGCTCCCCTGGCCAGCATATTCCCCAGATCTCTCACCAACTGAAAACGTCTGGTCAATGGTGGCCGAGCAACTGGCTCGTCACAATACGCCAGTCACTACTCTTGATGAACTGTGGTATCGTGTTGAAGAAGCTGCATGGGCAGCTGTACCTCTACGCGCCAAGCTGTGTTTGACTCAATGCCCAGGCGTGAAAATGTAATCACATGTCAGTTCTAGTATAATATATTTGCCCAATTAATACCCGTTTATCATCTGCATTTCTTCTTGGTGTAGCAATTTTAATGGCCAGTACTGTACTACCACGTCAATGTGTTAGACTGATACACTGAAGAGCCAAAGAGACTGGTACACCTGTCTAATATCGTGTAGGGCCCCCGCGAGCACGCAGGAGTGCCGCAACACAACGTGGCATGGATTCGACTGATGTCTGAAGTGGAGCAGGAGGAAATGACACAATGAATTGTGCAGGGCTGCCCACAAATCTGTAAGAGTACTAGGGGGGTAGAGATCTCTTCTGAACAGCACGTTGCATGGCGTCCCAGATACGCTCAATAATGTTCCGTCTGCAGAGTTTGATGGCCATTGGAAGTGTTTAATCTCAGAAAAGTATTTCTGGAGCCACTCTGTAGCATATCTGGACGTATGGGGTATCGTATTGTCCTATTGTAATTGCCCAAGTCCGTTGAAATGCACGATGGACATGAATGGCTGCAGCCGATCAGACAGGATGCTTACGTACGTGTCAGCCGTCAGAGTCGTATCTAGACGAATCAAGGGGTCCTTATCACTCCAACTGCCCAACATCATTTCAGAGCATCCCTGCTGACATGCAGGGTGCATGAATTCATGAGTTTGTCTCCATACCTGTACACGTCCATTCGCTCGATACTATTTGAAACGAGACTCGTCCGACCAGGCAACATCTTTCCAGTCATTAACAGTCCATTGCCGTGTTGATGGTTCAGGCGAGGCTTAAAGCAGTCATCAAGGGTATACGAGCGGGCCATCGCCTCCGAAAGCCCATATCGATGACGTTTCTTTGAATGGCTCGCACGCTGAGACTTGTTGTTGCTCCAGCATTGAAATCTGCACCAATATGCGGAAGTTTTACCCTTCGGCCATGTTGAGCGATCCTCTTCAGTCGTCGATGGTCCCGTTTTTGCAGGATCTTTTCCTGGCATGTAGGTGATCAGACAGGATGTGTCACCTGTTAGAGTCATACTAGTGGTATCAGGGATCTCATATCACCTCAACTGCACACGCCCTGCACCATTACAGAGCCTCCACCAGCTTGAACAGTCCCCTGCTGACATTCAGGGTCCATTGATTCATGAGGTTGTCTCCATAGCAGTACACGTCCATTCGCACGATGCCATTTGAAACGAGACACGTCCGACCACACAACTAGTTTCCAGTCATCAATACTCCAATATCGTGTTGATGGGCCCAGGCGAGGTATAAGCTTTGGAGTCGTGCAGTCATCAACGGTACACGAGTGGACGTTCGGCTTAGAAAGCCCATATAGATGATGTTCCGTTGAATGGTTCGCTCGCTGACCCTTGTTGAAGCCCCAGCATTGAAACCTGGAGCAATTTTCGGATGGGCTACGTTTCTGTCACGTTGAACGAATCTGTTCAGTCGTCGTTGGTCCCTAACTTGCAGCTTCTTTTTCCGGACGCAGCGATCTCGGAGATTCGATGTTTTACCGGGTGCCTGATATTCACGGTACACTTGAGAATCCGGGAAAATCCCCACTTCATCACTACCTCGGAAATGCTGCATCCCATCGCTCGTGCGCCGACTATAACACCACGTTCAAACTCACTCACATCTTGATAACGTGCCATTATAGCAGGAGTGACCGGTCTAACATCTACGCCAGAAACTTGCTGTCTGATATAGTCATTGCCGACCGTAGTGTCGTTCGGCCTATTTACGTATTTCTGTATTTGAATTGGCATACCTACACCAGTTTCTTTGGCGATTCAGCGTATTTATCTGTTACGACGCAAACCGTCTAACAATGCCCAAATGGCAATTACACTGCGTAACATAATTAAATGATCACTTTTTCGAAACACCATAATTCCCATCCACTGTAACTCGTAAGTTGGAATTGGTTCACGGGTGCCTACAACGCTCCTCTGTACTGGTGTGGGCATTTTCTTCTGTAATGGTGCAAAGGTGTGGCGCTTTGCGCCCTCTGCAACGTCACTCTCGGTGTCGACGAAGGTTCAGAGAGCGAGCGAGGTGACGACACATGCGAAAACAAGCCCACAGCTCAGAAATTCATGTGACGTGTAAGGTCGGTTAACGATGTTACATTGATAGCAAATCTCACCACAGTTCTTCGCAGTGCCACTGAGGACGTGTCGCACGATAGAAAGTCGTCACACAACTCTTACCTTCATTTCACGCCTTCCGTTGACGCCTCTGCGATCGGAACCACGACACACAGTGTTCAAATCGCGGGGTTTTATTATAAATGGCTGAGGTAAACATTGCAGACAGAGCGTCGCTCAGAATCGGCGAGAAAAGGCACTAGGACGTGGGATAAAGCATGCCAATAAAGAACCCATTTTCCTGGGGCGTTGATTCCCTCAAATGTCGAAAACTACAGTTCTCAGTGCCGATGAGGAATACGAAGACGTTCTTCACAACTTTTTGACACTGATGACACCCTCTGGCGTTTCAAATCTTCACCAAGGACATAGTGAGGCTGCATCCCATGAACGTGATGGCACGCTTTTGGAGCGCAGCGCGACCGCAATTATTGCTCTCGTGTACAAGTTGGAATGATCAGGGATCGCTCTAAACCATTCGAGAACATTGTAACGTTATGCGAAACTGAAAACGGTGCATGATCAGGGGGGTGGGTGCGAAATTGAGACATGCGTTGTTAAAATCGAAAAATGGCCCTCTAAAGTCACCCCATTCGGCAACACCCACGATACCATCCACAGTACCTTTCTTGAGCACCTTAAAAATTTACCTTTCACAAACTTCGAACCAATTCAGGATAGCGGCTGCTCTAGCGCCTGACGACTAGACAACCCATTCGACACCAGTAGGTAGAGTTTGCCTACTTCAAGACCCTATGTAAGTAGGCTGTTTACGTTTTCTTATTGGTAACGCCACGTAGCGCTCTGTATGAAAAATCACTGGCTGTGCCATGTGCAGTCTGTGGCTGGTTTGCATTGTTGTCTGCCATTGTAGTGTTGGGCAGCGGCAGCTGGATGCTAACAGCGCGTAGCGTTGTGCAGTTGGAGGTGTGCCGCCATCAGTGGTGGACGTGGGGAGAGAGATGGCGGAGTTTTGTAATTTGTAAGACTGGATGTCATGAACTACCATATATATTTTGACTATTAAGGTAAATACACTGTTTGTTCTCTATTAAAATCTTTCATTTGCTAACTAGACCTATCAGTAGTTAGTGCCTTCCGTAGTTTGAATCTTTTATTTAGCTGGCAGTAGTGGCGCTCGCTGTATTGCAGTAGTTCGAGTAACGAAGATTTTTGTGAGGTAAGTGATTTGGGAAACATATATGTTAATGTTAGTGAGGGCCATTCTTTCGTAGGGATTTTGAAAGTCAGATCGCGTTGCGCTAAAAACTATTGTGTGTCAGTTTAAGCACAGTCGTGTATAATTTTTTCTAAGGGGACGTTTCATATGTCGACTCTTAGCCGAGGATACCTCACTGGAATCTTCTGATTTTTTCCTTGTAGTTTGTGTAATTAGTGTAGCTTTTGTTTATTGCTAGCACGTAATCATAGAGAGAATTTCCTTTGTAGTTGCAGTCTTTCATTGTTGTACAGTAAAATAGTTGTGGCATGCATGTAGTTTTGCACGAAGTATTTCGCAGCTGCGCTTGCAATTAACTAGATATTATTTTCAGTGATATGTTAATGTGTTCTCTTATTTTTGCTCTTCAAATTGTGCTCTTTTTGTGTTGTCATGTGAAATATTGTGACAATAATGGCGTGTGAAAAACGTAATACTAGGCTCCAAAGTAAACTGAGAAATGACAGTGAAGACGAAAGCAGTGTATTAGCGCCACCATGTAATGAATTAACTAATGTTCAAAGTAGTAATTTGGTAATTGTACATAGGGAAATGGAGCGGGTTGCAAATAATGGAGTAGGCAGTGAAACAATTAGTGACCAGGGAAGCGTTATCGATCGATCGGTCGGCAACAGCTCGCCTCAGGAATCGGGAATGACAGGACACAATCTTGCAAATACTGCACATACAGGTTTTGGGTCCTCACCGTTTTCTAAAATAAGTCAAGACACATTTTCTTCTTGTCAAAATGTGAATGTTGCCGGTGCAACTTCACTGCCGAAAAGCACTGAGGAACATGTTTCAGACACCAGTGCACTGTTATTACAGTTAATGCAACAAATGGGACAAAAGCTACAAAAGTTAGATACAACACTTGAACAAAATCAGAAACAAATGGGACAAAATCTTCAAAAGTTAGACACAATGGAACAAAATCAGAGACAAACACAGCAAAAGCTTCAAAAGTTGGACACAATGGAACAAAAGCTTCAAAAGTTAGACACCACACTTAAACAAACACGTGAAGATTTAACTACTGAGTTACATAACATTGAATCGAAATGCCAAAAAATCTGTAATGAGGTAAAAACACAAATTTGTGAGCATTTTCAACCTATTTTTTCCCGGCATGAAAATGCATTACAGAATCATGAAGCAGCCATAAAAGAACTGCAAACTATTGGTCGTGAAAATCACGACACCTTGCAAGCTAAGATGGACTCGGTTGCGTCCACCGATTCGGTTACGCAACTTGCAAGAACTCAGGAAAACTTAAAGGACACAGTAGATTCGATTTCGACACAAATGGACACTCTGAAACTTGGTTCAGAAAAAGACACTGAGGAAATGTGTTCACTATCGGAGAAAGTAGCCTAACTTTCAGATCAGTTCATTAACTTATCTACAAAGGTAGAAGATGATCTGAATGATACAGAAGAGTGCGAACAAATTAGGAAATTCAAACAAAATCAGAATCAAATTAATACACAACACCAAAGAGAAATCCGGGAAGTGCAAGATCAGCTGACACAGGTAATACAAGAATTACGTATTTCAGAGGACACTCGCGCTCCAACATGGGAAGAGGGACTTAGAAATACGGAAAAGCCACAAAATAATAACACAGGGCATTTCGGAAATTATGAAAGAAATTGGCAAGGTGCACCGAATTTTGAGATGGAACCGCCGACACGACGTAACAATGACCGATATACTACCCGCCGACACGATGATTTTGACTATAAGCTGTTCATTACTGCACGTAAATTGAAACCTTTAAGAATTCTGGCAACGACATTCATCCACAAGCGTGTCTCCATCAATTCTTTCATTGTTTTCCTCCAACTGGTCATTAGAGCACAGATTAGAATTTATGTGTGGCTACTTGGAGAATGAACCAGTTGTAAGAATGCGATCGGTCATTCACGATTGTCACAGTGAAGGAGAATTTTATCATGCCTTCCTCTCAGCATATTGGTCTCAAGCTACACAAGACCGAGTAAAACATAGCATCATAATGATGAAACATTTCGAACAATCTGAATTTTCCAGTCTTGTCAAATATTTTGAAGGCATGTTACATAAGAATCAGTATCTTTCAAACCCATACAGCCTCTCAGAACTCATCCGCATTTGCTTAATCAAATTACCTGAACATTTACGACAGATTATTTTAGCAGGACGATGCAAAGACGACATTGAAGCTTTTCAGGGACTCTTACAAGAATTAGAAATTGACACTGACAATCGCGGAACGCGAAAACAGGAACACAACAACTACAGGTCATATCCGTCGCAATTCCGCGATGCAAGAAATAACAACTGGACACGACAAGGCTATTCTCACAACACAAATCGTGACCAAAACAGACACCACCCGTATGACAACCACTGGCAGAGTAATAGTTACAGAGAAAGATCGTATTTTCGTAGTAATGAACATGACAGAGACAATCATAGAAACAGACAATATGGCAACCAGAACTATTATTATCACGGGAGTCAGAATAACTTCAGACGCAAGAGTCCACCGCGCAGTGATAATTCAGGGAGAAATTCTCCACCACATAACCTACAAACAAGAAATTACAGGAACTACCGACATGACGACAGACGATATAATCATAATGACAGACCGGAAATCCATCAGAACTGGCGAGCTTCAAACAGGGTAGGGCCCTCTCGGAAAGGTGAATTTGTAGAAGTTAGGTCTCATAATCCCAGTAATGACGTGCGCCAACAAAGAGGTAACAGACAATGACTCGCACCGCAGGCAGCCGCGTGCGCCGGCTGGCTCAGAGAAAAATAACATAAGCTAACTTTGAGCAAAACTCCAGTGTTCTTTACTGCCGTATACCACATGATGATTGACTTCAAGTTGATTTGCTGCATACTGAGGAAGAGTAAAGGTTTACACCACATTTCACATGTAAAACCGTTTATTGAAATATAATCTGCTTTTTAACTTTGTCTTTGCCATAAAACATTTCACTTCACATTTCTAGTATGCTTTGTCACACTGAGAAACTTTTAACATGCAACAATGTTTTGAAGTTAACTATACACTCTAGAATCTAGGGAACACTTTTAAACAGAAATTACGAATGCATTGTTATAGTGAACAGACGACACAGTGTTGTTATTTGTACATTCTTGCTTGTTAGTTGCACGATTATGTAAAGACTATAAGGCTTACATACTTAGAACATATACTGTTAATGAGGTTTTAATGCAACATTTTGGTTCAGTTGAAAAGACATTCTTTATTTGAAGTACTTTCTGTGAGATTAAAGATGACTTAGCGTTTGGTTTCTTTGATAGCTACACGATTATATCACGACGCTACTAATGTGTGACACAATTTACATTGTGCTTTTGCGGTGTATCTGTTTTATATCTGCATAGTTTTTCTGAATTCTTCTGGAAAGGAAAACATGTTTTAGTAGTAACTTTGTGGTATAGCTACAATGAGACAGCCTTTTCTCTAGCACAACAATACATACAGTACAGTACTTACTTCATCTCGCCAATAAGAGTAATAACTAAGATATCTATACGCAAAGCATTTCAATTTCGTTCATTATGAGGTAAGTACATTGACTTCTGCAGAACTTATCTTTCAGAGGACAATAACTACGACACTTCCACAGAGATTGTCTTACAGCAAGACGCACATTTAGCTCTACAGGACACACATTAAACTATTTATTTATCAACATATTTGAATTACAAAGAAAGTTTTCCGTGATACATTTCATTCCATTGCTGTATTCTGTAACACCTGAGGATATAATTACATTAATCCTCAGGGGGGTACACGCTTACTTTGTGTACCATGTGTTTGGCAAGCACAAGGAGCCCTAGCTAATATGGTATTTACTTATACAACTTTACACATCGGTACCATATTTCTCTAACATATAAATTACACAGCTATCTGATCATTTAACTGGGAGAGACAAACATTCATTTTACTACATCAGTGACAGATGTTTACGTAATTACACAGTTGGATAACTTCACACTTATGAAATTGTATTTTGTCTGTACTTTGTGAACTGTTCATATTTTTTCGGAACCATTGTGATACTATGAGAGCTTTGAATATTGTATTTGGTATAGGATCATGATTTTTAAAGTACGTTTCAGGTAGATGACACTTTTGACATGAGCAGAGAATTTTTTTTTAGGTTTTGAAATTATTGGAGGAAGCTACGACGATTTTGAGAATTTGACTGAGGTGTTATGATGTTATTAGTACGATGACTATGTGTATTATGCTGTTGAGGTATGTTTATGATCAATAAGCTGATGCTATAAGAGTTATTTGATTATGCTACTTATCTGTTATGATGGAATATTGAAGAAGTGTCGACGAATAAGGTAAGAAATAATGAGTAGAGGTTAGGGACTCTGGTTTGTGAAAAAGGTTGTTGGAAACCAAGAATCGCACTTTAAGAGTTATGAAATGTATGTAAATGCCTGAATGTATTACAATGCCGACGAAAATTTTTTGGACACTGTTATATCAATAGGATTTTGTTTCTACAGATGTGTAACGCAAATTCTTGACCTACGAAATATTTTTTATATGAGACTGCCACTGTAGCGGAAACTGGTGTCGTAAATATTTCGACAAGGCAATTAAGTGTCCACCTGCACGTAATGCGTCGTGGGCACCCAGCTGCGCGACAACCATCTGACAAAAGAAAGCCATTAGTGTGTGCCTGTCAGAGGCACAGGTGAAAAAAAAAAGAGGCCGTTATCCTCGCTATTGACATTCCTTTGTAGAAAGCATCACAAAAACGACACCCTCATTACTTCGAAAGATACTTTCTTACATCTGCACACCTGATAATGAAAAGCGTCTTTCTACGAGAATTGAGAGAATTTCTACTAACTTATGAAATGCCACATCACTATTGAAAGATATTTTTATGCTTTTTACATAAATGCTTATTTCATTTGGTATCTGTTTTCCAGCTGTGTTGCGGCATTGGTATTATAAAATAAAAGTAAATGCATTTGCTAATGTGAAAACTTTCTGTCAACAGATCTGTTAAATAATAATTTTATGATCCACATTCAAAAAAAAAAAAAAAAAAAAAAAAAAAAAAAAAAAAAAAAAAAAAGGAGCACTTAGAAAGGAAAGAACAATAAGAAGGGACTAATAACAGTAACTGTATATATAATTTTCTTTTCAAGTACTTGGTAATTTGTTGTAGCATTAGTTTTTGTGGTGCACCACTTTAATTGCATAGACATTAAGATGTGAATAGACATTGTCCTTATCTGCATTGTTGTCTTTAGTGTACTATTTTTTCTGCTTGAGCTTTGTCATGTTTAGGTATAAGTTTATTGCCTTATATTAGTTGTAATATTGCTGTCTGCTTTGACTACTTCCATTTTTTTCATTGCTGTTTGTATTAATTGTTTTGTGCTGCTGCATTGCCTTGTCCCTTAGTTAAGCATCTGAGCTCAGTAGATTTAAGTTAGCTTAAGAGGGGGTAGCCTATATAAGAGAATGAGTTGCGATGGATTTGAAGAAATGCACTGAGAGGTTATATGAGAAAAGTACAAAAGCAGGTATACATAGGACTTTTTGGAAATAATGAGGAACGAAGGGAGATCTCCAAGAAGTAAAGAAAGTTTTGTTTGCAAAATACTGCAGTGAAACAAACCCTGCCCTTTCCTTGTGTTATCCCATTATGTGTTTGTGTACCCTTGGGTATTTGTGTTCTTCCTGTCTTTATGTGTTTATCTGATGAGAGTTACGTTGTAGAATTTTTCTGATAATATGTTATTCACTTTGTAAAGATGTTAAGACATTATTTATTTATTTGTTCTGTTTTAATGCTCACGTGTAAAGTTGATGTTTCAAAAGTTATTCTGATCTTTTATGTATGTACTTACGTCGTAATTTTGTAACACTGATGTATTTGCTATTTCGATTCTTTTGTAAAGCCTGTACTACTGCTAATGTTATCTGTATTGTTATGTTCTTTAATGATGTATTTTGTACCTTTGTTATTGTATTCTTATGTTATAAAATTGTAATTGACACCAGTTCATCAAATTAAGTAACTTGTAAATTACATTTCACTGCACACGTTTCTGTTGGTCATAGTATATGGACAATATGTGAGAAGTAGGGACTCATAGTGTTTGCATGTGTGTTAATAATTCAGCAAGGGACTGGATAACAGGGTGGTTCTAAGGAAATTTCAAACAAATTCTTTGTGAGTGGACAAGTGGTGGTTTATGGACTTGCTGTATTCTCTGCAAAACTCTTCAATGGTGATTGTGCGCCTGCACAGTCAAACAGATGGCTGCTGGCCATCTCTACAACGACTACAGTGGGTGTGCACCTTCGATGGCCCACTGATACCATTATTTCTACAAGGACTGCCGTGGGTCAGCACCTTTGATGACCCACCATTATCATTATTTCTTCAAGGACTGCAGTGGATCTGCACCTCTGGTGGCCCACCAATAACGTAATCTCTACCAGGACTACAAAGGTTCTACTCTGTGAAGACCTACCTACCAATATTCTTTAAAACTTCGACTGACTCTGCTGTAGGTTTGCTCTGTTGCGGCCCATTACCTGTCTGCATGTCAAGAGTCAGCACTGTCTTTCCGTTGAAAGGACAACACTACTTCTTCAAGACTGCATGGAAATCCACTACTTCCGTGTGCATTTTCTTATACTACTCAGACTTTGAGAAAAACACTACTATTTTACTGTGATGAATGATCAGGACTCTCTATATGGACTGTGAGAAAATTTTAGCTTTTGACCAACATTGTATCAATAAGTGTGTGTATTTGATATCTTTGTTATTGTAATTATGAAAAATTTTATCAAATCGTTCTTTTCCAGTGCCCAAAACAATTTGTAAGATTTTTTGTGGGGAGCATGGGGGCTATGTAAGTAGGCTGTTTACGTTTTCTTATTGGTAACGCCACGTAGCGCTCTGTATGAAAAATCACTGGCTGTGCCATGTGCAGTCTGTGGCTGGTTTGCATTGTTGTCTGCCATTGTAGTGTTGGGCAGCGGCAGCTGGATGCTAACAGCGTGTAGCGTTGCGCAGTGAGCC
The DNA here is from genome assembly GCF_023897955.1 of Schistocerca gregaria. Classification (NCBI taxonomy): domain Eukaryota; kingdom Metazoa; phylum Arthropoda; class Insecta; order Orthoptera; family Acrididae; genus Schistocerca; species Schistocerca gregaria. Next base: position 815,025,884 of record NC_064920.1, on the reverse strand, counting down.
GCCAGCAGTGGTGGACATGGGGAGAGAGATGGCGGAGTTTTTTAATTTATAAGACTGGATGTCATGAACTACCATATATATTTTGACTATTAAGGTAAATACACTGTTTGTTCTTTATTAAAATCTTTCATTTGCTAACTATACCTATCAGTAGTTAGTGCCTTCAGTAGTTTGAATCTTTTATTTAGCTGGCAGTAGTGGTGCTCGCTGTATTGCAGTAGTTCGAGTAACCAAGATTTTTGTGAGGTAAGTGATTTGTGGAACATATATGTTAATGTTAGTGAGGGCCATTCTTTCGTAGGGATTTTGAAAGTCAGATCGCGTTGCGCTAAAAACTATTGTGTGTCAGTTTAAGCACAGTCATGTATAATTATTCTAAGGGGACGTTTCACCTAGAACAGTCTCTAAACTGAACTGGTGTCGAAGTTTCTGCCAGGTACATTTGTAACACGCTGAGCAAAGTTGCATGGATAGCACAGAGGGTGTTGCCAAAGGAGGTGGTCTTAGAGCGACACTTTCTCATTTTATTCACTCATGTGTCAGTGCCGAACCTTCCTGTGATCTCGCCGCAAGTAGGCACAGGAAAGGAGGGATGAAGAAGCACAAGAACACTTTTTTGCTTCTGATCACGTTCAAATTTCGTCTAATGTGGTTCCACCTTATATAGTACAGCAAAAATTTCTATCACGCTATCCTCCAGAGGGGCGAGACCACGTTTAGTGGGGTTACAGCCCTGTAACAGCCATAGAGTAGGATTGGAACGCCCAGGGGTGGCAGCAGTGGCCAGATTCGTCGACAACTTCGTCCTGTTACTCATCCCGTGCGAACTACCGTTTACAATGGTCAGATAATCGACGCTCCAAGGGAAGGGGTACTTTCATTGGAGACGAGGCGCATGCCGGAGCTTAAAATAAGTCTTAGTGGTGATATAGTACCTATGTACCGCATTTTAAAAATGTGACTTCACCTATTCAGGCTGTTTCAGTTTTATTTATAGACGATGCCCTCGTAGACATATTATAGAATCAGGTTTATCTTCTGAAGAAGGCTCAATTACTTGGGCTGAAACCTACGTATAGGTTGCTTTCATTACCGCAATCGAGGCTGATAGTTTCTTAAATATTCTTATATACTATTTATGCTCTTATATACTATTTATGCCACCCTCTGAGACCGCTTCGTTTCGATCTTGAGCGGTGGTTTGTCTGAAATATTTTCTTCGGTCATACGCAAGAAAGCAGTGTGATTTCAACTCTGGGCGTCGCGCATCTGATCTCCATCGCAGAGGCGTCAAAAGAAGGGGCGAAACGTGGGTAAGAAGGGGTGAGGCGATCTTCCCATCGGGTGACCCGTCTACGGTGGCGTTGAAAAGAATTGTGGTGAAATGTGGTGCCAATGTAGTAAGATCACTGACCCATCTTACAGTTCACGTGAACTTCTGAGCTCTGGTCTTTTTTTCGCATGTGTCGACACTTTGCTGGCTGAAGCGCCCCCGAACCCGGGGGTGAAATTGCAGGGTGCCACGCTTTTTCACCAATGGCGAGGAAGGCTGTGGGCACCTTTGAGTCAAATTTCAAACTTATTCGTTACAATGGGAGGCAGTTGGTGGGTTTCGATGAATTGATCCTTAATTTTGTTGCACAGTGTATTGTTGTAAACACGAACATGCAAAACTTGATAGAGGTAAAGATAATTTCGGAAATTCACCAAAGGAGGATTATTGAGCCATTACTGTTTACAACAAATAGGAAGTAAACCTAAACTCCACCGGTATAATTTCGGAAGCTGTTTGTTTCTAACATACCAGGTGTAAGTAGGACACGGTTTCTACACCAACATCTACCTTTATATTCCGCAAGCCACCCAACGGTGTGTGGCGGAGGGCACTTTACGTGCCACTGTCATTACCTCCCTTTCCTGTTCCACTCGCGTATGGTTCGCGGGAAGAACGACTGCCGGAAAGCCTCCGTGCGCGCTCGAATCTCTCTCCTCGGGAGTTATAAGTAGGGGGAAGCAATATATTCGATACCTCATCCAGAAACGCACCCTCTAGAAACATGGACAGCAAGCTACAACGCGATGCAGAGGGCCTCTCGTGCAGAGTCTGCCACTTGAAGTTGCTAAACATCTCCGTAACGCTATCACGCTTACCAAATAACCCTGTGACGAAACGCGCCACTCTTCTTTGGATCTTATTTATCTCCTTTGTCAACCCGACCTGGTACGGATCCCACACTGATGAGCAATACTCAAGTATAGGTCGAACGAGTGTTTTGTAAGCCACCTCGTTTGTTGATGGACTACATTTACTAAGGACTCTCCCAATGAATCTGAACCTGGCACCCACCTTACCAACAATTAATTTTATATGATCATTCCACGTCAAATCGTTCCGTACGCATACTCCCAGATATTTTACGGAAGTGACTGCTACCAGTGTTTGTACCGCTATCATATAATCATACAATATGGATCCTTCTTTCTATGTATTCGCAATAAATTACATTTGTCTATGTTAAGGGTCAGTTACGAATCCTTGCACCAAGTGCCTATCCGCTGCAAATCTTCCTGCATTATGCTGCAATTTTCTAATGCTGCAACTTCTCTGTATACTACACTCACTGGAAGTGACCCAGAGACAGGGAACAAACACATAATTCCTGTGGTCAATGACAGTGGATATCAAAAAGGGAATAGCTAGCCAGAATCAAAGCCCAGAGCGTAACGAAAGTCGTCATTAAGTCTGCACGAACATTTCGGGGAATGATCCGAATCGAAAAACGTAAACACCGGCAAGGTCAATCACTCTGCAATCAATGGTGAATATCGAAGGCTTCAGAGAAAAGCGAGAAGTAACAGGTGTTGGATGTGTAAAGTGCTGCAGTATTTACGGAGACCGTGTAGTCAGTAAACGTGCGTGTAGTGGTGTGTGCCGCTGCTTCCTGCGCGGCAGCAAGCTGCAGCCTTGTTTGGCACTCCTCCATAGTCCACACCACGTTAGTCGCGGGGGGCTATCGAGATAGTCCATGGCGTTGAGTGTGGCCTCCTTCAATCTCTCTATCCTATATTTGCCTGACAGTCGTGGGATCCCGACCAACGAGAGCAGTAACATAGCAGTGCGATGAACCGAGGTCCTCCCCGCTCTCTTTCCGCCCATCTCCTCATCACCCCTCTCTCAGTCCTTATCCACATCTCTCCTCTCTGTATCCACTAGAATCCGTGGTATGAGCTCCGGAAAACCTTTTTCTGTGAGCGGCATTTGGAACTTGTTGGTAGCATATGCCGTCGCATACATTGAGATACATCTATTCGAATAATATAAAGGAAGTGTAGATAGCGTTACTCTACATGCTTTCAGCAGTTACTCTGTAACGCTGACTTTCCTGAGGTTACAGTTTTACTGGCCAGTCGTGTAGTTTCCCTCCCACACGTTGTATTTACTTTTGCAGAAGTTCTTAATTATTTCTGTTTCGGAGCCACCGTTCCTTCTAGGTATTTTTCCTCGTAGCTCTTCTCAAACTTATTTACGTTTTGTTTGGCTCCTTCGCTTTAATGTTCTCATTAGAAAGTTACATAGCTGGCAGTAATTCTCATATTTCCTTCTCACATACGCTGAAACAACTATTCGATCTCAAACGAACAAGACACACAGTGCATGCTTTCGAGACTCGTTATTTTCATTGAAATACATAGTTTTAGGGGGGGGGGGGGAGGGTAATGCAACAAAACTCAATTTTTCTGTAATGAACCACTGGAGACCATGGATTTCTTATGCCAAAAATACAGAAGAAACATCCACAGACAACCTCAGAAATGGTATCGGTGAACTTTGGGTTCAACCTGTATATTGCACTCGCTTTGCTTCGAAGCTATAGCCGAGGGATTCAAGAGTGCCGAACAAGCGCTTCCGCCTCCCCGCACCGAAGCTGAAAAGCAAACTGGGTAACCTACATAATTAAACATTATGCTGGTTTCGTCGCAGCAAGACATCACTGCCCATAGTTTGTGCTTTAACTACACGATCGCACGGAAAACGCCTTCCCCGGCTCGTTCTGCACTATCGGGACATATGGGAGAGAATACTATGGACTTGATACACGAAATGGGGTGGCAATTATTAAAACAAAGGCGTTCTTCGTTGTGACAAGATCTTCGCATGAGATTTCAGTCTCCAAGTTTCTCCTCCTCATTCGAAAATATTTTGTTGGTGTCCACCTACATAGAGAGAAATGATCGTCATTATAAAACAAGAGAAATCAGAGCTCGCACGGAAAGATTTAAGTGTTCGTTCTTCCCACGCGCTGTTCGAGAGTGGAACGGTAGAGAAATAGCTTAACGGTGATTCGAAGGACCCTCTGACTGGCACATAACAGTAAATTTCAGAGTAATCACGTGGAGGCAGTCGCAGATATGTGACAGGAGGACTTACAGTTAGACGACGTATGTTTCCTAGTGGGTGCTTTTACTGTGTATCACGCAAGTGTTCTGAACGTTTATGATCAGTGGTATACACACCTACCCTCCGTTAACTCCATGAGAAGCACAGACTTAGATTTCGCCCATTTCTTGTGGTCTCAATGGTATCGAATATTGATAAGCACATAGAGGGGACGAAAATGCCAAGAAAATGAGAAGGCACTGGAATAGCTGAAGCTGGCTAAACAAAGCTGCGGAGAAAAGATGCATTTAGGCATTTTGTGACACAGTTTAATGAGGAAAGTGAAGAATATTTTACATCAAGGAATATAATAAAAAGGAAAAACTGATACTCCCTAATACTAGTGCTAGCACTTTAACTCCTTATGCTTCAGAAAGATGAGGCACAACTGTGACTGATTTTAATTCGTTTTCGCAACTGCTGCCGGCACAGAGGTCCGCCCTGCCCTACGACAGAACATCGCTTTAATGTTTCTGCTCTTTACAAAAAATCACATGAACTTGGAATTCAAGTCTGGTATCGATCTCTGTAGTGTCCCTAAGCGTGCAAAAACGGCTGTTCTTAATTTTTAGTAAGGCTGAAATTATGTTAATCTTTTGAAACGCGTGAAATTCTCCCGTCCGCTAACAGTTTAGAGCGTATGACGTAGTGTCTTGAAAACTCACTGAAATACCCCCGCTGATTGCCAAAATACCTCGCTCGGTCACGAATCCGCCCTCTGTTGTGTATTGCGAAATCTTTGCTGCGTGTGAGTTTCAGAATTTTGTATTTTTATCGTTATCGGACACAGAACAAATATGAAGTTTAAATCTGTATCGCTTACATAATGCACTAAATAATTCTGAAATTCACGTATGTATTGGTCTGTAAAGTGTATATAAACATGTAATAAATCCGTTCTTAATTTTAATCTCGGCCGAATTAACGTTTTTTCCTCACCTAGACCAATTTTTTTGTCCGTTAAGAGGTTCGCGCTTTATAACTTGTGGGCAAAATGCTTTACACAGCAGTAGTGGTAACGCAGTGGAAGGAGACACTACCAGGATTCGGTTGACGTATCACTACCAAGTGCAAACTTTTTTAAAGGATATTTGAGGGGAATGTATTGAAACTGATACGAACAGTAAGTGAAGAATACCTCGGATATGTACAACTTGGTATAGTAGCTTGATATTCCTCAAAAGATATGAAGTATCGTAGGAGGCGGAAAGGACACAACACGATGCCCAAGAACGAGATCGGTGGATGCAATTACGAAACATTTCAGAGACCTGGAACTGGACACTCGCAGTACGCTAAGAACCAACGCGAAACGGAGCAAGGTAGGAGATGACATACAGTTTGATGCATAATATGCAAACAATGTGAGTGAATAGTTGAATACCATCACCATATTCGGTGTCCTTGTCGTACTTCTCTAAAAAGAAATTACAACTGGGTTTTGTTTCATTATGAATGTTCTTCGTTGGAGATAATCTCCACGTAAGTAATGTTCCTGCATCTTGCGTCCTGTGTATTATGTACGTAGAAGTAGATACCTTAGGGGTTGCGAAGCAACTCAAACCGCTTGACACGGGCAAGTCTCCAGGTCCAGATTGTATACCGATTAGGTTCCTTTCAGATAACGCTGTTACAATAGCTCCCTACTTAGCACTCATATACAACCACTCGCTCACCGATAGATCTGTACCTACAGATTGGAAAATTGCGCAGGTCGCACCAGTGTTTAAGAAGGGTAGTAGGAGTAATCCATCTAACTACGGACCTATATCATTGACGTCGGTTTGCAGTAGGGTTTTGGAGCATATACTGTATTCAAACATTATGAATCATGGAATGATCTATTGATACGTAATCAGCATGGTTTCAGAAAACATCGCTCTTGTGCAACGCTGCTAGCTCTTTATTCGCACGAAGTAATGGCCGCTATCGACAGGGGATCTCAAGTTGATTCCGTACTTTTAGATCTCCGGAAAGCTTTTGACACTGTTCCTCACAAGCGATTTCTAATCAAGCTGCGGGCCTATGGGGTATCGTCTCAGTTGTGCGACTGGATTCGTGATTTTCTGTCAGGAAGGTCGCAGTTTGTAGTAATAGACGGCAAATCATCGAGTAAATCTGAAGTGATATCCGGTGTTCCCCAGGGAAGCATCCTGGGACCTCTGCTGTTCCTGATCTATATAAATGACCTGGGTGACAATCTGAGCAGTTCTCTTAGGTTGTTCGCAGATGATGCTGTAATTTACCGTCTAGTAAGGTCATCCAAAGACCAGTATCAGTTGCAAAGTGATTTAGAAAAGATTGCTGTATGGGTTGGCAGGTGGCAGTTGACGCTAAATAACGAAAAGTGCGAGGTGATCCACATGAGTTCCAAAAGAAATCCGTTGGAATTCGATTACTCGATAAATAGTACAATTCTCAAGGCTGTCAATTCAACTAAGTACCTGGCTGTTAAAATTACGATCAACTTCAGTTGGAAAGACCACAAAGATAATATTGTGGGGAAGGCGAGCCAAAGGTTGCGTTTCATTGGTAGGACACTTAGAAGATGCAACAAGTCCAGTAAAGAGACAGCTTACACTACACTCGTTCGTCCTCTGTTAGAATTTTGCTGCGCGGTGTAGGATCCTTACCAGGTGGGATTGACGGAGGACATCGAAAGGGTGCAAAAAAGCGCAGCTCGTTTTGTATTATCACGTAATGGCAGATATGATACGCGAATTGGGATGGAAGTCATTACAACAAAGACGTTTTTCGTCACGGCGAGATCTTTTTACAAAATTTGTCACCAAATTTCTCTTCCGAATGCGAAAATATTTTGTTGAGCCCAACCTACATAAGTAGGAATGACCATCAAAATAAAATAAGAGAAATCAGAGCTCGAACAGAAAGGTTTAGTGTTCGTTTTTCCCTCTCGCTGTTAGGGAGTGGAATGGTAGAGAGACAGTATTATTGTGGTTCGATGAACCCTCTGCCAAGCACTTAAATGTGAATTGCAGAGTAGTCGTGTAGATGTAGATGTACGTACAGTATTCCATTATGTTATTTTTTCTTGGTGATTTTGGCCAGTTCCCACTAAGGTATTTATAGTGAAGCTTTTACACTTCACATTAATGAGCCGACGCTGTCGGTTCAGCTGATACTTGTTACTTGAAATAAATTCTTGAAAAAGAAGTCGTGGCTTAGTTGGGAGAGGCCTCTTTAAGTGTTCTCGCTATTCTCTCAGGAGTGACGTAGTTAAATACGCAGAAAAGTCAATATTCGATGTAGAGTTATCGGAAAATATTAATTCTGCAGTGTAATGTCGAATGCCCTGTCCTTGTCCTGTACGTTGCCAGTCCTTTTACGAATAACGCAAAATGTACTGACGTCAGTAAATGACATCAGAAATCATTTGTCCTAACGCTATAGCAACACTAGTGAACGGCTTGCCGAGCAAGTTCAATGCTCTTTTACTACTTTTTGAGCAATCAGCGGGTGTATTTTGAAATGAAATGACTAAAGAACGAATTATCAACTTTCTAATCGAACTCTACAAATCGACTGGAAAGCTTTTAAATAGAGTGATTTCAGTGCATAGCGACTTCGTCCGATTTAGAAAACTCAAACTTGGTCTTCAGATAATGTTATACAATTTATTACAAGTGTGCTAGTGATTTTACTGAAGTGAAATGGTGGCCGTGCGGTTCTAGGCGCTTCAGTCTGGAACCGCGTGACCGCTACGGTCGCAGGTTCGAATCCTGCCTCGGGCATGGATGTGTGTGATGTCCTTCGGTTAGTTAGGTTTACGTAGTTCTAAGTTCTAGGGGACTGATGACCACAGATGTTAAGTCCCATAGTGCTCAGAACCATTTGAACCATTTGAAGTGAAATGAAGAGAATTTAAACCTCACTCACGAATTAGAACGCGTTGTCATGTCATACATAAGCTCACAAATTTAGACAACATTGTATATGGAGTGCAACGGCCTGGTGCGATATTTAGGATACAATTAACAGTCGAGATCGCGATAATATTTGTTTATTTACCAGCAACATAAACCGAAACCGTAAATAAACAAATATTATTGCAATCTCGCCTCTTGATTGTATCCTAATTTAAATATACTCTTGTTTCTTAATAGCTAGTTATGTGGACGAAATGCATTTTCCAACTTTCTGGTTGTACGTGGGATGTATAAAACGCTGAGTGCTGAGATGTAAAATTGTTGCACGTTGAATTTGAAGACTGACAACGAAGCCGTGAAAGAGAAATTAACAAACAGAATGCCTTACCTCCGAAGGTGCACATGCGGGATAAAGCCTGATTGCCTTTCACCAACTAGAAAGAAAAAAAAAAAGCGAACAAGAAGAGGTTCTATTCAGCAAAATCAAAGCCGTTCGTAGTACAGTGTCTTCAGGAAAGATTATGTTAACTATTGCCTCGGACATACAAGATTAAATACTGCGGGGGATAACAGTCCATAGTGTTCAGATCTCTTAACAGTCGACAACATCTAAACGAAAGAAACGTTGATTGTTGTTTGAGTTTGATCGAATAGTCCAAGGTGTACTGCTGACTGGATGTTGGCGTCCACTGGGCACAGAAGCGATGGCGAGAGCGTCTTTGGCCAGCGACGTCTGGCTCAGCGACCCGGTTCCAATGGTGTGGATGTAGTTACTCCGTACGAAATAATTTCGCATTCAGCGACTAAGCATTGCAGTCAGCTGTTTGCGACACACGAAAATGTATTCCGGATCCAGACATGAGCATCGATTTCGCGCTTATCACGAGCAGTCGCCTTAAACACTTGGGCTATCCGACCACTCTTCAAGGACCGATCCAAACTTCCATCTATCACGTAGTCACAACCCTTATGCTTGCACTATTCGTGATTCCCTACACGCACACGTATCGCCATTTTAGCCCGTCGACGCTTGGATACGTCATTGATGATTACTATATCTGCCTTTATACTCGTACAGTATCTGTATCTTCACAATACCATGTCCTGTAGAAATGCATGCGGGAATCAAATTGTGCGAGCATAAGAGTTGTGAGTAAGTGACATGGGGAAGTTTGGATTAGTTCTGGAGGCGTGCTCGGATAACCGAAGTTATGAGACGACAACTCACAACAAGCGGGAAATTCGGGTTCGAGTCTTGATCCAGCACGAATTTTCATGTGTCGCAAACAGCTGACCTGAGTGTAAAGTCACAGAATGTGAACCTAATTCGTAATGTTTACCACAGCTGTAACTGTCAGTGACAGTATCTGTTCCTTCAGACATGTATCTTTTGGATAAGGTGGATAGAAATGTGCGACTGTTTGCTGATGATGCTGTGGTGTACGGGAAGGTGTCGTCGTTGAGTGACTGTAGGAGGATACAAGATGACTTGGACAGGATTTTTTATTGGTGTAAAGAATGGCAGCTAACTCTAATTATAGATAAATGTAAATTAATGCAGATAAATAGGAAAAAGAATCCTGTAATGTTTAAATACTCAATTAGTAGTGTAGCGCTTGACACAGTCACGTCGATTAAATATTTGGGCGTAACATTGCAGAGCGATATGAAGTGGGACAAGCATGTAATGGCAGTTGTGGGGGAGGCGGATAGTCGTCTTCGGTTCATTGGTAGAATTGTGGGAAGATGTGGTTCATCTGTAAAGGAGACCGCTTATAAAACACTAATACGACCTATTCTTGAGTACTGCTCGAGCGTTTGGGATCCCTATCAGGTCGGATTGAGGAAGGACATAGGAGCAATTCAGAGGCGGGCTGCTAGATTTGTTATTGGTAGGATTTATCATCACCATCACACGAGTGTTACGGAAATGCTTCAGGAACTCGGGTGGGAGTCTCTAGAGGAAAAGAGGCGTTCTTTTCGTGAATCACTACTAAGGAAATTTATAGAACCAGCATTTGAGGCTGACTGCAGTACAATTTTACTGCCGCCAACTTACATTTCGCGGAAAGACCACAAAGATGAGATAAGAGAGATTAGGGCTCGTACAGAGGCATATAGGCAGTCATTTTTCCTCGTTCTGTTTGGGAGTGGAACAGGGAGAGAAGATGCTAGTTGTGGTACGAGGTACCCTCCGCCACACACCGTATGGTTGATTGTGGAGTATGTATGTAGATGTAGTTGTAGAAGTACATTGTATTGTGAAGATTTCCATTGGGATGACTTCAGGACTTTCTCCTCGAAGTGCTCCATGTACAAATTCGCAACCACAGGTGAGAGTGACTGCCCACTGTGACTACCTTTATTTGTTTATAGTATTCTCCAACTCTCTGATCGCCGAAGTATTGTGCCCCTTTGACGCTATGAGCTTGCAGAACATCCTCGGACTGTTTGGTCAACCACTGAAATCATCAGCACATTCCTCTTTTACTGGTGTTTTTCATCCATCACGCTTGCCAGACATCGATGGATACCCACATAATACATTGGACCAAAAAAGCTATAATATTTCTTACCCTGGGAAAGGTATTTTCCAGTACAGTCATTTTCCGTTTGAATAACTATGATGGTAAGACAACTATCTCGTACAGTAATTAGAGCTGTTGAAAGTGCCAAATGGCCTTACGCTGAACCTGTAAGACACTGTGTTGCTTAACTATCGGTATGCGTGCTACAGCATGTGTACCTAATACGTTCCCAACCGCTGCGTATAAAAACGGGATTTTCCCCTACTTGTACCTCGACTTCTATTGGTGATAAAAAGGTAGGGTCAAGTATTTTGGGTAGTCCTTGGGCTAGGTTCAAATGGCTCAAATGGCTCTGAGCACTATGGGACTTAACTGCTGAGGTCATCAGTCCCCTAGAACTTAGAACTACTTATACCTAACTATCCTAAGGACATCACACACATCCATGCCCGAGGCAGGATTCAAACCTGCGAACGGAGTGGTCGCGCGGTTTCAGACTGAAGCGCCTAGAACCGCTCGGCCCCGCCGGCCGGCTCCTTGGGCTAGGAACCATTTGTATATCCACTAGAAGGATCGTCTTAGTGGTATTATCCTACAGTACAGAGTCAACGTAAGAAGAGTACACACTTCCTCCTGTTTGGCAAATGGAGCAAATCGGTTGATTTCTTTTGCATTTGATGTGGTGTCCAATGAGATTGATTGGACTTTTGGTGGCACCATTAGTTTATGGGCGATTCTTTGGAAACCCATCAAAAAGAATTTTTTTCACTATATTTTCGACGTCACTAGCGGACCAAAACCCAGCTAAGGATTTCAAAGCGGCTCTGCACAACAAACGGATAAAATTTTTATGATGTATTTCTAAGACTCCGATTTCGAACAAACTTAAAAATTTTCTTGATATCGCTATCTTTTTCCAAGATACAGAGGTCCAAAGCTACCCTACTTCTAAACATAAAATCCTGTACGACGCGAAATCTAAATAATAAAAAATACCAGCGGAAATTGATCAAATTTTACTGGTATATTGTCTATGTGTTATTCTAGAAAGGTCATCTCCCTGTTTTCAAAAATCTTTATCCTCTGTTGAGAAACACCCTAAAAACTTTTTTTTTTGAGGTTACTAAAATCCAGCCGCAGATTCCAAGATGGTTATGCACAGAAAATATTTCTAATTTTACCGACGTATTCCTAAGATTCCTATCTCGAACAACCTTGCAAATTATTTTGATATATTTAGCCGTTTACGAGATACGGAAGTTCAAAGTTACCCTGCTTGCACACGTAAAATCCGATGCGAAGCGAAAACGTAGTTTGCAGAGTGACAGACGACTAAAAAATATGCTGCAAAGTGTCTCCGTTATCATCAGAACGGCTTTGGGAACACTATGTTGTGGTACTGAATCACATTCAAAATTTTTTGTACGTAGAATCTGGTTTTAGATGTAAAGTTAGTTTACACACCCACAAGTTCTTTTTATCTGAGTTACATACCCAGCTGCAACAGGGAAAAGAAGTGTACCAGTGGAAAAGTGCTCCCATCAGAGCACAAAATATGCAAATATGTTCCAGTTTATTTCAGAGAGTCTGTCTTAAAAGTAGGGTACCAGTTGCTTCATTCTACCTGGCTCACCACCTTTAATAATTCTCCCAAAAATTTTGGCATACGGATATAACGACGCTTTTTCATGCTGAGAGAGAAGAAGACAGCGGTAGTGGCAACGGCAAAGAGATGGGAAACTAAAAAACCCTGGAAGACAGACAGTGGTAGTCTTATAGTGTGAGAGAAAGAGAAGGACACAGTGGCAGTGGAACATAGTTGACAGTGCCAGGAAAAGAACGAAGGAGACAGAGCTAGTGAGAGAGATGTGAAGAGAAGGAGTAAGCACAAAAAAAAAAAAAAATGGTTCAAATGGCTCTGAGCAGTATGGGACTTAACTTCTGAGTCATCAGTCCCCTAGAACTTAGAACTACTCAAACCTAACTAACCTAAGGACATCAAACACATTCATTCCCGAGGCAAGATTCGAACTTGCGACCATAGCGGTCGCGCGGTTCCAGACTGTAGCGCCTAGAACAGCTTGGCCACACCAGTCGGCGAGAAAGCACAAGCGTGTGAGATCTAGTGATAATGAGAGACAGAGTCAATGACAATGAGAAAGTGAGAGGCAGTGACAGTGAGAAGAGACAGCAGCAGTAGGAAGGAAGGAAAGAGATAATAGCAGTAAGAAAGAGCAGGAGAGAGAGAGAGAGAGAGAGAGACAGTGGGAGGGAACTGTAGTAGTAGGTAGGTGGACAGGGGACTGTAGCTGTGACACAGAAGATAATTACAGAGAGACACAAAGATATAATGATAATAAATTGGGCTGAATGAGTGAGTGAGAAAGGCAGCTAGAAGTGGATGGGTATGAGCGACTTACAGCGTTGGACTAGGGGGTATGAATTAGTTACAGTTAGAGCAGTTTGTGGGAGTTTGGGATGAGTTGCACGTTAAAAAAAGTGCGAGAATGTTCGAGTGTCAAAATTTTTAGAGTTGCTGAAAAAGGTAGAATGAGGCAGCTGGTATCCCACTTTTCAGTCAGATTCTTTTAAACAAACAGGAACATATACGCATTTTTGTGCTCCAGTAGGAGATTTTTTCGCTGGAGTAGATTTATACCAGTTTGGGACAATAAACAAGTTTCCATGTGTTTCACACTTGTAGGTTCTAGCTGTAGTTCAGTTGGTGGCGACTCTTCCCCAAGTGCCTGCTTTCTGTTTACCCCTCGGAGTGGAACCTGTGCGCGCGTGAACCCTTTGACAATTGTAAGGTTGCAGACGGATCAATAACTCGTTAAAAGTGCCATAAATCGGGCAGATAGAGGGATGCGTAGTAAACTGGCCGGGCCAAATATTGACAGCCTCGAACAGAGGGGCGAAAATAAAATAACAGGCGAGATAAAGCTATTTACGAGTGCGGTGACAAATATTGAAAACTGGACGCGGTGTGCGGCGGGCAGATAGACCGGCGGGTCGGTGGTCAGTCGAGCGTGGCGGAGGAGGGGGCGAGAGGGAAGGGGTGGGGGGTAAAAAAGGGGTGGGAGCGGGGGTGGCGTTGGGCGGGCGATAACGCCGCCCCGCGGACACCAGCGCGACAGGTGGCAGCCGCCGCACTGTTCCAAAACCGGGCCTCTGCACTGCCTGCAGCGTTCAACAGCCTCGCGCTGTCAGCAGTTCGCAGCACGTGCCAATTACTCTCTCTCTAATCGGTGATCGCCTGCATAATACCTCGTAGACCTCTGTCTGGCTTCTCTACAGAAGTTACACGATGACGAATGGTTGTTACGACCTGTCGGTAGTATTTTGGTACCATGACTATTGCGTGGGTACAAATCGTTCGTGTGTGAGCTGTTGGTAGTTTGCAGCTCCAGCTACTCTACCTCACGTACTTCATTGTGGATCTCTCACTTTGTTTCCGTCTATGTGACACGATGAATTGAAAGCAGTCACCCAAATACAAAATCCATTTACACTGAACAGCTCTAAACGGTCGCCACCAAATGGCACTGCAACTTAAGCAAGCCTCGTCACGTGCTGAGACGTGTATATGAGCGCTTGTAGAAGATTAAATAACGAAGAAAGAAGTTCCAGTTAAATAAAATAAGATTTATATTCCTAGAAAATATCTATCCCCATTTTACAGTTAACACTCACTTCTTAACATTGATCTTGTTTTACATATATCAGCTCAGTTCCTGGCGTTGTCCATGTATGCACTTATTCCAACGCTGTATTAGCTCAATCACTCCTTCCCACTCTCGGTACATTTCCTCTTCCCACCCCTCTCTGTCCATCTCCACCAACCCCTCTCTTGGTCCAATTCCTCCATCCCCCCACTCCCTTGCCACCTCCTCCTGCTCCTCTCTTTGCCCATCCCCTCCTGCCCGTATCATTGGCCACCATCTCCTCCCCCCTCTCCCCTCACTCAATCCTTCCATTTCTCCCCCTCTGCCCATGTGCTCCTTCCCTCTCTGTCCATATCCCCTCCCCTCTACATCTGTCCACTTCTCCCCTCTCTCTTTGACCATGTGTCCTCATCCTCTTTTTGTCCTTCTTCTCCCTCTCTATCCATCTACTCCTCACTCTTTCTCTGATTCAAAAAATGGTTCAAATGGCTCTGAGCACTATGGGACTCAGGACTACTTAAACCTAACTAACCTAAGGACATCAGACACAACCATGTCTGAGGCAGGATTAGAACCTGCGACTGTAGCAGCAGCGCGGTTCCGAAGTGAAGCGCCTAGGACCGCTCGATCCATTCATTCCCTCTCACAAAGTTCATCTCCTCCTCCCTCCTTTCTCTGGCCATGTCCTTCTCTTCCCTTTCTGTGTCCATTTCCTTTTCCACCTACTCAGTCCAGCTCCTCCACCCCATCTCTCTGTCCACCTCCTCCATGAACCAATCCCTGTTACTCTCCTCCTGTTCCTCTCTATGTCAATTTTCCTCAACTGTCTCTCTGTCCATCGACTCACCTCCTTTTATTTTTATTTATTTATTTATTTATTGTTCCGTGGGACCAAGTTAAGGAGAAGTCTCCATGGTCATGGAACGATAGTAGAAGCAGATAAAATGAAATATAAAAAACATATTCAGGCGATAAGTCTTAAGTTTAAATAAAGAAAATCAACAATGTAACACTGGAATTTGCTTAATTTTGTAGCTCTTTCAGGAGCTCCTCGACAGAATAGAAGGAGTGAGCCATGGGGAAACTCTTCAGTTTAGACTTAAAAGAGTTTCCATTCATTCCCTCTCACAAAGTTCATCTCCTCCTCCCTCCTCTCTCTGGCCATATCCTCCTCTTCCCTTTCTGTGTCCATTTCCTTTTCCATTTTGTTTTCTTCTCCCCATCTGTCAATTTATTCCCTTCTTCCCTTATGCTTCATCCATATTCTCCTCCCCCCTTGTCTCTCTCCATCTTATCAGCCCCATCCCAATAGGAAGTTGCTGGTTCTTAACCACATAGAATTTTTTTCCACATGGTAGGTAATATGCGTACTAAATTTGGTTAATTGATCAAGGGCTTACGAGGCACTATTTAGCCATGGCTTTGCCAGGATATTCATGAGTGATACATACTTCACATGTGTTTAACATATTGCGTATATCTATACACATATCTAATCGGAATCTGTATCGAAACTCGCCATACAGTGTCGTTTTCACACGGCTCAATGTATATTACATCACATCTCCTGAGCCTCGTGTAGCATGGTGATATAATGTTACAGGTACATCCAGTGACATATGTGGATAAAGTCTGCAAAATGCATTGCTGATATAGTTAAAACATGGTGCATGAGTCAGCAGTTTTCTATACATGTCAGTATTTGACGTCATATTTCCTGAACTAAGGGTTGTACAATAACTGTTTTTCTAGGTTCATTCAGCGGTGTACGTCAATACTGCCTGCGAAATGTATTCCAAAACATTCAGTAGCAGAGAAGTAATAAATCAAAACGTCATTCATGATGTGCAAGCTTTTAGCGAATATCAGTGTTTGATGTCGTGTCTCCTGAAGTATGTGTCGTACAGTGATATATTTCTGTGTGACATTCAACGGCAGATGTGAATACTATCTCCGAAAAGTGTTGCGAAAAGAGTTAGTAGCAAGGAAGTACAAAATTTAGAAAATTTAGACGTCATGAATGATGTGGCAGTCAACACTTATCTGATTGTTTATGACGTCATATCTGCTGAACTATGTGTCGCAGAAATGTGTAATTTTGCTGGTACATTCAGCGGTATATGTGGATACTGTCTGCAGAGTGAGTTGCCAATACAGTTATTAGTAGTAAGTAATGAATTAAAACTGCATGCCTGATGCAGAAGTTTTACTGCACGATCAGCGAAAATGTTGTAAGTGATAATTTTTTTTCTTTTTATCATTTTCAGCCAATTTTCAGCGAGAAGGGTTTCGTAAAGGTTTTGAATTTTGTGTAAAGTTTACTGCAAATCACTAAGTGCTCTCGTTCGCCAATACTAGATGAAAATAGTCGGCTATTTGCGGATCGTGAGCTACGCTACTTTTTATGCTCACGTTCACCCCTTTCATAGGTAGGCAGTTCTTACCCCCCACAGCGATACTTACCAGAGAGTAAGTGATAAGTATACCAAGTTTTTTTTGTAACCAATCTAGTGGTTTAGGAGGAGATGTGGAATATACATAGATTCAAACTTTATACCCAAATACATACATACGTACACTGCCGTATAGGTCCCGGCGGAGGTTCGAGTCCTCCCTCGGGCATGGGTGTGTGTGTTTGTCCTTACGATAATTTAGGTTAAGTAGGAAATGATGACCTTAGCAGTTAAGTCCCATAAGATTTCACACACATTTGAATATTTGAACTGCTGTATGCAAAAAGTGAAATAGAAGCAATGGTCTGCATTACGCCACGATAATAGGACGTGTAGAACAGCAGAACCACAAAAAAAGTTATTTAAATGGTAGAGTGGTGGCGTGTACGTATGCCCAACAGCGGCCTCTTTCGTGTGACCGGGTAGGTCAGTGGTACGAAACGCTCAATCGGTGCGGAACTGTCATACGAAATGCAAACGTGTAACCAAGTGTCAAGATGGCTCGCCGACATCACATTGTGAGATACCGGCATGTGACTGCATTCGAACGGGGCAGAATGACTGGTCTCCGGTAGGCTGGTCTGTCGTTCCGCGACATTGCGTCTCGTACAGAGCACACTGCTTCAACAGTGTGGCGTGTGTGGAACCAGTGGAGAGAAGAGGGCCGTACCCATTACCAACAGGGTACTGTGACCACTGCGCGAGATGACCGCTATCTGGTCCGCTTGGCGGTAACGGACAAAGCTGCTTCGTCCACAGTGCTTGCGCGATGTTGGAGCTCTACAACTAGTATCAACATCTTCTTCGAGCTGGACTGGTGGCACACATGCCACTGCGTCGGATCCCACTGACCAGGACCCACCAACACTGCAGACTGCAATGGCCACGTAAAAGACGACACTGCCGTGCTGAGCGGCAAACTCTGGTGTTTTCGGATGAGTCCCACTCCACCCTATGCTACAGTGATGGCCGCATATGCGATCGAGGCCACAGTGGTGAAGACAATCGGGGAGACTACACTGTTGAACAGCGTAGCGGATAAACCTCAAGTGTGACAGTTTGGGGTGCCTACAACACGCGATCTCGCTCCCTATGTCTTGAGGACAATCCGAACAGCTACCGTTCCATCAGGGACGTTTTACAGTTTGAGGCACTGCTCTTCCTGCAGGCCGTTCACATGCCATATTTCAACAGGGCAACGCCTGGCCACATGAGGCGAGGAATGTGCAAGCCTTCTTCGAAGAACGACGGCTACCAGTGTTTCCCAGGCCCTCCCGTTGGCCCGTCGTGTCACCCATCGAACATATCTGGGATATGGTCGGTCCTCCTGCATCCTTAGATGATGCCTTGTTGACGCGCCTACAACCCGCGTGGCAGAGTATTCCCCAGCAGAATATTAAGGCGCTGTTTGATTCCATGCCACAATGTCTAGCGGCTCAGATTGTAGCACGTGTCGGCGTTACTCCGTAGCGAATTTTCACAGTGCATGTACAGGTCTGTAATATTAAACTTTTATGTAGTGTCACGTCTCTAACCCATGGATTAAATTTCATTATGACGCCATCTCTCTGTCTTGGTGCTTCACTTTTTCCAAACAGTAGTGTATGTATAACCACACAGACTTCCCCCACAAAGAATAACCGGATTGTGAAGCGACACAATGCATAGAAGTACCAGGGGGTCTGATCTATGATGTGATTCTCGTTAGAGAAGTAAAAAATTCCTTCAAAATGGCTACAGTCTTTAGAATTCGCTGAAAATTTGAACGTATCCTACTTAAAAGAAGTGTCCTGATAGAGAATATGCCCTCCTTCGCGTCGGTTGGCGCCTAGGCAGGATCGGAAACCTCCGAGGAACGAATACATTATCTGCTCGGCTCTGTCCCAGGAGGTAAAACTGGCCACCGCCTTTCTCAGCAGTTCGCAGTACACTGTTTTTTGAAGGTCACTCTTAGGTCATAAAACTCGAGGACGCAGCAGTCTCAGCCACGATCTCCTGTTTGGACAGTAACAGTTGCCAACGGTTATCGTATTCGGCTCCAGACACTTGCTCTTTATATTCTCGTTACACTTATGCTGTTCATTACCTTAGACAGAGACCCATAATGACGTCCGAGATAAAGCGTCACTGCCGTGACGTAGCGTGAGCAGCTGTTTCGAGGAGGAGCGTTGCAGCAACCTCCGACATCGTCTTGTGGTAAGAAGACATCGCAATCACCCCCACTCCCTTTGTGGCCTCGTCCGGACTTTCATGGGTGAAATGATCTGTGCCGTTTACAAAGAAAGCTTCCGCATTATAGTATCTATAGTGCAGAGGTTAAATTCAGCTTCAAGAGAAATGCCACGTAGTTAGGCACTCTTTAACCACTAAATCTTTAGTGATTCATTAAGAATGGCAGTTTCCCTTTAAGTGTCAGTGTCTTACTTATGACTGTTTGCAGTGAATTACTGACTGCATCCAGGCTGTTATATTCTCGGTACTGTGGAAGACCTTCGTTTTAATAATGCATGCCTTAATGACAACTTTTTCATTGTATTTTGTAACTCATGTTTACCTCCTCAGTTTCTTAATAAACAGTTTATATCCCTGTGCAAGTAGGACGCGGTCGACTGTCTTACTCTGTTGTGACTGAGGCTGGAAATCGTAATCAATTTCCTCGCGGACAGGGGATAAGGTGGAGACTCCCGAGTCCCCTCACCGAAAACGGCGTGACATTCTGTCAGGTCTGGTTACATCCAGGCTCTGTATGGACGTGATATTAACTGACATCGACTATGTGCCACCTAGGGAAATAGACGGCAAATCCGTGATTTAACTGTGGATTTATTCCCTCTGCGCAACGGATCGACTTTTCATTATTCAAACTACAGCATACAGATTACAAATCAAGCTTAATTAGCGACAATGCATTAATAAATTCACTAGACGTCAAATGCTGTCAGATAAATGTTTCATGGAATTCGTGAATAGTGCTGTCTATAAAATTGGAGACTGCATCCTCAATTACAGACTGCCTCCAACAGAAGAAATAAAATTCCGACAGTTTGTACCAGCTTTGAAATTTGATACCCTATCTAACATTCTGTAAGATATTCTTCACTTTTGCCTTTGTTTGAACTTAATCTTGACACACTCAGCTGCCAGATCCCAGTCTATCATTCTAATACGACAAGCTTTGAAAGTATAAATAAAATTGGAGGTTGAAGCTCAGTGGCCTGGTCATACTTGTATGTACAGGGTAGTCAGTAACAGCCTCAAAAGCTTGTAACGGTGTCGTAGGGTAAGGTTATAATGAGAAATAACTGTTAAGACAAAATTCGATACGTTGTGCCGTTTCCGAGTTGATTAGTATTGCGGTTAGCCAATCAGGCCGTTGGTTGCGAGCGCAAATTTAAACAGACCGCCAGAAACGGTGTCGCCAGATGTGTTCTCTTGGTTTTCTAAAACCGAACAAGAGAGAGACACAGGAGTTTGATTGGTAATAAGGATTTGTTCACGCAAGCGCCTGAGTGGCTAACTTCAATGCTAACTAATTCGTAAACAGCACAACGTATATAATTCCTTTCTTAACAGTCATTTCTCAGCCCAACCTATCCTCCAACATCCTTACAACATTTTCACACTGTTTCTGACCACTCTCCATACAAATGGATCCAAAACTCACCAAGAGGATTATACTGAATGTGCATTTCTATGCCTCGGATACAAGTCAATGAAGCCTTCGAATTACCTAAAAGTTTACGGCGGAGGCGGTGGCAACTTTGGAAACAATCAGGTTTGTATCTTCAACTTCGTTTTTGAAGATATTTGTCGCATCCGCTCCCAGAGTGTCCTAAAAATATTCATAACTGAAAATGGAATAAAACAGCCAGCCGTTATACACTATTAAGCCAAAACATTGTGACTATTGGTCACCGCGACACTGGATGCCCCCTGGTGACGTTGCGGGCACGTAAGTAGCACAAAAGTATGCAAACAGAAAAAACACGGATGGGGGATCACCCTAGCGAAGATATGGGCTTGAAATGGGAAAATCCAGTAAGTAACCTACTTTGACAAAGGGCAGATTATTATTAAACAGAACCTGTGAACGAGTAGCTCGAAAACGGGGGAAGAAGTAGGACAGTGAAACTACCACTAGGCGCTAAATACACTCCTGGAAATGGAAAAAAGAACACATTGACACCGGTGTGTCAGACCCACCATACTTGCTCCGGACACTGCGAGAGGGCTGTACAAGCAATGATCACACGCACGGCACAGCGGACACACCAGGAACCGCGGTGTTGGCCGTCGAATGGCGTTAGCTGCGCAGCATTTGTGCACCGCCGCCGTCAGTGTCAGCCAGTTTGCCGTGGCATACGGAGCTCCATCGCAGTCTTTAACACTGGTAGTATGCCGCGACAGCGCGGACGTGAACCGTATGTGCAGTTGACGGACTTTGAGCGAGGGCGTATAGTGGGCATGCGGGAGGCCGGGTGGACGTACCGCCGAATTGCTCAACACGTGGGGCGTGAGGTCTGCACAGTACATCGATGTTGTCGCCAGTGGTCGGCGGAAGGTGCACGTGCCCGTCGACCTGCGACCGGACCGCAGCGACGCACGGATGCACGCCAAGACCGTAGGATCCTACGCAGTGCCGTAGGGGACCGCACCGCTACTTCCCGGCAAATTAGGGACACTATTGCTCCTGGGGTATCGGCGAGGACCATTCGCAACCGTCTCCATGAAGCTGGGCTACGGTCCAGCACACCGTTGGGCCGTCTTCCGCTCACGCCCCAACATCGTGCAGCCCGCCTCCAGTGGTGTCGCGACAGGCGTGAATGGAGGGACGAATGGAGACGTGTCGTCTTCAGCGATGAGAGTCGCTTCTGCCTTGGTGCCAATGATGGTCGTATGCGTGTTTCGCGCCGTGCAGGTGAGCGCCACAATCAGGACTGCATACGACCGAGGCACACAGGGCCAACACCCGGCATCATGGTGTGGGGAGCGATCTCCTACACTGGCCGTACACCTCTGGTGATCGTCGAGGGGACATTGAATAGTGCACGGTACATCCAAACCGTCATCGAACCCATCGTTCTACCATTCCTAGACCGGCAAGGGAACTTGCTGTTCCAACAGGGCAATGCACGTCCGCATGTATCCCGTGCCACCCAACGTGCTCTAGAAGGTGTAAGTCAACTACCCTGGCCAGCAAGATCTCCGGATCTGTCCCCCATTGAGCATGTTTGGGACTGGATGAAACGTCGTCTCACGCGGTCTGCACGTCCAGCACGAACGCTGGTCCAACTGAGGCGCCAGGTGGAAATGGCATGGCAAGCCGTTCCACAGGACTACATCCAGCATCTCTACGATCGTCTCCATGGGAGAATAGCAGCCTGCATTGCTGCGAAAGGTGGATATACACTGTACTAGTGCCGAAATTGTGCATGCTCTGTTGCCTGTGTCTATGTGCCTGTGGTTCTGTCAGTGTGATCATGTGATGTATCTGACCCCAGGAATGTGTCAATAAAGTTCCCCCTTCCTGGGACAATGAATTCACGGTGTTCTTATTTCGATTTCCAGGAGTGTAGTAGGACGTCGACAACTCTTCACAGAATGTGGGGTTCGGAGGCTTGTCTGCGCTGTAAACTGGAATAGATGGTGATCCGTGGCACCTCTGCCGAAAGAGCACAGTGCTCGTGCACGCACAAGTGTTAAGGAGCACACCGTTCATCTTACATTGTTGAACATGGAGCTCCGCAGCGGACCATGCCTACGTGTTTACATGTTGATTCAACTGCATCGTCAATTACAATTGCAGTGGGCACGGGATTCGACCGTTGATCAAACTGAAACGGCTCTTCGGGCGAATCACATTTTTGCCACACTAGGTCACCGGTCGTCTCCACAATCGAGGTGAACCGCGGCTCGAAACGTGCAGCGCGTCACGGACGCAGGCTGGTGGCAGCAGTATGACACTATGCGAGACATTCTCCTGCGCTTGCATGGGA
Source organism: Schistocerca gregaria (assembly GCF_023897955.1). Taxonomy (NCBI): domain Eukaryota; kingdom Metazoa; phylum Arthropoda; class Insecta; order Orthoptera; family Acrididae; genus Schistocerca; species Schistocerca gregaria. Next base: position 815,002,917 of record NC_064920.1, on the reverse strand, counting down.
GCTGTGGTAGCAGTCGAAAACACACTGGCAGCTGCGAATAACCTGTATCTCTTCATGCTTGATGTCTCCCCCGACGGCGATATAATCTTTCAGATGTATGACTGTCTATCTCTCGGATTCAGACTTCGATGCAGTGGTTTGAGGAACATTATAGTGAATTCACGTTGATGTCTCGAGGACCCGATTCGCCAGATGTAAATCCTATGGAACCCACCTGGTTCGCTATCGAGCGCCACACGTACGCAAATCAGCAGCCCGTTATTCACGCGAATTACATGATCTGTGCATAGACATCTAATGCCACATACCTCCACAAACCTACCAACAAACTATCGGATCCTTGATACGCAGAATCAGCGACGTATTTTTCTTACCCAAGATGGACAAACGAGTTATTAAACTGGTGGTCATAATGTGTTGGCTCATCAGAGTATATTGGAAGCGGTACTGGAATATGAAAACAGAGAGGACAGATGATTATTCCAATGTGGATACATTCCTACGCTTGAGTTCGCTGTAATGAGAAAGTTGAAAATTTGAAATTACCGCGTACGGACTACTTCCATGGGTCCAAGAGCAACGGATATCAGCATTGACAAGAGATGTGGAGTGTGTCTCAAAAATGATTGGTCAATATTATGCTGCATTACAATGTCTAAATTCTACAAGGTTGTGGTTTACAAGGATTGTGAGCACTATGGGACTTAACATCTGAGGTCATCAGTCCCCTAGAACTTCGAACTACTTAAACCTAACTAATCTAAGGATATCACACATATCCATGCCAGAGGCAGGATTCGAACCTGCGACCGTAGCGGTCACGCGGTTCCAGACTGAAGCGCCTAGAACCGTTCGGCCACACTGGCCGGCTTAGAAGGATTAATTTGTAGCGGAAAACAATTTCCACCGTGATTCTACTCTGTTTTAGCCATGCCTCTTTTCCTCTATGTCACTGCGGAATCGACAACTGCAATTCTCTTGCATGTGAGTGTGATTCAAAATCAGAAGCTAATGTAAACCACTTCTTGTTTTTGTGTTCCAAATCTGATTGTAAAAGACCGGAATTCTTGAAGCCATTGATGATTTCAGGATGCCACCTCCCGTAATCAGGTTCATCTGTTTTGTTCCTTAAAGACATTCGGCTGTATAAAGTAATTGCTAATTTCACCAATTGTATAGGAAAATACCTTTAGATTTTAATAGTATTCATATTGTCATCACTCTACATCGCCTACCATTAAATATAATAAATAGTGTGAATTGATAACACAGAAATGTCTTATTTGCTTAAAATGCTTTTTGTTAAAACTTTCCAGTTGAAAAAATTGTGATAGCTTGAGCTTTAAGGTCTGTAAATAGGCATTTACGTATTGTCTCTGTACCGTTAATGACACAATGTAAACATGCGTTTTAGATGGCTGAATAGAGCATCAGCTCGCAGATCAAATAAAGAAATCGCTGCCCTAGCTATAGGCATTGAGGCAGCAACCAATTCTATTGTGCAACGATACTGTATAACAATTTGCCACCTAAAACTGTAACATAGGTGTCTACGGGCAAACGCATTCTTCGTTGGCCGTCGATTCACGAAGTGAGCCAGTTCGAGATGCTATTAATATTCCCTACCTCTTGCAAAGGTGAAGTTGTTCTGACCAGTGCCCAGCCTATTACTGTGGCGCTCGTTCAAACTTCGCTAATAGATGACGCTGTTTAGCACAGAATTCGCGCTCTTGGAGTGCAAAGTAGGCCTGAGGTCCTATTACGCCACCAGCTCGCCAGCGTTGCGTGGAAGGAGTCGCTTTGAGCGCCAAATCCTTGGTGGCTATTTATGGCTGGCATGTGGCGTTCGAAAACTTTGCAACTTTTCATATGGCACTGCTGCAATATAATTAATAAGGGCACTCCGGTAGACCCCAAGACGTTCTCATACCCATCCTCGCCCAAACCACCTCGTCGTATACTAAGCCCACACCTCGTGAAAATTAATACTCCGATGCAGGCGCTGGATCGCACAGATCCATTAGCTAGTGTTCCTGTGCCTACGTCTCAACGCCAGCGGTGTTATTTACCCCCTGTCGTATATTCCCCTGACTCGTGCATTCACGACAGGCAATGGTGTGTTTACCTCTGCAGGAGCAACACCGTAGCTACAGAGAAGCGACGAATTACACAGATACCATGCCAGCATCTCCGTAAGTAATCTTCATTGAATTTTCCTCAGTGTAAAGTCTCTTTGTGTTTTGCATTCAAGCAGCCTGTATGTGAAGTTGAAATTATTATTGTGCACTTATATAATAGAAATTGGTACTGGATCTCTTCGGCCCAGTGCCAGCATCTACGTTCTAGCCTTTCTTGTTCCTTTACAATAGCCTCAACTACACATTTTTTTTTTGCAACTATAGAATGTTAACGCTGTTTTAGATGCTCATATGTGTGTGAAATCTTACGGGACTTAACTGCTAAGGTCATCAGTCCCTAAGCTTACACACTACTTAACCTAAATTAGCCTACGGACAAACACACACACCCATGCCCGAGGGAGGACTCGAACCTCCGCCGGGACCACCCGCACAACATTGTTTACAGGTCTGTTGCTTCTCTGGACATGGGCTGAAATGAAATTCGGGATAGACACAATCCAGAAGTTACAGATTTTCAACAAATTTTGTTTGGTGCCAGCGATGACGAAGGCGAATATGCTGCACACAGGGCTCCTATTCTCGATCTGTGAGACGAAGAGATCGATACTGATAACTCAGAAAGCATAGAAGGAAGAGACGATTCAGGGCCCAAAAAGTGTGACACAGACGTAAGTTTAGGTAAGAAAGATCAAAATGGTTCAAATGGCTCTGAGCACTATGGGACTTAACATCTATGGTCATCACTCCCCTAGTACTTAGAACTACTTAAACCTAACTAACCTAAGGACATCACACAACACCCAGTCATGAGGAAGATCGCTATGTGTATCGTTGTTATAGCAAGAGAGGATATAAAATAATCGAATCATTCGATTGGAAAAAGACACCATACACAAAACCGCAGGAAAACCCAAAAACACAACATTCTCCGCATAAGGATTCCTGATGTCACTGGAAAAACAAAATATTGAAGGTATTTCAAAAACATGGGAATGCTTATTTGACCAAGGAATGCTGAAAATGATTGTTAAGTACACGAACCAATACATTGAAATTATCCGAAGCAATTACCAGCGAGTATGAAACGCTCACCCAACGGACATAGTCGAGATAAAATCCTTCAGTGGATTTCTATACATAGCTGGAATGCACAAGGCGGCAAGAAAAAGTCTTCAAGATTTGTGATTTTCCAAGGGGTTCGGAATCGAGATATTTGGTTGACCATTAGTGATTACAGATTTCGTTTTCTACTAAAAACTCTGCAATTTGATGGTAGACTATCACGTAGTGAACGCAGAGTAGTGGACCGCCTGGCGCCAATTCGAATTTGTATCCAAAGTTTTTGAAGAACTGCCAATCTTATTACGTTGTAGGCCAAAACGTCACCACTGTCGAGAAACTCGTGGCCATCAGAGGACGTTGCCCTTCTATCCAACATATGTACCCTCGAAGCCGGCAAAATGTGAAATAAATATATTTGCTACAGATGATTCCAATCTATTTTACACCTGGAACATGGAGATCTATGCTGAGAGACAGCCATTTGACCCTTTGAAAAAAAAATGGCTGTGAGCACTATGGGACTTAACATCTGAGGACATCAGTCGCTAGAACTACTTAAACCTAACTAACCTAAGGACATCACACACATCCATGCCCGAGGCAGGATTCGAACCTGCGACCGTAGCAGCAGCACGGTTCCGGACTCAAGCGCCTAGAACCACTCGGCCCCAGCGGCCGGCCTAGCGACACTCGATGCGTGTTCAGGAGAAGCAAGGCTCAAATATTTTACTGTACTTTACACTCTAAATCATAGTTCCTCATACTGACACTGAGTTCAATATTTACACACCGGGTTAGTTAGGTTTAAGTAGTTCTGGGGACTGATGTCCTCAGATGTTAAGTCCCATAGTGCTTAGAGTCATTTGAACCATTTGTGTGAGTGTCGCTTAGTGGCTGCTGTTCGTCCACGACGCCCAGAAGGAAGCAGAGTTCCGATTGACGCTTGTTATTTGACTTTCAGAAGACCTTCTGCTAGATTTGGTACCATCACTAAGTAAACAAAATATGTAGGTATGAAATGTCCGAACATATGTATGACTAGATTGGAGACTTCCTCGCAGATACAATTTTCATGTGGTTTTAATGACCCATACTGCGAGCAGTTTGGTATTCCGCTGAATAGATCTGGAGTTCACTACACTCATGAGGCGGCTACACGGGTATCAGGGGCTGTGTGGCGTGGACTAAAAACTAAACTCCTCTCGAACAGGCCAGGAAGGCCCAACGGGACCGACCGGCCGCCATGTCATCCTCAGCCCACAGGCGTCACTGGATGCGGGTACGGAGGACCATGTGTTCAGTACACCGAAGGCTCTCGAATGGCGTAGGTCGAACACAGGAAGGAACGTAGATTCAGGAACCATCGGAATAACAGTTGTAAATTGTCGTCGCTGTGTTGGGAAAGTACCGGAGTTCCAAGCACTAATAGCAAGCACTGATGCTCAAATCGCCACAGGCTCTTAAAGCTGGCTAAAGCCGGAAATAAGTTCAGGCGAAATTTTTGAGACGAACCTGCCGGTGTTTAGAAAGAATAGGCTAAACACAATTGGCGGTGGCGTGTTTGTTGCTGTGATAAGTAATTTACCCTGTAACGAAATTGAAGTAGATAGTTCCTATGAATTAGTATGGGTAGAGGTCATTTGGCAACCGGAATAAAATAATAATTAGATCCTTTTAGCAACCTCCCAACTCAGATGATACAATTACTGAAAAGTTCAAAGAAAACTTGAGTTTACTTTCGAACACGTATCCGGCTTTACAATTACAATTGGTGATGACTTTAATTTACCCTCGTTATGTTGGCTAAAATACAAGAATAAATGCTCAGGTACCTATAAAATATCACCCGAAGTTGTGCTAAACCCATTCTCTGAAAATTATTTCCAGCAGTTAGTTTGCGAGGTAGCGAAGTGGTCAGTACACTGGACTCGCATCCGGGAGGACAATGGTTCGAACCTGTGTCCGGCCATTCTGATCTATGTTTTCTGAAATTTCACTAAATCGCTTCAGACAAATGCCGAGATGGTTCCTTTGAAGGGACACCGCTGACTTCCTTCCCCAATCCGCTTGGGACCGATGACATGTCTCCTTTGGTGAAGGAAATTCGGAAGGCTCTGTTTAGTAATTCTGCTGTGGCAACCCTGTCGTCGATAGTATCTCCATTGCTATCGGGCACAGACGGCATATTGATTGTGTCTCTCCGCTAGCATACTTTACATACGACCACAATCTCTTTGGATTTCCTGACAGGTTTCGAGAGAAAGTTTCGCTGTGGAAACTAATACAACCATATCGCATTGAAGTCCGTGCTAAACCTCGAGCTTCTGTAAAAGATGGCCAATCTTGGAGATTTTGCGTTCGTTTAAATGTGGCATGCTGTTTCCTCGTTTCTGGAACAGTGTTCTGACCTATTTTGTTTACCAAGGGGGCTCAGCTCCGTAGTTTGTTAATTTGTTTGGTATAAATCTTCCAATTGCTGTCGATATAGTGTATAAGCGCTCTGCAGTTCCTTATCTACATAAACGATTTAGGAGCCAATCTGAGCAGCTGTCTTAGGTTGTTTGCAGATGATACTGTCGTTTATCGTCGAGTAAAGTCAAATGGTTCAAAATGGTTCAAATGGCTCTGAGCACTATGGGACTTAACATCTGTGGTCATCAGTCCCCTAGAGCTTAGAACTACTTAAACCTAACTAACCTAAGGACATCACACACATCCATGCCCGAGGCAGGATTCGAACCTGCGACCGTAGCAGCCGCGCGGTTCCGGACTGAGCGCCTAGAACCGCTAGATCACCGCGGCCGGCGAGTAAAGTCATCAGAAGATTAAAACCCATTGCAAAACAATTTAGAGCCAGTATCCGTGTGGTACGAAATTGGCAACTGATCCTAAATAATGACACTTTGAGGTCAACCACATGAGTATTAAAATGAATCCGTTAAACTTTGGTTACAAGATAATCAGTCAAATCTAAAGGCCGTAAATTCAACTAAGTACCTAGGAATTACAAAAAACTTCAATTGGAAAGAACATATGGAAAATGTTGTGGGGAAGAAGAACCAAAGGCTGCATTTTATTGGCAGAACACTTAAGAAAATGTAACAGATCTACTAAAGAGACTGCCTACATTACGCTTGTTTGCCCGCTTTTGAAGTACTCGGCATTGAGAAAGTTCAAAGGAGAGCAGCAAATTTTGTATAATCTCCAAATAGGGGAGAGAATGTCACTGACACGATACGGGATTTTGGGTGGACTACATTAAACGAAGACGTTTTCGACGCTTCGGAATCTTCTCACGAAATTCCAGTCACCAACTTACTCATCCGAATGCGAAAATATTTGTTGGCGCCGACCTAATAGAGAAATGATCATCATAATAAAACGAGGGAAATCAGTACTCACACTGAAAGATATGAGTGTTCGTTTTTTTCGGCGTATTGCTCGAGATTGGAATAATAGAGAATTATTGTGACGGTGGTTCGATGAACCCTCTGCCAGGCCTTTAAGTGTAATTTGCAGCGTATTCATGTAGATGCGGATGTAGATATAAAAGATACATCTATACAGGAAACTCACAATGTAAATAGTTTGAACAACGATTTAAGATTATTTTATAGCATCCACTTAGACATAATACTTCCAGCTACAGGATCGTGACATGATGTGAGCTGTACACAACGTAGACTATTAAAAGAACTTAACACCTGGAGATTAAACTGTTATGTAATCGCTGACAGTACATAAAATTTCATAAACATATGGTACTATCTGGTATAAAATCGAAGAGACCATTGAATATTTCCGTATTTTGATGACACAGTAGAAAGTCAGACAGAACTCATATAACTTCGCTCTTAACAGGGAGACATCGTCAGAAGCAGAAGTGATGTGCCAAGCATCTCAAGGTGGTGAACTCGTCTCAGTTATGCATAGGTAGGTGACACAGTTATAAAACTTATTACGAAATGTAGAGAGATTACAGACGATCAGCGCCTAGTGAAAAGATCTGCAGCTGACGCTAGATATAAATAAATATAATGCAATGCACCCAAACAGATGAAAAGCTTCGATTTTGTTTGACTATACTGTTGGTCATCAGTCACAGTCTCCAAGTTCCTAGGAGCTTCTGTTCGGAGCGATTTGCGGTAGAATGACCACATAAGTTTGTTGTTGCTGTTGTGACGAAGACTGGTTTGATGCAGATCTGCCTGCCAGTCTGTTCTCAGCAAGCTTCTTCATCTTTGCATTGCTACCACAACCTATATACATTTGAACCTTCCTCATCTGTTACTCGATCTACCCATCCAATCTTCAGCATTCTTCCACAGCACCACATTTCGAAAGCCTCTATTCTCTTATTCTCTGAACTGCTTTATCGTCCACGTTTCACTTCCATACAAGGCTACATTCCAGACAAATAACTTCAGAAAAGACTTCTTAACACATAAATTGATATAAGATGCTAACAGATTCCTCTTTCTCAGTAATGGGTTTCTTGCTATAGCCAGTCTGCACTTTATATCCCCTCTACTTTGGCCACCATCAGTTGCTTTACTGACAAAACAGCAAAACACTTCTAATATTATTAGTTCTCATTTTATAGTCTAATTCCCTCAGTATCGTCTGACTTAATTCCACAACACTCGTTTACCCTCTTTTACCTTCGTTGATGTTCATCTATTTATCTATTTTGACGATTCTATCAATTACTTCTTTGTCATCTCTGACAAACTTACGATATCATCGGCGACCTCCAAAATTTTTATTTCTGCTCGCTGAGCTATAATTCCCTTTTCAAATTACTCCTTGGTTTCCATCAGAGCTTGCTCAGTCTACGGGTTGAACTAACGAGGGGGATAGGCTACAAATCTTTCACACTGCATTTCAACTCCAGATTCTCTTTCCTGTCCCTCTACTCAAATGACTGTGGTCTGGTTTCTGTACAAATTGTAAATAAAGTTTCGCTTTCTATATTTTACCCCCGCTACCTTCATAAATTCATAGAGGTAGTCCATCAACATTGTCACAAGCTTTCTTTAAATCTAAAAACACTATAAACGTAGATCCGACTTTCTTCTACCTATCCTATAGGATAAGTCGTGGGTTCAGTACCGTGACGTGCATTCCTATATTTCTCCAGAGCACAAACTGATCTTGCGCAAGGTAGGCTTCTAGCAGGTTCCCCATTTTTCTGTTAATAATTAGTGTCAACCACAACTTACTCAACTGATGGTTCTAAAATCTTAACACCTGACACCACCCACATGACTTCTTTGGAATTCGAATTATTTTGTTCTTCCTAAAGTCTGAGAGTGCATCACCATTATCATATAGATCTTGCACATTGGGGAATAATTTCGTCATGGCTGGCTCAGCCAAACACCTCAATAATTTCAAGCGAATGTCGTCTATTCCAGGGGCCTTTCTTGTTCCCACTCAATGTTCTACCGAATACAACTCGTGGCATCATACCTCCCATGTCATCTTCACCTACTTCTTCTCTTTCCATAACAGTGCCCTGTTGTGACCATAGAAAATATTAATTTTTATTCTTGCTTTTGTGACCATAATAAGAGTCCAGGCTCCATAGTCAAATAGCCAGCCGACGTTAAGAAATAGTCCACCAGAGCATAGAGACCAGATAAGTGGCGGAGGCTCCCAAGTATGGCTTGATGATAAAATAACTTAGTGATTGACTTCCTGCCAGAGGAAGCAGCATGAATCAAACTTGCACAATGGAAGAAGCAAACACCAGACCAATAATACAGCAAGAGAGATGTTCAGTCACATGCGGAAAAGACTCGTGTGGAACCACATTAAGCTGTGTGCAGCTAGAAACGAAAGTGTCGTGTGGAACCGAAGGCATTCTTGTGCAATCCGACCAATTAGAAATGAGAGTGTCGTGTGGAACCATAGGCATTCTTGTGCAATCCGTGTAAGTAGGCTGTTTAGGTTTTTTTATTGGTAACGCCGCCGCCACGTAGCGCTCTGTAGAAAATCACTGACTGTGCAGTGTGCAGTCTGTGGCTGGTTTGCATTGTTGTCTGCCATTGTAGTGTTGGGCGGCTGGATGTTAACAGGGCATAGCGTTGCGCAGTTGGAGGTGAGCCGCCAGCAGTGGTGGACGTGAGGAAAGAGAAGTCGGAGTTTTGAAACTTGTAAGAATGGATGTCATATATATATATATAATGACTATTAAGGTAAATACATTGTTTGTTCTCTATTAAAATCTTTCATTTGCTAACTGTGCCTATCAGTAGTTAGTGACTTCGTAGTTTGAATCTTTTATTTAGCTGGCAGTAGTGGCGCTCGCTGTATTGCAGTAGTTCGAGTAACCAAGACTTTTGTGAGGTAAGTGATATGTGAAACGTATAGGTTAATGTTAGGGAGTTTTGAAAGTCAGATTGCGTGGCGCTAAAATAATACTGTGTGTCAGTTTAAGCACAGTCATGTAGAATTGTTCAGAGGGGACGTTTCATATGTCGACACTTAGCCGAGGAAACCTCACTGGAATCTTCTGTTTTTTTCTTGTAGTTTGTGTAGTTAGTGTAGCCTTTGTTTATTGCTAGCACGTAATTGTAGAGAGAATCTCCTTTGTAGTTGTAGTCTTTCATTGCTGTACACTAAAACAGTTGTGGATTGCATGTAGATTTGCACCAAGTATTTCGCAGCTGCGTTTGCAATTAACTAGATATTATTTTCAGTGCTATGTTAATGTGTTCTCTTATTTTTGCTCTTCAAATTGTGGTTTTCTGTGTTATCGTGTGAAATATTGTGACAATAATGGCGTGTGAAAAACGTAACACTAGGCTCCAAAGTAAACTGAGAAATAATAGTGACGACGAGCGTAGCTTACCAGCACCACTGTGTAATGAATTAACAGACATTCAATGTAGTAATTTGGTTATAGTGCATAGGGAAATGGAGCGGGCTGCAAATAATGGTGTAGGCAGTGAAACAATTAGTGAACAGGGAAGCATTATCGATCGATCGGTAGGCAACAGCTTGCGTCAGGAATCCAAAATGATGGGACACAATTTTGCAAATACTGTACATTCAGGTTTTGCGTCCTCACCGTTTTCTCAAATAAGTCAAGACACATTTTCTGCTTCTCAAAATGTGAATGTTACCGGTGCAAATGCACTGCCGAAAAGCATAGAGGAACAGATTCCCGACACTAATACATTATTATTGCAATTAATAAAACAAATGGAACAAACACAGCAAAAGCTTCAAAAGTTGGACACAATGGAACAAAATCAGAGACAAACACAGCAAAAGCTTCAAAAGTTAGACACAATGCAACAAAATCTTCGGAAGTTAGACACCACACTTGAACAAACACGTGAAGATTTAACTACTGAGTTACATAACATTGAATCGAAATGTCAAAAAATCTGTAATGACATAAAACACAAATTTGTGAGAATTTTCAACCTATTTTTTCGCAGCATGAAAATGGGTTACAGAATCACGAAGCAGCCATAAAAGAACTGCAAACTATTGTTCGTGAAAATCACGACACCTTGCAAGCTAAAATGGACTCAGTTGCATCCACCGATTCGGTTACGCAACTTGCAAGAACTCAGGAAAAATTAAAGGACACAGTAGATTCGATTTCAACACAAATGGACACTCTGAAACTTGGTTCAGAAAAACACACTGAGGAAATGTGTTCACTATCGGAGAAAGTAGCCGAACTTTCGTATCAGTTCACTAATTTATCTGCAAAAGTAGATGATGATCTGAATGACACAAGACCTGTAGCCATCACTGACACAGAAGAGTATGAACAAATTAAGAAATTCAAACAAAATCAGAATCAAATTAGTATGCAATACAAAAGAGAAATCCGGAAAGTACAAGATCAGTTGATGCAGGTAACACAAAAATTACATATTTCAGAGGACACTCGCGCTCCAATACTGGAAGAGGAACTTAGAAATACGGAAAAGCCACAAAATAATGACACAGGGCATTTCGGAAATTATGAAAGAAATTGGCAAGGCGCATTGAATTTTGAGATGGAACCGCCGAAACGATGTAACAACGAGCGACATGCGACTCGCCGACATGATGATTTTGACTATAAGCTGTTCATTACTGCACGTAAATTCAAAACAATTTGTAATATTTTTTGTGGGGAGCATTGGGGCTATGTAAGTAGGCTGTTTAGGTTTTTTATTGGTAACACCGCCGCCACGTAGCGCTCTGTATGAAAAGCACTGGCTGTCCCGTGTGCAGTCTGTAGCTGGTTTGCATTGTTGTCTACCATTGTAGTGTTGGGCGGCTGGATGTTAACAGCGCGTAGCGTTGCGCAGTTGGAGGTGAGCCGCCAGCAGTGGTGGACGTGGGGAGAGAGATGGCGGAGTTTTGAAATTTGTAAGAACTGGTGTCATGAACTGCTATATATATTATGACTAGTGAGGTAAATACATTGTTTTTTCTCTATTAAAATCTTTCATTTGCTAACTGTGCCTATCAGTAGTTAGTGACTTCCGTAGTTTGAATCTTTTATTTAGCTGGCAGTAGTGGCGCTCGCTGTATTGCAGTAGTTCGAGTAACCATGATTTTTGTGAGGTAAGTGATATGTGAAACGTATAGGTTAATGTTAGTCAGGTCCATTCTTTTGTAGGGAGTTTTGAAAGTCAGACTACGTTGCGCTAAAAAAAATACTGTGTGTCAGTTTATGCACAGTCATGTAGAATTGTTCAAAGGGGAAGTTTCATCCGATGACTCAGAAATGAAAGGGTCGTGTGAAACAAATTAACCCAAGTATATTAGAAACGAAATAAAAGGCCAGGCAGCGGGATAGCTAGAAGCAGAGATTCAGATGCAGATTCAGAGCCAGTGCCGGCAGTTTGGAGATTCCGCAGCGAGACGCCAGCGGAGCCGAGTAGGCCCATAGCAGCTGATAAAGCTAATAAAGACTTCAACTACGAGAAGATGGTGACAGCCTCTGGTAGACATTCAGAAACTGCACGTAAAATAGGATTTTTAGAGTTTCATTGAAGTAGTGTTGAACAGAGGCTGTCAGTCTTTGTCTCGATTACTTAGAGATTTCAGTGCTAACCAAGAACAAGTGATTGCTTTGTACTTGTTTCTTATTTGTACCGGCAATTAGTTTTGAAGTAGTAAGCCCGAATAAATAGACTGAATCTTACTAAGGGGTTTATGGTCCAACACCTTACATAAGTATATGTGAGAATAAACTTGATAGAAACTAACCAATCTTTTCTGCCTATTGCAATTCTGTAATTTATTTTCAGGAAACTTATTTGCTTCAAACCAAGGAGATTCTCTCCCTCTCATCTCCGATATAAAGGTGGACAGCAATTTGTAACTAACCCATTGTCGTTATCGTCCCGATTGCGCTACGCAGTTCGCACTTACTTCATTCTGGTGTAGTGAGGCTGTACCGGGACGCGACAGCCCTCACGTTTGTTTCCCTTACATAATCCTTCTACTGATTCTTTCCATCTTTCACCTTCCCCATCTTTGATTACTACTTGTTTGCCCTCTGAGCTATTGATATTCATACGGCTCCTTTTCGTTTCTCCAAAGTCCTCTTTAATTTTTCCATAGATGGTATCTATCTTCCCCTAGTTATACTTGCTTCTAGATACATGCGTTTGTTGTCAAACGATGCTTACCTGTTTTCCGCTTTCTGTCAATCTCATATTTTAGACTTCTGTATTCCCTTTCGCTTGTTACATTTGCTGCACGTTTATATTTTCTCTTTTCGTCAGTTAAATTCAGTGTTAGCCAGAGATTGCTATTAGGCTTTACGGTTTTACTAGGGCGCGCTGAAGAAATGCTTCCGGATTTTTAATCTGAAAACTCTTATAAAGCATTTTCTTTTAAAGATCAAACATTATAAAAATTATACATATTCATTCTTATTCTTAGTCTTTACAAATTTATTTCTCATTAGAGTCACCCAGCGATTAACACATTTCTCCCAACGAGAGACCTGTTTGGTGATAATGTCTCGTAGAATGTTTGACGTGGTTGACGGAACTACAACTTCACCTGTGTCTGCACCGCTTCGTCACCATCAAAGTGAAGTCCTCAAAGGCGTTGTTTAAGTTTTGGAGGCAGATGAAAATCGGTTGGAGCCGAGTCGGGGCTGTATGGAGAATGATCGATGACAGTGAGCTCAAAATGCATCGGACTGTTGCAGATGCAACGCTCATTTGTGGTCTGGTATTTTCATGCTGAAGGAGAGAGCGTTATGTGTGTGGACCAAGTTTTCTACGGGTGGAAACTCGATATTGTACGTCGTTTCTCACGCACAGACATAAATACGTCACACGCCGTATTGTTAAACGCTGTAGAATGTTAATAACGCATGTTTTATTTACTAAACTTTAAAAGCTTTAACATAAAAAATTTGGAGGCATTACTTTTTAGCATTCCCCCGAACCTAGGTGTTCCATGCCTTTAGCCATGGAAAATGCTGATGCTAGACTACTCAGACATATAAAAAATTTCTAATAAAATGTAATCCACGCCCGCAAAAGCTCACTTACGAGACATTCGTTCGATCAGTTCTTCTCAGGGAGTTTGCTTCAGTAGCATGCACGGAAGTCTTGATTTACTTTTATAAGACTCGCTTGAACCAATTACAATTAAACTGTTTCACGAAGAAAATATACAAATAATAAAAAATCACAAAATTAAATGAATAAATTTCATTTTAACGTCATTAACCAAAACATGCTTAAAATGATGTGCTTCAAGTAACTGTTCTCCATGATTAGTTCAATGTATGAGAAACAAAAGATTGCAAATGTGAATATGAAAGTAAAATGAAATAGATCAGAAATATCAGTATTTCTTAAGACTGTATGTTGAAAGCTTGTCCCCTTTGAATGCCGATAAAGTGGGCACAACGTAGGCAAAATTCGGAATGACACCTCACGCAACCCGGAAAAACTGATTGCCTGCAGTTTTATAGTTCCTGTTGAATTGATATGACGACTTCAAATGCTTCGCTGTATCATAAACTGTTTCCAAATCTACCCCTAGAAGGTACCATTGTTGTACTTTCTCTTCTTTTAAGGGCAGCAATACGTTTCCCTAATGAGCTCTTATGAACAGAAAAATGCCTTACTGCTTCCCTAATGCTGACTTTTGCAGCTAATATTTCATTGACAGATTTTTGAAGTTCTTCGCATTTAATTTCGATATCTTTGAAACTACCTTTCTACCAACAGACTTAGAAATATAAAAGACAGCTTCAATATGTTGTGTGTTCGAAGGGCATTCAATAAGTAAGGCAACACATTTTTTCTCCACAAGTTTCAGTTGAAAACATGCAGAATTTGTTGTGAGACATCGTGGAAAATTCCCGCTCCAACGCCTAAAGTTTCATGAAGTTTCGATAGATGGCGGTGTTATACGCAGCCTTCATAACGACGTCTGCAACGGAGGTGTGTTCCAAGCAGAGAGCTGCTACTAAGTTTCTTTTGCTGGAAAACCAGTGCATCTCAGATATTCACAGGCTCTTGCAGAATGTCTACGGAGACCTGGCAGTGAACAAAAGCACACTTAGTCGTTGGACGAGGAACCTGTCATCATCGCAACAACGTCGCTCAAACCTGTCAGACCTCCCGCGGGCCGGCCGGTCGCACACAGCTGCGATTCCTGCAGTGTTGGAACGTGTGGACACTCTCATTCGAGGTGATCGACGGATCACAGTCAAAAATCTCGCCGCACAACTGGACGTCTCTGTTGGTAGTGCTGAAACACTCGCTTACCAGTTGGGGTACTCAAAGGTGTGTGCCCGGTGTCCGCTTAACAGAGGACGATAGGGAGAAAGGAAGGACCATCTCTGCAAAATTGTTTGCGCGTTACGAGGCTGATAGCGATAGTTTCTTGTCGAACATCCTTACAGACGATGAAACACGGATACATCACTTCAAACCGGAAGCAAATGGCAATCCATGGAGTGGCACCACGCCACCTCTTCTCCGCAGAAAAAGCTCAGAGCCGCACCCTGGGCCGATGAAGTCACAGCGACGGTTTTCTGGGACTCTGAAGGGGCTGTTCTGTTCTATGTCCTCCCTCGTGGTGCAACGACCAACTCTGACGTGTACTGTCCTACCCCCAGCAAACTTCTGCGTGTTCGTCGCCACAAAAATACAAACGAATATCTTGCTCTGCATGACAACGCATGGCCTCACAAAAGTCTGCGCAACCGAGGAGAGCTCACAAAACTTTCGTGGACTGTTGTGCATCATCCACCCTACTTCCCGGATCTCGCTCTCCGCACCTCCTTCTATTTCGCCCAATGAAGGACGCACTCTGCGGGAAGCAGTATGTGGATGGTGGGGAAGCTATTGATGCAGCAAGATGTTGATGTCGACATCAACAAGTAGAGCGGGAACCATGCGGCATACAAGCCCTCACATTAAGGTGGCGTAAGGCTGTCGCATTGAACGGAAATTTGGTTGAAAAACACGGTTTTGTAGCCAAAAGAGGGGCAGTAATGTGATTTATTGTTATCCTAAATAAAACCAACTCACTTTCAGAAAAAAAGTTATGTACTACTTAACAAAACGCCCGTCGTAGAACTGTTTCTCCGTCCGGAGTTCGCCACAAAAGTCGTACCCGAGACTGTAGCCAACACGACATTTTCAAAAAAGACTTACTGATACCCAAATATAGGTAATTTCGTTAAGAAAGGAACGCCCCGTAACTCAGTCCACAAACCCTACGAAGATTACCTGTGGAACAGTAGTAACAATGGGTGTTCACGTACCAACGGTTTTCTCACCACTGACATGGGCAAAATGACATTTGCATGAGAAATAACACGCAAGTTTGTTATTGCTACATCAAGAAGAAATGCAGATGATAAACGGGTATTCATTGGACAAATATGTTATACTACACTCCTGGAAATGGAAAAAAGAACACATTGACACCGGTGTGTCAGACCCACCATACTTGCTCCGGACACTGCGAGAGGGCTGTACAAGCAATGATCACACGCACGGCACAGCGGACACACCAGGAACCGCGGTGTTGGCCGTCGAATGGCGCTAGCTGCGCAGAATTTGTGCACCGCCGCCATCAGTGTCAGCCAGTTTGCCGAGGCATACGGAGCTCCATCGCCGTCTTTAACACTGGTAGCATGCCGCGACAGCGTGGACGTGAACCGTATGTGCAGGTGACGGACTTTGAGCGAGGGCGTATAGTGGGCATGCGGGAGGCCGGGTGGACGTAACGCCGAATTGCTCAACACGTGGGGCGTGAGGTCTCCACAGTACATCGATGTTGTCGCCAGTGGTCGGCGGAAGGTGCACGTGCCTGTCGACCTGGGACCGGACCGCAGCGACGCACAGATGCACGCCAAGGCCGTAGGATCCTACTCAGTGCTGTAGGGGACCGCACCGCCACTTCCCAGAAAATTAGGGTCACTGTTGCTCCTGGGGTATCGGCGAGGACCATTCGCAACCGTCTCCATGAAGCTGGGCTACGGTCCCGCACACCGTTAGGCCGTCTTCCGCTCACGCCCCAACATCGTGCAGCCCGCCTCCAGTGGTGGCGCGACAGGCGTGAATGGAGGGACGAATGGAGACGTGTCGTCTTCAGCGATGAGAGTCGCTTCTGCCTTGGTGCCAATGTTGGTCGTATGCATGTTTGGCGCCGTGCAGGTGAGCGCCACAATCAGGACTGCATACGACCGAGGCACACAGGGCCAACACCCGTCATCATGGTGTGGGGAGCGATCTCCTACACTGGCCGTACACCTCTGGTGATGGTCGAGGGGACACTGAATAGTGCACGGTACATCCAAACCGTCATCGAACCCATCGTTCTACCATTCCAAGACCGGCAAGGGAACTTGCTGTTCCATCAGGACAATGCACGTTCGCATGTATCCCGTGCCACCCAACGTGCTCTAGAAGGTGTAAGTCAACTACCCTGGCCAGCAAAATCTCCGGATCTGTCCCCCATTGAGCATGTTTGGGACTGGATGAAGGGTCGTCTCACGCAGTCTGCACGTCCAGCACGAACGCTGGTCCAACTGAGGCGCCAGGTGGAAATGGCATGGCAAGCCGTTCCACAGGACTACATCCAGCAGTACTACGATCGTCTCCATGGGAGAACAGCAGCCTGCATTGCTGCGAAAGGTGGATATACACAGTACTAGTGCCGACATTGTGCATGCTATGTTGCCTGTGTCTATGTGCCTGTGGTTCTGTCAGTGTGATCATGTGATGTATCTGACCCGAGGAATGTGTCAATAAAGTTTCCCCTTCCTGGGACAATGAATTCACAGTGTTCAATTTCCAGGAGTGTAGAACTGAATGTGACTACATTTTCATGCAATTTGGGTGCATAGATCCTGAGAAATCTGTTCCCAGAACAACCACCTGTGGCCGTAATAACGGCCTTGATACGCTTGGGCATTGAGTCAAACAGAGCTTGGATGGCGTGTACAGGTACAGCTGCCCATGCAGCTTCAACACGATACCACAGCTGATCAAGAGTAGTGACTGGCTTATTGTGACGAGCCAATTGTTCGGCCACCATTGACCAGACGTTTTCAATTGGTGAGAGATCTCGAGAATGTGCTGGCCAGGGCAGCAGTATAACATTTTCTGTATCCAGAAAGGCCTGCACATGACCTGCTACATGCGGTCGTGAATTATCCTGCTGAAATGTACGGTTTCGCAGGGATCGAATGAAGGGTAGAGCCACGGGTCGTAACACATCTGAAATGTAACGGCCACTGTTCAAAGCGCCGTCAATACGAACAAGAGGTGACCGAAACGCGTAACCAATGGCACCACATACCACTACGCCGGGTGATACGCCAGTATGGCGATGACGGATACACGCTTCCAATGTGCCTTCACCGCGATGTCGCCAAACACGGATGCGACCATCATGATGCTGTAAACAGAACCTGCATTCATCCGAAGAAATGACGTTTTGCCCAGGTTCGTCGTTGAGTACACCATGCCAGGCGCTCCTGTCTGTGCCCCAGAGTCAAAGGTAACCGCAGCCATGGTCTCCGAGCTGATAGTCCATGCTGCTGCAAACGTCGTCGACCTGTTCGTGCAGATGGTTGTTGTCTTGCAGACGTCTCCATCTGTTGACTCAGGGATCGAAAGGTGGCTGCACGATCCGTTACAGCCATACGGAGAAGATGCCTGTCATCTCGACTGCCAGTGAAAGATGCCGTTGGGATCCAGCACGGCGTTCCATATTACCCTCCTGAACCCACCGATTCCATATCATTGGATCTCGACCAACGCGGGCAGCACTGTCGCGATACGATAAACCGCAATCGCAATAGACCACAATTCGACCTTTATCAAAGTCGGAAACGTGATGGTACGAATTTCTCCTCCTCACACGAGGCATCACAACAACGTTTCACCAGGTAACGCTGGTCAACTGCTGTTTGTGTATGAGAAATCGTTTGGAAACTTTCCTCGTGTCAGGACGTTGTAGGTGCCGCCACGGGCGCCAACATTGTGTGAATGCTCTGAAAAGCTAATCATTTGCATATCACAGCGTCCTCTTCATGTCGGTTAAATTTCGCGTCTGTAGTACGTCATCTTCGTGGTGTAGCAATTTGAATGGCCAGTAGTGTATATTGACACACCTAACCAGTGCGGTACTGACCATCAGATGTCACGACAGGCGGATACGCCAGTGTAACAGGAGGCGGGGAATGCTGTGTTGTCAGCAGAGAGGCAGCAACAGCCGAACAGGTCAGTCAGGAGATCTCGGAAACCTCTAACGAGGACTGGACGTCGGAGTCATCTGAGTAACCTATCAATGGGGAACATTCATCCCTTCTACAGCTACTCAACTCGACTGTTGATTTTGTGATTGTGAAATGGAAACGCGAAGGAACAACCGCAAGTATGCCTCTACCAGGCAGACCTCGTGCATTGGCGGACAAGCACCGTCGAGCATTCCACAAGTGTGGCAGTGAGGAATCGCTTGAAGTCAGTAGCAGGAATGATTCGTTAGTTCCAAAGTACTATCGACAGTACTAGTAGCACAGTGGCTGCGCGTAGTGAGTTACGAGGAGTAGGGTACATAAGCCGCACATTCGTGTGATCAGTGCTTCGGCGTCCTGCAATGCATACAGCCCGCACTGCAGCACTCAGAAGACTGTCAGTTTAATTATAATGGCCTAATACATCATCAAAAGGCAGCCTTTGACTACTTGGTCAATATCAGATGCCGACACATCATTTCGACCATAAAGTAATTAGAGACGTTAAATAATTGCAGAAATTACTCCCATTTGAAAAGAAAGTACGGCTTCTAGCTACACTTCTGTTTTATCACACCGAGGAAAGTAACACACCGCACACACGTTCGGGATGACTGTAGATCAAATCCCTTATCTTTTAAGTTCCATTATTTTCCTACATCGTTTAAGACGAATGAGGAGTGGTTACTTCGAAACAGGTACGGCCGATAACCTTCTTTATTCTCGCCCTATATGATCTTACAAGTATAAACTGTCTCTAATGACCTCATCGTCGACGTTACGGTACAACCTAATTTACCTCCTCCCCCTCCATATTTTCTCACACTATACCTGTAAATAAGGCGACTTATGCCACATATCATTTCAGGTATCTGATACCTTAGTGGTGGTATTAACAGAAGGTTAAATGCTATAAATTATGTGATATGATTATTTGAAAAACGAGTAGGTAAATGAAAGAAATTACGTATTTTAAGTGATGTCATGAATGAAAGACAATTATAACTAACATACTTTCAATTTAGTCAAAGGGAAAGAATGATGGTGTATTTGTTCCTTTAAATCTAAACTCAAACTGTGTTCCATGTACTTATTCATTTCTAGTATTCGGTACATGATATCAATATAGTTTTTGAAACTATTTTTGTCGTTGTATGACACCTTTGTCTGTTCTACGCTTATTTCATCGCTGGTTGTCACTGTCTATTTACACCCTAGAAAACCGAAAGTCGATTTGATCAAATGAAATCGTTGTTCGGCATAAAGAAAAGTACTTGTATTTTTGATATCATCCCTCATTAGTGACGTTAATTCTACTTCATATTTACGTGTATTGTACACAGTAAACTTCATAACAATCCGTCAGTTGCAGTCGTTTTCTTTTGACATTATTGTGGACCATGGTGCTTTGATTATGAACTATTCATTATTCATCATTAAACTGCAATTTCGAACATTTAAGAGCTAAGCTGAGGTTTAGTTTTAATCAAGTAAAGTGATTGTGCTGACGAGTCTTCTTATATCTTCTGAGAATTTTCCTTTGACATCACTTTGCCGATGGTCAGTCAGGTTCATAGTGCAGAGTGGTTCTTTGAATATGCGTATATGAGGCATGGGACACCCAGGTGCTTTTCTGTTTTGACAGTATATTGCTACTCGGAAAAACCTTGTGAGCTACACTCAGGACGGCAAAGTTGTAATTGATTCCGGTGTGTTAACATCGATAAAAGCAATGGAAAACAGAATAAATGGGCCAAGAGAGCTTTTGGTACGAGGAGTAAGCTACCCGAAAAGAGGTTAACTAGCAAACCGATATGGAAAAGAGCAGTGCTAATTCATTACACAAACCCCATCTACTAAGAGCTCCCCCGCGCCCTTTCAATCTAAGGCCGTTCCGCCCAAGTGATCTGTTCCAGGTCTTCAAACATTATTCGCACGAAGCTCCAACATTATACCGCTATTTCAGCGGCGGTTGCAGTAGGCGTCGCCTTTTGACAAATTTGGCTTTCTTTAATAATGAAACAAGCGTAGAGTGCTTTTATATTACGCTTTTAATCTTACTGATAGGACACGTAGCAAAGCGAGTCGACGCAGTGAAAAGCGGGAGCAGGCGCACACACACACACACACACACACACACACACACACACACACACACACACACGGGGGGGAAAGATTATTGACATGCTCAATAGCGCTTAATATCTAACGCGCTCGTTTTATCAGCACAAACTTCACGATAAACCAAAGGCCAAATGCTCTGACTAAAAGCCTATTAAATTAGTCTTAAACAACTTACGCTCAACATTTCTTTACTTGTGTCTATTATTTGCCTGACAGAAAAGTTCAACTGACGTGTACGATCTGCATCTACATCTGTATCTGCACTCCGCAACTCACCGTATAATGTGTAGGGAAGAGGGGGAGGGGGAGAGGGTGGGGGCGGTGCACCCGTCTCAGTCTCGCCCTCCTTCTCATAATCTGTTCCGTTCACAGATGGAGATCAGGGAGAAAGACTGGCCATTGCTCTCAATATGGGTCCGAATTTCTAAAATTTTACATTTCCAGCCGTTACGCTAGACTTATACCGGTAATAGTAGTATGTTTCCTCACCTTGTAATCTCGAAATTTTGTAAATGGGGATGTCTGCCATGCCCCTTTTGTCTCTAGTAACGCCTTCAACTGCAGTTCGTTGAGCATTTCCGTGAAGTTCCCATGAAACCTTCTTGTCTCCTCTATATCTCTTTTGTTCCCCTTCTACAGTAAGCTATGAAACCTTTCCTTAGGATTTCTATCTCTTGCTTAGTAATAATAAATGAAATCTTCCCTTTGAAATTTATTCTCTTTCTCAATCTTCGCATACAAATTTAATTGCTGCTCATTAAAAGTGATTTTCTGATTATTTCGACGAAACATAGAATGTGTCGTCGTCGTGGCCCTCAGTCGTTATCTGCAATAACCCAAAACTGTTCCTTACCCTTTTTTTTACTGTTACTGGATCGTCATCTGACTGCTACAGCGAACTGCAACATGAATATACTTACTCTGGTTTACTATACTCTATTAACTGCTGGTGGGCTGTCCTAACAAGTGGCTGTACTTATTACCAAAGCTGACGTTATTCTTTAATTAATTTGACTGAAGTTACGTAATTCATAGTTACACTTTTTCTTGACAACAATAAATTTTTTGCAAAGTTTTACGTTGATGGTTTTTGGGATGGATTATAATCAGTAATGCAACATTGCTGGCAAAAATTAATTGTATTCTGAAAACGTTTTTTCAAATATTTACTGCTGGTAATGAAATGATTTTACAAACGTTCAAATGGGACTTACTTTTTACAATAATCTTACAACTAGCATTACGCAAAGAAAATAATTCAATAATATTAGTTCCTCTTATGATAATAGTTAGCTGATGTCTCTGTACATCCGTTTATAATCTCTTGTAAATCATAGCTGGTGGCTGGCAGGCACACCGCTCCTCTCAACCTCTCGCTTCAGACCTGCTACCAACTCCCTTCACATCTCGCTTACTACTGACTTCCTACGAACGCTAAAGTGCAGTCTCTCCTGCCAACAATGCTTTTTGGTGCAGACAGTCCGTGCTACCATTACAAACTGTATCAATGCGCGGTCTTTCCCGCTTTTTTCGTAAAATGTATCCATACGCTGTCTCTCCCGCCCTTTTTAAAATTATATCAGTGTGCAGTCTCTTTTGCCAACAATACTTTGGTGCAGACATTCCCTGCTACCACAATTATTTCCAACATGACAAATATTAATTATTCCTACTTAATCCTATTAATAAGATGTAAACATCTTTCGTAAATTGTCGTTTGATAATAGACAATAGAAATAGACACGTCTTACCCATACTAACTTAACAATCTGGTGCCAAATAATGAAGTTCTTCTTTGAAACTTCTATACGAGGTGGTTACAATTAAACTGTAGGTGTTCTAGTGCTGCGGCGCGGGCTGTATACATCGCAGTACGCTCAAACATTGTAGGTATGTTCATTAATCGGAGTGCTCGCGGAGTATGCTGAAAAAACTAATAGTTCAACTTTCGGCGACCAGGTGAAAATATGGCGCTCTAATCAGTCAGAATGTGGTATACAGGAAAAGAGGAGGAACGATAATGGTGGTTCTAGCACGTTTATTAGGACATGATCACAAGTTACAACATGTATTCAATATGGCCTTCCACCTCAGCAACATGCTGCATATGCAACACTGACAAGACACATGTGCTGGCCATGTTATTTGGTGCACATTCTCCATCTTCTAGAGAAGCCAGTGTCAAATGTGCCGCAAAATATTTTTAACTGTTCACGAGGGGAGAGACTGCACCAGTAAGACAGTTCAAGCCTTGGTTGCGGAACTTGAGGCATGTGCTGCATGCTATACGGTCGGCCATACTGAGGCTACAGCAACTTCATCAACAAGTGGCCTGGGAATGGGCTGCCTCCATCTGCCTGCTGCTCCACCTAATTCACGTGTTTCTTCAAACTTCTCGATGATAATCTCTAGCCACATGAAACCTATTCACAGTTGTTTCTGTCGGCTATGTTCCCTCAACGCAGAGCAACTGTTGCTGCCGTGCAGATAAAACAACTTTACCAGCACTGGCCATTGCGTTTCGTATGGAGAACTTGAACTTTCTTAACCTTTTACGCCAACACTCACTTCCCAAAGGTAATCAACACGCGGCACGAAGCGACAAACAGCATACGAATGTCAAAACGTGAAACATTGCGCAATCTGACTGCTTATAGCATTACATTTTCACCTGGTGGCAGAAACTGAAATTAATACTATTTTCAGCATACTTCGTGAGCTAATCGATTAATGAACATAGCCACAATGTACACAGCCCACACTGCAGCACTCGAAACACCATCCAGATTGGGATCGATCTGTTCAAAAATGGTTCAAATGGCTCTAAACACTATGGGACTTAACATCTGAGGCCATCACACCCCTAGACTTAGAACTACTTAAACCTAACGAACTTAAGGACAACACACAAATCCATACCTGACGCAGGATTCGAACCTGCGACCGTATCAGCAGCGCGGCTCCTGACTGAAACGCCTAGAACCGCTTGGCCACAGCGGCTGGCATCTAAAAATAATATTTTACTACTGTCAGGTTCTGATAAGCACTGGCGTAATGAGAAATTAATATTTTGTAGAGAACAGTTAGTCCTTCCCCATATGGGTACTGTAGCGTCTACCTTCATGGAAAAAAGTTGCAGCACCACAAAATAACGTACAATAATGAAATTTCGAGAATAAATTTGTCTACGTACCATATTTAAGTGATTAATATTCCGTGATCACAAGCTAATCTAAATGCGAGGTAAGGCACTGCAAATGTGAAATGCAGGTGCATTTATAACTGATATAACCGGCAGAACGTTGAATGCAAGCATGCCAACGTGCATGCATTTTTGTTGTACAGATGTCAGATATCCGTTTGTGGGGTTGTAGTTCCATGCCAACCGCCCTAGGTCGGTCAATGCAGGAATGTTTAATGCTGTTTGTGGATGGCGCTGGAGTTGTCGTCCGATGATGTCGCATATGAGCTAGATTGGAGACCGATTTGGTACTCGAGCAGGCCAAGACAACATGTCTCACTCTGACGAGCATGATGGGTTACAACAGCGCCATGTGGGTGAGCGTTATCCTTTTTGAAAATATGCCAGGGCATGCTGTTTATGAATGGCAGCACAATAGATCGAATCAATAGATTGACGTACAAATTTGCAGACAGGGTGCGTGGGTTAACCATGAGAGTGACCTTCACTCCAGGCAGCTATAAGTTCGGTGTATTTAACCAATACACGGCCATCACGGACACCGTGGCAGAACCAGCTTTCATTAGAAACCACAACAGACCTGCACCTTGTCCCCCAATGAGCTCTCGCTTGACACAACTGAAGTCGCAAATGGCAGCGGTTTGCGGCCAGTGGAATGTACGCTACAGGGTGTCTGGCTCGGAGCTGTCCTTGAAGTATCCATTTTGTAACAGTTCGTTGTATGAGTGTGGCTCCAACGGCTGCTCAAATTGCTGATGCAGATGCAGTACGATGCACCAGAGCCATACGCCGATCACGATGATCTTCCTTCTCGGTAGTGCCACGTAGTCCGTACATACTCGTAACTACCACTGCCAGCAAACATGTACAGTGGCTCTATTCGGGCCAAGTGTTTCTGCAATATCGCAAAGGAACATCCAGCTTTTTGTAGTCCTATAATACGACCTCGTTCAAATTGAGTGAGGTGTGGATAACGGCGTTCTTGCCGCCTTAAAGGCATTCTCGACTAAAATCAGCTCACCACGTCCACCCTCAAAGGCAAGTAACGCTCACGAGCGTTACAGCGTGTATTTAAAGCAAACCTGATTTTCATCCTCATAGATGCACTACTAGCGTCGTTTGTATGCGACTGCCGCGAAATTTGAATAGACATCATCTTTCAGAAGTATAAACACGCCTATCAACTTTCGTTAATCACGCACAGCTCCTGTACTGTATTTCAGGTACGCTGGTCGCATCCCCTGCCCATTGGTCATTTTCATTATCAACTACTGTCCGATCTGGTATCTCTGTACGAAGTAAAGTGAAACGAAGTCAGGCCGGCCGGAGTGGCCGAGCGGTTCTAGGCGCTACAGTCTGGAACCGCGCGACCGATACGGTCGCAGGTTGGAATCCTGCCTCGGGCATGGATGTGTGTGATGTCCTTAGGTTAGTTAGGTTTAAGTAGTTCTAAGTTCTAGGGGACTGATGACCTCAGAAGTTAAGCCCCATAGTGCTCAGAGCCATTTGAAACGAAGTGAAGCGTGTTTTCCTGCTGTCTTAACAATTTGCTTCTGACAAAGACGCCATTTCCTGCGATTAATTTATTAGTAGTTCTTCATGCTACCCTCAATGTCCGTTTGGGAGTTGGTATTCAGTGGCTATGTCTAGAAGAGAGCACCATCGCCGATCTCAAGCTTCAGCTGTCCATTGTCTCTGTCTCGTGACTAAGCAAGATAAATAAAAGGCCAACCTCAGTTGCAACTTTGCACACCGTTTCTTAGAATAACTCTGTATACCAGCTGCCAAGTTAGCGATTCTAGACTTCATATTCTGATCGTAAAGTACCATGCAAGTGCTTGTCAGTGCAGCATTCCGTCTAATTCATGGCGTTCCGCTCATATCTGAAATAAAATTATTCAAAAGAGTGCAGTCATTTTATTTTATTTTATCTGTTACTTAAACGATATTGATATTACCTTCGTGTGTTTGACACATCCTAGATCACCAATTTACCGTGTGTCATTTGTATGATGTGGAGTAGTGGTAAAAATAACTTTAATTCAAGAGAAAGCACAAATGTGGGAGTAACTCACTCATGAAGAAGGACATTTCGTGCCCAACTGAGTATAGTCGTTAATAAAATCACTTTATTTGTGTAGTTCATTTCGCCTGACACATTTATTCGCTTCAAAATAATAACTATGTCGTTCACTTACTGCTAAGTGATAATCTTTTGGAGGTATAACTACCAAAAAAGATTGGTGCCCTCTTCGAAAATGGAATTGTAGGTCGACTAAAGAGGAAATGAAATATTGTGACTGATGATGCCTCTGTTGCAATACTTCATCAAGATATACGTTGTGGCAGCTAACAAATCGAATAAACAGTTGAAATTATTGAAAGTCAAGACTTCCCAAAACAATAGGTTGAGTAATAAACATACTGGCTGAGCACCACGTTTCAGAATACGCGAGTGGATACGCATAAACCAAAGAAGGTTACCACAAAACGCAAAGTTGGCGTTGCGCAACAACAATCGGAGAAAAGTAGCTGCAAGAATGTAGTAAACCGAGAGTTCTCCTTAGTCGGGAGAGTACGTTTGGAAAGTTGATGTCCACTGTAAAGATGGAATGGCAACGCTGGCGCGACCACGCAGAAGACTAAATTAAGTGTTGTTGAAAGGGCGTGGCCAGGAATAAATCCGCTGACCGCACCTTTGATCCGCAGTTCTGGCGCTATTTGAGGGATGCGGCGAAATGTCACTGTTGAATGAGTAGAGTGATTTATTTTAGTGTCAGTGAAAGATCTAAAGTAGAAATGCTGGTGAAATAAAAATGTATTTTAGAGAAGCTTTTTTACAGTTTTGCTGCTTCGAAGAATTTTGTATTCCTTTGTATAAAAGCTTTATCTTTGTCTGCAGCTGGGCACGTTCGCGAGGTTACGCAAAATCTTCCTGGCAATTGCAGTGGAAATAAGGCTTCTGCAATATTACCCATAACACAAAGAGCATTTTTAAAAATCCGTTATTACTATTAAAATTAAATGAGACTCGAAAATTTGCATGTCAGTATAAATTTATGTCCGTGACACTTTTTGTGGCTTCGCTCCTCATTTGTTGGCGGATACTGTTGAAAATAAAGGGTTATATTTTTAATCACGTTGTTATACCAAGTCAGTGCCAATGCTGAAGGGGTGTGCAACTGCTGATAACACCCTGACTGTTATCAGACCACCAATAATTTATGAAACATCTAGTTACTCATATCACTTCTTGAAAAACATTAAGGAGAGGGCGGGAGTAGGGCGTAATTATGTCTCAATTGTAAACACATTGTTGATGGTATTCGAATGTGTTGCATCACAATTCTATAAAAACCTAACTGCATAACGCGTGCTTAACATATTACTAAATAAAGACCGAGATAATGAAGCAAACATCGTTCAACGCCAGATTACATACAATAAATCGCAAATACGTGTCACCACTGAGGCTGGAATGGTTGGCTACGCCACAAGTTTTGTGACTGGAGAGGCTTGTGAAGTGTCACAGCATGCAGAGAGGTAGAGAGGAGGCGTCGTGTGAATAGCTCACTACTGATGTAGAGCACCGCCAGGAAATTTACAACGGACAACTGGTACGCCTCCGTCAGTCAGGAGAGGGTAAACAAGGTGTGATGAGATCTGTAATGAGATCATCTTAGACCTTCCCCAGGTTTTTTCGGTACGTGAAACTGGCTAGTACCCATACAGTGGTGACATATTTAAGCGAAATCGGCAGTAGATTTGCAATTGGCAGTAGAAGGTTTGAAATCGTCACCTAACCAAGGGATTTAGATTTTACGTAGTTTCCTTTGATAGCTTAAGGCGAATAAGCGGTTGGTTCCAGCCCCATGCCTGTGCTGTACAAGATAATGTCCCATTTCCAGCGATCTTCTCCGAGCGAGGTGGTGTAGCATTAAGTCACTGTACCCGCATTGTGAGAACGTCAGTTCAAAATTTCCGTCCCAACACCAATGTAAGTTTTCCGCGATTTCCATAAATCGCTTAAAGCGGATTCTAATATGTTTCTTACAAAAGGCACGGTCAGTTTCCCTCCCTTTCCTTCCCCCAACACTAGTGTGTGTTTCGTCTAAGATTATTTCGTCGTCGAAGGGAATTTTATTTCTAGTCTTTGTTACAGCATTTTTCTTCCCAGGTAGCGCGATATGGGCGGGACGGTAAACTAAAATCTTGCTCTCATTTATCCACATTATTTTTTAAAGAAAGAAGTTTATGGGACTAATTTATTCACTCTGTATATGAGTCTCACGGAGGACCTGTGGCAATCTGAACTTAATAATGTAATGGGATGAGCGGGTAAGCTCACCGTCTACATCTGTACTTAGCAAATAATTCATAGTATCATGTTCTCATATATGTTACTGACATTTCCAGATTGGGAGCGATCTGTTCAAAAATGGTTCACATGGCTCTAAACACTATGGGACATAACATCTGAGGTCATCAGTCCCCTAGACTTAGAAATACTTAAATCTAAGTAACCTAAGAAAATCACACACATCCATGTCCGAGGCAGGATTCGAACCTGCGACTGTAGCAGCAGCGCGGTTCCGGACTGAGGTGCCTAGAACCGCTCGGCCACAACGGCTGGCGGAGCGATCTGTAACATAATGAACTCCGGAAAAACTCCAAACAGACAAGAACGATAATAAAGAATACCAGTTTCGGTAGGACTAGGTTACCATGTCGGGGTATGCAAGGGCAGAACCAGATTGACAAGGTAATAATTTTACAAAAGGTGCAACCGAATACAGTTGCTATGTCCGTACATACGGACAGTTACGTTACAATTCCTACAGGATTCGACATCTCCGCTTTGTATCGTGTCGTATCACAAATATATGTGTTACGATCGATGAAAACACTGGATGTCGGCATGTCATGATTAAAATAACAATATGTACAGAATATAAGATTGATGAGCCGACTGTCAGCGTTTATGCTCATATCACAGTTAAAAACAGACCACGATTTCACATAAGCTCAACACCACAGCATAGGTTCGCCAGATAGCGCTGCAGTAGTACACTTTACAATTTGGTTTTACATAAGGCGAGGATTAATTGTAAGATACTAAGAATTGTTTGTGAAGTAATTAAAAAACTGTACAATAACAAGAATTGATTAAAATAACAATTAAAAAGGTTTTCATCCTAGTCGTCATTCTTTTTCGACACCGAATCCAATCAGGAACTTCAGTGGTTGTTGTTGTTGTCTTCAGTCCTGAGACTGGTTTGATGCAGCTCTCCATGCTACTCTATCCTGTGCAAGCTTCTTCATCTCCCAGTACCTAATGCAACCTACATCCTTCTGAATCTACTTAATGTATTCATCTCTTGGTCTCCCTCTGCGATTTTTACCCTCCGCGCTGCCCTCCAAAACTAAATTGGTGATCCCTTGATGCCTCAGAACATGTCCTACCAACCGATCCCTTCTTCTGGTCAAGTTGTGCCACAAACTTCTCTTCTCCCCAATCCTATTCAATACTTCCTCATTAGTTATGTGATCTACCCATCTAATCTTCAGCATTCTTCTGTAGCACCACATTTTGAAAGCTTCTATTCTCTTCTTATCCAAACTATTTATCGTCCATGTTTCAATTCCATACATGGCTACACTCCATACAAATACTTTCAGAAAAGACTTCCTGACACTTAAATCTATACTCGATGTTAACAAATTTCTCTTCTTCAGAAACGCTTTCCTTGCCATTGCCAGTCTACATTTTATATCCTCTCTACTTCTACCATCATCAGTTATCTTGCTCCCCAAATAGCCAAACTCCTTTACTGCTTTAAGTGTCTCATTTCCGAATCTAATTCCCTCAGCATCACCCGACTTAATTCGACTACATTCCATTATCCTCGTTTTGCTTTTGTTGATGTTCATGTTATATACTCCTCTCAAGACACTGTACATTCTATTCAACTGCTTTTCCAAGTCCTTTGCTGTCTCTGACAGAATTACAATGTCATCGGCGAGCCTCAAAGTTTTTATTTCTTCTCCATGGAATTTAATACCTACTCCGAATTTTTCCTTTTTTCCTTTACTGCTTGCTCAATATACAGATTGAATAACATCGGGGAGAGGCTACAACCCTGTCTTACTCCCTTCCCAACCACTGCTTCCCTTTCATGCCCCTCGACTCTTATAACTGCCATCTGGTTTCTGTACAAATTGTAAATAGCCTTTCGCTCCCTGTATTTTACCCCTGCCACTTTCAGAATTTGAAAGAGAGTATTCCAGTCAACATTGTCAAAAGCTTTCTCTAAGTCTACAAATGCTAGAAACGTAGGTTTGCCTTTCCTTAATCTTTCTTCTAAGATAAGTTGTAAGGTCAGTATTGCCTCACGTGTTCCAGTATTTCTACGGAATCCAAACTGATCTTCCTCGAGGTCGGCTTCTACTAGTTTTTCACTTCAGTGGTATTGACCAGATAATTGTATAAAATTAGTCTTAGATTAAATGATACTATTAAAACACTACGCCCCCTTAGCTGAGTGGTCGCGCGTCTGATTCCTATGCATCGAGATTCGATTCCCGACCGGGTCGGAGATATTCTCCGCTCTTGGACTGCGTATTGTGAGTTCGTCATCATCGTTTCATCATCATCGCCACGCAAGTCGGCCAATGTGGCGTCAACTGAAAATACTTGCAACTCGGCAGCCGAACATACCCACGTGGGGACTCTCGGCCATCAGTGCCATACGATCATTTCATTTTTCAGTCTTAATGACACATAACTGAAATACCCAACTGTCCTGTGACGCAATATAGTAAGCAGTCAAAAAATAATTTTTAAGCTCTGTAACAAGCATAGAAATACACTACCTTAATTGCAAGGTTTTATATGCAACTGAACATCCACACATAACTTTATTAATTGCCCAATTTCCCTTGCTGATAGCGTTATATACATCTAAAGTATTTTGCTATATAATTGCCATTAAAATCTGATATCTGAATACACTATACTGTGTTGTATTGTATTGTGTATTGAAGCGTTGATCTAGAAACAACAGAGAGGCTTCAGTCTGCCGTAGCCCTCAGTAGTTCACAACCCCACAACAGATCACAGCCGTCCACACACCCCACCGCCACCCCACACTGAACCCAGCCTCCCCATCCACCCCCCGGGAACGTCTCATACCAGACGAGTGTAACCCCAAATGTTTGCGCGGTAGAGTTATTATGGTGTACGCGTACGTGGAGACTGAGGCGGAATGAGGGGAACCAGACTGCATTCGCCGAGGCAGATGGAGAACCGCCTTAGAAACCATCCACAGGCTGGCTGGCACACCGGACCTCGACACTAATCCGCCGGACTGATTCGTGTCGGGGACCGGCACGCCTTCCCGCTCGGGAAGCAGTGCGTTAGACCGAGCGACTAGCCGGGCGGGTTACTATACTGTGTTACTCGATGACTAAGTTCATTTTTATCTTGGGCTAGACACTGAAAACGGCGTTTACTGTTTTCATTAACTTCATGGACACAGTGAAAATTGTAATAAGTTAATAGGATCATATAAGTGAAATATCTTGTGGACCCGTTACTTAACATCGTAGTCTGTATTGAGCTGTGGTGTGAGCATGGACACTGGCAGTCGGCGCATTAATCTCATGTTTTGTATGTGCAGTTATTATAATTATGACATGCCGACATCCAGTATGTTTCACGATCCTTACACATACGTTTGTGATATAACACACTACAAAGCGCAGATGGCGGAGATTGTAGGAACTGTAAAGTTGAGATACGTATCTTTTCCATGTTTCACTAGCTGCGACGTTGTCGCGTTTATGAACAGTGATCCAATACTGTCAAATGTTTTATTATTCCAGTCTTTGATCACAATATCAATTCTTTTGGCGATGACCGATTTCAGTCAGTAATGACCATCCTCAGACCTTTTCTACAGCATGACCTAAAGTGATAAGGCCATAATGTCACCGTCAAAACATATAAATATACTCAGCACAGCTCGTCACATATATCTAAAATAAGGCGTATAATAGGCCACATCGTCCACAGAGTTGCAAAAATGACTGTGTGGACGATGTGGCCTACTCTACGCCTTATTTTAGATATATGTGACGATGCTGTGCTGAGTATATTTATATGTTTTGACGGTGACATTATAGCCTTATCACTTTAGGACATGGTGTAGAAAAGGTCTGAGAATGGTCATTACTGACTGAAACCGGTCATCGTCAAAAGAATTGATATTGTGATCAAAGATTGGAATAAAAAAAAACATCTTTTCCATGTGTGTGGACATGCCAAATGTATTCGCTTACACCTTTGGTAAAATTATTACCCTGTCAATCTGGCTTTGTTCTTGCGTATTCGAAGATGGTAACATAGTCTTACCGAAACTGATCCCCTAAATTAATAGTTCTTGGCTGTTTGGAGTTTATCCACTTCAGGTTTTTCTACAGATCACAGGGAGTGAGAAATCTCCAGTTTTTTATCTAGCAGACTCCATTATTTTTTCATCGAAAAATGACATTGTTTGATAATGATGTAAAATGCAGAAAACATGCGGTCTCCTCCAACTTCTCAGAAATATGTCAGTTTTGCCATTTCCTACTTTTTGTCTTGCACTATTAGAAAAGCACTTTGAAATACATATAATAGCTGCACATAAAATGTGTAGGGCAGTTCGTATAACTAATGAGCAGGTACAGGAAAGAACTGTAGAGAAAAGAAATTAGAGGCGCATCTTGACTAAAAGAAGCTATCAGTTGATGGTACAATCTGAGACATCAAGGAATCATGAACAAAGTGGTGAAGGATGGTATGAGAGTAGCGGGTGTGGGAATGGACGTAAAAAATGTGGAGAGACACTAAGAGACCACTACCTTGAAATGTATGTACGATGCAGTAGTTATTCGGAGATGTAGAGGCTTGCACAGGATAGACTAGCGGGGAAAGGCAACAATCCCAGCTAACGTGAAAATAGCACAATTGTCTAAAGATATACGTATACGTACCAAACTCTGTAATGCACTGTAAATAAATAAGTTGTCAATTTTCTTTCTTTTTGCATTTCTATAAACTAACAGTCACCGTGTCCCAAACTGGATTAAATTAAGCATCCGATTAGTGAAATTCTAAACAGCAAGGCTTACATAAAGCTCTAAAAGTTTTATTATAATATATTTGATGCAGTTAAATTTGTTTTTGAATGAATTTAGCCTTGAGCAAACACAACGTTTTCTTCTTTTTAGACAACATGCTTCGCTAAGGTTACAACGCCATCGGTGTTTTTTTTAATTTTATTTGTCCTTGGCGCATGCTGTCGTTTTTGTGGTTTTCTGAACTTTGTGTCATAGCTGTTTTTCTTTCATATTCCCACAAAACCTACAGCAGTTGGCAACAAGAAAGAAGATAAAAAGCCTCTGATCGTGCTGTAACTTCAATGAGAGACAACAAACTTGTCTGCAAGCAAACATGGAGACAAGAGAG
The DNA here is from genome assembly GCF_023897955.1 of Schistocerca gregaria. NCBI lineage: Eukaryota > Metazoa > Arthropoda > Insecta > Orthoptera > Acrididae > Schistocerca > Schistocerca gregaria. Next base: position 814,969,126 of record NC_064920.1, on the reverse strand, counting down.
AGCTACAAACACAAGAGAAAATTGAAGAATATTGTTCACCAACATTCATTATGCTATTTGGGCAGCAAAATACCGGACGATGGCAGAAGTAAGGAGCATACAGAGAAGAGTACCTTATGGAACATCTCTGCTACAGAAAGATTAGATTGACTGCAGGCATCTTGGGACATCAAGAAATTGATAATTTGGTAATAAAAAGAAGTGTAGTGAAGTGAGTAAAAATTATAGAGAGAGACCACTGGTTGAATAGAAGAAGCAGATTCAAATGGTTGTAGGGTTCAATAGTTAAGCAGGTATGGTTGCATACGGTAGACCGGTCTTGGGCGCTGATAACTACAACAGCAACAACAATTACCTCTCCGCTAACTTCCTCCGGTTTAATCTTTAGGATTTTTTTGCTATATAAGAAACATGAATTATTAATTTCTCCGAGATATCAAGTTCTTGGAAGTCAGACGATAGATTGTTGCCTTATTGCAACCATCATTTTATTTCATTTTAGCAGTCTCTAGTGCCCAGCACCGCAGTGAATTTGATTACGAGACATGCCAGCGAGTAATGTCACATTTCATATTTGCTTATTTATTACAATCTCGCACGAAACTGATAAACCGGAAGGGAATCTTGGAGTTGAAGCTACTGAAATTCATGCATTGTAGCTATTTTATGACTGAACACGTACGAAGCTATGGATATTGGGGACGTTTGTTAACTTATTGCGAAAACAAATCCCTTGTGTTTCCGCGCGATGTGTGTGTGTGTGTGTGTGTGTGTGTGTGTGTGTGTGTGTGTGTGTGTGTATTCCATCCCTATTGATGCGTGCCATAACAAACTGGATGAAGTGATACGGGAAGAGGAAAAGAGAGATATCAGAGCTCACAGTGTACTCCATAAGTAAATTGATCATATCTCTGGCTGGGCGGAGAAAATAAATGGCAACTTTTGAGAATAAGTAAGAAGCGTGTTGCCCGCCAGCGGCCTCTAGGCATCAGATGGCCGACATGCATCGCAACAACGTGCTATTACATTCGGGTAATCCAACATAATGGCGGTGTCTGTTGGCTTATCATTAAGTTAAATTTGCTTTGAGTTGCTGTCATTAATGATACACGAACACACAACTATACGTATTGTAATGGATTCCGCCTTAGCATTCGTCGTAAACAAAAAAGTTTTCATTATTTTGACGGTAACTGCTCTGTAACTGTAAGCTGTTACAGTTCCACCCTTTACCTTATAATACTCTACCACTTGTCCAGAAGTTCGTCGGTGTTCGTATAATATTAACGTGGTCGTTATTTGTAACTTACATGGGACGATTATGTATAGCTGAGAGTATTACACCTCTGTTTTCTTTCAAGTAAGGATTACAGAGTTGTTTTAATCGAAAACCAAGGTACAGTTATCTGGATATGACAGCATTATGTTCGGACTTCCAGCGTAGCCTAGCAACCAACCACCATATGGTTTCAGCATTTGGTTTACATGTTAGTGAGCGAGATCTAGTGACGTCTCAGGACTGCAAACTCTCTGTAATTACATCTCTCTACTTTTTGCACTAGATCTGCATTACTTTCCAAAATTAGACCATGCACACGCTTTTCCAGTGAAAACATGTTTGACTATGTATGATTCCTTCCATCCTTAAAAATGTGGTTCAGATATCGTAAATTGGACGCAAGTGAGCTTGGTGCAGAATGTCTTGTTAAATCGCAACATTAGGGAGAGAGTGTGTTCGATCCAGTAGGTGGAATATGTAAACTCTGTTGAGGGGAGTTCCTAAAGCAGGACCACTGCTGATTTCTTTCTTCATCCTAGTCCATATAAGGAATTCTTCATTGTGTAAGACGTTAAACGTTAGTACAGGATTACACATGGACTGTAGAGACAGAATCAAAAAATTGCTGCTAACCAGACCTACCTAAATGATGAACTACGCAACAAATAAAGTACAAAGAAACTCTCAAACACCAGTGCGCTTTGAAAGAACTGTGAGACCGAGATGCTCTTACCGGTCCTTAGACTGTTGACAATCTATCTCCAGCAGAAAAAGCACAACAAAACCATAAGCGGATTGACTTACAGCAAGTCATCAAATTAAAGGACAAGATATAGTCGCTTCTAGTGCTATGGAAAAAAACTATACTGATTTTCGGAGAAAAAGGTAGATTCAGTGGTAAATATAATAACAAAACGAGAGTCTCCCAAAGTGAGGCACATGCCCTGCACATCGCGCAAAAGTTTTCATGAGCCTCAGTTATAAAAGTAGTTTAATAAGACGTAGTGTCTAAAGGCACACTACGTCAAGTTAAAAGCTTGCGAATCGTGTTAGGATTTGAAAATTACACATGATAGGTCATAAGAGAAGTGAGATTCGTGGAATAATTCTGGCAACACTGCAGATGAGGAACCCCAAAAGGCTTGGGTTTGTCTTCAAATGTGTGACGTGTGTATTTGATAACGAGATGTCGCCTTGTTGACAATTTTGTTGTTGGGATGAATAGAATTGAAACAGTTCCTGCCAATGAGATGTGTTTAATGATTTGTTATTTGAATATGTGAAATGTGACTGCTCCTAATATTAATCATTAAGACATCGTTAAGCCAAGGCATGTTTTTTATTTGTTTCAATTTATTGGTTTTCCGTTCGTGCCCATTCAGCCATCTCAGTAATGGAAATACGCTACGACAGTGTACTGCAATCGGGTTTTTTGTCTGTTAGGACGATACGAACGTAAGAACAACGCAACATCCAGTTCCCGAGAGGAGTAATCGGCCGGGAATAGAACTCGGGCCCCTTCGGTCAACAATCCGCTGCGTTGACTCTGCAGCTACCGAGGCGGAAAGCTCCTGGTTCCTAAATAAGTTCGAAAGGTCCTTAAGATTGTCAGAATATTCAGGAGAAAGAATTGAAGCAGTGATGGCCAAATACAACTAAGAAATTAGTGGAGAGGGTTGATACGACGACTAGAAAGAGTAGAAACTACAGTTTCTTCAGGAGGAAACTGTGAATTCATCATCATCATTATAACCTTGATCACAGAACTCCAGCGGTGACATTCCAAATGGCTCTAAGCACTATGGGACTTAACATCTGACGTCATCAGTCCCCTAGACTTAGAACTACTTAAACCTAACTAACCTAAGGAGATCACACACATCCATGCCCGAGGCAGGATTCGAACCTGCGACCGTAGCAGCAGCGCGGTTCCAGCCTGAAGCGCTTAAAACCGCTCGGCCACAGCGGCCGGCGGTTACATTGCAAATAAAATGGTTCAAATAGCTCTGAGCACTTTGGGACTTAACTGCTCTGGTCATCACTCCCTTAGAACTTAGAACTACTTAAACCTAACTAACCTAAAGACTTCACACACATCCATGGCCGAGGCAGGATTCGAACCTGCGACCATAGCGGTCGCGCGGTTCCAGACTGTAGCGCCTAGAACCGCTCGGCCACTCCAGCCGGCCCCGGTTACATTGCAATTGGAGGTGTTGAATGTAATGTACATTATCGATTTTTGGGCATCAAGAGAAGTAGAGTAGAGATGCTGAACATTACACTACGTATCAGGGTCTGGTATTAAATTCCAGTATTCTCTGCAGTTTTCGTGACGTGGAGGCATATGCCGACCTTCATAGTTATCCGCCCATCAGATGGCAGCTTGTGAAGTAGTCAGCGTGTGGGATATCCGATTTGATCATCTGTTCCACCATCATCAACAACAGAAACACGTCAGTAGAACTCATCACCATCATCTACATCTAAGAGATATAGTCAGAAGGCTCGTACCAGACCATGAGCATCAAGACGAGAACCGAATTTTGGCAATAAGGGTTCACAGAAGTTCATTGCGCAATCGATAAGTGGGTCAACTATGGAAGCAAGTATGTGGAAAATCAATGAAAACTACGATCTTCTGTACACGGTTCAACACAGGCATTTGTCATTGTGTGTGTGTGTGTGTGTGTGTGTGTGTGTGTGTGTGTGTGTGTGTCTGCACATTTTATTCTTTGCTCATTATCATTTACATTACAAATACAAAACAAAGGAATATCTGCTAGAAAGCATTTGGACCATTTCTTAGAGAAAAAGACCCTTGGATTGTAACGAAGGCTAATGATCATGAAAATGAGCTGTCTAGCAAAGTTCTTATTGAGGAACAAAGAAGGAGCAGAGAACACAGTGTTAGCTGTCATGCGACTCTCACATGCGGCAAGGTTTCATTAAAGTTACATGCAGTCCTCGCGGCACGAAACACGGCAGCTGTTTGGCCCGCGTGTGCCAGATTGAAGCCGCCAATGGCTTGTCCATTGTTTACATAGCGGAAGGGACAGTCCGTTACGCAAGCGTCTCGTAGCAGCGCTGCGTTTGAACTGCTCGCCGGGGAACACGGTGTCTATTATTTGGCTGCATGATTCATGTTACCCAGAAGCGGCCTGCAAAGAGAGTTGCGGTTCGATTACACGGGAGCGGTAATAACGGCAAGTAGGCTGGTGAAATATCGATGAAGGCGCGTGTGTCGTCCGCTGGCCGCGGTAATGGCAATAGTTTTACATATCGACCTGGCGGCGGGCGCCCCGTTCGTCTTCAAGGAGCGCACGCCACGCCGCACTGCGGCACAACTCGCATTCACTTCTCCCCTGTGTCCCAGATTTACTGCCCGGCTGCTTGCTTCTCTTCGCTGATTTCTTACTCGCTAACTTATACCTTTCTTTCCTCGGACGCACCTTGAAGGTCACTGATACCTCGTTGGTGACTCTGGGACACGCACATGCAACGACAGCACACGAGGGCAAACTGCGAAGCTTCTGCCTAAGGGCAAAGGTGGAGTTTATACCTGTGAAACGTTGCTTTTCTTACACTGCTACTTGTTATACACAACTACACATAACGTAAGTCAAGGGTCGGTTTCATCGGCGGAATACCATCAAGCTCCCCTTTAGCCAAGTGAAAAAAAGAAGGAAAAGGTGATACACCACGAAGGAATTATGCAAATGGAACGGAAATTGGTAGATTTGACCATTATATGCTGACAAACAAATGACTACAATTTCAGAAAAAATGGAAGGTTTATTCAAGAGAAGCAGATTCACAAATTTCTTTCTTTCTTTCGCTTACGCCATAGTCCCGCAGCGATCGCAGGGTCGGCGTGGTTACAACGGATTTGGCAAGTTTAGAGTTAAGGGTGGCCGGATGCACTTCCTGCCGCCACCCCGTACCCCCAGGGAGGGAATCAGTGTACCCCAGCTGTCTGCATCTAGTGTAAATCGTGAAATAGCGCGAACGTGTTGCAAATGCCTGCGACACGTTTAAGTGAGGCGGAACGTGGGGGCCAGCCCGGTATTCACCTAGCGGGATGTGGAGAACCACATGCAGGCTGGCCGGCACACCGGCCCTCGTCGTTAATCCGGAGGGCGGATTCGATCCGGGGCCGGCGCGCCTATACGAGTCCAGGAAGCAGCATGTTAGTGCTGACCCGTCAAGCAGATTCACGAATGCTGGAAGTCACTAACGCGTTGGTCTAGCTCTGACCCTTATACAAGCACTTATTGGGCTTTGCCTTGGTTGATAGAGGCGCTGGATGTCCTCCCGAGGACTATCGTGATAAATTCTCTCCAACTGGTGTGTATAAATTTGTCGACGTACTGCTGTGTTGTAAGGTGCTGCAGTTGACAACCAAAGAAATCCTACTATGAAAAGAAATGGCACCCCAGACCTTCACCTTTGCTTATCGGGCCGTACAGAGGCGACATTAATGTTGGTGTCCCACACTGTCTGGGACGTGTCCACACACGTCTTTGCTGGTCACTGGGGCTCAGTTCGAAACCAGACTCATCGCTGAAGACAATTCTACTCCAATCAAAGAGATTACAGACCGAATATGTCTGGAGACGTCCCAGACATTGGTGGGATACCAGTCTCACTGTCACCGCCGTACCAGGAATTTGGGGTGGCATTTCTTTTCATATCAGGACCCCTTTGGTTGTCATCGGCGGTATCGTATCCTTACAGCACAGCGGTACCTCGACGATATTATACGCTACGTTTTATTGCCCTTCATGGCAGCCCATCCTGGCCCTACATTTCAGAAGATAATGACCGCCTGCACAATACGAGAGTTTCTGCTGCATGTCTTCGTGTTTATCAACTCTACCTTCTTCACCAAGGTGCTCTCCCCAATTGAGAACGTTTGAAACATAACGGCAGTGCCCTCCAATCAGCGCGGTATTCTTACGATCTAACGCTCGAATTGGACAGAATTTGGCACGGTATCCCTCAGGAGGACATTCAATGCCTAGCTGTATAACGCCTTACATAATGGCCAGACGTGGACCAACGCGTTATTGCCTTGCTCTGTTTCTGAAGCATTTTTAACCCAAAGAAATCACCAAATTTTTCTGAAACTGTAAACTTTTTTGTCTGTACATGTAGGTCATATTTACCGATTTCCGCCCCTTTCGGATGATTCTTGTCTTAGAGTGAATTGGTTCAAATGGCTCTGAGCACTATGGTACTTAACATCTGAGGTCATCAGCCCCTAGAAAGTAGAACTACTTAAACCTAACTCACTTAAGCCCATCACGCACATCCATGCCCGAGGTAGGATTCGAACCTGCGACTGTAGCAGTCGCGCAGTTCCGGACTGAAGCGCCTAGATCCGCTTGGCCACCGCGGCCGACTAGAGTTACAACGAATATTTTCATTTAGAAAACAACATTGTGGACTGCCGGAAAACTATGCGACTCCAGTCCTCCCTTGGGACTGCCCTCAGACATTTTTCTGTTGTTTCTAGTAATATCTCCAACGCAGAGATTCTACATTTGTAACATGTCCTCGTCCGGTTTTCTGCATATATCTTTGCCTAGCCCTCTCGCCAGGAGATTCTAATAAACTTAAAGCCGATTATAAAATAAAATAGTCGGCCGCGGTGGCCGAGGGGTTCTAGACGCTTCAGTCTGGAACCGCGCGACTGCTACGGTCGCAGCTTGGAATCCTGCCTCGGGCATGGATGTGTGTGATCTCCTTAGGTTAGTTAGGTTTAAGTAGTTCTAAATTCTAGGGGACTGATGACCTCAGATGTTAAGTACCTCCGCGCCGGGTTAGCCGAGCAGTCTGGGGCGCTGCAGTCATGGACTGTGCGGCTGGTCCCGGCGGAGGTTCGAGTCCTCCCTCGGGCATGGGTGTGTGTATTTGTCCTTAGGTTAATTTAGGTTAAGTAGTGTGTAAGCTTAGGGACTGATGACCTCAGCAGTTAAGTCCCATAAGATTTCACACACATTTGAACATTATTTTGTTAAGTCCCATAGTGCTCAGAGCCATTTGAACCACTTTTGAATAGAATAAAATAAAATAAATTCGTCTGGAATGGTTCCCTTTCAGAATTCTCATTCTGTGTTGGCAGAGAATGAAAGTGTACTGATAAAAACCGCGAGAAGAAATACACAGTTGATCGTACTTTTCTAGCCGTCAACAGATTGCAATAACACGAGAACCTTCAATAAGTAATGCAACACTTTTTTCTGATAGGAGGTTGGTTTTATTCACACTGTATCATTTCCCACTTTTTTGACTATAGAACCCTAATTTTCAATATAATCCCCGTTCAGTTGGCCGACCTTCTTTTTACGTCACCTTATTGGGAGGGCCTGTAAGCGCGCATGGTACCACTCTACAGCGTCTTGCTGCATCAATGATCTTCCCATAATCCATGTAATGCTTCCCACGGTGTTCGTCCTCCATTGGGCCAACATATAAAGTCAAAATATACGAGATCCAGGGGGCAGAGTGGTTCAAAAATGGTTCAAATGGCTCTGAACACTATGGGACTTATCTGCTGAGGTCATCAGTCCCGTAGAACTTAGAACTACTTAAACCTAACTAACCCAAGGATACCACACATATCCATGCCCGAGACAGAACAGAGTGGATGAGGAAGGAGGGTCCAATGAAATTTCGTGAGCTCCTCTATGGTTCACAGATTTGCATGAGGCCTTGCGTTGTCAAGTAGAAGCAGAAGTTCGTTTGCACCCTTGTGGTAACGAACACACTGAAATCGTTTCTTCAGTTTCCTGAGGGAAGCACAATATACACTCCTGGAAATGGAAAAAAGAACACATTGACACCGATGTGTCAGACCCACCATACTTGCTCCGGACACTGCGAGAGGGCTGTACAAGCAATGATCACACGCACGGCACAGCGGACACACCAGGAACCGCGATGTTGGCCGTCGAATGGCGCTAGATGCGCAGCATTTGTGCACCGCCGCCGTCAGTGTCAGCCAGTTTGCCGTGGCATACGGAGTTCCATCGCAGTCTTTAACACTGGTAGCATGCCGCGACAGCGTGGACGTGAACCATATGTGCAGTTGACGGACTTTGAGCGAGGGTGTATAGTGGGCATGCAGGAGGCCGGGTGGACGTACCGCCGAATTGCTCAACACGTGGGGCGTGAGGTCTCCACAGTACATCGATGTTGTCGCCAGTGGTCGGCGGAAGGTGCACGTTCCCGTCGACCTGGGACCGGACCGCAGCGACGCACGGATGCACGCCAAGTCCGTAGGATCTTACGCAGTGCCGTAGGGGACCGCACCGCCACTTCCCAGCAAATTAGGGACACTGTTGCTCCTGGGGTATCGGCGAGGACCATTCGCAACCGTCTCCATGAAGCTGGGCTACGGCCCCGCACACCGTTAGGCCGTCTTCCGCTCACGCCCCAACATCGTGCAGCCCGCCTCCAGTGGTGTCGCGACAGGCGTGAATGGAGGGACGAATGGAGACGTGTCGTCTTCAGCGATGAGAGTCGCTTCTGCCTTGGTGCCAGTGATGGTCGTATGCGTGTTTGGCACCGTACAGGTGAGCGCCACAAACAGGACTGCATACGACCGAGGCACACAGGGCCAACACCCGGCATCATGGTGTGGGGAGCGATCTCCTACACTGGCCGTACATTTCTGGTGATCGTCGAGGGGACACTGAATAGTGCACGGTACATCCAAACCGTCATCGAACCCATCGTTCTACCATTCCTAGACCGGCAAGGGAACTTGCTGTCCCAACAGGACAATGCACGTCCGCATGTATCCCGTGCCACCAACGTGCTCTAGAAGGTGTATGTCAACTACCCTGGCCAGCAAGATCTCCGGATCTGTCCCCCATTGAGCATGTTTGGGACTGGATGAAGCGTCGTCTCACGCGGTCTGCACGTCGAGCACGAACGCTGGTCCAACTGAGGCGCCAGGTGGAAATGGCATGGCAAGCCGTTCCACAGGACTACATCCAGCATCTCTATGATCGTCTCCATGGGAGAATAGCAGCCTGCATTGCTGCGAAAGGTGGATATACACTGTACTAGTGCCGACATTGTGCATGCTCTGTTGCCTGTGTCTATGTGCCTGTGGTTCTGTCAGTGTGATCATGTGATGTATCTGACCCGAGGAATGTGTCAATAAAGTTTCCCCTTCCTGGGACAATGAATTCACGGTGTTCTTATTTCAATTTCCAGGAGTGTACTTCCGAGTAGATCGTTACGCCATGGGGGAGGACATCAGACAGAATAACATCTTCAGAGTTCCAGAACACTGTCGCTATGATCTTACCGGCTGAGTGTGCGACTTTCAACTTTTTTTGGGGGGGGGGGGGGAAAGGTAGTGTGGAGCCATTCCATGGATTGCCGTTTTGTTTTTGGTTCAGACTGATGAACCCACGTATCATCGTCTGCGACGATGTTCGACAAGAAATTGTCATGATCAGCCTCGTAATGCGCAAGCAATTCCTCACAGATGGTCCTTTGTTGCTCTTTATGATCTTCTATTAGGCGACGAGACCCAATGGCCACACACCGTTGAGTACCACAACTGATGAACGAGTGTGTCAGCACTACCAACGAAGACGTCCAGCTGTGCAGAGAAGTGATTGATTGTTATTCGTCAGCCACATCGAATTAGAGTGTCCGCAAGTTTCAACATTGCAGGAGTCACAGCTTTGTGCAACCGGCCGGCACTTGGGATCTTGGAGCGGTCTATGGGGCCTTGTTGAGGTGACGGCAGTCGCCTTACCCAACGTCTCACCGTGGTTTTGTGTTCACTGACAGGTATCTGTAGACTTTCTGGAAGTTCCTACGAATATCTGGTGAACATCCTTCGTAGCTTCTAAAACGGATCATTGATAATCAGCGGTAACCAGCATCACGTTTTTGTTTTAACAAAAGCTGGAATATAAAGTTGCACAGGAGGCCTGCGACGAAAGTGTAAATTCAGGGCGCCTTCTTTATTATAGCTAAATGGTTTGCTTGACATGAGCAGGTCACAAGAGTACGTCAGCTTTATCAGTTCAGGTGCAATAATGAATGACCTCTGTCCAAGGCAAGTACACCATTATGATGTTTCAGTGGACACATCCCAGTGTAAAAATGGTAAGAAACGTTTATGGGTCCCTCCAAATATGTGTGTAGCAGGACTACATTAAAAAGCATGCAGCAGCTCACAACAAATGTAATCAGCACTGGGCTAAGTATAAAATGGCATGAAATTCATAAAAATGCAAGACAGTTTGCCTGTTGAACACAGTTACTGATATGTTTAGTGCATTATTTAAACATTTAAGTTAGTGCATTTGTTAAAAACGAACCAAGAATTTTGTTCATAACAAAAATGTGGGTGTTGTAAGTAGCTCACCAACCGCCTTTGCTTCCACCAGATATTATGATCTGGACTAGAGATGGTTTATTCAACGTTTTGAAAAATTAAACGAGTGTTTGTACATTAGAAAAGTACATCTATACTGTCCACAGAAAAAGAAACTGTCGTACCACACTGCGTTGCTGATCTTGCTGTGCTGTCTTGTGACAGTTGACACCACCACTGCAGCTAGCTTTGACTGATGGTGTCCGGCTAGGTCGCATCCGTCGCATACATGCAGGCGGTACATATACCTGAATAAAGTCATTTGCAGCACAGGTGCGAGGCACACTGCTGCTACCAACTCATCACTTACGCGTCTTGAAGCCATGGTATGGCAACATGTACCCTCCCTCATCGCGTATACATAGTCACTTTGCTATCCATCCGCATTATGTCATTCATAAAATGCCCTTCCTTGAAGCAACTGGAAATTTGGAAATTTGTGATAAGTTCTATGGGACCAACCTGCGGAAGTCATCAGACGCTAAGCTTACTCCCTACTTAATATAACTTAAACTAACTTTCGCTAAGGAATAAACACACACCCATGCCCAAGGGAGGACTCGAACCTCCGACAGGGGAGTCGCGTTTTACACTGCATGGCTACCCCATGCAGCTGAAGCAGCTAGGTGTAGACTTGTCCACAAGAATAATTAGGCTGTATAATGTGTCTATGAAACCTTCAGACATGGCTATATTTTATATCTCCACCACATTGAGGGAACTTCACACAAATGTGGCGCAGCCCTGCTGCCCACCTAAATAAACAGACACTTAATGTGTCTGACCAGCCTCCAGACAGTGGATGCATACCATACCTTCAACATTCTGACCATCGAGCAGGCGCGCCATTTTTATAAAAGAAGTTGGCATGTAACATGTATTGTACTCATATAAAGAATAACTTACATTTTATGAGCTGAAGCACAGTTTGATTAAACAGTAATAAAATAAATTTTCATTATATCACTCTTTTACTATGTACAAGTGTTACCCCACAATAATAGCCCACTTGAAGCATTAAACAACTCAGCTGCATCAGATCCCAGCCTACTGCTTTTTCAACTACTAATTATTTGCAGACAATTGCCTCATTGTGCGACTGTGGTGCTAGCTCGTAATCTGAGTAATTTCCTTGCACAGATCGTAAATATTTTTCACCTAGCTCGTTGTTTATTTTATGTTACTGCTCCTCACTGAGATGTATGACAGTGCAACTTATCACTGTGTTAGCTGAAGCAGTGATGAAAGAATAGGCATAGACTCACAACTGCCGGCCGCAGTGGCCGAGCGGTTCTAGGCGCTACAGTCTGGAAGCGCGCGCCCGCTACGGTCGCACGTTCGCATCCTGTCTCTGGCATGGTTGTGTGTGATGTTCTTAGGTTAGTTAGGTTTAAGTAGTTCTACGTTCTAGGGGACTGATGACCTCAGCAGTTAAGTCCCATAGTGCTCAGAGCCATTTGAACCATTTGACTCACAATTGTAAAACAATAACTGAATGGTACAAGACAATGTTATCTCTCAAGTGCTGGAAGATACATTGAATAATATAAACTAGACATTGGTGAAATGTGTATTGTCTACTAAACATTCTACCGGCCGGAGTAGCTGTACAGCTCTAGGCGCTACAGTCTGGAACCGCGTGACCGCTACGGTAGCAGGTTCGAATCCTGCCTCGGGCATGGATGCGTGTGATGTCCTTAGGATAGTTAGGTTTAAGTAGTTCTAAGTTCTAGGGGACTGATGACCACAGCAGTTAAGTCCCATAGTGCTCAGAGGCATTTGAACCATTTGAACTAAACATCCTGTATGTATAGAGTGCAAGGAACATCATTCTCCCCTCTTCTCTAGGTCTCTTCTTTTACTGACTAGAAAAATGCGGGTTATTAAGCTGTTGGGTAGATGCATAAGGATGTAGCTCTGCCAACACAAGGTCGATGCGAGCATATCTTTCTCTCGTAGCCATATTAATCTGACTATCCGCCAAGAAACATACGTCTGAAGATCACTCCGGAGATGATGGAAGGACTGTGGGCATCTTCAACTGAATGATGAATTGCAGCTATGTATTAACCATTTTATGCGTGTGTGTCAGCTTGTTTGTTCAGTTATAGGTTTGACGTAAGGAATTTTTTTGATGTTACACTTGACAGCGTAACTTCACCATTGATGGTGGTGGAGATTATATGTGTTATGGAGGTAGGTGGTGGTTTGCTATAGAGAACCACCACCACTAATCAATGAGGACTGCATTTCTAAGTACTTGTAAGTACCACTCGCTATTCATGGGTTGAAAAATAATTTACATTTCCATACAACGGTTATCTGATGCTTTATTTGTTTCCCAGGGTTTTTTAACGCTGTTGTTCTGAAATATGTGCATTAAAGCACTGCGACAATCTCAGATGAGACCAATACAACTCCTGCTGATGACGACATATGTAAATAACATGGTTCTCTCTGTATGTATGTGTGTATATATCTCTTCTTGATACTAATATGTCATCATCCTTTTTTTCCGAAATATCGAGCCAGCCTTTTGTGGTATGTAATTGGCACATGATATGAGGGATAGCCAGGTTCCCTATGATGAACCTGGTGGCAGCCATCATGTGGATGAGTATTTGGTGATATATTGTAGATGTCATTCTCAGCCATTACCTGGCAGAGCTGGACAACAATTGTGGATTAACATATACATAAGTGATAATTTATGAAAAGTCTTTCTGCAATATTGTAACCTGCACTTGCATACAATACTCATCAGATATTTTTCTAGTTAGTACGTCTGTTGGATAACAACATAACCAATGGTTATTGCTGAGCTAGAAGCTGATGGTGATGAAGGTACGATTTCATTATTGAGAAAAGTGACTCAATTAAAGCCTGATGATAGAGACATGAGATCTGTATGGACTGACACTGATGCAGACGGTTGCCTATGTAAGCACCACAAATTATTTACACTTTTCTTTTCTATCATGTTTGTTTTTCCCTTGAAATCTTCACACACAATGCCTATCTGTTTTTCCACAGAAATGTTGAAACCATAAGGATGGGGCTTACATATACAGCACAGCCAAAACCATCACAATCATCTTGGGCTGAACAGCCACAACCACCTCAGATGTCATTATCACCACAACCTTAGTCTGGACCATCTACATCATGATCGCCTCTGGACTTTCAGTCTCCACCAGTTACACCAATTCACCAGCTTGTAGAAATTTCTTGGCCGATCTTATTAGCATCAAGAAATATTAAGTATGCTGCCCAACTGATTTTCCTTATCCAGTGATTAGAGGTACACTTAGGGATAGGGTCTTGTACACCAGCATCAATATTTCTACAGATTGGTACAGGAAGTCAGTCCATTTCCTAACAGTGTGTTGACCCATTTTATAGATAGAAATACCAAGGTGACTAAGTTCTTAAAATTTAGAAATTTCACCATCGGGGGCTTGTCCCCTTTGTTGTATATTTTGACTTTTGAGTATCTTCTAGCTTCTGTAGCACACTCTGAGGGTGATGACATGTACTATAAGTGGCAGGTGCATATGATTCAAGTCTTGATAATTTCAGATCAGTCAGGAAGAATCTACTGAGACAGCTGCTCTCTGAGCTTGAACAAGTTGCAAGGTAAGTTGATGTGATTCATCACACCAACATTCTTATGACCAAATCATAAGTGAGTGTATAATTATAATAGAGAGCAGTTAACTGTTGTATTTGTGGGTTGTCATTACATAAAGAAAGCTGAAACTCCATGTAGGGGTCATTGTCATCAATTTAACAGTTAAGTCTCAGGTGCATCACATGATGCATACAACCTGAGCTACCAAATACCATGTATGATGTGGGTACAATGCTCAAATCCTTGTAGAGCACTTGGTTGGGTTGTGAAATAATCAGGTTAGTGTCCTGCATGAAAACACAGAAAAATATATCTCAGTGTCCAAGCAGATTATCAAGAACATTACGCTGCACATCTTGGACTTAATACAGTTTATGCAGAACTTATGCAGAAATATGCTGATACCGTGTATCAGGAGAACATGCAACTCAGTTAAGCTGCATGTCCCTAATGATGCTATGTTTCATCTCGTGACAAAGAAATGGCTCTTCCCATACGAATATCAGGATTGTATGGGGAAACTCAACAAAACCAAACAGCCTGACATAATCACATTTTCCAGTAATTTTACAGGCAACATCACAACTAACTTAGAATATGGATATGCAGTGAGTGTTTATGCCAACGCAAATAACCCATAAATGGAGGGAAAGTGCAACAGAACAGTGGTGATATGAATTACATCCTGTGGGTGGATGTATAGAATTTATGTGTACGTGCCATGCTATAATCTCTGCCTGTTGGAGGATTTTGATGGTCATTCGATGAAGAAATTGATTTGTTTATTTATTAAACCTGATCTGATTGGGACAATCAGGCACCCTCTTAAATCAGACCAGGGTTACAAACATACATTGCCTTTTGAACATCAGAGTTACCTAAGAATTAATAATTTTAATATGAGAAATAGTATTAAAATACTTTGAGTGTCTAGGCACAATATGAGTAAGTACTGCTGGCTATGTATTAATAAAACTAATATTGGCCATACTTGTACTACTGATGCTGGTAATAAATGACAAATATAATAGCAATAATATATAACCATACAAAATACATGCTTCTGATACAGCGAGTTCTGGGGAGGAAATTGAAGGAGACTGCTCTGTCTAAGCATACTGGGAAATGAGAAGGATCTGGTTGGTCAAGGGTAATAAGTTCATAAGGGATAACGATTATCATTATTGTTACTTTAGCAGATATGTCATTGAATGCCTTCTGAAGCTGGAGATGTTACTCAGTTCTCCAACATCGAGTCGGAGCTTATTCCAGAATTGGGTTCCTGCTATCAAGAAGGACTTCGAGAAAGTGGCTGAACAATGGCATGAGAAAGAGAGGGTTTTGTTCTGTTGGGAATGGTTATTTCTTCCATGCTCTTGTCTGAACAAGGGCATTAAGGTTGAGGAGGGTATGGGGGATAGTGTACGTTGATAAGACAGTAGAGAAGACAAAGGGTAGATGATTTCTTAGATGCGGCAACGGATTCTGATGTAGGATAAGACTGGAGGTGGACAGGGCATATCGTAATAGTTTGTATGACACACACAGTGATTCGTCGTAGTGTCTGGAACACCGAGTTTTGCGAACTTGTTCCTTCACCAAGCTGGTTATGGCACTGGAGGATAAAAAGAGACATATGATACGTTATAGAAACTCCAGCAACGTCACAGTTTTGGGGTGCAATTGATTACAATCACAGGCACTGTTAAACTCTCCCATTCATATCAGCTGAAAAAGTAGAAGAAATGAGAGGGCTTTCATAACGTGTAATTTTGACAGAGAGTTTTACAAACTCCTTAATATCACAGTTTTTGGGAAAACAAAGGTGAATGTTAGAAACCACCACGAAATTCATTCAACAAGGTAAAAGCATTGGCGCTTTGACGCAGAAAAATAATATCACCAGGTATATGCGTGTATGCGTGTGTGTGTGTGTGTGTGTGTGTGTGTGTGTGTGTGTGTGTGTGAGAGAGAGAGAGAGAGAGAGAGAGTATGTATAACAATATGACCTATTTAACATAACGTAAAAAGGTGTGTAAAAATATGTGTTTGCTTGAACTCCATACTGTGAAAGTGTCTGAATTGATTTCAGACTATGTATGAATACTGTGCTGTTTCATTAGTTGTTATTTTTTCCTGTAGCTAGATTTCAATGACGTACATGCATTTTATTTCACGTGCAGAAAATCTCTTGCAACAGATGTATTAAAAAAACGAATGAGAACTCTAACATTCTAACAATGTATCCTTTTGAAGCCTCTCATGGGGAACATATTGTACAAAATATATGAAGCTCTGACAAAGCCAGCCACACGTGCTGGCAAAACGTCAGTAAAACCTTCAACCGAACGTCGACCGAAGAACCCGAGACAGAAGCCAATAAACAGTTTGTCAACATGTGTTCACAAAAGCCTCAACAATTTTGTAAACTCAAATGTGTAGGGTTTACCACTGAAAAGAAGTTGTAGCTACTTAAACTTAGAAAAAGATGAATTTGTATGTAAATATCTCAGGATTACGAGATAGGAATCGCAACAACCAATGAGTCAAAGAAAAACACACTGCCTACAAAATAGTGAAGAACCTAGAAGGAGAACTTTATAGGAACTTTAATGAACTTTACAAGTTCGGAGGGCATGTCAAGTTATTTCAGAGATTAAAATATCGAATCAAATTTATAGAGAACTTGGTAATATGGGCCCACTTATCAGTATGACATTGCAACCCCTCTCGCCGGGATGCATTGACTGATTCGGTTGCAAAGGGTCTAATAAGGCCGTCTGTATTGTGATGTTGAAGACAGTCTGTGCATAGGGTGGTCATTTCCTAGGCTGGCTGTTCCCAGTCTACTAATAATGGTGCAGAATGATCAGAATGTTGCAGGAAGTCCATTACTTGATTTTTTATGGCAGGCGCAAATGTGAAGTGGTTTTGATGTTCTTGGTGCACAATATGACAGTCCTCCCTCATGGTGGCCAAACGTGGTCGATCTGAACCCAAATGACCATCATGTCAGTCCTCACGTATCCATGCAGCCCAACCTCGGCTCAGTGTCACGTCTGAATGCTCCACAGACCTGGACATTGCACATTTCAGACAGGCCAGGCAAATACAGACCCACAAAAGGCAGTTTTCAAACTCTGTCAGGTGTGGATAACGCAATCTCATGCGAGTACTTAGCATCCTTGTGTCCTTCACAGTGATCACTCAACATTGACGCTGGTCACACTGGTCAGGTTTGGTGACAACACTGAACACGAGCAACACTGAACACGAGCAACACTGAACACGAGCAACACTGAACACGATCAACACTAATGCACTCTGGTGCTGCTCTGCCTGACAAAGAGAATTGCAATTTTAACTGTTTGCGTACCTGCCAATGACGCTTACGTATACGAAGTTTTATTGCATTCTGACCACTTTTTCCAGGTACTTCACATTTTTGCCACTGTAAATGCGTTGCGTGTGTTTCCTTCGCCCGAATTAACTGGAGAATAAATTGAATTAAATGCACAAAAATGATATGAATGGATCGATGGAGATGGAATTAACGAAGATACATTAATATGAAACTATACATGGTGGTCGGAAATTCCCGTTACAGACTTCTAGGACTTCTAGAGGGAAGTGAGTACATCGTATTTTGAATAGGAACCCATGTCCGGAAACGTCATTCACCGCGACTAAAGAGCGTCAAAGTTTTAGGTGCGGGCGTCTGTAAATGTACGTATACACTGGGCGCACCTTAACAGCTATGAACACTTGCTCAGTAGAGGAGATGGGTTTCACATTAGCGAAAATGAACGAATGGTCACAGCTCCTCAGAATGCAATTTAGAGCCCACATTTATTGGGCATTTTTCCTCGTTTTTGTGCACACTACCACCACTGAAAGTTACCAGCCCTACACTCTTCGCAGCGCAAGAACCGGTTCATGTATTCAACTGTCGGAGGTATCAGGACGGTTTTCGTTTATAACTTCCGATTCTTTTGTTTCCGGTACAGGGAACCTTACTTCAAATTAATACATTTATCGTTCTCCATCATCCTAGGAAGTCTGTAACATCATTACGGCATCACTCCGTGTATACATACATTTACAGACGCCCGCGCCTATAACTTTGACGCTCTGTAGTTTAGCTGGATGATGTTTCTGGACATGGGTTCCTAATCAAAATACGAGGTCCTCACTCCCCTCTACAAGTCCTATAAGTCTGTAACGGGAGTTTCCGACCACCCTGTGCAACTTCCAACCGCTCAGATATGCTGAACCTCGACGTAACCGGATATTTTCTGACTCTGTTGCTCAAGTACATGAGTCGGCCAATAAAACACAACTAATTACGATGCCTAAATACGGTATTGGATGCCTTTGTCATTCTCGGAACAGATAAATACATTTCTTGTGTGGTTTTCCAGGGATTCTTAACCGTTCTTGCTGCAAAATAAGGAATTTTCAATTTACGTTGACGGAGATGGATAACTACCGCGCACCATTTCACCAAACAACAGAAGTCACGGACAGTGCGAGCTGTGCGAACAGCGACCTTATCTTGGAACACAGCATCACCATTGGGAACAAAAACGGTATTATGAAATGGAATTAATCAGCCATATTGGTCACATAATCCCTGGCAGTAATGCGGCCTTGCAGAGTAACCAAATTTTCACCGAAGCCCCACCATGTTTCACTCTTGGGAAGAGAACTTGATCAGAAGGTTAATACAATGTCAGTCAAGACTCATACGACAAAATGACTTACTTCCATTTCTCCCTAGTCGAGGACTTATGGCTTCGGCATTACGTTTTCCTGTTACGGACGTTTGAATGATTGTTGTGTCATTTTGGAATTACAACTGGCCTTCCAATTCCCTGCTTACAGAGCCCCTTTCCTGTTATTTTGGTGCTGACACGGTTCTGAGCAGGTCATTCAGTTCTTCAGTGACTTTAGCAGCTATCGCCCACTTATTTTTCAACACCGTACATTTTAATGGCTGTCTTTAACGTTCACTCAGCAAACGTTACGGAAGCACACACAAATTTAACTTTGAAGACACTTATCTCGGACATAATGTATTCGCAACTACACAGAACACTTTTCGGAGTACGACTGGGACTTCCAACGTATTGAGAAGATTGCGCGGGTGCCAGTCTTGGCGAAATACCGGGTGGTTACAATTGAACTGCAGCTACTCATTGAGGCCCAATGTGGACTGTAATTATTGTTTGGCAGTGAAACTTGGCAGATATGCTAATGCACTACGCGGAACAGATTTAGGGTGGAAAAAAAGTTGAAATTTTCTCCACGGGTCCCAATCTGGCTCCTTACATTATTTGTACGAGGATGTGACAGCCATGCTGTCTCTGGAGAAGCCATAACGTAAGTGAACAGTATGGCTGTGGAGGAGAGAGAACGAACGCTTTTAGTGAAACTTTTTATGTGAAAGTCAGCAGTTACAGTGCTGCATTGAGAGAGTATCGCCAATCGAAATATGTGAGGAGAGGCACGATGTAATTAAATGGTTTGCAGAAGAAGATAATGAAATTCGAAAATATGGGTGAGCTTGGTGTGGCCCCTGGAAATGAAGGCATAGTATACTGATGGAAGTTATTGAAAAAGTTGCTTTTTCTGTAATTAATCATGTAGTCTTTGTCCCAAGTAGTGTAAGCGTACGTGAAAGTACAAGATCCCAACGGTGCAGTAGCTGAAACCCCATGCTCAGCAGCAACGTTCTGAATTTGCTCTTTGGTTCCTGGCACTGATCGAAGTTGACGACATGTGGCCAGGCTGTATTCTATGGAGTGACGAGTGACGTTTTCACTGCAGGTTGCAATAAACACAGAACTGACGAATTTGGATACTGTCAATCCGCGTGTTGTGCACAAAGAGCCGCTGCACTTTCTGTGTGTGACTTTGGGGTGTAGATTCACAAACACCTTCATTCTCGGTCCGTTCTTCTATGAAGAGAATACATCCAGAGGGCCTGTTGTGTGTAGCATGGCGTCTGCACGTTATCAAGGCCTCCTTGGCCAGAATGTGATTCCTGCTTTGAAAGAACGCAACTGTGTGGAAACTACGGTTTTCATGTAAGATGGGACAGTACCTCATGCCACTCGTCCAGTGAAAGATCTGCTTAACACAACTTTGCACGAATGTGTTATCCCCAGAGGTTCTCCAGATGCATGGCTTGCAAAATCACCTGATCTGTTCTTTTGGCTTTGGGGATATCTAAAGGAATGCGTATACCGCGAACACTTTCGGAATCTGCAGTACGTAGGAGCATGTTGCTTGGATTCCACCGCAACTGCTGCGAGCAACTGTTGGTCATGTCGTTTTATGGCATCTCGTCGACGTCTCTGGAGCCTCATATTAAACGAACTGCTTAAGCGGCGGTTAATAACAAAATCAACATTATACCTTTCTCACTTGTTCCAGCATTTCTGCCCACGTCCTCTTCCTAATTCATTACATATGGAAATATTTCTATATCTCTTTCTTTCATTCACAGCGCTAGAATTGCATCTGGTGACAAAATTGAAACTTTTTTGTTCCACCGTAAATCGGTTCCGCAGTAACGTAGTAGAATATCTATCACTGCCCACACTACACCTCTCTGAGTAGCTGCACTTTAACTATAAAAATCCAGTGCTAACCACTATGCCACCTCGCTCGGTCGCCATTGCAGGTAAACAATGTTCAAGCCACTGTTTTGCACACATTTTCAGTTGTTATGAACATTCCTTAAATTGGAATACCATGTCGTCATATAATTGTTTGTGTCGGATGATTTCACGCATCGGAAATTCAGTCAACGCTGGTGAATGTTTATAAGGACGCTTCTCCTACATTTGCTTTAGTTAAAAATTTAACCATCTATTGAAGAGAAATCACGACAAGGAAATTATGGAAAAGACTAGCCTTTATGTATGCGAGGGGTTATTTCGTTTAATTAAAAGTGAGTTAAATCTAAGTTACCCTCGGGAAACAATTGTAATGAGTCCAGTGCTGTCGTCAAGATAGTGAACACATATATATCGCGGATCCTAATTTTCACTTAAGGAAATAACTCGAAGTATTATGCTGTCTAGCGTGACCATTAGAACCGATTAAACATCGGAAGAATTCCGTATATTGTTCTGGGAATATTATGGTGCTAAAAAGCTATAATCACTCTCCGCGATTGTTACTCTGATTAATGATTTCAGAATGGCTCTCAAACATGGTTGATTGTGAAAACGCATGTTTCTCATTTTGGTTTAAATTAATAAATGAGGTGGTATCCGGTGTATTGAGACTTTATTGTAGGATCGTAGTAGTATTCCGAAAGTCATTCCAAAATTCACTGTCTACTTCGTATTTTAGGAGCCGCGACCTATGCACAAGAAATTCAATGGGGACATTAAGGGAGCTTCAGAATAGACGAAGAAAGCAAGCTTCCTCCTTGTGATCTAGGGAGGAATTAAATGAAATTGGTTGAAAATTACCTTTGATGGTTGGCTGGATGGTTCTTTGCGGGAAGAGACCAAACTGCGAGGTCATCGGTCTCATCGGATTAGGGAAGGATGGGGGAAGGATGTCGGCCGTGCCCTTTCAAAGGAACCATCCCGGCATTTACCTGGAGCGATTTAGGGAAATCACGGAAAACCTAAATCAGGATGGCTGGACGCGGGATTGAACCGTCGTCCTCCCGAATGAAATTACCTTTGAGATTTATTCAATGTTGCCCACGACATGCAACATTTCGCAAACTGCAACTTGCATGGTTAGTATGTCCGACGTAGTAGGGTATCACGGCACGATCATTTCTTCTCGTTCATTTATTGGATAGGAGAGAGAATGCTGCATGTCTGTAGAACCCCTGCACATGGTCTCCGTGGTGTTGGTAGACATGAATGATTGACGATAGGACAGAAACAGGCCACAAGAGATACTTACACGTATTGCGCCACTACAGTTCTTAAAAACAGGCACATTGCACGGGGGATATATTGAGATAAAAGTACCGATTACTTAAGAAAGATCACAAAAATGAGAGCAGTAACACCTTTCAGCATGTCTTTCGCTAACGAGTTTGCAAAGGGACGAGTCGTAAATAAGAAATAACGAATCAACAATCGAGTATGTAGAGGGACAAGTCGTAAATAGGAAATAGGTAATCACCAGTAGCATCAGCAGACAGTGTACCCGAAAGTGTGATAGTCACGTCCACGAGGGCCACCAAAGAAAAGTGACAAATGACGTGGAACATTTTACGTCAACCGACGAAGTTTCCCACATAAATCGTCAGTCCATCGCCACGAAATGGGAATGTTTCGTACGCATATGTCTTGTTGTTTCAGTTTCACATTTTCTTAATATGTCAAGGTGCTGGTCGCCTGATTTGACGCTAAGATGCTACTGTTCATAAGAAAATTGTATGTTCAGTTTTCGTGCTCCTGTCCGTACAAAATGTTGATTTGTCCACTGTAACTACGGTATCGCGATGTGGTATCGTTAACAAGGCTTTCACCGCAAACACCGTGTGTGCACGTGCCCAGAGACAATCTCATAGAAAACGCATGCGGTAATGGAGTTGATAGTCTGAATCCGCTTGCTGCACATAATGGTTGCTGGGATGCATTTACGGACGATACTGACGGTCTACGACCATGAGAAAATCGTTGCTTCTGCCTGTAGCTCGTCATGGAAGGCTCTCCCTTGTCATCATCTGATTACTCCTATTCTGCGAAGTTGAATCCACAGCTACTTGCTTACTCACACGGTGACTTGCGTTTCTCCACAGCGGCAATAATAGCTCACCATGTCAGGGACTGATACCTATGACGTTGATAGGGCATTGGACACCGCTACCTGTATCGAAGTGAACCTCAGCATCCGGAAATAAAGATAGTCTGTCGGAGCTATAATTCTAGATCAGTGCTGCACTTGTCAGTCACCTGGCCGAAGGAAGATCCCATGTGATTTAAATGGTTCTTCACCACATCCTTAGAGCGCATCTAACAATTTCTGTTATGTGTTTACCGGTCTCCTAATAGTTGCGACTAGCATAACTCCTCAAATCGTGCAGCCGCGCCTTCCCTATGCTTCAAACTCGAGCTGTCGGTAACTTCCGTGCTCGAGCGTGGCTTATATTTAACCATGATTTCAATATTTCAAAATTAGAAGTTCTGCGTAATTACAGCGTCAGAAAATTGGAAGCTGGTAATTGCAGCAGCTATTTACGGACAAAAGGAAAATAAAACGACTGAAATTTTATTGAGAACTGTTTGTTCTAATTGCGCAAGTAATTTTACGACTAGCGGCTGTGCTCAGCGGCATGAATTATTCGTATGTCGTTCTGTCAACGGACGCTTCATTAACGGACCCTCGATGTATATTTCTCTTGATATTTAAAAAAAAAATGTATAAGCCATGTTCGGAATAACTTCAATTGACGTTGGCAAATTTGTGTATATGGAAAAAAACCTTTACTTCCCTACTGTACACAACTTTTATTATTAATGAAGACCAGGTGGTGCTCTTGTCGAAAAGTGTCTCCCTTAGAAGATATCAACTACACAAAGCAAAATTTTTAAAAACACAGACCTCAGTAGCGAACACAATTAATTTGTAACCTAGGTTTCGGTGTCACAAGGGACACCTTCTTCGGACAAAATTAAAACTAAATGTTACAGCATAACGTACCTAAAAATACGAAAGCTGCAGTGTTACCTGACAGCGTCAGATAGTCAGAATTAAGTTTTGTGTTGACTGTAGCACAGAACGCATGGCAGCCCCTAGTGGCTTGCACCTCTGTTGTATTTCATTTTAATTCTGACTATCTGACGCTGTCAGGTATGACCGCAGCTTTCATATTTTTTGGTACGTAATGCTGTAACATTTAGTTTCAATTTTGTCCGAAGAAGGTGTCCCTTGTGACACCGAAACCTAGGTTACAAATTAACTGGGTTCGCGACTGTGGGCTGCGTTTTTCAAAATTTTGTATTATACAACAGTCACTGATTGACAGCCATGTTAAAAACATTAACTACACAAAGCATTTGTGCCAATTCACAAGACATTCTTTCTGCAAAAGACGGTTAAGCTACCGCTACAGTGAAATGTACTCTGTTTAAGACGGGCGTTCCTAATCCGTACAAAGAACGAAACCTTATTTCGGAAGAAATACAGCTTATTCGGATAACACTAGCCAGCAGTGAAACTGTAACTGGGATTAAAGAAAATGATTGTTAAAAACTACATTGACCACGTTGATAAAGAAAATGGAAACGAAAAACTCGGATTACCTCTCGGTTCCAAGTTAAAGGTGTGTGTGTGTGTGTGTGTGTGTGTGTGTGTGTGTGTGTGTGTGTGTGTGTGTGCGTGCGTGTGCGTGTGCGTGTGTTTGTGTGTGTGTGGAGGAGGTGCATTTACGAGTAACTATATTTTACCAGTGGTTACTGTCAATCCCTTCCCACATAGGCTTCGAAACCGCGCTGATGGTACACTGTTACATTTGCGGGCAGGCTACATTGAAATCGCAAAGGAGCCAATAACGGCAAGTATTAGGACGGCGTACAGAATGTACTTTGGCTATGAAATCAGAGACTAGGACAAGCCTAGGGCTTCTCGTGTATCATGCATACCTTATGTCCCAAGTCTTCATTCGTGGTTGTATCGTAAAAGATCTTCTATGTGCTCTGCTATACCGATGGTCTGGTGAGAACCATCAAACATATGAGTGATTGTTGACTTTGTATGACAGCTTCATTAACACATGATATTTCCAAGAAGAAAAAGCATTCCTTGGCGCATACTAAAATATAGTCGGACAAGCGACCACTGTCTCACGGAGACAGACTGCCTGTCCCTCCTGATTGTGATAATGCAAAGGCGATAGTGAAACTAGTGCTGGACTGTCACCTTCAAACTCCAATGCGTCGAAAGATCCTGATTTTGTGTGTAACAATGAGTGTACAGAGATTCATAAAATAACACAGTGTGAGAGGCCTGCAATTGCCGAAAGGTAAACCTCACTGTTGACCTCAAGATTCCAATGGAATTGTCTTGATCAGATGATAAACGTAATTAAGTTCCGTAATCACCATATGCCACTCCTCCCGTTTTTCGAAAATGAAAAGAACTTGGTACTTTGTAGCGATGTACAGGGACTGACGGCAGCTATCGGCATTGTTTATAAGAATGATCGGCTGAAATTATTCATCGACTCCTACAAGATAAGTGTCATGTGTCTGCTACTGCATTATAGGAACGCTTTACCATCGATTCCGATGGGGCATGTATTTTACGCGCAGGAAACACAGGATAACATGGACCAATTGTTTTTGCGATTGAACTGTCATAACTTTAAATGGTAGATTTGCAGGGATCTGAAAGTAATAGGTATATTACTTGGGCTGCAACACGGCTGCACCAAATTCTGCTGCTTCCTGTGCATGTGGGATAGCCACGCTAAAGCATTTCATTATAAAAAGAAAGACTGCCCTAAGCGTGTCAGTCACTTGAACCAGGATCTCACAATGCTATGCACGAAACACTTGTCGAATCCAAAGCTGCGCGGGGTAGCCGCGCGGTCTGGGGCGGCTTGGCACGGTACGCCCGCCCCCTCCCTCCCCCCTCGGAGGTTCAAATCCTCCCTCGGGCATGGGTGTGTGTATTGTCCTTAGCGTAAGTCAGATTAAGTAGTGCGTAAGCTTAGGGATCGTTGACCTCAGCGGTTTGGTTCCATAAGACAAATTTAAGACAAATTTACAATTTCG
Source organism: Schistocerca gregaria (assembly GCF_023897955.1). Classification (NCBI taxonomy): domain Eukaryota; kingdom Metazoa; phylum Arthropoda; class Insecta; order Orthoptera; family Acrididae; genus Schistocerca; species Schistocerca gregaria. The sequence goes on along the minus strand of NC_064920.1, from coordinate 814,943,048 downwards.
AATCCAAGAACATAATTCTCTCAGCTCTTCATATAAAATTCGACCCAATGAAAAACTTCGTTAAGGTCATGGACAAAACTGGGGAAGCAATTCTCTATTTTTGCGAGAAATTTCCACGTCTTACTGAGGTGAAAACAAAAAAATGGAATTTTCGCAGGTTTCCAGACACGCAAACTGTACAAAAATGTGAATTTCAACACCATCATGACCAGTAATGAAAAGTTAGCTTGGAATGCTTTTGTGCTAGGAAATGAGAGGGCACAAAAGCATAAGAATCTTGTGGAAAATCTTCTGCACTTCTGCAGTAGATTGGAGTGTAACGTGTTCTTAAAATTGCATTTCCCACATTTACACTTGGACTTCTTTCCATACAACTGTAGTGCTGTAATGGACGAGCACGGAGAGCGCTTCCACCACAAAACTTCGGACGTGGATATGACATAGAAGGGAAAATGGAGTGGGTCAATGTAAGCCGATTACTGCTGGATACCAATCAGTGAATCACCAGAAGAAAACTGCAGACGCATGTCAACACGGTTGCGACTTCAAAGAGCTTCCTCCAAGGGATGGCACCAAGGTAAATACATGCATAAGCTTGTATAGGCAATAGTGTAAACTTATCATAACTTAAAAATTAGAGCTAATCCTACATTTGCATTAACATCTTCGTTATCAGTACACCCAAAAACATGAACTTTTTTCATGCCAGTTACAGAAAAAAAGTAAGCTTTTGTTAGGTAGTGGGTAGTGTAATCTTAGCCCATAGGTTTAAGAATTTTGTACATTGTTGTCGGCGGATTTGAAAATAAGGTCCTCAGATAGCTTTATGTGCTGTTTCTTTTATTTACGATAGCAAACTCGCGTGGCTGACGTTAAGAATTATGTCTAGAGACAGACTTACTTTACTCGCTTTCTGCATTGTTCCAGTGTTGCGGACTTCAACTATTTGATACCATTCTTAACGTTTTCTTTACTCTGGTTTTCAGACCAAAGACTGGTTTGATGCAGTTCTCCATGCTACCATATCTTGGGCAAGCTCTTCATCTCCGAATAACTACCACAACCTACATCCCTCTGAATTACAAAGAAATACATTTGATATGATTGGAAGGTGTTAGCAGAAACAAGCTTTGGATTAACATATCAATTTATGCAATAAAAACACATTAAACAGGCCTGATCCTATAAAAGAACATCAGTTGACTTTATACTGTCCCCTGTGTGAATTCTACCAAGAAAACATATTGGTTCTGAACGGTACTTGAACCAACAAAAAAACATGCTCCTTAGATGCAACTGAAGTTCTGAAAATTACCATGAACTTTTATCCAAATGAATAAAGTGACTGTTGGTCTGATAGTTATTAAGGAACTCATGCATCTACTAAACTAATGCTGGACTGATGATCACAATGACTAGAGCAGATGTTGATCAAGAGTTCTCCTATGATGTCCGTGCTGCTAGTTATGCTCTCCATAACGAATCAGCATGAGACGTGCAGAATTCCGCCACCACTGGTGTGGCTCCGCAGTACAGGACAAGGTGTTGTGCTTCCGTCGACATGAAATATTCACCTCACTTGTCTGCTGCGATGTGTGTCAAATATCTACGGCTCTCTCTAACCGATGGTACTGATGCGCACAAGATGGGCACATCTCCCCATCTCCCAGCACCCCCAGATTTGTAGCTGGACTGTACAGCCTGCTATTCCTTCGCGCCATACAGGAGGCCTCCGGCAATTGCAGGACATGAACACTCAGTCGGCCAAGAGCGAGGTTCCTTCATGGATAAAAATCCCACCAAGAAAAGAGCGCCACAGTAAAACGTCGAAGTCTTTTCGTTTGGCCGTTCTTCTTCTTCCAAAACGTTTCTGCCTCTGCTCTGTCTCTGTGACGTCACAAAAATGTTTACCCGACACGCATTTTCGCATCCAGCAACTAGCCTCACATAAGAGGTGCCTGAGGTTAGGATCTTATTTTCCTGTAAGCCGTGTTTCTTTAGGAAAGCGTAAGATTGTTATCGCCTGAAGGCACTCTTCAGAAAACGAGGAAGTTCCGGCCTCCCACAGACTGATCACTTCCCTGGCCTCAGCTCGGTCACAGGGCAAGGCCTGCACTGTAGCTGACACCCCCCCCCCCCCCCGTGCCTGGCCAACAGTAGAGGCTGTCCACTTGTGCCTAGGCCAGAGGGTTGCATTTTTCGGTTCGTCAGTCACTGGCTTGCCTGTCCAAGATCCAGCATGCTTGCTGTTCCAAAGCAGTTACAAAAAACATAGAGGAAAACAGTGAAGACCTGTACCATTTTAAGAGTATCTGATACGATGTTAGACGTCAGTACGTACACCCACTGTAATCCAGTTCACTTTAATGAAACATTATTACTGTATTCCACTCTGGCACTATCTTATAGTTAGCGTGTTATTCGCATATTAAATGAAAAGGGGCATGCGAAAAGGCTTCCTCCTTTTCAGTATAAGCGACGTCAGCGCAGTAACTACGGTGGCAGCTTGAACCAGCAACTGTAAACAACACACGTGCGGTTTACCAGAGAGTTGTGAGGAGCAGACAGTGTGAAGCAGTGGACATGCGATTGTAGTATGTCAACAACGTAGTGTCACAAATCGCAATGGAGAAATGTCTATAAATTAGGTATTCGATACATTCTCCAGAATGTTTTGAAGAAATGAAAAGTGTGTACAAAGTTTGGCCCGAACTCCTCAACTCCCGAACGAAAACAATGACACGTGGATGCCTGTCACGATCATAATGCAAAACGTAGAAAATTTACTTCTGAACAAAAAATCACCATTACCGAGGCATGGTGTTATAGATATGAATCTACAGCAAAACAACAAAGTTCAGCCGCGCGGGATTAGCCGAGCGGTCTCAGGCACTGCAGTCGTGGACTGTGTGGCTGGTCCCGGCGGAGGTTCGAGTCCTCCCTCGGGCATGGGTGTGTGTGTTTGTCCTTAGGATAATTTAGGTTAAGTAGTGTGTAAGCTTGGGGACTGATGACCTTACGAGTTAAGTCCCACAAGAAAAAGAAAAAAAAGTGGAGAAATTCATAGCAAGGATCAACGCTCTCACGACATAACAGACATACAAGACAAAGCGACGTACGAGTTGGACGACATTTAAAAAAAAACGACTTTTCAGGTAGTTTCACATGGTTGTACGAACGTCCTATACATTCATTCAAGTGAGAGGAGATTATGTAAGACACCTGACACATTAAAACCACCATCTTATCTGTTCTCTATTCTTTATGAATCCAGCCTCGATTTTTTGGACTAATGGTGTATATTGTTAACATTAAGACTGATCAGATATAGTAAATAGATACGCTTATCGTTAAGGTTCCGTGCCTCAAACTTCAAAAACGGAACCCTTATAGCATCAGTTTTATTGTCTGTCTGTCCAACACGGCCCCTTTTTCTCTACTGTTAAAGGAATCAAGTTCAAATTATGTCCCATACTAAGGTCTATGGTCGTTTGGCGGTGTAAAAACGTTAAGATTCTAATTCAACGCATTCAAAAGATCGACCATTTAGTCACGCGTTTTGATATTCACAAACTCACTCATGAAAACCTGTAGTGTATTTTCCGTTGACCCAATATGAAATTTAGCAAGACGCAAGATTTTAGACTACGAGTAAAGGAAAAAAAATCCGAAAATTGTTAATTTGCAATTACATCACGTCTGTTAAGTATCGATATAGAGAATAGTCAAAAATCGTTGAGATTCTCGAAACCCGGGATGAATGAACTTAGTATATACACTGACAGAAAAAAATTTTAACATCAAGAAGGAGCTGTGCAACATAAAAACTTGGTAGTCTTGTATCTACATCTGAAAGCTGATGTCTTTTCAAATTTCGTGCCAGTCGCATAAGAGTTATGCTAGCAGCGCCACTATATGGATACAAATGAGGTTTGCTTTTAGTATCCGTTTTAACGGCCGTGAGCGTTAGTTACCTTTGAATTGAACGTGGTGAGTTCGTCAATAACGCCTTTAAGGTGACAAAGACGCAATTTCAACGCCTGACTGAGTTTTAACGACGCCGTGTAATAGAGCTAAAAGAAGATCGATGTTCCTTCTGCGATAGTGCAGAAGGACTTGGCAGGAATATAGACACTGTACATGATTGCAGGAAGCGGTGGTCACGATGTGGTTGCAAAAAAATCGGGCTCTGATTGACCACGTGGCACTGCCGAGAGGAAAGACAGTCGTGTTCAGTGTATGACTGTGGGACATCGTATTTGATCTGCAGCAGAAATTCGAGCAGCAGTTAGCACCAGAGTGCAACAACGAACTATTAGAAATCGGTTACTTCATTTACAAAAAAAATGGTTCAAATGGCTCTGAGCACTATGGGACTTGGTCATCAGTCCCCTGGAACTTAGAACTACTTCAACCTAACTAACCTAAGGAGATCACACACATCCATGCCCGAGGCAGGATTCGAACGTGCGACCGTGGCGGTCGCGCGGTTCCAGACTGTAGCGCCTAGAACCGCTCGGCCACTCCGGCCGGCCTCTTCATTTACGACTCCGACCTAAACACCCCGCAGCGTGCATTACACTCACGCCGAAACACTGCCATTTGGGACTTCAGTGGTGTCAAGCGAGAGCTGACTGGAGCGCAGGGGGGAGGTACTTGTGTTTTCTGATGAAAGCTGATTCTGTCTCGGTGCTAGTGATAGTCGTGTGTTGCTTAGGAGGAGGGCAGTTGAGGACGTGCAATCAACCCGACTACGTGCGTAAAACGCTGGACCTACACCTGCAGTTACGGTTAGGTGTGCGATTTCGTATGACAGCAGGAGCACTCTCGTGGTTAACCCACTCACCGTGACTACAAATTTGTACGTCAATCTAGTAATTCGACCTGTTGTGCTGCCAATCATGAAAAGAATTCCAGGAAGTGTTTTCCAACAGGATAACGCTCGCGCATATAGCGCTACTGTAACTCATCATGCTATGCAGATGCTGCTATGGCCCTGCTCGATCACTATATCTGCCTCAAATCGAGCTCATGTGGGACATCATATGGGACATCATCCCACGTCGTCCACAAACAGCATTACCCGTCCCTCTATAGACCCATAAATTGAAACAGGCACGCAACTCCTTCCCAGAAATTGTCATCCGGCATATGTACGACACAGTCCAGCTCTTTTGCATACTTCCATTCAACATTCTGGCGTTTACTCCGGTTATTCATTTACCAGCATTTCATGTTTGCAGTGGTCGAAATTTCGTTAGTCTTCATTAATTAATTTTTGGTGTGGCGATTCATTTTTGCGCTAGTGTATATACACTACTGGCCATTAAAATTGCTACACCACGAAGATGACGTGCTACAGACGCGAAATTTAACCGACAGGAACAAGATGCTATGATATGCAAATGATTAGCTTTTCAGATCATTCACACATGGCTGGCGCCGGTGTCAACATCTACAACGTTCTGACGTGAGGAAAGTTTATTACAACCGATTTCTCATACACAAACAGCAGTTGACCGCCGTTTCCTGGTGAAACGTTGCTGTGATGCCTCGTGCAAGGAAGAGAAGTGCGTACCATTACGTTTCCGGATCGCAGCCTATCGCGATTGCGGTTTATCGTGTCGTGACACTGCTGCTCGCGTTTGTCGAGATCCAAAGACTACTAAAGTGCGCGTCATATATGTTGGTGGCCGACTTTAGGTACGTTCTGCGCATCTGACGTCACAAAACACAGTCAGCCAATGTACAGAGAACGACGTTGCCAGAGCCCGACTGAAGTGCAGAGCACTTGAGTTTTAGAAACGTTCAGTCATAAATAAAGTAATTGAACAAAAGAAGGGTCGTGATAGCAGACTTTCTGTTATAGAAAGTTTGGAAAAAGCATTCTTTATACCAATTGCTTCACATTCTATTAATTAATGAAACCAAACAAGCAATAAGCCTCATAATTCAGGCGATAGCAAGGAAAGGTGTCTGTATCATTCTCACTAACCGCTTTTTCGCAATAAAGAACAGCGGTTATTGTTTATTTCCTATTGTACTTCGACGAAATGTGAGTAATTCATAGTCATACCAACAGTGTTTGTCGGTATTTTGTGTGTTATTTTAAAGTCCTATTGAGCGGCGTTAGCGTAATGGTTATGGTGTGAGTCTGCCAAGCGAATCGCCGGCACGGTTATCTCAGCGTGTTCGGTCAGAGGGTTAGCTACCCTCTGTAGTAAAAAAAACTGAGTTAATTGATCAACGACGAACTGAAGCGGGCGTCTTGCGACGTCCGCCACGAGCAGAAGCAACGAACAAACACGAACAAAATGAGATTTAAAAAAAAAGCGGAAAGTTCTGTGTTCTAACCTTGATCGGTGCTAAATATTTTCTTTATTTTAAAAACAATATCGAAGTGTCTTACTTCACGAATTTTAATCGTTTGAATGTAATTTTTTTAAATTTCTAGTGGCAACTAAAATCGACCATACGGAAAGTATACGCTATGAAGTTTTACCTCTGCAAACTCTTAAAAATTTCGTGCACTGGTTTACTACATCTAATGCTGCATAATAACTGCGTTTAACATCTAAACAAAATTAAGTCATTTATGGGGGGAAGGTATCATTCAAGAAGATTTGTAAAAATACAATTTTTGGGCCAAACAGTTTTTGTGAAATCGAATGATAAAGTGTGTAAAAGCAGTCGGAACATCATGTGTCTGCACAGGCGAACAGTGCAATAATGACAATACAGCGCACATCGCGGAATGCGGGGAGCACGTCTCTGTAGCAGCGAAACGGTTAGTGCGGCCGTGGTGGCTTCATAAACTGCGCGCTCCCCCCTAAACGTAACTTTGCGAACTATACCATGGCGCTGCTTCTCTTGGTGCGTACAACTGGCAACGCAACAATCTTCCCGCGTCTGGGCGGGCATGCGCGAACCACCAAGATAAAAGAATTGAACTATAGTAGAATATGAAATCGGTGGGACCAGGAGGGTAATACGGAACGCCGTGCTGGATCCCAACGGCCTCGTATCACTAGCAGTCGAGATGACAGGTATCTTGTCTGCATGGCTGTAACGGATCGTGCAGCCACGTCTCGATCCCTGAGTCAACAGATGGGAACGAACGTTTGCAAGACAACAACCATCTGCACGAACAGTTCCAAAATGTTCAAATGTGTGTGAAATCTTAAAAGACTTAACTGGTAAGGTCATCAGTCTCTAAGCTTACACACTACTCAACCTAAATTATCCTAAGGACAAACACACACACACCCATGCCCGAGGAAGGACTAGAACCTCCGCCGGGACCAGCTGCACAGTCCGTGACTGCAGCGCCTGAGACCGCACGGCTAATCCCGCGCGGCACGAACAGTTCGACGACGTTTGCAACAGCATGGATTATCAGCTAGGAGGCCATGGCTGCGGTTACCCTTGACGCTGCATCACAGATAGGAGCGCCTGCGATGGTGTACTCAGTGACGAACCTGGATGTACGAATGGCAAAACGTCATTTTTTCGGATGAATCCAGGTTCTGTTTACAGCATAATAATGGTCGCATCCGTGTTTGGCGACATCGCGGCGAACGCACATTGGAAGCGTGTATTCGTCATTCGTATCACCCGGCGTGATGGTACGGGTAGCAATTAGTTACACGTCTCGGTGACCGCTTGTTCGCATTGACGGCACTTTGAACAGTGGACGTTACATTTCAGATGTGTTACGACCCGAGGCTCTATCCTTCATTCGATCCCTGCGAAACCCAACATTTCAGCAGGATAATGCACGACCACATGTTGCACGTCCTGTATGGGCCTTTCTAGATACAGAAAATGTTCGACTGCTGCCCTGTCTAGCACATTCTCCAGATCTCTCACCAATTTAAAACGTCTGGTCAATGGTGGCCGAGTAACTGGCTCGTCACAATACGCCAGGCACTACTCTTGATGAACTGTGGTATCGTGTTGAAGCTGCATGGGCGGCTGTACATGTACACGCCATCCAAGCTATGTTTGACTCAATGCCCAGGCGTATCAAGGCCGTTATTAGGGCCAGAGGTGGTTGTTCTGGGTACTGATTTCTCAGGATCTATGCACCCAAATTGCATGAAAATGTAATCACATGTCAGTTCTAGTATAATATATTTGTCCAATTAATACCTGTTTATCACCTGCATTTCTTCTTGATGTATCAATTTTAATGGCCAGTAGTGTAATTAAGTCTGTACGGAACGTTCAGAGCGCGATTCCTACTCGCTCTTGGCTACTATTTTCTTTACTTGCGCCTCCAGTACACACAAAATAAATTCCAAGCCACAGACTGGAAAGTCTGCAGAGTCTCGATTACACATTCATCCAGTATGGACGCATTAAGGTCATCTAAGAACAACTTTCGATTTTCAAGGACTGCTACAAGGAAAAGTAACTGCTGGTAACATTAGACGTCAGTTGCATGGAACGTGACTGGGTGTGATGTATGCAATCGTTTCTCGTTCATGCTGCCATCCTCAGACACAAGTAGATGCCTCGCGGACAGTGGAGCTGGCACAGCGACAGGCCACTGTTGCCTACAGTCCTTGCGGTCACTCGAGAAGCTTACTTACGGCGCGCTGCTGCGTTAATTTTTGATGCGACCGTACACGCGTCCGGCTCATGCACTATGCACGACACATTAACAGCGCCGGCCGGCCCGAGTATGGAATGCCCCTATTGGCTCGCGATCCGCAGCGCTGCTGATCAAATGAATAGAAATAACGCCTTAAAATGCGTCGGCTCCCGGGACCGCGGCTGTTCGTGCTCTCCCTTCCTCCCTCCCTCTGTTTTTTATCTTCCATTTTTTTCACTCGCTTCCGACAATTGTGCATCACATGTTCGTTTCCCATTAGTTTTTCAGGCTCAAATTTCGTTCTTGATTGTCCCTTCGCGAATCGCGACTGGCGCTTGGGACACCGTGCAAATAATGCAGTAATTTAACTATTTTTTTCTCTTACATCCTGATTCATACTCCACGATTTACCTATGGTGATCGATGCCAATATATCTTCCCCTGGCCCCTTTGCTCCACGCATCCGACAGCCAGCTTCACTGTTTTCACTTCCACAGTGCTGCGCGGGAATATCGACTGCATGTCCGCGTTTGTGTGCGCCCTAATCACTCATTTCTATCGCTACCGCCCTTGAGTAGCGAAGATTCATAAATTTTTGGGAACATTCGTATTGACTCAGTTATTGAAAAGGGTGACTTCAGACACGAAAGTAGTTGCTTAGAATGTTAACAGTGAAGGACATTGACCACAAACTGACCACTTGACTGTGGGCCCACCATCCAAAAATTCATTTCCAAAGTACTTTCCAAAAATTTACATGAGAAGTCAGGAATGTACTACCTGACATGCAATACATGTGATGCGAGATGGGGCAAACCAGGAAGAAATTTGAGAACAGGTACAAAGAAATGTAAGAGCATGGAAATACAGAGCAAACCATTCATCTTTTGCAGAACACTTACACGAACACCGACCTAATTTACCACCAGAGACACAGACGTGAAAATCGTAAACACAAACACAACAAAAAAACACCTCCAAACCATACCAGAAAACTACCACATTCGGAAAACCATACCGGGAAAGAAACAACTCGTAATTGATCAGACGAGCCTGGGAAACCACACTATCTTTAAACTAACTGATCACTTAATATAATATTAAATATATACAATGACCACATCTCCACATATGCCACCCATTCACTACCTCTCCACAGTCAGGCCCCTTTCCTCCCGGCTTCTTTCATCCCTCAGAGTCCGACCCACATATTTCAACCCCTGTCGTTTTGAGGAAGAGCGTGACACTTAACACAGACTCCTTTGGGATACCGTTCTCCTGAACGCGAAGGATGCTGACGGAAGTGCGAACTCGAACCCGCCGTCAGGTTGCGCACAATAACCACGAGAACGTTCCTGCTGCTACACGAAATTGCACACCAGACGATAACTGCAGGCGCAGGTCCAGTGAGCCTAGACGCCGAGCAGGTAATTCTAGGCGCTCACCTGACCAACAATCAGGAAATGCAATAGATCTCCATTCCGCCCTCTAACGGGCTGTCCCTTGACACAACTGAAGTCGCAAACGGCGGTAGTTTGGGGTAAGTGGAATGAACGCTACAGGACGTCTGGCTCGATGCTGTCCTTGATGTAACCGATTTAAACAGTTCATTGTGCTGCTCTAATTGCCGCTGCAGACGCAGTACAATTCGCCACAGCCATACGCCGAACACGACGGTCTTCATTCTTGGTACTACTACGTAGCCCTCCGGAGCGCTACCTTCTTGCGACCAGACTTTTCCTTGACCACCGCTGCTAGCAGTCATGTACATTGGCTATATTCCTACCAGTTCTTTGTGCTTTATTACGGAAGGAACATCCAACATGTGGTAGCCCCTTACACGACCTTGTTCAAACTCAGTGAGGTGTTGATAATGGCGTCTTCGTCGTCTTAAACGCATTAACATCAACTCGCTACGTACTGTCTCATAGGTAACTAAAGCTCGCGACTTTTACAGCTTGTATTTAAAACAAAAATGATTTGCATATAGTGAGTTTTACGACTTTCGGTAATTTTTATCATTTGCAGTCACAGAATCGATGCCGTCTTCGTTATTTTCTAATGGAAATACATATTTTATCTGTGGCATTTGAAAAAAATCTTCTAAGAGAACTTCAGCGACGTTATGTATGGCATACAAGTAGTCTCAAGATAACATCGCCGCAGACCACTGTCCCACCGCCAGCAGAAGAAGATCGACAAATGTCTGCACTGTTACACAAGATGTAAGCAAAACCGTAACTTAGGTATGGTTCGCGTGTTTTTGTCACGGCTGTTATACCAACTGCTCAAAACGTTGACCATAAACATTATTAAGCGCTATAAAGAGATTATGCAGAAACAATATTGCGTGTTGAATTTCATCTGGAGTCATGGACGGAGGAATGGGAGGGACTTCCGTTCTGTTGGTACCACACTGATTGCCGATAACTGCGGCGGAACTATAACTTAGGAACCCGACATACTTGAGCAGATTTCGATTCTCATCAACAGAAGAGGGACCAATGATGCAGGCCTTGAAAATACTGGCCAAACGTTGATAGACGAAGAGTGTTGTTTTCGTCCACTCATTGGAGCAAGTGTGCATTTTCAGTTGAGTATTCGTATGGTGAAGATTGACTTGCCCATGATTTGTAAATGATGCTTCTCCTTTAAACAAAATTTTGCACTGATACGCCGCACCACTTTGCACTTTTCGTAGACAACATTCGAAGAATTGTAACCAATTTGGAACTCATTGCCATCAAGCTGTAGACGGACCGAAATTAGAAGAGGATGAAATGCGATGGAATGTAGTGTTCGCAGAACACTCGCTAGATTGATTCCTCTCCTGCTTCCGAGATGCCTTTCAGCTACACTTGCACTGTGGGTTACTGCTGCTAAAATCTTAGTACCATTTCTTTCATCAGTTGCTCTTCTGTTTCTTCCTTGCCGCACTAAATTCTCCACACTTCCTGTTTCCAGAACTTTCTTTTTACGAGGGTCACTCCAAAGAAATGCACACAATTTTTTGAAATCAATCTTTTATTCTACATGTTTGAAAGTTTTATAGTGTGTAGATACATCCTTTAGGATCAATATTTTCATTTCTCCACATAATTTCCATCCCTCTCAACTGCCTTACTCCATCTTGGAACCAGCGCCTCTATACCCTCACGTTAAAATTCTGTACCAACCTGTAGGAGTCACTGTTTGGCATCGTGCACAAGGGAGTCATCATCTTCAAACTTTGTTCCACGAAGATAGTCTCTCAGTTTCCCAAAGACATGATAGTCACATGAAGCCAGGTCAGGACTGTAAGGCGGCTGTTTCAGTGTTGTCCATCTGAGTTTTGTGATCGCTTCCATGGTGTTTTGACTGACATGTCGCCGTGCATTGTCGTGCAACAGCAAAACATCCTGCTTTTGCCGATGTGGTCGAACACGACTCAGTCGAGCTTGAAGTTTCTTCAGTGTCGTCACATATGCATCAGAATTTATGGTGGCTCCACTTGGCATGATGTCCACAAGCAAGAGTACTTCGGAATCGAAAAACACAGTAGCCATAACTTTTCCAACACAAGGTGTGGTTTTGAATTTCTTTTTCCTTGGGTGAATTTGCGTGATGCCACTCCACTCATTGCCTCTTCGTCTCTGGTGAAAAATGATGGAGCCATGTTTCATCATGTGTTACAATTCTTCCAAGAAATGCATCTCCACCATTCTCGTATTGTTCCAAAAGTTCACTGCATACAGTTTTTCTCGTTTCTTTGTGAGCCACTGTCAACATTCTGGGAATCCACCTGGCACAAACCTTTTTTAACGCCGAACTTTCCGTATTCTGCAAACACTTCCTTCCCGTATCCCAACGTAGTGTGACAGTTCGTTCAATGTGATGAAGTCACCAATTCGTTAATTCTCTGCACATTGTCTGGAGTGTGTGCAGTACGAGCCGCTGCGAGGACAATCCTCAATATTGCTGTGCCCGCTTTCATAACGTAATCTGCTTGCCCACAGACTAACTGTACTGCGATCGAAAGCAGCGTCTCCACACACCTTTCTCAACCTCTTGTGGATGTTTCCCACTGTCTCGTTTTCACAGCGCAGGAATTCTACGACAGCACGTTGCTTCTGACGAAAGTCAAGTGTAGCAGCCATCTTGAATACATGCTGTGATGGCCCCACTCACGGGAACAGGTTGAACTAAGTTTGAAAACAAGCGGGAAGGATGTATCTACACACTGTAAAACTTTCACACATGCACAAATAAAACTGTATTTTTACAAAAATAGTGTGTCTTTCTTTTGGAGGGACCCTCGTATAACGTTTGTAAAAACAGATCGTGAGTTCTTGGTATGATCTGCATACTGTTCAGTATACAATCTTACCGCTTCTATAATAGTTTGGTGGCAATTGCTATAAACTATATCCACTTTTTCGACTGTTATATACATTGTGACTGTCTCAATAGCCTTACGAAAAAGTTACCTGATTGCTACAGCAGCAGAACGCAGACCGATGGGCGTCAAGCGCACAGGTAAACTCAAGAACTGTATCTCAATTGCAGGTTTGCTTACATTTGTTATAATAGGGCAGATATTTGTGGAACCTCTTCTCCTGACTGAGGGACAGTGGTTTGCGGTGCTGTTGTCTTGACGTTATACGATCAAGTTTCATGCATGTTATGTCACTGATGTTCTCCTAGAAGCTTCTTTCAGATGCTACAAAAAGTATGTAGCTCCACTAGAAAAAAACGAAGTCGGTGTAGTAGTTCGGCGACTACAAGCGATAAAAATTACTTGTGAGAGTCAGAAAATTGTTCGCTATAGCCGGCCGCTGTGACCGAGCGGTTCTAGGCGCTTCAGTCCGGAACCGCGCTGCTGCTACTGTCGCAGGTTCGAATCCTGCTTCGGGCATGGATGTGTGTGATGTCCTTAGGTTAGTTAGGTTTAAGTAGTTGTAAGTCTAGGGAACTGATGACCTCAGATGTTAAGTCCCATAGTGCTTGGAGCCGTTTGATATTTGTTCGCTATAACTTTGAGAAAGCGGCCTCTTGATATATTTATTCATTATCTGGGATGGACTCCTTTAAGTGCCTCACCCTGCGTAGATTGATCATGAGAAGCTCTGTGATGGCTACAAAGCGGTTGAAATCTAAATAGATTACGGTTCTGCTGAAGTTAGTCTGACGTATTGTTCAAGTTCATGAGACAGTTTTTGGCCCTATCAGTAGAGACCAGGCTAAAAATAAAAACATTCAGGGCCCACTCCAGTTTGTATTCAAAGATTTCTTTATTTATTTGAATATTGATAGGGTGTAGTGAGAGAAGGAAAATTCTTAATCAGAGTTTCACCTCTTTCACTGCTCTGTGTATGTCTGAAACGGCACAGTTGTTAGGTCGAAGAAAGTCAAGGGAACAGTGTCTAGAAAAAGGCGATCAAGATACGCTAATATAATTTTTAAAAGTATCTTCGTGCTGACGCCTTGTACAAGTACTGTTACTGACTGGTACGAAGCGAGGGTAGTTAATTCGGCTGAGCTATCCTATGGACAGCAAAAGAGAGTCATTTAACACTACGAATGAGTGTAGTGTTCGTATACGATGGTTGGTCATAGAGTTGCAATTATTCCTTTCAAAAAATAAAGTTAATTAATGGATGTTTAGTTTTCTTGCAGGTACATCTCTACAGTCTTGACACACACTGAACTCCTGCTCTACTTATCGCAGTACGGCACTAGAGGATCCAAAACAATACAGTAAAGCATGCTGATGAAGTGTGGGGCAGTCATACTTCCGTGTTCCCCAGACTGGTCCTAGTTTTTAGGGAATATGTGGGGCGTCCTGGGGGAAGCGTTGGTAGAGGGGAGGGGCCTTTGTACAACTGTCCGTTATAAACTCAGACCCTTTTTGTATTTCGAGAAATTAAATTGACTGTAAATAATATAATTTCAACAAATCTCAATTAAAGTTCGCTAGATGAGGACAGGGGCGTAGGTAATTCACTTTGAATAAAAAAAAACGCGGCGAGCACGCTTAGTCCCTCTCCTACAAACACGTTTCCCATACGTCTTTGTTGAGAAGATTGAGAAGCCACGGACAATTGAGAATCCACCGACTGTTGACGGCGGCAATCTTATCTCCCCTCCTCCCCGCTGCATACTGCGGAGATCGGCCTACTTGTCGTGGACAGATTGTATGTGCCCGAGTATGTAATCCAATTTGAACCAAACATCCGGGGTTTTCGAAGTCTTTATCCGTTGTTGGCCATTTAAGTGGTGGCAGGTCCAATGAAGGGGGTGTCACATGTTAATTCGTTTCGTGCGTTTGAACGAGAGAAACACTGCAACAATCCATGCTGAGTTGACGGAAATCTACGGCAACAACGCACCATCATAAGAGCACAGTGGTTAGGTGTTGAAGTAAAGCTAGTCTGAAAGAGGAAAAACATTCTACGGAACCGAGAAAGTAACTGAAATGTTGCAGCTGTGCCGGACCTATCCAGGTGACTTCTGCAGCCGCCTCATCGCTGTGGATGAGTGTTGAGTGTAACACTAAGGCTCCAAGACTAATCAGAAAATCAATGGAAATATATGGGTGGATTCATCATAGACGATAGGCTCAACCATCATAGTGCAAGATGATACTGAATGTTTTTTGGGACTGTCGGGGCGTAGTGCAAACAGTTAGAGGAGATACAAGTAAAATCTCCTGATGAGGTCACGGAATGACGACAACATTAAGCGTCGTGGAAATTTGACTACCATCACGGTGCGCCAGTTCATTCTGCGCAGGATGGATTCACACATGCTGCGTCTTTGGGCTATCCAGTTGTATCTCTCCCGTTATTATTCTGACATGACTCCCAGCGATGTCTTCGTTTTTCCTCGGATGAAGAGGCAATTGCCTGGTAGGAATTTCTAGAATGAAGAAGAGGTAATTTTACAAGTGAAACGTTGCATGAAACCCTAAAATTTCTACAAGCAAGGTCTCCACCAACTGATACACAGTTACGAATAGACGTCGCACTGAATGTGGAATATGAAGAGTGTGGTATCAAGTGCTGATAATACAACCCCACGGTCGTCATCGCTACGGAATTGCAAGTTTCCGTCAGATGCCGTGAGTGATCATGCGGGATCTTGCAGACCCAGAGGAGCGCGGCCGCGGCGCCACGCCTCCAGCGGCTTTGGACAACAGGAGCCTCCTGCAGCCGCAATACAGGACGGCCGCCAACAGCCAGACACCCACTCGGACTTGTAGCCTCTTGGCTAAGGGACGCTACGTCGTTGCCCCCTCGTCATCGCTCCCACTCCATCGTTCATGCTTTAGTGCAAAGAGCCTCTTCCTTGTCGACACTAACAAAATGGTTGAAATGGCTCTGAGCACTATGGGACTTAACTACTGAAGTCGTCAGTCCCCAGAACTTAGAACTACTTAAATCTAACTAACCTAAGGACATCACACACATCCATGCCCGAGGCAGGATTCGAACCTGCGACTGTAGCGCCTAGAACCGCTCGGCCACTACGGACGGCCTGACACTGACAACTGGACTCTATATCTTGCTGCACTATTCGTAATGAGTCTTCATACGTTAGTAGAAATAGAAGTTAATAAAATCTTCTGTTTACTGCGTTAACTTGCTTCCTAGTCATTTCTGCCCCTGTTTACGTTTCCTGCGATAAGAGATGCCACATCACTGTGAAGCTCACATCTACTTACCGTTGTGCAAAATGTCACAGACAACAAAGAGAAGGACCAACACCGTCACCAAGTTGAATGGCCGCACGATGTTATTTTAAATATGATAATCAAAACATTATGTGGGCGTGCTAAAAAGCTCAGAATTTTTTATTCTATTCTCAATATCGGATGAAGTATTACCTCTCATGCACATTACTCGGCCGACTTCGCT
Organism: Schistocerca gregaria; assembly: GCF_023897955.1. Taxonomy (NCBI): domain Eukaryota; kingdom Metazoa; phylum Arthropoda; class Insecta; order Orthoptera; family Acrididae; genus Schistocerca; species Schistocerca gregaria. Next base: position 814,926,557 of record NC_064920.1, on the reverse strand, counting down.
AACGTCACGTGTAACCCTCTGGCGCTAGAGAGCTCCGAATTATAACGTCTAAAATGGTGGTATGTAACGCAAGCATGTCAGTGCATGAGAAACAGCGTACTGTAATCTAGTTTCTAACTGAAGAAACCGTATGTCCAAATGAAATCTATAGAATGATGAAAGCTGTATACGGTGATGATTCTATCGACATCAGTAACGTGCGATGATTTGTTGTTCATGGTCGCAGTGAACGAAATGGTGGTGCTAACCTGAACGCGTGTGACAGAGCTCGGGGTTGACGACAGTGTAGGGCAACCGGCGACACTCATGAGAATCGGGTTGATGATCTCATAGAAGAAAATCATTGGATAATATAGACAAGTTCTCAGGTAAGTGTGGGGTAGCATGAAAGCATGTACAGGTCGTCATGCACAATTTCAGTACAGAAAACTATGTGTACGATGGCTCATTCCTGACGTGAAACAGAGAAGATTGGAAATCAGCCAACAATTTCTTTTGCGGTTTGAGCATGTGGCGATGGATTCTCTGGTACCGAGCGCCGCGGAATTTGAATCCCCGCCAGACGTCATGGACATCGAAGACCCCTAGAGGTCTCTGCACCATCGCGCCGTAAGCTGTGGCGGCGCTAGCCTCCTGGCCCGCATTTAGTGTGAGGGCGCCGCCGTGGAACACGTGGTCCCAGCGACCCTTAGCGTCGCTCCCGATAGAGTACTTCAGGGCCGCCTCTCTCTCAGCCAGATAAAAGTCTGCAGGCTGTAGAGCAGCGTACTAAGCTGCTGCCAGCCCGCCCCAATCGAGGGGAATTGAAAATCAATAAAGCAAAAATAAATAAATAAATAAATAAATAATAAAAATCTCAGCCAGCCAGTCTAACCTTTCGTACGCCTCTGGACACATCGCCTCGCCTTAGACAGCTTATTCACTTTCTTGTTCTGTATACAAATGGACGTGGTTGTTAGGTTTTCTTGCGACTCCATTTTTCGATCTTGTTGTTGTTCTAACTGACCTTCGTTGGTCGTATCCGTCCTCTCCTGTTGTGTTGTTGTTCGCGGGCCGCTCCGCGGGTCACGCCGCGCTTTCCGTCGCTTCAACCCCACGAGCGCTCCCGTCGCCGTTACAACAGATTCCTTAATAATACTGAGACAGGTCGTGAAAGCTGGTTTCACCATTTCCTCGGAAACAAGAGAGAATCCGTGGAGTTCCGCCACAAAGGATCACCGACGCCAAAAAAATTTCAAGGCCTGTCATCAGCAGGCAGAGTCCTGTTTGTTTTGAGACCTTCAGCTTGTAGTACATTTGGAATTCATGCCTAAAGGCACCACCATTAACTCTGCAAGCTTCTGGAAGACCCTGAGAAAACAGAAAGCGTGAATTTAAAGCGTTCGTCCACACATAGAGCACCCTCTCCTTCAGCATGATAATGTGAGACCACACACGAGCGCTGCTACATCTGCAACAATCCGACGCCTTTGGTTCACCGTCATCGATTATTCTCCAGGTAGTACCGACTTGGGCCCATCCGATTTTCATCTGTTTCCAAAACTTCAACAACACCTTCGAAGACTTCACTTTATCACTGATGAAGCGGTACAAGCAGAGGTGAGGTTGTGCCCAGTCAAGAAAGTCAAACATTCAACAGTGACAGTATAAACAAACTGGTCTCTCGTTGGGAGAAATATGTTGAGAAATAAATATGTAGACGTGGAGGATAAAGATGTACTATTTTCTTCTTTTAATTTATTAATGGCTTTCAGGCGACACCCATACGACCTGCCGCGGAACCATATTCAAACAAAATTTTTATGTTACATACATCGAAATTCAGTTTAAGTCAATGAGGTAAGCAAATTACCATATTTATTATATTACTGTCTAAGATTTCGCTTCCTATATTTTTATTTGATTCTCTCTGTTGTAAAACCGTGCAGGAGCTTATACACTTTAATGTCTTCTATTGCTAAAATAGTTTTAGTGTTTGTTGGTAAAGCATTTCCAAGGTTCACAATTTGTTCTATTAATTTTGTAGTGCCTTGACACGTTCCGGTGTCAGCCGAAGAAAATATGCTGTAACATCTTCCTCTGTGCCGCATTCACACAAAAAAGATGCGGTCATGTTGAGGCGGTAGAGATGTTGCCGAAATCTTCCCTGATTGAGTCCAAGTCGTGCCACTGTCACTATAAAGTTTTTTCCGTCTCTTCAGTGATGGGGGATCAAGTACAACTGCGGCAGAGTGTCGCCGTTTAATTTCGTAAGACTGTTGAAGGTTTTGTTTAAAAAGCTAAGTTCGGAGGCATCACTTTTCAGCACGTCCTCGTATAAACGTTCAGAATGTATTCGCGACAACAACATGGAGAAAACGGTGTTCCTTGTTTCTCACCTATTAACTGCGACGTGTAAGTCTGTAGTGTGGAGAAGCACCATATGTGCCGGTGCAAAGTAACATAACGTTTGTATCTTTATGATTTACTGAAGTGGAAATAATGGAGTAAATGAAACACAGAGCAGGCATTTTGGCGAGGAGTACCAAGAAGGCCCGACTCTCTAAATGTTAGTCGTCAATAGCACGGATCTCCAGCAACAGTGTACACTGGTCTCACTTCATAGAGACACCGACATGAGGCACAGTATTTACGGCAGAACAGCCTCTTGTGATTAAAAACTGAAACTCCCCGACCAGTCTCACTTTTCACGCTGAGGAAAATTTCTTCCGTCGCTGGGGTTCGAGACAGCTACATCCAGACCGAGTGGCTTCACACTACGTCGACTGGTGGATGATCACTTCGAGAGGTAGAACTACTCATCACATTACATCGTGCGTGGAAGTCAGGAAGTGAAGTCGTGTTTTTTCCCTGTGCAAAATCCATTAAAATGTGCCCGCACTGCTTTGAAGTGAATATTTTTTTTATGTTTGTTGAGTCGTCAAGAGCAACGACAACATAATACGAGAGACAAGGCTTCATGTCCGTCGTACTAACGAACGGACTGACAGTCCACGCATCACCGGGGCCACGATACGTCACATTCCTGAGCGACTTGCGCAGAACTGAGACTACTGTTTGTCGTCTCTCTCTCTCTCTCTCTCTCTCTCTCTCTCTCTCTCTCTCTTTCTCTCACTCTCTTCTGCCTCCTTTGTTACGCAATCGCGAACTTGTCATCCTCGACGTACGTGAGCTGTAGATCCATACTGAAGCTCTGATCCGAGCTTTGATATTAACGATAGAAGCATGACAGTCTTTTCTTTTGCTGGTACTTGCGAAAGAGCAGTGATGTGATACATTAATTTTAGTATGCAGATTATATATCACAAAAATGCTTGCAATTTTATACTCTATTTGGATATGTTTTGCACATTATCTTTAGTCTTTGCAGAAGAAAAACTACATTATGTTCGTAACAGCAGTCTGATATCTTTTTCTGGCAATATAGCTGACTGAAATATCAGTAACGGAACTATTCTTTGTTGTTTGTCCTGTGCAATACTTTGTGCAACGGTGTTTGGACGGGCTATTTGGTAATTGTTAATTCAACAGCACAAGGGAAGACAGAAGAGAGAAAATGCAGAGGAGTCGACGGGGGAAGGGAAGAAAAGTTACTCTCGGTATCTTCCGACGTCGAGGTTATTAGTGACAGAATACAAGCTCTTATAGAACAAATAAGGGTAAAAAATAGGTTTATCCATTGTAAAGGAGCTATTCCTAGTTCCACAAATCCAAGAATCAACGGAGCACCTACAAGGGAGGAGGAGCAGGAGGAATAATCCAGGGAGCACCAAAAACACAAAACATTACCATGCCTAATGCGGTTTAGGCAATGCACTGCATGCGAAACAGCTTCCAGTCGCCTTTGAATGGACAGATCCAGGTCCTGTATGATATTAAAAAAATGGTTCAAAAATGTTCAAATGTGTGTGAAATCTTATGGGACTTAACAGCTAAGGTCATCAGTCCCTAAGCTTACACACTACTTAACCTAAATTATCCTAAGGACAAACACACACACCCATGCCCGAGGGAGGACTCGAACCTCCGCCGGGACCAGCCGCACAGTCCGTGACTGCAGCGCCCCTGACCGCGCGGCTAATCCCACGCGGCAAAAAAATGGTTCAAATGGCTTTAAGCATTATGGGACTTGACATGTGAGGTCATCATTCCCCTAGACTTAGAACTACTTAAACCTAGCGCGGTTACAGACTGAAGCGCCTAGAACCGCTCGGCCACAGCGGCTGGCTGTATGATTTTCAAAATTGTGTAAAGTTCTCTCTATTGTAAAAAAAAAGGCTCAATAATATTGTGATTTGGTGTTTGTGGTGGCCAGGGGAGATACGACAGTTCATCGTCGTGCCAAAAAACCAGTCCTGGACGATCTGAACTCTGTGAGAAGGGGCCCAGTCGTCTTGGAACAGCATCATCGCTGGGGGACAAATATTGTACCATGAGATGGACATGATTGGCCAAAATGGTCACATAGTTGTTGCCAGTTATGCGACACTGCAGAATACCAATGGAATACCACGATACGGGTGCCCAGATGATTACCGAACCGCAGCTATGTATCACTCTTGGAACAGTAAATTGGCCGGAAGTTGGAAACAGCGTGAAATGAGACTCATCTGACCAATAGCTTTCTTCCATTACTCCATAATCTAGGCGTTATATCTACGGCATTAGCATCACTTACGAGTGGTTTTGGAATTCCAGCTCGTCGTATATCCCAACTTATCGAGCTCCATTCATGTTGTGATGGTGCTGACAGGTTCGCGAGTGCAACATTCAGTTCTGCACTGACTTTTGCAGCTGTTGCCTTAATTTTCGTCACAGTCAATGGCCGGCCGTCATGTTCACTCAGAATACACGTTCGTCCGAGTTGTGACTTAGCGGGTGACGTTTTTTCGCTTCCCCTGTGTGGGGTATGATTCTCCGACATGGTGCCTCTTGAAACACCAAACACTTCGGCTGCCTCGGTTACGGAAGCACCCTCCAAACGAACACCAACAATTTGTCCACGTTCAACCTCAGAGCTACAATGAACTCACAACGGCATAGCACACTGTTCTGATTACGACTGATACTTACAGCTTATTGAGGGAATATCACAGGTGCTCCTCGTTGTCAAACAGCCTGCAGGCTCGGCTAGTGTCTGTATTCACGCTCAAGCGTGCATTTCTCGCGGTGTTTCCCCATTTGTGATAGCCCTCGTAAAAGTGAATTCCCAGTCGGTGCAATGAAATTCCCACTCCTCCCGAACTCGAGTCCATCACCTCACCCATATAAGTGCTAAACGTTATAGGCTTGAGTGGGAATGTCGCACTATACGAAAGATTTCGCCTGTCTAAAACGCATGTGCACGCAGTGTCTTTGAAGCAAAGCATATATAGGAGCAACAATTAAGAAAGATTTCTTCAAAAAAAGAAGTTACTGCTGTGAAATACTGAAGTGAAGTTGAGGAATAATATTAAAAAAAACTCTTCTTTTAGAATACTTCATATTATGGAGTTTATTGATACACTTTGAGAAAACCACAAATGGAGAACAAGCAACGTTTGTAATGTGGTACTACAGGAGGAACTGAAAGTAGGGGGACAAGTAATAGAAAAGGCAAATGTGTCCTAGTCCGCCTGTTTATCGCCATTTCTGTTTGTGTGAAGTAACAGCGCCACCTTTCACTGCAATATATTCAGTGGACTCAGTAGAATCAAGTGGAGGTATGATGTGGTCACTTTTCTTTGATAAAAGTCCTCTTTTGATATGTTTGTTAGTGTAGTACCAACGTGTTTGTACACTTAATGGAGCGTGTAAACTGTTAATTAAATGCACTTCACATATTAATTATCCTGGAAGGGTCGCCAAAGGCGTGGTGACTGTTTTCTGCCCATAAATGATGCCTGAGTGAAGTACTTATGCTGAAGCGCACTCACATCATGCCTTAATTGATGTGGAATAGCTGGTGCTTATTAATGCATATACATATACTTACATGAACATGATTTCTACCCGGAAATATGAAAATAAACTGAGGTATCAGCTGAAAATGTAATAAGGTGAGAATCGAGAGAAAGTAAATGGGAACTTGGGAATTTATATATGCAATGCGTTCATTTAAGAATTTACACGTACATAATGTTTGTGACCATGTGGTACATCACACACAAATTTACTCAAGTGGGATACATTCTCAGAAAGAAACTGAAATTATGCCACTGGATATTAATACACGGCCTGTCGCCAACAATTTACATCACCCCAAGTGTTAAACATGACCCTGTAGTGGAAAAAGAGTTGAGAAATGAATCGCTGGTACTACCCATGCTTACACATCTAAAATTCAGTCTGGGATCCCACTAAACATGACCTGACCTACATGCATTTCCGAGTACTCTATGATGCTGCTGAAAGAGATTTCGCACTTCGGGCCAAAGATACATGTTGAAAGGTGGCAAGTCACTCTGTCACTTTAACTACTAAGCTGGTCAGATTAATATTCATATTTTAGGTCATGATATCAATGTTCCCCAATACAAAATTTGGTGGTTAGCTTTCCACAGCCGAGTTTCAAGAGCTCGAGGTCTTCATATCGAATCTCCCTGGTGGTAGTTGTTTTATTCCATTCCCACGTAATTATAACAATAGATTTATTATGATGTAATCTTTACAGTGAAACAAGGAGTAAAAAATTGTAAGGATTTCTGAAATAAAAATAAGAGACACTAGAACTTTGAATCAAATGATTATAGTCATTTCATTTATATTATTTTATCTACATTTGTAACAAGAATAACGTGTAGCCTAAGGAGCACTGCACGAATCAGAGTGATACTGATCACAGAAAGATGGAAAACCATAATTACTGCCACGTGCAGCACATGTTAGCATGTTAGCCAACGGTCTTGCTGCTGGTTCCCGCCAGATCACCGAAGTTAAGCGCTGTCGGGTTGGGCTAGCACTTCGTCTGCCGAGCGCTGTAGGCAAGTGGGCTGCACTCAGCCCTCGTGAGGGAAACTGAGGAGCTACTGGATTGACAAGTAGTGGCTCCGGTCTCGTAAACTGATGTACTGCTGGGAAAGCGGTGTTCTGACCGCAGGCCCTCCATATCCGCATCCAGTGACGCCTGTGGGCTGAGGCGACGCGGCGGCGGTCGGTACTGTTGGGCCTTTCAAGGCCTATTTGGACGGAGTGCTGCACATGTAACAAACGCCTAATTTTTGCATGTGCTTGGCCTTTCAGTGTATCTATTGAAAAACAGAGTTGGTTTACATTCACAAACGGTTTTTCGGTTATCACACAATTACATGGTTTACAATGCATAACTTTTACTAGAAACACATGGGAATGAAGGAAAAAAGTACCGGCAGCGAGTTTCAATCCCCAACTTTATGCTTATTTAACTAAGTGCTTACTTTTGTTTACTGAGTACAGAAGGAAGAAACGAACACAAAGAAACACTTCTAGAACTCGCCACAGACGGCGTTGATACACTACGGGCGCCGCATTCTACGAATTTATTTTTAATTTTTAATTCCATTTATTCATATTTTTGTATTAAGGAGCGCAGCGAGTGGCAGGCTGGAGAAAGTAAAGTGGGCATGCGTCGAATTCCGAGGCTTGGGCACGGTATCTGCCCCCCTCCCACTACCGTGATGCAGCGTCACAATATTTTATTTTTAATTAATTCAAAATCAACAATGCAATGGAGCCCTGTGGTAAAAACTATGACATCACGTGAAGTAAAAAAGGGCGATTTTATCCGCATGGTAAGTGGATGGCCAGTAAGAGGCGGTCGTCTATTCAACACTTATCACCAGTCGTCAACCGTCGGAGTGTCCAGGGACGCTGCACACAGTCAGAGACTGTTTCTATTACCGTAGGAGGAAAGTGGAAACAGTACGTCTGCAATTCAACTTCTTCTCACGCCTGGCTGGTGGCGGGTCCACGAACAACGACCCTGAATAGTTAGAAAAAAAGTTCCATTATTGTTGTCTGTTCGTTAAGACCCTGAACTTGTCCATCACGGATTGCCACAAATCGAGGACTTCCTTTTCGTCGTCGCAGTACATGTAATGTATCACTATTTCCTTTACCCAGTTGACTGCATTCATCCAGGTCACCGGGAAATAGATGGCGTCGGGATGAAAGAGATCCACAAACGAAGCAAAGAGGTGGCGCAGGAGGAAAGCCAGTGTCTGGCAGACCAGTTTCCAGCACTCGCTTGAGGGGCCACAGTTCAGTCTATGTTCGTCTGTGTCTATCGTAGTGCAACGGGGGCACATGGGATCGTCAGTTAGCAGAATGGCACGGAGCCTTCGTCGGATCGGAAATTTCTCGTTAGTGACCACATACCACGCCAAACCCGTGTACAGTCGACTGTGGTATATTGTCGTTAGCTGGATTCCAGCGTTGGAGGACACTATAAGAAATCTTTGCTGCCGGATTCCATGTCTCTGGGATAACTCCTAACATATAGCTGTGTTCCACTAAAAACGTCCTAAAATGAAATCGCGCGGGCGACATATACCACTGGGCGCAACGTGTGTGGGACCACCTCTGCTATGAGACTGCCAATAAGATTGTCTGTTGATGAAAGCAAGAGTCGTCACAATGAGCGAAGGTACAGCGCCATTACTCTGTGTTTGACGTGAGTGAGTCCAACAGCTCCTTTGCGCAGTAAGAGTAACAAAACGGATCTTAAAACCTGCAGCAACGTTCACCAAGTGTCTGAACACTGCCTGTGTCCTGGAAACGATTGTGTCTGTCATTGGTAATGCGTGAGCTTAATCGTGAAGTTGAGAAACTATGTACGCATTGACGAATCGAGCTCGTTTCATAAGGCCCAACAATCTAACTTTGTTGAGGCAATCTTGTGTTTTGGAGTCGCTGTAAGATCCTACGATAGGTAAAGGTCGTCGTACATTGATATCTCTAAAGATTGGAACCTTTGCCAGGGGTACGTCCAGTTCCGCTGGCATGCCTTGTCCCACCTCCATGTATCGTGATTTCCGTAAGTTGATCAAAATGCTTGCCATCGTCCCCCTCCCCCATCCCCCATACCGTTGGGACCAGTAAAGCACCGTCGACCGAGCGCGATGGCGCAGTGGTTAGCACACTGGACTCGCATTCGGGAGGACGACATGTCTGGGCATCCTGATTTGGGTTTTCTGTGATTTCCCTAAATCGCCTCAAGTAAATGCCGGGGTGGTTCCTTTGAAAGGGCACAGCCGATTTCCTTCCCCATTCTTCCCTAATCCGACTGGACCGGTGACCTCGCTGTTTGGTCCCCTCCCTCAACTCACCCATCCAAAGCGTCATATTATTTTGTCACCAGTCTGTGCTAAGAACAGCACATCATCAGAGTACGTGTCACATCAGAGGGTCACGGAGTGGAGGTTAAGTCCTTCTAGAGATCGCCGCTGTCCACGAAGAGCTGGTCCGAGAGCGAGGGCGAATAACATGGCAGAAAGAGAACATCCGCGTTTGGCGGACCTACTCAGACGGACGGGAGCGGGCCGATAGCCATTTACCATAATCCTCGTGACCGCAACGTGGATCAAACGAAGCAAAACGGATGTCGTCATGCATGGAATATCAGTTTCCTACATAAATACTTGCAGCAATCCACGATTGACGCGATGGGAAGCAAAAAGAGCGCCATAGAGACGGCATGTTCTCATCAGCCCCACTACGTCTCTATAGGTACTTGAAGTCATGAACACATTAGTGTGGCCTCCGAGGCTCCGAGTGTGAATTGCCGCTATTTACGTAGATTTGAGCCTATCACGGAGGATGCGTGTCAACAGTTTGTAGTCTGTGTTCAGCTTTGTCACTGGGCGAAAACCAAGTGGGCGACAGCTTCCGCCGGTTTTGGGCATCATAATCAAGAGACCCTCAGTGAATTCAGACGGTACTTGAAATGCCGGGTTCAGGAGTTCTAGGCACATCCTGACCAACGTTGTGCCCGTAAGATCAAAAATCCGTTTGTAAAATTAAAGAGGGAGACCGTCAGGGTTGGGAGCATCTCGTAGTTCTTCCAAAGTCACCTCTGACAAGAGCGTAGCGTCATCTTGTGGACTCCGAGAGACGGGTAGGTCGGATATGACTTCCCTGATTCCGCCATCTATGTTTTTAATCGCGCTCTTAGAGAAGTGCACATAACTGTGTGGGCACTCGGACAATATCCATTTGTGTTTCGGCTCGTCGTCCATCCTCCATCTCTACCTTTCCAATGAGCTGCGTCTTGCGTCATCTCCTGTTTTGAATGGTATGGTGGGAGGATGGTCGCTCTTCACTGATATCATCAGCTGCCCTCACCCGCACCCGCACACCTGCGAGTCGTACTGCGGTTATATGTAGGAAGTGTGCCCTGGCGTGGTGTTCTGCCGGTTGTTGTTCACGCAACAGCAATTGCACAGCCAGTTCACGGTGTGCAGTGTAGTAGAAATAAGTGGTCGCGGGATACCAGCGCACACTATCCCGTCTGTAGCTGGCTAATGTTGGGCACAAGGCGAGTGTGCCACACCATAACCACTGCTGAAGTGTGGAGCCGCAGGCGAGTAAACGCCGTTGGCGTCTGCTCCATGTGGATTCAGCTTCACGTCTGCAATTTAGCTCATCAAGAAGCGCCACACTGAGGCACCACGGACCTCCACTGCGTCGGACGCGATGGCGGGGGAGGGGGAGAGTACACACGTATGTTAGGTGGTCCGTGAATGCTGCCGGCCACATCTATGCTGATCGCAGGCCGCGTGCGACATAAACTCTAATCAAACCGCTCGAAGAATGGCTAGTAAAATACGTGTATTCCTGTCGATCCCTGTGTCGTACGACCTATGTGTCCAGCAAAACCAATTCCGTTACACGCGTCTGAAGGTGGCAGGTGGTATAGCGCTGCATCTGGTCGGATGGTTTGAGCACACAATTGATATCTCCGCCTACTACCAAGGGTCGATATAGTCACGGAAGAGCAGTGCAATGTCTTCGACATAAAAAGTATGGCGTTCTCTCCTTCTGTCGGTTCTGGAAGGAGCATACAGGTTCACCAGACGAACTGAACCGACCGTGAGTAAGACCTAATGGGCCGGCGGTAATTAGGATACATCAGTTGCCACAATCCCCCCGCTGAACAGAATAGCACTACCTCCACTGCCCACATCTGACGGGGCATCGCGTAGGCGTCATATCTGTAGGCATCGAGAGACAGTCCTGATCGAATATCTTGGAGAAAACAACGTCCAGATCGGCATTCATAATATATCTTGCAGCAAACAGGTTTTGAGATCAGAAGTAATGCCCTTGACATCGATCATGGCGAGACGGTATGCCTGTTCCATCAAGTCTCGGGTGCTGTCCTTGGTGTTACATGTGGGCAGTAGCCATGGTGTGAAGCGTCTTCAAGGAGAAGAAATAGGAAGCGACGTTGTAGTTCATGCCGGCCTAGGCATCTCTCGCAGTCAACATAGACGCGACCAACGGCATCGGTGTATCGTCAGCGCCCTGCAACGAATCCTGCATCTCCATCTCCTGCGTCTAGATCGATAACACTGGATTTCGAGAGGCAGACGTAGTCGTGGGTGCATCCCCGGTGGTGGAGCTTTGGTTTCCCCCGCATCCCCTCAGTACGCGGTCCCACCGGTAGTGGGCGAAGACATCGAACCATGTGGTACGTTAGGGGCGATGTCGGAACGGTGTAACGGCTGACGCACCTGATAATCCATCGTCGCTTCCTCAGGCCATTCTGCTGCCTCGGGCCGTTTCTTATGGCGCTTCGGCGATTTCTGTTTACGCTTCTGTGTCCGGTGCAGGGCAGGGGTGGTTGCGGCATCCTGTTCTTCAACTACCACCGCAACGTCTTCTTAGAAGCATCGGCGATAGAAGATGCTGGGAGCTTCTCAAGAACCGTATCAGAGGCCTCCAAGGCTTGCACCAACATAGAAGGGTCGTCATAGACAGCTGGCGACTCATGTCTCGCCACCGCAATAAACGCAATCGGCATAGAGGTCGCTTTTGACGGTCGAATCTCATCGTCTGAGGGCGTCTGCACGAGAAGGCGTTGCAGGAATTCTGTATGTACATGGACTAATGGCCTACCTGTCCACATCCGGAGCAGGTCCTCGGCTGACCGTCGTCAGTAACTAATGCCCAGCAACGTGATCAGCGATCGTGAGATACGAAGGTATATGGCAGTGCAGTTTAATACGAACCTGCCGCACCCCGTTAAGGACAGCATGAGTTTCGAAGGTCTTCTATTTTTTTTTCGGCTGTATGGCCGAGGACTGCGCCGTAGGCTCGAAGAGCGAGGGTGACCAAATCCGCTGGAGCTTCAAATGGGGAGGGGGGGGGGGTGTAGTTCAAACACGCGCACATTTTGTATTCCCGGTCCAGCACGTTCAAGTGTTACCACACCCACATTTACGTCACAGTGGCAGAATCGGTAGCCTTCCATCGTGCGGCTTACAATTCACAGGCCTCATCGTAAGAGAGCTTGAGATACACACTGCTGGAGACGACAGACAAGTGGATGCATAGCAGGTCTTTCGAGTCACTTCTCGTAAAAATCTCTGTGTTTCGTGGGCGTTGGGCCTGGGATATGTTGCGTCAAAATCAAGCTCCATCGTGACTCCGATACGAAAGAACCATCAAATGTCAAGAACGTAGCTATGACACTTGACGCTAGCGTGATGGCGCGATAAACAACAACAGACCCGGAAACGCGACACGGAGCAGCCGGCACTTGCGCAGACGGCTTCGTAAAATGGTGCCAGTATATTGAGACAATGCATTAAGAAATAATTACACGCAAGAAGTTTGAACGGCTTCCAAACGTCGTATCGATGTCAGATGGAGGAAGGAACTGATTTCACACGTGTTCTTCGTCAGATAGTGAGAGAGGAAGTTCAGAAGGCACTTGGATTGCACGGTGACCAAAAAACCGTGACGCTTCAAGAGGTCGTAAGGGAGGAAGTAGAACAGGTATTGAACCCAAACTCTCGTCTTCCATTCCCTATAAAACGGTGAAAAATTCGAGACCCAGGCGAAATTACGTTCCTACAATGCCGCATAAGGAACCTGTTTGGGTACCAAGCAAGACTGACGTCTGGAGGACCTAGGATAACCAACCAGTATGTTTCCACTGTGGAAGACCGGGACATGTGGTGCGCTATTGTCGAGATAGGCGGCGGATATTTGATGACGCCCGTGCTAGATGACAGCAGACCGATCGTAGCCGACTCCAATTCCGGGTCGACGAAGATGAACAAGAAGATGTGGGTTCAGGACGCCGTAGGTCACCATCGTCGCAAGCTAGCCGCTGGAGAGGACGCTCCCCAACACGCCGATCAAGGTCTCCATCACCGTTTAGAAGCTCCAGCCGATCACCTAGCGGCCGCAACTTGGAAAAGTAAAGGGTGCGGCCTTCCTTGGAGGTGAGGCCGCTGAAGAGAAAAATCCTCCGCCGTCGATCACTACAAAAATGATAGGAAACAACGTCGATATCCTCATGGATGGCCGACCAGCCCAAGGTCTTGTGGGCTCTGGAGCATCATATTCAGTCATTGCGGAGAAGATGGTACTCGCATCCGAGTGTGTGGAGAAACTGTGACGCATCAAGAGGTCGTAAGGGAGGAAGTAGAACAAGTATTGAACCCAAACGCTCGTCTTCCATTCCCTTTGAAACGGTGAAAAAGTCGAGACCCGGGATGAAGTGATCATTTCTGCAGTCAGCGCTAGAAAGGTAACTGTCGTGTGTCACGCCATGCATGAACCCATGGATCTTGTAGTGGAATGTAAGAGAAGCATACCACTGGAGAATAACCTGGTCTTCCCAGTCTCTGTCGTCTCGTTTAAAAACGGATTCGGTGAATTGTGGATAGTTAACTGTCGCCGGAAACGCAGATCCTTTCAAGACGCATGTGCGTAGCAAATGCTGAGCCGTTAATTGCGGAACAGCTTAGCGTCATAGAAACCTCCGATTCCGAGTCCGTGGGTAAAATTGGCGCTACCACTACGAGACAAGATCTTCTAGCTCGACTATCACCAGATCTCACTAAGGAACAACAAAAGAGGCTACTTGCCATTCTTCAAGAGTTCTCTGAATGCTTCAATCCACAGGTGAAAAGCAAATTAGACAAATCGACGATGAAGCACCGGATTAGCACTGGAGACCACCAACCAATAAGCCAGAGAGCATACCGTGTGTCAGCAATGGAACGTCGGATAATTCGGGACGAGGTAGAGAAACTGATGAAGAATGACATCATTCAGCCTTCGCAGAGTCCATGGTTGTCACGAGTGGTTCTCGTCAGGAAGAAGGATGGCAGTTGGCGCTTTTGTGTTGATTAACGGAAGCTTAATACGGTAACTAAAAAGAACGTTTACCCCCTTCCACGAATTGACGATAAACTAGATTTTCTGAAGGGGACTAAGTTTTTCTCAACCATGGACATGCACTAGGGATACTGGCGAATCGAAATAGACCAGGCTCGTCGTGAGAAAACTGCACTCATCACCCCCCGAGGGTCTGTATGCGTTTAAAGTAATGCCGTTTGGTTTGTGTAGTGCACCAGCAACTTTTGACCGGATGACGGATAATCTTCTAAGTCACCTGAAGTGGACGATATGTGTTCGTTATTTAGATGCCATTATAGTATTCTCAGAGACATTTGATGAACACGTAAAAAGACTGGGGGCCGTTCTTAAGTGTCTCCAACAAGGCGGACTGAAACTTAATCCAAGAAAGTGTTCTTTGGAGCAAAAGAAATCAAAATACTTGGACATCTAGTGTCCAACGAAGGTGTGCGGCCAGACCCAGAAAAGGTGAGATCTGTAACGGAATTTCCTATTCCTAAAAGTATTAGAGATGTGAGAAGATTCCTCGGATTATGTTCTTATTACCGTCGTCTTATCAAAGACTTTTGTATCAAAGCCAGGCCACACCAAGAGTTGTTAAAAGCTGATGCTTAATTTATCTGGGGTAGTGCTCAACAAGATTCTTTCGACGTGCTGCGAAAAGCTCTGACGACTGACCCTGTATTTGGTCTGTATGAGGAGAGAGCACCTACAGAACTACACACAAATGCCAGTAGGTATGGGGTCGGTGCTGTTCTGGTGCAAATTTCGGATGGAAAAGAGAAGGTTATAGCCTATGCTTCTAGGACACTTACAAAGGCCGAGAGAAACTACTCAGCTACAGAAAGAGAATGTCTTGCTGTGATATGGGCCATGTGCAAATTTCGGCAGTATCTCTATGGAATGCCGTTTACAGTTGTTACAGACCATCATTCACTTTGTTGGTTGACAGGTCTTAAGGATCCAACAGGACGACTCGCCAGGTGGCCACGACATCTTCAAGAGTATGACATTACCATAGTGTACAAAAGTGGAAGAAAACACCAAGATGCCGACTGTCTCTCAAGAAAACCTGTACAAAACCATCAAGACTTTGATGAAGATAGAGACTGTCTTGCTGCACTCCTGGATCTCTCTGCTGAGCTGAAGAAGGACGCCGAGGTATCTCAAATTATGCTTGCCGTAAATCGGTCAGAGGAAGTGAAAGTACAATTTAAGGTAGTTTATGGATTGCTTTCCTAGAAAAACTTTGATCCGTTTGGAAAGAGGTGGCTACCAGTGATTCCTAAACACATGCGCTTAGATGTTCTACAGAAATTCTATGACGCACCTGAGGCCGGACGTTTAGGATTTATTAAGACATGGAAGCAGTGGTTGGGAAGAGAGTGAGACAGGGTTGTAGCCTATCCCCTTTGTTATTCAATCTGTATATTGAGCAAGCAGCAAAGGAAACAAAACAAATCGGAGTAGGAATTAAAATACATTGAGAAGAAATAAAAACTTTGAGGTTTACCGCGACATTGTAATTCTGGCAGAGACAGCAAAGGACCTGGAAGAGCAGCTGAATGGAATGGACAGTGTCTTGAAAGGAGGATATAAGATTAACATCAACAAAAGCAAAAAGAGGATAATGGGATGTAGTCGTATTAAATCAGGTGATGCTGAGGGTATTAGATTAGGAAATGAGTCACTTAAAGTAGTAAAGTTTTGCTATTTGGGGAGCAAAATAACTGATGATGGTCGAAGTAGAGAGGATAAAAAATGTAGACCAGGAATAGCAAGGAAAACGTTTGTGAAGAAGAGAAATTTGTTAACATCGAGTATAGATTTGAGTGTCAGGAAGTCTTTTCTGAAAGTATTTGTATGGAGTGTAGCCATGTATGGAAGTGAAACGTGGACGAAAAATAGTTTAGACAAGAAGAGAATAGAAGCTTTCGAAATGTGGTGCACCAGAATAATGCTGAAGATTAGATGGGTAGTTCAATAACTAAGCCAGTCAGAGTGGTCGTGCTGTTATAGGCGCTACAGTCTGGAACTGAGCGACCGCTACGGTCGCGGGTTCAAATCCTGCCTAGGGCATGGATGTGTGTGATGTCTTTAGGTTAGTTAGGTTTAATTCGTTCTAGGTTCTAGGCGATTGATGACCTCAGAAGTTAGGTCGCATAGTGCTCAGAGCCGTTTGAACCATCAATAACTAATTAGGAGGTATTGACTAGAAATGGGGAGAAGAGGAATTTGTGGCACAACTTGACTAGACGAAGGGATTGGTTGGTAGAACATATTCTGACTCATCAAGGGATCACCAATCTAGAACTGGAGGGCAGCGAAGAGGGTAAAAGTCGTAGAGGTAGACCAATAGATGAATACATTAAACAGGTTCAGAAGGATGTTAGTTGCAGTAGGTACTGGGAAATGAAGAAGCTTGCACAAGATAAAGTAGCATGGAGAGCTGCATCAAACCAGTCTCTGGACTGAAGATCACAACAACAACAAACAAGACATACGATAGGATCCGCAAGAGATTTTTCTGGCCAGATTTATTTAAGGGGGTCCGTCACTATCTGTCGCACTGTCGAGAGTGCTAGAGGAGAAAGGCAGATCCTCAGAAACCGTCTGGCCGATTCATACCAATTCCACCAGCCAAAACGCCTTTCCAGCGTGTTGGGATTGAGCTCCTCGGACGATTTCCAGCGTCTGCTAGTGGCAATAGATGGATTATTGTTTGCACTGATTATTTGACACGCCTTGCCTTACAAAAGCAGTGAAAACATCCGAAGCATTTGTGGCAGCCAAATCCATCATGGAAGACATTGTACTAAAACACGGTGCCCCAACGTCGGTAATTATGGATCGAGGGAAAGTTTTTCAGTCGGATCTTGTGACCGAGATAAACCGTTGGTGCAACAATATTCATTACATGAGGACTGCCTACCATCCGCAAACTAACGGGCTTACTGAACTCCTTAATAAGACCTTGGTCGATGTTGAGCAGAGTAATTGAGATGAGGTGCTAACTTTCGTGACGTTTTCCTACAACTTCGCCAAACAAGGCCTACAGGATTTTCGCCATTCTTCCGGGTGCATGGGCGTGAGGCGATCACGACGATGGACACAGTGTTTCCATTACATCCTTATGACGAATACAACGTCCAGGTGTTAACTAGAGCTTAGGAAGCTCCTCAGTTAGCTCGACTCCGCGTGCTGCAGGCTCAAGAAAACGATGCCGAAGGTATGACGCGAGCCACCGCCCTGTTGTCTACCAGCTTGATGACCTCATCTGGATCTTCACTCCTGATCAGGAGGTTGGTCTCTCTGAGAAGCTCCTCAGACGTTGCTTTGGACCTTATAAGGTTGCCTGATTGTACTTATGAAGTTGAAGATTTTGACCCCGACACAAGACTACGAAAGATCAAAGATACGGTCCACGTCCTTCGAATGAAGCCCTATAAGGATCCTGCAACCCAGGACAGGCAACAAGTGGTAGGTGAAGAGCATAGCGCAAAGGAAGTTCTAAGATCACCGCCACATCAGTCATCAGGAATCGGAGTATGCAGGACCGATGACTCGTTCCCGGACTAGGAGGACGCAACACCGAGACGCTTGTAAGTAGGCTGTTTAGGTTTTTATGTTGGTAACGCCACGTAGCGCTCTGTAGGAAAATCACTGGCTGTGCTGTGTGCAGTCTGTGGCTGGACTGTATTGTTGTCTGCCATTGTAGTGTTGGGCAGCGGCAGCTGGATGTGAGCAGCACGTAGCGTTGCGCAGTTGGAGGTGAGCCGCCAGCAGTGGTGGATGTGGGAAGAGAGATGGCGGAGTTTTGAAATATGTAAGAATGGATGTCACGAACTGATATATATATATATTATGACTATTAAGGTAAATACATTGTTTGTTCTCTATCAAAATCTTTCATTTGCTAACTATGCCTATCAGTAGTTAGTGCCTTCAGTATTTCGAATCTTTTATTTAGCTGGCAGTAGTGGCGTTCGCTGTATTGCAGTAGTTCGAGTAACGAAGATTTTTGGTGAGGTAAGTGATTTGTGAAAGGTATTGGTTAATGTTAGTCAGGGCCATTCTTTTGTAGGGATTTTTGAAAGTCAGATTGCCTTGCGCCAAAAATATTGTGTGTCAGTTTAAGCACATTCGTGTATAATTGTTCAAATGGGACGTTTCATATGGCGACACATAGCTGAGGATACCTCACTGGAATCTTCTGATTTTTTTCTTGAAGTTTGTGTAATTAGTGTAGCTTTTGTTTATTGCTAGCGTGTAATTATAGACAGAATTTCCTTTGTAGTTGTAGTTTTTCATTGTTGTACAGTAAAACAGTTGTGGCATGCATGTAGATTTGCAGCAAGTATTTCGCAGCTGCGCTTGCAATTAACGAGATATTACTTTCAGTGCTACGTTAATGTGTTTCCTTATTTTGCTCTTCAAATTGTGCTTTTCTGTGTTATCGAGTGAAATATTGTTACAATAATGGCGTGTGAAAAACGTAATACTTGGCTCCAAAGTAATCTGAGAAATGACAGTGAAGACAAAAGCAGTGTGTTAGCGCCACCGAGTAATGAATCAACTAATGTTCAAAGTAGTAGTTTGGTAATTGTACATAGGGAAATGGAGCGGGTTTCAAATAATGGTGTAGGCAGTAAAACAATTAGTGAACAGGAAAGCATTATCGATCAATCGGTCGGCAACAGCTCGCGTCAGGAATCCGAAATGACAGGACACAATCTTGCAAACACTGTAGATTCAGGTTTTGCGTCCTCACCGTTTTCTCAAATAAATCAAGACACATTTTCTGCTTTTCAAAATGAGAATATTGCCGGTTCAAATGCACTGTCGAATAGCACTGAGGAACATGTTTCAGACACCAGTGCACTGTTATTACAGTTAATGCATCAAATGGAACAAAGGCTACAAAAGTTAGACACAACGCTTGAACAAAATCAGACACAAATGGGACAAAATCTTCAAAAGTTAGACACAATGGAACAAAATCTTCAAAAGTTAGACACCTTGGAACAAAATCAGAGACAAACACAGCAAAAGCTTCAAACGTTAGACAAAATGGAACAAAATCCGAGACAAACACCGCAAAAGCTTCAAAAGTTAGACACAATGGAACAAAATCTTTGGAAGTTAGACACCACACTTGAACAAACACGTGAAGATTTAATTACTGAGTTACATAACATTGAATCGAAATGTCAAAAAATCTGTAATGACGTAAAAACACAAATTTGTGAGCATTTCCACCTATTTTTTCGCGGCATGAAAATGCATTACAGAATCACGAAGCAGCCATAAAAGAACTGCAAACTATTGTTCGTGAAAATCACGACACCTTGCAAGCTAAAATGGACTGAGTTGCATCCACCGATTCGGTTACGCAACTTGCAAGAACTCAGGAAAACTTAAAGGACACAGTAGATTCGATTTCAACACAAATGGACACTTTGAAACTTGGTTCAGAAAAACACACTGAGGAAATGTATTCACTATCGGATCAGTTCACTAACTTATCTGCAAAGGTAGATGATGATCTGAATGACACAAGACCTGTAGCCATCACTGACACAGAAGAGTATGAACAAATTAAGAAATTCAAACAAAATCAGAATCAAATTAATACGCAATACAAAAGAGAAATCCGGGAAGTTCAAGATCAGTTGACACAGGTAATATAAAAATTACATATTTCAGAGGACACTCGTGCTCCAACACGGGAAGAGGAACTTAGAAATACGGAAAAGCCACAAAATAACAACACAGGGCATTTCGGAAATCATGAAAGAAATTGGCAAGGTGCACCGAATTTTGAGATGGAACCGCCGAAACGACGTAACAATGACCGATATGCTACTCGGCGACACGATGATTTTGACCATTAGCTGTTCATTACTGCACGTAAATTCAAAAAAATTTAAGAATTCTGGCAACGACATTCTTCCACAAGCGTGGCTCCATCAATTCTTTCATAGTTTTCCTCCCAACTGGTCATTGGAGCACAGGTTAGAATTTATGTGTGGCTACTTGGAGAATGAACCAGCTGTAAGAATGCGATCGGTCATTCACGATTGTCACAGTAAGGAGAATTTTGTCATGCCTTCCTCTCAGCATATTGGTCTCAAGCTACACAAGACCGAATAAAACATAGCATAATAATGATGAAACATTTCGAACAATATGAATTTTCCAGTCTTGTGAAATATTTTGAAGATATGTTGCACAAGAATCAGTACCTGTCAAACCCAGACAACCCCTCAGAACTCATCCGCATTTGCTTAACTAAATTACCTGAACATTTACGACATATTATTTTGGCAGGACGTTGCAAAGACGACATTGAAGCTTTTCAGGGACTGTTACAAGAACTACAAATTGACATTGACAATAGCGGAATACGGAAACAGGAGCACAACAATTACAGGTCACACCTGTCACAAATCCGCGATGACAGAAATAACACACGACAACGTAAATCGTGACCAAAACAGACACCAAACGTATGACAACCGTTGGCAGAGTAGTAATAATTACAGGGAAAGATCACCTCTCCGCGGTAATGACTCTCACAGAGACAATCAGAGAAACAGACAATATGGAAACCAAAATAAATATTATCAGGGGAGACAGAATAACTTTAGACGCAACGGTCCAGCGCGCAGTTACGATTCAGGGAGAAATTCTCCACCACGTGACCGACAAGGAAGAAACTATGGAATCTACCGACATGACGACAGACGATATGATCGTAACGATAGACCTGAATTGCAGCAGAACTGGCGGGATTCAAACAGAGCAGGGCCCTCTCGACAAGGTGACTTTGTAGAAGTTAGGTCTCCAAATCCCAATAACGACGCGCACCAACAAAGACACAATAGGCAATGACTCATACCGCTGGCAGCCACAAAACGTACGCATGAAACTGACGACGCAGCTGCCGTAGCTAGTAATTACTTAGAAATGGAAGACATTACGGACATCTTACTCCAGGAACACGACGTAAAACATAACAACATTGCATATCCTGTGATTCACATTACTGTTAATGACGTAAAATTTACGGCAGTACTTGACTCAGGCAGTCCCATTTCAGTAATTAGTGAAACAGCTTTTAGCAAATGCAACACATCGAACGATTGCCCCACACTTCCGTTACACAAGATTAAATTACAAGGTGCAGTCATTGGAAAAAGTGTAGCAGTACGCCAACAAACCAACTTAGAATTCTGTTGTCAAAGCCACAGCTTCTCTATGAACTTTCTTATTGTTCCATTATTGTCGACGGAAATTATACTGGAAGTAGAGTTCTTGAGTGAATACAAAGCAATCTTAAACTTTGACGATGCTGAAATAAGTTTAGAGAAAGAAGGTAAGTCAATAGCTTTGAAATTTGAAGATTGGCTCTCAAATCATGAAATTAATCGGCTTTACCTTCTGTTAGACAACAGTTCGGAATTTTCTACGGAACTAGACACTGACAATCACTCTGCAAGTACTGACAGGGATGATATCGACGGCATATTTGAAACTAATGAGTTAATTCAGAATGAAATTCAAACAATTGAGAATTAGAATGACACTGATACGCAGGACCCTTTTGAGATTTTACAAGCACATTCCACAGTTTTTACTCGAAAAACAGGAACAATCAAGGGATTTGAATACCAACTTCGTGTTCGTGAGCAGACTAAATTTTGTGTTAGACCATATGTAATTCCAGCACATTATACGGACCGTGTTAGAACAGAAATACAATCTATGCTTGACGAGGGCATTATTGAGCCTGCAGTAAGCTCATACAACAACCCATTACATGTTGTTGAGAAGAAAAATGGATCGATCAGGCTTGTCTTAGATTCGAAACAAATTGTAAGTACGCTGTTTAGGTTTTTTTATTGGTAACGCCGCCGCCACGTAGCGCTCTGTATGAAAATCACTGGCTGTGCGGTGTGCATTCTGTGGCTGGTTTGCATTGTTGTCTGCCACTGTAGTGTTGGGCAGCTGGATGTTAACAGCGCATAGCGTTGCGCAGTTGGAGGTGAGCCACCAGCGGTGGTGGACGTGGGGAGAGAGATGGCGGAGTTTTGAAATTTGTAAGAATTGGTGTCATGAACTGACATATATATTATGACTATAAAGGTAAATACATTGTTTGTTCTCTATTAAAATCTTTCATTTGCTAACTGTGCCTATCAGTAGTTAGTGACTTCGTAGTTTGAATCTTTTAGTTAGCTGGCAGTAGTGGCGTTCGCTGTATTGCAGTAGCTTGAGTAACGAAGATTTTTGTGAGGTAAGTGATTTACGCAAGGTATAGTTTAATGTTAGTCAGGGCCACTCTTTTGTAGGGATTATTGAAAGTCAGATTCCGTTGCGCTAAAAATATTGTGTGTCAGTTTAAGCACAGTCATGTACAATTTTTCTAAGGGGACGTTTCAAAATAAATACTATCATTATTCCTGAAACGGACAGGCCGCAAACGTTGGAAGAACTTCTTCAAAATTTTAATGGTGTAAAAGTGTTGTCTTCCATTGATCTCAGATCCAGCTTTTATCGGATCGAACTTCATCCAGAATGTAGAAAATACATAGCTTTCCTTTGTTTCGGCGTTTGTTATCAGTTTCGGAAACTTCCTTTTGGTTTGAACATTTCTTCGTCAGCATTCATTCGCGGGCTAAATTCTATATTAGCTGAGTGCTTAAAACGACACATCACCTTATATGTGGACAATATTCTGATAGCAGAAGCCTCATGGGAATAACATAATCGCATCCTCAACAGCGTGTCACATCTTTTTGCAGAATCTGTAATTACAGTTAACATGGAAAAGTCTGAATTCGGTAGGACAAAGGTGACGTTTTTGGGACATATTATTTCTTCTGAAGGCATTCAGCCGGATCCTGAAAAGTTAGAAGCAATCAGAGCCATTCCAGTTCCATCCACAAAAAAAAAGTCCGCAGTTCTCCAGGTCTCGTAAATTTTTACCATCGTTTTCTGAATATGCAAATTCTAGTTACACTGGAAAAAATACTACTTGGAACTGGGACGAACAGGCACAGTTGGAATTCAATTCTTTGAAAGAATCGCTACTTAATGCGCCAATACTAGCTCATCCAGATCTGTCACAAGATTTCTGCCTTAGCACGGATTCTTCTAAAGTCGGTCTTGGTGCCCATTTATTTCAAGAAACCATAGAAAATGACACTACCGTTTAGAAAACCATTGCTTTTGCTAGCCGAGTACTAACAAAATCTGAAAAAAATTATTCCGTTACTGAATTAGAAGCTTTAGCTATCGTTTGGGCATTTAACAAATTCCTTTTCTTTCTTTATGGTAAGCACATAAAAGTATACAGTGATCATCGTGCATTACAATTTCTTATGTCTTCAAAATTAAATCATGACAGGTTAAAACATTGGGCATTGTTTCTGCAAGAATTCCACTTCACAATAGTCTACATTTCCGGCAAGGAGAACATTGTTGCGGACACACTGTCACGCGCACCGGCTGGGCTTGAGAAAAGTAACACAGAAAGCAACCTCGAGAGAAATTTCAGTATTCTTTACATCCAGAAAGTCGCCTTTGAAAACTTCATCACCACATCTTTAAAGTACATTGCTCATGAACAAGATAAAGATCCGATTTGGAAAGACATCAAAAGTAAATAGCATGAAAAGACACACACACACACACACACACAGATTCGGCATTATTATCTGGTTAGAAACAACATACTGTTCAAACGATGCACTGTTCATGACAAGCTATGGGTACTTTGCATTCCAGACGATTTTGTTAATAAGCTCATTTGGTACATTCATTTCAGCTATGCACATTTTGGTCCACGAAAATGTTATCATATTCTTCGAACGACTTGTTATTTTATCAATATGGAAAAGAGAATTCGAAGAGTCTTGTCTATTTGTAAACTTTGTCAAAAGGCGAAACCATCTACTGTCTCGCATCGTGCTCCATTGTTTCATATCATTCCTTCTAAATTACAAGAATTTGCTGCTGTTGATCTCTTGGTACCGCTTGTCAGAACATCTAATGGATTTTCGTACGTTCTAGTCGCTGTTGAACTTACTTCAAAAATTTGTTTCTTTCACTCCGTTACGTAAAGCCACTGGACGGTCTGTATCCAACGCCTTTGTTAAAAATTTCTTACGTGAAGTTGGACACATTAGTAAAGTCATTTCAGATAACGGACCGCAATTCAGATCTGCTGTTTGGTCACGCATGCTTCGTAACCATAAAATCAAGTATGTTTTTATTTCATTGTACTCACCACATTGTAACCCGTCTGAACGGATTATGAAATAAATCAATAAGCTTTGCAGACTTTATTGTCATAGAAAGCATCAGCATTGGGACAGATATTTACACTTATTTCAAAACGTGCTGAATGAAATGCCTCATGATTCCATTGCTTTACCACCTGTTCTTGTACTGAAGAATAAAGAACCACCGAACAGAATCAGAGAGCTTGTACCTTTTCCGAATACACGTAAACTTCGACACAAACACATAACTGATTTGGCTATAAAAAATATAAATTCTGCTGCAGACAAAAGGAGAAAATTACATGGTAAAGTAAATGCAAAGAAATTATATATTGGTCAGAAAGTTCTCATTAAAGCTCATTCATTGTCACATAAGAAGAAACACTTGAGTCACAAATTCTTTCTAGTTTCCAATGGACCTTACAGAATCCGACGTATACCACATGATAATTGCGTTGAAGTTGAAACTCTGCGTACTAGGAAGAGTAAAGGTTTACACCACATTTCACATGTAAAACCGTTTATTGAAAGATAATCTGCTTTTTAACTTTGCCTTTGCCATAAAACATTTAACTTCACATTTCTAGTATGCTTTGTCACACTGAGAAACTGCTAACATGCAACAATGTTTTGAAGTTAACTATCCAGTCTAGAACCTAGGGAACATTTTTAAACAGAAATTACGAATGCATTGTTATAGTGAACAGATGACACAGTGTTGCTATTTGTACATTCTTGCTTGTTAGTTGCACGATTATGTAAAGACTATAAGGCTTACATACTTAGAACATCTGCTGTTAATGAGATTTTAATGCAACATTTTGGTTTATTTGACAAGACATTCTTTATTTGAAGTACTTTCTGTGAGATTAAAGATGACTTAGCATTTGGTTTCTTTGATAGGTACGCGATTATATCACGACGCTACTAATGTGTGACACAATTTACATTGTGCTTTTGGGGTGTTTCTGTTTTATATCTGCACAGTTTTTCTGAATTCTTCTGGAAAGGAAAACATGTTTTAGTAGTAACTTTGTGGTATAGCTACAAAGAGACAGCCTTTTCCGTAGCACAGCAATACGTTACAGTACAGTATTTACTTCATCATGGCTATAAGCGTAGTAACTACGATATCTATAAGCAAAGCATTTCACTTTTGTTTATCATGAGGTAAATACATTGACTTCTGCAGAACTTAGATTTCGGAGAACGATAACTACGACACTTCCACAGAGATTATCTTACAACAAGATGCACAGTTTAGCGCTACAGTACACGTATTGCAGTGATTAATTTTGTACTTAAAACATTTATTTTTAAAGATATTTGAAGTACAATGATACAAAGGTTTTCCATGATACATTTCATTCCATTGCTGTAATCTGTAACACTTGAGGATGTAATTACATTAAGATGACTTCAGACTTATGACACTGTATTTTGTCTGTACTTTGTGAACTGTTCGTATTTTTTCGGAACCATTGTGATACTATGAGAGCTTTGAATGACGTATTTGGTATGGGATCATGATTTTTGAAGTACGTTTGAGGTAGATGACACTTTTGACATGAGCAGAGATTTTTTTTAGGTTTTGAAATTATTGGAGGAAGCGTCGACGATTTTGAGAATTTGACTGAGGTGTTATGATGTTATTATTACGATGACTATGTGTATTATGCTGTTGAGGTATGTTTATGATCAATAAGATGATGCTACCATATATGAGGAATTTGATTATGCTACGCATTTCTTAAGATGAAATATTGAAGAAGTGTCGACGAATATGTATATGTGTAACAAGGTAAGAATAATGAATAGTGTTTATGGACTCTGGTTTGTAAAAAGTTTGTTGGAAACCAAGAATCGTACTTTGAGAGTTATGAGATGTATGTAAATGCGTGAATGTATTACAATGCCGACGAAAATTTTTTGGACACTGTTATATCAATAGGATTTTGTTTCTACAGATTTGTAACGCAAATTCTTGACCTGTGAAATTTTTTATGTGAGACTGCCACTGTAGGGGAAACTGGTGTCGTAAATATTTTGGTAAGACAGTTAAGTCAACACCTGCACGTAATGTGTCGTGGGCACCCAGCTGCGCGACAGCCACCTTACAAAAGAAAGCCATTAGGTAAAAAAAAAAAGAGGCCATTATCCTCGCTATTGACATTCCTTTGTAGAAAGCATCGCAAAAACGACATGCTCATTACTTGGAAAGATACTTTCTTACATCTGCATACCTGATAATGACAAGCGTCTTTCTACGAGAGTTGAGAGTATTTGTACTAACTTATGAAATGTCACATGACTATTGAATGATCTTTTTACGCTTTGCCTTTCGTAGTTGCTTATTTCATTTGATAACTGGTTTCCAGCTGTGTTGCAGCATTGGTTTTATAAAAGAAAATAAAATGCATTTGCTAATGTGAACACTTTCTGCCAACAGATTTATTAAATAATAATTTTATGATCCACATTCTTCGAAAAAGGAGTACTTGGAAAGGAAAGAACAATAAGAAGGGATTAATAACAGTTTCTGCATACTTAATTTTCTTTTCAACTACTTGGTAATATCTTTTGTAGAATTAGTTTTGTGGTGCACCACTTTAATGACATAGATATTAATATGTGAATGAACATTTCCCTTTTCTGCATTGTAGTCTTTACTTTAATATTTTTTCTGCTTGAGCTTTGTCATGTTTAGATATAAGTTATTCCATTTGCTGCTGCTGTTTGCCATGCATAGTGATACTGTATTTCACTTTGTATTACTCTGTTAAGCCAGTTTTATTACTGATTTATATTTCTTGTTGCTGTTCATCGCTTCATATTAGTTGTAATATTGCAATTGCTTTGCCAATTTCCATTTTTTGTCATTGCTGCTTGTGTTAATTGTTTTGCGCTGGTGCATTACCTCGTCCCTTAGTTTAGCATATGAGCTCAGTAGATTTAAGTTAGCTTAAGAGGGGTAGACTGTATAAGAGAATGAGTTGCGATGAATTGGAAGGCATGCATTGAGAAGCTATAAAAAATTGTTTGGCCAAAAAAGTATTTCGAAATAGGATATGAACAAAACAGTAGGGTTTAGGGACAACAGGTTTAGGTAGTATTTTCTTGGAAATAAATGATGAGGTAAGATACTGGAAAATAAATAATGAAGTAACAAATATGTGAACATATAAATACAGAAAGCATGCTTGGATAGGATCTTTTTGGTGGAAACAAATGTTGAAATAAGACGAAAGATCTATGGAATGAAGTTTTGGGTTGGACTGCAGTACCAAATGTTACCCTGAAAACAACCCCTGTCCTTTCTTTTTGTGTTATCCCACTATGTGTTTGTGTAACCTTGTGTATTTGTTTTCTCCCTGTCTCTGTGTACTGTTTCATAGAATTTTTTCTCTTCTAATACTAAGCAACATTCACTATGATGAGGAATACTGTTATCCTCAAATATAATTTGCATTAATAACATGTTATTTACCTCATAAAGATGTTTACCCATTATTTATTCTGTTTTGTTTTAATGCTCATGTGTGAAGTTGATGTTTCAAAAGATATTCTGATCTTTTATGTATGTAATTATGTCATAATTCTTGTAACACTGATGTACATGTTTATTTCTATTCTTTTGTAAAGCCTGTTTTACTACAAATGTTATCTGTATTGTTATGTTCTTTAATTATGTATTTTGTACCTTTGTTATTGTATTCTTATGTAATAAAATTGTACTTGACACCAGTTGATCAAATTAAGTAATTTGTAAGTTACATTTCACTACACACGTTTCTGTTGGTCATAGTATATGGACAATATGTGAGAAGTAGGGACTGTTAGTGTTTGCACATGTGTTGACAATTCAGCAAGGGGCTGGATAACAGCATTGCTGGTTCTAAAGTCATTTCAAACAAATTTTTTGTGAGTGGACAAGTGGTGGTTTATGTAGTTGCTATATTCTCTGCAAGACTCTTCGATGGTGATTGTGCACCTTCAAGGTCGCAACAGATGGCTGCTGGCAGTCTCTACAAGGATTACAGTGGGTCAACAGCACCTTTGATGACCCACCAATACCATTATTTCTGTAGTGAGTCTGCACCTTTGATGACCAACCAATACCATTATTCCTACAAGGACTGCAGTGGGTCTGCACCTGTGATGACCCACCACTAACATACTCTCTACCAGGACTACAGTGGGTCTACTCTGTGGCGACCTACCTACCAATATTCTTCAAAACTTCTAATGACTCTGCTGTGGGTTTGCTCTTTTGTGGCCCATTACCTGTCAGCATGTCAAGAGTCAGCACTGTCTTTCCGTTGGAAGGACAATACTACTTCTTCAAGACTGCATGGAAATCCACTACTTCCGTGTGCATTTTCTTTTACTTCTCAGACATTGAGCAAAAACACTGCTATTTTACTGTGATGAACGATCAGGACTGTCTTTATGGACTGTGAGAAAATTTTAGCTTTTGACCAACATTGTATCGATAAGTGTGTGCATTTCATTTCTTTGTTATTGTAATTATTAACAAATTTTTCAAATCTGTATCGGCCACTGCCCAAATCAATTTGTAAAATTATTTGTGGTGAACATGAGGGCTATGTAAGTAGGCTGTTTAGGTTTTTTTATTGGTAACGCCACGTAGCGCTCTGTAGGAAAATCACTGGCTGTGCTGTGTGCAGTCTGTGGCTGGTTTGTGTTGTTGTCTGCCATTGTAGTGTTGGGCAGCGGCAGCTGGATGTGAACAGCGCATAGCGTTGCGCAGTTGGAGGTGAGCCGCCAGCAGTGGTGGATGTGGGGAGAGAGATGGCGGAATTTTGAAATTTGTAAGAATGGATGTCATGAACTGATATATATATTATGACTATTAAGGTAAATACATTGTTTGTTCTCTATTAAAATCTTTCATTTGCTAACTATGCCTATCAGTAGTTAGTGCCTTCAGTAGTTCGACTCTTTTATTTAGCTGGCAGTAGTGGCGCTCACTGTATTGCAGTAGTTCGAGTAACGAAGATTTTTGGTGAGGTAAGTGATTTGTGAAAGGTATTGGTTAACGTTAGTCAGGGCCATTCTTTTGTAGGGATTTTTGAAAGTCAGATTGCCTTACGCTAAAAATATTGTGTGTCAGTTTAAGCACATTCGTGTATAATTGTTCAAAGGGGACGTTTGACTCTGTTCTCTCAAGGAGGGTGCAATGTCATAGAAGAAGCTGGGTAGCACAGACACCGTGGTGTAGTAGTTACGATATTAGACTGTTGCCCGGAGGGTTCTGTGTTTAAAGTTCACCTGCGCTGCAAAATTTTAATTTCTACATTCTACTCTATTCTACATTCCATTCTATTTCTACATTCGATAATTTCTACATTCAATTTGAGGACATTCTAGAAGTATCCACAAAAGTCTAGAATCATTGTACTGCAACGTTCTAATATATATATATATATATATATATATATATATATATATATATATATATACTCCTGGAAATGGAAAAAAGAACACATTGACACTGGTGTGTCAGACCCACCATACTTGCTCCGGACACTGCGAGAGGGCTGTACAAGCAATGATCACACGCACGGCACAGCAGACACACCAGGAACAGCGGTGTTGGCCGTCGAATGGCGCTAGCTGTGCAGCATTTGTGCACCGCCGCCGTCAGTGTCAGCCAATTTGCCGTGGCATACGGAGCTCCATCGCAGTTTTTAACACTGGTAGCATGCCGCGTGGACGTGAACCGTATGTGCAGTTGACGGACTTTGAGCGAGGGCGTATAGTGGGCATGCGGGAGGCCGGGTGGACATACAGCCGAATTGCTCAACACGTGGGGCGTGAGGTCTCCACAGTACATCGATGTTGTCGCCAGTGGTCGGCGGAAGGTGCACGTGCCCGTCGACCTGGGACTGGACCGCAGCGACGCACAGATGCACGCCAAGACCATAGGATCCTACGCAGTGCCGTAAGGGACCGCACCGCCACTTCCCAGCAAATTAGGGACACTGTTGCTCCTGGGGTATCGGCGAGGACCATTCGCAACCGTCTCCATGAAGCTGGGCTACGGTCCCGCACACCGTTAGGCCGTCTTCCGCTCACGCCCCAACATCGTGCAGCCCGCCTCCAGTGGTGTCGCGACAGGCGTGAATGGAGGGACGAATGGAGACGTGTCGTCTTCAGCGATGAGAGT
Source organism: Schistocerca gregaria (assembly GCF_023897955.1). Taxonomy (NCBI): domain Eukaryota; kingdom Metazoa; phylum Arthropoda; class Insecta; order Orthoptera; family Acrididae; genus Schistocerca; species Schistocerca gregaria. Next base: position 814,895,747 of record NC_064920.1, on the reverse strand, counting down.
CGCTTCTGCCTTGGTGCCAATGATGGTCGTATGCGTGTTTGGCGCCGTGCAGGTGAGCGCCACAATCAGGACTGCATACGACCAAGGCACACAGGACCAACACCCGGTATCATGGTGTGGGGAGCGATCTCCTACACTGGCCGTACACCTCTGGTGATCGTCGAGGGGACACTGAATAGTGCACGGTACATCCAAACCGTCATCGAACCCATCGTTCTACCATTTCTAGACTGGCAAGGGAACTTGCTGTTCCAACAGGACAATGCACGTCCGCATGTATTCCGTGGCACCCAACGTGCTCTAGAAGGTGTAAGTCAACTACCCTGGCCAGCAAGATCTCCGGATCTGTCCCTCATTGAGCATGTTTGTGACTGGATGAAGCGTCGACTCACGCGGTCTGCACGTCCAGCATGAACGCTGGTCCAACTGAGGCGCCAGGCGGAAATGGCATGGCAAGCCGTTCCACAGGACTACATCCAGCAACTCTACGATCGTCTCCATGGGAGAATAGCAGCCTGCATTGCTGCGAAAGGTGGATATACACTGTACTAGTGCCGACATTGTGCATGCTCTGTTGCCTGTGTCTATGTGCCTGTGGTTCTGTCAGTGTGATCATGTGATGTATCTGACCCCAGGAATGTGTCAATAAAGTTTCCCCTTCCCGGGACAATGAATTCACGGTGTTCTTATTTCAATTTCCAGGAGTATATATATAGTTATAGAACGTTCCAGTATATATATATATATATATATATATATATATATATATATATATATATATATATATACTGTAAGTGTTCTGGCCGAAGAGAGTTTGTTCTGCGCTCTTGTATGTGCAAGTGCTGAGTAAACCTTCTTTAAGTGAAGTTAGTGTTCGTCATTCGTGTAATTACACCTTCTTCTACGTGAAAATATAACCATTGCATGGTTTTTTTTTATTTTTGCCTCCACAAGAGCCGGAAAACAACTGAAGGTGTTTAACATGTCGTCCAGCATTTCATTTATATTACCAAAAGGAAATGAACAGTCTTCATTGGGTTCCTTCGTGCTACTCTTTCATGATTGAGGTAAAACTTAACGTTAATGCACACTGAAGATACAGGGTGTTTCAAAAATGACCGGTATATTTGAACCGCAATAAAAACTAAATGAGCAGCGATAGAAATGCACTGTTTGTTGCAATATGTTTGGGACAACAGTACATTTTCAGGCGGACAAACTTTCGAAATTACAGTAGTTACAATTTTCAACAACAGATGGCGCTGCAAGTGAGGTGAAAGATATAGAAGACAACGTAGTCTGTGGGTGCGCCATTCTGTACGTCGTCTTTCTGCTGTAAGCGTGTGCTGTTCACAACGTGCAAGTGTGCTGCGGACAACATGGTTTATTCCTTAGAATAGAGGATTTTTCTGGTGTTGGAATTCCACCACCTAGAACACAGTGTTGTTGCAACAAGACGATGTTTTCAACGGAGGTTTAATGTAACCAAAGGACCAAAAAGTGATACAATAAAGGATCTGTTTGAAAAATTTCAACGGCCTTGGAACGTGACGGAAGAACTTGCTGAAAAAGGTAGGGCGACCGCGTACGGCAACCACAGAGGGCAACGCGCAGCTAGTGCAGCAGGTGATCCAACAGCGGCCTCGAGTTTCCGTTCGCCATGTTGCAGCTGCGGTTCAAATGACGCCAACGTTCACGTATAATCTCATGTGCCAGAGTTTACACCTGTATCCATACAAAAAACAAACGCGGCAACCCCTCAGCGCTGCTACCATTGCTGCACGATAGACATTCGCTAACGATATAGTGCTCAGGATTGATGACGGCGATATGCATGTGGGCAGCATTTGGTTTACTGACGAAGCTTATTTTTACCTGGACGGCTTCGTCAATAAACAGAACTGGCGCATATGGGGAACCGGAAAGCCCCATGTTGCAGTCCCATCGTCCCTGCATCCTCAAAAAGTACTGGTCTGGGCCGCCATTTCTTTCAAAGGAATCATTGCCACATGTTTCAGATCTGAAACGATTACTACATCACGCCAACTGGACATTCTTCGTGAATTTGTGGCGGTACAAACTGCCTTAGACGACACTGCGAACACCTCGTGGTTTATGCAAGATGGTGCCCGGCCACATCGCACGGCCGACGTCTTTAATTTCCTGAATGAATATTTCGATGATCGTGTGATTGCTGTGGGCTATCCGAAACATACAGGAGGCGGCGTGGATTGGCCTCCCTATTCGCCAGACATGAACCCCTGTGACTTCTTTCTGTGAGGACACTTGAAAGACCAGGTGTACCGCCAGAATGCAGAAACAATTGAACAGCTGAAGCAGTACATCTTATCTGCATGTGAAGCCATTCCACCAGACACGTTGTCAAAGGTTTCGGGTAATTTCAATCAGAGACTACGCCACATTATTGCTACGCATGCTGAATATGTGGAAAATATCGTACTATAGAGTTTCCCAGACCGCAGCGCCATCTGTTGTTGACAATTGTAACTACTGTAATTTAGAAAGTTTGTCTGCCTGAAAATGTACTGTTGTCCCAAGCATATTGCAACAAAGGGTGTATTTCTATCGCTGCTCGTTTAGTTTTTATTTCCGTTTCAATATACCAGTCATTTTTGAAACACCCTGTATTTACTGAAAGCTGACGCAAGTAGAACGTATCTTGTAAGGTACTGCAGGTTCTGCATAAAATCGAACGGGAGCCCTGCTGCCGGCCGCGGTGGTCTCACGGTTCTAGGCGCGCAGTCCGGAACCGTGCGAGTGCTACGGTCGCAGGTTCGAATGCTGCCTCAGGCATGGATGTGTGTGATGTCCTTAGGTTACTTAGGTTTAAGTAGTTCTAAGTTCTAGGGGGCTGATGACCACAGCAGTTGAGTCCCATAGTGCTCAGAGCCATTTTTTTTTTTTTTTTGAGATCCCTGCTGTGGTAGACCCAGTTTCAGTTTTCGCTTTAACTGTATGTAATTTCTTGAATAATTTGTCAGCACGCCTATTGTGCACTGTTACCTCGATTGTAGCAGTTTCAGTCTGGAACGGTGCTGCTGTTATTGTCACAGGTTCGAATCCTGCCTCGGGCAAGGTTGTGTGTGATGTCCTTAGGTTAGTTAGGTTTAAGTAGTTCTAAGTCTAGGGGACTGATGACCTCAGATGTTAAGTCCCATAGTGCTTAGAGTCATTTTAACTATTTGAACAGTGGCAGCCCTTCTACCAGTGATAACCTTAATTTTGAAACAATACTAAGTTTGAAGTTGGAGTTCACACTCATAAGCATGTTGTTGTGGTGGCACTCTGTCTCCTTTCCCATTTATATATGCTTCATTTTTTATTCTTGCTCTTTTTATGGCTATATATTTCGGAAACTCCACTACAGACTTCTTTTTCTTCATTATTTCCTGACAGTTGTCATTATTATCAGTAGTATCTGACATATTACCAACAACAGCGACAGAAATTGAGTAAATCAAAGAGTGGGAGGCAATATAGACTGTTCCCTCTGCTTAAAACAGTGATGAGAAATCAAAATTTTGAGAAAGCCGATATCTTTTGTACATGTTGGGTTTCCCTTCAATTTACGTGGTACAATGGCTGCTTAACAACACAGAAAACGCCAGAACATATGGCGTTCCTCCATATTATGATCGGCTTAAATGTTTACTGTCCAAAACCATAAGTAATGATGGCAAAAAATGAGCATTTGGAGTTTCTCAGTATTCCCATTCAAGTGATGCTGGTGACACAATGATAGCGATGTAAAATGTTCTTCATTAGGGGGATGGAATTTTGGAGGCTCCTGGCAACTAAGGTTACTACCCTTTAATAAATGCTGGGATGGATAACTTCCCGATCACAAGAAATGTAGAAAATGCTAATAGTTTACTACAAGTATCATAAGTAACATAACCAACTTGTTGCACCTATAGTTTATAAACATATGAAAGTTTAGTTTTAATAGTGTGTCAACACAAAAATTTCATTCTTATTTGTAATATATGGATTCGCTATTTAAGCATGAAACGAATTTGTAAATGAACATTTACAGGTAGAAAAAAAAGGGACAGAAAAAAAACTACGAAGAAAATGTCACACAGCAATTTGATAACTGTTTTGTATTTCTTAATGCATGTTTTGTGTTGCTCTTTGCTGCTTGCAGTAGCCCTTCACTTTTCTCCGTTATCTGTCAGAAAATTCAAAAATTCACCACAGCTTCTGAAAAGTCACTTTTGAAACTTCCTGGCAGATTAAAACTGTGTGACTGACCGAGACTGGAACTCGGGACCATTGCCTTTTGCAGGCAAGTTCTCTACTATCTGAGCTACCCAAGCACGACTCACGTCCCGTCCTCACAGCTGTACTTCTGCCAGTACCTCGTCTCCTACCTTTCAAACTTTAAAGAAGCTCTCCTGCGAATCTTTCGGAACTAGCATTCCTGAAGGAAATGATATTGTGGAGACAAAAGCTTAGGTCCCGAGTTCGAGTCTAGGTCCGGCACACAGTTTTAATCTGCCAGGAAGTTTCATATCAATGCACAATCCGTTGCACAGTGAAAATCTCATTCTGGAAGTTCACTTTTATTGGAAGTCCCATTTTCAGTAATGTCATGGACATCCGATTTATTCTTTTAATCACTGCTCTTATGCATACTGAAGAGTCTTTCAGCAAATGAGTGACTGGTAGGAATTGAAAATATGTATGATATAAGCCTAAGAAACTGGGAAAGGGAGACGTCAATAGTGATCTACTGCTTAAAAACAAATCTACCCAAATGTGTTCTCCTGCTTCACTTTTATTAAGTCATTCCCGAATCACAGAATTCATTGTACAGCTGATCTTCATCAAGGTTGAGATTCAGTTTCTTGGTAATCTTTAAAACATGTTGCCAGTGCAGACGAAAATTTTCTTGTTCTTTAAGGGAAAAAATTGTAAGCAGTTAGAACGCGTTTTCTCAGTGAAATCATTGGTTATGGACGAATAATTAATGCAACGAGACAAGAAAGATGGTGTAGCATTTTCAAAACTGCATCATTGCGATTTTGGTATTTCATCCACGATTTCATGATCTTTCTTTCCTAAGAATCTGTCTTGTTTCCTGCTCTCTAGCTTGCTCTTAATATCAGTTATTATTCTGTCCTACTCAACAGAAGTATATGATCTGTTTTTCGCTTTTCTTACAGCAGCCTCAAACAGGGATAAAATATGCTGCAGAAAACGTAAATAGGATTTAGAAATAGAATGTTCAGTTCGTACAGAATCGTGTTCTCCATCTGACGTCACAAACTGCCAAATCAGTTTCAAACAATCTTCTTCGTCCTTTCAGATAAAATATGATTTTATGGCAGGCCAGCTGTATACAGTTCTGTCAATTTTAGGACGTAGCAAGTGCCATCATGTACGGACGTGTCGTTATATTTCCTTAAACTCTGTCCTCACTAACTCTGGAAATTATCTCAGTGGTTGAACATTTGAGGCAGAGAAAATAAATTCACTGTAGATTTTGAATACACAATGAATACATAATGAATCACAATGAAATGTTTTAACCCAATATTTTACAGGGTTATTTGCAATTAGCTCTGGAAATGGATGGAGTTTTAATTTTTCAGTAACACAGGAGACGGACTGTTTTTGCTATGGTTCAATGGATGATTGTCAACTCAGATCAAATCCATTAGATTCTGTAGTGTTCTTTATTGCATGCAAAATATCTTTGTGGGTCTCTTGAGGGTTTCATAAAAATCTAGCAATCTATGGCATATCTTTTGGTTAGTATCGAAGTACTGAACTACATATGGAGAAGTTTTTATATTTCCTCGCTTTAAAGCATCTGAGGAGACAGAAAAATAAAAATCTTTATCTAGCTCGCCTGTGTCTGCATCTTGACTGCATTGGCCAAAAATATTTTCCGAGATAACAGTTGCTTAATTCTTCCACATGCAATTTTAGGTGCAATGCTACTGTCTGGAAACAAGGAATCGTGAGTTCTCATATGACAGTCCAATTACGAGGGTGAGTAAAGTGAAAACCTTAAATATTTTTTTAAATATTATTTATTGTGCAGAAGTGGTACAAAGCTCTATGACTTTTCAATATAACCTCCCCCACGGTCAATGCAAGACCTCCAACGCTTACAAAGTGCATAAATTCCTCTAGAAAAAAATTCTTTTGGTAGTCTGCGTAAACCACTCATGCACCGCGTGGCGTCCCTCTTCATCAGAATGGAACTTCTTTCCTCCCATTGAGTCTTTGAGTGGTCCAAACATATGGAAATCGCTTGGGGCAAGGTCTGGTGAGTATGGTGGATGAGGAAGACACTCAAAATGCAGTTCTCTGATTGTTGCAACTGTTGTACGGGCAGTGTGGGGCCTTGCATTGTCATGTTGCAAAAGGACACCTGCTGACAGCAATCCACGTCGCTTTGATTTGATTGCAGGGCGCAGATGATTTTTAGGAGATCTGTGTATGATGTACTGGCGACAGTGGTTCCTCTAGGTAATGTAATGCTCCAAAATGACGCCTTTATCGTCCCAAAAGAGGTTCAGCAAAACCTTCCCTGCTGATGGTTCTGTTCGAAACTTCTTTGGTTTTGGTGATGAGGAATGGCGCCATTCCTTGCTCGCTCTCTTCGTTTCCGTTTGGTTGAAGTGAACCCAGGTTTCGTTCCCAGGAACGATTCTTGCAAGGAAGCCATCACCTTCTCGTTCAAAGCGCCGAAGAAGTTCTTCACAAGTATCAACATGTCGTTCTCTCATTTCAGGAGTCAACCGCCGTGGCACACATCTTGCAGACACTTTTGTGAACTGGAGCAAATCATGCACGACGTGGTGTGCTGGCCCATGACTCATCTGTAAACATGCTGCAATGTCATTCAGTGTCACTCGGCGGCTTCCTTTACTATGGCTTCAACTGCTGCAATGTTCTGTGGAGTCACAACTCATTGTGCCTGACCTGGACGAAGAGCATCTTCCACTGAAGCCACGCCATTTGCGAACTTCCTACTCCATTCGTAGACTTGCTGCTGTGACAAACATGCATCACCGTACTGAACCTTCATTCGTCTATGAATTTCAATAGGTTTCACACCTTCACTACGCAGAAACCGAATAACAGAACGCTGTTCTTCCCTGGTGCAAGTCGCAAGTGGGGCGGCCATCTTTATACTGATACTGCGACGGTATGTGTGCATCTGCACTATACCGCTACCTACAGGCCATTCTGCACGCTGTTTGTAGCACGCTTACCAACTTTCAGGATAATGGCGCGAAATTTCTATTTGTTATTAAAAATTTAAGGTTTCATTTGACTCACCCTCGTACTTGAAGCTAAGGCCCGGTTTTACACTCTGTTAAACAGATGTAACTTCAGTACGAATCACGGCATCTTCTTCGGACGTATATTTCTTCACGAAAGACGTCTTAATTGTTTTATTTTTCGACTCTGCAGTTGTGCCAGCATGTGTTTTGGTGTCTACTGATGATCCACTACTGCTTTTCTTCCTCCACATTTTATCGAAAGCGTGAAGGGGCAAATCACTTTTCTTCCATTAGCCACGAAACAGAAGAAGCTGACGAACTCTCCTCATCGTTAGAGGAAGGATCACACATCTTTTCCGAATGCCGGTCCTTTTCAGTTCTAATATGTTCAAATTGGACGTGAAACGCGTTGGCAACTTAACTGCCCAATAATCCCTAAGTGGACAGGCAAATGTGTATTTGGAATCGTGTAAAGTGATTGAAGGAGGAAATTCACATATCTTTCTTTCTCTTCGTTCGCTTGATTCTCAAATTCCGCACAAGGCTGGATAAAAATTTGTCCCCAATCCCTTTACCGGTCATCCTGGACAGTTCTTCCAATTACAGGCCAGCCTCGCCGAAAACTAGATGGGTAGCAACTCTGCTGGTAATATGGGTTGATACTCAGACGTGGGATGTATGTGTGACGTTTGTGTGAGAAGGAACTATTGGTGGGAAGAGGGTGCTAAGGGGTGAATAGGACGCCTGTATGACAAGGAGAGGGTTGGCTGAAACCTTCATTTATAACGGATAGGGTTGTTTGTGGTTAAAGGAAAGGCTACATTTCAGGAATGAGATCACGGTCTGGAAGGAAGGCGACTGATGTTTCGCACGAAATGGACATGTAGCGTGTGAAGAGGAAGGAAGGTGGGAGGGATTGGCAGAGGCGCGGCGATAGATCAGGATACACAATGGTAGGGGAGACTACAGGGTGTTGATACTCAAGTTTCCGAAACCAGACGAAGGTGTTCTATGTGATTCATTTTTATTCTTAAAATGTATTCTGGAACATAATGATACAGCAACCCCATCAGCATTTTGAAAGTCTCGTATGCCACATAACTCTTTTTTCTCAATTAACGCGTCTGTAGTCATTTCCGACACGAAATGACGGTACATTTAAAATCATCGCTCACGCCCTCTATGTGCACTTCACGAGGCAGTGACGCTTCTTCGAAACAAGAATGTCAGCTGACGTTACTACCATTCCTCTATTGTAAAAATGGCCGCCGAAAACAGCTGGGTAGGGCCCATATTTTTTCCGGGTTGGGAGGAACAAAGTAACTGCTTTAATGATTTCGGTGTCAGTCCGAGGCCTCGTAGCGAGCCGGAACTGGCGAACAGCCGTTAGCATTACTTGTTACCGACTGTTCAAGGCCAGGGTCTGGAACAGATAGGCATCGTAGCACACGGCAGTCAACGTTAATACTTCATGGTATCACTGCTATGTGAAGTACCTTTCGCATTTTATTTGCTGCACCACAGTGCGAAGAGAACTGTTTTAACACGTGCCGTGACTGAGAGGTAGTTGGCAGTCACAGTCCGCTACCTTGAAGCCCCTTCATCACCACACTAGAAAGTCAGTTTCCGGGCGTTGTTTGTACCGTACTTAAACCGTTTCTTATATGCCTCTTTTCTTTATCTTCATAAATTTGTGAGGCATTTGAGTAGAATATATAGTTAACATACTTACACACGCATACAAACAGACACACACATACAAAAGTGTGCCCACGCACACACGCTTAAAGAAAGAGAGGTAAAGAGAGAAAGAGAGAGAGAGAGAGAGAGAGAGAGCATTGATCCACACCGGAGAAATGAGTATAAAGAACAGAAACGATAATTAGAAAAGTGATATTTGGATGACTATACTCAGGCCGGCCGAAGTGGCCGAGCGGTTCTAGGCGCTACAGTCTGGAACCGCGCGACCGCTACGGTGACAGGTTCGAATCCTGCCTCGGGCATGGATTAGGTTAGTTAGGTTAAAGTAGTTCTAAGTTCTAGGTGAATGATGACCTTAGAAGTTAAGTCCCATAGTGCTCAGAGCCATTTGATTTGATTGGCTATACTCTGTTTATTTTAAGCTTAACACAAAAATAAACGTCGTGCATTGTATTCCTCAATGTTGGCTGTTATATTATTGGAGTCTCCATCCCGCGGCGTGCGAACACGCCACGTCGAGTATAGCTGCGTACTGGGCCTATTACGATATTTTTGTGCTGCAGCTTTCCACTATTTATCACAAAATAGTCACATTTTCCTTGCACATACGACTGCCGTCTTCTCGTCTTCCCAGGAGCAAACAATACCTGTGTCAGGGTTTATTTTCACATAATAAGCTCGATACAGTAGCTCCTGTAAGTTCAAATATTCTTTCTGAAATCTTCCATGTCAGTTCCGACTGATTTTTTTCCAAAAGCCTCGAAGACATTAATCACAATCTTTTTCTCGCTGATTGTTAATGGATTCCCGTGCCTGTGTTTCACTACAGAACATGGAGCAACTTCACACACTTCCACAGCGCATATGGACGAAAAGGTCACATAAGCATCTGTGGCGAGATAACTGAAATAAAAACTACATGAGTTAAGAGCTTAACACTGTGATTAGTGAAAATAGTGGATACTCTGAATGCTTTAGCGTGCCTCACTGTGGCATCGCACCAGAATAACAAGGAAGTAATTGATACGTAAGTGGGGCCTATTTCCAGTGTCGTAACAGCCTGTGTTGTGAGTGCATAGCGCTCAACGACCAAATGCTGAGCTCGCTGGAAGGGCGTTTGTTCACATTACGACTAATAGGGTAGAGCACTGATAACATAAAGCTGTCAGAGGCTGTGGCTGTGACATTACTACAGAAGAAGGAATAAACGCAATAATATTTTTGGTCTAATAGCAGTGTTCTTGGGCTCACCCAGCCGTGATGAGGTATGAAATATTTTCTTTTACAGCCTTCACCAGTACCATACACTGGTAACAAAATGAATGGTAATTAGAACTTCCTTTGGTAAATTCATAAGACAGTGAATAGATAATGTTTTAAGTGAGAATATATGGTCGAAAAAGTACGATTTTCTTCTACAGTTGAAACAAATTTAGAGCCAGAGCTTAAATGTCCCTCCTCATGATGGTTTAGTGCACAGCTGCTGCTAGCAGAACTTTCTCTGCGTCTGATGGCATGTCGTAAACCTGGTAGTTCAAGTTACTCCCACAGGACAAAAATCGAGCGCAGTTTAAACGGGCCATAGGAGAGACCAGGCAAGCGTGAATAGCGGCCCTTGCATCTTCCCCATCGTTAGTTCGAGATGACGTCAGACGACTCGAGTCAACTGCGGCAGACACGCACTTGCTACGCCTATTTGACTTTAGCAGAAAGAAACACTTGCTGCGTATTTCTGCACCATCTTTCTTTTCCCGTTCGTGTTCCAGATTTGTACGGATTTGAACAGTGCATACCATTACAATTATCTCGTGCAAAAAATTTATTTCGGAGCATGAAGGAAACAAGGGTGGCGTGTTGTAGATTAACATTTCGTCAACATCGTAGTCATTATACGTTAAAGATTAGTCGGTGAGGATAAATAGTAAAGGAATCGGCGATCGTATTTTCTAAAGCATCGTATTCGCAATAAGCTGGTATGGCTTAAATCTTGATGGCAGGATGGGGACTTGAGCCTCCATCCTACTTGTAAATACTTTGTAACAGGTATATCCTACAATATTTTTAAAGTACCCGGCCTCAGTCGGTAAAAACTGAACCAATATAGGATCGCTGTCATGCATCTGGCTATCTCTCCATCTGTTAAGACTGCTATTTCTCACGAGCGGGTAGAAGCATTAAGTTAAAGTTTATGTCTAATACCAAGGTCGATGGTCCCTTGGCAGTGTAAAAAATTTAAGCTTCTAAGTCAGTGGAGTCACGACTCTTTTCCTCAAGAACGGGAAGAGGTATCGAATGTCAACGGCCCCTTGGCAGTGTAAAAATTTGAAGCTTCTAATTTCAGTGCTATCGAAAGATACGGCCATTTATTTCACATATTTTGATACTCGCAAACTCATCTAAACCAACAGATGAAGTATCTACACAGGATGTTTCAAAGCGGCGTTTTAAAAATTTGGGGACCGTTTCCTTACACCAAAACAAGAAAAGAAATGGCTAGTAAACATCTAAAATGCATATCTTAAGAGCTATGAGCACTTGTTCATCTTGGATGCCGTGAACGACAGATCCTCTTTGTAAGCTTTTTCTTTAGATATTTTGGAAGGAGATAGTATGAAAGAAACAAGAAAAAAGTCCAGAAAATTGACTCTAAAATGCATACCTGAAAAGCTGTACGTACTTGTTCAGTAGAAGAGATGGTTTTCAATGCAGTGACGTTAAACAAGTGGGCGAACTCATATTAATTGGAATTTTTTTTTGTTTTAGTCCCTACTACCTCCTGTCAAAATATGGAAAGCAAAGATTGAGCATTAGAAGAGTTGTTGTTCACAGTATCCTGGATAAACAACTGATCGTAGCTTTTAAGATACGCATTTTAGAGCACATGTTTAGTGGAAAAATTTTTCTGGTTTGCTGTAAGGTATCTATCCTCAAATTTTTAAAACGTCATTCTAAACAACCCGTATATATAATTAAGTTTGTACGGAACCCTCAGAGCGCGACTCCTAATCACAGTTTACAATCGTCTGGGAGTAGATACATACATACATACATGCTTTTCAAGGGAATCTTTTACTGTTCTTCGTGCAAAGTAGTGGCATGTTCGTATTATGATGACAGAGCTGGAGAACGATCAAGCACCCTTCTACCCAAAGTAGACTTCAGAGGTCCAGTAATGTTGAGATCTGATGACTGTAGCGGCTAGAGGAGATGCGACAATTCAGCCTCGTGCTCACGGAACCAGTCCTGGAATATTCGAACTGTGTGAACTTGGCCCCTGACGTCTGAGAACACAGTATCACTGTTTGGGGACAACAGGCCCATGGAAAACTACGACATGGCTGCCCAGATCATCACCGAATGGCGCCAGTTTTCGCTGTTGGGATGTAAACTCGGCCAGACGCTGTAAACAGTGTGAAACAAGACTGATCCGTGCAAATGACTCTCTTCCATTCCTCCGTAGTCATGTTATAACATCCAGCACCGGGTGTTGCTGTTGCGGTCATTTGCAGCACTGATGCGCGGTTTTGGAATTACAGTTCGCCCTCAATTCTCTGCTTATGGAGCAGCCATCATGTTGTTTTGGTGCTGACAGAGTTCTCGAGTGCGAGACTTAGTTCTGGTGACTTTTGCAGCTGTCGTCCTATTGTTCGTTACAATCCTCTTCAATAGCCGATTGTCACGACCACTCAACCCACACTTTCGCCCGCGTTGTGACTTAACGGATAATGTTTTCCAGCTGTCACTGTATGTAACATACATCTTCGAAACGGTGCCTCTTGGTTACAGAAGCACCCACCATACAAACACCAACAGTCTACCGACTAACTACCTCCAACTACACAGAACACTGTTCTACTTGCGATTGACGCTTGAATCGAATTGAGGGCATTGCACTTGTGCAGCTTGTGGTTGAATACAACAGAGCGATCTGCAGGCTTAGCTAGCATCTGAATTTATGTTCAAGCATGCATTTCACTTTGTGTTAACACATTTTTGTTCAGCCACTCTGTACCACAATTACGAGCCAAGAGCGCACGTAATACGCAATGTGTAACTGATAGAACATAGATTGTTATCCTGATGAACAGAAATGAATGTAACACAGAGAATGACCGAAGAAAGAGCGATAAGGTCGTTCTCACTCGGATATATTTAAACGACTTGTCAGACTGTGTGGACAATCCATTCACATTATTTGTGGATGGCCCTACTTGCAGATAAAGTTGAGTAACTGAAGCGGAATTTATGTCACGTTTGTATATACCTTTGGTGTAACTAGCGTTGCGAGGTGGATAAGAGTTTGTACCTCATTAATTCTGACGATTTTTGCATGAGAACGATACATGCACTCGACCCCCTCCTTACCTACCACCTAATTAATTATGCGCTCAACGGTAACGCAAGGAAATGATGGTGACCGTGCTGGTTGGTAAAATAAGGAGTGCACACTCACCATAATTTAATCAAAATCGTTAACCCCTCAGAGAAAAAAATAGAACTTTATCATAATAAACAACAGGAAATGGGATTCGATATACAGTACCCTATCCATTAACCTACTGTTTGTGTCGATAATCATGTGCCTTTATGTTCTGATGTATAATAAATCTCATTGTAATATTTAATCCGCATATCATTTCGTAGATATACACTCCTGGAAAATGGAAAAAAGAACACATTGACACCGGTGTGTCAGACCCATCATACTTGCTCCGGTCACTGCGAGAGAGCTGTACAAGCAATGATCACACGCACAGCACAGCGGACACACCAGGAACCGCGGTGTTGGCCGTCGAATGGCGCTAGCTGCGCAGCATTTGTGCACCGCCGCCGTCAGTGTCAGCCAGTTTGCCGTGGCATACGGAGCTCCATCGCAGTCTTTAACACTGATAGCATGCCGCGACCGCGTGGACGTGAACCGTATGTGCAGTTGACGGACTTTGAGCGAGGGCGTATAGTGGGCATGCGGGAGGCCGGGTGGACGTACCGCCGAATTGCTCAACACAGTACACAGTACATCGATGTTGTCGCCAGTGATCGGCGGAAGGTGCACGTGCCCGTCGACGTGGGACCGGACCGCAGCGACGCACGGATGCACGCCAAGACCGTAGGATCCTACGCAGTGCCGTAGGGGACCGCACCGCCACTTCCCAGCAAATTAGGGACACTGTTGCCCCTGGGGTATCGGCGAGGACCATTCGTAACCGTCTCCATGAAGCTGGGCTACGGTCCCGCACACCGTTAGGCCGTCTTCCGCTCACGCCCCAACATCGTGCAGCCCGCCTCCAGTGGTGTCGCGACAGGCGTGAATGGAGGGACGAATGGAGACGTGTCGTCTTCAGCGATGAGAGTCGCTTCTGCCTTGGTGCCAATGATGGTCGTATGCGTGTTTGGTGCCGTGCAGGTGAGCGCCACAATCAGGACTGCATACGACCAAGGCACACAGGGCCAACACCCGGCATCATGGTGTGGGGAGCGATCTCCTACACTAGCCGTACACCTCTGGTGATCGTCGAGGGGACACTGAATAGTGCACGGTACATCCAAACCGTCATCGAACCCATCGTTCTACCATTCCTAGACCGGCAAGGGAACTTGCTGTTCCAACAGGACAATGCACGTCCGCATGTATCCCGTGCCACCCAACGTGCTCTAGAAGGTGTAAGTCAACTACCCTGGCCAGCAAGATCTCCGGATCTGTCCCCCATTGAAGATGTTTGGGACTGTATGAAGCGTCGTCTCACGCGATCTGCACGGTCCAGCACGAACGCTGGTCCAACTGAGGCGCCAGGTGGAAATGGCATGGCAAGCCGTTCCACAGGAGTACATCCAGCATCTCTACGATCGTCTCCATGGGAGAATAGCAGCCTGCATTGCTGCGAAAGGTGGATATACACTGTACTAGTGCCGACATTGTGCATGCTCTGTTGCCTGTGTCTATGTGCCTGTGGTTCTGTCAGTGTGATCATGTGATGTATCTGACCCCAGGAATGTGTCAATAAAGTTTCCCCTTCCTGGGACAATGAATTCACGGTGTTCTTATTTCAATTTCCAGGGGGGTATTATGAGAATAAGAGTTGGCTCGATAACAAGGGCCCCCTACTCTCTGTGATGCAATAAAAGCTAAGGAGGAGGTCCTAATGAATCAAATATTACTCTACCGACTACGTTGCAGTATCGCTATTAGTAGTGAGAGCTCAAATGGGATCACATAGAGAACCAAGCCAGGTGGACTAGTAGCAAAGAGAGCGCGGGTGATGTTGAGGACTTCAGTATAACGTTGATAGGTCCCACAATCCGGAAATCTGTAGCAGGTCGCCGGCAGGCAGCGTTCTGATGATGAATGCGCCGTCTTCTGGTGTGCAGCAACTCTGTTTCAACCCCTGGCCTCGAAGGCTGTCCGAGAATTCTAAGTTCTGCCGAAAAAGTGCGGCTAAGTCGCAAGACCGTCAGACTCTGACGAAGATCAGATCCCGAATGCACTACGTCCTCACAACGCAAGAGCGAAGCCAACATTGCTCATCTCCCCGCTATCCTCGATAACCCGCGGATCAGCATTCAGTGCTTATTACAGAATTCCCCCACACTGTGTCAGGACATCATTTGCGCCAATAGCGACCGATCCCTCCAATTTCGAGCAGAGTTTTATTTCGTCAACTACCCTCAGTTTAAGTTGAACAATCACGCCTCTGCTATTCAGCTGAGGGCCCTGAGATTGCCGTTTGACTGGCTACAAAAGCAACATGCCTAGACCACCGGTCATCCGCCTCCAGCATGTCACGATCCACAAGTATTTTCAGAATCATGAGTACAGTGCAGTCGGTCGCCGCCAGCAGTCTTCATTCCAGAAGCGCTGGACCGGTAAACACACAAACTGCGGCGACACTCAGACGTCTCGTAGGTCGTTTCGCCCTGCATACAATAGGCGAAACTCGACCGACGTCAGCCGTCCCGCCATTGTACAAACGCCTCAGAATTCGGGGAAGTGCAGCCCCCAACCGGAAACGCAGTGTTCCACGTCCTCGGATGCTCGCCTCGCACAGGCCACCCAGGGAAGTAACACAACATGCATAGGAATTAAGTGAAACGTATTTTGAGCTCTCAGTAGAAATACTCTAATTACAATAACCTTATTCAGCCCGTTACAACCGTGCAATGGCATAAAACATTAATAAAATTGATTGTTAGCGCAATCTTTTCTTAAATGTAGAAAAGCGACAGATAATGCTCTTAAGTACACTGCGCAACAGAATTAGGGATCAATTTTACGAAACTCCTATTGTGCCAGACAAGATTAAAATTTGGCCCAAAATTCATTCCTGTGAAGTCGATTCCCATACATTTCACTTTCGAAAACGACAATTCACAGTGCAACGAGCGACATGAAATATGTTCTTGACAACCTTTGACTCAGCTGAAACCCTCAGAAGTTGCAACCCTTCTCTAAGGATAATGTGGGGCTGTATTCTCTTTCAATGTTGGCGCTCTCCTTTGGAGTGCATGCGCAACCGCACTTTTTACTCTTGTGTACAGGTTAGAACCATTACGGACTGTTTAATATCATTCGACAAAATTTGGACGGGATCTGAAGTGCCAAGGGGTACTTATGCTTTTTCAGCCCTTGTGTTTTCGTCCTCTCCTGTTGTTACCACACGGGAGTGCAACATTAACATGTGCCTTTAGAAAGAAACGAAGCTTACCTCTATGATGTCTCTCCCCCCCCCCCCCCCCCTCTCTCAGGTGGATAATGGCCTCGGTATCACTCGCGCACCATTTTGAACATGTTAGAAATGTACATTCACAAATTTCGACACCAGCTCAGCCTGGCGGATGCTCTAGATCTTGAGGGTCTAACAGCCCTAACACAACAAAGATAAAAAATTAATTATGATTGTAGTGTTGCTCACGCTGCTAAATATTGCATTTTCGCGCAACAACAAAGTTACATTATGTGGCAGGTGCCATTACAGCACAGTTAATAAAGTCATTTCTTGAAATAATGGATAAACTAGGCACTCATTTTTTCGTGTTTCCCACGCTGGTCTCGTTTTGAACTCATGGCTCAATCGTCGAAAATCTAGGTAGTGATAATTCCAAGCTCGGATGCAAACAGGCCTAGGTGTTATTCTGTGATAGTCAAAAGTTTTATAGATGTATTTCATAAACCATTCTTGAAGATTAAACTTTTGCAAGTTAGGACAATGGTGACGTAAAAAAAGTAATCAGCGGTTCGAATTTAAGTTACACTTCTTTTTTTATCATTTTTGTTGCAATATCACGTAACTCGTTCCAAAACATCACTTCACAGTATAAAACATACTTGATAATATCTTCCTCACTGTTAAAGTTCACATTTCATAAACTGACTACAATTTGCGTCTTTTTAACATGACGACCAAAGCTTACTCTCTAAAAATCGCTTACGCGCCCAAAAATCAGAGTTACAAGTACGTCAAAGACCATAGTGACAAAAGAAAGAATACACATAAGAATAATACCATTGCAATACATACATATCGAAGTACCTCTACATTAATGAAATCAAATCTGAATGTTGTCACAGAAATATGTTAACTATTTTACAGAAACACAGTAGAATATTGCTGGCATCGCGAGGTTGAGGTGAGGTGCCGTAATGGTTACGTAATTCAAGTACCATTATAAGGGCTGGGCAATTCATTCGACACTGCTAGTGTCTTTACCTACTTTCAGACGCCAGAGCAGTTGTCAGGCTCGAATTGGTGTCGAGGTTTCTGATAGATACATATGTAACGTGCGCAGGAAAGTTGCGTCAGTGCTACAGTTGGGTGTTTTCGAACCGAAGGGTCTTAAAGGACACATTTGCCATTTTATTCTCACAGATGTTAATGTCGCAGTCCCTCTTGATCATACCACAAACGGATGGAAAACATGAGGGTTGAAAAAGCATAAGTAGCCTCTGCTGCTTCGAATCACGTCCTAATGGAATGGTTTTGAATGGTCCCTAGTGTTCCAAACTGTATACGAGAGCAAACATTGCGGTCTCGCTGCACTCCAGAGGGGGGTGATCACGTCCCGTGGTGATGCAGCTCCACAGTGACCTTAAAGAAGGTTTGAAACGACCGAGAGTGTAAGCAGTGTTAAAGGATGTCAACAAAATATTCCTTTTCCTCATTACACGGCTAACTTTTGGAAATCGACGCCCCAGGGGATCTGGTGGTTTCATTGACGCCATTTATACAACTCCGTGAGGAATCTTTATGTCGGTTCTGGTCGGGGGAGTGTCTAAACAGTTTTCCTCGGCCAGCCATAAGAAAACTTTGTGATTTCAATTCTGGATGTCATGGTTCTGACCTCTATCGCAGATCCATCAAAAGAAGGTGTGAAATATGCGTAAGAGGGGCTGTGAAGATCTTCTAATCGTGTGACACGTCTACATTGGCGTAAGACAGAACTGTGGTGAAATCTGATGCCTATGCGACATCATTAGCCCACCTTACTGCTCACATGAACTTTCAAGCTGTGACCTTTTGTTCGTATATGTCGACACCTTGCTGTCTGAAGCGTGGGCGAGTCCGAGAGTGACGTCACAGGATGCCGCGCCTTTTACACCATCACAGAGGAAGGTTGTAGGCACATCTGGGACAAATTTTAAAACTATGCGGTACAATGGGAAGCAATTACGGCATTACGAAAAAGTGATCCTTTGATTCTGTTGTGCAGGGTAGAAAGAAACATCATGTGCAGAATATTATGTGTAAGCGTACTGCTGGACACAAAAATCAAATATCTTAAGGCAGCGTTATTAAACAATGTAAAATTGAAGGAACGTGTAAAATCAGTTGAGCCAACCGCAAATAGAAAATTTTGGTTAACTGAAAAAAAAGAAAAAAGAGACCGTGTACTTCCTCGTCGAACACAATCTTGGACGATGGTTGTGTATTTAATATATCACGAGATCGGACTGAAGGAGGAGAATTAAGGAACGGACGGTTCAAATGGTTCAAATGGTTCTAAGCACTACGGAACTTAACATTTGAGGTCATCAGTCCCCTAGACTTTGAACTACTTAAACCTAACTAACCTAAGGACATCACACACATCCACGCCCGAGGCAGGATTCGAACCTGCGACCGTAGCGGTCGCGCGGTTTCAAACTGTAGCGCCTAGAACCGCTCGGCCACTCCAGCCGGCTATAAATTGTTGTCAGCTATGTTTATACGTATTGCTCTCTCTTTGGTACGTTTAGTGAGATTTTGCAGTGGTTTGTTGTTGTTGGGTTTCAGCCCAGAGACTGGTTTGATGCAGTTCTCCATACTACTCTATCCTGTGGAAGCTCCCTCATCTCCAAGTGCCTATTGCAACCGACGTCCTTCAGAATCTGCTTAGTATATTCATCTCTTGGTCTCCGTCTACGATTTTTACCCTCCACGCTGCCCTCCAATACTAAATTTGTGATCCCTTGATGCCTCAGAACATGTCCTACCAACCGATCTCTGCTACTAGTCAAGTTGTGCCACAAATTCCTCTTTTCCCCAATTCCGTTCGGTACCTCCTCAATAGTTACGTGATCTACCCATCTAATCTTCAGCATTATTTTGTCGCACCACATTTCGAAAGCTTCTATTCTGTTGTTGTCTAAACTATTTATCATGCATGTTTCACTTCCATACATGGCTACACTCCGTACAAATACTTTCAGAAAAGGTTCTGGCACTTAAATCTATACTCGATGTTAACGAACTTCTCTTCTTCCGAAACGCTTTCCTTGCCAATGCCAGTCTACATTTTATAGCCTTTCTATTTCGACCATCATCAGTTCTTTTGCTCACCGAATAGCAAAACTCATTTGCAACTTTAAGTGTCTCATTTCATAATCTAATACTGTCAGCATCATCCTATTTAATTCGACTACATTCCATTATCCTCCTTTTGCTTTTGTTGATGTTCATCCTATATCCTCCTTTCAAAACACTGTCCATTCCGTTCAATTACTCTTCCAAGTCATTTGCTGTCTCTGATTCAATGGTTTATGCTTTGTTTAGTACCGCCACCAAGCCAGTTAGCTTCGACCTATCGCAGCAGCGTAGCTAGATTTGTCATTGGTAGAATGCATGGAGGTCAGAATATTCTAACTTCCTAGGCAGAGTGTTTAGATAGCAGGAAAACTTTAAACTGGATAGTTTCATGCTAAATAAACAGTAATCTATGCCATTACTCACTTGTACAACATATTTGGTCTATAGAGTCATATATTCTTAATATTTGAATATGCTGTAATATAACATTTATGTCTTCAAAGTGTCTGTGGGTATTACGCTATGCATGTGTTTTGCATCGATACAGTCATAAAATATCACATATCGTTGTACAACAGTCTTTATACAGCTACGAACTCTCTTTGAAGTTGTGTGAACTATCCGTTTGGAATAAAGTTATCTGACGGTGGTCAAAGAAGCCGATTAAAAAAAAATAAAAATCACTGTGGAACATAGAACTCTGTATTCAAGTTTGTCAATGTTTCTCCAAGAACCGATGGAATACTCCATAAATGTTAGTAAAGTTTGTTTACATGTAAGAAATTATCACATTGCAGTATTCCATAGCCACTATTGGAACTTGTCACCTATATTAATACATTTTAATGATTAATCTACTATTCCAGAAATAAATGCTGCTGGTTTTTTACTTGTTTCGTTGGTGAGAACCAGGTTTCTTCCATATTTTTTAAAGTTATCCGCCAAATTTTGTTAGATTTTTTGCATGAACACCGTATTACCTGATATGGAAATTAATAAAGGGAGGAATCCTAATTACACCGTAATATAGACGTCGAAATTAAACAGAATTTTGTTGGAGGCATGTTTGTAATATCGATGTAAGCTGCGTTTCCTAACTGGCTCTCACCTATTATAAGAAATGCACGTGGCTGAGATTCGGTCGTTGCAGCATAAATGTGCGACTATAAAACAGAATATTCGGTGCGGAGGAAAGGTAAATCTTCAGGCCATCGAGTATTGAAACGAGGTTGAAGTGTGGGCCCCGTTTATCGACTGGTAGTACAGAGCTGTATATAGCGCCGTATAGGGGGCGGAAACTGGCCGCCCGCATATGGAGTGCTACGTCAGGACTGAAGCCCGTTAAATGGATGTTACACGATTATGATAGGATTACGGCAGAACTATTTCACGCCATTCTGGTTAATGTTATCTTCGCAGGACGTCGTTAGCACAAATTGTATCGTGCCTTAGTTACGACCTTGCGGCCCGGAAATGAAGGGGAGAGCCTGTATAAACAGCCTTCTACGGCCACAGAGACCTTCATACGATAAATGCCTTCTGTCGTGGGCGCACACATAGTGCCATGTTCCAGGCCGCAACACGTTCGCCCGTCGCTACTTTTCGCTTCTCCTGCGATGCTCTTTCTTTTTTCCTGTCGGTGTACGACTGCTGATACCTCACATGTTCAAGCGAGCTCTTTGACTTTGCTCGCGTGTATTTTAGCGCGGTTTGCGACGTAAATGTTTTCCGTAGAAAAGGTTAAACGCACTCTTTATCTTCTGATCGAGAAAAAGCACTTCATGTACAAACTGCCGGGAAGTGGTGACACGAAGTAGTATAAAATTCCAGCTTTTTGTCTGGGAGCACTTCTGCATCTATTTTTGTACTCTGAAAGCCTCCAGAAGGCGTGCGGCGGAGGCTACGTCTGCTACCACCATCTGATCCCTTCGCCCCTCCACCTACTCTCACCCGCGCCCACAAAGTGACATCCAGAATAGCACAGCACCGAATACAACACTCAAACAAAGCGGAACAGAACCGAACAGAATAGAATAGTGAATACTCTCTCGTCGCATGGCCTTCAATAATCCGCGAGAACTTCTATCGGTCGAAAAACAAACCGACCCCTAAAGATATGAAGTTAGTGCAGCGAATATGAAAAATCGATGCCCACAGTGCTTACATTGATTAATCGAAACTGACCATAGTAGATGCAGATGAAGTACTGCAAAGATAGCTTCCGCGATATGTTGTTGTTGTTGTTGTTGCGGTCTTCAGTCCAAAGACCGGTTTGATGCAGATCTCCATGCTACTCTATCCTGTGCAAGTTACTTCCTCTCCAAGTAACTATTGTAACCTACATACTTCTGAATCCACTTCGTGTATTCATCTCTTGATCTCCTCGTAACACCGAAAATGCAGGATGTATGGCACCTGCTACCGATATATAATTTTTTTAAAAATTGTATGGAAATATCTGTAATTTAAATGATTTCTTTTAATAAGTAAGGACATTGCTTCACTGTATGTGTACATTTAGATAGAAGTCTGTTGAAGTTACATTGTATTTTTCCGTGTTTCGCCGTGAAACTTATAAGCTCTGGGAAAAAGCCAAAGGAATTGTTATTTGCATCGACTAGCAACGATAATAACAGTGCATTGTAAACTCTTTGGGTAGCGGGTTGTTGCGCAGAGCGCACGGAGAGGCCGAGAGACGGGATCCAGCGCTTGTGGTGTGCGGAAGTGTGGTGTTTACGCTCTCGCAGTAGAGAGTACCATTTCGGTGGCATCATGTACGCGCCAGCCAGACGACTTGTAGCAGGAGGAAGGACAGTGAACGGGCGGAAGAGGCTGTATTAGTTACGATTGCCCGTTCCTGTAATTAGCCGTGGCCTCACAAGATGCTACCGTCTTCAACAACAGCAGCAGTTCCAGGAACACAGATTCGTCGTCGGCTCCGAGTTTCGTCGCACGCACAACACATAAGTAAGACTGTTCCTTGGTAGAAAGTATTAACGGGTAACCCAGCAGCACAACTGTATGTGATTTGATTAATGAACTTTATTTAAATAATAATCAGTTAAATTCAGTGCGATTGTGTCCTCATTGCCCTCAGACATTGTTACCGAGCAGGGTCCTTGTTCTCTTTTTTCCTTACGTGCTAACCGAAGTTTTAGAATCTATCACTGGAAAAAAATCCAAATATAAAGAAAATGCACAAATTAAGAGTGCGGAAGTTTTATTTATTTTACATATAGCTTGGAGCACATGGCTGTTGGGTTTGGTACGTATTCTAGTATTTAATTCGGTTCAAGTCAGTAAAAAAGGCCCAATAGTTCAGACAATAGTATGAAATCCAATTTGAAAATTAAGTAACTGCAAAGTAAAAAGTGCTTGCCTTTCTCTAAATTTCTTTGATGACGTTATGTTGAGGTCTCTGAAAGTCATTGTTCACGTAACGAGGTTCAATACAAACATACAGTTTAAGTGGCTGTTTTAAAATCATTACTCGATTGCTTTTTCAAAATTTAATGACAAACTTAACGTAAAAGTGACTTCTCAGTCTTTTTATCATTACATACTCACTTAAAATTAGAGTCAAAAAACGTCACAACCTTCAGTTGCCACGTCAGTGTTCAATAATAAATGTTTTTCTTTCCCATAATCTTGTACAGGATTCTGGATGTAAGTCGCCTTAGTGGGCTGTCGACCGTAATTATTTCCTTTTCGCTCATTAGTGTAACTTTTGGATTGATGATCAGTGGTACCCCTTTTCTGTCCAGTGTTGTTCATGAATGAATGCACGAAATAACTTCAATTTTTCCGAATTGTAGCCCTGTTTGGCTTAATTACTTTTTTTAATTTTAGTAGACTTTTCTCTCAGAAAGATCGGTTGTACACTTTCCACCTACTTATCGGTATTACTTCTTCGGGAAACATAGCCTTATACAGTTAGAAAAATTCCATTAGGTATACAAGCGATTCACGGTCATATTTTATATCGCAAGCA
Organism: Schistocerca gregaria; assembly: GCF_023897955.1. Classification (NCBI taxonomy): domain Eukaryota; kingdom Metazoa; phylum Arthropoda; class Insecta; order Orthoptera; family Acrididae; genus Schistocerca; species Schistocerca gregaria. Next base: position 814,872,012 of record NC_064920.1, on the reverse strand, counting down.
GGAGAGGCTGATTAGTAAGAGGGACTTTACATTCTTCTACGATGTTTACCCTTCATGCTGTCCTCCAATACCAACTTGGAGGTCCATTGATGCCTCAGAACAGACATACCAATCTATCCCTTCTTCTAGTCAACTTGTGCCACAAATTCCGCTTCTCGCCAATTCTATTCAGTACATCCTCATTAGTTATGTGATCCACCCATCTAATCTTCAGCATTCTTCTATAGCACCACATTTCGAAAACTTCTTTTCTTGTCTAAACTATTTATCGTCCATGTTTCACATCTATACATGGCTACACTCAATACAAATACTTCCAGAAAAGACTTCCTGATACTTAAATCTATGCTCGATGTTAAGAAATTTATCTTCTTCAGAAACGCTTTTCTTGCCATTACCAATCTACATATTTTATCCTCTCTACTTCGACCATCATCAGTTCTTTTGCTCCGTAAATAGTAAAACTCATCTACTACTTAAAGTGTATCATTTCCTAACCTAATTTCCTCAGCATCACCTGATTTAATTCGACTATATCCCATTATCGTCATATTTCTTTTGTTGTTGTTCATCTATTGTCTTTTTAAGGCACTGTCCGATCCATTCAGCTCGTCTTCCAGGTCCTTTGCTGTCTCTCACAGAGTTACAATGTCATCGGCAAACCTAAAAGTTTTTATTTCTTCTCCATGGATTTTAATTCCTACTCCAAATTTTTCTTTTGTTTCCTTCACTGCTTGCTCAATATATAGATTGAATAACGTCAGGCAGAGGCTACAACCCTGTCTAACTCCCTTCCCAACTTCTGCTTCCCTTTCATGCCTCTCGACTCTTATAACTGCCATCTGGTTTCTGTACGAATTGTAAATAGCCATTCTCTCTCTATCTTGACCATGGCCACTTTCAGAATTTCAAAGAGAGTATTCCACTCAAAATTGCCAAAACTTTTCTCTAAGTCGAGAAATGCTAGAAACATAGGTTTGCGTTTCCTTAATCTATCTTCTAAGATAAGTCGTAAGGTCAGTAATACCTCGCATGTTCCAAAATTTCTATGGAATCCAAACTGATCTTCCCCAAAGTCGGCTTCTACCAGTTTTCCCATTCATCTGTAAAGAATTCGTGTCAGTATTTTTCAGCCGCGACTTATTAACCTGACAGTTCGGTAATTTTCACACCTGTCATCGCTTGTTTCCTTTGGGATTGGAATTATTATATTCTTCTTGAAGTCGGAGGGTATTTCGCCTGTCTCATACATCATGCGCACCAGACGGTAGAGTTTTGTAATACCTGGCTCTCCCAAGACTATCAGTAGTTCTAATGGAATGTTGTCTACGCCCGGGGCCTTGTTTCGACTTAGATCTTTCCAGTACTCTGTCAAATTCTTCACGCAGTATCCTATCTCCCGTTTCATCTTCACCTATGTCCTCTTCCATTTCCATAGTATTGTCCTCGATTATATCGCACTTGTACAGACCCTCTACATATTAACAGCAAAATACAATGAAAAGAAATGAAAATGCCGAACGAAGAGGCAATTTCCAGTGCGTAGAAAGACACAGTTAATACGTACGAGTTTTTAAATATCTGTTTTTTCGAAGTGTTCTGTGTGATGATGGATGTTGTTAATGGCTTTGAAGTGTATTTTGTTGATTGTGTGGAAACTGACTTGGTTTCTATATACTTTAAAGAGGTTTGCTGATTGGTAAGATACACCTGCCAAGAATGGTAAAAGGATAAATTTTACTTTGATACTGCAGGCAAGTGTGTCTAGGAACATTATTTTAATTTTTATTTTCAATTAAATTGTTGCTCCCAATGGTTTAAAATATAAGCGATATGGAAATGCATTCGCAAATTTCTTTCAAGTACGTGACGATATGAATTTATATAACTAAATCAGACACGGAAATGGTAGAATGGTAGAATAAAACGGAAGGAAACAAATGTGGGAAGATGAAAGAGAACGAAAATCCATATTCAGTCTGGTGTTCGTTGAGTGAGAGATACGGAGCAAAGGTTGACTCTTGCCCTTTTCAACGGCAGACAACGTTACGCACGTCACGGTTTCTGGCTTGGGTCCTGCTATTAAACCACCACACCTTTTTTCCAACGCTCCAGCAACCTGAGCATATCACACATCTACTACATCTACACCTTCACTTACAAAGTGGTTACTATTAAATTTTCGCTACTTGAGAAAACAAGCGATCGTAGAACAATGAAACTTAGCGGAAGCATTTTCAAGGACACGCGGAAGAGCAATAACGAATAAACTACTGAAGGAAGTGCATCTTAATTTGCACATGAGAGGATAATTTGTTAATTGAGTACCATGTTTACGTTACAGGTTACAAACGTTGTTCAATGTGACGGCTATCTGCATCCACGACGGCCTGGAACCGCTGTACGGATTCCATTTTACAATTGTTAGTAGCACTTTTCCAGCGATGGACAATGAAATTTTCATCTGTGACGACACAGGTCGTGCACCGCTTGAACACTGCACGTTGCGTCCAGTATTCTAAGCCATAGCAACAGTGAGTTCCTCGACAGTTTGTGGCGCAATTGCCCATCGGTCTCTCCCACGAGCAGTTCGCAAAATCGTCAGTTAATTCGAACTTTTCAATCATGTCTTTCAACCAGGTGCGGAAAGAGGACCTCTCCGTATACCTTTAATGTGTCGATACTCGCAAAGAGCAACAGCACTATTGCTGTTGGTCTGGTGAAACAGTTTTACGAGCAAAGCTCTGTTCACCTTGTCCAGAACCCTGCTGACAAAGATAACGCACACTGATGCTTGTGTTCCAACCCTACGTTGCCCTACCACTACCGGAGCCTAACACAAGTCACCGAACGCTAGTACCAACGCAGATCCTGCAGCGCATCCTCTTACGGCATTCCTATGAAGTTGGATACCATATCTTACTTTACATCTACGGTCACAAACCTTTTCTCAACAGACTACCATCTCCGCATTCGTTTTATAAAAAAAAAATGTCGTAATGAACTGCAGCCATAGTGACATCGTCAAATGTTAAAAGCAAAATCAGCACCAGCATCGTCAAGTATATATAAATAACAGCGTATGCAAGGGTCATCTTGTCAGCAGCACTACTGCTCAAAACACAAGGTCCGACAAAGCTCAGAGGGTATTCTGTCTCAACCCGGCGACTTACTGAGCACCCCCTAGCCTGTAGCTTCTACCACTTCGTCCTCGTTAATTTCCTCTAATAGTACGGCCTCCTCCTCTTAATCGACTGGCCCAGAGAGAGTTTGTGTAACGTCTTGTAGAGCTATCCTCTCGTGTTCTTCTTCGGCGTATAATCGGGTATGGTGGTTAACGGAGGCATTTGCTACGTCATTTCGTGGCGTCAGATGTGTGCCACTCCAGTGCAATCTATGCACGCCATATCGCTGGTCTGGTACATTCCAACCACCAACGCAATGTCCTAAGGTATACTCGTTGACGGCCTTGACAATATTTCCAGACTTCCTCAATAGCTTGGTGACATTTCGGAGCTTTAAGGTCGCCACATTCATTTTCCACAGGCCGCAGTTTCGCCACACCTGGTTGTCTTTGGAGGGCGATGGTGTACACATATAGCGCGTGGTCGGTGAAGGCTGCTGGCCATAGTTTTACATCATAGATAGCAAGCTGGCGACGGCGCGTGACGAGGACACGACCGATGCGGCTGCCGGAGTGGCTGTTATCCGGCTCGGCCTCCATGGACGAGTTCTCACGAATCTACTAGCTGCAGATTCGTACCAATGTTCTTAATTCTGGGCACGGGTTATAACGTGGGACTAGGTCCTTCGACGTCGGCACACAACTGAAGTAGTCGCCGAGGATGCATTGAGCATGCCGCCCTAGAAAGAGCGGGGCTATTTCATCCGCGGAAGAGCATGATCGATCTCTACAGTTACGCCTTCTGGCGCTACTTGTTACGGCTTCTGCTGTACTTGTGTTACCACTTCTGCACCAGTTGTTAGCAGCTGACACAGTGGCTGCGCCAAAGACTGAGACGTCGTGGAGTTTTACAACTACTTAGTGAACTTTCTTTACAATTTATCCCTCGTCATCGCTGCCCAGCCCTGCGGATCACTCTGCATGGCTGCTGCTGTGTAGATTCTCCGACAATGCGCTCAATGCGTCGCTGATCGCACTCGGGCCTCAGGCCACCAGTGCTCCGCTGAAGCCAGGATGCCCTGTGGTTGAGACGAACTCGTCGCCGTGAGGTCAGCTGCCGACGCCTGCTGCACTGGCAGATGAGAAGCCGTCAGTCTCGATGTCCGCGAGGTCCCGTCATGGACGGACCACGCGTCTTTGGGCTGGGCTGCTGTGAAGTCGGGGCGTCAGTCCCCGGCGGCGCCTGTGACCAAGACCGTGCTGCGGCCGGTCCTGCTGAATGTTCTCGCTGTAGTTAGTCATCCATGGTGCCGACCGAACTCGGGCCGACCCCCAGAGCTGAATTTGACATCTGGCGGAGAACGTATGACTCCTGCGAACTGGAACAGACATCCAGAAGATTGAACATTCGGACACGGACCATGTCCGTCCTCAGTTCCGAACTGTTTCGTATTGACTTCTGTCCGTTGCTGCCTGCGGTCCACTATTTATATCCGGCAGGAGGACGTTTTTTACCCTCGGTCGTAGCTTTTTGTTATTACTCCCACAGTATATTGAAGCGTAAATTAGCGTGCTGTCCTCACTTCCCTTACTCAGCACTCTCCAGGCTTCGCTCGGCGCTCGGTCTGTGTGCGTCCTTGAGTCAGTCTGTTGGTAGACTGCTGCTGTCAGCACGGCTATCTGTGCCGCGCTTACTTCGCAATGCCTCGATCGCCGGCTGCCTCTGTTTTGCCATTCTCCACTGCGTGAAGCAACGCTTACTACATGTGGCCGCAAACCTATGTTGGTCCGTGCCTGAAGGAGCATTGATGCTGATAAGCCGCATTCCAGGTACTGTTATAGCCACTTCGTATGTTGGTGGCCTCCTCCGCTACGATGCCTTCTTCCTTAAGGAGTATCGCTATGTCACTAACTTGTTTTGAAGCTGGTGATATCATGTTGTAGTAACCATATAGAGACGGGAAGAGGTTGACGTAAGCTTCGTGTAAAAGAGCGATATCTATATCTACTGCAAGTAGCATACCTTTGACGGAGGTCGTCTTGATCCGTGATTGTATCGTATGAGTATTAATTGACGTGAGGCGGACCACCTGTTGATGTCCTACTTGTTAGGGCGCATATACACTCCTGGAAATTGAAATAAGAACACCGTGAATTCATTGTCCCAGGAAGGGGAAACTTTATTGAGACATTCCTGGGGTCAGATACATCACATGATCACACTGACAGAACCACAGGCACATAGACACAGGCAACAGAGCATGCACAATGTCGGCACTAGTACAGTGTATATCCACCTTTCGCAGCAATGCAGGCTGCTATTCTCCCATGGAGACGATCGTAGAGATGCTGGATGTAGTCCTGTGGAACGGCTTGCCATGCCATTTCCACCTGGCGCCTCAGTTGGACCAGCGTTCGTGCTGGACGTGCAGACCGCGTGAGACGACGCTTCATCCAGTCCCAAACATGCTCAATGGGGGACAGATCCGGAGATCTTGCTGGCCAGGGTAGTTGACTTACACCTTCTAGAGCACGTTGGGAGGCACGGGATACATGCGGACGTGCATTGTCCTGTTGGAACAGCAAGTTCCCTTGCCGGTCTAGGAATGGTAGAACGATGGGTTCGATGACGGTTTGGATGTACCGTGCACTATTCAGTGTCCCCTCGACGATCACCAGAGGTGTACGGCCAGTGTAGGAGATCGCTCCCCACACCAAGATGCCGGGTGTTGGCCCTGTGTGCCTCGGTCGTATGCAGTCCTGATTGTGGCGCTCACCTGCACGGCGCCAAACACGCATACGACCATCATTGGCACCAAGGCAGAAGCGACTCTCATCGCTGAAGACGACACGTCTCCATTCGTCCCTCCATTCACGCCTGTCGCGACACCACTGGAGGCGGGCTGCACGATGTTGGGGCGTGAGCGGAAGACGGCCTAACGGTGTGCGGGACCGTAGCCCAGCTTCATGGAGACGGTTGCGAATGGTCCTCGTCGATACCCCAGGAGCAACAGTGTCCCTAATTTGCTGGGAAGTGGCGGTGCGGTCCCCTACGGCACTGCATAGGATCCTACGGTCTTGGCGTGCATCCGTGCGTCGCTGCGGTCCGGTCGCAGGTCGACAGGCACGAGTACCTTCTGCCGACCACTGGCGACAACATCGATGTACTGTGGAGACCTCACGCCCCACGTGTTGAGCAATTTGGCGGTACGTCTACCCGGCCTCCCGCATGCCCACTATACGCCCTCGCTCAAAGTCCGTCAACTGCACATACTGTTCACGTCCACTCTGTCGCGGTATGCTACCAGTGTTAAAGACTGCGATGGAGCTCCGTATGCCACGGCAAACTGGCTGACACTGACGGCGGCGGTGCACAAATGCTGCGCAGCTAGCGCCATTCGACGGCCAACAGCGCGGTTCCTGGAGTGTCCGCTGTGCCGTGCGTGTGATCATTGCTTGTACAGCCCTCTCGCAGTGTCCGGAGCAAGCGTGGCGGGTCTGAGACACCGGTGTCAATGTGTTCTTTTTTCCATTTCCAGGAGTGTATTAGGTGTACATTGTCATCGATACGGTCTCTGTCGATGACATCAGTGAATTGGCCATCGTTAGTTATAATGTGGACTCTGTAAGGACTGTCGGCTCAACCACGATACCTGCGGTTGCAGGAGACTGGTTTTCCTCACTGTCAGCCGGTCAGTTCTGCGCAGATAAATCCTGTGGCCGGACCTTCTTGCCTCAGCTGTTAAGGCCATGTCTTCTTCTACTATGCTGAGTTCTGGGGCTTCCTGGGGATTTGCCTTAAAGATATCTTTGGTGTAGAGAAGGGCATCACAGTCGGTGGTGTAACGTCAGTCGTCGTCGAAGACACCACCACTCTCTACTGTGGTGTCGTCATCGTCTGTCCGGTCATGTCCCCCTTCTGCTGTACCCAGAAAGCAATCGTCGGACAGTGTGCGACGTCTTTTCTTTCTCCAGTTTGGTGTCCTCTTTTCCATCTGTCGTACGTCCATATCCATGTCCAAATGCTGTCTGGAATCGTTGTCGTCTTGGATGTCAGAGACAAAAGCGGCCATTGTACCACCAGTCTGCCGATTTCCTGCGACATCGGATTTCTGGCACAGATGCTGTCGTGAGTGTGGGTACAGCTTCGCTCGTCGGTACTTGAATTATCCTCCTTTCGGTGCACTCTGAGCGTACATGGTACTCCTTGCCGAGCAGATCTTTGGCTGTGTGTTTTAAACTATTATCGCTCTACAGCCACCAATAACGACGTAAGAAAGGACGTGCCGTGTAACCTCGATCCGAATTTGATATCTCTATTGAGAACGGGGTCCGTTTTTTAGTGCTATGGTTGAGTACGTGTCCATGTGGTTGTAAAGCATTGACCACGACGTCTTCCGGAACCTCGAAGGAAAGGTAAAAAACTCTAAATAGTGCGGAGTTCGAGTCCCGCGTGATCGATTGACACATTGCCATCAAAAGGTTTGCATTTCAGGCGAGTCTTATGATAACGTGCAATTTTATCACATAATATGTCGTCGATCATTTTAAGGAAAAATTTGGAACTTTATGGAAAATTCCTATGGGATCAAACTGCTGAGGTCATTGGTCCCTAAGCCGGCCGCTGTGACCGTGCGGTTCTAGGCACTTCAGTCCGGAACCGCTCTGCTACTATGGTCGCAGGTTTGTATCCTGCCTTCGGCATGGACGTGTGTGATGTCCTTAGACTAAGTTAGGTTTAAGTAGTTCTAAGTCTAGGCGACTGATGACCTCAGATGTTAAGTCCCATAGTGCTTAGAGGCATTTGAACCATCGGTCCCTAGGCTTGCAAAAAATGTGTGAAATATTATGGGACCTAACTGCTAAGGTCATCAGTCCCTAAGCTTACACACTACTGAACCTAAATTATCCTAAGGACAAACACACGCACCCATGCCCGAGGGAGGACTCGAACCTGCGGCCGTAGCGGTAGCGCGCTTCCAGACAAGCGCCTACAACCGCTCGGCCACAACGGCCGGCGCGAACCGTGGCGAGGCGCCTGAGATCACGTGGTTACCACGCGCGTCTCATTGTAAGGGAAACCACACTACTTGTACTAGGGATGTGGATGCCTATCAGGGCCTGTGGATCTGTTGTGGCCTCTTCCCTTACGAATGTTTCGATTTCGAAAGCTTTGCTTCGCACGAATCCAGTAGAGAAGCTGATCTTGATGATGACTTTCCGTATGAGCGAGCCATGTTGTGTCTGTAGCGTAGTTACACGCGAGAAAGCCAAGAGGTAAACAACCCCGCACGCTCAACTCTCAGCGGCGTAGAGATAAACAGCCGTCCTTGCCGTACTAAGTGGACATCATAGCCGTAGAGAAAGGAATTTAGGTACTTGTACATAAGATTACAGCGTTGGCAAAGCACCTCTCTTTGACGTCTATTTCGTACAGCAAATATACACGGGACGAAAATTTGTAAGAGACATTTTTGTAGTATCAGCATGTTAGGAATCTCGTTGTGGAGCCCGAGTGCATGAATATCGGTTCACCCTGCGTATTAGCTATCTGTTTGTCCCCTCTCATAGGACCGATACGTAAAACGACCTAATAATTCTTCAGAATCATCATTCTCTGTTGTTCCAGTCAAGTTAATATCTTTTTCCGTCATATCCCCTAAAAGACGAAACTCTGTTACAGCGCTATCGCAGAAGAGATCTGATATGAAACATCAAAGGTGTTAATGTAATTTATTCGTCTGCTTGTATCTGCCAGAACCAGAACTCTTTAAGCCAGTTGTTGTGGTCTTCACTCCGATACTGTTTTGATGCAGCTGTCCGCTCTAGTCTACACTGCGCAATTTTCTTCATCTCTGCATAACTATCACAAATTGCATCCTTTAGAAGTGCATTCTGTATTCAAGCCTTAGTCTCCCTCTACAGGGTTTAGAATACACGCTACTACATTACAAAATTAACGATTTCTTGATGCCTGAGGATGTAATCTATAAACCAATCGCTTCTTTTAGTCAGGTTGTGTCACAAATTTCTTCTCTCTCCAGTTCGATTCAGTAGCCCCTCATTGGGTATCCACTTCCGTATTAAGGTGACTCCAGACAAATATCTTTAGATAAGATTTCCTAATATTCCGATGTTACTTTCGATGTTAACGAATCTCTCTTTTACAGAAATGCTTTTCGTAGTACTCCCAGCTCACATTCTATATTCTCTCTACTTCGGTTATCATCACTTATTTTGTTGACTACACGTCAAAATTCATCCACTATTTTTAGTACCTCATTTCTTAATCTACTTCCCTCAGAAAAGCCTGATGTAATTAGACTGCAACCCTAGGATTTTTTTGTTGATGTCTGTTATGTAGCCGGCCGGAGTGGCCGAGGGGTTATAGTCGCTTCAGTCTGGAGCCGCGCGACCGCTACGCTCGCAGGTTCGAATCCTGCCTCGGGCATGGATGTATGTGATGTCCTTAGGTTAGTTAGGTTTAAGTAGTTCTAAGTTCTAGGGGACTGATGACCTCAGCTGTTAAGTCCCATAGTGCTCAGAGCCATTTGAACCATTTTTGATGCTGTTAGCTACATTCTATTGGCTTTCCCGATAGGCTGTGAGGAAAAAGTAACGATCGTCTCAGGCTGTAAAAGCTCGTGAACAGCCTTGGTATTTTTCAAATGTGTTTTATTGTATGAAGATAGTGTTGTTTCATTTTAGGACGCTGTAATGATATTTCCTATCTCGCGTAGTGTCTATGCTACAAACGATTCAGATTCCGATACCTCACCTTGCTGAAGTATTACGGCGACAATACTAGTAAGAAGATAAGCTCTAGGACCGAATGCCGACGCGCTTGGAACTCTAGTACTTAATCAGCTACGACGCGTAACAGCTGTGTGACTGACGTTTCTACTTGAGTGGAATGAAAGTATTCCCGTTTCTTTAGAGGCTAGTCGTACTGAGCTGTTGCATTAGTAACTCCTCAAGATCCAGCACTGTGCGCAGGATATATTACGATTTCTATACTGTCCACTTTATCATTCCCGCAGGCTGTAAAAAGAGTCTTGGGTCTCATTAAGTACTTTTTTGTGAGGAACAATATTAAGAGTTCTAATAAACGGTCCTAAATTAAGTTCCGAATGAAAAGTAAACTATAACATTTCGCAGTTAACGCCCCTAGTAATCGTTCCCTACAAGCATACTTCGTGGTCTGAGACCCCGTAAGACTTGCCAAGAGTTTTCCCTGCACTGTACACTACAGCGCAGGGTGAAAGATTCGTTGTAGCCTCAATATTGATTCCGTGAGAGGTAATTCTGGAAGGCGTCGACGTCCTCTTATTTTGCATTATAGTAGTGCACGTCACTTCGGGACTGAGGTGTAATTAATTCCCAATATAGAGATACGTCAATAGAATATAATGAATAGTGTGCTTGTTCTGCTACTAAGGTAAAGTTTCTTGCCTGTAGCCCAACGAAATTAGTTTCCTTCTGAAAGGCTATCAAATAGCAAGTCTCGCGGAGCTTAATGAATACTACGAAACTGCTTTACTTTCATAGCTTTATCACCCGAGGTGAAAGACAAATTTTCATCGTCTGGGCGAAATGCAGTAGACGCCTGCTCTTAGCCTTTCCCAATAACTTACGTTATTTTTCACGTAGTCTTCAGTCTTCGGCATATTACTTGGAAATAATTCCAACGTGAGGAAGGAACACGACTTGGTTGTCAGTACTCAGTTAACTGACTACTTTAAGGTCACAACCGAGAGGACGATGTACACATTTGCACTGCAATAGCCGTGTTGCCGATGCTGTGACAAGTGCGTCTCTCTCATTAACAGAACTTACAAAATTTTGGAATGTTAAAGAAATATTTTATTTCTACCCAATATTTCATTGTGAACAACCTTTGCACGTAGAACGCATGGAAATATATTCTGAAGTCAATGTCAAGGATCCATGCTTATTTAGAAATTTATCATTGAAGCAAACTGATCAAGCGTAACAAAACAAGATTAAGTTACTATTACATCATTACGCAGAAGAAACATAACAATGAAAAATTAATCTCTGTTAGCCTGTAAATCCGTTAGCGTCTTTCGAAACCAATTCAGAAAGGCTGTAGGTTATTGGTGGACACTTCCACCATGAACTTCGTAAACCGGCTTGTAATTTTCATGTGCTATTAGATGCTCTCGCAGTGTCCGTGTTATTCGTACGTGCTTTTAAAGAGCTAGTTAGCAATCGCTGAAATTCTCGACTGGCATTTTGATCGTCTGAAACTTTACTTTCGACAGTTTCACAAATCAGTTAGACATCACAATTTTTGCCTAGATACTTTTCTTATTTTCATCTACCAAGGACGACATAAAGCGACTGCTGGAAGACGTGAACTTTTACTTTGCAGATGTATTTACTGTTCATTAGAGCTCTCACTCAAGCCGCTTTCCATGACCCTGAGGTGAGTTGCAATTGTATAGAGTCTCATCGGTAGAGATTATGTGCGTAAACGCAAAAGAAAAAAGCTTTTCTTTCAAGGCTTCACGAGATTCAAAGAGCCGCAGTACCGATGAGAGGGAAAGCGCTTCAGCAGAAGATTTATTTTGCTTTCAAAGCTGCCTTTGTACTCGAAAAGCAACAGGATAATGGTGAACATTCCAAAGAGAGTTTCGCAGTCGCAGTGCTTGAAAAATTGTGCAGCTTCTTATAGAAGTCGAGCAGCTGCATACCAAACGCTGTTCCACCTTCCTATCTGTTAACAGCACGTTTTCTCACGCTGTGAGCGGCAATCCTTATTCCCGTTCTCTGTAATGTACTGTGGGCAGCGATACGTTTGCCCACTTGGACGCTTCGATACATTTCAGTCTCGACTTTCGCCTACAGTTTTAACCCTCTTCGGCTCTCGCGAGTAGCAAGGAAGTTCTTCTTTTATGTCTTAACACACGTCCTATCATCTTGTCTTTCTCTTGTCAATACTTTACACATCTTTCTTTCCTTGCTGTTTCTGATAGTAACCTTCCCATTTCTCACCATATCAGTCAACCTAGTTTTCAGCATCCTTCTATAGCAGCATATCTCAGACGTTTCGATTCTCGTTTTCTCCGGTTTCCTACAGTCCATGACACACTTCTATAGAATTCTGTATTCCAAACGTGTGTTATGAAAAATTTCGTTCCCTGTTAAGTCCTATCTTAGGTACCACTACACTTCTCTTGGTCAGAAATCATCTAATAACTTTATCTTGGAACTCTTCCAATTGGTCCGTGCTTGCACAGAGAAACATCAATATAGGAACTGAGAGTCCGCCTTGATGCAAAACATTTTTATTTATTTACTTATTTGTTCAAAAAATTGTTCAAATGTCTCTGAGCACTATGGGACTTAACTTCTGAGGTCATCAGTTCTCTAGAACTTAGAACTATTTAAACCTAACTAACCTAAGGACATCACACACATCCATGCCCGAGGCACGATTCGAACCTGTGACCGCAGTGGTCGCGCGGTTCCAGACAGTAGCGCCTAGAACCGCTCGGCCACTTCGGCCGGCACTTATCTGTTCCCCAAACTAGTTTCAGCGACAAATATCGCGGTCACCAATGGTTCCTTTAAATCTAAAACATGCAGATAATAACATTGTTACATAAACACTGTAACACATTATTACATTTGTGCTGTTTGTTTTTTGAGTATCGTTGTAATTGGATACTTTCATACTACCTTATTTATTGTACGTTATAGCATGTTTTTAAGAGTTGTTGTCTCTGTTTGCAGAATATTTTCTGTGCTTTTTCTGTTCCTGTTTTCCTCAGTACACATACCTTTGCTTGTGGTAGTCTAGTTTTTACGTCATCCTTGCTTCGTCCGTGTTGTGTTGTTTTGCTTAGCTTGTAGCAGAATTCCTTTACTTCATCCACTTTGTGGTCGTTAATGTTCATGTTAAGTTATTCGCTAATCTCTTTTCTATTGCTCTTCCTTACTTTTGTCTTCCTTCGGTTTACTCTTAATCCATATTCGGTTTACCCTCAACATCCTGCAATTCTTCTTCATTTTCACTAAGGTGAGCCATGTAGCCAGCGATTCTTGTCACTGATATCCCTTCACCCTGAGTTTAATTACAGTTTTGAATCTTTCTTTTAATTCCGGTATTACTCGTTTAGTGAGAAGATTGAACATTAGGGGCGAAAGACTGCATCCCTGTGTTACAACTGAAACCTTCCCGTCTAATATTGGATGTACGTTTGCTTGCTGACTGAACGCTGCGTCTCTTAAAATCTTTTAACTGCTGCTCTGTCAAGACTACCTGCTGATTATTACGACGAAACATAAAATGTGTTGTCGCCGTGGCCCTCAGTCGTTACCTGAAATTATTAAGACTGATTCTTACCTTTAATTATTTATACTGGATCGCCATCTGACTGCTACAGCAAACTGTGGAATGAATATACTTACTTCTCTTTAACATAATTATAAGCTGCTGCTGGAGTTTCATAATACTTTGTGACTGGAATTCTTTAAGTTGAAGTTAATTTAGATTTGATAAAAGCTGAAGCTCAGTTTAGACTTTTCTTTTAAGATAACAATAAATTCCGTAAAGCATTTACGTGAATGATTTTGGGATAGAAAATTCTTAATGCATTTAATCTGGTAGAAGTTAACTATATTCTGAGAACGATCTTGACAAACAATTACAAGGGGCATAGTTCTTTACAAAAATTCTTAAAAACTAGCATTGCGCTACATATAGCGAGTGGCTGGCGAGCACACCGCTTCTTTCAAAGTGTTAATTCATACCTCGCTTACAGCGACCTCCTCTCATGTCTCGCTAGCTACGACTGCCTCGTCTCACATCTTACTCGCAACTGCTCGCTTCCAACGCTCAATGCTACAAAAGTGCGGTCTCGCCGCCAACAATGGTTTTTGGTGCAGACAATCCCTGCTACCATTACAGATGTATTACTGCGCGCTGTTTCCCGCTCTTTCTCAAAATGTATCTATGCGCGGTTTCCCGCTCTTTCTCAATAATACACAATGCAATTTAATTAACAAAACAATTTAAATAAGAAACAGTTCAGATAATTACATGCTAAAACAGTTTAAATACGCCTATTACATAATTACACAACTTTTTTAATTAGAGCAGTTCTTTCTTGGAATTTCATTTTTATTTTAGTCTCCAGATTCTCATACATATTGTATATTACCCGCACTTACGCTCATCTTCTTGTGAATTTCGGATATTTGTACCGTTGCTTCATTGACTCACGGGCGTCGCGTCGGGTAATGTTGTGAGACCTACACAATATTTCAACGAAACAGCTGCTCTTTCAAATGCTTACTGACCTGTTGTTGCAGAGGCTCGCCAATACATGCGATGGCTCGCTAGAAAAGCGCAGGTGCCAAGGGTGGGGCTATAACGTCATCGCAGACGAATCATGAAGCACGGCGATAACCAGTGCTCCCTGCCGAAATCTCAATAAATATGCTACAGAGCACAATAGTTTGTTTCTCATGTTGCGGAGTTTATCAAATTCGTGTATTCTGTTGGCCGTCTACTCCCAGTAGATGTACCAGATGTGGTGTTTGAGTCTTATCCCACCCAATAGTGGCTTCATTGGTTCCCGGGCGTCGGATAATGTTGTGAAAACTGCACAGTATTATGACGAGACAGCTGCTCATCATCTTCAGGTGCTTACTGAAAAGTTGCTGCAATATATGCCCATATGTTGGCGAGCCACAGCAGCAACACGTCAGTAAGCACCTGAAGATGACTAGCAGCTGTCTCGTCATAATACTGTACGGTATTCACAACATTATCCGACGCGGCTCCCGTGAATCAATGAAGCAATTATTATGTCGGGAGAGTTTCAAACAGTACATCTGTAGTGTTGTTGTTAGGCAGTATTGAACAGCTTGCAGCGCTGTGGCCTGTGGTCAGTCTGCGATCCCTGTCATTAATATGTTGTTACCCATGGGATTTGGCTAAGACGTCACTGGTTTTTTCAGTGATAGCAGACTACAAGCACCATCTCCGAGATGGAGTGCATCCGACTCCCACACCCTGGCCGCGACCAAACCTGCTGATATGGTGCTTCTGTAGGCCACCCTTGGCACGACTGTCCCAAGGTACAAGCTTTGACGTCATCAGAGTCATGTCTAGAATGGCGACACGCCATGCGTATATAATTTTGCTTCTTATGAGTGTATTCTGAAATGTAGTGCGTTCTTAAAGGTTGTCTATGTAACATCTGCTAACAGTAATAAACGCACAAAGCTAAATCTATGTAATTAAAACATTGTGAATAAAAATCAATTGCCACATGTACGAAATATCATCATCTGAGAACGGCTTAACAGATTTTTTGTCAGGAAATAAGAGTTGTACGAAGAATATTTTTGCAAAATCCAACAGAAAATTGCCGCATTATGACACATCGTTTGCCAGGAAGGGCTTGATACATATGGTTGATTTTTGTATTTGCTGTGGCCGTAATTATCAGGATAAGGTTTATATGAAAGAAAATTAAAGTTCATGACCTATTTACTTCAAATTTTTACACGTACTCTAACTAACATTCGGACGGACTCAGGCTAATAGGCTGTATATTTTTGCAACATATGTAATAAAAACATATATATGTAATGTATGAAGGGCGAATCGTTGTTACCACAAATCTCGAAAATTTCTTGACTAATTTACTGCCAATTTTTAGATGACACCGTAATGAACACCGACGAAGGCTACATATTCTTATAATGTATGACATAAATAGATATGTATGTAATATTTAAAAGGGAAAAACTGTCATCGAAAAAAATCGAAAATATGTTAACGGATTTACTTAAAGTGTTTACGGTTTACACGATAATCTACTGAATATTCAGATGGAAACGGACATAGTGAAACGACCCCTTAGAAAAATTTATGAATGACTGTGCTGATAAAGCTCTCACATTATTTGATTTTCTAACAGTTGAGCAGAACTGAACGTACTCAGACATTTCGCTCTTTACCTATTCTGATCAACACTAAACTGACACAATATCTTTAGCGCAACGCAATCTGACTTTCAAAAATCCCTACAAAAGAATGGCCCTGACTAACAATAACCTATACCTTTCATGAATCAATTACCTCACAAAAATCTTCATTACTCGAACTGCTGCAATACAGCAAGCATCAATACTGCCAGCTAAATAAAAGATTCTAACTACTGAAGGCACTAACTACTGATAGGCAGTCAGTGATTTTCATAAAAACTTAAACAACCTATTTACAAGAGAAAGGGAGGAGGAGGAGACGGAAAGAGAGAGAGGACGAGGCTATGCACAGAGAGGCAAGGGAGGAGGAACTGTACGGAGCTACTGAACATTCAGACGAGACTGGACATAGAGAGGGCGAAAGCGGAGACGAACCGAGAGAAGAGGATGTTATGTACAGAGAAATGGGGAGAGGTGGAGGTGAACGGAGAGAGGGTGGGGTTGAGAAGAAGGGCAGAGAGAGGGGGCAAAGAATTTAGGATGTATATGCGATTTCCATATTTCCTGGTTCGCTAGTTGACAATAAAATTTATTTTGTCGTACCATGTTCCTGAAGGATGGTGCAGCTAGCCCATGTTTTCATATTTAACTGTTGTTAACACCCTCCAATACGATTTTAATTTTAATGTCAATCTGTGAATTTGAAGGGAACTATCCCGACAATATTATTATGTTATAAGTGACATGGTTTCAGTGAAATTCTTGTTCAAGTAGTTGGAACATAGGGGTCCTTCTTCTGAGTGGCAGAGAAAATTTCGTTATTCTCTTGCGCTCTCCCATGTGGTGGCAATTAGGAAATGAACGTTCTATAAACAATAAGGAACTCTAGTTCTACTTTCATGGTTTCCGGGGTGAATGAAAATGAGGATTCTGACTTCTCTGAATATTTATATTCACATCATACCAAAAGTCGCATATATAACATGTATGTGAAAAATAATCGCAAATTTGAAACTGTATTCACAAGTAACTTTCGCATCGAACAGCAGATGGAGAGGAGTGCACGTGGCGTCGTACTACGTCACAACAGAATTACACTCCTGGAAATGGAAAAAAGAACACATTGACACCGGTGTGACAGACCCACCATACTTGCTCCGGACACTGCGAGAGGGCTGTACAAGCAATGATCACACGCACGGCACAGGGGAGACACCAGGAACCGCGGTGTTGGCCGTCGAATGGCGCTAGCTGCGCAGCATTTGTGCACCGCCGCCGTCAGTGTCAGCCAGTTTGCCGTGGCATACGGAGCTCCATCGCAGTCTATAACACTGGTAGCATGCCGCGACAGCGTTGACGTGAACCGTATGAGCAGTTGACGGACTTTGTGCGAGGGCGTATAGTGGGCATGCGGGAGGCCGGGTGCCCGTACCGCCGAATTGATCAACACGTGGGGCGTGAGGTCTCCGCAGTACATCGATGTTGTCGCCAGTGGTCGGCGGAAGGTGCACGTGCCCGTCGACCTGGGACCGGACCGCAGCGACGCACGGATGCACGCCAAGACCGTAGGATCCTACGCAGTGCCGTAGGGGACCGCACCGCCACTTCCCAGCAAATTAGGGACACTGTTGCTCCTGGGGTATCGGCGAGGACCATTCGCAACCGTCTCCATGAAGCTGGGCTACGGTCCCGCACACCGTTAGGCCGTCTTCCGCTCACGCCCCAACATCGTGCAGCCCGCCTCCAGTGGTGTCGTGACAGGCGTGAATGGAGGGACGAATGGAGACGTGTCGTCTTCAGCGATGAGAGTCGCTTCTGCCTTGGTGCCAATGATGGTCGTATGCGTGTTTGGCGCCGTGCAGGTGAGCGCCACAATCAGGACTGCATACGACCGAGGCACACAGGGCCAACACCCAGCATCATGGTGTGGGGAGCGATCTCCTACACTGGCCGTACACCTCTGGTGATGGTCGAGGGGACACTGAATAGTGCACGGTACATCCAAACCGTCATCGAACCCATCGTTCTACCATTCCTAGACCGGCAAGGGAACTTGCTGTTCCAACAGGACAATGCACGTCCGCATGTACCCCTTCCACCCAACGTGCTCTAGAAGGTGTAAGTCAACTACCCTGGCCAGCAAGATCTCCGGATCTGTCCCCCATTGAGCATGTTTGGGACTGGATGAAGCGTCGTCTCACGCGGTCTGCACATCCAGCACGAACGCTGGTCCAACTGAGGCGCCAGGTGGAAATGGCATGGCAAGCCGTTCCAAAGAACTACATCCAGCATCTCTACGATCGTCTCCATGGGAGAATAGCAGCCTGCATTGCTGCCAAAAGTGGATATACACTGTACTAGTTCCGACATTGTGCATGCTCTGTTGCCTGTGTCTATGTGCCTGTGGTTCTGTCAGTGTGATCATGTGATGTATCTGACCCCAGGAATGTGTCAATAAAGTTTCCCCTTCCTGGGACAATGAATTCACGGTGTTCTTATTTCAATTTCCAGGAGTGTATAATTATTACACTCTGCAGAGCGCAATCGGAAAATTTCCGAGGTTCTTAGAAAAATTTGAAACACTGTTATGTTATCTATGTGACTAAATGAGGCAAATAATAGTTTATGATGATTTCAACATAAATTTTTCGATGAACTCCGAGCAAAAACATAAGTTATAAACTTTACTTACCGCTTACGGTGGAACCACAGTTGTCAACTCTCCCACCAGAATTGTGTAGCACAATAGCTCCTTAACCAATTTTTGTATGGGAAGACGTAGTCAGGCCACGATGGTCAATCAGCCATAACTCAAAATCAAGTGTTAACTAGGAAAAACATCTGAACCGTGAATGAATACAGAACAGATATCTTTAGGAGGAACTGGCAAGCTATCAGTTGACGTGTGGTATATGAAGGAATTGATGTCAATTGTATATGTAATGCACCAATAGGTAAATTTCTCTATGCTTTAACAGCTGTTTGGCTACGAAAACTGTGAAATATGTATCAGAGGAAGCTTAGGTAACAAAAGGTATCAAGCAGCGGAAAGAGACGTGAATACAAATTAGTCAGGTAAGCACAGATGTCAACTGTTTTCATATCCATTAACTGCCTGGTAGCATTTTGCTCAGAGGATAATTTAATCACTGCTAATGATAATAAAAGAAGTTAGTGTATGTGGAAGTGGCCTTGAGACGCAGGAAAGGTTTCAGATGAAAACGCAATGGTAAGACAGAGATTTCGAAACCGGATTTTAAATTAAAAATATTTCGAGGGGTAGACGAGAATTATTGTGGCCATAATTTAATGGTTATGAAATATGGATTAAAACTGGCGAAATCGCATCAAGGAAGAAATGAATGAGATGCGACAGGGATAAATTGAAGGAACCAGATGTATCGAGAGTTTTAAAGAGAACATTACGGAACGAATGGCTGAAACAGAAAAAAGAAGAACACAGAAGATGATGGGTAGCTTTGAGAGACTACGTAGTGAAGGTATCTGAGGCTCAAATAGGTAACAAGAAAAGGTTCAGTACAGATCCTTGGATAATACTTCAGATATCGATTTTAACTGACGAAAGTAGAAAATATAAATATGAGGCAGGCAGAAGGGAATACAGAAATCTTATGCAAAACTGTGGATGAATACATGCCTATGGGAAAAATAGATGCTGCCTATGTGAAAATAGAAGCAGCTGTCTGTTCTAAACAAAGAAGGGATAGCTGAAAGGTGATAGGAATATAGAGGACTACTCAAGGTGTCCTCCCATGAACCATAGACCTTGCTATTGATGGTGAGGCTTGCGTGCCTCAGCGGTACAGATAGCCGCACCGTAGGTGCAACTACAATGGAGGCAAACATGTCGTTGCTGAAGAGTGGCAGCAGCCTTTGCAGTAGTTTCAGGGACAACAGTCTGGATGATTGGCTAGTCTCGCCTTTCAACATCAACTAAAACGGCTTGGTTTGCTGGCAGTGCGAACGGCTGAAAGCAAGGCGAAAAAACAGCCGTAATTTTTACCAAGGGCAATCAGCTCTACTGTATGGTTAAATGATGATGGCATCCTCTTGGATAAAATATTCCAGAGGCAAATTACTCACTCATTCAGATCTCCGGGCGGGAACTACTCAGGAGGATGTGTTATCAGGAGAAACAAAGCAGGCATTCCACTATTCGGAACGTGGAATGTCAGGCCCCTTAATCGGGCAGGTAGGTTTCAAAATTTAAAAAGGGATGTCGATAGGTTAAAGTTAGATATAGAGGGAGTTTGTGAAGTTCAGTGATAGGAGGAACAAGACTTCTGATCAGGTGGATATAGGGTCATAAATACAAAATCAAGTAGGGGTAATGCGGAAGTATGTTTAACAATGAATAAGAAAATAGGAGTGTGGATAAGCCACTATGGACAGCATAGCTAACGCATTATTGTAGCCAAGATAGACAGGAAGCCCACTCCCACTACAGTAGTAGTTTATATACCAACTAACCCTGCAGATGATGAATAGATACAAGAAATGTATGACGAGATAAAAGAAATTATTCAGGTAGTTAATCATCATCATCATTTAAGACTGATTATGCCTTTCAGCGTTCAGTCTGGAGCATAGCCCCCTTATAAAATTCCTCCACGACCCTCTATTCAGTGCTAACATTGGTGCCTTTTCTGATGTTAAAGGTATTACTTCAAAATCATTCTTAACCGAATTCAGGTACCTTCTCCTTGGTCTGCCCCGACTCCTCCTACCCTCTACTGCTGAAACCATGAGTCTCTTGGGTAACCTTGCTTCTCCCATGCGTGTAACATGACCCCACCATCTAAGCCTGTTCGCCCTGCTACATCTATAAAGTTCATTCCCAGTTTTTCTTTGATTTCCTCATTGTGGACACCCTCCTGCCATTGTTTCCATCTACTAGTACCTGCAATCATCCTAGCTACTTTCATATCCGTAACCTCAACCTTGTTGATAAGGTAACCTGAATCCACCCAGCTTTCGCTCCCATACAACAAAGTCGGTCGAAAGATTGAAGAGTGCACAGATAACTTAGTCTTGGTACTCTCTTCCTTCTTGCAGAAGAGAGTAGATCGTAGCTGAGCGCTCTCTGCATTAGCTTTGCTACACCTCGCTTCCAGTTCTTTCACTATGTTGCCATCCTGTGAGAATATGCATCCTAAGTACTTCAAACCGTCCACCTGTTCTAACTTTGTTCCTCCTATTTGGCACTCAATCCGTTTATATTTCTTTCCCACTGACATTACTTTCGTTTTGGAGATGCTAATCTTTTCTGTGGCCACTTTCTCTGTCTACCTGAGTTCTAGTATGTAGCCATTTTTGATATGCCTTCTTTTCCCTTTTACAGGATGCCTTGACTGTGTCATTCCACCAAGCTGTTTGCTTCAATCTACTTTTACACCCTACTGTTCCAAGACATTCGTTAGTCACTTCTAGTACTGTGTCCCTGTACCTTGTCCATTCCTTTTCCAATGACTGTAATTGACTACATTAAACTAACTGGTACCTTTCTGAGATCGCTGTTATGTACTTGTGCCTGATTTCCTTATCCTGAAGTTTCTCCACACTTATCCTCCTAAATATAGACCTGACCTCCTGCACTTTCGGCCTCACAATCCCAAATTTAACTGCAGATTAAATAATGATCAGTGTCATCAAAGAATCCCCTGAATACACGTGTGTCCCTCACAGCCTTCCTAAATTCCTGATCTGTTATTATATAGTCAATGACAGATCTGATTCCGCTGCCTTCCCAAGTATACCGGTGAATGTTCTTATGTTTAAAAAAGGAGTTTGTGATTACTAAGCCCGTACTGGCACAGAACAGAATTTAATCATGGCTAACACTTGGCGTAAGGATCATGAAAGAAGGTTGTATATGTGGAAAAAACGTAGAGATACTGGAAGATTTAAGATTGACTGTATAATGGTAGGGCACAGATTTTGGAGTCAGGTTATAAATTGGAAGACAATTTCCAGCGGGAGATGTGGACTCTGACCACAATTTGTTGATTTGAACTGTAGATTAAAACTGAAAAACATTACAAATTGGTAGGAATTTAAGGAGATGGAATCTGGATAAACAAAGAACCAGAGGTTGTTGAGAGTTTCAGAGGGAGCATTACGGAACGATTGACAAGAGCAGGTTACAGGAATACAGAAGAAGAAGAAGAAGAAGAATGGATAGCTTTGAGAGATGAAATAGTGAAGGCAGCAGAGGATCACGTAGGTAAAAAGGTGAGGGCTATTAGAAATTTTGGTTAACACAAGAGGAACTGAGTTTAAGTGATAAAAGGAGAAAATACAAAAATGCAATAAATGAAGGAGACGAAAGGGAATACAAACGTCTAAAGAATGATTACAGAAATAGCAAAATGGCTAAGCAGGAATGGCTAGAGGATAAATGTAAGGATTTAGAGGCACATATCACTAGGTGAGAGATAGAAAACGCCTACAGCAAAATTACAGAGACATTTGGAGCAAAGAGAACCACCTATACGAATATAAAGAGCTCATATGGCAAACCAGCCCTAAGCAAAGATGGGAAAGCCGAAAGATGGAGGGAGTACATATGGAGTCTGTACAAGGGAGATGTACTTGAGAGCAAAATTATAGAAACAGATGAGACGTAGATGATGAGATCGGAGATATGATACTGCGTGAAGAATTGAACAGAGCACTGAAAGACTTAAGTCGAAACAGTCCTGCCAGTAGACAACATTCCGTTAGAACTACTGACAGCCTTGGGATAGCCAGCCATGACAAAACTATTCCGTCTGTTGAGCAAGATATATGAGACAGGCGAAATACCCTGACTACAAGAAGCATATAATAATTTCAATTCCAAAGAAAGCAGGTGCTGACAGGCTATCAGTTTCTATGTCATGGTTACAAAATACCAACACGAATTCTTTACGTCAGACAATAGTTTTTCCCTCGCTGTATCTGCAAGGCGAACAGGAAAGGTAACAACTAGTGGCCGTGTGTGGCTTGTGTGGTGGCTTGTGGAGTGTATATGTAGAAGTAGCTGTATGCCTGCCAACGACCATGCCGCAGTGGTAAAACCGGTTCGCATTAGATCACCGTAGTTAAGCGCTGTCGGGCTTGGTTAGCATTTGGATGGGTGACCGTCCGGTCTGCCTAGCGCTCTTGGCAAGCGGGGTGCACTCAGCCCTTGTGAGGCAAACTGAGGAGCAACTTGACTGAGAAGTAGCGGCTCCAGTCACTACAACTGACAATGGCCGGGAGAGCGGTGTGCTGACCACACACCACTCCATATCCGCGTCCAGTGACACCTATTGGCTGACGATTACATGGCGGTATGTCAGCACCGTTAGGGTCTTCCGAGATCTATTAGAACAAAGTTTATTTTTAGAGTTTATATGTAAATTTAGAAAAACTGGTAGAAGCCGATCTTGGGGAAGATCAGTTTGGATTCTGAAGAAATGTAGGACCTCCGAGGCAACACTGACTCTACAACTTCTCATAGAAGGTAAGTTAAGGAAAGGCAAATCTACGTTTATAGCATTTGTAGACTTAGAGAAAGCTTTTTACAATCTTGGCTGGAATACTCTCTTTGAAATGCTGAAGGCACCAGGATTAAAATACAGAGAGGGAAAGGCTATTTACAACTTGTACAGAAACCAGATTGGAGTCGATGGTCATGAAAGGGAAATTGTAGCTGAGAAGGGAGTGAGAAAGGGTTGCAGCCTATCCCCGTTGTTATTCATTCTGTACAAGTAGTAAAGGAAACCAAAGAAAAATTGGGAGTAGGAATTAAAGTTCAGAGAGAAGAAATAAAAACTATGATGTTTGCCAGTGACACTGTAATTCTGTCAGAGACAGCAAAGGACTCGGAAGGGCAGCTGAACGGAATAGACATTGTCTTGAAAGGAAGATACAAGCTGAACATGAACAAAAGCAAAACATGAATAACGGAATGCAGTCGAATTAAATCAAGTGATGATGAGGAGACTGGATCAGGAAATGAGACATTTAAAGTAGTAGATGAGTTTTGCTATTTGAGCAGCAAAATAAGTGATGATGACCGAAGCAGAGAGGATGCAAAATGAAGACCAGCAATGGTAAGAAAAGCGTTTCTGAGGAAGGGAAATCTGTTAACACCAAATGTAGACTTGAGACTTAAGAAGTCTTTTTTGAAGGCATTTGTCTGGTATGTAACCACGTACGGAAGTGAAACATGTAGGATAAACAGTTTAGACAAGAAGAGAACAGAAGCTCTTGAAATATGGTGTTACAAAACAATCCTAAAGATTGGATGGATATATCACGTAACTAATGAGAAGGTACTGATCAGTACGTATCAATCTCAAGACACCACAGGCAAACTCTGGCAGCCCAGCAAGAATCGCTGCCGAGTTGGTGACACCAGCGGCATCGCGCACTCCTAGAAGTAAACAGCAGCCACGGCGACTTGCATTTCAACACGCTGGAGGCTCGGCACGGGGTTACTTCCTGTTCTACTTGTGAGGACTGATGACTTATTGAAACCAAAGTAGATCGAACTGCCCCAAAAACTGCATCTTTCAGCCAAGCAGTCAGTATCTGTCACCGCCTTCTGCAAGACATACTCCATGCCAGTCGACGATATGAAGTGGGTCATGTATCTGTTAGAGGTAGCTGTTGCTTTCAACAGGTGCCGAACTAATCGCCGCGCCTAGTCCTGATGCCACCAGAAGTCATTCTGGTGTCTTGCAACCGGGGATCATCTGCTGGCAGACTTCTATCGACTTCAGGGTGCCTACCTGGAGGTCCTCGTTCACGCCTGAGCCTGACTAGCTGCCAAGCTTTTCCCTTCCTGTCCGGGCACACTCTACCATTGCAGGTTTGTCCCTGCAGGCCAACAGATGTGTGTAGCATAGCACTGTGGCGTCAGAAAACCGTCGTCAATACCAACTGTGACCTGACGGCATACACGATGGCGTCCCACACCATAACACCAACAGTAACTTTCTTGCACCTTTACAAATCATAGGAAAAATGGGATATCTCTCCAGATTGCCACCATATTCACCAACGACGCTTATCCGAGGTAGCTGAGAACGGTGATTCAGTGTGGAGCCATTCATCTGCAGCCCACGCTTCCCCGTCACAGCACAATGCCGAACGTAGACGTTTGTGTTAATGGTGTTAACGACAGCCTATGCACGAGATACTAATTCCCGAGTAAAGATGCTGCTAGTATCCTACAAGTGGTGCGAGATGACACAATGTGAATCATCACTTGTTCTCAAATGGCAGTTGCACAATACGGCGATCGTCGCTTGTGATCATCAAAATTGGTGGTCAGTAACCTAGACGACCAGCCCACACATACTCGAGCAGTCCATAATCGGGCCACTGTCACATCTGAATGCCACACAAATGTGGATATTGCACGATTGGACTTGCCAGGAATCCCGTATTGGGACCCATTTAAAACTCTGTAATGCACTGGTATTGCTATCTCACACGAGTACGCGGAATGTGAGTGCCACTCACAGTGACCATTTAATGTCAAAAAATCTTCACCCTTCTACCCTACCAGCCCAGGTAAAAACACAAAACACGGAGAACGCTCGTGTAGTCTGGTGGGCGTTCTGTCCCAGAGAATTGCAAGTTTAATCGTTCACTTACCCGTCGATGGTGTGTATGTGTGCGATGCTACATTGACATCCAGTCATGTCTTAGGGGTGTTCCCCTATTAGTTTCAGTTTTGTTACGTTTCGCAATAAAGGGCACATAACTTTTTGTGTTCTCATTATCTTCGTGAGTTTTCAGTGACTTACAGGTACAAGATTCATTTTAGCTACTTTGAGGAAAGAATGGATAGAGGCGCTTATCACAATCTGCTTGAGAGATTTTGTTTTTGATAGAAATATTGCCTATTAATTACGGTGAATAGTTTTATGAAAGTGGAGGCAGATGGAATCAGAGAGCTGTGTGCTGCCTATCTACTAAAAGCGACATTCGAACACACGGACAGGCGACTAGTAATTACGACGGACTGTTCTGAAGAATGTAAAGGCGATCCCAGGAGCGAAAGGTGGCGGGGGTTCGATGATGATGTGGGCAGCTGCTTTATATCGTGGTACTCCATGAGCACCATTGTTACTGGGCAGTGTCGCATTATTTCCCAGGATTATGTGATCATTTTGGATGACCAGGCTCATCCAACAGTACAATGTTTGTTCTCCAGAGGTCATGCTGTACTGCAAGACGACACCTGTTCACGCAGTTCGCATAGTCCAAAACTGGTTTTGCGAAGACGAGAATGGATTGTCGCATCTCTGCTGGTCACCATAGTTACCAAATCTCGTGTTATTGAGCCTTTGTGGTCAAGTTTGGACAGATGGGTGCGTGATCCCTATCCAGGAAGCTAGTCATGAGAGTCATCTCCACGAAGAAAATATTGGATCAGTGCGCTTGACATTACTGATAGAGACGCTAAAGCCGGGGTCGATTTCGAGCTACTCGGGAAATATAGACCACGTCCCCTTCAACGGACTCGATAGTTTCCCTTCAGTTAGTTCGCTACCCATTCGTAACAATACAAACACAAGACCCCCAGAGTGCAAGTACTAATCACAGCCGGTCAAAGGGTACTTAGCTGCACTAGACACTTCATTAACTTCTCTGCAAAACTGGTGGTGTTTCGGACGTAGTAGAACTGAGAGAGAGGTCACGCATTGGTTCCGACAGACGCCAGAGTGCTTATGCAGCTGCACGCTTCGTGAAGATCTCTTCGACGTAATTTACTAATACGTTAATCCAGTTGATATTGTTCAAAACTTATATGCACTGACGAGAGAAAACATGATCACCTCCTTGACTGCCCGTTAGGACACCAATGGAACGCAATATAGCAGCGACTGTGCGTAGCACGGACTCGATACCTTCTCGTAAGGTTTGCGGGGGGACGCGGCATCAAATGACTGCTCGTTCACGCAGTTCGCGCAAATTACGGTGTGGTGGTTTGTAGGCGCGGAACTAGCGTCCAACAGTTTCTCAGACGTTTATCATAGGACTCAGATCAGGCAAATTTGATTGCCTAGACATCAACTTGAGTTGAATGTCATGCACCTCAAACGCTAGCCTTGTGACAGGGCCAGTTATCCTGCTGGAAGATGCCACCGCCGTAGGGGATGACATGAACTATGAAAGCTTACAGGTGGTACTCAGTATTCAGTGATGTTCGCTTAGTCATGGAGTCTTCTATTACTACCACAGCTTCCACGAAAGACAAAAGGAATGTTTCCCACAGCATAATAGTCGCCTCCCGCCTATATCAGTGGCGCCGTGCATATTTCAAGCGGCCGTTTGCCCGGATGAAGCGGTATCCTGATACTACCCTTGAAACATGAAAGGTGATTTATCCGAGAATACGATCCGTTTCTATTAGTCTATTGTCGAACGTTGTTGAGGCCACTGCAATCGTAAATGCCTATGTTGTTGGTTCAATTTGGCAAATCGTTGGGATCGTGAGCTCCGGAGTCCGATGTTCAACAATGTGCCTGCCTTACAGAATGCGCAAACCTTCGGCTTTTGCGTTGTGTGGTGAGGCGTGGACTTCCAACACCTTGTCGCCTACTGGTGGTTTCACTGCCCGTCAACCACTACCCACAGGTACTCACAACATAAAGCGCCAACAGCTGACTAGCTTCGCCGTTTCCAAGGTGCTCGTTGCCAGGCACAGAGGGTAACAATCCGCGCTACGCCAAAGTCTCTTTTGTCAGTAGAATTCTCTGTTTGTTGCCTGTATCGACGGTAGATTGAATTGTCGTTCATCTGTCTCCACTTATTTATTTTTCTTACGTCACTGCATGTCCAAAACGCCACCAAGCGCATTCAGTCTCGCGCTGGCCAGTGGTCATAATGTTTCGGCTCATGAGTGGATATCAGATGCATCCTACTACACTAGTGGTCTCCATTCAAGAGAGTAATTAACCCCTCAGAGCTAAAACTAAATTTTCTGAGGGGTAAAAACAAAAGGGTTCAACTGTGTTTCGGTCGCGAAACTACACTCCTGGAAATGGAAAAAAGAACACATTGACACCGGTGTGTCAGACCCACCATACTTGCTCCGAACACTGCGAGAGGGCTGTACAAGCAATGATCACACGCACGGCACAGGGGAGACACCAGGAACCGCGGTGTTGGCCGTCGAATGGCGCTAGCTGCGCAGCATTTGTGCACCGCCGCCGTCAGTGTCAGCCAGTTTGCCGTGGCATACGGAGCTCCATCGCAGTCTTTAACACAGCTAGCATGCCGCGACAGCGTGGACGTGAACCGTATGTGCAGTTGACGGACTTTGAGCGAGGGCGTATAGTGGGCATGCGGGAGGCCGGGTGGACGTACCGCCGAATTGCTCAACACGTGGGGCGTGAGGTCTCCACAGTAAATCGATGTTGTCGCCAGTGGTCGGCGGAAGGTGCACGTGCCCGTCGACCTGGAACGGGACCGCAGCGACGCACGGATGCACGCCAAGACTGTAGGATCCTACGCAGTGCCGTAGGGGACCGCACCGCCACTTCCCAGCAAATTAGGGACACTGTTGCTCCTGCGGTATCGGCGAGGACCATTCGCAACCGTCTCCATGAGGCTGGGCTACGGTCCCGCACACCGTTAGACCGTCTTCCGCTCACGCCCCAACATCGTGCAGCCCGCCTCCAGTGGTGCCGCGACAGGCGTGAATGGAGGGACGATTGGAGACGTGTCGTCTTCAGCGATGAGAGTCGCTTCTGCCTTGGTGCCAATGATAGTCGTATGCGTGTTTGGCGCCGTGCAGGTGAGCGCCACAATCAGGACTGCATACGACCGAGGCACACAGGGCCAACACCCGGCATAATGGTGTGGGGAGCGATCTCCTACACTGGCCGTACACCTCTGGTGATCGTCGAGGGGACACTGAATAGTGCACGGTACATCCAAACCGTCATCGAACCCATCGTTCTACCATTCCTAGACCGGCAAGGGAACTTGCTGTTCCAACAGGACAATGCACGTCCGCATGTATCCCGTGCCACCCAACGTGCTCTAGAAGGTGTAAGTCAACTACTCTGGCCAGCAAGATCTCCGGATCTGTCCCCCATTGAGCATGTTTGGGACTGGCTGAAGCGTCGTCTCACGCGGTCTGCACGTCCAGCACGAACGCTGGTCCAACTGAGGCGCCAGGTGGAAATGGCATGGCAAGCCGTTCCACAGGACTACATCCAGCATCTCTACGATCGTCTCCATGGGAAAATAGCAGCCTGCATTGCTGCGAAAGGTGGATATACACTGTACTAGTGCCGACATTGTGCATGTTCTGTTGCCTGTGTCTATGTGCCTGTGGTTCTGTCAGTGTGATCATGTGATGTATCTGACCCCAGGAATGTGTCAATAAAATTTCCCCTTCCTGGGACAATGAATTCACTGTGTTCTTATTTCAATTTCCAGGAGTGTAATTTTTAGCGCGCGAGACAAGTTACAGCTTGTGAAACGAATCTATGAAAATCTGCCTTATATAGTCCACACACTAGGTAACATGCTCTGTATTTTGTACCATGCACCTTAACAGTAGAAATGAGAAAATACAGGTTCTTAGGAGTATAAGAGCATATAATTCTACTGATGACTGAGAACAGTGTAATGTACGACATTACAGCAGTATTTACTTCAATTGGAAACTAATAATTACAGATATTATGGTTCAAATGGCTCTGAGCACTATGGGACTTAGCTTCTAAGGCCATCAGTCCCCTACAACATAGAACTACTTAAACCTTACTAACCTAACACATCGATGCCCGAGGCAGGATTCGAACCTGCGACCGTAGCGGTCGCGCATTTCCATACTGTAGCGCCTAGAACCGCTCGGCCACTCTGGACGGCTAGCTATTATGATTGGAATGTTTTTAGAAGACATGTAACCTGCGAGTATGCATGGCACAATAAAGCTATTAATGTTTACTTTCCCCTGGGCAGACGGTTAGTTACTGAAGAGTGGCCACGTGGACGAAAAATTTGTAGTCTTTACTGACAGGTGTAGCCCACTTCACGGCGCAGTTACGACTGTGCTAAAAACATCGGGTTGCAAATTATATGATTTGTTTCCGGGAAAACTGCGAGATGTAGAGAAAAACTAACTAGCACACTCAAGAAGGTACATATTACGGTACCAATTATCACAATGTCTGTACCTGTATCCTGCATATCACATACTCTTAAGTACCTCATGAAAATGCTTTTTGCAAGTGGTTGGTAGGTCCAAAAATAAAACAGGAGATGCTTCATTAATCGTTTCGCAACAATAGAATAACAAATTGACAGCACAATACAACATAACAGTAACTATGTCAACTTATGTACTACAGTGCTGTATGGCTCACATAGTTTTATTGTTATTATTATTAGTGACAGTGGTCAGATACAAAGCGCTGGCAATTTCTGTCAGTCAAGAAGTAAGGAGTACGACAATCAAGCGATTTACACTGAGTACGTATAGAGTACCAATTTTAAATGGCGGTGAATGATGTGGATGAAGCCTGTGTCGAGACGGAGGGGATATTTTGTAACGAAGTGTCTACCATCAGTGTGGATCATTAGCTTTCTTTTCTGTGAAGAAATTGTAGATAGCACTGGTAACGTATTGAGAATTGGTTCATTATTTTATAAAGAAAAGGCTGTTAAAATAAGCAGTACCGATTGGTTCAATGACTCATTAGTCCTTGGTTTAATAAAACACCTGCAAAAACTACGTATGAAGATATATCTTTAGTCATTTTAAAAATGAAGATGTTCAAAGAAAATTGCTTTCCATTCTGAAGTTTAATTAGGCCCTAATATTGATGATTGTAGGGAGAGTGTAGAAGGGGCCGGGGGAGGTGTTGGTGGTGGGGGGGGGGGGGGGGAGGGGGAGAGGTGGCTGTGATGACGGGGAGTTACTAGCTAATATGTGATTGCATTCAGGAGTAATGGTCTGAGGAAGGTTCCCCCATCTGATCGGAGGAAAGCAGTCGTGAATAACTGCATCATCTCTCAAGCTCACAGACGAGCATAAAATACACTTATCAATGGTACAGCAAGTGACTAACCACATAAGAGAAACATATCTCTTAAGAAGTGTTGAATGTGGAGATTGACAGTTTTCTTTTGCAGACAGAGAAGATTAGCAGAAAAGAGACAATTACGTAACCTCTTACTACGTAACTGAATGTTCGACCAAGTAGAACAGTTGTAATTACTGCCCGAGAGGTAAAATGTAATTTTCTAGGGGGTAGAAACAAAAGAGTCTGACTGTGTTTTGGTCATGGAACTAAATTATATTTTAAAAGATCATTGTTGCTATCAGTATTTGATGAGACTATAACACTGATCGCATGAGACACTAACAATACATTCTTCTTCAAATACTACAATTAACTTGTGACAAAATATTGTGGAGGTTACACTTTCTCACGTAATGCACCCAGTACCCACATACTTTGTACCATGCTTTCACGACAGTAAAACTGAGGCACATATATCATGTATGCTTAAAAAAATGTTGTAAATGTCTTCTCCGAGTTACAGGTAGTTCCGTAGTTCCCGCAATAAAGCAGACAGTGCTTCATTCTTCAGTTAGCAACAGACAAACGAATCAATTGACAGTACAATACAATAGTAAATAATCATTATTATTATGTGGCAGTGGCCATATACTATGTATTGGCAGGCTGAAGTTCTCCACTGTCTGTTCAGTTAAGCAGGTAACGAGTCCAGAAATCAAGTGATATACAAATTAAGTATGTGCACGCATTTAACATCTACGTCTACATATGCATGGATACTCTGTAAATCGTTCTTAAGTGCCTGGCGGACGGTTCATCGGAGCACTTCCACAATAATTCTCTATTATTCTACTCTCCAACGCGTGGTAAGAACGAACACCTATGTCTTTCCATGCAAGCTCTAATTTCCCTTATGTTATGATGCTGATCATTTCTCCCTATGTAGGTCGGCGTCAACAAAATACTTTCTCATTCGGAGGAGAAAGCTGGAGACTGAAATTCCGTGAGAAGATTCCGCCACAACGAAATATGCCTTTGTTTTAATGATGTTCACTCCAAATCACGTATCACGTCAGTGACACTCTCTTAGCTATTTCTCGATAACACACAACGTGACGCCGTTCTTTGAAGTTTCTCGATGTGCTCCGTTAATTCTACTTGCTAAGGATCCCACACCAGACAGCAGTACACCAAAAAGAGACAAGCATCGTTTAGGCGGTTTCTTTACTATATCTGTTGCATCTTCTAAGTGTTCTGCCAATAAAACGCAGTCTTTGGTTCACCTTCCGTATAACCTTACCTTGAGGAAATCCAGAAGTCAGTTCTGTTTTACTCAATGACTTTTCATCAATTACTACTAATCGTGCAGAGCGGCCGCGTGGCTTCAGGGACCATGTCACGGATTGCGCGGCCCCTCCGCCGGAGGTTCGAGTCCTCCTTCGGGCATGGGGGTGTGTGTGTCATTCTTAGCATAGGTTAGTTTAAGTTAGTTTGAGTAGTGTAAGTCTAGGGACCGACGGCCACAGTAGTTTGGCGTCTTAGGAATCCACACACATTTGAACATTTGAACAATTACTTCAAACTGTGACCTCTGTCACAGGAAATCACGAACCCAGTCACACAACTGAGACGATATTCCATAATCACGCAATTTGACTACAAGCGACTTACGAAGTACAGTGTCAAAAGCCTTCTGGAAATCTACAAATAGTGAACCGATTTGAAATCCCTTGTCAACAGTGCTCAACACTTCGTGTGAGTAAAGAGCAGGAATGATGGTTTCCGAATCCTTGTTGACTGTGTGTCAATAGATCGTTTTCTTCCAGGTAATTCATAATGTTCTAACAAAATACATGTTCCAAAATCCTGTTGCATATCGACCTTAATGATATGGGCTTGTAATTTAGTGGATTACTCCTACAGCCTTTCTTGAATATTGGTGTGACCTGTGCAACTTTCCAGTCTTTAGGTATAGATCTTTCGTCGAGTGAGTGGTTGTATATGATTGTTAAGTGTGGAGCCATTGCATCAACATACTCTGAAAGGAACCTAATTCGTATACAGTCTGGACCGCAAGACTGCTTTTATTAATTGATTTAAGTTGATTCATTACTTCGAGGATACCTACTTGTAAGATACTCACATTGGCAGCCGTTCTTGATTCGAATTCTGTAATATTTACTTCGACTGCTTTGATGGAGGAATCTCTGAAGGCTTGTTTAGTAACCCTCCTTTAGCAGCACTGTCATAGATAGTACTTCCATTGCTATTGCGCAGAGAAGGTATTGATTGTGTCTTGCGCTAGCATACTTTACATACGACCAACATCTCTTTCGATTTTCTGCGAGGTTTCGAGACAAAGTTTATTTGTGAAGACTATTATAAGCATCTCGCATTGAAATCCGCGATAGATTTCAAGCTTCTGTAAAAGATCGCCAATTTTGGTGATATTGCGTGCGTTTAAATTTGGCATGCTTATTTCTTTCCTGCGACAGTGTTCTGACCCGTTTCGTGTACCATGGGGAATCAGCTCCGTCGTTTGTTAATTTGGCTGGTATAAAACTATTAATTGTTCTTGACACTATTTCTTGGAATTCAAGCCACATGTTGTCTAAACTGCCAGTGTTAATTTTGAAGATGTGGAGATTGTCTGTTAGGAAGGCGTCAAGTGAATTTTTATATGCCTTTTTGAATAAGTGTATTTTTCGTTTATTTTTGGAGGATTTGGGAGTTACAATATTCAATCTCGCACGGCAACCTTGTGTTCACTAATGCCACCGCCAACTGCGTTTAGCCTATCCTTTCGGAAAACCGTTCGGTCCTTCGCAAAAATTTTGGCTGAACTTATTTCCGGCTTTAGCCAGCTTTCGCTGCCTATAACGATTTGAGCATCAGTGCTTTGTGTTAGTGTTTCGAGCTCTGCTA
Organism: Schistocerca gregaria; assembly: GCF_023897955.1. NCBI lineage: Eukaryota > Metazoa > Arthropoda > Insecta > Orthoptera > Acrididae > Schistocerca > Schistocerca gregaria. The sequence continues at coordinate 814,837,953 of NC_064920.1, read as the reverse complement.
CTTTCTCAACACACATTCGACAATTTTTAACTATTATATCCATGATTCCTGGATCTACTTGCTTCCTGCGTTCGGCCTGCACATTTTGCGACTGAAGCCCTTTTTGTGTTTTTCCGAGAACATCTGACCTAAAAAATCGCCCATTCCACGCCACACATGCCCTACTAATGATGTAGTCGCCTTCTGCGTGTAGTGGACTCCTGACCTACTGACTTTAAATAAGGGTGAAGTATGTGGGTCAAACAAGTGTGGCTAGAAAGAGGAGTAGCGCAGAGGAAGCATCTTTTGTAATAAGTGCATATACTCAATGCGAGAAGTTAGCGTCCTTTTCTGAAAAGGTAGCACTCCCAGTGTACTGGAAATTTCGTCGTCATTCTATTTAAAGATGTTCTTGGATAGCAGTAGCGCCAGCTGTCTCACAGGCTCGTTATCCCTTGGATTACTAAAGCAGCTACAGAAACTAAATATCACTTATATTTCATGTTTTAAAAATGAAAACTCCTCTTTCTAAGGTTTAGTGAGGGGCTACTGTTGATCAAGAAGAAGGAGGGGGGGGGCGGTACTAGCTAATATCTTGTTATAGTCAGGTGTAATAGCCTCAGAAAAGTAGGGAATCATTGAAACAAAGTGCAGCAGGTGGAAAAAAAAATGACATTACAGAAAAACGTATTCCTGTAGGTATATGTAGAATAGTCGCGAAATGTTGTGTCGAACCACATTTTCCTATGATAACGCATGTGGCTTATTTTCATGTGACGCCTGACTGTCTTTAAGTTTGAGAGTCTTTTCAGCGATGTGAAGGTGCCTTTCATTTTCTCTCTGAATGCTCCTGTATAATTTGTTTTCGGATTTCAGTAGCCTCTTCAGAATATATTTCTTCTATGTTTCATTCGAAGGACGAAGATAGGTAAAAGGAAGTAATCAAGTAATTAGCGTATTCTAGAGAGAGAGAGAGAGAGAGAGAGAGAGAGAGAGAGCATCAGAGAAGAAGCACTGACTCCACATGGGGGAGAGTATCAGTAGGGGAGTGTCGGGGAAACTCCCGATTCAGATTCCTGAAGCGAGCTAGGGAATGGTAAACAACAAAAATTGAGTTGACGTGTCTGACTCCATCCGTGACAAAGATGGGAGTTGCGTGTATACGAGAGGCGTGCAAGTAAGTAATGCAACACATTTTTTTCTTGGCCAATTTCGGCAGAAAAAACGCGGAGTTTGTTGTTAGACATCGTGGAATATTTCCGCTCCAGCCCTTTTAGTTCTACGAATTTCCGATAGACGACAGCGCTAAACGCAGCCTTCAAAATGGCGTCTGTTGCAGAGGAGCGTTACAAACAGATACACTACTGACCATTAAAATTGCTACACCAAGAAGAAATGCAGATGATAAATGGGTATTCATTTGACAAATATATTATACTAGAACTGAAGTGTGATTACATTTTCACACAATTTGGGTTCATAGATCCACAGAAATCAGTACCCAGAACAACCACCTCAGGCAGTAATAACGGCCTTGATACGCCTGGGCATTGCGTCAAACAGAGCTTGGGTGGCGTGTACAGGTACAGCTGCCCATGCAGCTTCAACACGACAACACAGTTCATCAAGAGTACTGACGAGCCAATTGCTCGGCCACCATTGACCAGACGTTTTCAGTTGGTGAGAGATCTGGAGACACTGCTGGCCAGGGAAGCAGTCGAACATTTTCTGTATCCAGAAATGCCAGTACAGGACCTGCAACATGCGGTCGTGCATTATCCTGCTGAAATGTAGGGTTTCGCAGGGATCGAATGAAGGGTAGAGCCACGGGTCGTAACACATCTGAACTGTAACGTCCACTGTCCAGAGCGCCGTCAATGCGAACAAGAGGTGACGTAGACGTGTAACCAATGGCACCCCATACCATCACGCCGAGTGATACGCCAGTATAGCGATGACGGATACACGCGCTTCCAATGTGCGTTCACCGCGATGTCGCCAAACACGGATTCGACCGTCATGATGCTGTAAACAGAACCTGGTTTCATCCGAAAAATGACGTTTTGCCATTGGTGCAGCCAGGTTCGTCGTTGAGTACACCATCGCAGGCGTTCCTGTCTGCGATGCACCGTCAAGGGTAACCGCAGCCATGGTCTCAGAGCTGATAGTCCATGCTGCTGCAAACGTCGTCGAACTGTTCGTGCAGATGGTTACTGTCTTGCAAACGTCCCCATAGGTTGGGCGAGGCATCTGTCATCATCGCAAGAAGGTCGCGCAAAACTGTCCGATCTCCCGCGTGTCGGGCGGCCGCACACAGCCGTGACTCCTGCAGACACTCTCATTCGAGGTGTCGACGGATCGCAATCAAACACGTCGTTGCTCAATTAGACGTCTTATAACACTACAGCTGCACCATTCAGTTGTACCAACTTAGTTTGTTTACAAAATGAGGTATTTAGATGCAGAAAGTGCTACCCTCTGGGAAGGTTTTTATAGATTTGTCCATGAAATGCCTATAGATGTTTGCTTCTCGGACTCGAAAATGAATTTGGCATAAAGGAACAGGAAGTTAGGTATCGAAATTTTTGAAGAATGTTTTAAACAATTAAGCTAATTAAGTGAATTAATTACGGTCGCTATCCTAATTAGGCATAGAAATGAAACACCTTTAACTTAATTAATCAGTAACTGTTGTCCTATTGAAAGTTAACCTGTCTTCCTTTTCCACAGAAGTGCAATGACCCCTCACACAAGCAGGCATACAGTATAACGGATATGCACAGTTTAACCATCAATGTAAGTTCTCATACATAAAAGACACTTGGGTAATCACCACTCATAAATACCTTACCTTGTAAACGTTATTTCATCATGACAGTCAATGTTAAACAAAATATGGGCCTGGTCCTGACCTGATTTCAGCTGATTCTTTTCAATTAATATTTATAAATTAACATTGACTTGAAATAAGAAACATGGATTCCTTAATTATTTAAGTTGTAACTACGTCCATAAATAAATAACTCATAGCAACTTGAATTTCTTTAAGAGCAAGAAAGAAAAGTCGAGACCCGCAAACTGTTATGACATTTCCCTCCATACAAATTACACAAAATTCCAGATTTACTTCACATTTAGTCCATATGTTCATTGATTAAGGAAGTTTGTACATTATTAGCACGAATGAGACACTCTCAGTAAATTTTACTGTCATTAAAGAAAAAATGTAAGTGGGATATCATGAACTGAATTTACACTGAACACAAATTACACAAAGCTCAATAGTTATAACATTTAATATGCACAAATTGTTAAGTTAGCAAAATGTTGTTTAACCACATTCCAGTTACATATAATAAGTTTCGTTTCCCTCCAAGAGAGGCAAAATATTTAACCAACGAACAGAAACATTACATACAATTTAACAAGACATCAAAGTTTTTTTTACAAAGAAAAGGGTATACACTTTTATACAGTATCCAGCCAACCATACAATAATTACAGAAGCTCAGCGATGGAATGTTGAACAAAATAGAAAGCAAAACTAATCAGCAGAAAGTATGTAGTGTCTGAGCTATTTACATTCTCTGTTGGTAGCGGCGACACACAAGTTGACCAGTTGGAGTACTCAAAGGTATGTGCCCTCTGGGTTGCTTGCCGCCTAACAGGAGACCATAAAGAGCAACGAAGGACCATCTGTGCTGAACTACTTGCGGGTTACCAAGTTGATCGTCACAATTTTTTGTCGAACATCGTCACAGGTGATGAAAAATGGATTCAGTACTTCGACCTGGAAACAAAACGGCAATCTATGGAGTGGCCCCACACCACTCTTCTGCAGGAAGCCCTGCACGCTCAGCCAGTAAAGACATGGCGACTCTCTTCTGTGACTCTGGAGGCTTATTGTGTTGGATGTCCTTCCTCACGGTGCAACGATCAACTCTGAAGTATATTACACTACCCCCAGGAAATAGAATAAACTGACTCAGCGCGTTCGTCGCCAGAAAAATGCAAACGAATTAGTCCTTCTCTATGACAACGCAAGGCTTCGCGCAATTCTCCGCGCCAGACAGGGGCTCACAGAACTTCACTGTACTTTTCTTAGTCATCCACCCTCATCCATAGCCCGAATCTCACGCCTTCCAACTGATACAGACGCGAAACTTAACCGACAGGAAGAAATGGTTCAAATGGCTCTGAGCACTATGCGACTTAATTTCTGAGGTCTTCAGTCGCCTAGAACTTAGAACTAATTAAACCGAACTAACCTAAGGACATCACACACATCCATGCCCGAGGCAGGATTCGAACCTGCGACCGTAGCGGTCGCTCGGCTTCAGACTGTAGCGCGTAGAACCACTCGGCCACACCGGCCGGCCGACAGGAAGAAGATGCTGTGATATGCAAATGATTAGCTTTTCAGAGCATTCACACATGATTGGCGCCGGTGGCGACACCCACAACGTGCTGCCTTGAGGAACGCCTCCAACCGATTTGTCATACACAGACAGCAGTTAACCGGCGTTATCTGGTGAAACGTTGTTGTGATGCCTCGTGTAAGGAGGAGAAATGCGTACCATCACGTTTCCGACTTTGATAAAGGTCGGGTTGTAGCCTATCGCGATTGTGGTTTATCGTATTGCGACATTGCTGCTCGCGTTGGTCGAGATCCAATGACTGTTAGCAGGATATGGAATCGGTGGGGTCAGGAGGGTAATATGGAATGCCGTGCTGGATCCCAACGGCCTCGTATCACTAGCAGTCGAGATGACAGGCATCTTATCCGCATGGCTGTAACGGTTCGTGCAGCCACGTCTCGATCCCTGAGTCAACCTATGGGGACGTTTGCAAGACAGTAACCATCTGCACGCTCAGTTCGAAGTCGTTTGCAGCAGCGTCGACAATCAGTTCGGAGACCATGGCTGCGGTTACCCTTGACGCTGCATCACAGACAGGAAGTCCTGCGATGGTGTACTCAACGATGAACCTGGGTGCAGGAATGGCAAAACGTCATTTTTTCGGATGAATCCAGGTTCTGTTCACAGCATCATGACGGTCGTATCCGTGTTTGGTGCAATGAAGGATGAACTCCGCGGGAAACAGTACTTGGAAGATGAGAAGGTTATTGATGGAGCAAGACGTGGGCTCCGACGTCGAGCACTATAGTGGTGCCATGTGATCAAAGAGACCATCCCCGTAAGGTGGCACATTGTACGGAGTTTACATTGAAATTGAATTTCCAACCGAAAAGGAAGGCGAATAATACGGTGTACTGCAGTCCCTCAAATCACGTACAGATTTCGTTATTTGGTATGCCTGCCGTTGTTGCACTTTAAATGCCGAGCAGTGCACATCGCGTGCGTCGCTAATTTCTCATTACTGCGATGCCCCGTCTCATTCGGCGGTTAATTACCAGTGCGCTGTTTCTGTACTTGCAGGTTTCTTGTTTGTGGGGATTATGCAGCAGGGTGCTCGTATTTCATATTACAGTGTACTGGCGGAATGTGCCGGAGCCGTTATTTGAGTGGCCGCAGTAGTTAGCAGCGCGGCCAGGTGCGGCGGCGCGTCCTTCGGGAAGCGTTTCCATGTCCTGCCCGCACAATAAGCCGCGCCTCCCGGCTGGTCCAGCAGCGCCGCCGCACCCCCGCGCTCGTCTTCGCCGCGCCTGCCCAGCACAGGCCCGCACACAGCGCCGAGGACCCCCTTTCATTGTCGCCGACATAATGACGTCCTCGTCTGCACCCCTCAGCAAATTAAGCTTTCATCCGTTTCTGTCATCCACTCTCTCGGCTGTAACTAATTTGTTTATTTTGCGTCGAGTTCATTGCAGCTTATAAACCGAAACAAGCTGCTATCATCCTGTTCTTTCAGCTCTGTAGGTAGCGTGGTGTACTGGATGTCCAGTTATTCTACACCAAATCCTCATTTCCCCGTTTCATGTGTGTGTGTGTTGTGGTCGATTTGGACTAGGCTTATACGGCAAGGCCGCTTTCAATGTGCAACCTGTTTGTGTCAGTACGACTGCCCCAGATACTTGCTCTGCCGCGTCGGCCATCTTTTTCGGCGGTGTGACATCATGAGTTCACCAATTTTTCCGTCGGCCGGGATGGCCGAACGGTTCTAGGCACTGCAGTCTGGAACCGCGCTACCGCTACGGTTGCAGCTTCGAAACCTGCCTCGGGTGTAGATCTGCGTGATGTCCTTAGGTTTAAGTAGTTCTAAGTTCTAGGGGACTGATGACCTCAACTGTTAAGTCCCATAGTGCTCAGAGCCATTTGAACCACTTTGAACCAATTTTTCCAGACTGAAACATTCACTCTTTGAGAGTCCAAAATTTGTGTCTGTGTTTTTCCTCTGTAACCTGTATCTCAGGAATATTCTTTGTCTTGCAGTGCTAGCCCAGCAATATATGCAGCGCGAACGTATTTGAGTTTTGCAGGGTAGCAGGGAGGTGTGGGTGGATTAAAGCTGTAAGTAGTGTTGCGCATCGTGGCAGAATAGCGCAGTCGGCACGGATTTGGATTTCTACTCCCTTTTCGGCTCACAATTTTCATCAGTCAGGGAACAAAACGTCTCTCGACGATTATGGCTTCAGAAGTGACATCGCAAATCTTGTTTTTGTGTTGAAAAGGAAAAGCTTTATAACACGTGAGGATGACGTGTAGGAACAGGGAAACATATTGTATCTACCTGTAACCAAACAAGAACACACGTCAATAGTATGCTCCTGTATCACGTGCCTTGCTAATTCCTCGTAGCTGCGCTGTCCTGTCCCTTTCGGTGGTTTAGCCTAAGTGCACCGATGCAACGAGTCTCTACTTGCGGGTTCCTTATTTCTGCAACTCTGATAAACACCAGAAAAATCGACAGAAAATACTTTGATCAAATAAGATTTAAAAAAAGTAAATATCTTGAAGAGGTCATCATCATCATCAGCCAGTTCTATCTCTTAATGATGTGGCCTCTTTGAGTGGTCGTGTAACAAAGCATCCCAGTAAGATCTTCCATTTCTTCCGATCCTGAGCTTCCCGTTGCCAATAGAACCCCCCTGTTTTCCTTATATGTCTGTCCCATCTGTGGTGGTCTTTCTCTATGTCTTTTTGGGTAAATTGGGCTCCAGTCTAGGATTTGTTTAGGCCACCTACCATCTTTTGTTCGAGCAACATGACCAACCCACTGCCATTTCAGTGTATTCATTCTTTCCATTATGTCGGTGACCTTAGTTGTTCGTCTTATTTCAACTGTTCTCTTCCTTTTTCGTATAACGCAACAATAATCTTTCCATTTCTCTTTAGGCTTCTGTTAGCTACCTAACAATCAACTCATTTAATGGCCATGTTTCACAGCCTTAAATTACTGGCAATGAACATTGGTCAAAAATAGATTTCTTCAGGTCAACCGACATCTTTGATTTCAAAATTGAAGAGTGCCTCCTATAAGCTTGCCAGTCCAGTTTAATTCATCGTAATATTTCTGGTTTTAAATCCCCTTTCATGTTTATCAGTTGATCCAGATAGATATATTCTGTGTCCCATTGGAGTTGTGTGCTTCGAACTGATATACTTCCCTCAGGTGTCCATTCATTGGTCATTATCTTGGTTTTGTCAATGTTCATTTTTACTCCAACTTCAGAGCACACTAATGCAAGTTCGTTAACTAATATTTGAAGTTCTTCTATGTCATTTGCAAATAGGACAATATCATCCGCAAACCTCAAGTTGTTCCGTCTTTTTCTGAGAACTTGAAGTCCCTTTTCTACACAATTTAGTTTAGAACTGGCTTTTTGTAAGACTGCTGAAAATAGTTTGGGAGATATAGAATCACCTTGCTTTAAACCCTTCTCAACGAAAAATTTATCAGTATCTTCGGCAACGCCCACAAAGTCTGTGGAGGTTTTGTATATTTTTGTGGAGGATTTGATATAGCCCTGTTCTGTTCCTTGTTCTGTTAGAGCTGGAAACATAGCTGGGTGAATGATCGAATCAAAGACCGTTTCAGAGTCTATAAAAAAAGGGTAGATGGTACTCATTTATGCTGCTAATTATTTCCTGTAGCGTGAACAGCTGTGCTAAATCCTGTACGGAAACCGGCTAGCTCAGTAGGTTGATCCTGGTTAAGTGTAGTGCTCAATCTGGTAGTCAAGTTCCTAGTTATAGCTTTGTACACTATGGAGAGTAAGCTGATAGGGCAATAGTTCTTTATGTATTTGGTACTACCTTTCTTATGTATTAGAATTACTTTGGCTTTATTCTAGTCTCTTGGTAATGTTTCACGGTGCGAACAACATGAAAATATCTTAGCTAAATGCCTTATGGATTCCTCATCCGTCAGCTTTAGAACATCGACTGGGAAGTCATCACTATCTAGAGGAGACGTGTGGAAACAACCTCCAAGATGGTGTCTCCCGGGCAACGGGCTGAGTCAGCAGCACGGCAGAAAGTTTACACAAACGGCGACCGAACAGCAGCAAGTGCGTCCCCAGTGAAGCAACCGTCTGAGCGCTAAGACAATCAATATCGGACCATCAGTCCATATCATGCAGTTAAACATAGAAGGCATCAGTAGCAGTAATTGTGAGCACCTAGGTAGAATGGCTAAGGAACATCAAGTTGAAGTAATTGCACTGCAAGAAACACATTTAGCTGAGGAAACAGATATCTTATCCAGGGCCAAAATTCAAGGGTATACAGTGGTGGAAACAGTTTTCTCAGAAATATATAACAAATTTCCCAAATATTTAGGCATAACTTTTGACAGGTCACTTACCATCAAGAAACACTTGGAACTAACTAGCCAGAAATTGAAAACGCGAAATAACATCATCCAGAGATTAGCAGGTACCACATGGGGAGCGGATGCAAATACACTACGTGTTGCAGCAGTACTGTGCCTCTGTGTGGAGTAGGAGTGCCCATGTAAAGAAGATTGACGCCCAGGTCAGTGAGGCCATGAAGACAATAACAGGGACACTAAAGTCAACACCTCTAGAATGGCTTCATGTCCTCTCAGACATCACTCCTCCTGAAATCCTTAGACAGCAGGCAACAATTCAAGAAAGGGCAAAAAATACATCATGCAGATGATGCAAGAGTACTACCGATACACCAAATACTAGATGACCGCTGTCGATATCGCCTTAAATCAAGAGCGCCAATATGGGAAGACAGAGCACTTGCCCAAGGAAATACCTATGACTGCCACAAATCCTGGAAAACCAAGTGGAACAATAGTGACATTAACCGACACAATACAGAGGGCTCCAGCCAACAACTCCCAGGAATGCAGCTCCCTCGTAAAATCTGGTGCCAGCTTAACCGTGTGAGAACTGGACACGCGAGAACTAAATCCGTGCTGTACAAATGGGGCGCCAATGATAACCCAATGTGTGACTGTGAAACTGATGAACAAATATTACAACATGTAGGGCAAGATTGCCCACTGCGAAGATTCTGTGGTGACTGGAGACGCTTCGTGGAGGCCAGTCCTGCTGCAATTAAATGGCTGTCACATTTGGACATAACTTTTTGACAAATTGTAGCTGTGATTATATTTCAACTTTGCTCAGATTTAAAAATAACTGGTGTTTGTTCCGCTTATATTATTATGTGCGTATGTATATGTATGTTCGTTTTTATATGTTATGTCATGTAAATTTACGATGTCAATACCGCACTAGAACTGGTAAAGCCATACGATAAATAATAAATAATAACTACCTAGAGCAGTCCCTTTTTATATTGTTTATTGCATGTTTAACTTCTGATGGGAGTATTTCTGGAATTTGAGAGGCAGAAGCATCCAATTCGTCTAGGATCAAGGTAACATCATTGATTTTACTGTATAGGTTAGTATTGACATTTCCATTATATTCAAGTACTTTTCCTTGTCTATAATTCGGACTTGATCTGTGCCTAATGCCATTAGCTGATTCCTTCCAATGATAAGGATTCACTTGGTTCTCCTTAAACTAGACCTATTCTCAAGACTGGCTTTTAGCGTGTCTTCTTCATTCTTCTTGATGTCGTCTTTTATGCTCTTTCTCAGACCTTTGCACAACTCTGAATGTTCTATCTTATCATTGTCTGTATCAACTTACATTCTTCTTCTCCTATCCATCAAACCTGTTGTTTTAATTGTCGGTTTCTTGGGTTGGTTTTGAGATTTACATAAGCCACCCACTTATTCAGCTGTTGTGATTATTCCCTTTGATACTTCTTCTCCTTCACATTCATTTAATTTTCTATGAATTATTTCTTGAAATTCCTCTTTCCATTCTTCAAGATTTTTGGCATTTAAAATTTTACTTTTCATCTAATTAGTTTTAATCTTCTATATTTTGTATTAAATTCAAATCTTGCTCTTACTAATCGATGATCACTGCTTGTCTTGTACCTGTTTAACACAGTGATATCTTTAATGTTTTGAGGCATATTGGTGAGAATGAAGTCTATCTCGTTTTTCACTTCAAAGTTAGGACTCCTCAAGACCTTTTGCGACTTGGGTGCTTCCTGAAAAAACGCATTCATAATAGGTGTTTTCATGCATTCTGCAAATTGTACCAATCTCTTACCTCTATTTTTTCTTTCCTCTATTCCATATTTGCCAACAACTGAATGAACTTCTTTGTGTGTTCCAGCTTTGGCATTAAAGTCTTCAATTATGAATTTATAAAAACAATCTCTGCCTTTCTCATAGGTTTCCTCCAGACATTCGTAGAAAGATTCTATCTCTTCATCTGAGCAAGTAGACGTATGTGCATATGCTTCAACTACACTCCTGGAAATGGAAAAAAGAACACATTGACACCGGTGTGTCAGACCCACCATACTTGCTCCGGACACTGCGAGAGGGCTGTACAAGCAATGACCACACGCACGGCACAGCAGACACACCAGGAACCGCGGTGTTGGCCGTCGAATGGCGCTAGCTGCGCAGCTTTTGTGCACCGCCGCCGTCAGTGTTAGCCAGTTTGCCGTGGCATACGGAGCTCCATCGCAGTCTTTAACACTGCTAGCATGCCGCGACAGCGTGGACGTGAACCGTATGTGCAGTTGACGGACTTTGAGCGAGGGCGTATAGTGGGCATGCGGGAGGCCGGGTGGACGTACCGCCGAATTGCTCAACACGTGGGGCGTGAAGTCTCCAGAGTACATTGATGTTGTCGCCAGTGGTCGGCGGAAGGTGCACGTGCCCGTCGACCTGGGACCGGACCGCAGCGATGCACGGATGCACGCCAAGACCGTAGGATCCTACGCAGTGCCGTAGGGGACCGCACCGCCACTTCCCAGCAAATTAGGGACACTGTTGCTCCTGGGGTATCGGCGAGGACCATTCGCAACCGTCTCCATGAAGCTGGGCTACGGTCCCGCACACCGTTAGGCCGTCTTCCGCTCACGCCCCAACATCGTGCAGCCCGCCTCCAGTGGTGACGCGACAGGCGTGAATGGAGGAACGAATGGAGACGTGTCGTCTTCAGCGATAAGAGTCGCTTCTGCCTTGGTGCCAATGATGGTCGTATGCGTGTTTGGCGCCGTGCAGGTGAGCGCCACAATCAGGACTGCATACGACCGAGGCACACAGGGCCAACACCCGGCATCATGGTGTGGGGAGTGATCTCCTACACTGGCCGTACACCTCTGGTGATCATCGAGGGGACACTGAATAGTGCACGGTACATCCAAACTGTCATCGAACCCATCGTTCTACCATTCCTAGACCGACAAGGGAACTTGCTGTTCCAACAGGACAATGCACGTCCGCATGTATCCCGTGCCACACAACGTGCTCTAGGAGGTGTAAGTCAACTACCCTGGCCAGCAAGATCTCCGGATCTGTCCTCCATTGAGCATGTTTGGGACTGGCTGAAGCGTCGTCTCACGCGGTCTGCACGTCCAGCACGAACGCTGGTCCAACTGAGGCGCCAGGTGGAAATGGCATGGCAAGCCGTTCCACAGGACTACATCCAGCATCTCTACGATCGTCTCCATGGGAGAATAGAAGCCTGCATTGCTGCGAAAGGTGGATATACACTGTACTAGTGCCGACATTGTGCATGCTCTGTTGCCTGTGTCTATGTGCCTGTGGTTCTGTCAGTGTGATCATGTGATGTATCTGACCCCAGGAATGTGTCAATAAAGTTTCCCCTTCCTGGGACAATGAATTCACGGTGTTCTTATTTCAATTTCCAGGAGTGTATTTGGATCTCATACCTGTCTGATATTTTTAAGACCAATTCTACTTGAAATTCCTTCTAATACTGTTATCTTGTCGACAATGTTTTTGTTGCCTAAAAATCCAACTCCATTTCATTTTCTATTCGGTTCTCCACAGCAATATGAGAGATTCCCTGAATTCAAGCGAAGGCAGTTTTTGCCTTTACGGTACACTTCACTTAAACCAACGAGGTACCAGTTAATTTCGTCTAGTTCACCTTCTATTTCCGTTAATCTGTCATCTCCTAGTATCGTACGACAGTTGTACGTACATAATTGAAGGCATTGCTTCTCTGGTTTTGTAGACTTAGGATTTTGCGACTCTAAAGCAGCTCGGACCCGGAGATCTGAACGTGTGGCTGTTTTAACTGCAGAACTTTTTACTTTACCGTCACACATCATGACTCAAAGGTGAGAAGCATAATCGCGACGCTTGCTCCAGAACGGACTGGCAATATAACTTTCCAGCCGGCCTGCTGGATTTCAAATTGATTCCGTATTTCTACATTTCCAGATGGCTCTTGAAACCGGACCTCACAAGCGACTTGTAATCGGATTGTGTGCTTATGGAATATTGTCTCAGTCATGTGACTGGATTCTTGATTTCCTGTCGGAGAAGTCACAGTTCGTAGTAAATGACGGAAAATCATTGAGTAAAATAGAAGTGATAGCTGGCGTTCCCCAAGATAGTGTTATAGGCCGTCTGTTTTTTCTCATTTACTCGTGTATAAACGATTTAAGAGAATCCGAGCAGGCGTATTTGATTGTTTACAGGTGATGGTGCCGTTAAATGTCTAATAAAGTCATCAAAACCAATTGCGAGCGGTTTAGATAAGATGTCTGTATGGTGCGAAAGTTGGTAATTGACCGTAAATAATAAAAGGTGTGAGGTCATCCACACGAGTGTTGGAAATAATCATGCAAACTTCGATCACACGATAAATCAGCAAACTCTAAATGCCGTAATTTCACCTAAATAACTAGGAATTACGATTACAAACAACTTAAACTGGAAAGAACACATATAAAATGTTGTAGGGAAGGCAAAGCAAAGACTGCATTTTTTAGCAGAACACTTACAAAATACAAAAAATCCATTATAGAGACTACCTACATTACGCTTGTCCGTCCTCAGCCGATGTTGGGTCATTAACAGATAGGATTAACGGAGTACATCGAGGAATTGCAAAGAAGAGCAGAACGTTTTCTATTATTGAGAAATAGGGGAGAGACTGTCACGGAGATGATAGAGGATATGGGGTGAAAATCATTAAAACAAAGGCGTTATTGTTGTGGGGAGATCTTCTCACCAAATTTCAATCACCAACTTCTGTTGACGGCGACCTACATAGGGAGAAAAGACCATCAGAATAAAATAAGGGAAATCAAAGCTCTCACAGAAAGATGTAGGTGTTCGTTTTTCCGCGAGATCTTCTAGAGCGGATTAATACAGAATTATTGTGAAGGTGATTCGATGAAGCCAAGCATTAGTCAAGCATTTAAGTGTGATCTGCAGAGTACCCATGTAGATGTAGATCTAGATATACTGTGTATTACTTAATATCAGGGAACAGAGTAAATCATTCATAATATCCTAGCACGGATGTGTATCTAATATATCATCAAGATATACTAGAATACATTGCAAAAATCACTCTAATTAGTTCCAGAACACTGGAAGACATATTTGTGCAGAGCACTTACAGCGTCTTTCGGAGCAGCAACTGCGTCGATACTTATCTTTCAGCAGAAAGGACTACGCAGAGAATGGTAATATGCAATATTTATTACAGGGGTTGTTACCCGAGACGTGAAAGGTTATTTGCAAATCAGCAGCTACGTCAGTTACCAGGGATCAAATTACGTATGACATCAGACATTCACGTAATGGCGGTCGAAATAAAGTAGTGCTCATGTAGCAATATCAAATCAATGATCAAGAAAGTTTAAATGCAAGAAAGTTTACCATTTACACGTTGCGTCATTAACACGAAATCATGTGGGTATTATAATATAGGGGTTATCAGCAACACGCAGACACATGGCGAGTAAACATGATATGCGGACAACATATGAACCAAAGTGCACACGCCACACAATACATTTAAGAATTTAAATAGAATCGGAGAGTGACTTCGTTGACTGAATTTCTCTTGGGAGTGAATGACTGCATTCGAATTCTGTACCGAGTTGAAGCTACAGACCCGTACGACAAACAGCTCGAGATGGTTTCCGCTCGCGTCAGATACAAGTTATTTACATTAATCTGTGAAAATCCGACCGCACACTATACGAACACCGAAAGAATTCAGTTTGTGAGTAACCAATGCCTACAGTGTACCAGACTGATAGCCAGCGTCGCCACATTCTACATCTACATCTACATCCATACTCTGCAAGCCACCTGACGGTGTGCGCGGAGGGTACCTTGTGTGCCTCTATCAGTCTATCGGTTCCCCCTTCTATTCCAGTCTCGTACTGTTCGAGGAAACAAAGATTGTCGGCATGCCTCTGTGTGGGCTCTAATATCTCTTATTTTATCCACATGGTCTCTTCGCGAGATTTACGTAACAATATACTGCTTGACTCCTCGGTGAAGGTATTTTCTCGAAACTTCAACAAAAGCCCGTACCGAGCTACTGAGCGTCTCTCTTGCAGAGTCTTCCACTGGAGTTTGTCATTTCTGTAACGCTTTCGCGATTACTAAATGATCCTGTGACGAAGCTCCCTGCTTTCCGTTGGATCTTCTCTCTCTCTTCTATCTGGTACGGATCCCAAAGCGGTGAGTAGTATTCAAGCAGTGGGCGAACAAGTGTACTGTAACCTACTTCCTTTGTTTTCGGACTGCATTTCCTTAGGGTTCTTCCAATGAATCTCAGTCTGGCATCAGCTTTACCAACGATTAATTTTATATGGTCATTCCATTTTAAATCACTCCTAAAGCCTACTCCCAGGTAATTTATGGAATTAACTGCTTCCAGTTGCTGACATGCTATATTGTAGCTAAATGATAAAGGATCATTTTTTCTATGTATTCGCAGCACATTACACTCGTCTACATTGAGATTCAACGTCTATCGTTAAACTATAATTTAGATAAACTAGAAATGGGAATTATGAAGAATATATTAGAACCACAAAGAACTAAGGTTTGAAATTACGAATTAAGGATGAAATTTATAGTAACTTAGAAATCACATGAGAATTAACAAGAAAAAAAAGCTGATACTTTTTGGACCTTTATGTCGAATGTAAGACAGTAGATCTCGAAATACCCGTGGAATAAGAAGTCAACAACAAGTGTGAAACCATGAAGTAGAAAAGGATTTGGAAAAAAAATATAAAAGCTGAAGAAACAACGGACGAAGAAATGTTTAGGGAGAACATACTGAATGTGGAAGGGGTCCAGAGTAGGAGAGTGAAACACACTTGTCTGAAGTGGCCAGAAGACAGGAAGAAGAAACATAGTGAATGGATGATACACTACTGGGAGAATAGAACAACGAATAAGGAATTTAAATTGGTGCGTGGTCCTTAGATGACGCTTCTGAGAAGTGACAAAAAGAGTTCAGAAGTAAGAAATACAATGCGTTTTGCAGAAGGCGAAATTTTAAAAACCCACGTCAGTGAGAAAGCTTCACGAAACCTTCGTTCTTAAATCTTAATTACTGACCTGAATGTCATATAGTTCCTTTTTACGATAAATATTTTTATACGGAACGTGCCATTAAGAGTTATATGACTATGTTCTGGCCAGTTACGCAAATATTACTTTCCATTTACTTCTGCTCATCTACTTAGAAGCATTATTACTCTCTATCAGATCTCTTATTTCTGAGAATAAAATACTTTTTGCCTCCATATAGACTTCCTTAAGAAAATACGACCGCAAAAAATCTTAACAGATGTTATGACTCGTGGAAAGTAATTTTTAGCTTTCACTCTTCCCTCACTTCGCAGACGAACTAGTGAGGTCCTGCGTTCGAAACAGAGAAACGTGTAAGACGAGCCGTTTTCTAGAGTCAGTTTTTTGCTCAGGTACAATTACGTCACCATAAGCAGTGAACAGGTAGATGTATTGGAGAGTATTTTGACCCTCACGTGGTATGTTCTTTCGAACACATGAAGCTGGTTTCCCTTGTCAATCAGTTGAATCTTCAGAAGTGATCTGAGTGGTCGACAGTCCGTCTCGTCTTCCTGGTTTTATTCCGTTAGTCTTCTCCTTTTCCCTCCGGATGACGTCTTCTGAATGCGGAAGGTCCCAGTCACATTCAGTATAATCAGCACGCAGGCACACGCAAACTGTAGGATTCCCCCTTTAAGTTGCTTCGAACGTTACAGTGAGCATCTCAGAGACAGATGTTAATATCGTGAGAATCTACAGAGAAGTGATTTTGAATCTGAGTGACAAAAAGAATCGCAGATTATTTGTTTGGCATTGCTTATCGAATACACGGTGTGGAAAGAACGATCCGTCGCGAGGAGGGTTGTGTTACTTGCGGCGTCGGCCTAAGGAACTGTTTAGCACGCCCCCTGAGGACGGGGAATGCCCTGTCGGAAGCTTCTGGCAGGTTCGCGCGGACGACATCGATCGGGTAGACAGCATTCCTTGAGTCGCTGCGTCGTCTTCCTTACGGGCAAGTGTAACGGCGTTCGTTTCGGGCCCTTCGGCGTGACTTAATTAACTTGACGATTAAATCAGCAATTACAGCCGCTTTACAGTATGGAAACTTGGCTTCCAGATCAGATGCGGCACGCCAGTTGGTGCCAGCCGTCATTATAAGGAGCGTTCTCGGAATCGACCTACTGGTGTTCTGGTCCCACCTTACGCCACAGAACCGGAGCTGTTGTACGTGGCTGTCGATCCTGGGTAGTGTCTTCCACCTTTCTGACTATATGCAGTGGGCTTGCGAAAACTGTAATGAAAATCTTTACTCACTTTTATTGCTTCTGGCAGGGATGAGACTAATAAATTAACCGATCAAATTAATCTCGTCAGCGAAGCATAGTTTGGTATTCGAAGTGGTAGAAGTACAGAATCAGCCATGGTGCACTTCATACACTAGACAGCGATAGCTGTATAGCGCACGTATTTTTATATCTTCATACTGTTGAGTATAAAATTATATTAAACGTGTTGGAATCATTAAGAACAAGGGGAGTAGAAAATTAATGGTTCTTATTAAATATCTGAAATTCAAGTGGTTCATATGGCTCTGAGCACTATGGGACTTAACATCTGAGGTTTTCAGTCCCCTAGAACTTGGAACTACTTAAACCTAACTAACCTATGGACATCACACACATCCATGCCCGAGGCAGGATTCGAAGCTGCTACCGTAGCGGTCTTGCGGTTCCAGACTGAAGCGCCTAGAACCGCTCGGCCGCTTTTGCCGGCTAAATATCTGAAAAATGGACGTTATTGACAAGAAATTTTAGTAGAAAGTTTTTCAAATCTGAAATACGTTAATACAAGAGATCTTCACTGCAGTATCTTAGGCCCGTGTTACACTGTCAAACTGATGTAACAAAGATCTCTGATCAAATCTCTTTGGTAAAATTCTTGTCAGTCTACTGGGGAAGTTTTGATCAAAGATTTCTTTGGTCAAAGATTTTTGTCCTAAGTTAGATCTCGGGCCCATCTTTGATCAAAGTTCACCATATTATATAGTTGTTTTACTCGCTTCCGTTTATTCAAACATTAAAAGACTTCAAACTTTGCTTCATGTCTATCTACCACCACACTGATAATTTTCAAGTATGAAGAAATCGATATTCTTCAGAACATCAAATACACTGATTCTAAAAACCTCAATTAGCGGTTAGACTGCCATAGAGAAACAGCTGCAACCATCAGGCTGTATTCGAAGTGGATGCGCTGTGGTTGATGTTAAGGTAGAAATTGAAACGACTAATGTACCTATGGTGATGTGGAAATAAAAAGTATATTTATTTGTTACTCTAACTGTTTAATTTTCTCTTTCTTTTTAAGCATAGGCTCGCCGTTGATATTACATTAAATGTCGCTGTAGAGACGATTAACTGCTCAGCATCCAGTCTCTACTAACCGTGACGAAAAATTTGACGGTAGTGTAATAACTGCAGTTAAGTACTTTGATTACAAAAATTTGACAAAATCTTTGACAAACGTCTTAGATCAAAGAACTTTGACACTGTAGTACCAGAATTAGGACCATTATTGTTCTTGATCAATGACATTGACATTCCAGTACATGTTATGTATTGGGAGAATGTTCTATTTCAAGATAACACCAACATCGTAATTAGTGATAACAACGGAATTTCTGGTAGAGAAGACAAGTGGAATCCTCAACAGTATTTACTGTTGGTGTTAAAGCAATAAACTGACGATGAAAGTAAAGGAAACAACTTGCATGAATTTCAGTTTGAGTATATCACAAATATTAGTAATAGTGAAAACTGTCAGCGACGGAAGTATGTAATAGTAGAAGCCAAAATGTGCCAGTAAACAGGGGTCAAAAGACAAGCCTTTTACAAAATAATTCCATGTATGGTTTGCGAGTTCCCACGGGCCTTCAGTATGAAATGTTGTCCTGATAAGTAAAAATATACTGAAAATGTAAGAAATTCCATTAATTCTGCTTCTAGCTGCACTCAAAATTCACTCACGGCCCATGAGTGTGGAATTTCATAGATGCATAAGACGGTATCGCCACATGTTGCTGCTGATTTAAGACACTAACGCGCCAATATGTTTCAAGCTGGATGCGTCATGCAGCACCTGTAAATTGGCCTCCGACATCATCTGACCTCCACCCTCTCGATTTTCCTGCCTGGTATCATAACAAAAGTGAAGTATATAGACGTCATTTATACGGTTGGAGAACTAGAGCATTAAACTGTACCGTTTTGTGAAGATTTATCCGAAGATTCCGGCTTGTCTGAACGAACACTGCATTGACGACTGCAGTATTGCAACCTGTTGTGCAGGCTACACATGGAATACCTGCTTTAAAACGGACGAGCCTAGAATAAATTGTAACATGTAACGCGCTGAAGTAGTATTATATTATTTTTAGAGTCAGTCAAGAGTAACATTTTAGCACAGTAACATGGCAGTTAATTAAAAATATATTTCTCAAATGCATTGCTACCAACTAGGACGATATTATGTGCTGAAGTCAGCGGTGGCTAGTAACCACACATTGGCAGTTACCTCGTAAACAGCTTGTCTGCGGACGCATGTATACGGAACGTTTTTGCTTCTTGTAGCGTACATTTTAACACGTGTCTGTTTCTGCATTTGATAAGTCCATAGTGTATGGACACAACACGTTTGGGGATTGCTGCTGATGGAAACTGAAAATTTTCAACAAAGAAAATGGCGTTAGTAGATTATGTCCTAAGTGTCCTATCATCAAGCTGTATCAACAAGTGCCTCGTAGTTACATACTATTCGTATTTACACTCAGTCCATAACTATGGTACCACTTTTTGGGATCAAATACACAAAAGAAGGTCACAATAGTTGGATTTCTGCAAAGAGCCATAAAAATAATAAATATCAATTATCTGGCTAATGATAAAAATCTATTTCGCGAATTGGGGATTCTAATTACGCCGCCTGAGTACATCCACCTATTCATTACGCACGTTAGGAAAAATGCTAGTAATTATCATACTAACAGCTCTGTTCATGAACATGGAACAACTTATACCCAACCAGGAAAAGTTAATCAAAAATCTCAGGACGATATGCTACACTACGGACGCAAAATGGCTAATAAATTACTAAAAAAAGTAAAAAGCACAGTATATCTGTTATTCCACAAAATACTGTAAAAAGAAAACTATATATGTTATTCCACAGTGTGCTTTCAGAGTATTTGCGTAATTGCATAAAAAGGTGGTAGTGCCATATCTCAATAAAGATCTTGAAACATTTAACTCTTGATAGGAGCGTGTAGAGTAAGTATGGCTAAAGTTTAGAAGAATAGTTCACTAAGCAATGGATGTTATGTACCCAATGGAAGACTCTGTGGCGGAAGAGACCCACCTTAGTATACGGCCTGTGTGAAGAAACTTCTAAAGAAGCATGCTACAGACACTATACTGGTAAATGGAACGTGTTTGACTGTCAAAAGGGCTAAGCACGAAGCCTTAAACGACTATTGCAGTACAATCTTATCCAAATATCTCTCACAAGATCCAAATGAATTCCGATCATATGCAAAGGCAGGCAGTGCCACCAAACTTAGTTCCAGTGTAATATCCACGACTATATTTTATTCAGAACAGTATTCACGACATTATATGTGCAATTTGAGCGAACATTCTCCTGACATTAATAAAAAGGACTCCATCGACACTAAAATAATAATAACTAATTATTGTCAGTGTTATAACTTAATTTCCTGTGAAAATTATATCTCAGACAATACTCATGGAAAAAGATAATGGAAATCTTCATCTTTTGTTATCTGTATCTCTTCTTGTTCGAACTGTTGTAATGATCGGACGGGATTGATGTCTTGTAGCACAGAGGTCGGTAAAAAACTGTATTATGTTGCTAAGTAATATTTGAAGATTAGAGTTTCTGTGTCACTGAAATCAATCCGTGGGTCTGAACTTTTGTTTCAATGTGATTCTTGTCCTATATAAATGTTAAGTTTTCTGTTTAGCTGCAATGGAGCGCAGCCATTAGTGTCATTGATCTACAGCGCGGATTATTGGTAAAAGTGCTAAATAATGAGTGATCAACATGGAGAAATACTTTTAGATGTTAATGTATATCGTTAAGGTACAGAAAAGATTTAATATACGTACTATTTGTTGAGAGTGAAAAAACGCCTGAACCAGAATTGATAAGTGACTGTCTTTTGTTGGCCGCCTTCTTAGTGAAATATTGCAGCAGCAATTTTAAATCAATCTACTAAAGACACAAGAATCTTGATGGTCAATTTTCACGATAATAATTGTGTATTGGTGGTACAGAACCCACCCAATAATCATAAATTCTTCTTAGATTATGAAAAACCTTTAAATATGGGGCAAACAGTATTTTACATGGTGAAATTGCTCTCTTCTCATGTATGACCACTGATTGTTTCGTAAGAACTATTAGGAAGTATTTTTTTGACAGGAAAGAAGGCATTAGTGTTGTGTGCGTGTGGTATTGTGTGTAAAAATAGTTCATTTTGTTTAAGGAAAAATGTTGCCACCTTGAATGATAGTTCGCTAAATTGTCTGAGATCAATCATGTGAAAAAATGTAGTCCCATTTACACTGCTTGACAGACAACATTGGTACATGTTCTCAGGTGGAGGTTTCTTTAGCTGGGAGAGGCAGCGATTAAATGAAACCGAATGTTACGCTTATCATTAGTAATTGGTTTTGTTGTAGTCCTGCTTGCGATTTGTAAAATACCGCAATCCTAACCGCATTCCACACCAGACACTCGTGGAATCACGGGAGCTGAAATTAGGACAGTAAAGTGAAAGCAAATGCCACTGTGTTTTTAAACATTGTAACTTGAGGCGTGCCTCAGGGCCATGTTTTGGAATCCTTACTGTTCATATCAGTACTGACCATATCGATGGCAACCGCAGTCTATTCGCAGATGATGCACAGTCTGAAAAAAGCTGCGCATATATTTTCTGGAATTAATAAGGTTTCGAAGCGGAACAAAGACTTGTCATTTGCTTTAAAGGTTCAGAAGTCATGTAATTCACTAAATGAAAAGAACATAGTACGTAATATGTTCAATATCAGGCAGTTATAGCTGGAATCAGTCATCTGGGTATGACAGTTTGTAGGGATATGAAATGGAACAGTCACAAACGTTCAATTGTACTCAAAACGGATGCCAGTCTAAAAGGAAACTGCATACAAATAACTGGTGATACGCAACCTAGAATATTGCTCAAGTGTATTCGACCCATACCACAGAGCACTAACAGCTGATTTTAACGTAGACAAAATGTAAGTGGGCTGCTTCTGTGTTGGCAGCGCTGTGTAGCGCTTTGCATTAGATCTCTGACTGTTCTTTCTTTGTAAGAGACTCTGTGGCTGGTTCGACTCGTTGTTGGACGTTAATCGCCAGTAGTGTTGGGCGGTTGGAAGTTAGGCGCCAGCAGTGATGGAAATACTGGTGGGCAGTTGGAGGTGAACAGCTAACAGTGACGGATGTTAGATGTGAGAAGTTAGCATTGATGCATGGTAGAGGTCTGAAACGTTAGCATATGCTAACGATCTGTACATGTTCGACTTGGAGATTGAATGTTATTCATGGTTATATACCTTTTTACTAGATGTCAATGACGATTTATATTAGTGTTTGAACTAGATGTAACATTATTAATGTAAAAAATATATAATTTGGTTTGCAACAAAATCTTTCCTTTGCTAACCACATTTCTATTAGTAGTTAGTGGCGTTAGTAGTCAGAATCTTTTATTTATTTGGCATTACTGACGCTAGCTGTATTGCAGTAGTTCGCGCAATGAAGATTTTTGTGAGGTAGGTGCTTAATGAAATGTATAGGTTATTGTTAAGATTTCTTTTTGGTCAAGGCCATCCTTCTGAATTAATTATTTGAAGTCAGGTTGTAATGTTTTTGAGTAGTCAGATTTCGTTGCGCTAGAATATTGTGGGTCAGTGTTGACATGACAAGAAAAAGTAAAGAGGAACTAGGCTCAGTATCTTCAGTTTTTCTCAGCTGATCCAGAATCAAATAACGTAGAAGTTTCATCTTGTCAGTCATTCTGCAGTTTAAGTACAGACACACTCATTTGAATAAAGAAGTTTCATCTGTCGACCCTTAGCCGAGGATACCTCACTGGAATCTTCTGATTTTTCTGGTAGTTTGAATAATTAGTGCATGATAGAAATTATTATTACAGCTAGCGCTTGATTGTATAAAAAATTTCTGTTGTAGTTGTAATTTTTCATTGTTGTACAATATTGTAATGAGCAAAGCATTTGTGGCATGCATGTGGAATTGCACCAAGTATTTCGCAGTCGCGTTTGCAATTAATTAGATATCATTTTCAATGCTATTTTTAATCTGTTTTCTTATTTTTGCTCTTCATCTTGTGTTTTTCTGTGTTATGGTGCGGAATTGTGTGATGATCATGGCGACTGGAAAGCCCAACACTAGGCTCCAAAGTAAATTGAGAAGTGACAATGAAGAGGAGACTAGCGTGTTAGCACTACCTAGTAATGAAGCGAGAAATCTCCAAAATAACTTGGTAGCTGTACATAGGGAAATGGACGAGGCAGAAAAAAACGGTGATGACAGTGAAACTGTTAGTGAACAGGGAAGGACTGTCGATCGATCAGATGGCAATAGCACGCCTCAGGAATGCGAAATGACGGAACAAAATCTTGCAAATAACATAGATTCAGGTTTTGCATCCTTACCCTTTCCTCAATTAAGTCCAGACTCAAAGTCTGCTTTTCAAACACATTATAGAATCATGGAGTTGCCATGAAAGAATTGCAGACTATTGTTCAGGAAAATCGCGACACCATGCAGGCTAAAACTGATTCAGTTGCGTCTACCGATACGGTCACGCAACTTGTACAAAATCAGGAAAACCTAAAGAACACAGTAGATACGATTTAGACACAAATGGACACTTTGAAACTTGGTTCAGAAAAACACACGTAGGAAATCAGTACATTAGCGGAAGAAGTAGTCGAACTTTCGGACCAACTAAGTAATTTATCTACGAAGGTAGATGATGATGTGAATGATACAAGACCGGTAGCCTTTACTGATACAGAAGAGTACGAACAAATTAGGAAATTCGAATAAAATCAGAATCAAATCAATACACAGAAGAAAAGAGCAATGCAGGAAGTGCAAGATCAGATGCCTCACGCGCCTCACGTAATACAAGTACTACACATTTCAGGGGGCACTAGAGCTCCGACACGGGAAGAGGGATTCAGAAATAAGGAAAAGTCATAAAGTAACAACACACGGTATTTTGGAGTTTTTGAAAGGATTTGGCATTGTGCACCGAATCTTGAGACGGAACCGCCCACACGACGATTTTCAACTCGCCGACACGATGATTTTGACTATAAAGTCTTTATCAATACACTTAAATTTAAAACATTCAAAAATTCCGGTAATGATATACATCCACAAGTTTGGCTTCATCAGTTTGCTTATTGCTTTCCTTCTAATTGGTCATTGGAGCACAGATTGTAATTTGTGTGTGGCCACCTAGAAAATGAACCAGCAGTAAGAATGCGATCGGTCTTTCGCGACTGTAACAGTGAAGGAGGTTTCTATCATGTCTTCCTTTCTGCATATTGGTCACAGGCTACTCAAGATAGAGCAAAACACAACATTATAATGATGAAACATTATGTATAGTCTAAATTCTCCAGCCCGGTAAAATACTTTGAATATACGTTGCACAAACGTCAGTATTTGTCAAACCCGTACAGCCCCTCAGAATTCATCCGCATTTGCTTAATTAAATTGCCTGAACATTTAAGAAATATTATTTTGGCAGGATGTTGTAAAGACGACATCGAAGCTTTTCACGGACTTTTACAAGAATTGGAAGTCGACAAAGACTGTCGCGGGATGCGAAAACAGGAAAACACAAATTACAGGTGACATCCGTCACAATTCCGTGGCGACAGAAATAATAACCGGACACGACAAGACTACTTAATATCAATAGTTACAGGGAAAGATCACGTCTTCGATGTAATGGTTATGAGAGAGACAGTCGTAGAAACAGACAATGTGGGAACAAGAATAATTATTATCAAGGGAGACAGAATAACTTCAGACGCAACGGTCCACCTCGCAGTTACGATTCCGGGAGAAATTCTCCACCACTTAACAGACAAGAAAGAAACTACTGACATGACGACAGACGATATAATCATGACGACAGACTTGAATTTAATCAGAGCTGGTGGGATTCAAACAGGACAGGGCCCTCTCGACAAGGTGAAATTGTAGAGGTTTGATCTCCAGACTCCAGTAATGACGCGCGAGAACAAAGATGTAAGAGACTATGACTCGCATCACTGGCAGCCACAAAACGTACTTATGAATCTGACGACGTAGAGGCCGTGACTTTTAATTACGTCAAAATGGAAGACATTAGGGACATCTTACTCCAGGAACACGACATAAATCAGGACTATATTGCATATCCTGTCATTCACATCATAGCAAATGACATAAAATTTACAGCTGTACTTGACTCTGGCAGTCCTATTTCAGTAATTAGTGAAACAGATTTAAATAACTGCAAACAAACTGAACAACTGCCCCACACTTCCTTAACGTAAGATTAATTTACAAGATGTCATTTTTGGAAAAAGTGTAGACGTATGTCAACAGACTAACTTAGAGTTCTTTTGTCAAAGCTAGAGATTTACTATGAATTATTTTATTGTTCCATTATTGTCGACGGAAATTATTTTGAGTGTAGACTTTATGAATGAATGTAAAGCAGTTTTAAATTTTCACAATGCTGAAATAAGTTTAGAAAAAGAAAGTAAGTCAATAGCTTTGAAATTTGAAGATTGGCTTTCCAACCATGATGAGGAAAACAATCGGCTTTACCTCTTGTTAGACCACAGTTCGGAAGTATCGACGGAGTTTGACACTAACAATCACTCTGCAAGTATTGACATGGATGATACCGACCGCGTATTTGATACTAATGGGTTAACTCAGAATAAAATTCAAACAATTGAGAATTGTAATGACACTGATAGGTAGGACCTTTTTGAGATTTTACAAGCACATTCCACAGTTTTTACTCACAAAACAGGAACAATCAAAGGATTTCAATACCAATTTTGTGTTCGTCAGAACACTAAATTTTGCGTCAGACCATATGTAACTCCGGCACATTATACGGGACCGTATTAGAACAGAAACGCAATCTATGCATGACGAGGGCATTATTGAACCAGCGGTAAGTTCATACAACAATCCCTTACCTGTTTTTGAGAAGAAAAATGGATCGATCAGGCTTGTCTTAGATTCGAGACAAAGAGATACCATCATCATTCGTGAAACAGACAGGCCAGCTTATAGCAGACTGAACTTCATCCAGAGTGTAGAAAATATACAGTTCTTCTTTGTTTCGGCGTTTGTTCTCAATTTCGGAAACTTCCTTTTGGTTTGAACACTTCTTCGGCAGCATTCATTCGTGGGCTAAATCCCATGTTACCTAAGATCTTAAAACGTCACATCACCTCATACGTGAACGATATTTTAATAGCAGAAGCCTCTTGGGAACAACACAATCGTATCCTCAACAGTGTGCTACGTATTTTCGTAGAATCTGGAATCACAGTTAACCTGGAAAATCTGAATTCGGTAGGACAAAGGTGAAGTTTTTGGGACACATTACTTCTTATGAAAGCATTCAGCGGGATTCTGAAAAGTTAAAGGCAATTGGAGCCTTTCCAGTTCCATCTACAAAAAACAAGTCCGCAGTTTTCTAGGTCTTGTGAACTTTTACCGTCGTTTTCTGAAGATGCAAATTCTAGTAACACCAAACTTTATTCTATCACTGGGAAAAATACCATTTGGAACTGAGACGAATAGGCACAGTTGGACTTCAATTCTTTTAAAGAAGCGCTGCTTAACGCTCCAATATTAGCTCACCCAGATTTGTCACAAGATTTCTGCCTTAGCACGGATTCCTCTAAAGTTGGTCTTGATGCCCATTTATTTCAAGAAGCCACAGAAAATGACACTATTGTTCAGAAAACCATTGCTTATGCTAGCCGCGTGCTAACAAAATCTGAAAAAAATTATTCCGTCATTGAATTAGAAGCTTTAGCTATCGTTTGGTGCCGGCCGGAGTGGCCGTACGGTTCTAGGCGCTACAGTCTGGAACCGAGTGGCCGCTACGGTCGCAAGTTCGAATCCTGCATCCGGCATGGTTGTGTGTGATGTCCTTAGGTTAGTTAGGTTTAATTAGTTCTAAGTTCGAGGCCACTGATGACCTCAGAAGTTAAGTCGCATAGTGCTCAGAGCCATTTGAACCATTTTTTGAACCTATCGTTTGGACATTTGACAAATTTCTTTCTTTCTGGGAAACACATAAAAGTGTGGTGTCACCGCCAGAAACCAAACTTGCTAGGTGGTAGCTTTTAAATCGGCCGCGATCCTGTAGTATACGGCGGACCCGCGTGTCGCCACTATCAGTGATTGCAGACCGAGCACCGCCACACGGCAAGTCTAGAGAGACTTCCTAGCACTCGCCCCAGTTGTACAGCCGACTTTGCTAGCGATGGTTCACTGATAAAATACGCTCTCATTTGCCGATACGATAGTTAGCTTAGCCTTCAGCTACGTCATTTGCTACGACCTGGCAAGGCGCCGTATCAGTTATTATTGATATTGAATCATGTACCGTCATGACCGACGTTCGTCATTAATGGATTAAAGTTAAGTATTCCACCAGCTACGTCCGTTGTTTCTAGATTCTAATTTCCTTGCCATGTTACAGACCTCACGCTAGCCTGCGTGAGCTAAAACGCGTGCATTTTGGCCTCCTTTAGTAACACGGTGTTGGCTCTCCTGCCAACTACAACAAAAAGTTTTAGTGATCATCGTTCATTACGATTTCTTAAGTCATCAAAATTAAATCATGATAGGCCGAAACGTTGGGCATTGTTTCTGCAAGAATTCCGCTTCACAATAGTCTACAATCTTGACAAGGAAAAGCATTATTGCGGGCGCACAGTCACTTGCACCGGTTGGGCTTGAGAAATGCAACGGAGAAGCTAACCTTGAGAAAAATTTCAGTGTTCTTTACATTCAAAAAGAAGCCTTTGAAAACTTCATCACTGCATATTTAAAGGACATTGCTTATGAACAAGACAAAGATCGGATTTGGAAAGATATCAAAAGTAAATGGCATGGAAAGACACACACGCAGATTCGGCATTATTCTCTGCTTAGAAACAACATACTCTTCAAACGTTGCACTGTTGATGATATGTTATGGGTACTTTGAATTCCTGACGATTTTGTTAATTAGTTCATCTGGTACATTCATTTCAGCTACGCACACTTTGGTCCACGAAAATGTTATCATATTCTTCGAACCGCTTGTTATTTTAACAATATGGAAAAGCGAATTCGGAGAGTCTTGTCTATTTGTAGACTTTGTCAAAAAGTTAAACCATGTACCATCTCACATCGTGCTCCATTGTTTCCTATAATTCCCACTAGATTAAAAGAATTTGCTGCTGCTGATCTAGGACCCCTTGTCAAAACATCGAATGGATTTTCGTATGTTCTAGTGGCTGTTGAACTTACTTCAAACTTCGTTTCTTTCACACCGTTACACAAAGCCACTGGACGGTCTGTATCCAACGCCTTTGTTAAAAATTTCTTACGAGAAGTTGGACATGTTGCAAAAGTTATTTTAGATGATGAACCAAAATTTATATTTGTTATTTGGTCACACATGCTTCGGAATCGTAAAATCAAACCTGTTTTTATTTCAATGTACTCACCACATTGTAACCGGCCTGAAAGGATTATGAAAGAAATCAATGAACTTTGCAGACTTTATTGTCACAGGAAGCATCAGTATTGGGACAGATACTTACATTTATTTCAAAAGGTGCTGAATGAAATGCCTCAGGACTGCACTCCTTTACCACCTATTCTTGTACTGACGAATGAGGAATCACCGAACAGGTTGGTTGGTTGGTTGGTTTTGGGGGAAGAGACCAAACAGCGAGGTCATCGGTCTCATCGGATTGGGGAAGGAAGTCGGCCGTGCCGTTTCAGAGGAACCATCCCGGCATTAGCCACCGAACAGGATTAGAGAGCTTGTACCTTTTCGATATACACATAAACTTCTACATAAATACATAGTTGATATGGCTATTAAAAATATAAATTCTGCTGTAGACAAAAGGAAAAAATTACACGGTAAGATAAATGCAAAGAAACTACATATTGGTCAGAAAGTTCTCATTAAAGCCCATTCATTGTAACATAAGAAGAAACATTTGAGTCACAAGTTCTTTCTGATTTACGATTGACCTTATAGGATCCGACATATACTGCATGATAATTGTGTTGAACTCAGCGCACTAAGGAAAGTAAAGGACTACACAACATTTATCATATAAAGCCGTTTATTGAGAGATAATTTGATTTCTATCTTATTCTTTGCTATAAAATTTTTATACTTCACGGTACTATTACGCTTTGTCATACTCAGAAACTGTTAACATGCAACAGTGTTTTGAAATAAACTGTCCAGTGAAGAACCTATGGAACTTACTAAAACAATTTTACTAGTGCATTTTTATAGGGAACAGACGACACTGTCTCAGTGTGTTTACATTTTGCCTGTTAGTTGCACAATTAGGACTGTCTTTAGGGAATGTGATGACAATATTTGCATTTGACCAATAATACGTTAATCATTGTGTGCATTTGATCTATTTGATATTGTTAATATAAAAAGTATTAACAAATTGATCCTGGCCACTGCCCAAAATAATTTTTGGAGTGGTAGCGGGGGGGGGGGGGGGGGATGTAAGTGGGCTGCTTATGTGTTGACAGCGCTTTGCATTGGATCTCTGACTGCGTTTTCTTTGCAAGAGACTCTGTAGCTGGTCGGACTCATTTTCGGAAGTTAATCGCCATTAGTGTTGGGCAGTTGGAAGTTAGACGCCAGCAGTGATGGAAGTACTGTTGGACAGTTGGAGATGAACAGCCAGCAGTGATGGATGTTAAATGTGAGAAGTTGGCAGTGATGGAGGGTAGAGGTCTGAAGTGTTAGCGTAGGCTAACGATCTGTACAAGTTCGGCTTGGAGACTGAATATTATTCATGGTTATATACCTTCTTACTAGATGTCAATGACGATTTATATTCGTGTTTGAACTGGATGTCACATTATTAAGGTATAAAATATGTTATTTGGTTTGCAACATAATCTTTCCTTTGCTAACCACATGCCTATTAGTAAGTGGCTTTAGTAGTTAGAATCTTTTATTTAGCTGGCAGTATTGACGCTCGCTGTATTGCAGTAGTTCGCGTAATGAAGATTTTTGTGAGGTAAGTCCTTAATGAAATGTATAGGTTATTGTTAAGATTTCTTGTTAGTCAGGTCCATTCTTTTGAATTAATTATCTGAAGTCACGTTGTATTTCTTTTTTTTTTTTTTCCTGAGCAGTCACATTTCGTTGCGCTAGAATATTCTGGGTCAGTGTTGACATGACAAGAAAAAGTGAAGAGAAAGCAGACTCAGTACGTTCAGTTTTACTCAGCTGTTTCATCTTCTCAGTCACTCTGAAATTTTAGTGCAGACACACTATTTTAAATAAAGAAGTTTCAAAACTAATGGTCACATGTTGTTTGACCGATGGGAGAGTGTCACGGAGATGTTAAAAAAACTGAAATGGCAGACCCATGAAGATAGATGCAAACTCTCAGCTGGAAGCTTACCTACAGCGTCTGAAGAAACAAGTTTAAGTGAGGAATCTACAAATATACTACAATCCCTGCGTATCGCTCTGGTGGGCATTGCGAAGACAAATCAGACTAATTGCAGCGCTGAGGGATCTGAAGGATCGGTCTCCCTGCCCTCCACTCGTGAACGAAACAGGAAGAAATGGTTATAAGTGGTACAATGACAAGCACTCTTGCCATCCATTTCACAGGGTGTTAAAGGCAACAGATGCAGAGGCAGACACTGTAAAGCTGTACGCCGAAGAGACGTGTTGGAAAATTCAAACCGCTTTTCGTCTTCCTGAGCTCAACATCCCCTTCATTGTGCCAGCGTGATAGCTCAGTTTTCCAGACAGACTAACGGGAAACCACAATGAGGCTGAAGGAGAGGCAGGGATTTCATCATTATCCTGATGTCTATCGATATGTTGTGGGCGTAGTTTGAACAGTAAGGGCAATGTGCGCAGTGTCTCATGATGAGAAGCGATTTAATAGTGTTTCATTAGTTTTGTAACAATCAGAGATGCATGTTTATTCATATTTAAAATGTTTTATTGGTTTATGAAGATGGCATATCTAGCATCACAGCAAAATGATTTATAGACGAGTAGCTACTAGTAGTACATCGAACGATGTAGTGCCATGGTTAAGTTTATCAGTGGATAGAGCATCTCTATACTTTTCGATTCGTTACACGGCCATAGCGTTGTAGCGGAGCTCACCACTGTAGCTGACTCGGCTTAAGTTGGCCCCTGACAGTTGCAATGGGCTGGGCGCAGCAGCTTCGTGGGCGTACCTCAACAAATAACGTAACGGGATTTTGTAAACGTCTCTATGGAACGCCTCAGTGTTGTCACAGCTCTGTAGATGGCTACTATTTTGGCCTGCACCAGTTGGAGCTTCGCATGGAGCTTCTTACACCGACGACAGATGGCAGGCATGTAGAAACATGCAGACAAATTAACTGCTCCGTATTTTTATAGGGAATTAGTTCGCGCCTGCAGATAGGCAACTCAGAGAACACATTTCCTAAGATGGCTGCTGCAGTTGCACCTTCCCATGCAGCAATACCACTTACTGCCATGAATATACATGCTCTTCAGCCTGTATTGACGTTGGTGGGGTCACAAATGGTGCTCATATTGAATTCCTGTGAGCAGAAAACTTGGAGAGATGCTGTCTCGACTGATATGAGACTATTTTCTATATGTCTGGACATCTTCTTCTAGCCAACTTCTGAAACTGTGGGGATAATTCGGAATAACACCTTGGTCACAGCTCAATGTATTTGGTGTGTACAGTCGTAACTTTTGTAAAGTTACACTTAAAGGCAGCCATTCAGAAGAGTCGGTCTTTTCTATTGCAACAGTTTCTGTTTTACATAATTAAATTTTCATTAAGACGTATGAATCTCAACTTAATCTACGACAGAAGCTGAAGAAATTAATTAAAATCTGTGCTGCAACTAAGACTCGAAGCCAAGTTTCCTGCTTACTAGGCCAGTGTTAGCCAGTGCACCACCGTAGCAGTTCAGGTGCCTCAGCTGCACAGACTACTGGAGAGCCTCGGTAACACTGACGATCGAAGAAGGCAAAAATAGGCTGAAGGCCTGAACTGAAGCTTCTGTTAGGGAGGACACTGGACTAGGATCGTACATGCACTGCGATACCTGTACTGCTATGATAGTTGATAGCTAACACATTTGCCTAGTAAGCAACAGACCTAGGTTCAAGTCCTGGCCTTGGCACAAATTTGAGTGAATTTCTTCAGCTTCTTTCATTATTTTCTATTCTGTTATGTCAACTGCAGGAGACTTCTAAATCACTGAGTACCATGCCCTTGTGACACTCTACGTAAACCGCCAGAAATGTGCAGTGAAACTATAGCAAGTTACTGCATTTTTGTCTGTAATTCACTTACCGCACTTTGCAGAATAACGTCTCACTGATGTTGACGAAATTATCAATATCACTACCTTGATTTTAACAAATTATTCAAATGGGTCTCACTAATCACGAATTGACTTGAGAGTGAATTTAATAAGTAGTTTTGAGACAGTCAATTTTTTAGCAGTCGGTTAGTGGGAAATGCATTTCTAGGTTAAAAAAAATATAAGAAAAACTGTGTGGTCTATACGAATTTAAATATTAACCACATGGAATTACATTAGCAAATGTTCCCAAGAAAAAGTGAGGTTCCTTATTACAGAAATGTGTGACATTATTTGACATATTCAATCTGCTGTTACGTCATTGATAAACAAGCTACACTAATGACTTCGTAATCTATGGGACATTAAATCTGTATACAAGCTAGAGATATTTTGGGCCTTAGTTTTTCTGTAGACATCTTTTAGGGTGTGTTGGATGTTTACTCGGATACATGTCTTCAGGGTGTCTATTTTCCAACGATCATGCATGTGAAAATGAGAAACTGGAAGCCAAAAGACAAGTGCTATCATAATATCAAGTTTGGCAACTGATGCTGTTTGGCTATGTGCTATACCGACTTTGAGACATTGCAGTACGTGTAGACAGCAATGTTTGTTACAAATTGGTGGGAGGGTTTAAGCTCTGCTAGATAAGTGCGGCATAGTTTTTAATTGCTGAAGGTATTTCACTAACTGCCACCCATGAAGATGAGAGGGAGCTGTATATGGACAAGCGTAAATTTCTCGAGTGAATATGAGTGTGCAACGTTGTAGTAACAAAGGTGATCACCACAGGTGTGTGACCCACAATCTGATTATCCCCACTCATACTAGGAAAATAAACTCAGTGCCCAAAACACACGGGATGAGTGAATATGTGCTACGTGTAACACCGAAATCTTGCGACTAGATGTGATGCAAGTATAGACATGATGGGTTGGTAATCGGAGAAGAGCCTAATGTCCTGGCATATTGCAAGATCGACAGTGTATGGGAGTGACCTCCAATTTGCAGAGACACTGGCCCCACTAGCGTAATTCGCCGCACAGGACAAGTGTTTCACGAGTGGACGTCAGTTACCCATCCGCGGATCTGTACGGAACGATTGACGCTCTACTGTAAGATCGCCATCGATTTGAATATGGCGCGTTTCTGCCAGGATTGCAGGGAGACAAAATGACCACACAGGCTTCAACAGTTGACGACAGACCAGGCGCTACAGTGTCTTGAAATGACTTTTGACTTCTTTTTGTAAGTAGTTCTACGACTCTCAAAACAGAAAATGTCACCTCTATATAAGTCGTAGATAGCCTACAGAATTTCAAATAAGCAACCCTGCCAACATAGTCAAAAATTGTCTCTAAATCTACAAATCATATAAATTTGGTCTGCCTTTCGTCAGTTTATCTTCTAAGCTAAGGCGTGGATCACTATTGCCTCGCGTGTTACTGTATTTCTCCAGAAGCCAAACTAATATTCCCAGAGGTTGGTTTCCACCAGTTTATCTATTTTTGTGTAAATAATCTGAATCAGCATTTTTCAAGTGTGCCTTAGTCAACTGATCGTTAGGTAATATATACACCTGTTGGTTACAGTCTTCTTCAGAAAAGGAATTATTACAGTCTTTTTGAAGTCTGAGGGTATGTCAAATATGTTTCACAGTTCCTGAAAGTCAAGCCATAGTTGAGAAGGAAGCAAGACATGCTTTTAGCCTCTCTCCAATGTTATCTAAGCTGTAAAATTACCAAGCAGTAAAGTAAAGCAAGGAGATATTTGAATTAAAGTTCAGGTAGAAGGAATAAAAACAATGGAACTGCGGCTGCTGTGTTGGTGAGCCTTCACTCACAGTTCAAGGTGGTGCTGGCTTCGGTCGTGCAGCTTGAGGCTATTGCCAATGGGCATCACTGTGGAGCGGGAGGGAAGAGGCGAACGTGAAGATATGAGGGATGTGCAGGGTGTCACACATATTCCCTGATCAGGCCACTGTTGTGTCTTCCCTGGGTACTGTGCACATTGAGTATGACGTGTCACCCCTGGTCGAGAGGGAGGTCGCTCCAAGGTGTTGTAGGCAGCGATAGACTTACTAGGGGGGGGGGGGGGGGGAGCAGCGGGGGAGTACAGGAGGAGGGGCGATTGGAGGGCATGTCCTGTTCGTCTAACGAACAGGTTTTGA
Organism: Schistocerca gregaria; assembly: GCF_023897955.1. NCBI lineage: Eukaryota > Metazoa > Arthropoda > Insecta > Orthoptera > Acrididae > Schistocerca > Schistocerca gregaria. Next base: position 814,803,197 of record NC_064920.1, on the reverse strand, counting down.
GCACTATCAGTGGCTGACAAAGATCCTGAGCCAACTGCAGTTGCCAGCCCTGTTTCAGAGAAAGACTCTTGACTCATAAGGTCTGAGAATTCACCGAGGGTGAGTTCACTGGTAACTGGGGGCTCTAACGTTAGGCGTATAATCTTAGAGATATGGCTGCCAAGGAGGCGAAGGAAGCCTATCCATAATCTGTGTGCATTCCAGATGTGAACCGTGTGCTTTCTGATGCCATGAAGAGCACAGGGTGCAGATATTTGCAGGTGGTGGCTCATATCAGTACTAATGACGTGCAGTGCTTAGCAGCGGCTTGCTGCAGTGATTAAGACTGGCAGTCTTGCTTGCGAGATGAAGGTGGAGCTCACTATCTGTAGCATCGTCGACAGAACCGGTCGTTTAGATTAGATTAGACTCAATTTTCGTTCCATAGACCCAAAAAATGAGTTGATTCTCGTGAGTGTGGAAAATTATAATATAAAAACATAAAACATTTGAATCTTACACTTACTACCCCGATCATTTGGCAGGAGATTGCCGAAATAGGTGACTACAATGCGGTAAACTGGAACAGCTGATATTTACAGAATTAACACGCTGTCAGAATGAAACACTGTTATGCACTATTAATAAATTTGTCACACACAAAATACCTAACCCTGCCTATTGTGAGCAAGTGCTGTCAAAACTGAAATCTATCAGATATTTTTACTTAAGCTGGCTTAACAGTTTGAGTTAAGATATTCATCTATGGAGTAGGAGGAGTTGCCTATCCAAAAGTCTTTCAGGCTCTGTTTAAACAGTGCTTTATCTATAACCACGTTTTTAATGGTTGCTGGCAATTTATTGAAAATGTGTGTTCCTGAATATTGTACCCCTTTTTGGACCAAGGTAAGTGATTTTAGGTTTTTATGTAGATTGTTCTTATTCCTAGTATTGACACTAAATATCTGACTATTGGTTAGAAACTGAGATGAATTACTTGCAACAAATTTCATTAAGGAATAAAGATACTGAGAAGCAGTGGTTAGAATACAAAGGTCCTCGAACAGGTTTCTACATGATGTTCTTGACTTTACACCACAAATGATTCTTATCACACGCTTTTGCACCCTAAAAACTTTTACTCGGTTTGATGATTTGTACCAGAATATGTTCCATATGACTTAATAGAATGAAAGAAAGGAAAGTATGCAAGATTTTTATGTTTATAGCTCCTACATCTGACACCATTCTCACGACAAATACAGACTTGTTTAGGCGCTTAAGCAATTCTATGGTATTTCCTTCCCAACTGAATTTTTTATCGAGTTGCAATCCCAGAAATTTAACTCTGTCAACCTCTTCAATCTTCATGTCTTCATAAGTTATACACATGCTGGAAGGAAATATCTTACAGATTGTTAACCGCATATAGTGGGTCTTCTCAATGTTTAATGACAGTGAATTAGCTTTAAACTAATTATTAATGTCAGTGAAAATTTGATTAGCAGCTATTTCTAAATCTGTACTTGACTTGCTACTTATTGCAATGTTTGTACCATCTGAAAACTAAACAAACTTAGCATCTGCCAATGTAACAGATGAGAGGTCATCAATGTACACAAGAAAAATCAATGGACCCAAGATGTAACCTTGAGGAACATGTAATTAATTCCCAGTCAGATGAAGATTGACTGCACACTGCACGGGTATTTCGCAACGACACCATTTGTTTCCTGTTAGATAGATAAGACTCAAACTATTTTGCAGCATTGGCGGTTACACCATGATCTCCTAATTTACTTAAGAGAATGATGTGGTTCACATAGTCAAAGGCTTTTGACGGGTCACATAAAATGCCAGTAGCCTCTAATTTATCATCTAATAATGAAGTATATTCTCACTGTAAGTTTAAATAGCTTTCTCTATATCAGAACTCTTAAGAAATCCAAAATGCGACTTGGACAATGTATTATTTGCAGTTAGAGATGCTTAAGGACACTCTTGGACACAACCTTTACAGATATTATTAAGAAAGCCGGCAAAAGTGGAACTCGTCGATAGTTTGATGGTATCTCTTTATCTCCCTTCTTGTAAAGAGGCTTAACTTCAGCATATTTTAGCCAGTTTGGAAATGTTTCGCTGATAAAAGATTGATTACACAAATAACTTAAGATAGAATTCAACTCGCATGAGCACTCTTTGATTAACTTGGTTGATATGTTATCATTCCTACTGGAATACTTAAATTTTATGGATTTTATGATGGATGCTACTTCTTTAGAAGATGTGAGTGTCAATTCCATTTTACTGAAGTTGTTTTTAAAGACTGGTCTCAGGTACTCCATTGAACTGTTCACTGGACCTCATGACCCCAAGCTGTCAGTAACTGTGATCCTTTTGTACAGACCTGAGTGGCGGATCTGAATCAAAGGCTCAAACGGTTCTTTGAATATGTAGGTGAATATGTGCTGATGGGAGAAAACGTGGGAGGGGAGGATGGGGGGTGGGGGACGGAAACGGTAGATGGAGACCAAAGGTTGAACACAATAAGCATGTTTAAATGGGTGTATCTTACAGTAGTTATGCAGAAAATAAAATTTTCCCACAGGATGGGCTAGATAACTGAAGACTACAATAACAATTACAAGACAATTCATAGCAGACAGTCTGATCTGAGTTGTTCAAAAGCGAAACTTGACAATGTGTATCACAAACTCATGTAATGTTAAAACAACAGCTGATTTCTCAAACTGGGGGGCTATCAAGTAAGGGGTCCCACATGGGTTGGTCGTAGGTCCTTTACTGTTCTTTATATACATTAATGACTTACCATTCCACATTGGTGGAGATGCAAAGTAAGTTCTTTTTGTTGATGATACAAGTATAGTAATAACATACAAAAACCAAGAACTAATGATTGTAAATAATATTTTTCACAAAATTATAAAGTGGTTCTCAGCAAACGGACTCTCTTTAAATTTTGATAAAACACAGTATATACAGTTCTGTACAATAAATGGCACAACTCCAGTAATAAATATAGACTTTGAACAGAAGTCTGTAGCTAAGGTAGAATTTTCAAAATTTTTAGGTGTGTCCATTGATGAGAGGTTAAACTGGAAGCAACACATTGATGGCCTGCTGAAACGTCTTAGTTCAGCTACATATGCTATTAGGGTTATTGCAAATTTTGGTGATAAGAATCTCAGTAAATTAGCTTACTATGCCTACTTTCATTCACTGCTTTCGTATGGCATCATATTCTGGGGTAATTCATCGTTGAGTAGAAGAGTATTCATTGCTCAAAAACGTGTAATCACAATAATTGCTGGAGCCCACCCACGGTCATCCTGCAGACATCTATTTAAGCATCTAGGGATTCTCACAGTAACTTCACAGTATATATATTCACTTAAGAAATTTGTTGTTAATAATCCAACCCAGTTCAAAAGTAATAGCAGTGTGCATAGCTATAACACCAGGAGATAGGATGATCTTCACTATGCAGGGTTATATCTGACTTTGGCACAGAAAGGAGAAAATTATGGTGCCACAAAAGTCTTTGGTCACCTACCAAACAGCATCAAAAGACTGACAGATAGCCAACTAACATTTAAAAATAAATTAAAAGAATTTCTAGATGACAACTCCTTCTACTCATTAGCTGAATTTTTAGATATAAATTAAGGAAAAAAACAACAACTTAAACATTAGTGTCATGCAATATTTTGTATAATGTAATATCTTTTACAGACATCTTTTATTAACCTGACACGTTCCACATCATTACGAAGTGTCGTATTCATGATCTATGGAACAAGTATTGATCTAATCTAATCTAACTTTGCGTTAGTCATGACTGAAGTGTGTGCTGTGTCGTGTCAGTCATGACTGCAGCAGTACCGTAGAGGAAGCGAGATTTTGGGGCTAACATGTCTTCCGGACAGAAAGAAATGTCATTGACTAGGACTGATTTTATAACATTTAATGTGCTGAACACAGAAGAATAATTACTTGTTTGATCTTATGATGACACAGTATGAAATACATTGAGCGCATTATGAATTTCAGAACCTGTAACCTCTGTTCCACACAGAGAAGTCTTTTGTACTCACGCGTACCGCTACAAACAAGCGACCGAGTGATTTGACTGAAGTAGTAGTTTTGTTGTCATATTGTGTCCAAATACTCAGCGTCCCACACGATTCGGAGTTGTATTGGAAGTAAATCGATTATCTCCCCTATAGCCCTAACGTATCAACACGTGACTTTCGGACTTTAACGAACTAAAGGGTAATGTGGGTGAGTGGCGGTATGGAATGGATGCAGTCATAACTGGGGCAGTGAAGCTGTAATTCATTCAATAATCGAAAATACTTTACAAAGTGCTGCAACTGTAGCGATGACGAAAATATGAATCCCTCTACTCATCGTTATTGTGTTGTAGATCCATACACTATTCTGCATCGGATTAGAAGCATAAAAGCGTCCTTTTGCTGTGATGTTGACTATTTAATTGAGTCTGAATAAAGAATTGGTTTTAATGCATTTTACGGTGTAAAAAATTATCTTGTGTCTGAGATCTCATTTTACTTAGTATGCTTCCGCGACTCGTCCTGTCAGTTCCGTTTTACAACACGGGAATTTGGCGGTGGTGCGGTGGTGCGTCATCCCGTTTCTGCGTTTCTAGCACACCTGTTTTCCCTCACATAGAATACGAAGTAGCTAAGTTATGCTGTTTCGTATGCTCGTTGTCCGGTACGCACTTGTTTTTTGGGGAGCATTTCTTCCCAGCATACCGGTGGAATAAACTGTTAAATAAGTTATGATGCGAACTGACTATGAAATCAGGCGAGTACATGCATATTTAAAACGTGCAAGACCTTCTGAAACGGAATGTGTAATATACTACTATCGTTCAGAGAGTATACATTGGCGGAGGGAATATTTTGATATTGATTCAGTCCGTAAGCATAATTTACCGTTAACATCTCACACGATAAAAGCTCCTTTCTGCTTCTCCTTGTTAAATTTTTCACGATGATCCATTAGACTGCACTCCAGATAAATCTCTGCGGGAAAAATTTCCGGTACAGTTGCGACACAGAAAACACAAGCCAATCCGTTTCATAGCGTCCCTTTTTCAGAGACCCGTTGAGGTCACAGGCGATATACTGAGGAAAGCGGATATTTGTATTGAAACTTGTCGAAATTAAAAACCGTCTATAATCTACACACATTTCTATTGTACCTTTCACACGGGTTAACGGATTTGCTTTAAAAAGAAATGCCTGTTCACTGACTGTGTGGCAGAGACATCTCCCACCGCAATTTTATTCCACTACCCACCTATAGATAGCACTTCGCTGAAAAATACAGCAACGCATCACGTTGAAGCTGAAAATATTAAAAGTGTATTGGATTTAATCGCTCAACAATAAACGTAAATACCGAGTTCTCGGAAATAACAGAGTTTTTTGAATCGTTAATTCTGCTTTTCTAAAAGCACAGTTATTTACTGTAATGACACATTACGACGCATACAGCACTTTAAATTCTGCGCCTAAGATTAAATTGAGAGGAATATAGAAAATAATCTCTGTAATGTCCATATTTGATTCACTTTTGTTTCGTACTTCAAGGAGCTAAAAACCACTCTCACTTGTTACCTTGTATGCGACGGACGCGCTTTTTTTTTTTTAAGTGTGCTCCAAGGCAGCCATATTGTCAGTATTAATGATTTGTGCGACGAGTGTAAGAAAAGTCTTAATGTCTCGTGAATAAAATAGTGAAAGTTATTCCAGTCTTGCGGGAATTATTTCAGTCGACGTAGCATTGTATTCCTTTGTTCCACCGTCTTCGGTAAAGAAGGCGACGCCGCCTGAGGAAGATACGCACGGTCAACAAAGAAGAACAGCTATAGCGACCTACGAATTAAAATTGTGGCAGAAGAATAAATGCCCCGTTTAAGGTGTGAACTCTGAATAAATCGACGAGCCCGGGTTCCCGGGTTCGATTCCCGGCGGGGTCAGGGATTTTCTCTGCCTCGTGATGACTGGGTGTTGTGTGATGTCCTTAGGTTAGTTAGGTTTAAGTAGTTCTAAGTTCTAGGAGACTGACGACCATAGATGTTAAGTCCCACAGTGCTCAGAGCCATTTGAACCATTTTCTGAATAAATCGACAACGACGTAAAATTCCAAAATATTGTTAATCGGAAATGTGCATTATTTTCAGTCATTGCATTGAATTTGTCCGCATTCGAAGCCAGTCACTGCAGTCTTTAAAAGCCTTTCAAAAATTCTAAAGTTAAAGTTCCATATCCATATTTTTTTCTTTAAAAAAATCGAAGTTATTTTTTATTTATTTCGCCACAATACGAAAGCGAAATATAAGTTGCAGGAAAACCCAAAATGACAAAAGTTGAAGAATCTTAAAAGAGGGTGCACAGGCAACTTAAATAAAAAGTAGATCTCAGAAATGCAAATGGAGAAGTTGACATGAAGAAAGGGAACTTCTGATAAAAGAAAACAAAATGATAGAAACTACAAGAAATGTAATCGACGTACAGTAGAGCGTCGATTATCCGAACGTCGGTCAACCGAACGACCGCTTAACCGGACTGTGTACTCGCTCGCAACTGTTACTCTCCCATACTACCGTCCATCATCCCCCTCACTCCCAAACCAAGTTTCCCACAGTAGTCGCCGCACTGGGCCACCGCTGGCGGAACATTGCTCCTAATGGGGCCTTCACAAGGAGCTGCTGACAGGCGAAGCCGCCAGTCGCTGTGTTTCAACAATCAGCACACTTCTGTCGGCTTGGCACTGGCAGTATAAGTAGCGGCAGTATCAAAGCTGTTCACACCAACAGCAGGATCAGCTTAGAGTTGAGGCGTGCCGCTCCGCGCAGGTTGAAGGATTGCGCGCCCCCAAGAGGAGCTTCTCACGTTGCGAACAATCACCTTCAGTTCTCTATTACGACCACTTGTGTGCTGTTGCGTGAAGAACTGAACTTGACGATACAAAATGCTTAAACGTAAACGTGTTGTCCTTTCTATGAGGGACAAGTACGAGATTATTAAAAGGTTAGAAGAAGGTGAATCTGCAACCACTTTATCCAATGAGTACAAGGTGGGGAAGTCGACAATTACGGATTCTTCATGCAAAATGCGTATGTAATATGTATATATTTTTGTTAAATACATTGTGCCACATACTATATATATTCCTACTGAAGTTGCCGTTGTCTGTTACTTTGTAATACTAAAGTGATGTCTATTTTTATGAATAAATTTACTGTACAGTACTTCTTTTTGGCAAATAAACATGCACAGTTCGATTATCCGAACAAACCAGTTTTCCGAACACCCATGTCCCCTAATTACTTCGGATAATTTCATTGTAAGAAAGTTAAATACAGCATTTTTTAAAGAGGAGTGGTCTAAATTATCATTGTCTGGAAATTTCGACATATAGAAAGCGTCCTTCTGACAAGCTGAATTAAGTTCCATATCTACCTATTGTTACCTGCAACACAACAAAAATTAATGTTCAATCTACTTTTTTTAATTTACTCGATGATATTGTTCGAATCATAATATCTGAATTGTCAGTTACTCCCATAAGTAAAACCGCAAAATGCGAAAATCAGTTTTTCTTAGTTTTTGGTGACCAAGGACCATAAGCTCAAATCTTTGTAAATCAGGTGCCGTGAAGGAGTGCGTGATGTTCAATGCATGTTAAACAAAAGGTTGTAGCATCGTATAATCTATTCACAGTGACAGTCTGCGATGAACTTTTAATTTCGAAGAAGGAAGTGTCGATAACCCAGAGAAACGAAACTGCACACCGCCTCGTCCCTATGTTCTTACGTAAAGGGCGTTAATTAACCACACCATGCCTACTTTCAGCCGAGTAACAATAGTGTAAGTTGTTCACATAATTTACGTCATGAAAACGGGTCTTACGCAACTTTCGAAGAGTATCTTCAGTGTCTCTACTGACGTTTGTTTTTATTTGTTATCAGGATACTAAATGCACCAAGTGATCGCTCTCCTACAGTTCTAGCACAATATTCTGCCACCTCGAAACGAAGACAGTGCCGATATTCTGTGAGGTATTGACACTCTACTAATGTAAGAGCTGCAGGAAGAGCACTAAGCTAAAATTAAGTGAGGATTAAGTGTAACAGCATGGCATCAATCTTGGCGTCATACTGTGCAGTTTCTTTAGTGTCCATAAAATAATCATCATGATAGCTTTTTAGAAAACAAATATGGCGGGGCTGCTCACCAACAGGAACTGTGATCAGTGTGTGTGAACTGGTTGTGTTGAGCCCAGTATTGGAGATTCAAAACTGAATCTGAAAATGCTACGAATGTAGCTATCTGTGACTGAGTACTGTTCACAGACTGGCCCCATCCTTCGGACACTGGCAGACTAACGTACTACCACGTGAAAGCTTCTATGGCGTCAGTTTTCCGGACTCGGCTATAGAATGTAGGCAGTGGATTGAGGAAATTCAGAAAATAGTTTAGGCCACAGCTAACGTTCAGCTACATCTGCGCATGCAACTGCTATACGAATTTGGCCAAATAAACAATAACGCTGAATTTTGACACCCATTTGCTTCTACACTGTTTATTTACGGACGATTCACTGCAGCGCTTAAGGATTCGAAAATAGGTTGATGGAGTTGAAAGACAAGTTAGGCAACATCAAAGACCACATAGTGTGCTTGGAAATCCTCCGAAAGAAGTAAGAACCAGTACAATTAAAATGTAGACATCGGTTTTATCACGTGCACCAACTCACTTAAAGTCTTTAAAGCCTTGTAGCAGAAACCTATAGAAATCGATAAATGACAGCAAATGTCACTTCAGTTGTTAATTCGAAATTTTAATGCTGACTGAATTGAAGAACAGTTCTTCTGTGGAAATCTTTGCATTTGATAGCCGAAATGACATAGATTGTGACGATATGGGTCTCCTAAATAGAGAACCTGACATGTGATTCAGGTAGCCAAACGGCATATAGTCAACATCTTGGTATTACATTTACTTGTTCTCGTGCGTACACTAAGTACTGGTATTTTGATAAACAGCAAAAGTAATACTGAAGACACTAATCAACGGAAAGGGTCGACGTACAGAAAACCATAATCTAAGAGTCAGGTTTCGATTCAAGAAATAAGTAAATCATTGGCACCTAACTGATATGCATAAAGAGAATAGCGTTAGAAAGGGATCAAAGAGTGCGTAGAAAGAAGTAGAATAGCTCGTGTTGAAGTAACAGAGCCGGCCGTTGTGACCGAGCAGTTCTAGGCGCTTCAGTCTGTAACCGCGCGACCGCTACGATTGCAGGCTCGAATGCTGCCTCGGGCATGGATGTGTGTGATGTCCTTAGGTTAGTTAGGTTTAAGCAATTCTAAGTTCTAGGGGACTGATGACCTCAGATGTTAAGTCCCATAGTGCTCAGAACCAAGTAATAGATATTACTTCAAACAATCCCATCAGAGAGAATTCATACCCAGTAATGAATATCTGAACTGAGTGCGGGCTGTTTAGAAACTTTCTGAGTTTGAAACGGGGTATCGGACTGGGTTTCGAATCGCTAACTTGCCTACCGCGGGCATCTTCTAGCCGAACGAGCCATCCTAGCAAGAATAACGGCCCACTCACACACCTTTAATTTGCCAGTACCTCTTTCCTACTAACTAAACTTCACACAAGAACCTCTTCCATGCTTTGCTGGACTGGAATTTCTGAAAGAAAGGATGCAGTAGAGAAATGGCATAGCCCTACGGGGTTGTTTTTAAAATGAATATTTCACTCTGCAAAAGAGTGTCCGCTATTCAGAAACTTCGCTGCAGATTAAAACTATGTACACGACCAGACCTAGCGCCATCATTTTTCCTTTTGGGCACGATGCACTTGTCGCTGGAACAAAACCGGAATACACCAGCCGCGTATTAGACCATTACTTTTTAGTCATACTGCAAACTTATATTTAACATTTATCATTTCCCAGCCATCGTTTATCGGCTTCCCTTTGTGGGTTACTCATTTTATTCATCTAATCGTGAACCTTAAAGGAAATATTTAAAATATCTTTTAGGACAATTGTTTTAGTGGTAGAAGCGGTTATCTACAGCGCTTTGGTGATTAAGAATGAAGAATGTACAAAAACAGATCTGTACGTGTTGTAACCTCTTTTACATAATTTCATTTATATTTATAAACTTTATCACATAGTTAGGTGTTTGCGTATGGCGTTACTGGCTAGGAGACTCCATCTGGGATGTTTGGCCGCCTGGTGCTAGGAGGACGCCGTTATTAGGAGAAAGAAAACTGGCATTCTACGGATCGGAGGGTGGAATGTCAGATCCCTTATCCGTGCAGGTAGGTTAGAAAATTAAAAAAGGAAATGGATAGGTTAAAATTAGATATAGTGGGAATTAGTGGAGTTCGGTGGCAGGAGGGACTAGACTTCTGGTCAGGTGAATACAGGGTTATAAATACAAATTCAAATAGGTGTAATGCAGGAGTAGGTTTAATAATGAATAAAAAGAATAGGAGTGCGGGTAAGCTACTACAAACAGCATGGTGAACGCATTATTGTGGCCAAGATAGACACGAAGCCCATGCCTACTACAGTAGTACAAGTTTATATGCCAACTAGCTCTACAGATGACGAAGAAATTGAAGAAATGTATGATGAGATAAAAGAAATTGTTCAGGTAGTGAAGGGAGACGAAAATTTGATCGTCATGGGTGACTGGAATTCGACAGTAGGAAAAGGGAGAGAAGGAAACATAGTAGATGAATATGGATTGGGGCTAACAAATGAAAGAGGAAGCTGTCTGGTAAAATTTTGCACAGAGCATAACTTAATTATAGCCAACACGTGGTTCAAGAATCATAAAAGAAGGTTGTATACATGGAAGAATCCTGCAGATACTAAAAGGTATCAGATAGATAATATGACGGTAAGACAGAGATTTAGGAACCAGGTTTTAAATTATAAGACATTTCCAGGGACAGATGTGGACTCTATTGGTTAAGACCTGTAGATTAAAACTAAAGAAACTGCAAGAAGGTGGGAATTTAAGGAGATGGGACATGGATAAACTAAAAGAACCAGAGGTTGTACAGAGTTTCAGCGAGAGCATAAGGGAGCAATTGACAGGAATGGGGGAAAGAAATACAGTAGAAGAACAATGGGTAGCTCTGAGGGATGAAGTAGTGAAGGTAGCAGAGGATCAAGTAGGTAAAAAGACGAGGGCTAATAGAAATGCTTGGGTAACAGAAGAAATATTTAGTTTATTTGATGAAAGGAGAAAATATAAAAATGCTGTAAATGAAGCAGGTAAAAAGGAATAGAAACGTCTCAAAAATGAGATCGACAGGAAGTGCAAAATGGTTAAGCAGGCTTGGTTAGAGGACAAATGTAAGGATGTAGCGGCTTATCTCAATAGGGGTAAGATAGATACAGCCCACAGGAAAATTAAAGAGACCTTTGGAGAAAAGAGAGCCACTTGTATGAATATCAAGAGCTCAGATGGAAACCCAGTTCCAAACAAAGAGGGGAAAGCAGAAAGGTGGAAGGAGTACATAGAGGGTCTCTACAATGGCGATGAACTTAAGGACAATATTATGGAAATGGAAGAGGATGGAGATGAAGATAAAATGGGAGATACGATACTGCGTGAAGAATTTGATAGAGAACTGAAAGACCTGGGTCGAAACATGGCCCCCAGAGTAGACTTCATTCTATTGGAACTACTGACGGCCTTGGGAGAACCAGTCCTGACAAAACTCTACCATCATGTGAGCAAGATGTATGAAACGGGCGAAATACCCTCAGACTTCAAGAAGAATATAATAATTCCAGTCCCAAAGAATGCAGGTGTTGACAGATGTGAAAATTACCGAAGAATCAGTTTAATAAGCCACAGCTGCAAAATACTAACACGAATTCTTTACAGACAAATGGAAAAACTAGTAGAAGCCTACCTCGGGGAAGATCAGTTTGGATTCCGTAGAAATATTGGAACACGTGAGGCAATACTGACCTTACGACTTATCTTAGAAGAAAAATTATAGAAAGGCAAACCTACGTTTCTAGCATTTGTAGACTTAGAGCAAACTTTTGACAATGGTGACTGGAATACTCTCTTTCAAATAGGGGTAAAATACAGGGAGCGAAAGGCTATTTACAATTTGTACACAAACCAGATGGCAGTTATAAGAGTCGAGGGACATGAAAGGGAATCAGTGGTTGGGAAAGGAGTGAGACAGGGTTGTAGCCTCTCCCCGATGTTATTCAATCTGTATATTGAGCAAGCAGTGAAGGAAACAAAAGAAAAATTTGGAGTAGGTATTAAAATCCAGGGAGAAGAAATAAAAACTTTGAGGTTCGCCGATGACATTGTAATTCTGTCAGAGACGGCAAAGGACTTGGAAGAGCGGCTGAACTGAATGGACAGTGTCTTGGAGGGTATAAGATGAACATCAACAAAAGCAAAACGAGGATAATGGAATGTAGTCGAATTAAGTCGGGTGATGCTGAGGGAATTAGATTAGGAAATGAGACACTTAAAGTATTAAAGGAGTTTTGCTGTTTGGGGAGCAAAATAACTGATGATGGTCGAAGTAGAGAGGATATAAAATGTAGACTGGCAATGGCAAGGAAAGCGTTTCTGAAGATGCGAAAATTATTAACATCGAGTATAGATTTGTCAGGAAGTCGTTTCTGAAAGTATTTGTATGTAGTGTAGCCATGTGTGGAAGTGAAACATGGACAAAAAATAGTTTGGACAAGAAGAGAATAGAAGCTTTTGAAATGTGGTGCTACAGAAGAATGTTGAAGATTAGGTGGGTAGATCACGTAACTAATGAAGAGGTATTGAATAGGATTGGGGAGAAGAGAAGTTTGTGGCACAACTTGAATAGAAAAAGGGATCGGTTGGTAGGACATGTCCTGAGGCATCAAGGGATCACAAATTTAACACGGGAGGACAGTGTGGAGGGTAAAAATCGTAGAGGGAGACCAAGAGTGAATACACTAGGCAGATTCAGAAGGATGTAGGTTGCAGTAGGTACTGGGAGATTAAGGAGCTTGCACAGGATAGATTAGCATCGAGAGCTGCATCAAACCAGTCTCAGGACTGAAGACCACAACAACAACAACATTTATTTGACGCCTCTTCGGCGATTTGTACGTCGATGATGATGAGGAAACCCCCCCCCCCCCCCCCCCCACACACACACACAGACACACACACAGTCCCGAGCGGAGAAAATCCCTGACCCGTGCGGGTCTAAGCACAAGACGATGAACTGCCTGCTACATAGTAAGGTGATTTAACTTATAGACAACACGCTACACTGGAAGAAAGAAAAAAAAAATAAGAACTGTCCATCGTGATTTGACAAGTGCCACTGCACCTACATCTTGTTTTCCATAAGCCATTGCAGATCTAAACGACTTTAGTATCTCAGCAAATGTTCATTTCGCTGTAGCTTCTGTGAAATCTCGCCAGCATAGCTTCCAGACTTGACAGTGAAATAGAGTTTGTCTGCCTCCATCTATTAACTAGAACTCACCTGAACTATGCAACTACTTAATTAAGCGCATGGAACTCTAATATCATTTTCTGCGTATTCTTTCCGTGTGTGGGACAGCAAAAGTAGCACCCAGTGTTTGTAAGTAGAGATCTTGCATATTGCACGTAGAGAAGGAATAAAGGTCACTTTACTGTTGTGGTGTATGACCCCTCTCCTACGCCGGTGATGTTCAGAATTAAGTGTACTGTGTTGTACACGATGCTGTGTTCCACTGATATAGGTCTTTTCAACTTATTTCGTTTGCTTTTCTGGTATCCCTCGTTTCCTGTTTCAAAATAGCCTAGGAACTATCTCCACTTTAATCAACTAGCAGAAAACAGTGTCATAAAGCGAATTTTAGTGGTGGCATTTTCTTTTCAAATAATGTTCCAGACAGAGGCATCATCATATTTCCATGTCCCTAACCTACTTACTCGTACTGAAAAGTAAGGCGGATCGAAGATTGTTCACTACAGCTTGTTCGCAAAAGATACTCCGAAATTCGCTTCAGTGCTATTGAAAACCAATGGAAAGCTTTAATTCGCAACGCAAACCCGCATAGGAACTGCTGTTCACTTCATTTCTTAACATTGCATTAACTTCAGAGTTGTGATCAAAGGTCGTAACTTAGATCTTGGAACGTTACTGTTATCACAGCTCATACGAATATCGATTTTTGCATCCGAATCAAGTGACCGTTAGCATCAACGAGTTCTGTAAGTAAGTAGAAGTATATCCCTGGCCACAACAATTGGTAGATTCTGTCCTGTATTTAGAGCTGCAGGCAGCAGGAATCGGCCAGTGGGGTCGTTGGCGAACGGTCATCGAAAATGGTCCTGCAGGTCAGTAGTGATAGTTTGAGATGACTCGCTTGTCAGTGATAGCAGAAATGCTCTTACGAAATGATTCAGGTTTGGTTAAACTGCTTGTTTAAGAGCAGTGGCGCACAATATTCAGCCAAGTTTTGATATACTTGAGAAAACTAACAGTAACAATAAATGGTTATTATCATGCAGGAACACGGTGTAAATATCCAAATTAATATCTCGATTGCACTGAATCCTTTTTTAGGACAGGAGAGATGGAAGTTATCTATGGCATGGCAAGCAACGAGAGTATAATGGTAGGGACGGTACAAATGCGACCGTGATAGAGCTTTGATCTCAGTGCAGTCTTCGAAGACAGTAGATGCTGCTAAACTACATTATCTGGTGAGTATGTTGTATTTCAGCATAGCCACACGTCGTTTCCATGGAAAAGGCATTAAATAGGTGTGTGACAGCTGTGAAATATGACTGTGTGGGAAAAGACTACAGATATTATAATAGTATTAACAATGAACGACACTACTGTAAATATGTGGAACACTTCTGTAGTTCACGTAAAATCAAACACGGATTCTTACTTGATGAGAATTTGTATGTCCGCTGATGGTGGAACAAAAAATACGCAAACAGCAATGAGGGTAGGAGTTTATTTATCAAAAATTAATAGCATATCTACTTCGATATGGACTGAAACAAAACGAAAAATAAGTCGCTTCTGGAAAGAGAACAATAATACTTCTGGTGGTTGAAGATCACTTAGATCGTCACTGAGTCTGAGTTGATTAAACACAGAATTAAACAGACCACAATCCCATAGGAGGCTCAGAGTTCAGGTACAAACTGAATGAACAAATTTTAAGTCCTGTAGGAAGATAAACTGTCTAAGTCCAGCAAGTAGCTATTTGCAAGTCAAACAAAAATAAATTTAGAATTCCATAAGTCTGCCACGACGACAGAATCCCCGTCTTCTTTGGCAATGATGCCACGAGTACTCTAAGTCCATTGATAGCAGCTCCTAGGGTAGCAAAGTCAGACGTGAATAGCAGCGACATCATAGAGGCATCTCTAGAGTTTCAATCCTGATTGATGGAGTCCTTATGGACTCGGGGCCTGGCCCAGGAAAACTCACTCAGAACAAACCACGGGACAGTAGGACACAGCTGGGCCTATTTTCGATTACTTGTCTTACTAAGAATGGGTCCGTGCAGCCCGCGACCTCTAGTGACACTTGAATCGCCTTCTGGTGGATGGTCAGAGGGTGGTGTCGTCCTCCTGAAAACGGTCCCTTGTGTGTTAGGCATCGTAAAGCGCCGGTACAGCATGAATAATGAAAACATAATTTGTAACAGTCTAGAAACTGGCGAACCGTTACTAAACTCAACAATGAAATCAATCATGCCCTGGTTATTCAGAGACTGCCAAGTGTTCGTCTTAATTAATTTATTGAGTATTTGAAGAAAATAAACCACAATATGAAACAAATCAAAAATAATATGAACCACAGTCTTTTAACAATTCAACAAAGTATTCAACAGAGAAACAATGAATTAAGTCATGAACTGAAACGAGAATTAAACAAAAATTAGAAGATGTGACTTCTGAAATTTTCCCGGCGTATTTGTTCTTCTATAATTTCCGGGTATGCAGCCGGATCCCGTCGACATTCTGCCGAGATATTTCGGCCCAGAGACGTCCGGCCACCATCAGGTGAGTAAACAACTACTGAAGAGCCCAGGTGCAGTCGCGGTATTTATGCCGATTCTGAAGAAAATTAGAAGATGTTTGTTTTGTAGGGCGCTCAACTACGCGGTCATTAGCGCCCGTGCAAACTCCCAAGTTTTTCGCAGTTTAGTTTTTTACACAGTCCAATGTAGCGACTGTCACGAATGATGATAACGAAATGATGAAGACAATACAAACACCCAGTCTTCACGAAGAGAAAATAAAAATTAGAGATTAGAAAGGTTAGACAATAGACTCAAGATGAGCACTCTTGAAATTCGGAAGATGGTTGAGGGTACATCGAAAGAACTTCCAAAAACATTCACAAATAAACCATCAGATTTATGTAACGAAGTCCGCGTTGAGCTGAAAGAAATTAAATCTAATCTTGCTCAAGATACAACAGCAAGAAAAAGATAGAAAGAACGTACAGTGTTTATTCGATTAAGTGGTAGTAAAAATAAATGAACAAATCGTGGAGATCGCAGACACAAAATGCAGCTGTTAAAGAAATAAACAATCGCTTATAAAGACTGTGTCTGAAGTAGAAGAAAAATGAGCATACTTGGAAATAGAGCCAGAGAAAGTATGACAGGTCATTACTGAAAGAATTCTTTGTCCTATTAAATAAAAGAGTACCACTCCAGCAGAGGCTTATTATCGTAATAATTATACCACCAATCCCTTTCCGCTCACTTGTGCATGAAACCGTCGACAAAACATTTGTAGCAAAACTCACATCTGCTGAACACCAAAACTTTCAGCCACTCTCTGAATGCTGTTACATTAATATTCACCTTCCTATAACTTGCCCTGAATAACCACCAACACCCTCCCCCCCCCCCCCCCCCCCCCACACACACACACAAGATGAATAGCTGCAAACATTTAACGAAAGACGTTTTGATTTATCACCTGTACCAGTTCTGTATTGTCTCAATTTAGACCAACAGTTCTTCCTTGAGAGAGACAGCAGCGACTATGCTGTTGGCTCGCAGTTTCTTATGAAATGAAACATGACGTGAAATCACCCAAAACGATGCGAGCTAGCGCTTGAGCAGTACGATTTTGAAGTTGTTCAAGTACTTATTCGTGCAGGAGACTTTCTTGAAGAATGTTACATTCTACTATTTGTAGAGGGGTCATTAGAAACATGACCATAAAAAAACTGGAAGATGATTACTTTGTGAACACAGTCAAGTGCAGCAGCATCATGTCACATGACGGATCGCTGCTTGGGTGGCGAGAACTGAAGGACTTTTTGGAGGAGAACAGTACAAATCAGATTTTAATTTCCACACATCGACCAGGATGATGCCCTATTGGTAAGTGGGATCAGAGAATTCCTGCGTCTCTGCAAATGCAAATTGTGAACGGTCAGAAAGAATTGTGCTAAGAAATCGCCAGACTATGAAAATGTGATTAGAACGAGGGGAGTTCAATATGTAATGCAACACTTTTTTTCTGGGCCAATTTCTGTTGAAAAAATTGCGGAATTTTTTGTGGGTTGTCTTGGAACATTTCCACTTCAGTCGCTATGGTTTCACGTAGTTGCGATTGGTGGCGGGGCTGTACATAGCCTTCAAAATGGAATTTGCTTTCCAAGCAGAGAACTGTCACTGAGTTTCTTTTTGAAGAGTACTAGAGCTTCGCAGATATTCAGAGGCACAGTGGCTACAGAGACCTAGTAGTGAACAAAAGCACGGTGAGTCGCTAAGTGAAGCGCCTGTTATCATCGCAACAAGGTCGCGTAGACATGTGCAGTCTCCCGCGTGCCAGTCGACGGCACACAGCTGTGACTCTTGCAATGTTGGAACGTGCGGACACACTCATTCCTGGACGTCTGTTGGTAGTGCTGAGACACTCGGCCACCAAAGAGCAGCGAAGCGCCATCTGTACGGAACTGGTAGCTCGTTACGTGTCTGATCGTGACAATTCTTTGTACAACATCGTCACAGGCGATAAAACATGGGGTTCATCACTTTCAACCGGAAACAAAACGACGCCGGACAGTGTGGCCGAGCGGTTCTAGGCGCCACAGTCTGGAACCGAGCGACCGACACGGTCGCAGGTTCGAATCCTGCCTCGGGCATGGATGTGTGTGATGTCCTTAGGTTAGTTAGGTTTAATTAGTTCTAAGTTCTAAGCGACTGATGACCTCAGAAGTTAAGTCGCATAGTGCTCAGAGCCATTTGAAACAAAACGGCCATTAACTGAGTGGCATCACACCACCTCTCCTCCGAAGAAAGAAGTTCAGAGACGCACCTTCAGCCGGTAAAGTCATGTCGATGGTCTTCTGGGACTCTGAAGGGGTTATCTGTTTAATGTCATTAATGTCATTCCTGATTGTGCAACGATCAACTCAGTAGTGTATTGTGCTACCCTCAGGAAGCTGAAAAGCGACTTCAGAGCCTTAGATGCTACAAAATGAAAGCGAACTTCTGCTCCTCCATGACAACGCAAGGGCTGACAGAAATCTACACAGCGGAGAGGTCACAAAACTTCATTGGACTGTCCTTCCTCACCCATCCCCCTTTCTGGATCTCGCACATTCTGACTTCCTTCTGTTAGGGGCCAATGAAGGACGTACTCCGCAAGGAACAGTATGTGGACGATGGCGAGGTTATTGATGGTGCAAGACGTTTGCTCCGACGTCGACCGGTGGAGTGGTACGTTGCGGGCGTACTAGACCTCCCAGTAAGGTGGCGTCAGTCCGTCGTATTGAATGGAGATTATATTGAAAAATAGGATTTTGTAGTCAAAAGAATGGGGAATAATTCGGCGTATTGGAATTCTGAATAGCCAACCAGCTTAAAAAAAAAGTGCTGCATTACTTATTGCATCCCCTCGGAATTTGGGTCAAGTAGCAGGGGTTTTGCACCACGTACGATCTTCCTTGGAATAAAGGCAAGCAGTGTTTTTGAACAGCATCTTCAGTTCCCTCAACGACTGATATGACTCAAGAAGAAAAACAGAAGGTGGCGCTGACGAGCATACAACAAAAAGCGGCGAAACGCAGAAATGCGCATGCCAAGCTAAGCAAGGGACTTAGTAAATAAAGCTGGTGATTTAACTCTGGTACGTCGACACACAGAATCATCAAAGACTAATGATGAAACATGGGAATTTCACCACTACTACATAGGACCATTCAGGATAAAAGAGGTAGCACATTTGAATGCCGTTGCTCATGAATACCTCAAGAGTGATAAATAATACAGTCTCCAGCATGTTGAGGTATATGAAGCCGTATTACTATAAAGATTATCTGGTTAATTGAACCTATAAATAATTATCAACACTAGCTGCCATTCGCTATGAACATTTTTTTATGTACTGCGATTTCGTAGTGTAATGGATTGAATCCGGCAGTTCAAGTTGTGTCTTTACAAACGGCTAGCTAGTTTAAAATTCTAAAGGCACTTAATTTTGTTTCACTTCACGGCTGGCTGCCGCTGGGCACTGAGTAAGCATAAGCAAAACGTATCAACGTATCAAAATATCGATATTCGCTGAAACGATATTAGATACTGTATATCGAAAGTGATACTTTTTACTGACTGCCTTTCCTTGACTCATAGGCACTGTAGTTCTCATCGACTGAACTCTTGCCCGTAGCAGCTATTGCCAATCTTTGCAGTCTAATAATAAATGTCTTACAATGGACATAATTTAATTTCACATTCAGTACTACAAATGAGCAGTATATTTGAACATGAATGTGTCTGTACTGCATATTCATGAAAGTTTGTTACTTCCGTGTGTCCTTTATGCCATTGCAAATGATAGGCACGAGGTGTAAAACGGAAATATTCGGTGGCGGCGTTGTGTGATAATACGATATTGGTGTGCCTTGTAGTATTCTGATTACGGGTACGATGCAAAGTTCCTTTGGGCATGCATGCATGTCCAAAGGAACAGGCACTGTTGCGTCCACAGCCGTTATGAAATACATTAACTGAATTCGCCGTTGTGAAGAAAGACAAACATTGGTTGTATAATGCAGTGACGACAATGAAAATTTGTGCCGGAACGGGACTCAAAACCGAATTTCCGGCTTTTCGCAACAGTTCACCTTACCATTTGGCTATCCGTGCACGACCTATAACCATTCCATTCTATAGCTGATGGTTGTCGTCCTTCGCAATTCCCGAATTCAGTTAATGTATTTCGTAACGGCTGTAGTCGCTGCAGTGCCTGTTCCTTTGGAAATGAAAAAATTTCCAAAGCAACTTTGTATCGTAATAAGAATAAAACAAGCACTGCAATATCATATTTATCTGGCAGCACGGGGCAAGTGAGTTTCAAGAACAACATCTGACCTGTACGGGAATATACGTAATGGGTCTACCAGTACAGATCATAGACGCGTGGTTGACGACTTATGGAAGTTTGGGTCTGGCGTTGAGTCATGCACGGATAGCCAAATGTAAGGCGAGCGCTCGTGACAAGCGGGAAATCAGGATCCTAATCTGGTTCGGCACAAATTCTCATTGTCGCCATTCCATTCTACAGCTGATGATTGTTCTTAACCGCAATTGCTAATTCACTTAACGTACTGAATTATAATGGTGGAAATTACCAAACCCTTGTGGGGCGGCAAAGAAGTGGACGAATGAGTTGTTTGAATGTTCATTTCACGTAACAGACTATTGCCGATGCAACATATGTGGGACGGCAAAGAAGTCGTTGTTTAATGTTGAATGAAAGTTGAACATTGCCACCTTAAATCACGCGAGCCTGGCAACTAATTTGGTGGCCAGTCAGAAAGCGAAGGGAAACTTACTGACCTTAGTTCCCAGTCTGCACGGCCACATTCCTGTACAGCCCAGCTAAACGAAAAATATCCATAGTTCTTCACGGGATTAGGGCTGCTTCAATAAAATTTAAAGTTCCAAACAAGATTTTATTATCTTAAAGGCTCACACAAATTACTCGAAACTTCTGAAAATGCTAAAGACATTAAATATTGTTAATTCAGCCAACCGTTTAATAGTTCAGAGGCGACTTCTACAGCAAGTTCCTCCCGAATAGTTCATTACTCTAACTAACGGTACTCTATTAATAGTTCGCAATAATGTTAAAAAAAAATTAATGCTCGCCTTAAAAGTGGAGTTAGTCACCACTTGCCACGCGGAATTATACTTCACACGGACGGCACAATAACAGTTTGTTACCGAAGTCTAAACGATCCAGGACGGTGTACAGTCCTCGCGATTTTCAATGTCCGTTTACATTGCTAAGTACGCACATGTCACAGCCCGCTATGACGTCACCCGAGGCGAGGCGCGATCGGACGTTAAGCTCGTGTGGACTAGGCGTTGGTCTAATGCGGAGTGAGCTTACTACTGCCTCTGCCGCTCTTTTTATATAGCTCCGGCGCGTACCGCCAAGAGAGCATCTGTTCTTTCCGTTCCTATGCAGATGCCTGCAGCGTCCAAATGATCGCTATCTCAGGCACATAATCTTAAATATCACATTTAATAATAGCTTTACAAACTTCTCAATTTTTGTATACATACATCTGAGCAGTACAGAAGCACGTAGAAAATCTCAGCCCGCTAAAATTAAGACTTTACTCTCTAGAATTTTTACAATGGAACTAACGGTAGATTGTTACCTCTGAACCATAGCTTTATCAAGACTTGTATCAGCTGTTAATTATGCTACAAGACTAAAACTTGGTGTAGCTTTGTTAATTGTCCTATCTGATCATTGGTCTTAAAGAATTTGTTTTATCATTAAAATTTAAAGTACTTAATCTATAATGCTTATGTACATTTTACTCACAAAAGTAGTTTTTACTAAATTACTAAAAAACTAGAAGAGGTAACTGATTGTGGTATTTCCATTATTATTATTAGGGTGAACTGAAGCATCCTACCAATTTTCAATATTGTAACTCTATTATTTCGCGCCTCTGATTTTTCCGAAAAACGCGGATTCTGGAGTCAATTTTAGTTTTATGGTTTTGGAAACCAGCACCACTCATTAATGACTTCTTACTGCACCTTCTCACCAAATTTTGGCTTCCTAGCGTCATTATTTAGCGCCTCCTATTTTTCTTTCAAAACGTGAATTTTACGTAAACTACTAATTTTATAACATTAAGATTTGTTACCTGAAACATTATTACATAGAATTATACTTTAACAAAGTTTTACACACAAATCTTAATTTTTACTTTTATGTTAAATGTGGTGCAATACTATATGCAGGCGCGTTACGATGACGTGACGCTACTAGCAGTGAACTAGGGTAAGTCCCGTGCACTCGCTCGCCTCTGTATCTTATACATGATACAGCGCTTGCTTTGCTTCATCACCCCCTTTTTAATTTTCGTGAAAATCTATTTTTGAACAAAATTAAATTTCTAAAAGAACAAACAAGCGATGGATTACTTTAGTATACCTCTTTCAACTTAAGTTGCTTCTTCTTAGGAAATTCCTTATTACTACATACACAAAATAGCCATACTCATATACACATAGAAAACCTAGTACAGAAGACATTCACAAATTATTTACATACATTTACATGGAAATATAAATTTTTCAATGGTTACAAAATAGTTATTTTTTTTTTCTTTAAAATCAGTCCCTTCCTGAAAAAGAAAATACACACGACTTTTATCACTGCAACGCACTCACATTTTTCTTTTACTATAATACTCGGCATTGTGGTGGGTGTCCTATTGTAACACTCATTTAATTTCACTGATTGACAAAATTGTGGGAGGAAATTGTATTCACTGTGGTTTGCGTCTCTACTTCCAATCTCCCTACCGCTTGTTGTCAGTCATTCATGCAGCCTGCATGTCCCTGAGAAACAGACAATACAGTCTAAGTTTCTGTTTTCAACTTATATCTAAGGTAGGACAAAGTACATTTTATAGTTTATATTCTGGCACTATTTTACTAATTGTGAAGTTGTCAGAAAGACATTTAGCACTAAGTCGTATCTGATACAATAGCTACTACTTTCTTCTTTCATAAATAATCTTTTAGGTTCCTAAATAGTGAAAATTCTTTTAGCAAATTAATATATTAAGATCTTGCTTCAACTTAGAAAATTGAGTAATCTTTTAGTTTTAATGTACTCTGGCTTAATGATCGTATGGATTAGTTCATCAAAGAAGTCATTTGCTGACCAGCACTTTGCTTTATTGTATGAATTACTAAAGAAATTAGTTATTTTCAGTATACCGATTCCAAATTTCTGCATTTTCCAATATTTGTGTGTTTCTGTTGTCTGTTTAACTATTTATTTGCCTCAAGCAAGATTTAGCGTTTTTCACCATTTCACGAGACGTGAGGGAATTATTCTTTAATCCTACATCATTTACTTCAATTTACTTACTTCACTTCTTCACCTTATTCAATTTCTCCCTTTTCTTCCAGATTCAAAATACTTCATTTCTCCACTTCTTTCTCCCTTTTCCTTTTGTCAGCCTATTGACGTCCTGTTTCTATATATTTGGTGCGATCCTCACACCACTTCCACACATCTCCATTTATTTAATTCTAAAACGCCATTGCTTGCCTCTATGAGCATTACCTTCTTACGCTGTTTTCCTTCAGACAACCTTATTTCTAGCAACATACTACCTTCTGCATAATCTCATGGATTATTCATATTCATACCATACTTCGTATACTGCAAAGTGTCTCTCTTAGTTGTAGTTTCTAACCCTTTACAATTACATGAAATATTTTAATTTATTTATTTTAGCCATGTTTGCCTCTTATTGGTACTCAGACTTTTGTTTTGCCATTCACTAGGTAGATCCTTACTAAGAATACTTAAAACCTAATAGCATATATACAACATGAAGACATATGTGATTCTTACCTGTTATGATAGACCAGAAGAAGGGAATGCAACTTGAAAAAGAAATAAAGTTTCACCCAGCTGGGACTGCACGGTACGCCAAACCGTGTATCCGCCAAAGAGTGGCAGACTCCCTACAGTAATTAATTACTGTTAATTTTAAATTCCTTTAGATCCACAATATTTCTTAGACCTAGTTCTCTCTTACTCTTTGGATATTCCAAATTCTCACTGAAAACCAAATTTTCCTGCAAGTATCCTTTATTCTTTATTACTCTAATAGGCAGTTCCCAAGTTTCATTACTACCGCCTATATGACTTCCTATAAAAGACTCTCTTATCACTTTAGAGTCAGGTAAAGTTAAAATTAAGTTGTTCTGATCAAAATTGATCTTTCCCTGGTACTTTGATAAGAAATCAGTACCAATCAACATATCAACACTTAAGCCTAGCACAATCAAACAAGGATGATCTATTACTACGTCATTTATACCAATGGGTATCAAAGCTTCGTGTTGAACTGGTCTAGAGACTTTTCCAGTAGCACCTATAATCTTTAAGCCACTTACTTTCATAACTGTTAACTTCTCTTTATTGGGTATGGTGTCAAAAAATGTTTGTGATAAAGCACTTGCTTCACTGCCACTGTCAAGCAGACAACGCACAGTGACTCCTGATATGTTTACTTTGATAACAGGGTGAGTTATTTTACATTGAACAGGTTGCTCACACACCTCGTCTAATAAATCTCGTTCTATGTTCTTCCAGCTAAAGTAATTCTGATCAGTTGCAATTACATTTACATTTACATCCTGGGGCTCATCATGCTCTATAATCTTAGCTGCTTTCTCTAATCTGTCCACTAACTTTAAATCGAAGCATCTGACGACTTTTTCTACTTTTGTTTGCTGCACATCAGCCAAACTATCCTCTACCTCTGAGCAACTGCGTCCCTGCGC
Source organism: Schistocerca gregaria (assembly GCF_023897955.1). Taxonomy (NCBI): domain Eukaryota; kingdom Metazoa; phylum Arthropoda; class Insecta; order Orthoptera; family Acrididae; genus Schistocerca; species Schistocerca gregaria. The sequence goes on along the minus strand of NC_064920.1, from coordinate 814,778,273 downwards.
AATATTGCTGTTCATAAGAATGTCGTCACCTTCAACCATTTGTGGCACGTTTACACAGCTACTAGATTCTTTCACCTCGTTACTATTTCTACCCCCTTCATTCATCATTTCCTCCTCTCTAAAGTTTTGCAGTACTGATTCTACTTCTGCTACTTCTACTTCAGCTTTTAGATTGCCATTTTCATCGAAGATGTAAGCTTTTACTTCACCATTATTCCCATCAGACTCAAACCCATTATCTATTTCTTCCCCATTATCTACCTTGAGTTCCTGTTCTTCCTTGACCCATTTTTCTAGTGTATCCAAAATACTATCCACTATTTTGTGAGAGTGGCTTAACACATCACTGGTATTATCTGTATTTATTTCGTCATCCATGTTGTCTGTCTGTGTATGTTGGCTGATTGTCTGTGTTTCCGTTACTGGCTGTGTTACTGTTACCGCCTGGTGAGCGCCAGTTTCCTCATAGACGGGATTTAGTTTCCCACACGCGGCCTGTTGTGTTCATCTGTGACACCACTAGATATAGTAGCATCATGACTCCCTTCTTGTCTTAATGGCATAGGATTTACTTCTCCACTTTCGTCATAGTAGTTGTTACGAAAGCGTGGTGAGTATCTACCCCCTCTTCCTCTGCCACGGCTTTGGTTTCGATAGTTTGTTTTGGTGTGCCTAACTTCCATATTTCTAACGTTCACGTTTCCATTATTTTGTACGTGATTGTTAGAAGATTTGTTATTCTGCTGCACCTGCTCCTCAGCAGCAGCTACTCTTTCCACTCTTTCCAGATATTCAATAAATTTGTCTATATTATCTCTAGGGGCGGAAATGATCCTCTTCTGCCAGTACCACGGCAGCTTACCTTCTAAACCCATAATGATCATATCTGGCTTCATCTTTTCTGTCAAATGTGACAGTCTTGAAACCCACTTCCTAGCGAAATCCTTTACTGATTCACGCCCTGGGAAAAACTTCTTACCACTCCAGAATTCCCTTAACACATCATTTTGTTTGTTATGTGACCAGTATTCGTTGAGAAATGCAGACTTAAATTCAGATAAAGTTTTACATTTGATCATTACATCCGCTGACCATCGCAAAGCATCACCTGACAAATGACTTCTTATAAATGAAATTTTTTCTCTTTCTGACCAAGTGTTGGGGAGAACATCCTCAAAGTCATTCCAAAATTCAAGAGGGTGAATGTACTTATCAGGATCAAAGCGCAAAAACTGTCGACACCCTATAAAAGCGGCGTCAACTGAAGTCACATGCTGTATAGTAGAATGACTAGAATTAACAGAGGTTACTCTATTTTCTAGGTTAGCAATGTTAGTATTTAATTCCTCTACTTGTGACTCTACTGCTTCTATCCTGGCAGAACATCTTTGTTCCACTGCACCACGAATTTCGGTACAGGTTTCTTTTACTTTCTCAATGTTTTTCTGACAAGTATCTACTTTAATTTGTACCTCTTTAACTTTGTCAGAGCAAAGTTTGGACTCGTTGCTCAATCTTTCGGACAACCTCACTTCTAAAAGTTCATCTGCCTCTTGATAATTTTTTTGAATTTGATCTATTTCACATTTGAAAGTACTATGCATTTTAGTTAACTGTTGCCCTACTTTTACTTGAATGTCATGATGAATAGCATCTATCTTATAATTCAAACTATTCCATTTTGATTGCAGTTCTTCTTTTAGTTCTTTATTACTATCCTCAATTTTATTTTCCAACCCTTTATTACTAACCTCAATTTTATTTTGGTTTGATTCGAGTTTGGCAAACAGTATTTGCATCCAATCCGGAGCTTCTACCTTGATACTTTGTATCTCTTGACTTGACTGAGCTGGAGATATATTGAGCTCAGTTTCACTACCTGACAAAGTTAGCAACTCTACTGGCTCCCTTTTGACTTCTATTTCACTTATTGATTGCATCCCTGCACTCTCATTTAAATTAAAGTCATAATTTACTGGTGACAAATTACGTTCTAGTTCAATATTTGAGGGATTAATGGAACCATCCTCATTAAACTCAATTCCTGATCCTGAGGATTCTTGGTCAGAGACCGGTTCCCTTCTAAAATGTACACTACTTTCCATATCTTTTAGTTTGTTAGCAGCAGTTAATAAATATTTTAAAAGTCTTTGACTTAACTTAAATGCTTGATTTCGACGAATGATGTCGTCGCGGTGTACCAGCAATCGTGATGCGACGCGTCGCGACGTATTGAAGGCAGCAGCAGCAGCCGTAGCGTCGAGTACCGCCACAGGAATCGCCTACTGCAATAGCTCCAGGGGGGGGGGGGCAGCAAGGCACCGTTGACCGCTCGGCGCAGCCGGCAGCTGTCTCGCAGATCAGCGCAGCTCCGCGATGACGCACCGTCTTCCTTTAGTCTCAGCGCCGTCGGCAGCCGCGATCCAGCATCGTCGCCTTCCTCACCATCGTCACTAACCAACGTACAGCGGTAGACACTTATTGTTTATACACTACACCTGCCTTTACTGGTAACACTGTTCCCACACTAGTTCAATTCAGTGTCCTGTTATTGCCTACCGAGTTCGTTAATTTATACCAATCGCTTTCACACATCGAGCACTTTTATTTGCTTTTAATTCAGTTTTCCCGGCCGATAAGCACCATATGTGGGGCGGCAAAGAAGTGGACGAATGAGTTGTTTGAATGTTCATTTCACGTAACAGACTATTGCCGATGCAACATATGTGGGACGGCAAAGAAGTCGTTGTTTAATGTTGAATGAAAGTTGAACATTGCCACCTTAAATCACGCGAGCCTGGCAACTAATTTGGTGGCCAGTCAGAAAGCGAAGGGAAACTTACTGACCTTAGTTCCCAGTCTGCACGGCCACATTCCTGTACAGCCCAGCTAAACGAAAAATATCCATAGTTCTTCACGGGATTAGGGCTGCTTCAATAAAATTTAAAGTTCCAAACAAGATTTTATTATCTTAAAGACTCACACAAATTACTCGAAACTTCTGAAAATGCTAAAGACATTAAATATTGTTAATTCAGCCAACCGTTTAATAGTTCAGAGGCGACTTCTACAGCAAGTTCCTCCCGAATAGTTCATTACTCTAACTAACGGTACTCTATTAATAGTTCGCAATAATGTTAAAAAAAAATTAATGCTCGCCTTAAAAGTGGAGTTAGTCACCACTTGCCACGCGGAATTATACTTCACACGGACGGCACAATAACAGTTTGTTACCGAAGTCTAAACGATCCAGGACGGTGTACAGTCCTCGCGATTTTCAATGTCCGTTTACATTGCTAAGTACGCACATGTCACAGCCCGCTATGACGTCACCCGAGGCGAGGCGCGATCGGACGTTAAGCTCGTGTGGACTAGGCGTTGGTCTAATGCGGAGTGAGCTTACTACTGCCTCTGCCGCTCTTTTTATATAGCTCCGGCGCGTACCGCCAAGAGAGCATCTGTTCTTTCCGTTCCTATGCAGATGCCTGCAGCGTCCAAATGATCGCTATCTCAGGCACATAATCTTAAATATCACATTTAATAATAGCTTTACAAACTTCTCAATTTTTGTATACATACATCTGAGCAGTACAGAAGCACGTAGAAAATCTCAGCCCGCTAAAATTAAGACTTTACTCTCTAGAATTTTTACAATGGAACTAACGGTAGATTGTTACCTCTGAACCATAGCTTTATCAAGACTTGTATCAGCTGTTAATTATGCTACAAGACTAAAACTTGGTGTAGCTTTGTTAATTGTCCTATCTGATCATTGGTCTTAAAGAATTTGTTTTATCATTAAAATTTAAAGTACTTAATCTATAATGCTTATGTACATTTTACTCACAAAAGTAGTTTTTACTAAATTACTAAAAAACTAGAAGAGGTAACTGATTGTGGTATTTCCATTATTATTATTAGGGTGAACTGAAGCATCCTACCAATTTTCAATATTGTAGCTCTATTATTTCGCGCCTCTGATTTTTCCGAAAAACGCGGATTCTGGAGTCAATTTTAGTTTTATGGTTTTGGAAACCAGCACCACTCATTAATGACTTCTTACTGCACCTTCTCACCAAATTTTGGCTTCCTAGCGTCATTATTTAGCGCCTCCTATTTTTCTTTCAAAACGTGAATTTTACGTAAACTACTAATTTTATAACATTAAGATTTGTTACCTGAAACATTATTACATAGAATTATACTTTAACAAAGTTTTACACACAAATCTTAATTTTTACTTTTATGTTAAATGTGGTGCAATACTATATGCAGGCGCGTTACGATGACGTGACGCTACTAGCAGTGAACTAGGGTAAGTCCCGTGCACTCGCTCGCCTCTGTATCTTATACATGATACAGCGCTTGCTTTGCTTCACCCTGCTCCCAAGTGAGGTAGAACGTGCACGTCCGTTATCCCATGGAGTGCCTGGATCAAAAAAAGATTGACGGACTGTAAAAGTAACGTAAACTCGACACAAAAGTCACACACATTACTGCACTGGAATTTAATGGAAAGTGGACTCCGGCTTTATGAAATGTTTATGATAAGCATAATACTTCCCTCACAGAACACACAGCAGAAGTGTTTCACCACGAAGACTTTTCTCGCGCACGGATGGACAAAATATTGCAATATCAAAGTATCGATATTTTTGTCCCAAATATCGGTATTTTTTAATAAACATCAATACAATGAATACCGATTATCCGTCTCTGGTACTAAGACGCCCATATCTTGCCGAGGGAAGTGCAAACGGCTTGAGGGAGATGTGCTGAGGAAGGAAATAGTGGTCAGTGAGAATTTCGCAGATGGACGTGTTATTTCGGGAACAACAGTGCTTGCTGTCGGAACTAAGAGGATCGACCCAGTGAATTAAACATAATATTTACTGGAAGTACATAAAATGCTTTACAGACTTTCTACGGGAATTGACGAGGTGAGATGAGCTCATTGCAATTGAAACTATGTGTTCAAAAACAGTATTTTAATAATTATTACAGTTTATGAAAATTGTAGCTACTGAATCTATTACACAATTTTCATGCACGATACATCAAATAGAAGCTTATGATGTCAGCAATTGCGAAAACAATCTACTATTGCTGCTAAACAATTTGTTAAGATGCATTCAAGTAGTGCCATAACTACGAATTCCTCGACATAAACACACTGTATGAAATCAGCATGGGTATCGCAGTTCCTTAGCCAACTAATTTCTGCGTTACGGTAACCACAATTCGATGTGTATAATGTAGTTAAACTACGTGAACTCACTAAGAGGCACACAGTAGCACCGGATGTAGCAATCATTTCGTATGACTTTGTACTTGAAGGAAGACAACTTCTCAGCCAAGATGGCATTTGTAAAATCTTTATTTGCAACGATCAGTTTTGGTAAAGCACAGTTTCCCTCATCTGATTTGTTAATAGCGTACATGTTGTTGTTGTCTTCAGTCCTGAGACTGGTTTGATGCAGCTCTCCATGCTACTCTATCCTGTGCAAGCTTCTTCATCTCCCAGTACCTGCTGCAACCTACATCCTTCTGAATCTGCTTAATGTATTCATCTCTTGGTCTCCCTCTACGATTTTTACCCTCCACGATGCCCTCCAATGCTAAATTTATGATCCCTTGATGCCTCAAAACATGTCCTACTAACCGATCCCTTCTTCTAGTCAAGTTGTGTCACAAGCTTCTCTTCTCCCCAATCCTGTTCAATACCTCCTCATTAGTTACATGATCTATCCACCTTATCTTCAGCATTCTTCTGTAGCACCACATTTCGAAAGCTTCTATTCTTTCTTGTCCAAACTAGTTATCGTCCATGTTTCACTTCCATACATGGCTACACTCCAAACAAATACTTTCAGAAACGACATCCAGATACATAAATCTATATTCGATGTTAACAAATTACTCTTCTTCAGAAACGCTTTCCTGGCCATTGCCAGTCTACATTTTATATCCTCTCTACTTCGACCATCATCAGTTATTTTGCTCCCCAAATAGCAAAACACCTTTACTGCTTTAAGTGTCTCATTTCCTAATCTAATTCCCTCAGCATCGCCCGATTTAATTTGAGTACATTCCATTATCCTCGTTTTGCTTTTATTGATGTTCATCTTATATCCTCCTTTCAAGACACTGTCCATTCCGTTCAACTTCTCTTCCATGTCCTTTGCCGTCTCTGACAGAATTACAATGTCATCGGCGAACCTCAAAGTTTTTACTTCTTCTCCATGAATTTTAATACCTACTCCAAATTTTTCTTTTGTTTCCTTTACTGCTTGCTCAATATACAGATTGAATAATATCAGGGAGAGGCTACAACCTTGTCTCACTCCTTTCCCAACCACTGCTTCCCTTTCATGCCCCTCGACTCTAATAACTGTACAAATTGTAAATAGCCTTTCGCTCCCTGTATTTTACCCCTGCCACTTTCAGAATTTGAGAGAGAGTATTCCAGTCAACATTGTCAAAAGCTTTCTCTAAGTCTACAAATGCTATAAACGTAGGTCTGCCTTTTCTCAATCTTTCTTCTAAGATAAGTCGTAAGGTCAGTATTGCCTCACGTGTTCCAACACTTCTACGGAATCCAAACTGATCCTCCCCGAGGTCGGCTTCTACTGGTTTTTCTATTCGTCTGTAAAGAATTCGCGTTAGTATTTTGCAACTGTGACTTATTAAACTGATAGTTCGGTAATTTTCACATCTGTCAGCACCTGCTTTCTTTGGGATTGGAATTATTATACTCATCTTGAAGTCTGAGGGTATTTCGCAAGTCTCATACATCTTGCTTACCAACTGGTAGAGTTTTGTCATGACTGGCTCTCCCAAGGCCGTCAGTAGTTCTAATGGAATGTTGTCTACTCCGGGCGCCTTGTTTCGACTCAGGTCTTTCAGTGCTCTGTCAAACTCTTCACACGGTATCGTATCTCCCATTTCGTCTTCATCTACATCCTCTTCCATTTCCATAATATTGTCCTCAAGTACATCTCCTTTGTATAAACCTTCTATATACTCCTTCCACCTTTCTGCCTTCCCTTCTTTGCTTAGAACTGGGTTGCCATCTGAGCTCTTGATATTCATACACGTGGTTCTCTTCTCTTCAAAGGTCTCTTTAATTTTTCTGTAGGCAGTATCTATCTTACCCCTAGTGAGATAAGCTTCAACATCCTTACATTTGTCTTCTAGCCATCCCTGCTTAGCCATTTTGACTTCCTGTCGATCTCATTTTTGAGACGTTTGTATTCCTTTTTGCCTGCTTCATTTACTGCATTTTTATATTTTCTCCTTTCATCAATTAAATTCAGTATTTCTTCTGTTACCCAAGGATTTCTAGCAGCCCTCGTCTTTTTACCTACTTTATTTTCTGCTGCCTTCACTACTTCATCCCTCAGAGCTATCCATTCTTCTTCTACTGTATTTCTTTCCCCCATTCCTGTCAATTGTTCTCTTATTCTCTCCTTGAAACTCTGTACAACCTCTGGTTCTTTCAGCTTATCCAGATCCCATGTCCTTAAATTCCTACCTTTTTGCAGTTTCTTCAGTTTTAACCTACAGGTCATAACCAATAGATTGTGGTCAGAGTCCACATCTGCCCCTGGAAATGTCCTACAATTTAAAACCTGATTCCTAAATCTCTGTCTTACCATTATATAATCTATCTGATACCTTTTAGTATCTCCAGGATTCTTCCATGTATACAACCTTCTTTTATGATTCTTGAACCAAGTGTTAGCTATGATTAAGTTATGTTCTGTGCAAAATTCTACCAGATGGCTTCCTCTTTCATTTCTTACCCCCAATTCATAATCACCTACTATGTTTCCTTCTCTCCCTTTTCTTACTGACGAATTCCAGTGACCCATGACTATTAAATTTTCGTCTCCCTTCACTACCTGAATAATTTCTTTTATCTCATTATACATTTCATCAATTTCTTCATCATTTGCAGAGCTAGTTGGCATATAAACTTGTACTACTGTAGTATGCATGGCCTTTGTGCCTTTCTTGGCCAAAGTGTAAAATATTAAATTATGAAAAATGTCATAAATATGTTATGTAGAATGAATTATTTCTAAACATACCTCGGTAAAGGTTAATGCAAGTACCAAATTAAAGCTATAAATATGCTCCTAATCTTAATTTGCTGGATATCCAGTGTAAGATGCACTGGCATGTGAAAGTTGAAAAGAAACAACAAAAATTTTATAACTGTGTACTGAGTCTACTTTCTCTAGCAGTTACCACATTTCATTAAAATTTCACATTTATATTTGCAGTTGACATGAATCTACAGGCGATCTCTAGCGACACTAAATGGCAGCGGGTTCTCTAGCAACTTTCGCCGTGTGTCAGTTCAGCAGCGCTCTTGGATCAGTGATGTACTCTGTGGCTTATAATATGATACGGATATAGTTGGCGAAACATGTGAAACTTCTTTATTTAAATGTGTTAATCTGCACTTAATCTGCTGTACGACTGAGGAGACGAAACATCTACGTTATTTGATTCTGAAACAGCTGAGTAAAACTGAAAGTACTGAGCCTACTTTCTGTTTACTTTTTCTTATCATGTCAACACCGACCCACAAAATTATAGTGCAACGCAGTCTGACAGCTCAAAAAAAATTACAACCTGACTTCAAATAATTAATAAAAAAGAATGGCCCTGAATAAGCAGCAATCCTGACAATAACTTACACATTTCATTAAGCACTTACCTAACAAAAATCTTCATTACGCGAACTACTGCAACACAACGAGCGTCAATATTGCCAGCTAAACAAAAGAATCTAACTACCAAAGCACTTAACTACTAATAGGCGTGTGGTTAGCAAAGAAAAGATTTTGTTGCAAACCAAATAACGTATTCTTTACCTTTTTAATGTGACATCCAGTTCAAACACGAATATAAATCGTCATTGACATCCAGTACAAAGATATATAATCATGAATAATTTTCTATCCCCAAGTGGGATACTTCCAGATCGTAAGCCTGCGTTAACACTTCAGACCTCTACCCTCCATCAATGCTAACTTCTCACATTTAACATCCATCACTGCTGGCTGTTTGGCTGTTCACCTCCAACTGCCCAACAGTAGTTCCATCACTGCTGGCTACGAACTTCCAAGTGCCTAACACTACTAGCGATTGACTTGCAACAACGAGTCGAACCAGCCACAGAGTCTCTTACAAAGTGGAGTCAGAGATACAATGCAAAGCGCTACACAGCGCTGCCGACACAGAAGCAGCCCGCTTACACATATTGTAAATGTGGTTTCTAACTTTAAGATACCAATCCGTCTTACGTCAACTATATAGCCAATTAAGTTATGGTTTACATTTATTGCTCTAACTGCCTACTTGTATTGACCTTTACTGAGGATCTTTAATAACAATTCACTCTATGAAATGTGTTTATGACAATGTGTGCTGTTCTTCATACTTCAAATTTTACACTTTGTGTACACTATTCTCAGATAAAATGATGGTAACTCTATTTTACCAAGGCCAGTGATGGTAAATAAAGGTCTTACAAATGCGATCTTTGCTAAGAAGTTGTCTTCCTTCATGGTGAATATTTACAGGTCGCCCATTCTACTCAATATGAGCAAGTTATGTTACTCCCTACTGAAAAATTAGATTTCTTTGTTTTATTAAGGGGTTCGCAATTTAACTAAGAGTATTTATTATGTTTATAATTCGTATATATGGGAAATTTATATTCAAATTTTTTGAATGGTGGTCATTTTGTAGGTAAGTGTGTCAGGCAGAGTAGTGTTGAGGTGACCGAATCCTTAAATAAGTGTGCACAGTGGAGGCGGGCGGCCTTTTGGACAGTGTTCCACAGTGAGGTAAGATCTTGCGACTATGAACGGTCAGATCAAGCAGGTGGTGGCTGCAGTTGGGCGACAAGAGCTTCGCATCACCTAATATCGCTTTTGTGAGAAATTTTGTGTCCAGGAGTTGAATACTTCGAAATATTTCGAGACTCTGATGTCGGTCAGGACTTAGAATTTCCTTGCTGTGTTTGATTCTTTTGCAACCACGTAAACTTTATTAATTTAATTGTTTATTATCAGCTGTGAATTTTAATAACTTTTCCATATTTCTTATTTCAAACTGGCTTGTCGATTATGAACTGTAGATTTCACTGTGAGTTTCAGTGAGATTGCTTGTCAACTAACTCTGAGATTTTTGTACTGGTTATTCGTAAATTAATGCGCTGTTATATACACTCGTTAGCCAACGATATTGCGGCAGTGGTAATTCCGATTCCGTCAGATCACCAAAGTTAAGCGCTGACGGGCTTGGATAGCACTTGCTACCACGGGTCTGCCGGGTGCTTTTGGCAAGCGGGGAGCACTCAGCTTTTGTGATGCCAATTGAGGAGCTACTTGATTGAGAAGTAGCGGCGTCGGTCACGAAAACTGGAAACGGCCCTCCATATTCGCATCCGGTGACGCCTAAGGACTGAGGATGGCACGGCGGTCGGTCGACACCGTTGGGTCTTTGAGGCTTGTTTCGACGATGTTTGTTTTCATACGTACATGTTACTGCCTGTAAATGCTCCGCTTCCAGGATGTAAGTACATTTTCCTGTGCTGATTTAGCTGTTGATTTATTAAATTTATCTAAGGCCACCTTTTACATATTCATGTGTATGTTGCTTAAATCAGCTTTTGGAACGAATTAAAAACCGATCTGATTTAGTTTACTTTATTGTTCAACTCATTTATACATTAGACCCTTACCCAATTATTTATTTATTACTCTCTTCATTTGCACACTAAGAAAAGAAAACGACCTGCTACGAAGGAATGAGCTGCATGAGATAGAAATCGGTAGATACGATTAAAATTCTAGAAAAATTGGATGATTTATTCAATTGGGCAAGTAAATAACCCGTTGCTCCATCTCTGGCCCTTATGTACACCTGAGGTACACCGTGCCAAATTCTGTTCATTGGCGCGTTAGTCAAAATCCTGAGCTGACTGGAGGGCTCTACCCACAGTGCCTCAGATTTTCTTACTGGGGAGAGATCCAGCGACCTTGCTGGACAAAGATGGGTTTAGAAAGGATGAAGACAAAAGACAAGCAGTAGAAGCTCTCGTCATGTGCGGATGGGCTTTATCTTGCCGAAATGTAAGCCCAGGATGGCTTGCGTGTAACGCACCAAAAGCGTTACGGTGGTATGAATCAGGGTGGCGACTTTCGGATTTTGTTTCTGGCATGTAAATTTCTAAGTCCGCAGCCATTACATCTCGCACAGGCTTACACTAAACATTGTCTGCGCAATCAGCAGTTCTTATTTCCAGCGAATAGATTGTAGCAATCACATTTGTTAATCATCCTGATTATATCCGTTGAGAGGAAGCAGAAGGACCCGTCATTTGCGTGTTGTTTACTCACTGTCGCCCGATCCTTTACGACAGTAACGAGCTTCATTTAGGGCGTCCCGTCTGTGCCCGAGAATAGCCGGCCAGCGGGACATTTGGAAGTAATCTACAGCGCTTTTTTGTGGTTTTAGTAATTCTGTTGAAATGCGCACTGTCGCGAGTGAATCAATTATTTTCGTTACATCCCACGCTCGGCGCCGCACCCCACGTGTCCTCTAGCGGGAAGAGCGCACGTATCTTGCATATTTTACGCGTTGTTTGCAGTGCAAGTTGAGCTTGACTGGTAATGCATATAAATTGTGTGCGTTATTCATGAGCTGGGAACGTATGCGAATGTATTCAGAATTCATTATTAAAATTGCAGCTCCTTGCTCCCGAGTTCTGAATATTTTATCTCCGTGTAGTGTTTAGTTCATTGAGCAGTGTACGACGATTAAGAGTGGCGTTTGCGTCCTCCGGGGATTTGCCGCTCCACGGCACGCTAAGCTAAGCTGTTAATACAGCTTGGGGCACACCTTTTGATCCCCAGCCAGGCGACTTCCGTCTATGCCGTCTGATCCGCTGTCGTAACAGCAATCTGAGATGGTGTTGCGTATCTCCTCCACTTTATCGCTCCTGAAGAGGAGGACCTTGTGATCAAGATGACCGATGTAATAGGCAAGTTAACAGAACTGTCGCTTCTGTTTGCCTGCTTATTGTATCGTAATTCCATTAATTTAATGTTGATTTTACATGTTCCACTGCGATGTTCTTCGTAACTACGAGGTCAAGTCAACGAATAAAGGATTTTTCTCTGCTCCGTAGACTGACAGCACTGACACAGCAATGAGATACCTTAACCTCATTGTTGTTCTTCTGCGTTAGGAGTGTTGGTTCGGCTGATATTACACTATCAAATCCATTTGACAATGCTGATGTGCCCAATATATTGGAGTAGTGAAACTGAGAACTTTTGTCGAATCTCGCCTTCCATCCAGTTTATTTGATCAAATCCAGAGCCTCGTGCTAGATTTGACCAAAGAAATCGTTCGTCTTCTGTTTACTGCAATGAGAAATGTAACCGCTTGGAGCGCTAGCATCGCTGCAGCTGTCTGACATCTAATGTTTACCAACATGGCTTCGGAATTTATATCTAGATATACATCTACATCTATACTGTGCAAACCACTGTGAAGCGAACGGTGCGTTGCATCTAAAACGAAGAGGCATAGACACATTGTAGAGGCCATTACCCGTGAAGTATTTTATTTGCCTTAAGATATTACTCCTTCAGTGCTTTATGAATAGCTTCACATGTTTCTAGTATTGTTTCCTTCAATGTGCACTGCGGTATTCGAATGCTATTCTGTAAACTGGGGCAGCTGTCTCCTGTTGCAAGAAATCGCAGTGTTATGACAAATCTGGCCCTTGCGGGTATAATATTTCTGAGGCTAGTGTTCTGTTTCGTAATGTGAGAGCCACTCCGCTGAGCACAGACTGAAATGTACTCTCGTCCATTCGTAAGTAATTTTCATAAGACTTTACATCCTCGACTTACACCTCTCGTAAAAAAAAAATTTGTTGTATGCTTTGATTATTACGCAGTGATTCATCCAAGCACGTCTTTTTTTTTTATCATTCGTCTTCCAAATGCAAACACAATGCAATTTTAATACACGTAACAAGTTTTTGATCGCCATTCTGAAACTTTGGCAAAATATTGGATGACAGCGTATCAGCTTTTCACGCTACGTAAAAGAACTTTGTCCAATATTTGATCAAATTTCTTTGTCGAGTATATTTGATAGTGTAATAGCTTCCTTCAGGTAATAGCTTTATTCGTAGTTATTTTAGACCACTTCGTTGACGGTACCCCATAGTCCATAAGTATCGATGTAGAAATTAGAGGAGTGATTGTTTTTCCTATATTGTGAAGAAACTAAAATTCATACGTATTATGATGATATAACAGTTAACTGAGTCAGTTTAAAACGCTTCTGCTTCTGCTTCTGTTCGCAGCATACGTCAGCTTTATGCAGGCAAATAAACTGCAAAATCTCCAGGTTCAGGCTGGAGTTTTTATTCTGGCTTTTGTTTACACTGTTTTGTGGCAAGTTAATAAAAAAAATGGTTCAAACGGCTCTGAGCACTATGGGACTTAACATCTGTGGTCATCAGTCCCCTAGAACTTAGAACTACTTAAACCTAACTAATCTAAGGACATCACACACATCCGTGCCCATGCCCGAGGCAGGATTCGAACCTGCGACCGTAGCGGTCACGCGGTTCCAGACTGAAGCGCCAAGAACCGCACGGAACACCGGCCGGCTAAGAATGTCAGTTTCGGCATTGTGTTCACAATTGTGTGCTTAATTTTAGTAGTGCGTGTTTTTCAACCAGTTCGTCAACCGTGTGTTTTGGAGTTTTGTGTTTTTCAAAAATTAGTTAAATAATATTAGTTTTCAGACTCAGGAATAAGAAATTATAAAAGGAATTTTGGTGTGAATACTTTCGCTAGTTAAGTATGTTTGTGAATCAAAAAATTACGACGCCGTTTCCACATTTATAATTTGTATGTTTTCTATTTGGTACAGATTTGACGAAAACTAGGTAGTGTTTCATTGTCTCTGCCTCCTAACCCTTCGGATATGATATGAATTTCCAAAATATAAAATAAATTATAATTTAACATAATTGCAAAATTTGTAACTCCTGTCTTTTGGTTTGCTATTGAAAGCAGCATGGCTATTTTCATGTTGTTAACACTTAGAGACTTAGATGCAATATGTTGTTAGCTCGTTTCATGATTTATGTTTTCTTTATAAATGCGTTTTTCAAAATTTGGTGGCAAGCATGCATTGATGACAGCTTTCTATAATCGATAAAATCTCATTTAACTAATAATATATTTCTCGAATATAGTCCTTATGAAGTGCCTACCAACGTTACCTACAGATATATCGCATGACTAGAGTAATTAGAAAGATTTATATCGACTCTAAATCGTGAAATTGGGCCAGAAATCGTTAATGAATATGTCGGTACCATGTCTGTAATGTTACACTCGTATGACACACACTGTTAGCGTTATTTAATTCCGCGCATAAGTTCGGAGAGTTTTCAACATGGGCTAGTCATTCGCTAAACGTCAAATAATACTGGACATAGTCACATTCAGAACAGTCAAATGAAATTGAAGTCAGCCATTTTGTACTTGAGCTCTATGTAACCAGCTGCACGACTATTCCAAATTAGCTCTTGCAAAAGGAACGCGAGTTAAATTAGTCATCCTAGTATTTCAAAACTGTATCTCAGAATTTATGTAAAATTACCAGAAGTAGCTCTTCAATGATTTCCCTAAGTGCACCTATCCTATCTCAGATCGCTTCTCCTAGCCATCGGGTCACAAGCCGCTTATAAATTGTTTCATCGCAGTCTTGATGATGGTACGATTTTTGATGATGGACACGTTACCCAGTTACAGCAATCTGTCAGCAGAGGTGACTCGGAGTGCATCACTGAAGAGTGTCAGAAGTGTGCTTCATCGGGGTTGGTGCTGTTTGTCTGGGTTTATCTGCTCCCTTGTCCCGCTCTCCAGTGCTGCCTTGCTCTCAGATCAGCTGAGCTCAGTTGCGATCAGCACTGTTAGGTTACCTCTGCAGATGCGTTAGTCATCAGATCAACGGTTGAGGGAAATTCCTGCTTTTACTCTCCATTTTCAGCCATGATATCTTTGCGCTAGATGCCGTTTCTTCTTCCAGCCACTTAAGTTATTACATTGCGTCCAATACAGTAGAGGAAATCGATATAAAGGCATAGGTACGTGCAGGAAATTAACATTATCGGTTTTAATAGTGTGCACGCTATATATGCAATAGTGCGAAATCCAGTATACTGACAAATACAGTCAAATGGTATCGCATTTGACGTCAGTAGTACAGAATACAACAAAACATCGAGTCAGGTGGTAAAGGGAGGAACTCGCCATAAAGGCAATCGGCTCTGTGGGGTGTTAGTGTGTGGGGCGCGCTTTTACTACAGGCAGGAAACAGACGCCATTGCGTGTTGTGTGCCTAAACTGCGATTGTGACAGTGCCACGCGGAAACCAATTATCGTGTGACGAAAAAGCAAAAATCGATACGTACAAGGAAGTGGGACTCTCTAATCATCAAATTGCGAAAAAGTTGAACTGTTCAAATAATGACTGATAAATAATTTAGTTTCATTGGTCGCGTGATAGGGCAGAACGGAAAATATGGGCAAAGTAGAAACTTATGGGAGGCATAGAAAAGGCTACTTTTGCCCAAAGCAGGGGCCACAACCCGTCATTCTTCTCAATTTGTTACTGAATTACAGCTGCCAGTAACTGCCAGACGATTAAGACAAATTTTTCTCACATGACAAAAATCTTGCATTCAAGGACTGTCGGCAGAAACCTGCTTAAACACGCAAACATAAACAGGACAGACTGGAGTTTGCTGAAAAACATATGTTATTGACTTCAGAAAGGGATCTTCAGTGATGAGAAGAAGTTTAATTTAGGTGGGTAGGATGGATTTCAGTATTGTTGGCGTGATCTGAGAGAAGACCAGTAGGTAAAAATGTTAGAAATTTTGATGGTGGAAGTGTTGTAAGTAGGCTGTTTAGGTTTTTATATTGGTAACGTCACGTAGCGCTCTGTATGAAAATCACTGGCTGCGCTGTGTGCAGTCTGTGGGTGGTTAGCATTGTTGTAACATTCGCTATTGTAGTGTTGGGCAGTTGGCTGTTAACAGCGCTTAGCGTTGCGCAGTTGGAGTGGAGCCACCGGTAGTGGTGGCTGTGGGGTAGTGAGATGGCACATTTTTGAGAGCGGATGATCTGGACGTATGGCCATCAGAAACAGTATATTTGTAAGACTGGATGTCATGAACTGGTATATATATTATGACTTTTGAACACCATTAAGGTAAATACATTGTTTGTTCTCTATCAAAATCTTTCATTTGCTAACTGTGCCTATCAGTAGTTAGTGCCTTCAGTAGTTTGAATCTATTATTTAGCTGGCAGTAGTGGCGCTCGCTGTATTGCACTAGTTCGAGTAACAAAGATTTATTTGTGAAAGGTATAGGTTAATGTTTGTCAGGGCCATTCTTTTGTAGGGATTATTGAAAGTCAGATTGCGTTGCGCTAAAAATATTGCGTGTCAGTTTAAACACAGTCATGTATAATTTTTCTAAGGGAACGTTTCAGTGTTATGATTTGGGCAGACTTCTGCGCTGAAGATAAGTCATACATTCCTTGGATGAACTCTAGAATGAACTCTAACATGTACACTGAGGTGTCAGAGAAAGAACTGATTAGAATGTATTGGAACCTAGGGGACAAAAATTTAATATTTCAACAAGATAATGTTTCTTTGCATGTTTCTGCTACTACTAAAAAGTGGTTGGAAGATAATATTCGATGTCTTGCCCTGGCCTGAACGCAGCCTGTATTTAACCCCATAGAAGACCTTTGGGGAATATTTCCAAGGCGTGTTTATCGCAATGGAAGGCGATTTGTGGCTGTGTGTGAGCTGAAAAGAGCGACAAGAGAAGGGTAGGCAACAATTTCACTGCAACAAATGTAAATCATAAGAAAATAAATGCCGAAGAGAATTTTTGAGGTAATTACGAAAAACAGAGGCTGGACAAAGTAGAAACAGTGAAGTAACACAACAGGACAGTGAGTATCTATATATAAATTTTCAAGCAAACGCCTTACTTTTTTACTCGTGTTGTGAAAGGAACTATGTGATTCGGTCATGATTGCATATGTCTTATTTGTATGTACTACTTTCATAGTAAGTTCGATACATCTATGCTTCTTCAGACGTTGTACTAAGGAACCCTGACTTTGTTCTGATTATCAGTACTGTATGACATGCTGTAATGATTTCGTCACTTTCTGGTGGTCCGCCTCCGTCTTTAACAGTCACTGGCGTCAGCAGAAATTATGTGAGGGTTTCTCACATCACTTCAGGTGGCAGTAACGAATTTCCCATGATTTCCTGCATATACACTAGTTTTTCAAGTTTCGAATTCCTTAGGACTTTAGGGTGTGATACTGATTGGAAAGGGGGGGGGGCGAGATATGGGGGTCATAAGAACTGCAAACAGTCATGTTTGCCAGCATCACATCTGTCATACTTTTGTGTGTGTGTGTGTGTGTGTGTGTTTGAGGTTTACGGGGGCTAAACAGCGTGGTCATCAGCTCCCAAACGCATAGAAACAGGGACACAAGCGGTGAAGGGACGAAGACGGACGCCGAACAAGGAGAACGGCTAAAAGACACAGGCCTGACGCAGTTCCAAATGCGCACATACAGAGGCAAGACAAGAGGAGAAGAAACACACTAAAAAAGGAAAGGAAACACAAGGAAAAGAGAACAGATACCGAAGGGAAACAAGGAGGTAATCGTGACTGGCGGACCTCTTACCTAAAACCTGGGTGAGCCAGTCACCCAGCAGCACATTAAAACCTTCTCCCTAAAATCCGAGGCAACAGATTGGACAGGACACAAAACCGTAAGACCTTAACCACAGTCGCTGCGTCGTCTTGCAAAATAGAGGGCAAATCCGGTGGCAAAGAAACCACCGCCCTCTGGTCAGAGAATAAAAGACAGTCAAGTAAAATGTGGCGGACAGTAATCTGGACGCCACAAGCACTGCAGATTGGGGGGTCTTCCCGCCGGAGTAAAAAACCATGCGTGAAGGGACTGTGTCCAATGCGGAGGCGAGTGAGGAGAACCTCATCTCGCCTGTATGACTGGTAGGACGTACGCCATGGTCGCGTAGTGGCCTTTACCAGACGCAGCTTATTGTCAGAAACTGCCAACCACTCCTCTTCCCATTGATGCATAACACGAAAACGCAAAAGGGAGGTTACAGCATGGATGGGGACGGCACATTCAACAACGTGAGGGAGGGAACATGCATCTTTGGCAGCCACATCCGCCAGTTCGTTTCCCCTAATACCCACGTGCCCCGGCACCCAGCAGAAAGAAACCTCCTTCCCCTGCCGTTGCAGGTGGAGTAGGGCATCATGGATGTTCTGGACGACCGTATCCGCTGGGTACAAGTGTTGCATGGTCTGAAGGGCACTCAGGGAGTCAGAAAAGATGAGGAACTTAAGACTGGTAACACATCTCATCTGCTCCAATGCCCGCAATATTGCAAACAATTCGGCATCGAGGATGGTAAACGCCGCAGGAAGCCGTAACTTCACGACTCGATCAGGGAAAACAACAGCACAACCAACCTGTTTAGAGCCATCTGTGAATACAGGTACATGGTCCGGATGCTGGTTTAAAATATCGTAAAATAAGGAGGTAAAAACAAACGCCGGAGTGCAGTTCCTCCGGTTCTCCGACAAGTCTAGAAGGATGCTGGGCCTCTGGAGCAACCAGGGAGGCAGGCGAGTAAAACCTTGTCGTTGGGGGGCCACACGCTCCACACCAAGGGACTCAAGCAAATGCTTGGCACAAATCCCAAATGGTCTTGTTGCCCTGGGACGACTGGAAAAGAGACGTTACATAGGCGGTTGGGCAACAGCAGGGTACGCAGGGGAGGTAGGACAGGCAAGGAAATGACACACCCGTCGCACCATGAGGAGTTTCCGCCGGATGGCGAGCGGCGGTTCCCCTGCCTCAGCACACAGGCTGGGGATGGGACTGGTACGGAAGGCACCAGTGACCAGCCTGATACCCTCATGGTGTACTGCGTCAAGGATCTTCAGCTACGAAGGCCTTGCTGACCCATACACGGTGCAAGCATAGTCAAGACGCGATCGGACGAAATCCCTATAAAACTGCAGCAGACGCGCCCGATCTGCTCCCCAGGACCGATGGCTCAGACACTTCAAAATATTCAGTGCCTTCAGGGCCCGCACCTTGAGGTCTTTAAGGTGAGGCAACCACGACAACTTGGAATCAAAAGTGAGGCCCAGGAACCTCACAGTGTCTCTAAAAGGAAGAACGGTGTCCCTCAGACGCAATTCAGGGGAGGTAAAAAGACGCCGAGAACGATTAAAATGAACACACACAGATTTGTCTGCAGAAAAGGTAAAACCCGTCTTTGCAGTCCATGCCCTTAAGCGCTTTATCGTAAGCTGCAACTGCCGACTAGCAGTGACAAGACTGGAGGAAGAACAGAAAACAGCAAAATCGTCCACAAACAAGGAGCATTGGGCAGGACTTCGGATAGTGGTCGTGATACTGTTAATAGCGACGGCAAAGAGGGTGACACTTAAAACGCTGCCCTGAGGAACACCATTCTTCTGCACGTACAAATCCGATAGCACATTACCAACCCGATACTGAAAGAGGCGGTGAGAAAGAAAGGACCGAATGAAGATGGGGAGACGGCCACGAAAGCCCCACTCATGGAGTTGATTGAGGATAAGGCGGCGCCAAGTAGTGTCATACGCCTTATTAATGTCAAACAAGACCCCTAGAGAATGCTGGTTACGTAGAAAGGTCTGCTGGATGGCGGCCTCAAGCAGGGTAAAGTTGTCTATAGTGGAACGACATCTCCGAAAGCCACACTGAGAGGGGCTAAGGAGCTGCCTGGTCTCGAGCAGCCAAACTAGGCGGCGGTTGACCATGCGTTCCAACGTCTTCCCAACACAGCTCGTCAAAGCAATACTCCGATAACTACTGGGATGCGTTCGGTCCTTCCCTGGTTTGAGGAGGGGAATCAAAATCGCCTCTCTCCACGAGTCAGGGTACGTGCCGGATAACCATATCATATTGAAACAGTTCAGGAGAACTTCCTTGGATGGCAGCAACAGGTGCCGCAGCATGCTGTACCGGATTTGATCATGACCAGGCGCAGTATCATGAGCCACAGACAGCGCAGAATCCAGTTCCCACATTCTGAAGGGACAGTTATAGGGTTCAGAGACCGGAAGTCCAAGTGACCCCTTTCGATGGCAGTGCGGTAGCGGCAGAAATCTGGATCACAGTTAATAGTGGCGGTAGATTCCGCAAAATGCATGGCCAGTGTCTGGGCAATGTCTCTCGGCGCCGTGAGGAGACATCCCTGATGCAGCAATGCCGTGACAGGGAGCTGGCTGAGTTTCCCGGAAATCCTCCTGATGGCTTCCCATACTTTCGTAGAACTAGTGGAGCGAGAGATGGAATTCAAGAACGATTGCCATGACCGTCGTTTGCTCTCTTTAATCACTCGCCGCGCTCTGGCCCTTGCCACCCGAAAGGCCGCAAGATTGTCAGCTGAGGGACGGCACTTGAAGCGGCGCAGTGCTGCACGGCGGGCGCGGATGGCTGAGTGGCACTCAGGGGTCCACCAAGGGACAGGACGCCTCTTGGGATGACCGGATGACCGTGGGATTGACAATTCAGCTGCATGTGAGATCACGGCTGCAACATGGTCTACCCATTCGTGGACGCTGGCACGGTGTTCCAAAACAGCCAGTTGGCTGAAAAGTGTCCAGTCAGCTCTGCAGAGGTGCCACCGGGGCGGCACTGGTAATGCCACAGCCTCATCCAGGAGGCGAATCCAGAGGGGGAAGTGGTCACTAGAATGGAGGTCCGCTGCAGCCTCCCACAGAGCAGAATCCGCGAGTGCTGGAGAGCAAAGGGAAAGGTCAATAGCCGATGACAATCCGGAAGCAGTACAGAAATGAGTGGGAGCACCAGAGTTGAGGAGGCACAGTTCTTCAGACATCATGACGCTTTCCAGAATGCGACCCCTGGGGCAAGTAGTCGGAGAGCCCCATAAGACATTATGAGCGTTGAAGTCCCCCAGAAGAAGAAATGGGCGGGGGAGTTGGCTAATAAGGTCCGTGAAAGCCTCAGAGTCTATCGCATCCGGAGGTGGTAAATAAACAGAACAGACTGTGAGCCTCCGACCCACAAGAATGTCAACTGCAACTGCTTGCAAGTCGGTGACGAGAGGGAGCTCAGATGAGGGGTGCATGTCACGGACAAAAACCGCAACACCACCCTTTGCCCTTTGCCCCGTCAGATCATCTTTTCGATGTACGGTATAGCCGCGTAAAGAAGGAGAATCAGTGGCCCGAAAATGTGTCTCTTGGAGACATAAGCACAAGGGGCACTCTCGTATAAGGAGTTGTAATTCGGCCACATGCGTCCTGAACCCATTCAGGTTCCACTGTAATATGGGAGCCAGTGATCAGGGTGGCTGAACTTTCACCCTGCCTCTGTGCTTTGGAGGAGAGACCGTACTGGCCGGAGATTTATTCCTGGGGCGAGAAGATCGCGCCCAGTCGACATCAATGTCCATAAGATCCGATGACGACCCACGGGAGATGTCAGACAGTACGATGGCCTCGTCATCGGACCGACGCTGACTAGTCCCCTCAGGTGGCAGAACCTTCATCTTCTGAGGCTTTGTCTTGGGGGGCTTGGAATGTAGAGCCTTGTCAACAGTTGGAGGTTGACTCGCCTGGGCAGAAGGCGCCATATGGGGGGAGGCTGGAAGTACCTCAGTGTCAGCAACCACGGCCTTGTCCGATGTAGCGGGGAGAGCCGCAGATTGCAAAACAACCGCAGCAGCACAAGTGCACTGGCAAGCGCAGGTTTTAGTGCTAACACTAGCAACCTCCGTTTGTGTAGCAACAGTGGCCAGTTGTACCGGTTTTTTGAGAGCGGAAGCGAAAGATGTTGAAAACACAGGAGGTTGCATGGCCTTAAAGAGCTTCTTGGCCTCACCATAGGGGATGCGCTTAGATGTTTTAATCTCCTGTACTTTCCGTTCTTCGAGATAGATGGGGCAGATCCGGCTCCAGACAGGGTGACTCCCAGAGCAATTCACGCACTTCACAGGCGATGAACAATCGGCTCCGTCATGGGCAGGCTGACCACATTTACCACAAGTGGCTATCCCATTGCACCCCAACGTAGTATGCCCAAAGCGCTGACATTTAAAACAGCGCATTGGGTTGGGGAAATATGGCCGTACGGGCAAACGTAAGAACCCCGCTTTAACATGCTCTGGGAGTCTCGGGCAACTGAATGTGAGAATAAACGAGTCAGATGTGACGAGGTCCCCATTGACTCGTTTCATAATGTGCTGCACGTCAACAATACCTTCGTCAGCCCACTCAGATTTTAACTCGTCTATGGGGATATCCACCAAGTCCCTACACGTCACAACACCCTTACTATAATTCAAAGTGGAGTGGAGCTCGGTCTCGACAGCGTACTCTCCTAGAAAGGTTGTTTTCCGAAGGGCAGCGACTTGACGGGAACTAGAAGTCTCAACCAACAGAGTTCCATTGCGCAGTCGCTTTACAGATTTCAGTGTTCCTGCAATTCCCTCAAGACCCTTGTGGATGTAAAAGGGAGAAACCCTCTCAAAGCTACCCTCCTTCCTTTTAATAATCAAAAACACATTCTGATTATCAGCATGTGCTCCGTTACTACATTCTGTTAAATCTCTAGCAACACCAGGCGCTGGAGGACTCGCAGCGCGTAGCCGCTTTTTCGATGGGGTGTGTTTTCCTACCAGCGGCCCACCCAAGCCACTGGTAGGGGGAAATGTAGAGGTCGAAGGGTCCATTGCGGTCCCACGAGCAGCTAGGGAACTAAAAGTCCGCTCAGACAGAGCCCCGCGTGCCTGAGGTCATACTTTTGTGTGATGACAGAGGATGAGTTCAGTTCGAATACTTTGCCGTTTATTGTACTATTTGCCTATATCTCAGACAAGCACTGTCCACCTCCATAGTTGAGGTGTCAGCAGACGGAATGCCATGCTAAGGGGCCCGGGTTCGATTCCCGGCTGGGTCGGAGATTTTTCTGCGCTCAGGAACTGGGTTGGGTGTTGTCCTCATCATCATCATCATTTCATCCCCATCGAAGCCAAGTCGTCGAAGTGGTGTCAACTAAAAAGACTTACCAGGCGACCGGTCTACCCGACGGAAGCCTCTAGCCACACAGCATTTCATTTCATTGCAAGGGATCGTAGACGATCTATTGCGCTTCAATAACAGGAAGAGGGTGCTCCTGTTTATCAGCTTGATTCCTACCAAAACTGAGTAAACTAGGTGGAAATCGAAGAGAGGTTCTGTGAACTTATGGTTAATGTTAGTCATTTATCTTCCAAATAAACAGTTCACCTGTTTCAATTTTTTTCTCTCTGGCTTCTTCTGTTGGCATGTTTGCTGTCATTCTTTCAGATGCCCGAAGTAGCTGAACGGAAGACTCCAAAATACTTTATGCTTCGTATACCGGTCATTCGTGATCAGTTAGCAGTTTTGTAAAATGTACACTATAATAATCATGAAGGAAAGGTGAAACATCATTTAAATGGCCAGGAAGAAATGTTCTGGTTCGAACTTGGTTAAACGAACAGTAGCTCGAACTATTATGCCTAGAGAGGTGGCGCAGAACCGGCCATCCGTATTTAGGATATTTAGGTTTCTCTTGATTTCCTTAAATCGCTCAAGGCAAATGCCGGAACGGTTGCTTTAACAACGGCGCCCCGGATTTCCTTCTTTTTGTAATCCGAGCTTGGGCTCCGTCTTTGATGATCGCGCTGTGGACAGGAGTTAAACTTTACTGTTCCTTCCTTCTTTCTTAACCTTTTGCTATGAGTTTTCCCGTAACTGTTGGTCAGTTAATTTTGAGAGCGAAATAATTAGGATTAACAGCGCCGGCGAGTATTGCAATTCCAATATTTTCGATCCTCAGTCCGCAGGAACGTGCAGTGGAGCTGGAGATTACATCCAGTCACACAGAGGTAATTACAGACAGACCATTAATAGTTGAGACCGGACGTCAGCCCCATTTCTCCCGAATACGTGTACAATTCCATTTTCCTAACATGTATATTACTTCATTACATCCGTGCTTCGAGGTAACATCTACTATGCTTGGCTAACAAGGGGGACCTGTTAATCAAGGAATTTGATGAGCTTCAGGTATATCGTAGAGGAACCTGTCCTGAGTAACTGGCAAATAGCATTTCACGCGACAGTCCCTCGTTTCCGAGAAAATGGACAGTGAATTTTCATGCGTACCTCCTATGCCAGTTACGTCAAAAAAAAATGTCAAGCAAGCGAGCCTAGTGGAGCGGCTTAAATTTACACCTATTACGCTCGCCGTATGGATTCGAACTCATTTCTCTTTTTTCTAATTTCATCGAACAGAATGTCATTAAATAGTATATGTCATGCAAAATTATCCAGAAACAGTCATTTTTGCCGTATTATAAATAATTACATTAATAAATCAATTATTACAGTCCACTTTCTTTATCTGTGTTGTCCGTTTGCCATTCGTAATTAACATTCCAAGTATTTCGTCAACTACGAGAAGTTCGTAATACTGAACGCACGAGCTGCGAAAGGATTCCAGATTCAGGCAAAACTCCTCATCCTTAATTTTGAGACAGGTTATGTAATTAAAGCCTATGAAACCGACTGCCAGAACCAATCGACATACAATAGTGCGTATATGGAGGAAGGAGCGAAAACCGTCCCCGTGCAGAAAAATATTTGAATAACATTTGTCATTCCTTCACACCACCGGATACTATAACAGCAAAGAATATATTGCCTTACTTTATTTCATTTGTACAAGAACTTTCTAGGAACTTTGCTCGGATTGTTCAAAAAAAGTTGACGCATTGCAAAACAAATTTATAAATGTAATTGTGTCTCGCACGAAATCAAGGAAAATCACGAAATCGGTGCAAGAATAGTTTTTACGATCTGTGGTTCTTTGGTATGTGGGACAAGGAAAATTTCTTTACATCATTGATTCGTGGGGAGGGCAGACTGGTCAGATACTTTACGGTCAAATCTTTGTAGATGATTAAAAAAAAAAAAAACAAAAAAACATGCAACGTAAATATTATCCCACAGAAATACACATCACTTATTAGTTTCACAGGCAGGTAAAAATTTTCACGAAAAGCAGTCAAAATGCTCCCGACTTGATAAAGTGTAATAGACAAGTAGTTTTCGAGGGAAGATTCCATAAAAACACATTTTTTTAAAAATTCTGCGTCAGTGCAGAGCATCTCCTTTCACTGGAATGATCTAACATGTGTGATTCGCATCGAAGTTGATCGAATAAAGAACAGTCTTTTCGAATTTAATCGAACTGTGATTTCGGGTTGCGATTCTGAAAAATCCGTGTGTCTGAAAGGCAATTGCTTTCATTAAATGTGCTTGGTGCTGTACGAAATCTGTTTAGTTTGTTTCCACGAGAAATGCCACCTGGAATTCTGTACTAATACAGCAAGCGTTGCAAACTATAGCGAGTTTGTTATAACAAACGGAATTGCAAGACTGAGTATTTTGTAACTAATGGAATATATATTTGAAGAAAGTTTGCTGTAATTATTGATTTATTAATGAAATTACTACGTCGAAAATGGCTCTTTTTGAATAATTTTGTACAGCATACACTATTTAATGATAATCTGTGTGATGAAATTGTGTGAAAAGTACACAAGCAGGATGTGGTCGTCCGGAACTTAAAGTTACAGACACAGCAGGTATCAATAAAACTTCAACATCGATTTTCTCAGAAGTTAGGAACCGTCACAAGAAAAGATGCTACCCAGGTATACTGGGCAGGTCCCTCTTCAAACGGTGTTCCGTGAAAGACTGGTGTTCTGAGAGAAGTGAATAAGTGCTCCGTAAAAAACTATTAATAACATGGCTGTTTTTTCGACATTTTTTTCTTACCTTTTAAAAATTTTGTTATGATTTACATGTTATTAACCAGGATTTAAAACTGAAGTAATCACTGGATAAAAGAAGTGTTTATCATTTTTTTAAAGTTCAGTAACTTTATTAACCTTTAGAATAAACAAGGTGCTCTATCAAATTACGAGGATTCCCAATGTGTTCCATCAGAGGAGAGTTTTGGGTTCAAAAATTTCTCTGAGCACTACGGGGCTCAACATCTGAGGTCATCAGTCCCCTAGAACTTGGAACTACTTAAACATAGCTAACTTAAGGACGTCACACACATCCATGCCCGAGGCAGGATTCAAACCTGCGACCGTAGCAGTCGCGCGGTTCCGGACTGAAGCGCCTATAACCGCTCGGACACCGCATCCGGCAGAGTTTTGGGAACCGTTGCTGTACAACATACATAAGGCTCGTCAATACCTGTGATTTACAGGTGTGATGATACCCTTACAAGACCGCTCAGTTCGGTGTGCCATGTTTAAACAGATGCGTATGTTCGCGGCACTGAAGATCTGCTTTCAGGACGACCTTTTGCTTCAATGACTGATGGGAGTAAATGGCTGCAGTACAGGAACTAATAGCGGTAGATGTTGTGTGATAAAAGAACCCTACGGTCGTTAGAACCTGTAGTATCCAGTCTGCACAGGGAAGAAACTTTTTTCTTTACGGACACCAAGATGTTCGATAGGAACACGTAATACATCGTCTCTAATGATATGAAAAAAGGACGGGAAAAAGTAAAATTATGTGTCGGTATTTGAATATTAATAATGTGGGTGACAAAGCCAGGATTTCTTACATCACAAGATGACTGTGATGGAGACAGCATTCCTTTAGCACTGATGCCTTGATTTAAGAATTCCTATAATTCAATTAATTTAGTTTCTTCTCCTAAGAAAGTAAATACAGATCGCTCCTTCTTGCTCAGTGTGAGTAGACTAATAACAGTTAGGGCGTACACAAGTCAAATATGGGCTTATGATTCGCTCTCTCAGGTTTGGGTCTCCTTTCTACGTTTGAGCGCCCTTTTCCTTTTCGTCGGTGAACCACCTCCGACCAACCTGTGTGCCACTTTTATGACCCCAATCAATGCTTCGCCGATAACCTCAGTTCAACCCTCAAACTACTATTGTTCACATAATTATAAAACAGGAACAACGCCACACTCTATGAAAACTTGTTATCCCTCTAGCATATAGAGGGTAGCCTGGAAAGTTTCTGACGTCAAAATGAAGAGAGCAGCACTTGTCAACAAAATCTGTGGACGCATAGATGTTGTCGGACAGTCAGTTTAGTAAGTCGGTCGCTTTTTTGTGAAAATGGACAAAATCGAGTGTCGAACTGTCATTAGATTTTAGTTTTCGAAAGGCAATAAACCTATGAAAATTAAATACGAGTTGGACGCCGCTTACGGACACTCCGCAACATCTG
This sequence comes from Schistocerca gregaria, assembly GCF_023897955.1. Classification (NCBI taxonomy): domain Eukaryota; kingdom Metazoa; phylum Arthropoda; class Insecta; order Orthoptera; family Acrididae; genus Schistocerca; species Schistocerca gregaria. The sequence goes on along the minus strand of NC_064920.1, from coordinate 814,750,747 downwards.
GAATATCAGGGCAATTGAATTTAAAAGTGCCCACATGAGCAGGGATGACAATGAACCTTTGGGAAGGCCATAAACTGCAAACACTGAAGATAATATAACTGAAGTTCACCATATGGCGCTACTAACCGTCGAATAAAGGTGAGAGAGATAGGAGAGGCTATGAGTATATCTTAAGAATGTATTTGTCACGTATTGATTGAAAAGCTGACTGCACGCTGTGTGCCACTATTCTTATTCCGTGCCATCTCACACCTCAGCGGTCGCCGTGGCGATAATTCACGAACTGCGGTTTCAACTGTTTGACCCCGCTCCTTACTCAGATCTAGCATAACCGACTTTTTCTTTGTTCCCTCGGTTAGAAGTGGAGATCGGAGAACAGAAAGTTTCATCGAACGTAGAGGCCATCTCCTTCGCAAACAACTATTTTGCAGAGAGGTACGCTGGCTGTTACTTGGACGGTTAAGGAGATGGGAGCGTCGGTGGAAGAAGTGTGTGGACTTACAAGGATATTTTGTCGAAAAGTAAAAATAAATTTGAAGAAAATTTGCCTTATTTCTTTGATAGGTCGTAAAATTTTTAGACTTCCCTCCTTTACAACAAAGAAACAATACAGATTAAAAATCCTTGAAATTATCTATAACAGTGAAAGTGAATTTCGAGAGCACACCCGGAACACATACACATCAGTAGAAACACTTTATAAGAACAGTGGAAATGCTCCAACATATTTGCCACTATTGAACTGTGATAGGCTTCAAAGTTCTCGAGCGTTCCCTCTATATTATTCGTCTATTTCAAAAGACTCTTTTTATGTGAAGCTACGGCTTGACAGAAGAAAATATAGTACAGATGTAGGTTACAAGGGTGCCTCGAACAATGAAGCTGCTCAAGTTTCAGGCAACCACGAGACAAATGGAAAAAGGTATTTCCTGAGATTTTTCAATAGAAGCACTTAGTATTACGAAATTTTTTTCTGGAAATAGTACAAACTGAACCATATTACATACATGCTCATTTATGAGTGTTTGCTCATCAAATTTCGACAATAGCTTCCTTTTCAGTATTACAAGAAATTCTGACAGTTCCTTAACCCTTTTCATTTAACAATTGAACCAGCGGAATAGATATCAGAGTGAGAGGAGGGAAGACGAATCACCTGTGAAAATGGTTCAAATAGCTCTGAGCACTATGGGACTTAACATCTGTGGTCATCAGTCCCATAACCTTACAACTATTTAAACCTAACTAACCTAAGAACATCACACACATCCATGCCCGAGGCAGGATTCGAACCTGCGACTGTTGCAGCAGCGTCGTTCCGGACTGAAGCGATAGAACCGCTCGGCCACAGCGGCCGGCTTCAATTGTGAACCAAGGCGCATATCTACAAGGATTTCAAGAAAATCGTGGAACGATAAGTCGGGAGAGCTGGTCAAAAATCGAAGCTCGTTTCTGAGAAATATGTATTCTGAGCAACGGCACGAAAACTGTCTGGGTACATTAGAAAGGAGTTTCATGTAACACCATCGTTAAGGCGGCTCAAAATTCGTGTTATGCTAAAATGTCATTTTCCTTCTTTATAGAGTGATCGTCAAATCCTTTTTGCAACAACGACACTGTTGTGCCTTAATTTACATCGCTTTATGCAGACTGAATGTTTCGAAGAGTTTACCTTCATTGCGGGCAACGGTCTTGTCGCAGTGGATACACCGGTTCCCGTGAGATCACCGAAATTAAGCGCTGTCGGGCGTGGTCGGCACTTGGATGGGTGACCATCCAGGCCGCCATGCGCTGTTGCCATTTTTCTGGGTGCACTCAGCGTCGTGATGCCAACTGAGGAGCTACTCGACCGAATAGTAGCGGCTTCGGTCAAGAAAACCATAATAACGACCGGGAGAGCGGTGTGCTTACCCCAGGCCACTCCTATCCGCATCCTCCACTGAGGATGACACGGCGGTCGGATGGTACCGGTAGGCCACTCGTGGCCTGAAAATGGAGTGGTTTTTTTTTACCTTCATTGCGAATGTACCAGCTTGTCTGTTATCAGGCTGTTTCTATTTTCCTTTTACACAGTTTTGCCTTCGGAAGTGGTCCAGATAGTGTCGTAGATCTCTCCATTGTTCTCAGCCAGATTACTGAAAATGGAGAGAAGTAAAATGACACCATCAAATGTAGCATTTGGGAGATGATTTACACTTCTGTTATTTGCCTTACAACAACGAAATGCCTTGGACAAATCTTCAACGAAAGAGGGCTTTAGATCAATGTTATTTCATGAATGGGGAGCTACCGTGCGAACAACGAATGTGAAGATCTCGCGTGAGCGCATGTACTCATTTGTTTGTGTGAATAGTATCATGGAATAATTTCTCGAAATGTTCTTGATATTTCCTATCGTTGACGGACTGAACTGAGTGGAAGTGAGCAGTGGATTAACCGAACAGCAAAACGGGTATCATCAAGGCATACTTCCTGAATTATTGATTGGCGACTCCATATAGTGCTGTGTGCACAACGACCATATACGTGAAATTAGAAAGAAGGTCAGCGTTGGCCATAATGTTGATGGTTTATTGATACCAAGATCGATTTTCAATCACATAATTTTTGTGATCGTTTCATAGCTTTGGTTATTGATAATAAATTGGCACCAGTGCCTATGAGTTTTAATTTGTACACTACAGCACTGAAGATGATCAGTATGTGATTGAAAATCCATTTTGCTCTCAATAAACCATCGAAATTACGGCCACCGCTGACCTTCCTTTTAACTTCCTGAATTAGTTTGGTTGCATCATGTATCCGCATGAGAAAGGAAAGAACCCAGTATCTGACATCCACTTCGCAGCGCTAACCTCGACAACGTCATTTACACACTGATACTTCGTCTTGTGCGTGCTTCGTGCACTGCCTGTGCGGCAGAAAGTAACACAAAGAGATGGCAGTACATTTAGAACCTCAGCCGTGTGCGGTCGAGCAGTTTACAAGTCACTAACGGTGAAATGGTCACGCTTGTGCAGGCGGCGCCAGGAATGAAAGGCCATATCTGAAGGACATTACGGCCGTGAAAAGTGAGCCCGGAGGCCGCGAAGTAGAACACGCACACTGCGCGCCCATCAAGTACATGCACGGAGTCTGTGCGCGGCGAGGTTCTACTGGGCGAGCGAGCAGTGGAAACGCCTCGCCCAATGCGAGCCATTACACATGGCTGAATAGCGCATTACATCTGGACTCAGCTATCGCCCCCCCCGCCGGCAGATCGATTCACGATATAACTTCGTGTCTGCTCGTCAAACTTCGGTATTAGACGGGCCGAAGGGGGGGGGGGGGCGCGCCATATAACGAATACCATAAAGGCAAACTTTCCGCAATAAAGTCGAGACATCTTATTCCCTTTATTAAAGAAATGAGAAATATGTGGCGGCTCTGTAACCCAGTGGTACTATAAAAGGCGCCCTTCCAGAATCCAATGTGGTGGAAGTATTCGGGGGAGGAGGCAATGAACGAGGGAAGAGCCCGACGATTTACGCAATTTGGATGCATATGTACGACGATGCTGGAATGACTTGCGTGTAGTAACTCCTCATTCCATCTCGCAAGCATGAAACTGTGTCCCCGATCAGTGTTTGCGACAAGAAGAGGCACCAGTCGACGTAACTGCGCGCTGGTAACGTACAGATAACGTATTCTTGGGGAATTCTTCAGTACTTACGGTGCAAAACAATCACGTATAGAAGCACACTCATCTGTCTTCCATTGTCATTGCTCTCATGGCAAGCAACGTGGCCGTCATTGTAGTATGTAAGCTCCCGCAAGCACTTTCGAAAGGCACGTAACGTACCTTAACATATGAAATTATTACCTGATATGTATGTGTATGTGTGTGTGATTACAGTTTAATTATATATGTAAGAGGGCGCATAAGTTGTTGTTGTTGTCGTTGTGGTCTTCGGTCCAGAGACTGGTTTGATGCAGCTCTCCATGCTACTCTATCCTGTGCAAGCTTCTTCATCTCCCAGTACTTACTGCACCCTACATCCTTCTGAATCTGCTTAGTGTATTCATCTCTTAGCATCCCTCTCCGATTTTTACCCTCCACGCTGCCCTCCAGTGCTAAATTTGTGATCCCCTGATGCCTCAGAACATGTCCTAGCAACCGGTCCCTTCTTCTTGTCAAGTTGTGCCACAAACTTCTCCCCAATTCTATTCAATACGTCCTCATTAGTTATGTAATCTACCCATCTAATCTTCAGCATTCTGATGTAGCACTACATTTCGAAAGCTTCTATTCTCTTCTTGTCCAAACTATTTATCGTCCAAGGAACTTCCTGGCAGATTAAAACTGTATGCCGAACGGAGACTCGAACTCGTGACCTTGCTCGTCCATGTTTCACTTCCATACACGGCTACACTCCATTAAAAAATACTTTCAGAAACGACTTCCTGACACTTAAATCTATACTCGATGTTAATAATTTTCTCTTCTTCAGGAACGCTTTCCTTGCCATTGCCAATCTGCATTTTATATCCTCTCCTTTACTACTTTAAGTGTCTCATTTCCTAATCTAATTGCCTCAGCATCACCCGACTTAATCCATTCCATTATCTTCGTTTTGCTTTTGTTGGTGTTCATCTTATATCCTCCTTTCAATACACTGTCCATTCCGTTCAGCAGCTCTTCCAAGTCCTTTGCTGTCTCTGACAGAAATACAATGTCATCGTTGAACCTCAACGTTTTTATTTCTTCTCCATGTATTTTAATTCCAACTCCGAATTTTTCTTTTGTTTCCTTTACTGCTTGCTCAATATACAGATTGAACAACATCGGGGATAGGCTACAACCCTGTCTCACTCCCTTCCCAACCACTGCTTCCCTTTCATGTCCCTCGACACTTATAACTGCCATCCGGTTTCTGTACAAATTGTAAATAGCCTTTCGCGACCTGGATTTTACCCCTGCCACATTTAGAATTTGAAAGAGAGTATTCCAGTCAACATTGTCAAAAGCTTTCTCTAAGTCTACAAATGCTAGAAACGTAGGTTTGCCTTTCCTTAATCTTTCTTCTAAGATAAGTTGTAAGGTCAGTATTGCCTCACGTATTCCAACATTTCTACGGGATCCAAAGTAATCTTCCCCGAGGTCGGCTTCTATCAGTTTTTTCCATTCGTCTTTAAACAATTCGCGTTAGTATTTTGCAGCTGTGACTTATTAAACTGAGAGTTTGGTAATTTTCACATCTGTCAACGCCTGATTTCTTTGGGATTGGAACTATTATATTCGTCTTGAGGGTATTTCGCCTGTCTTATACATCTTGCTCACCAGATGGTAGACTTTTGTCAGAACTAGCTCTCCCAAGGCGGTCAGTAGTTCAAATGGAATGTTGTCTACTCCAGAGGTCCTTGTTTCGACTCAGGTCTTTCAGTGCTCTGTCAAACTCTTCACGCAATATCGTATCTCCCATTTCATCTTCATCTCCATCCTCTTCCATTTCCATAATATTGTCCTCAAGTACCTCGCCCTTGTATAACCCCTCTATACACACCTTCCATCTTTCTGCTTTCCCTTCTTTGCTTAGAACTGGGTTTCCATCTGAGCTGTTGATATTCATACAAGTGGCTCTCTTTTCTCCACAGGTCTCTTTAATTTTCCTGTAGGCAGTATCTATCTTACCCCTAGTGAGATATGCCTCTACATTCTTACATTTGTCCTCTAGCCATCCCAAGTTTGTATTCCTTTTTGCTTGTTTGATTTACCGCATTTTTATATTTTCTCCTTTCATCAATTAAATTCAATATTTCTTCTATTACCCAAGGATTTCTACTAGCCCTCGTCTTTTTACCTACTTGATCCTCTGCTGCCTTCACTAGTTCATCCCTCAGAGCTACCCATTCTTCTTCTACTGTATTTCTTTCCCCCGTTCCTGTCAATTGTTCCCTTATGCTCTCCTGAAACAACAGAACCTCCGGTTCTTTCAGTTTTTGCATACCCCATCTCCTTAAATTCCCACCTTTTTGCAGTTTCTTCCGTTTTAATCTACATCGCGTAAGTTATTGATTACAAACTCACACGCGAAATTTCTCGCCTCTTATATCAGATCTCTCGAGCAATTCATTCCTTCTCTGTTTCAGTATCACCAAAATAGACTTGTTTCACGGGTTCTTATCGTTCTTTTAGGTGTTTATAACAACGAGTAGCAACATAAGCTTACATTTATAAGACAAAACATTATGAATACTGCCCACCGCAACGTTGGATGCCGCATCCTGTCGCTGAGGAGACTTGACGCAGTAACAAAAGTACGTAGGCGGAGCAGGCATGGGCAGTGGGGGGGGGGGGGGGGGGGTCACCCTAGCAAAGATATGGGTTGTAAGGGGGGAAATTCATTGAGATAAGCGACTCTGACAAAGGACAGTTTATTATTACTCAGAATCTGTGAACGAGTATCTTGAGAACGGTGAAGGTGGTCGAATGTTCACGTGCTACTGGCGTGAGCATCTACGGAAAAAAAAAGAAAAAAAAAAACAACAACAATGGAACTACAAATGGCGCTATATGGTTCGACGTCCACAACTCTTCACAGAATGTGCGTTTGGGAGGCCTGTCTGCTCTTTAAAGCGACCTGTTATATCTCTGCCGGAAGAGCCCAAAGCTGGTGCACGCACTGTGTTTCGGAGCGCACCGTTCCTGGTATACTGTCTAACATGGAGCTCCGCAGGAGACCACCCTTATGTGTTGACATTTTGACCCACCGACACCGTCAGTTACTACTGCCGTGTGCCCGGGACTATTGGGATCCATCGTCGGTCAATGGAAACCTGTCAGTTCTTCGGGAAAATTATATTTATGCTACACTAGGTCGATAGTCGTCTCCACAAAGACCGTCATCGAGGTGAACGGCGGCTCAAAACGTGTAGCACGGTACGGTCGAAGACTGGTGGGAGCAATATTATGCTATGGGATATTCTCCTTCGGTTGCATGGAACCTGCGGTAATAAACGAAGACACGCTGACAGCTGCGAACCACCTGCATCCCTTCATGCTTGATGTCTTCTCCTACGGCGATGTCATTTTTCAGCAGTATAATTGGCTGTGTCTCGGAGCCAGAACAGTGCTACAGTGGTTTGAGTGTCATTATAGTGAACTCACGTTGATGTCTCGGCGACCAAATTCATCTGATGTAAATCCTAGGGAACCCATCTGGGTCGCCATTACCGCGTACGCAAATCGGCGGTGCGTTATTTAGGGGTTTACATGACATCTAATGCTACGTACCTCCATAAACCTATCAACAAACAGTCTGGTCCCTGGTACGCAGATCAGTGATTTACTTCAGACAAACAAGCTGCTAAGCAGGCGGTCAAAATATTTGGCTCATTTGGCTCATCAGTATACTTCGACACATGAATGTACAAAGTTCACAGTCCGCGCTATACTCTGAAAGTAATCTATATTGTTACTCGTACGTAATGCCATTCCTTGCTAATCGGCTACCAACGACCACTCACTACTACTGCCCTTAGACTGTCATCGATTCACACTACTACCTCTAGATACAATTCTAAACTCTCTCTCTCTGTGATATTAACAAAAATGCAATTGATTAGGGTTTAGACTAAATGTAAGTACAAAAGCAGCAGTTATCTTCACAACTGTTGTAAACCAGGAGTAATGTGCCAATTTAGGAACAAATAGACGTAACTGGAAAACTATGTTTTTACGTATATAAGTTCGAAGGACTTCTCCTAGAAACTAAATACTTTCTAATAGGTTTTCGCAAACTTTTCAACAGTCACTCAGTAGACGTTAAGGAAATATTTGTGAATTATGCACATAGCTTTGTGTCCGATCTTAAACTTAACGGCTGCTACTGTATAACATAAACAAGTAACATCCAATGTAATGTCTTAGACATTCACGACGATTCTGTGTCAGCTAGTGGAATCGGTTGTACTTCCGGTGGCCTGCGTCTTCCCAACACAATATTTTGACATCCTAAATCGGCATCTCCATCAGGTGTTTCCTGCAACGCAAGGTACACCTGACGAAGACGCCGATTTACGATGTCAAAATATTGTGAAGACGCAGGCCACCGGAAGTACAACCGATTCTACTAGATCATAAGTAGTATGCAGCTTTAGATAACATTATAAAATTAGAGATTGCTGCAGCTGTGTATACACTGAGGTGGCAGAAATCATGGGATACCTCCTAATATCATGTTGGACTTTCTTTTGGCGGCGTTGTCCAGCAACTCGACATGGCATGGAGTCAAGAAGTCGTTAAGCCACTCTGTCAACATAGCCGTCCATAATTGCGAAAGTGTCGCTGGTACAGGATTTTGTGCATTGAAATGCCATAAATATTCGATGGGCTTCATGTCGGGATGGCCATATCATTCGCTTGAATTGTCGAGAATGTACTTCAAACCAAGCGCGAACAGTTATGGTCTGGTGACATGGTTCATTATCATCCATAAAAATTCCATTGTTGTTTGGAAACATGAAGTACATGAACTGCTACAGATTGTCTCCAAGCAACCTAACATAACCATATCCAGTTGACAGCCCACAGCATTATGGACCAGCATGGAGAGTGCCTTGTTGACAAGCTGGGTCCATACCTTCGTGGGGTATGTGCCACACGCGGACCCTGTCATCGGCTCTTATCAACTGAAATTAGCACCCATCTGACCAGGCCTCGGCTTTCCAGCGGTCTAGGGTCCAACCGATATGAGGCGAAGCAGGCTATGTGCTGTTAGGAAAGGCACTCGCCTCGGTCGCCTGCTGCCATACTCCACTAACGACAAATTCCGCTGCACTTTCCTGGTGGATACGTTCTTCGTACGTCCCACATTGATTTTTGGTGCTATTTCTCGCAGTGTTGCTTGTCTCCTAACAATGACGACTCCACGCAAGCGCAGCTACTCACTGTCCTAAAGTGAAAGCCGTCGATCACTTCTTTGCCCATGACGAGAACTAATACCCCAGATCATGTAAGAAACCGTGATCTGGGCTAATACCTAAAATTTGGTATTAGCGGAACACTCTTGACACTGTGGATCTGAGAATATTGAATTCCCTGACGATTTCTAGAATGGTGTGTCCCATGTGTCTAGCTCCAACTATCAGTCTGCCTTCGAAGTCTGTTAATTCCCATCGTGCGGCCATAATCACGTCAGTAAGCGTTTCATATGAATCACCGGAGTGCAAATGACAGATCCGTGGATGCACTACCGTTTTACACCTTCTGTACGCGATTCTACCGCCATCTGTATACGTGTATTTCACTGTCCCATGATTTTTGTCACCTCAGCGCGTAATATCTTTATTAATACAGGTTACTTGGGATAAACAATGGCAATCCCTGTCAGTGCTACTCAGTGACTACGCTACATTGAGAATTAACAGAAACAAGATTATCATTGTTTCCTGTCCACGTAACAAAAAAAGGGTCATTCAGATGATGAAAAAAAATAGCTGTTTATTGTCGGCGCATTCCAGTGTCAAAAATGACAAAATACAGACGTTTAACTGTGTAACGTAAGCCGAAAGTAGTTTAAATGAAATAGTTAAGATGATGAAGCAACAACAAATAATGGAGACTAAAAAAAGGAAAAAAGATTAAGTCTATTTCTGTGATGCCCCCATCTTTCACTCAATTCATAAGTCGTCAGCAGTAGTAAGTCCTTATTACAGTATGTGATACTTGGGAGATATAATACTTATTACATAAATCTGTAAGATCTATTTTCTTTCCTTTACTTAGGCGGAAAGAACCTCATGTGATGGCGCATAATATTGTCTTCAGGTCCCGAATTCGATAAACTTCATAGGGCAGGTCTTTGGTGTGCTAAATTGGAAAACTCTATTATCAGAGGAATACTTCAAAAATATCATGACAGGCTGATCTTTCCTGTACTGAATCCAGTCGTAAGTAATGTCACAGTTCCTCCATCTTCAGCAGTTTTCAAATTCCAGATTAATTTCTTGTGAAGCTGGTTGAAATACAAAATTTGAGGATTTCCATTTTTGTCATTCCATACTCGCCGGACGTCAATATACCAGCCAGTTGCATCAAGAACATACCATGTTTACTTTTTCGTTCGACACTGATCTGCAGTGAGTCGACTTTCATTTGTGAATATCCGGACTCATAAACGCATTGGTTGATAGTTGGAATATCAAAGGAATTCACTGCATACTAACACATAATGATTATGTTGCCATTCCTATTCCCCCCCCCCCCCCCCCACATGTCACAGAAAAAAAGGTTACAGGTTTTCCTTGTGCATGAATTTTGAAATATTTACACACAGCTGAAGCCACCTCCATGGAAACCTTTTTGGCTGTTGTCTTACCCCACCTGTGGCAGTCGGTTTAGTTTTCTCCTACATTAGGAACAGTGGGACTATACGGAGACCCTTCTTTTATAGAATATTTCCTTTTTCTTCACGTTAGGGCAGTAAAGTATAGCTTGCAAGACAAATTTAGCCAGCACGGATTCGCCTTGTCTTTTACTTTCTTTCTCAAAATCCTTAAACTCCTCTGCCGTTTCTTTCCTTCTCATTTGATCCACCTGTTCCCTTTTCAAAGCTTCTTCTTCCGTTTCCCCAGCCGAAAGATGTGCAAATTTTAAATATTTGCCATACTGTCTTTTCGTGGTCTCTGTAATTTCAGATTTTTTCTTATGGCCCTATCTGCCGCCTTATCCGTAATTGCTGGTCTGTCTCTCCTTCATAGCGTTTTTCCCGACATACTTCATACAGCATCCTAATACGCAAATTGTCAGGTAAATAATACGATGTACTCGTACTTTGCTCAAAAAATTTGACATTTCTGAAACATTAGTAGGAATTTTATTTAAAAAAGGTGAATATCATGTAACTGAGAACGAGAGAAGAGCATGGTATGATCCAAGCACAAAGAGACCAAAAGAAAATAAAGAGACTATAAAAACACACATTAAAAGTTTTCTTACCCTTCCTTGTCATTAATAAACTTCTTTATTTCCTTAGGCAATGTATTGTACAGTTTTATTCCTTGGCAGGAAACGCTGTTTCGAGTTTCATGTTTTATGTATTCTTGGTAAATGTAAGTTCAGTTTAGATATTGTTTCAGAATTGTTTGTGCAGTGATTATCAACGTCATTTTTATTGGCCAGTTGACTGGTAAATGTACTCATGTGGCGTAGTTAAAATCGCCTGTGCTTCAGGCGAATCTTTCCAATGAACGCGACTACTGTTTCTGGTTATTTTTCTTATGGTCCTTTCCTGCAGCTTGAAAAGCGTGTACATCTTTTGTATACTTGTTCCCCAAAAAAGCTAAGAATTGAGTGTACGTATGAACAGTATGTAGCTAAATATCACTGGTTGTTACGCGTCAATGAGAGAATTCTACAGGTATAACATTCTGATGTTTCAAGTATCACTTCAACTAAGAATGAATATTCAGTCCTAGAAATTTTCTGTTTGTTGCGCAGTCTGTAGGGGCGCCATCTACTTGCACTTTAAAAGTGTCATTTTCCTTTTACAAATTGAAATGCATCGCACTTGTTCTTTAGTTTCAGTGACTCTTTTATTGCGTGCTGGCAAATTGTAAACATCCTTGGGGGTTTCATTTGCTTCCGTTACAAGGAGTTCTCCTGTTTTCTCAGTTACTTTGATGTTCGTTGAAATATAAATTAAGTATCATAAAGCCTTTCTATTCGTTGAACACACGGTGTTTTCATCAAGGAACTAGAAAACGAATCTAACTACATAAAGATCGCCATTGTCTAAATGTCTGACGGCGAATCACAGCTATCTCTTGCTCTCTCCACTCCGAGAAAAACTTTCGCGACTACCAGTTGTGATTCCACAGTAGCCACCTGCGTCGGCTCCAGGTAGCACAGACGTTTTTACCACGTTACATGTGAATAAGTGTAAGCAACTGGCCGAAGGTACTTAATAAGCAGTCTAAGACAGTTATTACTGAAGTTTCTGTTGCAGAATTACTTGAAAGACTGAACGCTCCGCCTCAAGAAAAACCGATGCAAAAGGTATTCCAAGCTTCCCTTCCACTCTCAAAAAATCAATTACCTAACTCCTGTTATCAGAGAACTTTATCGGAGTGCACCCTCATATTAAAGAGTTACTGTTTATTTTCTGACTTAAGATTTATAATAGTACAGTCAGATACGTCACTTTCGATTTTTAGCGCTGCTTTGCACCAAAAGACACAGTAGGGCATATGTTCCCACGTCAAGGCATGACATGTGATACTCTCAAAGGCAATGCAGTCTTGTTGCATAGCATTAATTTCTAATTCATACAGAAAAAGGAAGAGTTAATTAAGGATTGCGGTTTAACATCCCACTGACGACAAAGTCATTTCATACGGAGCAGAAGCTCCGATTGGACAAGAACAGAGCTGTATCAGAATTACATCTTCTTAAAGAAACTGACCCCCAGCCCGAGTATTCTGAAGTGGCTTAGGGAAACCAAGGAAAACTTCAGTCTGTGTGAGTGACGTGTAACACTGAGCCACGTTCTTTCATGAGTGCACAAAACCTGAATGTTTTCTACTAACACTTGAGATATAGACAGGAAGAACCGAGCTGCGAGAAGACTTAACTTTTTTTTTAAGTATTTGACATCAATGGCTATAAATAACTGAGCTTCGTGCCAATGGGTCATCAGCATAATGGCTGGTTTGATGTGGCCCCCCACGAATTCCTCTCCTGCTCCAACCTCTTAATCTCAGAGTAGCACTTACAACCTATGTCGTCAATTATTTGCTGGACGTATTCCAGTCTTTGTCTTCCTATGCAGTTTTCGCTCTCTACGGCTCCCTCTAGTGCCATCAGTCTGATTCTCTAAGCCAGGGCAGGGCCCGTAGCAAATGCTGAGCAGAGGCCTTTGCTGTGCTTAAGGCCTCAGAGTTTAGAATATAAAATAAAACACCACTTTACTTTGGTCCCAAAACGATGCGTACATTGTCTTGGATGGTTATGGTCATTTAAAACATACATTCTTTACACACAGCGATTAAATTATAAATTCTACCTAACTGCAACCGCATTTTTAAATTCAAATTAACTTTATTAAATTCATGTCAAAAGATTGAAATGAGGCGTTCAAGCATCATAAATTAAATTTAAGAAAAGAGTTATATTATTTAAAACCAAATTAAACGAATAAAGATAGGGACCACAATCGTTCTGATGTAGATTTAAAAATGTTACTGTTCTGTAAGTACTGAACATGTGACCTTCAGCTTAGAGTCTAGAGCTTTAGCCATTATGCGACAGAGCTACTGATTAAACTCACGCCATCGTTTAGTGTCTCACAAGAAATTATTTTAGTCACATTTTCACAAACGAGCGTCCACCGTGGTGGATGGCTGCACTGTGTGAAACCTGATACCCTACAATAGAGTGCTGTGTGGATGGTTTCAAACAGTCAGTCCAAATCCTGCAGTCTCAGTGGCAAATAATTGTTTACTAGATTTAAATGAATTATAACGATCACGTTTTACTATCAGATCAAACACCGACAACTGATAACTACATTGTTACTACACTGCGCATAGGACCTACTTGATTTCTTTCCACTTTGTAGAGTATGTAAAAAAACAAATAAACTTACCTTATTCTTCTGTGCTTCTCGTTTTCCTGTCGGCAAATTTCACAGACGCAAGATAAAAATATATTTCACTCTCATAATAGCCTCTACTGTTGCACAACAGTAGTATTTTATCCTATTAATCCACAGCAAACATCAAAGAAACGACACAAAAGAAATGCACAAACCGCGAAACTACAAAACATAATACAACAATAGTCCACCAACAAGAAAGCGGTTTCAGTCTAGACGGCTCGTATCAAAAGTGCTGTAAGAACAGTAAACATGCTATGGAAGGAAAGAACGACTGCAGTGGTAGGCTTTTTTTTTTAATCATCAGTCTTCTGACTTGTTTGGTGCGCCACGAATTTCTCTCTTGCGTCAACCTTTTCATCTCAGAGTAGCACTTGCAACCTACGTCCTCAATTATCTGCTGGATGTATTCCGATCTCTTGTCTTCCTCTACAGTTTCTACCCTCGACAGCTCCATCTAGTACCATGGAAGTTATTCCGTGACATCTTCCTGTCCCTTCACCTTGTCAATGTCTTCCATATATTCCTCTCCTCGCCGAATCTGCGCAGAACCTCCTCTTTCTTTACATAATAAGTCTACCTAACGTTCAACATTTGTTTCTATAGCACATCAGATGCTTCGATTCTCTTCTGATCTGGTTTTCCTACAGTCCATGTCTCACTGCCATAAAATGCTGTGCTACAAACGCACATTCTCAGGAATTTCGTTCTCAAATTAAGACCTATATTTGGTACTGGTAGACTTCTCTTGGTCAGGAACGGCTTTTTGTCAGTGCTAGTCTGCTTTTTGTGTCCATATTGCCCCGTCCGTTATGGGTTATTTCACTACCTAAGCAGCAGAATTCCTTAACTTCATGTACTTCGTGATTTACATGATATTAAGCTTCTCACCGCTCTCATTACTTTCGCCTGTCTTCGATTTACTCTCAATCGATAGTCTATACTCATTAAACTGTTAATTCCACTCAACAGGTCCTGTATTTCTTCTTCACTTCCACTGAGGATAGCAATGCCATCAGTGAATTTTAACATTGATACTCTTTCACTGTGAATTTAAATCCCACTCTTGAACCTCTCTTTTATTCCCGTCATTGCTTCTCCGACGTGCAGACTGAACAGCAAGGGCGGGAGACTACATCTCTGTCCTAAATCCTTTTTATTCCGTGCACTGCGTTCTTGGTCGTCGGCTTTTATTGTTCCCCCTTGGTTCTTGTATATATTGTATATTACTCGTCTTTCCCTATCGCTTACCCTATTTTTCTCAGGATTCCGAACATCTTGCTCCATTTTACTTTGTCCAGCGCTCTTTTGAAATCGATAAATCATATGAACGTGTCTTGTTTTATCTTCAGTCCTGCGACCATTATCAGCACCAACGTCAGAACTGCCTTCCTGGTTTCTTTACCTTTCCTACAGCGAAACTGATTACCATCTAATAGAGCCGCAGTTTCCTTTTCCATTCTTCTGTATATTATTCTTGTCAGCAATTTTGAAGCATTAGATGCTCTGCGGTAATTATCGCACTTGTCGCTCTTGCAGTCTTGGAAATTGTGTGGATGATGTTGTTCTGAAAGTCTGATGATATAACGCCAGTCTCATACGCTCTACACACCACTGGAATAGTCATTTTGTTGTCACTTACTCCAAACGATTTTAGACATTCCGATGGAATGTTATCTATCTTTTCTATCTTATTTGATTTTAAGTCGTCCAAAGCTCTTTTAAATACCGATTATAATAATGGATCCCGTGTCTCTCCCATGTCGATTCTTGTTTCTTCTTCTGTCACTTCATCAGGCAAGCCTTTTCCCTCATAAAGACGTTCAGTGTACTCTTTCCACCTACCCGCTTTCTCCTTTGCTTTTAATATTGGAATTTCCATTGCGTTCTTAATGTTACCGCCCTTGCTTTTAATTCCACCGAAGGTTGTTTTACCTTTCCTATATGCTGAGTTAGTCCTTCCGACAATCTCTTTTTTTTTTATTTCTTCATATTTTCATGGAGCCATTTCACCTCAGCTTTCCTCCACTTCTATTCATTTGATTCCTACAGTCTTTTACTTCTTTCGTCGGTCAACTGAAATATTTCTTCCGTTACACATGGTTTCTTCGCAGTTACCTTCCGCGTACTTAATTTTTTCTCTCCAACTTTTGTGACTGTCCTTCTTAGAAATGTCCATTAGCATTCAGCTGAACTGCCTACAGAGCTACTCGTTACAGCAGCATCTATAGCTTTGGAGAAGTTCAAGCATGTCTCTTAATTCCTTAGTACTTCCGTATGCCACATCTTTTGTACACTGATTCTTCCTGACTAGCTGCTTCAGCCTACTCTTCATCATTTACAAATTGTGATCTGAGTCTATCTACCACTGGGTACACCTTACAATGCAATATCTGATTTCGGAATCTCTGCCTCACCATGATGTAAGCTAACTGAAATCTTCCTGTATCTGCCGGCCTTTTTGAAGTATAACTCCTCCTATTATGTTTCTTTAACGGGCTTTTCGCTATAACCATCTGAA
Source organism: Schistocerca gregaria (assembly GCF_023897955.1). Taxonomy (NCBI): domain Eukaryota; kingdom Metazoa; phylum Arthropoda; class Insecta; order Orthoptera; family Acrididae; genus Schistocerca; species Schistocerca gregaria. Next base: position 814,734,592 of record NC_064920.1, on the reverse strand, counting down.
ATTTATTGCAGAACTGTTAGCTTTCTCCTCTCTCATTCCTACTACCGAGCCCATACACTCCCGTAACCATTTCTTTTACCCTTCTCCATAGAATCGCGTTCCAATCCCTCATTATTTTAGATTTTCATCTCCCTTTACGTACTGAATTACAAGTTCAATACCTTCACATACTTTCTCTATCTTGTCTCTATTTCTCCATCTTTAGCTTACGACGTCGGCGTGTGTACCTGAAATGTAGTTGTCGGTACTAGTTTGCTGTCGAGTCTGATGAGGATAACACTGACACTGAACTGTTCACGGTAAGAACACAACAACAACGGGAACAACAGCAACTAGTACCTCTTACACCAAGACAAGTATGGCGAACGCTGAGACAACTCTCAGCGGCTAGCCCAAGGGCGAGTAATACAGTCAGGCTGATGGCTGAGCGCCAGAACGCGTTCTTTCGCGAGAGACGGGAGCATGCGCACTTGGGTAAAGGGTGGACACTATTCAATAGCGACTAAGGACGTTGAAATGAAAGGTGAATCTTGTGAAAATGTTTCCGACGTGGTTATGGCCGCTATACGAGAATTAACAGACTTTTAACGTAGGACAGTTGTTGGAACGAAACGCGTGGGACATTTCAATTCGTAAATTGATAGGGAATTCAATATTCCAAGATCCACAGTGTCAAGAGTGTGCCGAGAATACCAATTTTAGGTAGCACCACTCACCACGGATAACGTATTGGCCGACGGCCTTTACTTAAGGACTCGAGAACAACGGTGTTTCCTCGGAGTTGTGAGCGCTAACAAACAAGCAACACTGCATAAAATAACATAGGTATCAGTGTGGCATATACGACGAACATGTACGTTAAGACAGAATGGCGAAATTGGCGTTAATGGGCTATGGCACCAGACGAGCGAAGCCAGTGCCTTTGCTAACAGCACGGCATCGCCTTTAGCGCCTCTCTTGCGCTCGTGACCGTATCGGTTGGACCCTAGTTGGCTGGAAAACTGTGACCTCGCCAGACGAGCCCCGATTTCAGTTGGTAAAAGCTGGTGGTAGGGTTGGAGTGTGGTGCAGACCTTACGAAGCCACGGGCTCAGGTTGTCTACAAGACACTGCGCAAGCTGGTGGTGGCTCCACACCGGTGTGGGCTGTGTTTACATAAATTGGACAGATAACTGATTGGCACTGGTTATGTTCGGCTTCTTCAGACCATTTACAGCCACTGATGGACTTCATGTTCCCAAAGAAGGGTAGAATTTCTGAGCATGGCAATGCGCCATGTCACTAGGCCTAGTTTGAAGAACGTTACCGACAATTCGAGCGAATGATTTTGCCATGACCCCGACGTGACACCTATCGAAAATTCATGGGATGTAATTGAAAAGCCAGTTCGTTCACAAAATCCTGGACTGGCAACGCTTTCCTGCTATGGACGGCTATAAAGACAGCATGGCTGAATATTTCCTCAGGGGACTTCCAACGACTCGTCGAAACAAAGCCACGTCGAGCTGCTGCACTACTACTGAAAAAGGAGATCCGACACGATATTAGCAGATATCCATTACTTTTTGTTACCTCATTGTATAATTATGTTTTCAGTTGAATGCAGGTATAGAGAAAAAATTACTTAGATCATGGAGACAGGCAGACGCGTTGTAACATCGTATTAGTTTTACCGATTGCATTGTATGGAGATCGTAACGTTTTTTGTCTGAGCTCTTGAACAAAACTTCCAAGTGCATTAGTGCTACTTCGTAATGCAGATTTCTTTATAGGGTGATTCGTACGTTAGATGTTGCAATGTAACGTTGTGTGTACATACTGTGCTTTCCATCACAGCCCACGGATTAGCTTTAGTGTTCGGCAAGTATACGGAGACGTTTCTGTACAATGTGTGTTCTCATACGTAATTAACTTCATGATATTTTGTGCATAAAACCCCCTAGACCGCTCGACATATGTCTTTATTTAGAACTCTGTTTCGACTACTGTTATCATCAGATCAAACCTAGAACTTGTAAAAGGCTTTGAAGGCTACAAGTTGTGATATGAAGTTGTCATTAGCCAAAACGGCATTATAAACAAAATAGGAACACAAAATATTTACAGTGATGGCGGACTCAAAATGGCTCAAATGGCTCTGAGCACTATGGGACTTAACATCTGAAATCATCAGTCCCCTAGAACTTAGAACTACTTAAACCTAATTAACCTAAGGACATCACACACATCCATGCCCGAGGCAGGATTCGAAGCTGCGACCTTAGCGGTCGCGTGGTTCCAGACTGAAGCGCCTAGAACCGCTCGGCCACACCGGCCGGCGATCACGAACTCAGACAGGAAATTTTTTTCGTTTATTCGTCTCATGATGATGATGCCAGTTTTCGTAAATTACAAATACCAGTGTGAGACTTCCCAATGTTTAGCGATTACTTTAACCTCATTTCGGCAACTCAGCATAGTAAGCAACGAATTTTGGCGTCAGTTCGTGACAGCTGTATTCTCAAGTTATGTACTCTTACGTAGTTGGAATGAAAGTCAGCAGCCACTGGCTACTTATCATTAACAGCGGAGCGACCTAACCGTGCTTGCCGAACATTCTGGCAGCAGCAAGTACTCTTAGCAAAACATAAATCAGCTTCAAGTTTCCAGTTGTTAATTCCGGACGTTAGATGAGCGAAACTTCTGCTTGGCAGTACGGAAATATGAGAAAAGACTGCGACACGAAGAACAAGTTGCGGGAGTTACGGCTTCGCAGAGGAGCTTTTGCGATTTGTCAGCGAGATCTCCCGAAGTTCCTCCGAACGAGCGCAAGTCATCTCCGGCGTTCCGTGCCCCAGATACTTTCTCCACTACGTCTTCGGCGTTAGTCTCTGCTCCATGATCCTTCCTGAACGCCTTTCACCAGTAATTTATTCGCTCTATTGACGTTATGAAATACGATCGTAGCCAGAAGTATTTTTTCTGAAACGTTGTCTTTGTCGCTCTCATCTCTTCAATTTCAGTCTCAACGTGACTGCAAATCCGCCAGTGATATATAATTTTCATTCTTTATGATATCTTCGTCACCAGTTATGATTATGTCTTCCAGTTGTCTGTAACTAGCTTAGCACCTGCTGCATCGCTCGCGTTTGCGTAGTATTACATCAAAAATAACTTTAAAAACACATATTAGGCCAACCGAAAAATTAATGTATTTATGAACCGTTTCTTTTTCTACATAATTCTAACAAAGTCAATTTGTCATGGTGACTGTTAAACAGCTTTCTTTGATTTAGTTCACAAATTCCAACACCTTCTAACTTTTATCGATAATTAAGGCTCACAATGCATGGTGTTTCTGATTGTAGTTCTGACTAAAAGAATTTCCATACAAACTTCCATCTACTAACACAGATTTTTTTATATCTAACCGAGAAGTTAAATACCAATTTTCATGGATTAACCTTTTTTCTTAAATATAACTAAATATTTTCTTAAAAATGTTCGTCCTCTGTTTCGCCCTCTTGGGGGCTGAATTAGCAAAAACAGTGAAACACATATTTTTATCTCTGAAGGAGATGACAAATACAAATTTCCATAGATTTAGGTTTGGAAAGGCTTTTATGGTTAGTAATTTCACAGTACTTTCATCCCTCATTACGCTCGCTTGGGGGTTGAGGTTCCAAAAACCCTGAAAGACGTATGTTTTTTTTTAATTTCTGACCGGTAGTCAAGCACCAACAAATACGTTAGTATTTCTTCAATAATGAATTATTGAAAATAATTTTCACCCACTGTTTCACCCCTATACGCATTACACTTTCATAATTGCTGAAACACGTATCTTTATTTCTGAGTGAGAAACCAAATATCCATTTCCGTAGGTGCAGCTTCAAAATTGTCTTAATAGCGACATATTTTCAAAAGACTTTTCATCAACTGTTTCGCTTCCTTAAGGGTGGAATTTCAAAAAACTCCCTTCTGAAATGACACCTACAGCATAATATCAACACGCTGTGCAAATTTCGAGTTTCTATCCTTAGTGGTTTGGGCTGGGCGATAGTAAGGCAGTGAGTCAGTCAGTCGGGGCATTGCCTTTTCTATGTAAAGTATTTGACCACAGTTTCACATTCACTTTCTTCGTGTTTTTATTTATTCGGTCACGAAGAAGACGATTCACTGCATGATCTCAGAAATGAAGGAAGTGAATCGACGAATTATAAGTAGGACTTTGTTGTTGTTGTGGTCTTCAGTCCTGAGACTGGTTTGATGCAGCTCTCCATGCTACTCTATCCTGTGCAAGCTTCTTCATCTCCCAGTACCCACTGCAACCCACATCCTTCTGAATCTGCTTAGTGTAGTCATCTCTTAATCTCCCTCTACGATTTATACCGTCTACGCTGCCCTCCAATACTAAATTGGTGATCCCTTGATGCCTCAGAGCATGTCCTACCAACCGGTCCCTTCTTCTGGTCAAGTTATGCCACAAACTTCTCTTCTCCCCAATCCTATTCAATACTTCCTCATTAGTTATGTGATCTTCCCATCTAATCTTTAGCATTCTTCTGTAACACCACATTTCAAAAGCTTCTATTCTCTTCTTGTCCAAACTATTTATCGTCCATGTTTCACTTCCATACATGGCTACACTCCATACAAATACTTTCAGAATTGTCTTCCTGACACTTAAATCTATACTCGATGTTAACAAATTTCTCTTCTTCAGAAACGCTTTCCTTGCCATTGCCAGTCTACATTTTATATCCTCTCTACTTCGACCATCATCAGTTATTTTGCTCCGCAAATAGTAAAACTCCTTTACTACTTTAAGTGTCTCATTTCCTAATCTAATTCCCTCAGCATTACCCGACTTAATTCGTCTACATTCCATTATCCTCGTTTTGCTTTTGTTGATGTTCATCTTATATCCTCCTTTCAAGACACTATCCATTCCGTTCAACTGCTCTTCCAAGTCCTTTGCTGTCTATGACAGAATTACGATGTCATTGGCGAACCTCAAAGTTTTTATTTCTTCTCCATGGATTTTAATACCTACTCCGAATATTTCTTTTGTTTCCTTCACTGCTTGCTCAATATACAGATTAAATAACATCGGGGAGAGGCTACAACCCTGTCTGACTGCCTTCCCAACCACTGATTCCCTTTCATGTTCCTCGACTCTTATAACTGCCATCTGGTTTCTGTACAAATTGTAAATAGCCTTTCGCTCCCTATGTTTTACCCCTGCCATCTTCAGAATTTGAAAGAGAGTATTCCTGTCAACATTGTCAAAAGCTTTCTCTAAATCTAAAAACGATAGAAACGTAGTTTTGCCTTTCCTTAATCTATTTTCTAAGATAAGTCGTAGGGTCAGTATTGCCTCACGTATTCCAACATTTCTATGGAATCCAAACTGATCTTCCCCGAGGTCGGCTTCTACTGGTTTTTCCATACGTCTATAAAGAATTAGCGTTAGTATTTTGCAGCTGTGACTTATTAAACTGCCGGCCGCGGTGGTCTCGCGGTTCTAGGCGCGCAGTCAGGAACCGTGCGACTGCTACGGTCGCAGGTTCGAATCCTGCCTCGGGCATGGATGTTTGTGATGTCCTTAGGTTAGTTAGGTTTAATTAGTTCTAAGTTCTAGGGGACTGATGACCACAGCAGTTGAGTCCCATAGTGCTCAGAGCCATTTGAACCATTTTTGAACTTATTAAACTGATAGTTCGGTAATTTTCACATCTGTCAACACCTGCTTTCTTTGGGATTGGAATTATTATTTTCTTCTTGAAGTCTGAGGGTATTTCGCCTGTCTCATACATCTTGCTCACCAGATGGTAGAGTTTTGTCAGGACTGGCTCTCCCACGGCCGTCCGTAGTTCCAATGGAATGTTGTCTACTCCAGGGGCCTTGTTTCGACTCAGGTCTTTCAGTGCTCTGTCAAACTCTTCACGCAGTATCGTATCTCCCATTTCATCTTCATCTACATCCTCTTCCATTTCCATAATATTGTTTTCAAGTACATCGCCCTTGTATAGACCCTCTATATACTCCTTCCACCTTTCTGCTTTCCCTTCTTTGCTTAGAACTGGGTTTCCATCTGAGCTCTTGGTATTCATACAAGTGGTTCTCTTATCTCCAAAGGTCTCTTTAATTTTCCTGTAGGCAGTATCTATTTTACCCCTAGTGAGATAAGCCTTTACATCCTTACATTTGTCCTCTAGCCATCCCTGCTTAGCCACTTTGCACTTCCTGCCGATCTCATTTTTGAGACGTCTGTATTCCTTTTTGCCTGCTTCATTTACTGCATTTTTATATTTTCTCCTTTCATCAATTAAATTCAATATTTCTTCTGTTACCCAAGGATTTCTACTAGCCCTCGTCTTTTTACCCACTTGATCCTCTGCTGCCTTCACTACTTCATCCCTCGAAGCTACGCATTCTTCTTCTACTGTATTTCTTTCCCCCATTCCTGTCAATTGCTCCCTTATGCTCTCCCTGAAACTCTGTACAACCTCTGGTTCTTTTAGTTTATCCATGTCCCATCTCATAAATTCCCACCTTCTTGCAGTTTCTTTAGTTTTAATCTACAGGTCATAACCAATAGAGTCCACATCTGTCCCTGGAATTGTCTTATAATTTAAAACCTGGTTTCTAAATCTCTGTCTTACCGTCATATAATCTATCTGATACTTTTTAGTATCTCCAGGGTTCTTCCATGTATACAGCCTTCTTTTAAAATTCTTTAACCAAGTGTTACCTATGATTAAGTTGCGCTTTGTGCAAAATTCTACCAGGCGGCTACCTCTTTCATTTCTTTGCCCCAGTCCATATTCACCTACTACTTTTCCTTCTCTCCCTTTTCCTACTACCGAGTCCCAGTCACCCATGACTATTAAATTTTCATCTTACTTCACTATCTGAATAATTTCTTATTTGATCATACATTTCTTCAATTTCTTCGTCATCTGCAGAGCTAGTTGGCATATAAATAAACTTGTACTACTGTAGTAGGTGTGGGCTTCGTATCTATCTTGGCCACAATAATGCGTTCACTATGCTGTTTGTAGTAGCTTACCCGCATTCCTATTTTCCTATTCATTATTAAACCTACTCCTACATTACCCCTATTTGATTTTGTGTTTATAACCCTGTAGTCACCTGACCAGAAGTCTTGTTCCTCCTGCCACCGAACTTCACTAATTCCCACTATATCTAACTTTAACCTAACCATTTCACTTTTTAAATTTTCTAACATACCTGCCCGATTAAGGGATCTGACATTCCACGCTCCGATCCGTAGAACGCCAGTTTTCTTTCTCCTGATAACGACATCCTCTTGAGTGGGGGACTATTTTACCTCCGGAATATTTTACCCAAGAGGACGCCATCATCATTTAATCATACAGTAAAGCTGCATTTCCTCAGGAAAAATTACGGCCGTAGTTTCCCCTTGCTTTCAGCCGTACGCAGTACCAGCACAGAAAGGCCGTTTTGGTTATTGTTGCAAGGCCAGATCAATCATCCAGACTGTTGCCCCTGCAACTACTGAAAAGGCTGCTGCCCCCCTTCAGGAACCACACGTTTGTCTGGCCTCTCAACAGATACCCCCCTCCGTTATGGTTGCACCTACGGTACGGCTATCTGTATCGCTGAGCACGCAAGCCTCCCCACCAACGGCAAGGTCCATGGTTCATGGGGGGAGGAATTTACGACGGAAAAACCGAATTCATAGCAACGATATTGCAAAATGTAAACTTTCAAGACAGGAATTGTCACAATTACTAAAATATTCCGGGTTACTATGCCGTGGTCACTTTAAAACCCGATCTTTTGTCCCCATCTTCGGAGGACATTTTCAAGAGGGATCGTAGCTTTGTTGAATGTCCGATTCACACACACCCTGGCTCGCTACTGACTACAGCAAGATTACGCTTCCACGCAGTGGCGTGATGTCACATTTTTTGAATACGCGAGCGTAATTGGCCGTTGTCGACTGCCGTCGTCCTCTGTTACTATTATCCTATGGTGGAAGACTGGCGCACATCATCTTCAAAAGCGGAACCCAAATTTCATTCAATTTCACATCTGAACGGGTTCAATCCGAAGATTCAGTTTACCAAGGAGGAGGCGGCGGGCGGAAGATTAAATTTTCGTAATGCACTAGTTTTCAAGAAAGAAGATGATGGCTTGGGCCACGCAGTTTACCAAAAACCCACGCACACAGACCGTCACCTGCACCGGGATTCGAACCACCACCTACAACGAAAGCAAGGCGTCATAGAAACGCTGGCGGATAGAGCAAGTGAAATCTGTGAACCAGAGCTGCTTAACGCCGAATTAAAACATCTCTCCACTGCCTTGCTCAGGAATGGTTATTCGTTCGCTGATGTGAAAAGAGCGTTAAGACCACCGAGTAGAAATCTTAGTGATGCTCAAGCGCTGGTGAAATCGAAAGCTTTCCTGCCATTCATTAAGGACGTGACTGACTGCATAGGAAAAATCTTGAGAAAGCGGGACATCGCGGCAATTTACACACCCACACGGGCCGGTCGGTGTGGCCGAGCGGTTCGAGGCGCTTCAGTTTTGAACCGTGCGACCGCTACGGTCGCAGGTTCGAATCCTGTCTCGGGCATGGATGTATGTGATGTCCTTAGGTCAGTTAGGTTTAAGTAGTTCTAAGTTCTAGGGGACTGATGACCTCAGATGTTAAGTCCCATAGTGCTCAGAGCCATTTGAACCATTTGAACTACACCCACACGGAAGATACAAGATCACCTAAAATCGGCCAAGGATGCTCACCAACCTCTGGAATAAGCTGGGATTTATAGGATTCCGTGTAGTTGTGGGGAGGTGCACGTCGGTATTAGAAAAAGAACAGTCGAAAACCTACTCGAAGACCAGAAGGGCAATTGCAGAAGAGGGGAGATTGGCAGATCAGCTGTTGCAGAACATACTTTACAGCCGAGAGACCACCACATTCATTTTGACCGGACTCAAGTACTTGCAGCCACAAACGGATGCATCGAAAGGTTATACAGAGAGGCCATAGAAATTGTGTAACACGCCAGGAATTTTAATAGGAAGGAAGACGTAAAACTGAATAAAATATGGGTTCCGGTTTTGAAGAAGATGTGTACCAGTCTTCCTCCACGAGATGATAATAACAGCGGGCGACGGCAGTCGACAACGGCCACCTGTCGTCGCGTATTCAAAACGAGGCCTACGAGAAAGACAAGCCGCGGCGCGTACGTCACGAAGGTAGTCCTGAACTCGCTCGCTCGCTCAAATCAGCAGGCAAACTACGTTTCTACACCTGTTAAATCGTAACTAGCCGTGTCCGTACAAACGAAAACTCAATCTTCTACTGGTATCCGCTATTATGGAATCTTACTGTTATTAGTCGTATAATGATGGGAAGTCCATGGGCCTACTTGTAATTAGTTACGGCTGTACTGGCGTACAATAAAATAAAATCATGCTAAAATGATTATCAGTTGCATAAGGCACCACTTCCAGCATGTAATGAGTACTGTTAAGCAGATGAGACTAAATGCTATAAACACGCCGTTATACCATTTATATCGGGTACTGTTCCTAAATTAAATTTTGCTGTAGTATTGTTAATCAGCGAGACTTCATAATAGCAGATTCCAGTGGAAGATGCAATTCTAGTTTGCTGCGAGTTAACGGGTTTAGAAACGCGATTTGGCTGCTGAGCTGAGCCAGCGAGCGAGTTCAGGACTACCTTCGTGAAGTACACGTCGCGGCCTGCCTTTCTCGTGTGCCACGATTCAAAACATGTGACATCACGCCACTATGCGGAAGCCGAAGTTTGCTGTAGTCAGTAGCGAGCCAGGGTGTGAATAGAACATTCAACAAAGGGACGATCCCCCCTGAAAATATCCTCCGCAGATGGGGACGAAATGTCGAGTTTTAGAGTGAAATCGACCACGACATATAGGCCCCGTTATTTTATTAATTGTGAGCATTGCTATCGTTGACGCAGTTTCTTAAAATCTTTACTCCGCTGTCTCTCTTTTCATCAAAGGTGTCTTAAAATATGAGATCTATACCACTTGCTTATTTTCAGTAACGAGTGTCCCCCCGCAACGTTATCGTCGATATGGTGCTTCTCCTTTCATTGTTTGTAAAACACTTCACCTTTCCATTTTCCTTAACCTTACATGTAGGGGAGGGTGATGTACCTTAGAACCCTTACCAGACTTCTGCCTCTAGCCAGTCCTGTAATAGAAGTCCAATATATTTTATTATTCAGTTTTAAAATGATAGTATTCACTAAGTGTGTGCTTTTCAGATATTACAAAAATTACGTCTGAAAAGTGATGTTTTCCCAAACGTGAAAGACTCTTCCAAGGTACAACATGGTCATGTTACAATTGAGGAAATCTTGCCAATACTACATTTAATAATCTTTGTGTTACATTTTTACCTACTACGTCCAATAGGAGGATGTAGATGAAGATGAAGATGAAATGGGAGATACAATACTGCGTGAAGAGTTTGACGGAGCACTGAAAAACCTGAGTCAAAACAAGGCCCCGGGAGTAGACAACATTCCATTAGAACTAATGACGGCCTTGGGAGAGCCAGTCATGACAAAGCTGTAACATCTCGTGGACAAGATGTATGAGACAGTCGAAATACCCTCAGACTTCAAGAAGTATATAATAATTCCAATCCCAAAGGAAGCAGGTGTTTACAGATGTGAATATTACCGAACTATCAGTTTAATAAGTCACAGCTGCAAAATACTAACGCGAATTCTTTACAGACGAATGGAAAAACTGATAGAAGCCGACTTCGGGGAAGATCAGTTTGGATTCCGTAGAAACATTGGAACACGTTTCTCTGCCTTGTGATGACTGGGTGTTGTGTGATGTCCTTAGGTTAGTTGGGTTTAAGTAGTTCTAAGTTCTAGGGGACTGATGACCCTAGATGTTAAGTCCCATAGTGCTCAGAGCCATTTGAACCATTGGAACACGTGAGGCTATACTGGCCTTACGACTTTTCTTAGAAGAAAGAATAAGGAAAGGCAAACCTAAGTTTCTAGCATTTTTACACTTAGAGAAAGCTTTTGACAATGTTGACTGGAATACTCTCTTTCAAATTCTAAAGGTGGCAGGGGTAAAATACAGGGAGGAAAAGGCTATTTACAATTTGTACAGAAACCAGATGGTTGTTATAAGAGTGGAGGGGCATGAAAGGGAAGCAGTGGTTGGGATGGGAGTGAAACAGGGTTGTAGCCTCTTCCCAATGTTATTCAATCTGTATACTGAGCAAGCAGTAAAGGAAACAAAAGAAAAATTCGGAGTAGGTATTAAATACCATGGAGAAGAAACAAAAACTTCGAGGTTCGCCGATGACATTGTAATTCTGACAGAGACGGCAAAGGACTTGGAAGAGCAGTTGAATGAAATAGACAGTGTATTGACAGGAGGATGTAAGACGAACATCAACAAAAGCAAAACGAGGATAATGGAATGTAGTCGAATTAAGTCGGGTAATGCTGAGGGAATTAGATTAGGAAATGAGACACTTACAGTAGTAAAGGAGTTTTGCTATTTGGGGAGCAAAATAACTCATGATGGTCGAAGTAGATAGGATATAAAATGTAGACTGGCAATGACAAGGAAAGCGTTTCTGAAGAAAAGAAATTTGTTAACATCAAGTATAGATTTAAGTGTCAGGAAATCGTTTCTGAAAGTATTTGTATGGAGTGTAGCCATTTATGGAAGTGAAAAATGGACGATAAATATTTTGGACAAGAAAAGAATAGAACATTCCGAAATGTGGAACGCTGAAGATTAGATGGGTAGATCACATAACTAATGAGGAGGTATTGAATGGGATTGGGGAGAAGAGAAGTTTGTGGCACAACTTGACAAGAAGGAGGGATCGGTTCGTAGGACATGTTCTGAGGCATCAAGGGATCACCAATTTAGTATTGGAGGGCAGCGTGGAGGGTAAAAATCGTAGAGGGAGACCAAGAGACGAATACACTAAACAGAATCCGAAGGATGTATTCTGCAGTAAGTACTGGGAGATGAAGAAGCTTGCACAGGATAGGGTAGCATGGAGAGCTGCATCAAACCAATCTCAGGACTAATGACCACAACAACAACGTCCAATAGTCATTAAGTGAAATCCAATTAAGAAGTATTATAAAAAAGAAGCTATAAATTAAAAACATTTTAAAATAGAAGCTATTGACAACTTACAAAATTTCCATTTTTAGGACAGGGAAAATTGTTAACGCGTTAATGAAACTCAGTTCATTTGCAAATATCACGTGTTCCATGGTAAAGAGATTTTTCGTTAAAAGAGAAGGTGGTGTTCAGCGGACGAAGTCAGGTTCAACCACCCACACGTTATATTAATAGTTAATAAGCCGGCCGCTGTGGAAGTGTGGTTCTAGACGCTTCAGTCCGGAACGCGCTGCTGCTACGGTAGCAGGTTCGAATCCTGCCTTGGGCATGGATGTGTGTGGTGTCCTTAGATTAGTTAGGATTAAGTAGTTGTATGTCTAGGGGTCTGATGACCTCAGATGTTGAGTCCCACAATGCTTACAGCCATTTGAACCCACTGACTCATTATGCTTAGGCAACAGTCAACTGTGTGATGCTCTGTAGGGTCAGTTATTGAAAGCATAGCACCCAAAAATACCTGCAATAAGGTCAGCTAGTTTGAGAAATTCGTTGCTTACGGTCGCTTCAGCGAGGAGTGCTTTCGTCTCGTTTGACAATGAGCACCAATGAAGAGTGGACTTTACTGTCTTGTAATGTTGACATGCATCTTATTTATATTAATGTGTGGAAGTGCCTGCGGTCATATTGTTCTCAATATTTAATCTGTTGCTAACATCTCTATCGGTTGCTTCCAACATCGGTTTCTTTTTCTTTCAGTGTTACCTGGTTTTAAAGGGCAGAGGGGGAGGAAGGGGGGGGGGTACTTCCTTGTCCAACAGTACGTTAGAGAGTGGCACGCTATGAAAAACCAACACCTCACAACGCTCGTTGTAGGTTTAGTAGAATTGTGCTGAAATCGGAAGGCACATTTGCACTGTAGCAGACACTGGACAGTCATTTGTAACAAATAAATGTATCACGTATAATTCTCAGAAGCTTTCCATGCTTCCATTCATATAAGGATTCTTTTGCAATATAATGTACGCTGCCTGACAAAAAAATAATGAGGCACATAAAACGGAAGGAGGAAACGTATGAAACTTCACGGGTTGATTACTAAATCGTGTGAAATTTACAAAGCATTGGCAGCATGATACCAGTTGCACCCCATCTGGCTTAGATGCAAGCACTGACTTGATTGGGAAGGGCGTCATAATGCCACTGTATTCTCTCCTGAGGTAAGCTGGGGCACAACTGGTGTAACTGGTTCTTGATATCCTAGATGCTGGCAGTTGGACGGAAATGACGTCTGAGCTGGTCGAGCACGTGCCCTACCGGGGGACAGATGAGGGCGTCTTCCTACGGGAGTGCCTCAAAATAGCGCAAACAGTTCACAGACACGTGCCATATACGAACAAGCATTGTTCTGTTGAAAAATGGCACCGCACTACCATCACGTGAGAGGTAACACATGAGTGTGCAGGATATCGGGGCGTCGTCAGAGTTCCCTTAATCACTGTCTGTCGTGATCTGAAGTCATACCGACGGCTGATGCTAGGTGTAAAAGAGCGATGTCTTTCCACAGTGTTGGAATAATGGGGTCTCTTATCGCTGCCATCGTACGTGATCCGAGGTAGAGCAGAACCGAGATTCATCACTGAACCCAATGCGACGGCATTCATCAGTAGTCCACGCTTCCTGTTCACGATACAACTCCAAACGCAGTCATATGTGTTGTGATGTTAACGGCAGGCTATCCGCGGGACGGTATTTCTCTAATCTGCCTGCTGCAGGCCCCCAAGCAGTTGTACGGGATGACACCCAATGTTGCAGTGAGTCCATCACCTGTTGTCAGATGGCACGCGCAGTATGCCTGCCCGCATGTTCCCAGGCTGTCAATCATACGGCCACTATCATTTCTGAGTCCGCCACGAATCTGTACGTTACACGAGTCAGCCAGCCGGAAAAATTTGAAACGCACAATATATCCCGTTTCAAACTCTCTCACGTCCTGATAATGCTGTCTCACACGAGTATGGGGAATTTCCACGCCCTTCAAAGTGCTCACTCGGTATCTGTCAATGTTTACGCCCCTTATACCCTAACAGACCAGGTAACAACATTAAACACGAATAACACCAATGCCCTCAGATGCTGTCACACACAATTGCATGACTACTTACTTACATATCCACCAATAGCGTGCCTTTGCTCTGGTATCCAACTTTATATTTTGACAAGGGAAACTCCCCATCGCACGCGCCCCTCAGATTTAGTGGTAAGATGACCCACTGGATAACCCGTCAGAAACTGAACACAGATTAATCACGAAAACAGGAAAAGACGTACTAAATTGTGAAAAAATAACAATATACGAGGTAAGTCCACAAGGTAAGCTCCGTTTGGTTATATAAAACAAACGTGCATAGATGCAGAAAAAAATATTTATTGTAAAAAAATCTGCAACTCTTAAACTACTTTTCTACATAGCTTCCGAAATTTTGTAGGCATTTGTCATAGCTTGGCACAAGTTTTTGCATGCCTTCTTCATAGAATGTTGCCGCTTGTATATTCAACCATGTGGTAACATGCTCTTTCAGCTCGTCATCATCGTAGAAGTGTTGACCACCAAGGACAGATTTTAGGTATAAAGAGAGATGAAAGTAGCTAGGAGCGAGGTCGAGGCTGAACGCATGATGATCAAACGCGTGCCAGTGGAATTCCTGTAAGAGTTGTTTGGTCACATTCGCCGTGTGAGGTCGGGCATTGACGTGGAAAAAAACACCACCTTCTGACAGTAATCCTCGGCGCTTGTTCTGTATTGCGCCGCGCAATTTCTCAATGGTCTCTCAGTAACCATGTGCATTGGTTGTTTGGCCTCGTGGTAAGAAATCAATCAGCAAAATGCCTTTTCTGTCCCAAAAAACGGTGCACATGACTTTTCGAGGTGTCAGGGTTTGCTTAGGCTTAACCTTCGTTGGGGATGAAGTGTGCGTCTATTCCATTGATTCAGCTTTGTTTCAGGGGTGTCGTACGATACCCGAGTTTCTTCCCCTGTGACTATCCGAGAAAGAAAACCATCGCCTTCTTCATTGACGCGTGTCAAAAACTGAAATGAACTGCCCATCCGTTGTTTTTTGTGTTGTTCAGTAAGAATTCTGGGTACCCAGCATGAGCAAAGTTTTCGAAATTTCAGTTTCTCAGTAAAACTTCATTAATTAGTGATCGTGAGATTTGCGGAACTTCCATAGCAAGGGCACTAAGTGTAAACTTACGGTTGTGCTTAATCTTCTCTTCAATATTGTGATCCAGTTCATCAGTGACCACAGACGGGCGTCCACTTCGTTCTTCATCGTGCACTTGATCATCTCCTTCATTGAACAGTCTGATCCATCTTCTAACCATTGAATCACTCATGGCATTTTGTCCGTAAACCTCGCAGATTTGTCGATGAATTTCCTTTGGTTTAACTTTCTTTTCATTTAGAAAACGAATCACAGATCTGATTTTACACGCCGTGGCATTTTCAATTACGGCTGACCTTATAAAGAAGCACTACAGAGCACACATTGGCAGCAGCGATCAAAAAATGGCGTACATGTCCTCTCCTTGAGTCAGAGTAACTGTCGCGCATGCTCGGATCTGCGATCGTAGCGCTGCCGCGGATAGAAATAGAAACGGAACTTACTTTGTGGACGACCCTCGTAGAAACAGTGGTTCCAAAAAGTGCAATAAAGAGCAGCCTGAATCAGCAACGGCGTCGTGGGTAAGCGGTCATGGTGTTGGATTTCCAAGAAAAAGAGCCATCTGCAAAACTCCCTCGTGTCACTTTTTTTTTTTTTTTTTACAACATTATGAACTGTCCGTCCAGTCCTTGAAATCTTTGTTCTCTTTCTGTAGTCTTGGCAGTTGTCATACTATACATTGATTACAGAATATGATTTGTGTGGCAAGAATATGGTGTTACCGTCATGAGTAAATGTGATAAATAGTGAGGGCAGGCGAGATGCCATATACACGTCTCACAGAAATGAAAACAAGAAATAAACGGATGTGAAGAATGTTATAAGTAAGGAATTCAAGAGTCAAGACTTCCAAAACGGAACGCAACAACAAAAACGTTAACAATATGTGTTATGACACAGCACAGAGCAACTGTATGATTGTGTAACTGTTGCGTTCATTTGTTGCAGCTTGTGTGGCAAACAGATAAGTTTTCATCAATTCCTCGGGAGTGATCATATTCAAATTCTTACAAACATTGCAGAGAGCAAGCATCTAACCTTCTGACCGAACACGCTGAGCTACTGTGCCAGCTAACCATTTAACCCTCACGCCATTTCCCTTGCCTCCTGTTCTATATGCCACTTCTTGTTCTTGGACCGTTCACTGTTTCTATTTCTTTCTTTTTTTGTCACAGTGCAATACACCTTATTCCTGTTTTCATGCTTAATCTGTGTTCCGCTTTTGACGGGTTGTCCAGTGGACCCTCTAATTACCAAATCTACAGTAGGGGGTACAATAGGGAGTGCTCCATTTTTTTATCAGACAGTGTGTATGAAAGTCTTGACAAAACAACTTCGAATATCCTAGAAAATTTTTAAATTTCTATAATTATTAAACGAAATGAGGGTTTCCAACCAGATTCGAGTCTTCTTTGGTTATAAGGAATGTTAAAAAATGGACAATTCTAGACTCTTTTGTCATAGTTCTTGAATTTAAGCAACAGTGATTTGTAATTCAGGAAAAAGATCGACACAGCGCAGTATGTTGTGCTGCTGAGCTGACTGCTTACTCTTAACCTCATCAGGCACTTTTAAAGGTCTATAAATTTGTTCAATAAATTGTAACATAATACTGTCAACTGGAACTTTCAGCTGAGGGATCAAAAGGAGGCCTCAGTGAAACGATCCTAGAACTTCAGTTATAATGATACGTATGAAGATATACATGTATATTTATCTTTCAATACAACCTTTTTAAGTTATCTACTCGTTGCAATTGAACGTAGCGAGATGTTTGAAATAACAGTACTGAAAAAGGTAATCCAAAAGCTGCAGACCCACCCTTCGTCGTACTACTTTAGCGAAACATTACATTTTTAATTAAAAACGTAGATGTGAGGAAATATACTTGAAAAGCAGTTTGAAGGTCGGAAAATCAAGAGACTGTCAATCATGATAATACTTTAAAGCAAAGCCTTAATTATATTGTTAATCGACATAATTAACACGTTATTGAAATTCACAGATGTGTCTTCCGCCTTGTGTCCTACGAAAGTTCTATAAAAATAACCTTGGCATAAAATTGGGACAACTACCACAACCAGTAAAATTACAGGTTTACGACGGCCAATCAACAGACTTTTTTAGTGAAACTATGGAAAAATGCTGTTTCATGGTGCCTTCACAGGAATGGAAGAAGTTATTAAATTCTGATTTTTATGATATTCCGTACATCTTACCTTAAGTCGACATTGTTCGAACGTATCTCCCAATGAAACTTTCTGCCAGATTACAACTGTGCGGCGTACCGAGACTCCGACTCGTGATCTTTACCTTCCACGGGGGAAGTGCTCTGCCGGCCGAGCTTCGTTCGCACGAGACGGATCATCAACACTACGTGACTTCTCTTCGCGTGGAGCCCACTGAAGAAAGTGAGTTTATGAGATACCATACATGACAAAAAATTTAGAATATATTATCAGAATTGATATACTGGCAATGATAGTAGAATTTATTAATGGCCAATGCAAAATTCATAACATAACATGATAATGTTTCCACACTGCTGAGAAATCAAAGAAGAATAAATGTGTCGCCCAACCATTTCAAAAACATCAACATTTGTTTGCTGCAAAATATTCCTTGTTGTTGTTGTTGTCTTCAGTCCTGAGACTGGTTTGATGCAGCTCTCCATGCTACTCTATTCTGTGCAAGCTGCTTCATCTCCCAGTACCTACTGCAACCTACATCCTTCTGAATCTGCTTAGTGTACTCATCCCTCGGGCTCCCTCTACGATTTTTACCCTCCACGCTGCCCTCCAATGCTAAATTTGTGATCCCTTGATGCCTCAAAACATGTCCTACCAACCGATCCCTTCTTCTAGTCAAGTTGTGCCACAAACTTCTCTTCTCCCCAATCCTATTCAATACCTCCTCATTAGTTACGTGATCTATCCACCTTATCTTCAGTATTCTTCTGTAGCACCACATTTCGAAAGCTTCTATTCTCTTCTTGTCCAAACTATTTATCGTCCATGTTTCACTTCCATTCATGGCTACACTCCAAACAAATACTTTCAGAAACGACTTCCTGATACATAAATCTATATTCGATGTTAACAAATTTCTCTTCTTCAGAAACGCTTTCCTTGCCATTGCCAGTCTACATTTTATATCCTCTCTACTTCGACCATCATCAGTTATTTTACTTCCTAAATAGCAAAACTCCTTTACTACTTTAAGTGTCTCATTTCCTAATCTAATTCCCTCAGCATTACCCGATTTAATTTGACTACATTCCATTATCCTCGTTTTGCTTTTGTTGATGTTCATCTTATATCCTCTTTTCAAGACACTGTCCATTCCGTTCAACTGCTCTTCCAAGTCCTTTGCCGTCTCTGACAGAATTACAATGTCATCGGCGAACCTCAAAGTTCTTACTTCGTCTCCATGAACTTTAATACCTACTCCAAATTTTTCTTTTGGTTCCTTTACTGTTTGCTGAAGATACAGATTGAATAACATCGGGGAGAGGCTACAACCCTGTCTCACTCCTTTCCCAACCACTGCTTCCCTTTCATGCCCCTCGACTCTTATGTCTGCCATCTGGTTTCTGTACAAATTGTAAATAGCATTTCGCTCCCTGTATTTTACCCCTGCCACCTTTAGAATTTGAAATAGAGTATTCCAGTCAACATTGTCAAAAGCTTCCTCTAAGTCTACAAATGCTAGAAACGTAGGTTTGCCTTTTCTTAATCTTTCTTCTAAGATAAGTCATAAGGTCAGTATTGCCTCACGTGTTCCAACATTTCGACGGAATCCAAACTGATCCTCCCGGAGGTCCGCATCTACCAGTTTTTTCATTCGTCTGTAAAGAATTTGCGTTAGTATTTTGCAGCCGTGGCTTATTAAACTGATAGTTCGGTAATTTTCACATCTGTCAGCACCTGCTTCCTTTGGGACTGGAATTATCCTATCAAATATTCCTATACAAGAGCAATTGTTTTATTTTTTGATTCTATACGGCTGACTTGAAAGAACTCATGAATTTTGTTAAACTTACGTACATTTGTTATTTACATGGAAACAATAAATTGTGTGCATAATAAAAGTAACCTGCGAATAAATTAATATGACTTTAGTTACTGGATGTAAGCCCACCTGTTACACAAACACAGCTTTTTTTTTTCTTTTCAAGTAGACGCACATACGTTTCAGCATCTTTTTGCCATCGTCGGTGGGTTTTATTTGTCCAGGTCTGTAAAATATGAATATGTTTTAAATGATAATTAATCTAAGAAAACTGGACATAACGCAGTTTTAGTTCGTTGTTATCGGAATCTGATTATGAATAATATGGCATTGTTTGAGGAGCTCGTTTTGTTTGATGTGTGATATTTCAGCATATTGGCTGTATTTATACTGATCCACATGCCTAGTCTCTCATCACTCAGATAACGGAATTTTTTCATATTGTAATTGCAGTCATTATTCTTAATTACGTAAGACTACATGACGTATTTTACGAGGAGATTGATGTCTTCAGTTGTCAGCATTAAGTTACATTGTATATTTTTGTTGTGTTTGTGAAAGATTTTGCTGGAGTGTGATTGTATGTACGCTTGTACTAAGGAACCGAAACAGAGCTCACTGGCCTTTGGACGGCAACAGTTGCGGTGTAAGCAAATTTAGCTGTAGTTACTAATATGTCTCGAAGAAGAAAACCAGACGTAACATACTACCCTGAAAACTCATCTAAGTGGTCTCTGTCTAGGAAGTAAGTCTCCAGTGTGCCGCTTGACTTGGAAGTAGCTAGCTCGAATTCCGGTGGCGAGAAAGTTTCCATCACTAGTGTTTGGCCAGCAAGGGGAGGAGAGGTGGTCGACTGCAGTCCCTATCTCTAGACTGTAAGGCAATCTCCTGGCTTAAATCAAAACATCTTCACACTGTCCGCTTCCTTAGATGAATGGCCAAGTCGTCTCACTGCCATGCAGCGGGCCTGGGTTCGATTCCTGGCCGGATCTGGGATTTTTCTCAGCTCGGCTACTGGGTGTTGTGTTGCTCTCATTATCATTTCATCGCCCACTGTGGCTTTAACTGAAACGATTGCGACTTGGCGGCTAACTTCCCCAGATGGGGATTCCGCCATCAATGTCATATGATCATTTCATCTTCACATTGCCTTTTGGAGTGATCCGTGGTGATCCGCCCGTCCGATGGGTACTATCCGCAGCTGAGAAGAATGTGCAGAGTTAGAGTGCGCTTTCGAGGTGGATGACGTGGTCTAGGCAGAATAGTATCTGCTGTAGTTAAATCATTTTCCTGAATGCAGTCACGTCAACCTTATAACTGTGACTGACTTGAAGAGACTTGATCCATGTCAGCACATGATATCATCTAACCTCTTCAGTACACTAGTACTTCCGAGATAATTTCGGTCCAGTTCTCCATGTGTATATGGTATTGATATTGCCACTGCGTACGCAACTGCTGAAATATGTTTGTTTCTCACGATACGTGTGCTTTTTATTTAGTTAAAACATAGCCAATGGTGGAATTTTTCGTTTATTTACTGCTTTTAACGTGGATGTCATGTCTGCATCCAGATTTCACTACAATTTTTCGCCTTTGGCCGCCTTGCCATTGGAAGTGTGTATTCGTCATCCCCATACTGGCGTATCACCAGGCGTGATGGTATGGTGTGCCATTTGTTACACGTCTCGGTCACCTCTTGTTCGCATTGACGGCACTTTGAATAGCGGTCGTTACATTTCAGTTGTGTTACCACCCGTGGCGCTACCCTTCATTCGATCCGTGCGAAACCCTACATTTCAGCAGGATAATGCCGAACGCATGTTGCAGGTCCTGTACGGGCCTTTCTGGTTACAGAAAATGCTCGACTGCTGCCCTGGCCAGCACATTTTTCAGATCTCTCACCAATTGAAAACGTCTGGTCAATGGTGGCCGAGCAACTGGCTCATCACAATACGCCAGTCACTACTCTTGATGAACTGTGGTACCGTGTCGAAGCTGCATGGACTGCTGTACCCGTACACGCCATCCAAGCTCTGTTTGACTCAATGCCTAGGTGTATCAAGGCTGTTATTACGGCCAGAGGTGGTTTTTCTGGATACTGATTTCTCAGGATCTATGCACCGAAATTGCGTGAAAATGTAATCACATGTCATTTCTAGTATAATATATTTGCCCAATGAATACCCGTTTATCATCAGCATTTTTTCTTGGTGTAGCAGTTTTAATGGCCAGTAGTGTATATCGACCCTTTTGAATCACTGGGAACGCTGCATGGAGCCATTCCCGGTGGTGTTTATTTTCTACAAAGTGTATTAAGATCAAATGGAATGCCATAGCAGGCCTTTGTGGCCGAGCGGTTCTAGGCGCTTCAGTCCGGAACCGCGCTGCTGCTACGGTTTGCAGATTCAAATCCTGCCTCGGGCATCGATGTGTTTGATGTCCTTAGGTTTAAGTAGTTCTAAGTAAAGGGGGCTGATGACCTCAGATGTTGAGTCCCACAGTGCTTAGAGCAATCTGAACCATTTTGATTGCACATATGAGTTAGTAATAACGTTAAGGTAAGAACGCGTATGGACAGAATCAGTGTACATTTGTGCACACTGTTCTACAGTGCTAGAGGGGAAACTGATTATTAGACACCCTCTACTGCAGCTGTAACATTCTTCCGAAAAGCGCTTTTAACTTTCAGTATACAGACTTCTCTTCCCAGGACTTCCTGTCCAGTACTATTATGTGAGTAGACTAAGTAATTTCATTGAATTGGTGTTTATATATTGGGGCTACCTTTAGTTTACTAAACGAGTACGTGTTTGGAATTGTTAAGTGAGCTACGATGTAAAAAATGGTAAACATCTGGTGCTGATAGCTGTCTACCACACTCAAGAGCTAATACCAAGTATAACGTGCTGTCAACATGTATTTGACAACGTCAATTTCTTTGTCTGCACTATCACTGGCTGGAATACTTTTCACAGCAGGAGGGCTATAAAATGCATCACTCCTGCCTTAGGTTTTCCAACATCTGGAGAGGTGCAGAGGCTTAAACTGTGGATTTTGGAAACAGAAATAGATCATTTACATGTTATGGAACTGCAGGTATTTCAACATAAGTCAAGCAATGCAATTTATTAGATTACTGATATAGAATTAACCCCTTTGCATCAGATGTATTACACGCACCTTGGAAGTTTCAGCGCGGCTTTGTGGTGAAGTGGTTCCCCTCACTGCAGCCCTCACTACAAGTGATTGGAAATGGAGGAGATTTATGCAGACTACTAGTAATACAGTCAATAGTGAGAGAAGTTCAATAACTTCCAGTGACAACAACACAACTATACGGCTTTACAGTACACCGACAACAACAAACAGCAGCAAAGTGCCACATTTACCAATGCAGTACCTTTCCTGCCAACACTACAAAGGTCACTTACATCGCACTTACAAATTATATATTAGTCACTGTTTATAAAAACATGTTATACGTAAAAGCTCACTTAACAAAAGAAAATAACTATTCATTTAATAAACTGAAAGTAACTCCACAATATAAAAACTAGCGCAGTGCAGTTGTTCTGTGTTCTTACATTAAGAGGACCGGACAGGAAATGCTGGCAATACATTCTGTCTGCAAACTGAAAAGTGATCAACACTCATGGCGAGGGAGGTTACCTTTCTCGGAAGAACCATACAACTTCGTACAGGATGGCTAAGACTGTATTTATCCTCTAGCACTATAGCAAATTGTGCAGAACTTTACGTTGAGCCTGTCCACATACTTTTCTTGCGTCAATATTATTCATAATTCGTATTTGTATTCCATACAGCGTTAATACACTTTGGGGACAATAACATACATCCTTACACGTCTATTCACTGCGTTTCCAGTAATTCATAAGGCGCGCTGTGGAGAGCGTCGATATAACATCTGTGCAGCAGCCTGTAGTTGCCTCTTGTGACGTAGTGAGGCACGTAGAGAGGCAACACACGTGCTCGCTCTTCAGTTTGCAGACCTATGAAGGAGGAAAATCCCTGACCACATTTCGGCGACCTAGGTTCTCTCGCGCCCTACCTTCCAACCCCGCCACATTCCGTCCTGTTACACACCCTGAACACAATTTACTCTTTACTAAGGATCTATTGAACTTAGACTTTGTACACACATGTAATATCTGTTTTTAACCAACTTCTTTAACAATAAACATTAATTTTATTCCATTGAAACACTATTTTTAATAATCTGCTCTTTTTCCATCCCCTACAATGCAGAAACTATTGCTCCTAGAAAAAATAATGAACAGCACAATTTATGGGAAATTTAACGTAGTTTAATTTTGTGATGGCAACATTTGTACCAACGCCGCTGTTGTTATTCAAGAGAAGCATTAAATAGTGATCCTAATATGCACCCCCCCCTCACTCCACCCCCGCCTCTCCCATTCCCCACGCTCACAGCCCACCGGTGGGGATTTTTGGAATGATTTTCAACACACTCCCTGCTGCCACTATACAAAAATCTGCGACTTTAAAACTTTTCCCCTAATTTTCCTTCATTGACTGGACTACAACGACAAGCCTCTTGAGTAGTTGCGACTTCTTCCGGGACAGGGACGGTGCTTAAAGCTGGGCAGCTACTTTGGTGCTTTTCGAGAACAGTATGCTATACTCTGCAACCGCTCTTCCCCCTCTTCCTTTCCCGATATCACCTTTAACAAGAACATCAACAGCAACAACACACACACTATCGTATGCACGCACTCATTCCATTCTTCTACACGAGACAGGCACACTTACGGTCGTGAGTGAGGCGAGTCCTTCAGTGCTATCTCTTTATAAACAGTGCACAGTTGTTTGTATGGCACTATCTCGTCTAAATACTGTGCTGAGTTGTATCATTTGAGACTGGCCTGTCTCTAGACGTTACGAAATCTCTGTAATTGAAGAATGGACGGTTGCCCAAGTGATTAGACAGAGAAATCCTTTTTCTAATCTTTATTTCAGTTATGTCACATATTACGTAAGCTTGGAAAGCACGATAATAGGTAGTCGTCGAACGTGGCAGTGGAGTCATTTGAGGTCATGCCAGTTTAGGCATTTTTTACGGTTCCGTATCTCAATCGGTAAAAACGGAATCCGTTCAGGATTGTCTGTCTGTGAGTCCGGCTGTCTCACTGTTAAGATACCTACCCTCTTCTCTTAAACGTGTAGTGGTTTTAAGTTGAAACATGTCCGATACTATGGTATAATCTACAATTCAGTGACGATGTAAAACACTCAAGCTTCTATGTCAATGCAATCAAAAGACACGCCTTTTTTTAACGCTTGTAAACTCACTCACCAAAACCAATACCGTAGTTCCTGTTGACCTAAAATCACGAAATTTGGCAAGAAGCAAGGTTTCACAGCTCAAATAAAAGAAACAAAACAGAAAATTGTTAATTTGTAATTACATCACAAAAAGATACTAGTATGGCATTACGAACTTATGCTGCATTCTTAATGTGTCAAAAATCTCAGGAACTACTGTAGGGATTTGTATTGCTTTTCAGTGACAGGTAGAGTTATTCACGACAAAGGTTTGTGTGGATAATTTACAAACGTTTCGTGATAATTGGCTGGGCTAAGACGAAGTGGAGTCCCAGGCTGCCGTGGAAACGATGCACTTGCCGCCTAGCGGTGATAGGAGTGAGCCCGCCTGGCAAGCGTGCCACGTCAGCGCTAGCACCGCAAGTGTTTTACAAACTGCTGATTCTACGTACAAACGTCCGATGATACGCTACACCTACGAAACGTACAGCACCTGTTAACGTTTCGCAGTAAAGTGTTACTAGTAGCTGATGCAGAACTGCACTTCCATTGTTTTGGACGAGGTTCCGATATTCCATAAAATAACCGTTGAAGCACTCCACAGAACAGATCGACATTTGCGTAAAAATAGGTCTTTGGCCGCCTGTACCCTTCTCTTCTCTTAAGACTGCCGTCAAATCTTACCTGTAATGGCAACAGGATGAGGGCAGACGATGTCACCACATCTGCAATTGCCAGTTAGTATAGCATATGAATATAACTCTAAAATCAATCAAATAAATGAAAAATTGCATCTGCGAATGCGAAATTACGAAAAAAAATTAAACATACCATTGAAGCTTGTCTGAAGCCTTTGAAGTACTGGGACCGATTTCTTATCAGTATCGATATCGATAACGGGAAAAATAGTCGGGACTCTCGACTGACGGGATGGATGAACTATCTGTATACATAATTAAGTTTATATGGAACTAGTACGAGTCCTCCTTAAACATCCTGCGTCACCTACGTTATACAGGATGAGACCGAATTCCCAAATTACAACATTTAAACCTGTGTTCTCAGATAATTTATGAGTATTTTGGCATAAGGGGCGCGTGGTTTCCGGTGGATAGTTACAGAACAGTAATATAATTATGATTTATTCTGTTTGTTACCCCAACAACATCGTATTCTGTGCAAATATTTTCATTGTAGTGAAAAACCTTGTAATACGGAATTAGCAAAATAGAGTAATGCTACCTCCTCAGACAGTGTCAAAGTTCTGACGTGTGGTAGCCATCTCTGTGTGAAAACCCCAGTACACCACCATCGTTCAGCCATAACGAGATGCATTCCGGCCAACCCTTCATAATGAAACCTGTCCATACTGCTGTGTATTACTATTAAGGCGGCCGGCTGCGGGGACCGAGCGGTTCTAGGCGCTTCAGTTTGGAACCACGCTGCTGCTGCGGTCGCAGGTTCGAATCCTGGCTCGGGCATGGATGGGTGTTATGTCCTTAGGTTAGTTCGGTTTAAATAGTTCTAAGTCTAGGGGACTGATGCATGGGTGTACCCAGCGAGGGGCACGGGAGGGGGGGGGGGGGCAGCTGCCCCTACCCCCCAATACATATTCGCAGTTTTCACTAGTTTACTGTTTTATTTAATAAGAAATGCTGCATGTTTTCTCGGATTGTACAAGTGCGTTGTTGTATTTAAAAAGTTTATTAAAAGCAGTTTTCCACTGGTTTACTGTTTTATTTAATAAGAAGTGCTGTATGTTGTCTCAAGTCCTTGTTTCCTGATACTAGTATGACCTGCCCCCCCCCCCCTTCTCCCCTCCCAGTTCAGATCCTGGGTACGCCCTTGACTGATGACCTCAGATGTTAAGTCCCGTAGTGCTTAGAGCCATTTGAACCATTTGAACTAGTAAGGCACAACTAATACAGCTGGTGGAAAACAAACCCGAGCACTACTGAATGCGAGCTTGAGAGCGCATAGTGAATTGGAAATTACTGGTTGACAACAGTAAGTACCGTTCGTGAATGGAACACGTCTGTTTCGAAACAAGAAGCAAAGTGCCTACTGTTGTCTTTCGAATTGTTGCGCACGTAGGTTCAAGGATACGATGATAAATGGCCGTAAGAAATCAAACGAAATGTAATTACTCAGTAACGAGTAACGATACACCACCGGTAATAAGCATGAGCTCCGTCCACGAGCTCTGACGGGCACTTCGGTACCGACCGACCACCGTGTCACCGCCTGCCTATGGAGTCATTGGAGGCGGTATGGAGGGGCGTAGGGTCAGCACGACGCTCTCCTGTCCGTTGTCGGTTTTCTTCACCTGGATAGACCATATGTGCCTCATACAATAATACTCAGAAAAAGTTCCTGAACACCTTCCGAAATTTTGTCGGAGCAGTAGGAGGGGTAGGAATAAGCGAAGAAGATTTTCAGAATTTGGATATGCAGGTAGAGATTTAGCAGTCAGTAGTAGAATTGTGTAAATACTTCAGAAACAGCACTGAGATTGTTCCTCAGTCTGGCGCCGATTTCAAAGAAAGTGCTCTGTGGCTAATGAAACGAGCGTCAGCTGGACATGAAGCACGAACACCGCCTCGACCGAGCATAACTCATTTAACTACTCGTTGACTTCGTAAGGGAGATCTGTCATCAATGGACCGTCGGTATTGCTTCTCTGTTGAACGGTATCCTCACAAGCGGGCCAAGTCGATAAGGAGGAGGATGAAATGGGCCGTGAATACGAATTCCAGCAGAAACGGGTTACGTCAAATTGAAGAGGAGGCTCAGCGCTGGATTATTGTTTGCCGGAACTGTGATCGGGATGGCGAATAATTTGGAAAGTTGGGGTAGGGTGCTGTGGAAAGTTTCACTCGAAAACTCTGTTAGCGGGATGGCTGCGAGCAGGGAAAGCGACCTGCGTGGGGCGCAAGACCTGATAAGAGAGTCTGGCATGTGATGGAGGCTGGCTGTGAGGCGGATCGGCAGCAGTCATCAAAAGTACAAACAAAAGGATCTCACATGATGCAAGGACGTGGAGGGACGATATAGGCCTTATCGATGAGTTTTCACCTGTTGTTCCGGAATGCTTACTGATTTATTTAAGCAAACCGGACAAAAAGATTGTCACCCATAGAACACATCACGCTACTACCTCGTAACACCGCCTCAAGCCTTGAGATGGCCTGAGCTCGGCGAGGAAGAGACTTGACAAGTTCCTTCACGTTTGGCACCTACAGCTGACGCCATTTATCAGTGGTCCTGCAGAGCTACACGTCATGCAAACAGATGAGGACACTAGTGTGTGCAGCAGGCGAAATGTAGAGGAGTGAAAGAGGTATTGCAGTGTAGCAGGCGAGCAAAGGGATTAGACAAGGCACGAGCATGGATACGAAAATATAAGATGGTTTATTTTACAAACACAGCAGCGTGAAACGTACAAACAGTAGCTTCAGCGGTAGAAAGAAGTTCGAAGATTTTTTAGAGTAATTGCAGACACTATTGTGCATGCCAACTAGCTCTGCAGATGACGAAGAAATTGAAGAAATGTATGATCAAATAAAAGAAATTATTCAGATAGTGAAAGGTGACGAAAATTTAATAGTCATGGGTGACTGGAATTCGGTAGTAGGAAAAGGGAGAGAAGGAAACGTAGTAGGTGAACATGGACTGGGGCAAAGAAATGAAACAGGAAACCGCCTGGTAGAATTTTGCACAGAGCACAACTTAATCATAGGTAACACTTGGTTCAAGAATCATAAAAGAAGGCTGTATACGTGGAAGAAGCCTGGAGATACTCACAGGTTTCAGATAGATTATATAATGGTACGACAGAGATTTAGGAACCAGGTTTTAAATTGTAAGACATTTCCAGGGGCAGATGTGGACTCTGACCACAATCTGTTGGTTATGACCTGTAGATTAAAACTGAAGAAACTGCAAAAAGGTGGGAATTTAAGGAGATGGGACCTGGATAAACTAAAAGAACCAGAGGTTGTACGGAGTTTCAAGGAGAGCATAAGGGAGCAATTGACAGGAATGGGGGAAAGAAATACAATAGAAGAAGAATGGGTAGCTTTGAGGGATAAAGTAGTGAAGGCAGCGAGGATCAAGTAGGTAAAAAGACGAGGGCTAGTAGAAATCCTTGGGTAACAGAAGAAATATTGCATTTAATTGATAAAAGGAGAAAACATAAAAATGCAGGAAATGAAGCTGGCAAAAAGGAATACAAACGTCTCAAAAATGACATCGACAGGAAGTGCAAAATGGCTAAGCAGGGATGGCTAGAGGACAAATGTAAGGATGTAGAGGCTTATCTAACTAGGGGTAAAATAGATACTGCCTACAGGAATATTAAAGAGACCTTTGGAGAAAAGAGGACCACTTGTATGAATATTAAGAGCTCAGATGGAAACCCAGTTCTAACCAAAGAAGGGAAAGCAGAAAGGTGGAAGGAGTATATAGAGGGTCTATACAAGGGCGATGTACTTGAGGACAATATTATGGAAATGGAAGAGGATGTCGATGAAGATGAAATGGGAGATACGATACTGCGTGAAGAGTTTGACAGAGCACTGAAAGACCTGAGTCGAAACAACGCCCCTGGAGTAGACAACATTCCATTGGAACTACTGACGGTCTTGGGAGAGCCAGTCCTGACAAAACTCTACCATCTGGTGAGCAAGATGTATGAGACAGGCGAAATACCCTCAGACTTCAAGAAGAATGTAATAATTCCAATCCCAAAGAAAGCAGGTGTTGACAGATGTGAAAATTACCGAACTATCAGTTTAATAAGTCACAGCTGCTAAATACTAACGCGAGTTCTTTACAGACGAATGGAAAAACTAGTAGAAGCCGACCTCGGGGAAGATCAGTTTGGATTCCGTAGAAATGTTGGAACACGTGAGGCAATACTGACCCTACGACTTATCTTAGAAGCTAGATTAAGGAAGGGCAAACCTACGTTTCTAGCATTTGTAGACTTAGAGAAAGCTTTTGACAATGTTGACTGGAATACTCTCTTTCAAATTCTGAAGGTGGCAGGGGTAAAATACAGGGAGCGAAAGGTTATTTACAATTGGTATAGAAACCAGATGGCAGTTATAAGAGTCGAGGGACATGAAAGGGAAGCAGTGGTTGGGAAAGGAGTGAGACAGGGCTGTAGTCTATCCCCGATGTTATTCAATCTGTATATTGAGCAAGCAGTGAAGGAAACAAAAGAAAAATTCGGAGTAGGTATTAAAGCCCATGGAGAAGAAATAAAAACTTTGAGGTTCGCCGATGACATCGTAATTCTGTCAGAGACAGCAAAGGACTTGCAAGAGCAGTTGAACGGAATGGATAGTGTCTTGAAAGGAGGATATAAGATGACCATCAACAAAAGCAAAACGAGGATAATGGAATGTAGTCGAATTAAGTCGGGTGATGCTGAGGGAATTAGATTAGGAAGTGAGACACTTAAAGTAGTAACGGAGTTTTGTTATTTGGGGAGCAAAATAACTGATGATGGTCGAAGTAGAGAGGATATAAAATGTAGACTGGCAATGCCAAGGAAAGCGTTTCTCAAGAGGAAAAATTTTTTTACATCGAGTACAGATTTAAGTGTCAGGAAGTCATTTCTGAAAGTATTTGTATGGAGTGTAGCCATGTATGGAAGTGATAAATAGTTTGGACAAGAAGAGAATAGAAGCTTTCGAAATGTGGTGCTACAGAAGAATGCTGAAGATTAGATGGGTAGATCACATAACTAATGAGGAAGTACTGAATAGGATTGGGGAGAAGACAAGTTTGTGGCACAACTTGACCAGAAGAAGGGATCGGTTGGTAGGACATGTTCTGAGGCATCAAGGGATCACCAATTTAGTATTGGAGGGCAGCGTGGAGGGTAAAAATCGTAGAGGGAGACCAAGAGATGACTACACTAAGTAGATTCAGAAGGATGTAGGTTGCAGTAGGTACTGGGAGATGAAGAAGCTTGCACGGGATAGAGTATCATGGAGAGCTGCATCAAACCAGTTTCAGGTCTGAAGACAACAACAAACAACATTGTGCATTACAAATAATACAGTTCATCATTTGACTTAATGCAATGGATCTTTCATTGTCACTATTCCCACACAGAAAACATATTTAGAAAATGCTCCACCATGAATTTTCAGTAGTTTCAATCCCAATGGCATTGTCAGCTGATTCACTTTCATCTTTACTGGCAGAAGCTGTAATGCTTTCATCACTATGGCTCTGTACCACATTCCACATTTGTGATCATCTCCAGCACTTGGTTAAGTATATCTTCACTGGAAGTATACTGCTCTTCAGTTTTATTTACGTGCTCATAGCCTTCGTCTTCAGTCTTCTTTTGCTATCGAAGCAATGTGTTCATATGTAAGTGTTATAACGCGTCCATTCTGAATGCCACATTACGTTCAGAAACGCCATTCTTGATTCTTGCACATATCTGCTCTACAGGATTCAATTATGGGGGGTATGGCGGGAGTCACAACACATTATGACCATGTTCGGTTAAAATATTGCCTATTTTATAAGTGATGTGGCCTGATTCATTTTAATCAATGAACTCAATTAGAGTCTCCACATGTCTCTGTGGGAAAAAAATAATTTTTTCTGTTAGACAGAAGATCACTTCGCTCATCGTGGAATTTGATGTTGGAGCATTAGTCAGTTGATTATGGAAAGGGACGTTATCTACAATGAGAGCAGTATGAGATAGCATATTAGTTATTAAATTCCTCTTGAGTCTTTTTTCATAACTTGAGAAATCTGTGTCGTTGTGCTAATACGCTGTTTCTTGGCCGCATTTAAGCCATACATAAGCACTTGTACAAAACTGCTTTCCCCACTGACACAGATAATGAAAATTCTGGTTTCTTTCGAAACAGGTTGCAGCAGATCCTGTAGTGAATTGTCACTCCACACGTGCAATGGTGCGCGACAAGTGTGAACATACAGCGTGATTCAGCTGCCCCTATCGATCCGTTTTGTGCAACCCGTTATCCAGAGAGGCAACAAAATGGTTCAAATGACTCTGAGCACTATGGGACTTAACATTGAGGTCATCAGTACCCTAGAACTTAGAACTACTTAAACCTACCTAACCTAGGGACATCACACACATTCATGCCCGAGGCAGGATTCGAACCTGCGACCGTAGCAGTCGCGTGGTTCCGGACTGCAGCGCCTAGAACCGCTCGGCACCCACGGCCAGCAGACAGGCAACAGCCACATTAAGAGACACACGTTCCCCCTCAGATCTTTGAACGCTGTTAGGAAACGGAATCATTCCGTAAAATAATACAAGTGAGGATTGGCGATGTGTTATACAGTATGTTATACAGTACTTTTAGACCAAGATACTCCTATACCTTGTTTCTGACACACTTATCCTAGTGACCTCAATCTTTCTTCGTGTATTTAGCGGTGTAGCCATATGGTTTTGTATGTCTTTGTAAGTTTATTCCGTTTATAGTACTTAATCTTCCGTAAATGGTTCAGAAACGTTGCCTTCAAAATGTGTTTCGCCATCGGAAACAACGAAATTAACGAGAGAGATGAAGATGGTGGACATGGAGATAACAACTTCCCCTCATATACTGCGGAAACAAAAGTCATGGGACAGCCATATGCATGTATACAGATGCCGGTAGTATCGCGTACACAAGGTATGAAGGAGGAGTGCAATGGAGGAGCTGTCGTTTGTACTCTGGTGATTCGTGTGAAAACTCTTCTGACGTGATTATGGCCGCAAGACTGAAATTAACAGACTTTGAATTCCGAATAGTAGTTGGAAGTAGGCGCATGGAACTTTCATTTCGGAAATCATTAGAGAGTTCAATATTCAGAGACCCACAGTGTCAAGAGTGTGCCGAGAATACCACATTTCAGGTGCTACACCTCACCACTGACAACGCAATGGCCTACAGCGTTCACTTAACGACCGAGAGCAGAGGCTTTTGGGTAGAAATGGTTCAAATGGCTCTGAGCACTATGGGACTCAACTGCTGTGGTCATCAGTCCCCTAGAACTTAGAATTACTTAAACCTAACTAAACTAAGGACATCACACACATCCATGCCCCAGGCAGGATTCGAACCTGCGACCGTAGCAATCGCACGGTTCCGGACTGCGCGCCTAGAACCGCGAGACCACCGCGGCCGGCTTTTGGGTAGAGTTGTCATTGCTAACAGACAAGCAACAGTGCATGAAGTAACTGCAGGAATAAATGTGGGACGTACGACGAAAGTACCCACTAGGACAGTGTGGCGAAATTTGTCGTTAATGGTGTATAGCAGCAGATGGCGTACGTTTGTGCCTTTGCTAACAACACATCACCCCTCCTTGTTTCATGAACAGATCGCGTGACACTAGACGACTGAAAAACCGTGGTCTGGTCAGATGAATGCCAATCTGAGTTGGTAAGAGCAGGTGGTAGGGTTCGAGTGTGGCGCAGAGCCCACGAAGCTATGGACTCTTAAGTTGTTAACGAGGCACTGTGCATTCTGTGGCCTGTGTTTTCATGGAAGGAACTGGGTCCTCTGGTCCAGCCGAACCGGTCACTGAATGGAGACATTTATATTCAGCTACTTGGAGACCGTTTGCAGCCACTTATGGACTTAAGTTTTCCAAATAAGTTTGCAGTTTTTATGGGTGACCATGAACAATGCCACCGGGTCACAATTGTTCGCGACTGGTTTGAAGAACATTCTGGGCAGTTGGAGTGAATGATTTGGCCACCTGTCAAACATGTTTGTGACTTAATCGAGAAATCAGTTCGTTCACATAATCCTGCACGGGTGACATTTTCGCAATTACCGCTGGCTATAGAGGCAGCATGGCTCGATAATTCTGCAGGGAACTTCCAGCGACTGGTCCACGCCACTCGGCGTTGTGCACTACACCAGGCCAGAGGATGTCCCACACGATGTTAGCTGGTATCACATAACTTTTGTCGTCTCAGTGTGTAACTCAGTGAAAAGATTAATGTATAGGGTGATGCAACTATCCTTACCGATGATGTTTTATACAACCTCACATGGCAGAACAATGTTGCTGCCCATTTCGCTCTGGAGATGTGAAGCACATTGGCAAAGTATAGCAGATTAACTGGTAAAGTATATGGCAACACCTTAGACGTATTGTACAAATTTTGTTTATGGAACTGGTTTAGCATATTAACGCAGCGCGTTGAATTTACACTACTGGCCATTAAAATTGCTACACCACGAAGATGACGTGCTACAGACGCGAAATTTGACCGACAGGGAGAAGATGCTCTGATATGCAAATGATTAGCTTTTCAGAGAATTCACACAAGGCTGGCGCCTGTGGCGACACCTACAACGTGGTGACATGACGAAAGTTTCCAACCGATTTCTCATCCACAAACAGCAGCTGACCGGCGTTGCCTGGTGAAACGTTGTTGTGATGCCTCGACTTTGATAGAGGTTGGATTGTAGCTATAGCGATTGCGGCTTATCGTATCGCGCCATTGCTGCTCGTGTTGGTCCAGATCCAATGACTGTTAGCACCATATGGAATCGGTGGCTTCAGGAGGGTAATACGGAACGCCGTGCTGGATCCCAACGGCCTCGTATCACTAGCAGTCGAGATGACAGGCATTTTATCTGCATGGCTGTAACGTGCAGCCACGTCTCGATCCCTGAGTCAACAGATGGGAAAGTTTGCAAGACAAAAACCATCTGCACGAACAGTTCGACATTTGCAGCAGCATGGACTATCAGCTCGGAGACCATGGCTGCGGTTGACCTTGACGCTGCATCACAGACAGGAGCGCCTGCTATGATGTACTCAACGACCAACCTAGGTGCACGATTGGCAGGCCATCATTTTTTTGTTTATAGCATCATGATGGTCGCATCCGTGTTTGGCGACATCGTGGTGAACGTACATTGGAAGCGTGTATTCGTCACCACCATACTGGCGTATTCCCCCGTGTGTTGGTATGGGGTGCCATTGGTTACACGTCTCGGCCACCTCATGTTGGCATTGACGGCACTTTAAACAGCGGACGTTACATTTAACATGTGTTACGACCCGTGGCTCTACTCTTCATTCGATTCCTGTGAAACCCTACATTTCAGGAGGATAATGCACGACCGCATGTTGCAGGTCCTGTACAGGTCTTTCTGCATACAGAAAATGTTCGACTGCTGCCCTGGCCAGCACATTCACCAGATCTCTAACCAATTGAAAACGTCTGGTCAATGGTGGCCGAGTAACTGGCTCGTACAATACGCCAGTTACTACTTTTGATGAACTGTGGTATCGTGTTGAAGCTACATGGGCAGCTGTACCTGTACACGTCATCCAAGCTCTGGTTTACTCAATGGCCAGGCGTATCAAGGCCGTTATTACCGCCAGAGATAGTTGTTCTGGGTACTGACTTCTCAGGTTCTATGCACCCAAACTGCGTGAAAATGTAATCACATGTCAGTTCTAGTATAATACACTCCTGGATATGGAAAAAAGAACACATTGACACCGGTGTGTCAGACCCACCATACTTGCTCCGGACACTGCGAGAGGGCTGTACAAGCAATGATCACACGCACGGCACATCGGAATCACCAGGAACCGCGGTGTTGGCCGTCGAATGGCGCTAGCTGCGCAGCATTTGTGCACCACCGCCGTCAGTGTCAGCCAGTTTGCCGTGGCATACGGAGCTCCATCGCAGTCTTGAACACTGGTAGCATGCCGCGACAGCGTGGACGTGAACCGTATGTGCAGTTGACGGACTTTGAGCGAGGGCGTATAGTGGGCATGCGGGAGGCCGGGTGGACGTACCGCCGAATTGCTCAACACATGGGGCGTGAGGTCTCCACAGTACATCGATGTTGTCGCGATGTGGTCGGCGGAAGGTGCACGTGCCCATCGACCTGGCACCGGACCGCAGCGACGCACGGATGCACGCCAAGACCGTAGGATCCTACTCAGTGCCGTAGGGGACCGCACCGCCACTTCCCAGCAAATTAGGAACACTGGTGCTCCTGGGTTATCGGCGAGGACCATTCGCAACCGTCTCCATGAAGCTGGGCTACGGTCCCGCACACCGTTAGGCCGTCTTCCGACCACTCCCCAACATCGTGCAGCCCGCCTCCAGTGGTGTCGCGACAGGCGTGAATGGAGGGACGAATCGAGACGTGTCGTCTTCAGCGATGAGAGTCGCTTCTGCCTTGGTGCCAATGATGGTCGTATGCGTGTTTGGCGCCGTGCAGGTGAGCGCCACAATCAGGACTGCATTCGACCGAGGCACACAGGGCCAACACCCGGCATCATGGGGTGGGGAGCGATCTCCTACACTGGCCGTACACCTCTGGTGATCGTCGAAGGGACACTGAATAGTGCACGGTACATCCAAACCGTCATCGAACCCATCGTTCCACCATTCCTAGACCGGCAAGGGAACTTGCTGTTCCAACAGGACAATGCACGTCCTCATGTATCCCGTGCCACCCAACGTGCGCTAGAAGGTGTAAGTCAACTACCCTGGCCAGCAAGATCTCCGGATCTGTCCCCCATTGAGCATGTTTGAGACTGGACGAAGCGTCGTCTCACGTGGTCTGCACGTCCAGCACGAACGCTGGTCCAACTGAGGCGCCAGGTGTAAATGGCATGGCAAGCCGTTCCACAGGACTACAACCAGCATCTCTACGATCGTCTCCATGGGAGAATAGCAGCCTGCATTGCTGCGGAAGGTGGATATACACTGTACTAGTGCCGACATTGTGCATGCTCTGTTGCCTGTATCTATGTGCCTGTGGTTCTGTCAGTGTGATCATGTGATGTATCTGACCCCAGGAATGTGTCAATAAAGTTTCCCCTTCCTGGGACAATGAATTCACGGTGTTCTTATTTCAATTTCCAGGAGTTTATATTTATCCAATGAATGCCCGTTTATCGTCTCCATTTCTTCTTGGTATAGCAATGTTAATGGCCAGTAGTGTATCTTTTCATTGTGTTATATATGGGACAGTTGTTACTTCCAGACTGCCTGTTTTAATATTTTCTGCTTATTTCGTTGTTTCTGGTCGTGAAACACACTTTATAAGGCTGCTTTCCTTAACCATTTATGAAAGATTAAGAACTGTAGACAAAATAAACGCACACAGACATCCCAGACCAGATTGACTACTCCGCTAATTACACAGAGAATGACAAGTTACACTCGCATAAGAATTTGAGTAGTAAGATATCTCTTGGTCCAAACAAACTGTGTAACTTGTGGCTAGCCCTCATTTGTATTTTTACAGTACGATTTCATTTGCTGATAGTCACCGAAAACTCTGGGGGGGGGGGGGGGGGGGGGGAAGGTATATATAGATTACGTGGGTTGCATCAAATGGATCGGTAGGGACAGTTGAATCATCTTGTATGTCTCGTCCATACAGACAACTGGAGGATATTCACGTCTGTACTAGCGGATACTTTCTGCATCTTACTACTTTGTTCCTATAGAGATTTTTCCTTATTTGCCGTCTTCTTCCACCTCAGTAACACAGTACGAAGAATTTCACGAACGTGTTTAGACATCTTCAACGTTTATTGCACGCTGTTACTTTTTGTGAATTTCGTCTAATGTTCCATAAAAAGTTCTCAGTTAACTTGCCGCGTCAAATTTGGATAAAATCCCAAGCTTTCGATGACTGCCTCCGTCATCTTCGTCAGGGGTAAAACTGACTATCGTGGACCAGTGAGGCTTCCGCTTTTATAAGCAGTGGATG
Source organism: Schistocerca gregaria (assembly GCF_023897955.1). Classification (NCBI taxonomy): domain Eukaryota; kingdom Metazoa; phylum Arthropoda; class Insecta; order Orthoptera; family Acrididae; genus Schistocerca; species Schistocerca gregaria. The sequence continues at coordinate 814,697,140 of NC_064920.1, read as the reverse complement.
GCTTCTCATTGCCTGGATGACGTCACGGTGAAAAAAGCGCGTACCGCGGTGGCGCCCTCTATATCCATAGATTTTGTTTGCGCGCTTTATCCAGCGTTGCTTGCAGTGCCATCCATCGCAACAGGTGGAGAACTGCGAGGAATGAATGAGGTCACCCTCTGTGCTCTTTCTTTATCAATTGCGCGCTTCCATGCATTGTTGAGTGCATAAGCGGAGTCTGCTGAAATTATTTTCACAGAGTCTAATTTCAACTGCTTCCCTGACGACAGAGTCCCAATAGTTAGAAGCGGGAGCAAGTAGTCTTGTTTCATCAAATAAAATCTGATGTTTATTTAACAAACTGTGCTCAGCGACCGCTGATTTTTGTAGCTACCGGTATTTCATATGACGCTGATGTTCCACACAGCGATCGGCAACAGTTCTTACAGACTGGCCCACATAATTTTTGCCACACTCTCAAGGAATACTGTAAATTCCCGGTACCCTCAGGCGAAGATTACCTTTCACGGGTCGCAACATTTGATTAGTCTTCCTGCGTGGCCGGAAGACTGGTCTGATTCCCTGCCGGCTCAGGACTCTGCCGATCTTGCTGGTCGCTGCACAGCAGAATGGCAGTCGCGTGATGTGTTGGTCCTCTTGGTCTATTTGAACAGCGTCCTTCCTAGGTTTCTTCGTCAGAGTAGATCTGTTATCACGATCGGAATATTCATTTTTTCTGAATACCGTCGTTAGATGGTAAATCTCGGAGCCGAATTAGTCCTTGCTCTGTGTACCAAGGTGTTCAGCATAGCTCTCTTCTGAGCTGGGTGGTGAAAACTACGCGCGTTTGGATGTAAATCTGTATGCGTCGGTTTTCTGTACATAGAATGTCCGAGACATCTATCTCATTTTCGCTCCACCAGCACGTCTAAGAACGGTAACTTCCTATCCTTCTCCACCTCCTCTGTAAATCGTATGTTCTGATGTGCACCGTTCAAATGATCAACAATCTGCTGCAGTGCCTTATTGCCATGTGGTCAGATTACAAATGTATCGTCAATATTGCCTGAAAAAGCAGGATGGACGTAAGGGAGCACCGTTCAACGCTCGTTCTTCGAAATCCTCCATGAAGAAATTAGCTATGGCTGATGACAGTGGCGAACCCATGGCTGTTCCGTCAGTCATTTCATAATATTTTCCACCATACAAAAAATTGGTGGTCGTCAAAGTGTGTCGAAATAACTTCAGTGTTTCGGGAGAGAAATGAGCAGCTAACAGTTTTAACGTATCTTCCAGTGGTACCTTTGTAAACAAAGAGACTACATCTAGGTTGATCATGATGTCATTCGGACCTATCATCATCAGCTTTATGATGTCAACAAACAGTTTTGAGTTATTAATATGATGGCTACAGTGGCCGACTATAGGTGGTAATAATTTGTTGAAGTCTTTTGCCAACCGATATGTAGGAGACCCAGTAGCACTAACAATAGGTCTCAACGGGACCCCATCCTTATGGACTTTGGGTAGACTATATAACCTGGGTGGCCTTGGTCCTCTTGGTCGTAGATGCTTGACTAGTTCTTCTGGGAGGCCAGAGTTCTTCAGTAGCTCCACTGTCTTCCTACTAAGTGCTGCTGTGGGATCCCGTTTACGAATCCGGTAACTTCCAATAATAGGGCCACTTTCTTATGATAATCTAAGGTTGGTCTTCTTTTATCTGCAATGTAGAAATTACTCACTACGTCCGAATGACTTGCTCATTAAAAAAGTCTCAACTAGCCTTCCCAGATCTTCTGGACCTTTCCTTATGAAATGATGAAAATGTTGAGGATTCCACTTCCTGGACTCTGCAGTTCCTTCTTAATTCGCCGAACGGAAGTAAACGAAATACCAGTTGCTGCGGTCATACCTTTCAATGTGGATTTTAGTTTAAATGGAGCATCTAGCACAGCTGTTTCCTTCATGAACTGGTAGACGTTTGAGAACACTTCTCGTGTTTGACCATGCAGACCTCTCTCTGTCTTTTAACTTGCTTTGTATTGCTGCAGCTTCAACTTCAAACGTGTTATAGAGAATTTGTACATGAGCTCTCCAAAGCTGGCGATTGACTGAGTGGGATCCACCCCGTATCTTGTTTACCGTGTTCACACGTCTATACGTGTATACGTGGAAGAACCCTGGAGATACTAAAAGGTATCAGATAGATTATATAATGGTAAGACAGAGATTTAGGAACCAGGTTTTAAGTTGTAAGACATTTCCAGGGGCAGATGTGGACTCTGACCACAATCTATTGGTTATGACCTGTAGATTAAAACTGAAGAAACTGCAAAAATGTGAGAAATTAAAGAGATGGGACCTGGATAAACTGAAAGAACCAGAGGTTGTACAGAGTTTCAGAGAGAGCATAAGGGAACAATTGACAGGAATAGGGGAAAGAAATACAGTAGAAGAAGAATGGGTAGCTCTGAGGGATGTAGTAGTGAAGGCAGCAGAGGATAAAGTAGGTACAAAGACGAGGGCTGCTAGAAATCCTTGGGTAACAGAAGAAATATTGAATTTAATTGATGAAAGGAGAAAATATAAAAATGCAGTAAATGAAGCAGGCAAAAAGGAATACAAACGTCTCAAAAATGAGATCGACAGGAAGTGCAAAATGGCTAAACAGGGATGGCTAGAGGACAAATGTAAGGATGTAGAAGCTTATCTCACTAGGGGTAAGATAGATACTGCCTACAGGAAAATTAAAGAGACCTTTGGAGAGAAGAGAACCACGTGTATGAATATCAAGAGCTCAGATGGCAGCCCAGTTCTAAGCAAAGAAGGGAAGGCAGAAAGGTGGAAGGAGTATATAGAAGGTTTATACAAGGGCGATGTACTTGAGGACAATATTATGGAAATAGAAGAGGATGTAGATGAAGACGAAATGGGAGATACAATACTGCGTGAAGAGTTTGACAGAGCACTGAAAGACCTGAGTCGAAACAAGGCCCCCGGAGTAGACAACATTCCATTAGAACTACTGACGGCCTTGGGAGAGCCAGTCATGACAAAACTCTACCAGCTGGTGAGCAAGATGTATGAGACAGGCGAAATACCCTCAGACTTCAAGAAGAATATAATAATTCCAATCCCAAAGAAAGCAGGTGCTGACAGATGTGAAAATTACCGAACTATCAGTTTAATAAGCCACGGCTGCAAAATACTAACGCGAATTCTTTACAGACGAATGGAAAAACTGGTAGATGCAGACCTCGGGGAGGATCAGTTTGGATTCCGTCGAAATGTTGGAACACGTGAGGCAATACTGACCTTACGACTTATCTTAGAAGAAAGATTAAGAAAAGGCAAACCTACATTTCTAGCATTTGTAGACTTAGAGAAAGCTTTTGACAATGTTGACTGGAATACTCTTTTTCAAATTCTAAAGGTGGCAGGGGTACAATACAGGGAGCGAAAGGCTATTTATAATTTGTACAGAAACCAGATGGCAGTAATAAGAGTCGAGGGGCATGAAAGGGAAGCAGTGGTTGGGAAGGGAGTCAGACAGGGTTGTAGCCTCTCCCCAATGTTATTCAATCTGTATATTGAGCAAGCAGTAAAGGAAACAAAAGAAAAATTTGGAGTAGGTATTAAAATTCATGGAGACGAAGTAAAAACTTTGAGGTTCGCCGATGACATTGTAATTCTGTCAGAGACGGCAAAGGACTTGGAAGAGCAGTTGAGCGGAATGGACAGTGTCTTGAAAGGAGGATATAAGATGAACATTAACAAAATCAAAACGAGGATAATGGAATGTAGTCAAATTAAATCGGGTGATGCTGAGGGAATTAGATTAGGAAATGAGACACTTAAAGTAGTAAAGGAGTTTTGCTATTTAGGAAGTAAAATAACTGATGATGGTCGAAGTAGAGAGGATATAAAATGTAGACTGGCAATGGCAAGGAAAGCGTTTCTGAAGAAGAGAAATTTGTTAACATCAAATATAGATTTATGTATCAGGAAGTCGTTTCTGAAAGTATTTGTTTGGAGTGTAGCCATGTATGGAAGTGAAACATGGACGATAACTAGTTTGGACAAGAAGAGAATAGAAGCTTTCGAAATGTGGTGCTACAGAAGAATACTGAAGATAAGGTGGATAGATCACGTAACTAATGAGGAGGTATTGAATAGGATTGGGGAGAAGAGAAGTTTGTGGCACAACTTGACTAGAAGAAGGGATCGGTTGGTAGGACATGTTTTGAGGCATCAAGGGATCACAAATTTAGCATTGGAGGGCAGCGTGGAGGGTAAAAATCGTAGAGGGAGACCGAGAGATCAGTACACTAAGCAGATTCAGAAGGATGTAGGTTGCAGTAGGTACTGGGAGATGAAGCAGCTTTCACAGGATAGAGTAGCATGGAGAGCTGCATCAAACCAGTCTCAGGACTGAAGACAACAACAACAACACGTCTATTTGCATGAACTGTATCAGACTGCGAGTGTACTGACTTACTGACTTCTACATTTCACCCGCTGTTGTACTCAATCACGGACCTTTTTTATTGGTTGAGATCGTGCTCGAAAAGGGCGGGGGGGGGGGGGGGAGGGGGGGCGTGGAGGTGGGGGGGGTCCTTGAGTGTACGCCAAACCACTATGAGTGCAGTCCTGTATACACAATTGCTGTTATCTTGGAAAGCGGCCGTGTGCAAAGCATATTCATCACGAATCTTGGTCGCTGGGAATGTTGAAATGCCGCGCGGGATTAGCCGAGTGGTCTCAGGCGCTACAGTCATGGACTGTGCGGCTGGTCCCGGCGGACGTTCGAGTCCTCCCTCGGGCATGGGTGTGTGTGTTTTTCCTTAGAATAATTTAAGATAAGTAGTGTGTAAGCTCAGGGACTGATGACCTTAGCAGTTAAGTCCCATAAAATTTCACACATATTTGAATTTTTTTTGAATGTTCAAATAAACATTCTGATTGATGTCCAGAATAACCTGAATGAGTGGTTTCGTGTAGTGGTCCGGAAAACACATCCAAAACATGAGAGAGACATCTCCAGACTAAACTACGCCGTTCATAAATAACGGGTTTTGAGCTGTCGGTTTGCACCCTACGCCTTTCTTCATTAAAAAAAGGATAAATGTCAACTTGGCGCACCACGCTATATGCCTAGAATCAACTTCTGTTCGGTTTCTGTGTTTTTGGGCACATTTAAGACGTGAAGCTTCGTATGCCACTAGAAGCAACGATCTTTTGAGAAACCCTGTACAACAACTACCCATTTCATGCAGTTCCATTCCCGACCTTTGCTCGAAAACTGAATGCACCTGCATTACCGACAGCAGCATTTCCTGCCGATTTTGATATCGAGCGTCATTGACAAGCTGTGATTCTCTTCTCCGGTCCCTGCCGGCTATGATCTATTTACTACCAGTCTTCTTACGTCGTGATACACGTCAATAAATGATACACCGTTCCTTGTAGCCACGATGTGCAGTACGCAGCGACACAACAAGAAATCAGGTAACTTCATGCATTGCGTGGTTCAAAATGGTTCAAATGGCTCTGAGCACTATGGGATTTAACTTCTGAGGTCATCAGTCCCCTAGAACTTAGAACTAATTGCACCTAACTAACCTAAGGACATCACACACATCCATGCTCGAACGTGCGACCGTAGCGGTCGCGCGGTTCCAAGACTGTAGCGCGTAGAACCGCTCGGCCACTCTGGCCGGCCATTGTGTGGTCATGAGTACCTCCAAATACACTATCTCTTTTCTGCCAATTTGTAACGTTTCCACACTGACTCATTTCTGTCTGCTGAGTTCATAAAACAGATTGGCACGGCACACTATTTCACTGCCATAACTTAAAAATGGTTCAAATGGCTCTGAGCACTATGGGACTCAACTGCTGAGGTCATCAGTCCCCTAGAACTTAGAACTACTTCAACCTGACTAACCTAAGGACATCACACACATCCATGCCCGAGGCAGGATTCGAACCTGCGACCGTAGCAGTCGCACGGTTCCGGACTGCGCGCCTAGAACCGCGAGACCACCGCGACCGGCTGCCATAACTTAAGTCAGCATTGGACGGTCACATGGGCAGATGTTACCAGTTCTGCACCACCCACAGTGCTCCAAGGCACCAGCGTTCTCATTCAAAGGGTGCTTCATATTTTGACCCGTATAGTTATTTATTATTCGTGCCTGATTTGCATTACATCTATCCAATATCTGGAAGCATTGACGACTTTGTGATTTCATATCGGCAGGTCCCCATTCATACTGGGCTGTTTCGTTTTTGTTTTGGGCGTTCTGTGGTTCTACAAATGAGTTTATGGTGTCTTCTGCTCTTGCGTTCTGGATTCACCTTGCCATTTTACCTTCAGTTCCGAAATCAGTTCAGAGTTTTCCATGAAGGAAAAGGTAGGTGGTAGCTCGTTGATTGTTCTTCCGTCGGTGGGAAGAGTTTTCATTTAATTTTTATTCTCCTTTTTGTAGTCTTTCACCACCTTCATTTACTTCCGGAAATGTCCTTGGCATGAATCTACCATGAAGGGAAACTAGGCTGTGGCTACGACATTTCACCGCAATTACCTTTGTTCCAAGAGTTGCAGCAAGAGACGTCAGAGACTTTTGGTGTTTTTGGAAAATGGGAGAAAGAAGAAACGAATAATGTCTCTAATACTATTTATTAAATGCCATACGTCAATCTTATACAACAAATAAATGATGATTTTTTTGTTTTGTTAACTTCATTTTATAGGATGTGTAACTGTGGTTACATATCATACTCGGCAAAAATATAAAGAAGATGAAATTAAGAAACCCGATCATAGGGAAAATGTATCTACATTATTGATATACCAACAGTATGTATATAGTGTATGAATATCGATATCATTTGCACAAAATAACGATGTTTCCGAAGTCCAGATTTATCGTTGCTATCTCTATTTATATACAAGTGCTACCTTTCTCGTGGGTACGTGGACTGGCTTTGTGATTACGACGTCGCAGTGAAATACTGCAGACTGTTTTCTGACATCGTCTAGTTACCCTGACTGGAGACTCTATTAGTTCTTTGAAGAATTTCAAACGAATTATGACTTTTATTCATTCAAAAAGAAACTTTAATTCGATAGAGCTTGTACTCTCACTTTAATGACTTCGATACCCAGCGAGATATTCGTATTTCTTAATTATACGTCCTTAGAACATCGGACGCCGTGCAGAAGGAGAATTTTCGTTCCTGCTTAACAAGACTGTTGACAGAAGGACGGCCTTGTTTTCTCTTACCTAATCTTTTAGACAGCCGATAACTTTAATTAGGAGCTTCAGTCAAGTCTTATTTTAGATTCCAGAGAAGAGAAAAGGCAATATTTCCAATCTCTGTGTAACTCACGGGAGATATCCACACAATTATCGTCTTATGATACAAACCTTCATGCCCTATGAAGTTCTGAGCCACGCACTATGCTTCAAACTGTGTCACTTAAAAAGAAATCTATGTGCTAGTAGATTATTTCATAGGCTGGTTATTCTCGTAATGTGCATCAATATATTATCTATGATCAACATGCGAGTATTTTTGTTGATTAATTGTCTATAATCCTTTTAATAATATGTGGAGTTATTATTTGCTTAATGTAGTTACTTGCTATACGATGGTGTGGCAGTGTTATGTATCCATATACAGGGTGTCGAAAAGGACTCCCTGATTTCAAAATTAAATATTTCGAAAACAAATATCGATAGAGGAATGCAGTAAACGGTATGTTTATAGTGAAAGCTGTAAGAAGTTTATACAGCAATTTGAAATAACAGTTACAAAAGGTGCTAACAGATGGCGCTGTAATCGCCATACGTAATCCCTAGTATAAATAGTGATCCGAAAGCCAGAGCGATCAGTTCCACTATTGAAACGTGAAAGGAGATTAGCGTACCGAAGGAAGAGTTTAAAAACATGTACTCCATTGAACAACGCGTTTTTCTGGTGCTAGTGTACCACAGGTTAGAAGAGAGTCCTACGGCAACAAGGTGAAATTTTCAAGCACGATTTAATGTTCCAAAAGGACCCGATGCGAAAACCATTCGAACGCTCTTCGCAAAATTTCAACGAACAGGCAGCGTAACTGATGATCTAGTGGGGCATGTTGGCCGCAAGCAAACCGCAGTTACGCCTGAAAATATCGCCACAATTTCTGGAATTATTCAGCGAAATACAATGTCATCCGTCCGTAGAATTGCATCTGAGACTGGTTTGAAGCGTTCCAGCACGCAGAAAATACTGAGAAAGAGCCTACAAATGTTTCCATTCAAAATTTAAACGCACCAGGCCATACCCGTACGAGCTGTGTAACTAAAGGTTGCCTTTGCTAATCAGATGCTCACAATGATTGTTAGTGAAGGATTTGATGTTGGCTGCATCTGGTTTATAGATGAAGCACACTTCCACCTCAATGGATACGTGAATAAGCAGAACTGGTGATTTTGAGGCTCCGAAAAGCCATATTGGTGTGAAGCAAAACCCTTGTATTCTTCTAAAGTTACTGTGTGGGCTGCAGTATGCAGCAGAGGCATAATTGGCCCTTTTTCCATTCGAGAAACGGTCACTGGTGCACCTTAAGTTGCAATTATGCAACAATTTGTCGCCACACAGCAAGCGGTAGAGGATCGACCAGGTACTGAATGGTTTATGCAAGATAGAGCCCGACCACATCGGACCGAACAAGTGTTTCGCTTTCTTGAGGAATACTTCGGGAAATCGAGTCATTGCTTTGGAATATCTCAAATTTACAGGTGCAGGCATGGATTGGCCTCCATATTCGCCGGATTTGACTCCCTGTGACTTTTTTTGTGGGGCACACTGAAAGACATGGTCTACCATAAGCATCCCGCCACGCTGGACAAGCTTGAATCGGTGATCTCTGTGGCATGTGAATCCATTTCGGTTGATACACTACGAAATGTGATGGCGAATTTCATTTTTCGTTTGCGCCACCTCTGTAGTGCCAATGGTGAACATTTTGAAAATATTGTGATGTGATTGTTTGCAAAGATTGTTTACATACTTATGTATGCTGATATGAGCTGTTCAGCGTACAGCGCCATCTGTTAGCAGCTTTTGTAACTATTATTTGAAACTGCTGTATAAACTTCTTACAGCTTTCACAAAAAACATACCGTTTATTGCATTCCTCTATCGAACTTTGTTTTCGAGATATTTAATTTTGAAATCAGAGGGCCCTTTTCTGGACACCCTGAACGGTTTTTTAATCAGTCTTATGCCGCTATCCTCGTAGGAGTACAACGCCTTTGGATGGAACTCAAGAACCGACTCGCATATACTCCTTGAACATACCGCCAGTATCAGCTCAGTATATTATTGTGATAAAGTGACGTAATCAGAAAACTTACCACAAGTCCATCGTCTAACGCTGTGACTAAGTCGTCTGTTTGCCAGAGGACACTTGTTTGAGTCCTCCCTCCCTGTACGTTCAGGGCTGTAATGGCAATAGCGAGGTTCGCTTCTCTGCCTGACTGTCCACATTTACCTTCGCTGTAGTTTATCTAGACTGATGGGCCAAAGCATAATGATCACCTACCCAGCAGCTGATTCGTCCGTCCTTGGAACGAAATATATCACTGATTCTGTGTATCAGGCATCCGGCAGCTGTTGGTAGGTTTGTGCAGGTATGTGAAATTTGATGTCACGCTAACTTCATGTTATTTGCGTAAATAAAGGGGCGCTGATTTGTGTACGTGGAGATGGAACCCGATAATTACCCATGTGGCCCAAATGGCTCTGAGCACTATAGGGCTTAACTTCTAAGGTCATCAGTCACCTAGAACTACTTAAACCTAACTAACATTAGAACATCACACACATCCTTGTCCGAGGCAGGATTTGAACATGCGACTGTAGCGGTCGCTCGGTTCCAGACTGCAGCACCTAAAACTGCTCGACCACTTCGGCCGGCTAACCAGATGGGTTACATAGGATTTACATCAGCTGAATTTGGTCGACGAGACATAAACATTAGTTCACTATATTGCTCCTCAAACCACTGTAGCACGGTCCTGGCTCCGAGACACGGACAATTTTACTGCTGAAAAATGACTCCACCATCGGGGAGGACATCAAGCATGTCATCATCAAGACATCAAGCAGGTGGTTTGCAGGTAACAAAAATGTGATTCACCTGAAGAGCCTACTCGTTTCCATTTGTCGACGATCGAATCCCGATTGTCCTGTGCCCATTGCCATCCTAACTGACGATGTCGTTGGGTTAACATGTGAACACGTAGGGGTGGTCTGGAGCGCACCTCCATGTTCAACGATGTACGATGAACGGTGTACTCCGAAACACTTGTGTGTGCTCCAGCATTGTGCTCTCTCGTCAGAGATGCCACAGATCACCATTTATCTTACTTTACAGAGAAGAGAAACCTCCATGCTCCAAGTTCTGTGAAGAGTCGTGAACATCGAACCATTTAGCGCCTACTGGTAGTTTCACTGTCCTTCTACCTTTTTCCGTAGATGCTCATGACAGTAGCACGTCAAAATGAGACCTGGTTCGCCATTTTAGAGATACTCCTTCACATGATACGCGTAATAATGATATGTCCTTTATGAAAGTCACTTATTTCAATAGATTTCTCCATTTACATCCCATATCTCCGCTAGGGTGATTTCCCGTCGGTGCCTGCTCCGCTTACATAGTTTTGTTGCTGCGCCACGTGGGCGCATTGCCACCAGGCGGCTTCCAACGTCGCATTGGGCAGTAGTCACAATGTTTTGGCTTATCAATGTATATCCCTTTAGGCAAACTCAGCGATGGTTTCTTTGAAATGACCCTGACTGATTTTCTGTTTCAGGGTTGCCTAACCAGAGCTATTATGCCCACTCTGGTGGCCCCACATTTGTATGACCACGTCATAAACAAATTCCTAGACTTAGCCTTCCTACTTTAAAATCGCAGATGGTCTGGCGTGAGTCGATTATAAACAGAGATATGGAATTGCATAATGGTCATTTGCGGGGAAATTCGACATTTTAATATCAATTTAATAATATGAAAGCTGTCTGTTATATACGTCTTTCATGTCCTGTATCAAGGTGGGAGTTGCGAATCAGTAGCATGACTCCACATTTTCGTCTGCTAGAAAAGTCTTGTCTTTGGCTGAGCAGTGAAGAATAATGCCTTCAAGATGTACTTTTTGCATGTTAACCAATCCGGTTGTTTGCCACAGAGTTTTAAGTTCGAATAGGTCCGTGTGGTCTCTCAACCTCTTCCTGTGATCACCACCTGGAGCTATTAACATCGTTCTGCCGGCTGACGACGTCTTGAGTTCAGGTATTTATGATGTTAGAAGGATGGAGACATTGATTCCTGAAGCATTAGCAAAGGGGACAGCAGCACGTGTTTCTGGGAGGGACGGAGGGAGGGAGGAGACATAAGACTCGCGCCAGCTCCAAATTTATTTATTTAAGTTTTTTAAGCAGTTGTGTGCGCATCTGATAATGGCAACGAGGTCGCTTTCCGAAATATTGTCGCCGTAGGACTCTTGACATCCGACTGTTCACCTGCGAACTATATTCTCTTCGAATTCCAAAAAAGTTGAAGAATCACATCATCTTAGTTTTTACCTGCTAATTGTCCGTTAGAGGACATTTATATCTGTTGTTCCTGAATTTTCGCATCTATTTTTTATTAATATCTGAAAATAAATTACAAGCTATAAGGAATTATTTTCAAAATCACGATCTTTTATGCTTATTTGCAAAAAAAAAAAAGTGGTTCAAATGGCTCTGAGCACTATGGGACTTAACTTCCGAGGTCATCAGTCCCCTAGTACTTAGAACTACTTAAACCTAACTAACCTAAGGACATCACACACATCCATGCCCGAGACAGGATTCGAACCTGCGATCGTAGCGGTCGCACGGTTCCAGACTGTAGCGCCTAGAACCGCTCGCCCACTCCGGCCGGCCACTTATTTGCATCTCTAATCAATTATCCATCATTCACACTGATGGCAGGTGGGAGCAAAGCATATTTAACATAAACATCCATCAGCAGATTTAATGATTCTAATAACTTCCTTCACCAGTCATATTATTTTGCGATTTTCTGCACAATTTTCAGGCAAATGAGGTGAATGCAAGGCATAGTGAACTTCGAGACTTGTGTGTAGCAGCCGTGAATACTTCGAGATTTTCATCTCAGAGGTGCCATTTTCTTTACGAAAGGTGTTAACACGTGCACCGTACAATTACATCTGCACACTGGCGAAGGGTAGGATAAGAACAGCTGAAAACCTTGTTCATAATTTTTCTTCATTTACTTCGTGTTTAGGGACCGTTTCATTCCTCCATGACTTCAGGGCATTACTCCTGGAGTCATAATTTTCTACTCACTCAGGTTAAATTCTAACATGTAGGAACGCTTTGAGATTTAAATCCACTATAAATAAATTTACAGTTTAAGCATAACAGTGACAGGCAACTGTCAGTATACGTAACTACAGCTTCACAATCAATGAAGTCGTAGCAATGGCCTGAAACTTAATTAATCCACAGAGAATTGCGAAAAGCTTCGTCATTCAATACTTTAAATATCGTTAGATGACTAAAATGATCTTGAAGAGAATGTCCGCACCATTCACGATTCAGTTTGTTGCTTTTAAGAAGTGTGCGGGTGAATCGTTTCTTATATTCGTGTATCGTCGGCCGCGGTGGCCGTGCGGTTCTGGCGCTGCAGTCCGGAACCGCGGGGCTGCTACGGTCGCAGGTTCAAATCCTGCCTCGGGCATGGGTGTGTGTGATGTCCTTAGGTTAGTTAGGTTTAAGTAGTTCTAAGTGCTAGGGGACTGATGACCTAAGATGTTGAGTCCCATAGTGCTCGGAGCCATTTGAACCATTTGAACCATTCGTGTATCTGAATTGTTGCTGATGGTGCTTATTGCTACAATTTGACTATTTTGGCTGTACTTTGCCGTTTAATTTTATGTAAATAGCAGTAGATAATAGCCTTGCTGACCGAAACCGGCGATGGTTTTAAATAAACAGAAAATTGCCTATGGTGTGGACATTGTCTTCAAAACCATTACCACAGTTGCGGAATTGACACCAAGATGTTCCACGTGCTGGACATGAAATTTATCCCATTTTTCTGTTTCATTAACTATTTTTAGCCAATATATTTTCTTACATTAGAAGCATCATGAGCATTATCAGTGCACCGATGATTCTCTTCCCTTTTGTTACAACAAGAGACACGGCACGTGTCCGCATGTCTAGACAAACCAAGAGTCGACTGAGGAAACGAGAAGTACGTCTGGCTATCTGGATGCCAAGGCAGACTGCTTTGGGCAGACCAAGAAAGATCGTTTGTAAGGCGCTGTATGTTCAATTGAGATTAACTGTTCCAAGAATTATTGTTTTTATAAGAAGTTGGAATCAGGTGCTTGGTAATAGAATAAAATAACAGAAAAGCAACTGGAATCACTCAAGAGAGGAAAGTCCACTGGACCTGACGGGATACCTATTCGATTCTTCACAGAGTAGGCGAAAGAACTTGGCCCTCTTCTAACAGCCGTGTACCGCAAGTCTCTAGAGAAACGGAAGGTTCCAAATGATTGGAAAGGAGCACAGGTAGGCCCAAGTCTTCAAGAGGGGGCGTCGAGCAGATGCGCAAAACTATAGACCTATATCTCTGACGTCGATCTGTTGTAGAATTTTAGAACATGTTTTTTGCTCGAGTATCATGTCGTTTTTGGAAACCCAGAATCTACTCTGTAGGAATCAACATGGATTCCGGAAACAGCGATCGTGTGAGACCCAACTCTCTTTATTTGTTCATGAGACCCAGAAAATATTAGATACAGGCTCCCAGGGAGATGCTATTTTCCTTGACTTTCGGAAGGCGTTCGATACATTTCCGCACTGTCGCCTGATAAACAAAATAAGAGCCTACGGAATATCAGACCAGCTGTGTGGCTGGATTGAAGAGTTTTTAGCATTCTCATTCTGAGAACACAGCATATTGTTATCAATGGAGAGACGTCTACAGACGTTAAAGTAACCTCTGGCGTGCCACAGGGGAGTGTTATGGGACCATTGCTTTTCACAATATATATAAATGACCTAGTAGATAGTGTCGGAAGTTCTATGCGGCTTTTCGCTGATGATGCTGTAGTATACAGCGAAGTTGCAGCATTAGAATTGTAGCGAAATGCAGGAAGCTCTGCAGCGGATAGGCACTTAGTGCAGGGAGTGGCAACTGACTCTTAACATAGACAAATGTAATGTATTGCGAATACATAGAAAGAAGGATCCTTTATTGTATGATTATATGCTAGCGGAACAAACACTGGTAGCAGTTAGTTCTGTAAAATATCTGGTAGTATGCGTGCGGAACGATTTGAAGTGGAATGAACATCTAAAATTAATTGTTGGTAAGTCGGGTATCAGGTTGAGATTCATTGGGAGAGTCCTTAGAAAATGTAGTCCATCAACAAAGGAGGTGGCTTACAAAACACTCGTTCGACCTATACTTGAGTATAGCTCATCAGTGTGGGATCCGTACCAGATCGGGTTGACGGAGGAGATAGAGAAGATCCAAAGAAGGGTTATTTGGTAACCGTGATAGCGATACGGAGATGTTTAGGAAACTCAAGTGGCAGACTCTGCAAGAGAGGCGCTCTGCATCGCTCGCCAAGTTTCGAGAGGGTGCGTTTCTGGATGAGGTATCGAATATATTGCTTCCCCCTACTTATACCTCCCGAGGAGATCACGAATGTAAAATTAGAGAAATTCGAGCGCGTACGGAGGCTTTCAGACAGTCGTTCTTCCCGCGAACTATACGCGACTGGAACAGAAAAGGGAGGTAATGACAGTGGCACGTAAAGTGCCCTCCGCCACACACCGTTGGGTGGCTTGTGGAGTAGATGTATATATAGAAATAAGTGCACCGTTCGAATAAAATTACTGTACAAATATTTTGGCTTTCGCTATACGTCTGTAGAAAATGTAGAGGGAATTTATATAGTCCCGACCGACTGGAAAAAAGCGCAGGTGACGCCTGTATATAAGAAGGGCAGAAGGACGGATCCTCAAAATTACAGACCAATATCCTTAACATAGATTTGTTGCAGGATTCTCGAACATATTCTCAGTTCGAATATAATGAATTTCTTTGAGACAGAGAAGTTGCTGTCCACGCATCAGCACGGCTTTAGGAAGCATCGCTCCTGCGAAACGCAACTCGCCCTTTTTTCACATGATATCTTGCGAACCATGGATGAAGGGTATCAGACGGATGCCACATTGACTTCCGGAAAGCTTTAGACTCGGTGCCCCACTGCAGACTCCTAACTAAGGTACGAGCATATGGGATTGGTTCCCAAGTGTGAGTGGCTCGAAGACTTCTTAAGTAATAGAACCCAGCACGTTGTCCTCGATGGTGAGTGTTCATCGGAGGTGAGGGTATCATCTGGAGTGGCCCAGGGAAGTGTGTTAGGTCCGCTGTTCTTTCTATCTACATAAGTGATATTTTGGATAGGGTGGATAGCAATGTGCGGCTGTTTGCTGATGATGCTGTGGTGTACGGGAAGGTGTCATCGTTGAGTGACTGTAGAAGGATACAGGATGACTTGGACAGGATATGTGATTGGTGTAAAAATGACAGCTAACTCTAAATATAGATAAATGTAAATTAATACAGATGAATAGGAAAAATAATCCCGTAATGTTTGAATACTCCATTAGTAGTGTAGCGCTTGACACAGTTACGTCGATTAAATATTTGGGCTTAACATTGCAGAGCGATATGAAGTGGGACAAGCATGTAATGGCAGTTGTGAGGAAGGCGGATAGTCGTCTTCGGTTCATTCTTAGAATTTTGGGAAGATGGGGTTCATCTGTAAAGGAGACCGCTTATGAAACACTAATTCGACCTATTCTTGAGTACTGCTCGAGCGTTTGGGATCCCTATCAGGTCGGATTGAGGGAGGATATAGAAGCAATTCAGAGGCGTGCTGCTAGATTTGTTAAAGGGAGCTTTGATCATCACGCGAGTATTACGGAAATGCTTCAGGAACCCGGGTGGGAGTCTCTAGAGAAAATGAGGCGTTCTTTTCGTGAATCGCTACTGAGGAAATTGAGAGAAGCAGCATTTGTGGCTGACTGCAGTACAATTTTACTGCCGCCAACTTACATTTCGCGGAAAGACCACAAAGATAAGATAAGAGAGATTAGGGCTCGTACAGTGGCATATAGGCAGTCATTTTTCCCTCGTTCTGGTTGGGAGTGGAACAGGGAGAGAAGATGCTAGTTGTGGTACGAGGTACCCTCCGCCACACACCGTATGGTGCATTGCGGAGTATGTATGTAGCTGTAGATGTAGATGCAGTATGAAGTGGGTTTGACAGTATTTAGTTTTATGGCACTGATCTTTTTCTTCTTCGTAGTGTTGTTTGGTGACCATGTGCTCATTTTTTATTTCGTCCCGGAAGTACCCGGAACACCGTGACATTTCAGTTAGTATTGCGGTGTGGCATTTATCGTTCTCTTCAGTTTGGTAGAATCATAAGGCCAGTCCTGTTTGCCTTCGCTATTTTTTCATGATACGCTGAAAAGTCAAAGAAACTGGTACACGTACGTAATATCGTGTAGGTCCCCCGCGATCAAGCAGAAGTTCGGCAGCACGAAGTAGCATGGATTCGAGTAATGTTTGAAGTAGTGCTGGAGGGAACTGACACCATGACTCCTACAGGGCTGTCCATTAATCCGCAAAAGTACAAGAGGGTAGAGATATTCGCGGTACACTCATGAAGTGGTCGTTCAGGGAAATCCCCATTTCATCACTACCGCGGAAATACGGTGTCCCATCGCACTTTCAGACTCATTTAAATCTTGATGAGTGGCTGTTGTAGCAGCAGTTACCGATCTATCAACTGCAACAGACACTTGTTATAGAGGCGTTGCCGAGCGCAGCGCCGGATTCTACCTATTTACATATCTCTGTATTTGGATACGCATCCGTAGACCAGTTTCTTTGGCGTTTCAGTGCATGAAGGACGTACCCAAGTACAAAAAGAGACAGCTAGTGGTCTATCGTTGCCAGCCTTTCAAAATGAATGGGAATGGCAGAAGAGAGGGATTAGAGCTTTCCATATATACTGTGCAGTCATATAAGCTATAAAATGTATTTACATTAGCACGCAGAAGTAATTTAAAGAGGCAGCTGACGATGAAAGAACGAAACATTACGACAATCGAATGACGAGATTGATTGTTCTGTAGATCAAGAACCACTGTGCACTAAATTTGCAGGCATGGAGCACGTGAAGAATCTGGTGGTACGAATAGTAAAATTTCTGAAGTTGCACGCGTTATTCCGCTGTCAGTTGCAACAGTTTTCAATGGAACACAACGAAGAGCATGCACGCTTTGTATATTATTGTGAAGTACGTTGGTGAAGTCAAGTGGAAAGTCTGGAACAAATTTTCGATTTAAAACTTACCACTGCTGAATTTATGAAGGAATCAGAAGCGCAGGAACGAAAATTAGAACACTACGAATGAATTGCAGACCTCGCATTTCAGTGGACTTGACTGCCCACTGCCCACAGTAAGACATACGTCCCCATAATGTCAGATGGAAGTTGTTGCAGGATTCTTGAACATATTCTTAGTTCGAATATAATGAATTTCTTTGAGACAAAGAAGTTGCTGTCCATGCATCAGCACGGCTTTAGGAAGCATCGCTCCTGCGAAACGCTCCTGCAACAACTTCCATCTGACATTATGGGGACATATTTAAAAAGAAAATTGGTTGTAGAAGGGCACGTTCTGACAAACACAGGCTTGAAAAATTCATTGTGGCCGTGAAAGAATTAAAAGACTAGTTTTCTAAACGTTTTGAAGACACTGCCAATTTTACATTTGTTCTCGACCTGTTTTTGACACATTTTGCTGTTTCAGTTAAAAGTGCTCCTATGCTACTCCATATGTAATTCACGTATCTGAAAAGTAATTCCCATTTTAAAGTCAAAACTCTTTACCATTAAATCCGCCCAGAACATCTATATTGCTTTCTGCAGGTAGTTTCACGTCTCCGTAATGAGTTTGCAAATTGCTGCAATATTTTGAGCATCGTATGTATGTGTGAAAGGCCTTATTTCGATTATGACACTAAATTGCCAGCGATTGCGTGATCGGAGTGGCCGAGCGGTTCTAGGCGCTACATTCTGGAGCCGCGAGACCGTTACGGTCGCAGGTTCGAATCCTGCCTCGGGCATGGATGTGTGTGATGTCCTTAGGTTAGTTAGGTTTAAGTAGTTCTAAGTTCTAGGGGACTGATGACCACAGATGTTAAGTCTCATAGTGGTCAGAGCCATTTGAACCATTTTTGATTACGTGATTATATCAGTGCGAAAATCTTTGGATTTATCTGTCTGTATGTGGACAGTTCGTACCAAATAACAATTACATGTCTGCAGTATGCCAAAAATAATTCTGACAATTGATAGATGTTGTTGAGAGACGTGAAATATAAAACCAAGTCATATGCAGTGCGACTGCATTGTCATTTAAATGCTGCACATTCAGAAGTTCACCATCCTCACACACAGACAGCGTGGCGTGGCGTTGGGGAATGTGTGTCAGCTAGTCTGATGCTATGGTACCTGTGCCAGGGCATCGCCCGTGACCCAATTCTTGGTCATCCCTGGCGTATAGTGTTCTCGGAGCCATAGATTAGGGACTAATTCAGCATTAGCACAAACGATCGTGGAAAACCGCCTAAAATACAGATTCCAACTGTCGTAACTGGATTCGCGGACTCGATCAAAGCTACAAAGAGCATCTACAATTCTAACCCCACCTAACCAGTTTCAACTACAGCTACACGTGTTTTAATTTATTGTACATCAGGCCGACCATGCACTGCCTATCAAATTATATGATTGTAAAGCAAAACATATGTGCTTGACGAGATAATTATTGTAAGTGCTCGCATTCTAGTTTTAATGCTGTGTGACAATAAACAACTTGTTTTGAAAGGTACTTGTTGTTGTTGTTGTTGTTTTGTTGTTGTTGTTGTGGTCTTCAGTCCTGAGACTGGTTTGATGCAGCTCTCCATGCTACTCTATCCTGTGCAAGCTTCTTCATCTCCCAGTACCTACTGCAACCTATATCCTTCTGAATCTGCTTAGTGTATTCATCTCTTGGTCTCCCTCTACGATTTTTACCCTCCACGCTGACCTGCAATACTAAATTGGTGATCTCTTGATGATGCATCAGAACATGGTCAAGTTGTACCACAAACTTCTCTTCTCCCCAATCATATTCAATAATTCCTCATTAGTTATGTGATCTACCCATCTAATCTTCAGCATTCTTCTGTAGCACCACATTTCGAAAGCTTCTATTCTCTTCTTGTCCAAACTATTTATCGTCCATGTTTCACTTCCATACATGGCTACACTCCATACAAATACTTTCAGAAAAGACTTCCTGACACTTAAATCTATACTCGATGTTAACAAATTTCTCTTCTTCAGAAACGCTATCCTTGTCATTGCCTGTCTACATTTTATATCCTCTCTACTTCGACCATCATCAGTTATTTTGCTCCCCAAATAGCAAAACTCCTTTACTACTTTAAGTGTCTCATTTCGTAACCTAATTCCCTCAGCATCACCCGACTTAATTCGACTACATTCCATTATCCTCGTTTTGCTTTTGTTGATGTTCATCTTATATCCTCCTTTCAAGACACTGTCCATTTCTTTCAACTGCTCTTCCAAGTCCTTTGCTGTCTCTGACAGAATTACAATGTCATCGGCGAACCTCAAAGTTTTTATTTCTTCTCCATGGATTTTAATACCTACTCCGAATTTTTCTTTTGTTTCCTTTACTGCTTGCTCAGTATACAGGTTGAATAACATTGGGGAGAGGCTACAACCCAGTCTCACTCCCTTCCCAACCACTGCTTCCCTTTCATCTGATTTCTGTACAAATTGTAAATAGCCTTTCGCTCCCTGTATTTTACCCGTGCCACCTTTAGAATTTGAAAGAGAGTATTCCAGTCACCATTGTCAAAAGCTTTCTCTAAGTCTACAAATGCTAGAAACGTAGGTTTGCCTTTCCTTAATCTTTCTTCTAAGAGAAGTCGTAAGGTCAGTATTGCCTCACGTGTTCCAATATATCTACGGAATCCAAACTGATCTTCCCCGAGGTCGGCTTCTACTAGTTTTTCCATTCGTCTGTAAAGAACTCGTGTTAATATTTTGCAGCTGTGGCTTATTAAACTGATTGTTCGGTAATTTTCGTATCTGTCAACACATGCTTTCTTTGGGATTGGAATTATTATATTCTTCTTGAAGTATGAGGGTATTTCGCCTGTTTCATACATCTTGCTCACCAGATGGTAGAGCTTTGTCATGACTGGCTCTCCCAAGGCCGTCAGTAGTTCCAATGGAATGTTGTCTGCTCCGCGGGCCATGTTTCGGCTCAGGTCTTTCAGTGCTCTGTGAAACCCTTCGCGCAGTACCGTATCTCCCATTTCGTCTTCATCGACATCCTCTTCCATTTCCATAATATTGTTTTCAAGTACATCGATCGCCCTTGTATAGACCCTCTATATACACCTTCCACCTTTCTGCTTTCACTTCATTGGTTAGAACTGGGTTTCCATCTGAGCTCTTGATGTTCATACAAGTGGTACTCTTATCTCCAAAGGTCTCTTTAATTTTCCTGTAGGTAGTATCTATCTTACCACTAGTGAGATAAGCCTCTACATCCTTACATTTGTCCTCTAGCCATCCATGCTTAGCCATTTTGCACTTCCTGTCGATCTCATTTTTGAGACGTTTGTATTCCTTTTTGCCTGCTTCATTTACTGCATTTTTATATTTTCTCCTTTCATCAATTAAATTTAATATTTCTTCTGTTACCCAAGGATTTCTACTAGCCCTCGTCTTTTTACCTACTTTATTTTCTGCTGCCTTCACTACTTCATTCCTCAAAGCTACCCATTCTTCCTCTACTGTATTTCTCTCCCCCATTCTTGCCAACTGTTTCCTTATGCTCTCCCTGAAACTCTGTACAACCTCTGGATCTTTCAATTTATCCAGGTCCCATCTGCTTAAATTCCCACCTTTTTGCAGTTTCTTCAGTTTTAATCTACAGGTCATAACCAACAGATTGTGGTCAGAGTCCACATCTGCCCCTGGAAATGTCTTACAATTTAAAACCTGCTTCCTAAATCTCTGTCTTACCATTATATAACCTATCTGAAACCTTTTAGTATCTCCAGGCTTCTTCCATGTATGCAACCTTCTTTCATAGGTACTTATAGCTAACGTAATGCCTTCTGAGTTCAAGAGGACTCTTTTTGGCTTCCACGAGAAGAGTGTTTATTGGAGTAATCTTTGTGCACACATAAAATTCGAAGAAATAGTAACGGAAGCAATTCAGAGATTTATACCAAATAAGTTAACAAACGACGGAACTGATCTACCTTGGTACACAAAATGGGTTAGAACAGTGTTGCAGAAACGACGAAACAAAACGTTCTAATTTTAAATAGAAGCAAAATCCCCAAGATTGGCGATCTTCTATAGAAGCTCGAAATTTAGCGCGGACTTCAGTGAGAGATAATTATAACAGTTTGCACAACGAAACTTTGTCTCCAAACCTGGCAGAAAATCCAGAGAGAATCTGGTCGTATGTGAAGTGCGTTAGTGGCAAGAAACAATCAATGCCTTCTCTGCGCGATAGCAGTGGAGATACTACAGCGCTGCCAAAGCAGAGTTACTAAACACAGCCTTCCGTAATGCCTTCACAAGAAAATACGAATTAAATTTCCAGCATTCAAATCGAGAAAAGCTTCCAGCATGAGTAACATAGACGTAAATATCCTCGGAGTAGTCAAGCAACTTAAATCACTTAATAAAAGCAAGTCTTCTGGTCCAGACTGTATACCAGTTAGGTTCCTCTCGGAGTATGCTGATGCATTACCTCCATACCTAACAATCATATACAACCGTTCGCAGGACGAAAGATCCGTACCCAAGGATTGGAAAGTCGCACAGGTAACACCAATATTCAAGAAAGGTAATAGGAGTAATCCACTAAATTACAGGCCCACATCGTCAACGGCGATATGCATCAGGACTTTGGAACATACATTGTGTTCGAACATCATGAATTACCTCGAAGAAAACGGTCTATTGACACACAGAGAACGTGGGTTTAGAAAACATAGTTCCTGTGAAACACAACTAGCTCTTTATTCACATGAAGTGTTCAGTGCTATCGACAAGGGACTTCAGATCGATTCCGTATTTCTGGATTTCCGGAAAGCTTTTGACACTGTACCACACAAGCGGCTCGTAGTGAAATTGTGTGCTTATGGAATATCGTCTCATTCATGTGACTGAATTTGTGGATTTCCTGACAGAGAGGTCACAGTTCGTAGTAACTGACGGAAAGTCATCGATTAAAACAGAAGTGATTTCTGGCGTTCCCCAAGGTAGTGTTATAGGCCATATGTTGTTCCTTATCTATATAAACGATTTGGAAGACAATGTAAGCAGCCGTCTTCAGATGTTTGCAGATGACGCTGTCGTTTACCGACTAATAACGTCAACAGAAGATC
Organism: Schistocerca gregaria; assembly: GCF_023897955.1. NCBI lineage: Eukaryota > Metazoa > Arthropoda > Insecta > Orthoptera > Acrididae > Schistocerca > Schistocerca gregaria. Next base: position 814,674,499 of record NC_064920.1, on the reverse strand, counting down.
AAAACAAAGTGCAAAACCATTTAGAAAAAAAATATCTGAATGGTGCAAAAAGCGACAATTGACCCTAAATAACGAAATGTGTGAGGTCATCCACATAACTGCTTAAAGGAACTCGTTAAACTTCGGTTACTCGACAAATCAGTTAATCTAAATGCCATAAATTCAACTAAATACCTAGGTATTACAATTGCGAACAACTTAAATTGGAAGGAACACATAGAAAATGTTGTGGGAAAGGCTAACCAAAGACTGCGTTTTATTGGCAGGACACTTAGAAAAGGTAACAGACCTACTAAGGAGACTGCCTACACTACACTTGTCCGTCCTCTTTTAGAATACTGCTGTGCGGTGTGGGATTCTTACCAGATAGAACTGACGGCGTACATCGAAAAAGTTCAGAGAAAGGCAGAACGTTCAGTATTATAACGAAATATGGGAGAGAGTATGATAGAAATGATACAGGATTTGGGCTGGACATCATTAAAAGAAAGGCGCTTTTCGATGCGACGCAATCTTCTCACGAAATTCCAATCACCAACGTTGTCCTCCGAATGCCAAAATATTTTGTCGACACCGACCTACATAGGAGGAACGATCACCACGACAAAATAAGGGAAATCAGAGAGCGCTATACGAGACTGGAATAATAGAGAATTGTGAAGGTGGTTCGATGAACCCCCTGCCAGGCACTTAAACGTGATTTGCAGAGATGTAGATGAAGATGTAAAATTTCTAATCGGTTTGTACTGACTCAAGAGAATGTAATAAAAAAGTGCGTGGCCTAAAAAGCAGCAGAGGCATTCATAACCAATATATGGCCGTACTAGGACGCGAGACAGTGTTAGACACACGATAGGCTTTACGCCCTACCGGGCTCAAACTTTGTAGCTTGTTGGTTCTATTTCCGTTGCATTATTGTTTTAAAGTGCGAAAATAATATTCTGCCGTCATCTGCAACTCAATATTAGTAGCACCTTAAACATCCTGGCAAATTAAAACTGTATTCTGAAACTGGACACGAACTCATATCACACGGCCTACCGACAGAACAATACAGGGGCGACTGAAATCTGTGAGTGAGAGACTGGGAAATACTGGAAATAGGAAACCCAGGATTGAATCTACGAAGACTAAGCATTGTCCGAAAAATGCAGAAGTTCGTTTCTAAATGCGCACAGTAACAGTATTTCAGTAAGTTTTACATCCACGCACTCTACTTTCGCAACAAAAGACTCACCTCGTTAACAACGCACTTATGTTGTTTTATGGTAATGTGCCGGCGTGTTTCCCTTCGTTATACTAGGGGACTCCATAAAGTGAGACATAGACTCAATCGTCAAGACTATTTGCAACAAATGTGGCACATTGTTAGAAGTAAGTACATGGTCTTGGTTTCTCATAGTTACAGTTCAGTCTTGATACGGTTAGCAGATGCGCCAGCTGGAAACGTACTCGGATGCTGAGATACGTGGGACAGTGCGATTCTTGTTGAGAAAGTTGCTGGCAGATTAAGCGCGATATTTTGGTGGTTTGTGGACCAAATGCAATGGCGCGGCCAGCCGTAGTGTGACTGTGTTAACAATTTAACCCAATGCAGCACAGACGTTTGTGATGCTGGGAGGGAACGAAGGCTCTCGAAATCGACCACAACTGACAATGTCCAGGTAGTCGGGGAACTGATTCCCAGCAGTAGCAGGTTTTGCAACGGTGGGAAGTTCACACAGCGATTCTTGAACGACTCGGTGACCGAGAAGAGGAATTGGACAATTGCTAGACCGTCCCGGTTGATGCTTACGGAAACTCTATGACAATGTTGAAACATACTGTGTTGTATATGTGTCACTTTGAAGTGCAGTTCATCATTCAATAAAAGTGACTTGGCCTGACATACTAATGTGTAACTTATTTTATAAAGCCCTCGCGTACCTCCGTTATATGTCGCATTCTGAGTATTTATGCTGCTCAGACTGTCGTCGTTGTAGTTCTTTCCCACTTTGGTAGTGAATGAATTACTTTTTACATCTATATGCCTTATCCCAATGTTAGGAATGTACTGAGACATACTGGTGTTCCTACTGTAATTGACGTCAACGTTGTTTTTTCATCAATATGGTTCTGTCCCTAATGATTTTGAAGATCAGTATATTTTTTGTGAGTCCATGTTGTTGTGGTCTTCAGTCCTGAGACTGGTTTGATGCAGCTCTCCATGCTACTCTATCCTGTGCAAGCTTCTTCATCTCCCAGTACTTACTGCAACCTACGTCCTTCTGAATCTGTTTAGTGTATTCATCTCTTGGTCTCCCTCTACGATTTTTACCCTCCACGCTGCCCTCCAATACTAAATTGATGATCCCTTGATGCCTCAGAACATGTCCTACCAACCGATCCCTTCTTCTAGTCAAGTTGTGCCACAAATTCCTCTTCTCCCCAATTCTATTCAGTACCTCCTCATTAGTTATGTGATCTACCCATATAACCTTCAGCATTCTTCTGTACCACCACATTTCGAAAGCTTCTGTTCTCTTCTTGTCCAAACTAGTTATCGTCCATGATTCACTTCCATATATGGCTACACTCCATACAAATACTTTCAAAAACGACTTCCTGACACTTAAATCTATACTCGATGTTAACAAATTTCTCTTCTTCAGAAACGCTTTCCTTGCCAGTTTACATTTTATATCCTCTCTACTTCGACCATCATCAGTTATTTTGCTCCCCAAATAGCAAAACTCATTTACTACTTTAAGTGTCTCATTTTCTAATCTAATTCCCTCAGCATCACACGACTCAATTCGACTACATTCCATTATCCTCGTTTTGCTTTTGTTGATGTTCATCTTATATCCTCCTTTCAAGACACTGTCCATTCCGTTCAGCTGCTCTTCCAGGTCCTGTGCTGTCTGTGACATAATTACAATATCATCGGCGAACCTCTAAGTTTGATTTCCGTGGATTTTAGTACCTACTCGGAATTTTTCTTTTGTTTCCTTTACTGCGCACTCAATATACTGATTGAATAATATCACGGATAGGCTACAAGCCTGTCTCACTCCCTTCCCAACCACTGCTTCCCTTTCATGCCGCTCGACTCTTATAACTGCCAACTGGTTTCTGTACAAATTGTAAATAGCCTTTCACCCCCTGTATTTTACCCCTGCCACCTTTAGAATTTGAAAGAGAGTGTTCCAGTCAACATTGTCAAACGCATTCTCTAAGTCTACAAATGCTAGAAACGTAGGTTTGCCTTTCCTTAATCTTTCTTCTAAGATATGTCGTAAGGTCATTATTGCCTCACATGTTCCAATATTTTTACGGAATCCAAGCTGATCTCCCCCGAGTCGGCTTTTACCTATATTAGATATAAGAAATTCGAATCTGGAGCAGTGGAACAACAGATTGCTGTGTTCGTCGAGTCAACTTCTAAATCCAGCTGAAATGAATGTTTTTGAACCAGTGTGGTACCTATCAGTTTTAACACTTACGTAAGCGCATCTTTTGTCTGACCGCTCAGTGAGAGTTTCTGACTAGGTTTAATATCCACTGACGTCATAATTCGAGGTCTGTGTTTGCACTTATAGTTCTGGACTTAGCCTTGGATTATCCTCTGATATCTCTGAACTGGTCACAGGAAGACTTGAAATTTTACCCTAACTACGTCTACTGTAGGCAATTTTTGCGAACATTTTTGTCTTCGCACATTATTCCGCCTTGTAGCATGCGCTTGTCTGTTACTTTACATATAAAATCAGCGCCGATGTCTAAGCTGGAATTGTCACCATTTTTTTTAGTCCTTCTAAATGTATTCTATCGTTTTCGTACCCACCACATTGTGTTGGTCCCATTGTGTAGGCTGAGTGTGTGTCATTGACTCTGCTAGTGGATATCCTTTATTACTGTAAACACCATCCATCGTTACGTTAGATTATACACAAAGTTATGTCTTCATCTACATCTACACCTACATCAGTACACCGCAAGCTACCTCACAGGGTGTGGCGGAAGGTGTTTATGGTACCACTACCTGATTCCCCCCCCTCCGTGTGTTCCACTCCCGAATGGTGCGTGAGAAGTAAGTAATAAGGTGTATTACATAAAATAACAAATGACAAAATATGTGAATCCACATTCCATTTCTTTTCCTTAAAGCTGTTCCAACCCAAGTTATGAGGTATCAATGTCTTTATAACAGAAGAAGAGCAGCAATGTGATTCACACTTCCTGGCAAAAAACAACTGAAGATTCAAAAGATAGATTCATTGTTCGTCTTCCATTCCAGGAAGAGCTGAGTTTGTTATGCAGTTCTCTCCACAATGAATCAAAATGCTTCTCTTAAACTGAACAGAAACTAGCAAGACAATGAAAGATTGTGGAAAGCTACACAGAGTTTAAGAGAAAGTGTGAAGGTTTAAGTTATATGGTGATAGTAGTCATGACACATGCAATTCATTTCGATAAGCCTCTGTATTGCCTCTAATTTCTTAAATTTCATCATCGAGATAGCTTCACAAGATGTATGTGAAAGGAAGTAACATGTCGCCTTCTCTTTGATAGTAAACCTCTCCATGATGCACAACGCCTCTCTTGTAGCTTTTGCCACTGAAGTTTGTTTAGCATCTCTGTAACGCTCTCGACCCGACTAAATGATCCCTTGACGAAACGTACTGCTCTTCGTTGGATCTTTTCTACCTTCTATCTGTCCCACCCAGTAAGGGTCCGAATTTGATGAACAATACTCAAGAATCGGTCGAATAAGCCCCTTGTAAGCGTCTTCTTTCGTGCGTCATTTACATTTCCTTATGATTCTGCCTCTTAATCTCAGTCTAGCAGTTGCTTTTCCTACTGCTTGTTTTATGTGGTCGTTCCACTTAATGTCGCTCTGGATAGACACTCCTAGATATTTTACAATAGATACTGTTTCCAGCAGTTTGTTATCAGTAGTTTGGATGTACAGTAGCGGATTTCCTTTGTATGCGCAATATGTTGCATTTATTTTGTACAAGGTCAACTGCCAGAGCCTGCACCGTTCATCAGTCTTATGTGGGTCGTTTTGCAAATTGATATTGCATTCTGGCGTTGATACTTCGTCACAGGCAGCCCTATCATCTGCAGTATTACAGAACTTCCTACGCTTTCTGCTAGAGCTTTCATATGCGTTATAAACATTAACAGTCCCATCACACTTCCTTGGGGTACTCGAGAAATTACCTCACGTATGTCGGTTTTGTTCAAATGGTTCTGAGCACTATGGGACTTAACATCTATGGTCATCAGTCTCCCTGGAACTACTTAAAACTAACTAACCTAAGGACATAACACAACACCCAGCCATCCCGAAGCAGAGAAAATCCCTGACCCCGCCGGGAATCGAACCCGGGAACCCGGGAACCCGGGCGTGGGAAGCGAGAACGCTACCGCACGACCACGAGGTGCGGGCTCGGTTTTGTTCTGTTAAGAGCGACATGTTGAGTTGTGTTTGCAAGGAACTCTTGATTTAGTCGCAAATCTGGTCCATTACTATGTAAGTTCGTATTTTATTTTAATTTCCACTAAGAGTAAACGTTAAGGCAATCGAAGGATAACAGGCCTACCGCCTACCCAGTAAAAGACAAATATGTCCGCATTACCAGGACAGGAAGATAACTAGAGAAACATATCCCATTTCAGCGAAATAAAATCATTTTGACTGTCAAGACACATGATGCCACAACTGCGCCATTCTAACAGACGTCTGCTTGCTGCCTCTCCGACAAGTGGCTCGAAACACATGGAAACTCTCGTCACGTTGGTGTCATACGCCACAATGTAATATTGTGGAACATCTCGTACATTTTTGAGCTAGAATTGGCTCGTCAGAGCTGTAGCTCTAAAGGAAAACGATCTTTCTGTACAAGAATCAAGTTCTATGTTGAACTGAAGTCTGCTTATGCCCAGGTAGTGTTCTTATTTGAAGGGAAAAGTATACATTCAGTATAGCACATTAACATAAACACACCTAAAATTATACTAAGGTTGTCGTTGTGTGAAACTATGTTATATGATTTACTGTTAACCGTATATTTATAAGCCCTTGAAAAATTTACGATTGCAGTTGGTACCAGTTCGCGGTTCCTGTCAATCTGGTATTGTCAGTATAGGGTATAAAACAGGACAACTGTATTTATATTTTATTTGACATACTAATGGAGACCTTATAATTGTAATCAAATAGTGGATAACTATAAATTACGACTTTCTTTGAATAAAATATGTAGTACTAAAATTTGAGGTGGTTTAATAACAATGTAACATCCCCCCCCCCCCCCATTTAGAGTTGTAGGGTTAATTTCGATTATTCTGCAGTTAAGGAACTCCTTGATAATCTGTGTGAAGAGATTACGAAATGTTGATATACTGGGTGAACAAGACTTCCATCGACGAACTACCAGAGGTGGTAGCATGGACTAAATCAAGAAAAAAAGTTCAGTAAACATAGGCTTTAAAGAGCATACTTTAAGAGCAATGAGCACCTGTTCACCTCCGATAGTGTGAAGCACATTTCTTCTACTGTAAACTGTTTGCTTTCCCCTCTCTGGGAGAAGGCACAAGAAAAAATGTGCAGTAAACATGGGCTCTGACAAGCATGCCGTAAGAGCTACACACACTTGTTCAGTGGAAGAAATGTGTTTCGCAGCAGCGAAGATGAAAGTGTGCTCATACCTTAAGGTATGCACTTAGACCCCTTGTTTACTGGACATTTTTTCTTGTTTTGGTCAATTCCGTCACCTATGCAAGTTTGTTGGTGCAGTTCTGATTCGCTCTGTGTATCGTATTATGAGAAATAATTTTCTTTTCAACTGTTTTAGGTGTAAATGAAGTCAAATTAGAGTTTAATGACTCTTTATCAACGCGGGGATTAGAGACAGCACAGAAACTTGGATTCGAAAAATATGCAGCAAGGAGTGTAATGAATCATCTCGGCATTTAGAGTAACTCTAGACAAGCGGATGGTAATCTAAAACGTCGCCGTCCGGAACGAAAGTCTTGTACCTTAAACACTACGCCACCTGTTTCTTTTTAAGCTAGAGACCATTTATTGTGCTGAATTAACGATGAATTCCAAAGTTGTACAAAAGTTGTCGCAAAGATTAGCTATTATCAACAAACCTTTCAAATTATTTACAGTAAGCAAAGAATAAACTGATAAAAAATAAACAAAATAAACGAGACGTTAACGGTATGCTTTTTGTATCTACAACAAAACAATTTCTTGGAAGAAATAATAAGTTTCCTTTTCTTTTTTGCAGAACGTTAGAACGTCATTGCTGCACTAGTCGATATAATGTTTGAAATACTTTCAGATGTAAATTCGAGGAATTAAACACATGCGTTGCAACTTTGCCTTTTCCTAAAAGCGAATTTTAGATGTGTCACCAGACAACGAAGGTTTGATATTTATGTTAATGACACGATTTGTTCATATTTCTTATAGATGAAGCAGTTTGTCCATATTTTTGTACATTCGCTCTTTTTCTCATGTAGCCTACTTTGATAACAAAGTATTCTGTATGTCATCTGTGTATGACCCAGTCAGTATGGATCACTAAAGCATTATCCATCGGTGTCATAATTATTTTAAGCTAGCTACCGATCTTTTGTTCCAGAACGCAGTCCTCATCAACATGTGTTTATTCTCCTTAAACAGAAGCAGTATGCTCTGCTTCAAGTGGGAGCAATATTACAAGATGAAAATTTCTATGAGCGAGAACTGACATTTGCGAACAGTAATGCTATTCATGAGAAATATTCATGTTTACGTATCGGCTCCTGTCCCTGTCCATCCAGATCATTATTTTCGTTTCTTTACGACGCTGTTATATGTCACCAACGCAGTGTTATTAACTTTATTTCAAATTTAATTTAATTTTAATAGAATGACGTGCCTTAAAACTACGAGTGCATAAAAAAGGTATAAAAATCCGCGCACTTTTCTTTCGTACTTTGTAAGAACGTGGTATTCAAGAGAACGTTCTTTATTTCTATTTTTACTTCTTTTTTTGTCACTGTGAAATTTAGTTTCTACAACGTCATAGAAACGAAGCAACAAAGTGGAAATGTTATGTATACACAGCGCTGAATTGCGAATAGTTTTTATTCGTCTGAATTAAACTTACTCATTTCATTTATAATCCGCGCTTTGAAAGCAGCGTGAGTGAAAAGCACGGGTGCTTTCTTTTACGATTCCTTCTTTTACACATTCATTGCAACTGACTTTTCTATTAAAGGTGTTTCTTGCTGCTTGCAATTATGTTTCGTTATTAATAATCGAGGTTTTAATTTGTAAAAATCAATGTGTACATACTATACTGTAGCCAACGATGGTAAGTACACATTCGTCTGGAAGCTGTTTACACAAGGTAGCAGACTGACGTACTGTGTGATCTCTGCGACTTCCACTACATACAGGCTACATTCAGTCATAAGCGGATGAATATGAAAAGGGAATTGAGAAGCACACGCATGCAGCTGCTCCATCTTTAAAGATCAGTTGTTGTTGATGTAGTGTGAATGTCTAGACACTTCCATGCCATAAAAGTTCAGTCAGTTGTATTACATTCCAGTATATTCGGACTGAGGAGAAGTTTCCTCCGATCTGCAAACCAAATATCGCTCCGCTTTATTTCGTCTTATCACTTCTTCCTCCATCCGAGGCCGTCAGTGTTATTTTCGACTTAGTTGCAACGCTTTGATAGCGGTACACGTGATACATTCGCCCTGGGCGATTTACTCCTCCACTAGCAATATTACAGTTTAGCTCTGTCGCTTTACTGCTATTGGAAAACAATATTTTCGATTTTTTATCGTCATGAAAGGGAGCAGGGCTCTCCGTAAGAGATAGTGCCTCGGCAGCATTACCGTATATCACGGGCGCGATCCTATTGCGAGAACATCGAGAACTTGTGCACATTTCAAAGCATTGTTGTACTGGCAGTCTCGAAAACGTCGTGGCGCCGCGGAAGCTTATTTGGATAAATGACTTCTCCACTCCTTGCTTCTTACATTAGGAAAAAAGCTCTACAGAGTCGTTTGAATACGCACACAGGATGAACAAGATATTTCAGATTTTGCAGTCAACGGTCGCAGACGCAGTAGGTGGAGTTACGACATGACAACATAACATTAGTAGTGCGTAATGGCGAGATAATTCGGAAACAACACATGAAATTCAGGTCTGCGATCTGTTACATTCCGTTCTTCTACAAAGGAAAATGAAAAATTTCTGGATGTTTGCTAAAACGTCCGTGCGTTCGCAAAATAAATGCTCGGAAACAAAGAACTAATTTCTGCAAGTAGCAGAAACGACATCAATGCTGCACTTAAAATAAATAATTAGGCAAACATGGAGCTAAACGCAATACAGCGAGAGCATCTGCCTGCTCATTGCGTGTACTCTTACAGACTGTGATTTTATTTTGACCGCCTTAGAATCCTTTTTGTTAAAAACAGAATAAAAAAAAAACATGTATCAGGCAAGTGTCGTATAGCTAGCAGTGAAATATTAACCAGCATGCCTGTCTTGTAAATTTGTTCTTTACGAAGATTTGAACACCACTACCTCTTTTTTAGACACAGTCTTGCATTATTACCCCGTAATGTACTTCCTCTCCTCTAAACCTGTTCAGTACCATATCACAGTTTATCATGCACGTAAAAAATGACGTTATTAAAAACGGAGCATAAAACTGACTTTGACTCTCGTGTACTGGTACCCACCGCTGGTGCTATGGAGTAACGGTGCTGCTCCACTTACTAAAGTCAACAGCAAGGAAGTGGAAAAGCGAGGGAAATGCACGCCTGCCATTAAGTTAACCCTCTTCAGTTGAAGGTTTGTGTGACTATAAACTACACCAACGAAGTGAAGGTAAGAATTCTACTTATCTGCGGAGCATGTAAGTTGTCCCAACAGTACTGAGCAGTCCGCATTTTATTTGTGCTTCCATTTGCTTACTGTCAACTTCAGCAATCTGACTACCTTTGTTACTCAGGGTACAGAAACGTCAAAGGCAGTTTTGCATTACTTTCAAGGTTTCGCACCTCAAACGGTAAAAACAGTACATTTATAGGATCATCTTGTTGTCCATTCGTCCCTCTGTCTGTCTGTCCGACTGTGAAAAGCCCTTTTTCTCAAGAATTGGTAAACGTAACGCGTTCAAATTTATGCTACGCACTGAGGTGTATGATGCTTTTGCGGTGTAATAAATAATAGCTTTTAAGTTAGTGCAATGAAAACGTACATGAAATTTCGGAAGAAGCAATGTTTCATTGCACAAATAAAGGAGAAAAATAATTAAAAATCAACAATTTTCGGATATCACATGAAAAAATATTTATTTTACCATTTGTTATCCGACGGGAATCTTGAAATTAAAACAATCTGCACTTCTTTATTCAGGCTGATTGTGTCGGAGTGATAAAAGTCAAACATCAGACAAGGAATGACTTTACTGCTCATATGACTTTTGCCATTGCGACCCAGTCAGCGTAACTGAAGAACTGCTGATTATTATGATAACGGTCGTCTGCCTCCTGCATGACTTTAAGTCACATGTATATTGTTGAAATTAAAACACTCTCGAAAATCTTGGAATCTCTGGGACCGATCAGTATCAATATCGATAAGAGGCAACAATGGTCGAGATTCTCGATTCCTGGAATGGATAAACTGCTTGTATACACAATTCAATTATTACGCAACCCTCAGTGCGCGCGTCGTACTCGCCCTTGGTCAAATTTTTAAATAATGCCATGTTTACGTGAAAGGTACGTTTTTGAACGGGTCTTGAGAAAAGGAAGTGGATTACCGAAAGAATATACGGAGTACTATTTAAGAAACACGTAATTCTATTAACATCTTCTTAACGAAAGAAGTTGCAGCAGTCATGCAGTTTAATGTACCGCTGGTAACTAAGCAACATTTCCTTGATACGGTTTTTATTTTGCTTCTGGGCAAAAAGTTTTTCCCGCTGGTCATAATAAATGTAAACCTTTTGTGTGAGTGTGTGTGTGTGTGTGTGTGTGTGTGTGTGTGTGTGTGAGGGAGACTGAGGAAGAGAGAGAGAGAGAGAGAGAGAGAGAGAGAGAGAGAGAGAGAGAGAGAGACAACCATAAAGAGGAAACGAATATCACAATCTTATCTTCTTCATAGCAGATAGTAAACGCTGTGACTGCAACACGTATTATGAGTAACTGCAGAAGATACAGGAAGCTGTTCATATTTAATTGCTTGAATTCTTTCATGGCCATTAGCTAGGTATTCTCACGTTTACGTAACAGTGCAGCGTGTTGTTTACGGAGCGTTGGTTGCGCTGTAATGTACATCTCACCCATCTGGAGGTGAACCTGCTGAAGTTAGAAAACCGGATAACTGACAAATAGACAATTCAAGGACAGAACTGCTGCTGGAATGAAATTTTCACTCTACAGCGGAGTGTGCACTGATATTAAACTTCCTGCAGATTAAAACTGTGTGCCGGACCGAGCGGGTTCTAAGAGCACTTGCCCGCGAAAGGCAAATGTCCCGAGTTCGTGTCTCGGTCCGGCATACAGTTTTAATCTGCCAGGAAGTTTCAGAACTGCTGCTGTTTGCAGCTGTTTTAAGAACAAACATAAAATATTTAAGCATTTAAACGGTGAACTTTAGTAGCAAACAATTCTACGGCACCTGCTTTGTCATTAGAACACCACAATAATGACGTAGCGTTTTTTTTTTCTTACTGAAACTAAGAGAGTTTACTTTTGGAATCACTATAGAGGCAATTAACGTCCAATCTTCAGTGTTTTTCGCCTCCACGCAGCAGCTTTCACAATTATGGAAATCGAAAAAGTGGAATTCTTTATATTATGCAGCAGGACACTGCAGCTTTGCATGGCGAGAGCAATCTACTCTAGGTCTAGTAAGGAGTAACTAGAACAGTACCTCCCACAACAATTAAATTTTGTTTGAAATACCACATTGTATCAGGACCTATTTTGTTTCCTCACACAGGTGCTAAGAAAAGCTTTGATCCTTTCTTCACATCTTTCTCGTGGAAATCTCACATAATTCGATATTTTTGTCGGGAAACCCAGAAAAAATTTCGATGGCATTCGTTCCTTAAGAATCAGTTCCCTGATTACGTATACGACAGTGCAGACTTGACTTATTGTATCGTGCCCAGTGACTTGAGTTTTTCTCATAAATTTAACATAAATCATGTTAAATATGATTCTATCTTGAACAGTGTTTTTTTTTCACAAAAGACAGCTGTCAGTGAAATTCTGTCTTTATAGCGATTTTCATTACTGCCAATAAAACTATATCATTCATTCATTCTTTTCGCCGCGCAGGATTAGCCGAGCGGTTTGGGGCGCTGCAGTCACGGACTGTGCGGCTGGTCCCGGCGGAGGTTCGAGTCCTCTCTCGGGCACGGGTGTGTGTGTTTGTCCTTAGGATAATTTAGGTTAAGTAGTGTGTAAGCTTAGGGACTGATGACCTTAGCTGTTAAGTCCCATAAGATTTCACACGCATTTGAACATTTTGAACATTCTTTTCATCGAGTTAAATTACGATACTTGAATGTTGTGGTTAATTAAATGTGTGAACGCTGTACGTGAATCACCGCCATAAACAACAAAAATGCCATACATTTTAACACTTTTCCGACGTTATCATATTTCACAAATCTATCACAGTAAATGAGAGTTCTGACAAGAGGTTAAGATTTTGCTGATAAATATACCTTACCGAACTGAAGATTACGAAGTTTTTACAATATGGATATTTGTGACGCTAAAAATGTTGTTTTGAATTTCATCCAGAGACTATATACGAATCATCGGACTACGCCTAAAGACCATCAGGTGCCTGATGATGCGTTTTACTCTGGTATTTGAATAAAGTGCCAAAATTTTTAAAATGAGGTTCTTAAATGAATTTAATTCCACTCTCATTGAACTCTACAGCACCGGTCATTGTTTATATTGGCGCACATTCTTTCTATAGCATCTGTTATACATGTAAAAATAATGCAATGATTTCCAATAGAATTGGTTCCTGACATTTTTACCACGTACGAGCCGTAATAATTTAACACCATCCTCAGTTCTGTGGGGATTGTATCTGACAGAAGCAAGAATAGCAGATTCAGAGTTCGGAGAAAATAGCAAAATCATATTTAATTTGCACTTGCTCAGAATAATCGCAAGTCATTGTTAAATGAAACAAATATTGCAAAAACTATAATTCACGTACAAATTAACAATTACGGGAAGAGCATTTAGTTGCAAATGAAAATAAGAATGTAATCCGTTTTTAAGATATTTAATCCTCCAATCCGTTTCAGCTACTGGCTGATTTATCTAATGTCGGCGGTCTGAATTAACAGTTCATACACGTTTCACAACAGTTTTTCGACAACTCGAAATATTTCTTTGATAAAAGAGCTCACCTCGAGCAAAAAAAATTTAAAATAATTTTTACTTAAAAGAGATGACATTCTTCAAGTAATGCTTCACTGATCGTTATATTCTATCAAAAATCGTTTCTTCGGCAAACATATTTAATTTCTGAGACTCATCTCCTCGATTTCACACGCATGCAATAAACGTAGAGATTATTGGGATAAGTCTTACTAAGAAATTACTTTAAAAATAAAGTTGAGACTTTGTTTGACGTTTTAAATAAAAATTCCTTAAAAATGTGGAAGCAGATTTTCGAACTTGCGCATTCTGAAGGCAGCGAACCATGGACCATGCCGAAGTGGGGTAGCTTCCGTCTCTCATCACTACCGATAACTGGACCAGAGTTTCAACCACGATGGAGAGGTATCTGTATAGAGCCCAGACAAACTCGTGGTTCCCGAAGACTGTATAGCTTAACGATGAAGGTATTCTCTTGAGTAAAATAAGCCGACGGTAAAATAGTCGCCACTTCTGATTTCAGGATAGAGAATATTCAGGAAAATGTCTTCATAGGAGAAACAAAACTGGCATTCTACAGTTCGGAGCGTGGAATTTTAAATTTATTAAGAAGGTCGGAGGTTTAGAAAATTTAAAAAGGGTACTGGGCAGGTTGAAATTAGATATAATGGGAATTAGTGTAGTTCGATGGCAGGATAATCAAGACTCCTGTCAGGTGAGTACAAGTTTATAAATGGAAAATCAAATAGGGGTAACGCTAGAATAAGCCAAATACTTAATATGTAAATAGGAATGGTAGGAAGCATAGTGAACGATTAATCGTAGCCATTATACATTTGAAGCAGCCATCTACCACAGCAGTACACGTTTATAGGCCAGCTACTTCTGCAGACGATACAGTCATGGAAGGAAGGTATGGAGAAATAAAGGAAATTTTTCAGATACTCGTAGATAAGGGCGATAAGAATCGGATGGCAGGAAAAGGGAGAGAAGAAGAAGTAATCGGTGACCATGGACTGGGGGAAAGGAATGAAAGAGGAAGCACCTGGTAGAATTTTATACAGAGCGCAAATTAATCAACGCCTGTATTTAGTTTAAGAATCATGAAAGAAGTTTATGTACGTGGAAATGACGTGGGAACACTGGAAGCTTTCAGCTTTATTACGTAATTGTAAGATAGAGAATTCGAAGATTTTAAAATGCAAGATACTTACAGGGGCAGATGCGAAGTCTGAGGATAATTTACTGGTTAATATCTGCAGATTGAAACTGAAGAAATTGTAAAAAAAAAGTAGAAATTTAAGGATATGGGATCATCCGATTGCACACAAACAACCCAGTTTCCAGTATATGCTGCAGAGCCTGAACAAAATTCACTCAGTGAAGACATCAAACAAATAGCTAGAGAGAATATATATGATAGAAACGTAATAGAGAAATTGAATAAAAAATAAACCAAAATAAAGTGGCCACTCAGCACACAAAAACATACAGCCTGTCACCAACTTACAAACACAGACGCACAGAACATAAACACACAAACACAGAGACCACACACACAATCACAAATGAATCAGAAACACCCATAACAACAAGCAAATGATTCACCCACAGAATAACAAAGCAGCCCATAAAAAGGCAACATATTAAAAAACACAACTACCAGAGATAGCCTACAGCACAGGACTGCTCAGTACAGAGAAAACTAAGATTAACCAATACAAGCACAGACAAACACAACAAATCTCGTATTTTTCAACTGACATGCCATGACTGCAGATCAATTTATTCAGCGCAGACAAGCAGGAACTTAAGTACCAGATACACAGAATACAAAGAGCATTAAAAAGTGACAGCTGTCACTCTACACTCGCTGAACACCTTATGGACGTGAAACACAGCCCAAGAAACATCAATACTCACTTGACAAGTTTCAAATGCAGCAACAGCCCTCTACAAAAACTAATAATTGAAGAAAACTATCAAATACAGAAAGCCATAATGGAAGAAAAAAATGGTTCAAATGGCTCTGAGCACTATGGGACTTAACATCTGAGGTCATCAGTCCCCTATAACTTAGAACTACTTAAACCTAACTAACCGAAGGACGTCACACACATCCATGCCCGAGGCAGGATTCGAACCTACGACCGTAGCGGTCGCGCGGTTCCAGACTGTAGCGCCTAGAATCGCTCGGCCGCTTCGGCCGGCCATAATGGAAGAAAAACAAGTAATAAATGAATGCACAGTTCTCTGCAGAGGAACTCAGTTCTCTGCCCTCAAAGAATTATCAGATAACACCAACTCATAGACACCCAAACCCTTTCTCCAAACGCACACATTCACAAATAAAAACTAAATAAAATAAAAAATAATAATAATTAACTAAATGTAATTCACACCCATTCATCCATCCACCAACACAACTCCATAAAAGTTCAGAACTCTCGCCAAGAAAGCATTCAGCTGTTCAAGTGTCTGCCATCTTGTTTCTGTTGTTTGTAATCAGTGACACGGGAAGTTACTTACACAGTGATGATAATGGCGAAACCAGCAAAAGTAGGTGAAACACATTACACACACACACACACACACACACACACACACACACACACACACAGTCTGTTAAATAGTATTAGTTAATGGCAGAAATAACCATAACACAGTCATAAATTTTCGGAGTAAATAACTGTTCTACATTAAGTTCTGTATGGTTGCAGATGACAAGCTGTGAAACAAAACAACTGCAATAAATTACATAAAACCCGGGAAATATACACCATGTGGTAACAAGAGATATATTTTTTTAAAAAAATGTATGTTTTCAAATACGTAAATACTGTCTTTAAAAACGCAAATTTGTATGTGTACCAGAAGTAAAAAACATTTTTCCTGTTTTAGAAGATAACAAAAAACGAACTGACTATGCTAAAAGTTTAGCGAAACATGTCTGGAGATTAAAAAGAAAAGAAAATCCTGTGTTTTGTTCAAGACGGACCATTTCTAAAAACAAATCAAAGACAGTGTAGTTCGGTTTTATAATCAATTGCTTTAAGTTTAAAATGCAATAAAGAACGAATACCACTGTATACTGCCCTACTTAAGGTAATCAGTTATCTTTACTTGGTTTTGATATTTAAGATGTGCGTCAGCATTTTGCGTTTGACGATGCATTCGTTTAACACCTCATTATTGTCGTTTTCATTGCACTCTTCTGTGAAAAAAGAAATTTTTGTGAAGTTATTAGTGCATTAACAACTTCGTTAAGTGTTGGCACAAAGAACTGTTCTTCTTGTTCATTGTCATGTTCGTCAATCACGTGTTGGCTTCGAATGTCAGCTACAATGTCCCCTTCGCTCGCTGAGGCGCACATGGTAACATTGTTCTCTATCTTGGTGAAGTCCTCTATTTCACGAGATGGCAAAGGTGGACACGGTTCTTGCGTTAATTTAGGCAGTGGAATCTCATCTTCATCTTCGTCATTATCTCTACCATATGTTGCTAAAAACGGATCGTCCTCATTGTGAGATTGTGAAGATCTCTGAATCTTTTATGTGTAAAACGATTGGCAGTTCTCTCGTGAATGACATTTTCTGTGTTTTAAGTGATATTTTCCAACATTTCCGATATTATTAAAATTGGATCAAGAATGTTGAAAATAGTTTCTGTACCTTTTTCGATTTTCTTTACATGTTCAGCACCTTCAGTTTCCTGGACTGCAGTTTCAGAGATTTTATAACGGTCCGTAGGTTGTAGAACTGAAGTGAAGTGACGTTTGGAGGTAAAAACATAAGCTTTATGTACTTCATTTCGTGGACTACTGGATGAGGAGGGCAGTTATCGACCATGATAATAATTTTTCTTTTTTTAAAATTTTAGATGAGAGTCCCAATTACGCAACCACTTTTCAGAAATGCCCCCTGTCATCCAAGATTTGTGTTGTTTTCGTAAACTGTAGGTAGGGTGTGAACTTTCTTCAGACATCTAGGTCTTCTCGATTTTTTCATCACCGAAGCTTTTTCTTTACATGATCCTGTCAAGTTTTCAGCAACCATAGCTCCTATTCTTGCGTTACACAATATGAAACATCCCCATAGAAAGAGTAATGAATTACTGTGCTGATAAACCTCTTATGTTATTTGATTTTCAAACAGCTGAGCAGAACTGAACGTACTCAGACATTTCTCTCTTAACTTATTCTGATCAACACTAAACTGACACACAATAGAATGGCCCTGACTAGCAATAACCTATACCTTTGATGAATCACTAACCTCACAAAATCTTCGTTACTCGAACTACTGCAATACAGCGAGCGCCAATACTGCCAGCTAAATAAAAGATTCTAACTACTGAAGGCACTATCTAGTGACAGACAGGCATAGTTAGCAAATGAAAGATTTTGACAGAGAACAAACAATGTATTTACCTTAATAATATTCAAAACTCATCATATGTGTGTGTGTGTGTGTGTGTGTGTGTGTGTGTGTATCAGTACATGATATACAGTATTACAAATTTACTCTTTGTGACGGACACATGCTCTCAAAATTCTGCCATCTCTCTCCCCACATCCACCACTGCTGGTGGAAGACCTCCAACTGCGCAACGCTACGCGCTGTTCACATCCAACTGCCCAACACTACAATAGCAAAAATTACAACATTGCAAACCAGCCACAGACTGCGCACAGTACAGTCAGTGATTTTCATACAGAGCGCTACGTGGCGTTACCAACATAAAAACGTAAACAGCCTACTTACAAATGTTCAATCTGAACACTCTTCACCTTATAATTTCATTGTCTAATTTTGGGTCATGTTGTAAAACAAGCCAATTTCAACTACACTGAATATAATTATCGTCTGGCTTGTAGCCGTCACATAAAACAGTCCACTTTTTAGATAGCTACTCGTCTGTCATTCCAGCAGATATACACAGGCAGCATCGCCACAAATTTTCCCGGCGAAAAGTCATGGCGATCCCGGAAACGTTGGATCGAAGATGAACAATAATGGAAATTCAGATTTTCCAACACGCTCACAAATTCACCGGCTTTCGCTTGAAGAATAGGTCCACTGATCGACACATTATTCGATCTTCGCCGCTTAAACCATGTAAGTAAAGCTTTGTTTTTAAACAATTTTGTGTTCGAAAGGAGAGTGTATTTTCTCTGTGACCTTCCAAACTTTGAAAACTGTTTAGTGTGAGACACCCAATTCCTTCGCAATGCTGACGTTTGTTTCCCCATTTTTTAATCGCCATATTGTGTATGACGTTTCTTCAATATGAAGTACTTCCTTCTTTTTTTGTGACATCTGCTTGCATTAACTATTTAACTCACGTATTGATATGAAACTAGCAATCTACAGAATATATTATTGTTAGTTATCCTCAAGTATGTAACAAACAAAAACGAGCATTAGACATTATAGTCGATATATTTCTCTGGCAATGTAATTTTTAAAAAAATGTTTTTATCGGTAGGCCGCAATACGATAACCGATGTTGTACTACGCGATTTTTTTAAATATAGCGTTGCTATACGAATTAAACGCGACCGTTACGTTTCGCTGTTATAGCCAATACGTCGTTAAAAAGCCGTGTCGCTGCATTAATCTACAAATTAAGTAAATACTGTTGCAATGTTGTTAACTGCACTGTCCTTAGCCACCACTGAAGATATCTTCACTTATATCCCTAACATGCCGCATATCTTTAAAATTCTCTTTTCTGGCTGTAACTTTTAGTATTTCAACGCTTCACCTGCGGCGATTGCTTCTTCTTTTCGTGCGTTTCTTGAACTACAGCTAGCCTATGTGCCATTAGATTTAGCACAAAACTAATTCCCTGTTCAAACTTCGCTACCACTGCTGTGTCATCAGCTCACCGTATTGTGCTAGTTTTCTGTCCTTGTTAAATGCGAACAGTCCTTCATGTATGCCAAGTCCAACTGAAGCTGCTACAATTTACAGAGCCACAATAAACTCCGAAATACGACCTCTTTCATTCTGTGAAGTAAGCAGAGTTCTGTGAAACGAATTAATAATCTTTCTTCCTAATATATTTTTGAACTGTAAATTTTGGTACACTTCACAATGTTTGCTTATGAAATCTTTCACTGGTTTTATGCATCACACCTTTCAAGACGGAGTAAGTGTCAAGAAATCTGTTTTCGAAAATATACAGCTTGGGAAAGCGATTCATTTGTCATACTGTTTCGCAGTTGTGGAAGTATCTCTTAGTCTAACTGGCGTTGATAACTGTGTTACGCCCTTTACGACGTAGCAGTTTTTATGTTTGAAGATGTAACTCAGAGCTTTTCGCTGTGTTATGTGAGTTAACTTTGTCAATATCCCGGCAGAAAGCAGCGATCCGTGATTTAATAACCATTACCTCGGCGCATGCTGGCGAACTTTTAACAGTTTCAGCTTATTTTATGAACTCTTCAGTAATATATGGAACTTTTTTAAGCCTCTCGAACTCTTGGAAGACTTGAAAATACGCGTATTTCTTTCGTTAGATGATGTATAACTTTGAAGAAGTTGCCCCGTCGAGTTCGTTACACAATGTGTTTACCCCTCTTCTTTCCGGTAGAATGGAATTTACTTTTGTACCTACACAGCTTAGCCATTTAAATACCGTAGATACCGGTTTCGACTTGGTTAATTCAGGCAGTTTCTTTCCTAAGAACAAGATTTAGTTTTAACACAAATACGGAACATCTCATAGTATTTAACATGATTATGTTAGTTTTAGTGTTCGAATACTCGATGGAGTTGTTACTTGATACATACATAACTTATATTTCCAACTCACAGTTGGTAATGAAAGTGGCTTGATACTGACACTCATGCATCTTCATATCAAAGATGAAAGGTGTAGCAGTTTACATGTTTTAACAGAGAACTGGCGATATGCTTAATGAAAAAGAATCTACCACATCCTGATCGGATGAAGCAGGCCGACATCACGGAGGCTACTATAGAACGCGCATATTTCGTAAATATTACAGCATGATGTCAGACGAATTTCGATATTGTCATTGTAAAAATATACACCTAAGGGGAGCAACACATAAAACACACATCAATACACATGCTGTAAATACATTAGCAGACAAAGATGGTATAAAAGGAAGATCAGTTACAGTTGTTTAGAATTATGGAAGGAAGCAGAGTACTAAATTCAAGAGAAAGATCTACTGTTTGCTGTAGAGTGTGATGATTTCTTGTTAATCTCTTTGCAAATTGCTTTGAAAAGCTGGAGTTAGGTGACAAGTGAAGTTGCCGATAAAAGTGAGAAGGCGAAGACAACATTCAGTGATTGAAAAAGTAGATTTTTTAAATGAAACTGTATCCAGTATATTGCAAACGAAGAACTTCAGACTGTCTAAATTTTGGGAGTCAGCTAACGGTACAAAATGAAGCGAAATCTTCCCGTGGTGGCAGATTTTAAACAATGGCAATGACTTAAACGTGCGAAATATTTGCAACTTCACTTATGACTATCCTATGGAAGAGAGCACCATCACCGCAGCTACAGTAGTTCGGTCATTTGCAGATGACACTATCGTTTATCGACTAATAAAGTCATCAGAAGATCAAAACTAATTGCAAAACGATTTATAAAAGATATCTGAATGGTGCGAAAATTGGCAGTTGACCCTAAATAACAGGAATTACAAATACTAACAACTTAAATTGGAAGGAACACAAAGAAAATGTTGTGGGAAAAGCGAACCAAATACTGCGTTTTATTACCAGGACACTTGAAAAATGTAACAGATCTACCAAGGAGACTGCCTATACTAAGCTTGTCCGTCCTCTTTTAGAATACTGCTGCGCAGTGTGGGATCCTTACCAGATGGGACTGACGGAGTACATCGAGAAAGTTCAAAGAAGGGTGACACGTTTTGTATTATCGAGAAATTTGGGAGAGAGTGTCACAGAAATGATACAAGATTTGGGCTGGAAATCATTAAAAGAAAGGCGTTTTTCGTTGCGACGGTATGTTATTACGAAATTCCAATCACCAACTTTCTCCTCCGAATGCGAAAATATTTCGTTGACACCGACCTACATAAGGAGAAAGGATCACCATGATAAAATAAGGGAAATCAGAGCTCGTACGGAAAGATATAGGTGTTCGTTCTTTCCGCGCGCTGTCAGAGGTTTTAATGATAGAAACCTGTTAAGGTGGTTCACTGAACCCTCAGCCAGGCAATTAAATGTGATTTGCAGAGTGTCCATGTGGGTGTAGATGTAGACTGATTAGACTCGCCAAGGTAAGTGCCCGCAAACAGGATTAACGAACTTTGGAACTTGGCACCGAATTTGCACATCGCATTCAGCATTCACTAAACACGGGACACGTCGTAAAGATAATACTTCGATACTAGAATACAAGACAATAAAACTGCCACTGCTTTCATCCGTATAATTATGCATGCGAAAACAAATTTACACAAGAGACGATTTTTCAAATACGAGTGGTAAGGCCAATGAACATGGAAGAGCAGAACGATTATCTAGCGAGCACTTACATCTAAAGTATAGACCGCACATGTCCCCATCACTACCGTGATGAGCTTTGAAACTTCCGTCTAAGCCTGTCTTTAAGCGCTGCGCGAAGTGTAGCTGCCAATCGCAGTCTTTCTCACTTGTAACTCAAACAAAATACTGATTTTAATAACCATAAATAAAAGGCAAAAAAGCGTCCAAGTTCTACAGTATTAAATTATTTAGTTAACTGGTTTTAGTCTTACAGGGCCGTCATCAGACTATTATTGATCATTGTCATCAGAGAAGGTACAGGACTGGTGAAGACAACATCGAAAAAGATTTTACACGTAGAGTAGGAGTTACACAAACAGATTGAATAGCACCTTTGATAGTACAATAGTTACTTCACTCAAAAATTTAGAGTTAAGATTTAAATAAATGTAAATGTGAAGTACTAGATAACATTAAGACAAAGTACCGAAAAAACCAAAGTGTCTTAATGTAACAGTCAGGTGAAAGAGGGGAATGACAACCAGAGAAAAGAATTATATTCAGCAGAAGAGAAGATGTACGTTATAAAACAACAAAATAGTCTTTATAACAATTTGAATTAAATTGTCAGTCTGAATAAAATAAAATAAACAATACAAGACAAACTGGAGAGTGGCTTGAAAATGTTCTATGTAAGAAACGTGCTGCAGAAACAGAGTAAAGAGTGGTTTCGGCATCTGTAACATGTTTGGAAAAACACTTAATTAGAAAAGTACCTTGAAGTAATGGTTTACATGTACAGACAAAAAAATGATAACCGTTTCAGTAAAATTTCATGATTTATTCAAGAGAAAGAGTTTCACAAACTGAGCAAGTCAATAATGCTTTGTTCAACCTCGAGCCCTTAAGCAAGCACTTATTTGGGTTGGAATTGACTGATTGAGTTGTTGAATGTACTCCTGAGGAACATCACTCCAAATTCTATCCATTTGGCGCGTTAGATCGTTAAATTATCGAGCTGGTTGGAGGGCCCTGTCCATAACGCTCCAAACGTTCTCAACTGATGAGAGATCCAGCGACCTTGCTGGCCAATGTAGGATCCGGCAAGCACCAACACAAGCAACAGTAAATATCGCCGTGTGTGGGCGGGCATTTTTTGTTGAAATGTAAGCCTATGATGGGAGCCATGAAAAGCAGCAAAATGGGGATAACAATATAGTCCACACATGGCTATGCAGTGAAGGTGCCGCGGGGGACAACCTAAGAAGTCTTCCTTTGAACGAAATGGCACCCTAGATCATCACTACTAGTTGTAGGGCCATACGGCGAGCGACCGTCAGGTTGGTATTCCACCGCTGTCGGGGGCGTCCCCAGACACGTCTCGGTCATTGGAGCTCAGTTCGAAGCGGGACTCATCACTGAGAAGACACTCCCATTCAAGTCAATGAGATTCCAGACGGACTGTGCCCGGCACCACTGCGGACGGGCTTGTTGGTGTACAGACCTCGATGGCAGTCGACATGAGGAGCGCAGTGAGGTCAGCCCCCCTTTCTGTGAGCCGCCTTTTAATGGTCCTTGTGGTCATTGAAGTATCAGTTGCACGCCGAGCCGATGATAATGATGAATCTGGGCTCTGAGTGGCTCTCTGCCGACTGCTCAAAAATGGTTGAAATGGTTCTGAGCACTATGGGACTTAACATCTATGGTCATCAGTCCCCTAGAACTTAGAACTGCTTAAACCTAACTAACCTAAGGACATCACACAACACCCAGTCATCACGAGGCAGAGAATCTGCCGATTGCTCGTTCCTCACGTTGTAACATGACTCTAAATCGACCATCTCCTACTTGACGCTGTGTTCGGCCATGGTTCATCCATTCCTGCCAACATCGTCGAATAGCGGCATCGCATCTATTCAAATACCGAACGATTCGCCGATTAAACCGGCATCTTTGAGCGTAACTACGCGTCCCCTCGCCAATGCTGACATTTGCGTATACCGTTCATGTGCCTGTCCGTAAGGCGTAGTTACTGTTCTATTGAACACACGGCATAAAATGCACTTATGCCCTCGCATCGACATGTCCGCTGTTTACTATTGTAACCAGCTGCACGGTGAAATTGCGCTGCAGCGTCACACTTTCAACCAACTGCCACCAAAGTTTACAATTTGGCATCTTCCGTCGATACCTGTATGAATTACAATTTTCGACCAATTTGCATAAATCCTTCGTGAAGCGCCGTTTCTTTCTCTTGGAGTGTACATCAGCTGCACAGTACAGTTAACATTAAGTACGATGAATAACACTTGGTGTGATAAAGATATAAATTAGTTGTAAAAACTACGTGTATAAAATTTAAGAGTGTTATAAGACAGCAAAGGACCTGGAAAAGTAGTTGTACGAAATGGACAGTGTCTTGAAAGGAGGATATAGGATGAACATCAATAAAAGCAAAACGAGAATAATGGAATGTAGTCCAATTAAATCAGGTGATGCTGAGGGAATTAGATTAGGAAATGACACACTTAAAGTAGTAAATGACTTTTGCTATTTGGGGGGCAAAATAACTCATGATGGTCGAAGTAGAGAGGATATAAAATGTAGACTGGCAATGGCAGGGAAAGCGTTTCTGAAGAAGAGAAATTTTTTAACATCAAGTATAGATTTAAGTGCCTGTAAATCTTTTCTTAGAATACTTGTACGAAGTGTAGGCAAGTATGGAAATGAAACGTGGACGATAAATAGTTTGGACAAGAAGAGGATAGAAGCTGTCGAAATGTGGTGCTACAGAAGAATGCTGAAGATTAAATGGGTAGATCGCATAACTAATGACGAGGTTCTGAATAGAATTGGGGAGAAGAGAAATTTGTGACACAACTTGACTAGAAGAAGGGATCGGTTGTTAGGACATGTTCTGAGGCATCAAGGGATCACCAGTTTAGTTTTGGAGGGTAGTGTGGAGGGTAAAAATCGTAGAGGGAGACCAAGAGATGAAAACACTAAGCAGATTCAGAAGGATGTAGGTTACAGTAGGTACTGGGAGATGAAGAAGCTTGCACAGGATAGAGTAACAGGGAGAGCTGTATTAAACCAGTCTCTGGACTGAAAACCACAACAACAACAACAAAAAAAGAAAATAGGAAGAATCCTATTTTTCTGTGACGAAAACGTCACAGGTGCGCCGTTTCCCCACCAGGGGCCCAGAAGGTTTTTGACACTTGTGATGTTCGGAGACGTTGTTGACACTGCTGTGCGATAAATATTGTTTTAGAGATATTGGTGAAAATGCACAACTGGCATCTGCGAGCTGATTATTGGGGAAAACAACGTTAAATGTTCTCTGACATCAACGGAAACGTGTACTGGTGCCCCCTCATACCGGAATCATAAGCATACCCCGACTGCCATAGGAACATTCTCCAACATTCCCGCTGGTATTTCACGGAGAAAGGTACGGTAATGTTCTCCACCGAGACTATCAGACAGAAAATCCGGCGGTATTTAGTTCGCTGTAAGTGAGCTTCTTCGAACTAAACAGCTCGCACACTGGGATGTCTACCGGTTTCCATGCGATGTGGTCTCAGGGATCCTGTTCCATGCATCCTTTCTCGTCATAAATGAGGTTCTTTTTAGCTAACTCGGCTGGAGTGTAATCAGCCATCAAAGGACGTGTAAAAGTCAATAAAAACTATGATGTAAACTCAACATAATATAAAGAATAATTATGTAATTGTTTATCCAGGGAAATGGACACTGATAGTTGTAATGAAAATTTACCTTTTCTAGCAGTAAGCTGTAACTGTCTTGCAAATCAGATTCGAAAGGTAACGTGTTGTATTCTAGGAAGTCGAAACAAACAACCGTGGACGTTCAAATGTTCAAATGTTATGAGACTTAACTGCTAAGGTCATCAGTCCCTAAGCTTACACACTACTTAACCTAAATTATCCTACGGACAAACACACATACACTCATGCCCGAGGGAGGACTCGAACCTCCGCCGGGACCAGCCGCACAGTCCATGACTGCAGAGCCTTAGACCGCTCGACTAATCCCGCGCGGCAACCGTGGACGTGCGCCTAAGGGATGTCTAATGTCAAACACTTCAAGGGCACCTAGCGAGGGAACAGTTCCTGTGCAACGTTCGTGTCACATAAGGAAAGTGTTTCTTTCCAAGTCTTCTAATGATTCTCCTAATTCATATACGCAGTGCTTTTACAGTCCTTACATGACAAAACTACAGAACACACAAAAATTATGGGGAGGTACATAAATATATACAAGAAAAAATTAAAAGGCTGTAATGAACAATGTAAGGAGAATTGGTAAAAATGTGGTCTACAGAACGTATAACAATCTGGAATACATGGATGGATATATAATGAAACACAAATAAAAAATGAAAAGATGGAAGAGAAAATGTGGGAATAATTAGAAAAATGTCATATTCGGCGGAGTTTAAAAGGGAAATATTTAGCTATGTATGATTATTTAATGTTAAATGAGTGCTGCGTGCCATATTTTAATTGATCTCCAAGACTTCCAATAAATTCAGTTTTCGTTCTTTGATTTCGATGGGTTTATCTATGTGGTCTGGATGTTTTGTCTGCAGGTGTCTCTCTAATTTTATAGGCTTCAGGCTACCGTTAGCTAAAACCTCCTAACAAATAACTCATTCTGGTCGTAGGTCATTGCTCAAAAGAATACTGTTAGAGGCTGATATCAGATAATCAACTTGTTATTTGATAACTTTGATTTTGCGTTTACAGCCAACGTTTCTATAGGAACATAGGAAGATGCGAAAGTAGAATGCACTTCGATTAAGTTCGAACATTTTTTTTTTCCTTTCGAAGGAGAAAGGACACACGGTGACTCACATTCATCGGCTCTCTTGTTACCACTGAGAGACAGCCACTTATCAGTGGGAATGGCGGAACTTGTATCACTTTATTTTCAATCCGATTATCTACTTTCATTGAACACGCACTGGAATTCAACTTCTAGGTAACTCAATATCTTTGAACTGATTTTGGAAGCCTGACTGAACTCGAGTGCACGGTAACAATGGCTGTGTTGGAAGCCTGACTGAGCCCTAATGGACAGTAGCAACGGCAGTGATGAACAATTTAGTCTTGTAGTCAGTGTTCCAAGGAAGTGGTGGTCACATTGTCCAACGACTTATTCTCATCAGTGATTTTTAAATGTTTGGTAAATAGCCAACCCAGGTGATAGGTGGCTGAGGCTGTGTGATGAAATAGTACTCGCGACTTGTCTAATTGCTAACAGAATCTGCTGGCCAGTTCTTGTGACATGAGACAGTAAATTAAGTATGGGGGAACTGCCTGTCTTGATATATGGAAATTAGAATTTGGCGCTAGTGATATTTGTTCACTGGAAATCGTTTACTTATGTAGTATGAAATATTTTGAAAGACAGCGCCCCCCCCCCCCCCTCTGTTAGCCTCTATATGTAGTGCCCCCCCCCTTTCCCTGAATGGGCGCGACCCCATTTTGAAGACGGCTGGGCTAGGATATCAGTCACACACATCTCTAAGTGGTGAGATCTGACGGAATTGCTGTTTTCTGTTTTGTTTCCTACTTGGCGCGCGGAGTCCTAAGCCTGCAGCCTCCGCCTTCCTATGTCGCGGATTGGGCAAGTGTGTCTGGTAAGACGTGCTTTCGCTGCTAGAAGAGGCGAGGAGCTGTTGCAGAGCCTTTTGTCAGCGAGGTTTCGCAAGGCGGATCGATTGGCAGCAGCTCTTGAGCGCCACCGCTGCTGGAGTGGCCAGTAGCCTCCTGGAGGACTCACTGGAGCACGGCCGACGCAGCGAGGCGCTCCGCGCTTGCCTGGACTCACTGGACCACGTAAACTAGCCAGGCAAAATGTTAGTCACACTGTTAAAAGAGCGCCCTGGTCACTTCGAAGCGCAGTAGATGGTTTATTACTCGCACCACGTGCTGAAGTGACCCCCACTAGCGGTGTGTATGTGCCTGTCGGTGGTATGGAATCTGCGCAGTAAGTTTGATGGCTGTGGAGACGCCATAGAACGGCTACCGAGTTTGCGCGAGGCAATGTTCACACCGCAAATAATGTTATCCGATTTACAGACGTATCAGCACGAACAGTCCAACGCGTCTACGAGGAATAGTGTACCACTCGCAGCCACGTAACATGTCTAAAACACAGTGATCGTAAAAATATCCGGACAAGTAAGTTCAAATGGTTCAAATAGCTCCGAGTACTATGGGACTTAACGTCTGAGGTCATCAGTCCGCTAGAACTTAGAATTACTTTAACCTAAGTAACCTAAGGACATCACACACATCCATGCCCGAGGCAGGATTTGAACCTGCGACCGTAGCGGTCGCGCGGTTCCTGGCTTAAGCGGCTGTACGTCAGTGTCAAGCTGAGGAGCGCAGACCGATCGCCAGACGGCACGTCAGTCGACGATGGGCGACACAGATACCTGACAAATATCCGCTCACACCGTCGCCATTAGTGGACGAAATGTCCGATAAAACTACATTGGGAGGCCGTCAGGGCCACACAATTTATAAGTAGAATTCGCCTGGGTAGCATCGTGGACTTCGTCGTGAGTAACGTCAGCAAGCAGCTTCATCGTTGCAATCCCAGCAACTGAGCCAAAGAAGAGTCAGGAGACTGCCGTATCGTCGCCTGGGTGGTGACGTTGTGCGGAGTACAGCATAACCAAATATGCATGGAAGGGTATCGCGTTGGGTATCTAAGCGCCGCCCATTATCAGTCATAAGAACATTAATCAGAGTCCCCCGACGGTGGCGCCATTCCGCTATCACATGGTACACAGATGGACGGCCCTACACTAACCCGTCGTGTGTGCGCTCCCCGACCATAGCTCTTGCAAGGGGGAACCACTCAGCCACCATTTCTTCTCAGTATATGGCGGGTTGAAAGACACACAGAGTATCTGGAAAATACCTTGAAAAATTTGACCATAGTTTTTTCACTATCTACGGATAAGCCAAGAAACGTGTTCGCTTATTTTGGCCGCTCTTCCACTGAGCGAAGTTCCTGTGGAAATCGGGTGTTGCCACTTTCTCCTCGTGAGGGAGGCAGCACAGGAGCTATGCACTGGATTTGCATTCGGGAAATTCCGGGTTAAAATCTTCGTGTATCCATTCAGAATTAGGTCTGCCCTTTCTCTAACACGCTTTAGGCAAGCGCCGTGATGCTTCCTTTGAAAGGGTAGTTACGCCAATTTCTTCATTTCGCAAACCACCTTCCGATGTGTGCTAGAGGATACTTTTGGTCCCATTGACTTTTCTCCCATTTCCTGTTCCATTTACGAATGCGGGGGGAGCATATTTTGCGGAACAGCTAAGGGAAGAAGTACGGTGTTTCCCGACTCTTCCTGCTGCCTATGCTCGCGTAATTCCAAAAGTAAAGCTCTCCTTCATGACCAACCAGTCTTTTGTAGCATCAGCCTCTAGAGATGGATGAGTGTCCCTGTAATGCTCTCGCTCCATCTAAACGACCAAGTGCCGGAACAGACTACTCTTCAGTCGACGGACACTTTCCCCCACGAGCACTCAGCAGTTGCGACCCAGCACGCCCACACCGTTACCGTTGTTGTTGTTGTTGTTTTTGTTGTCTTCAAACCTAATTCTGGTTTGATGTAACTCTCCATGCTGCTGTACTCTGTGCAAGGCTCTTCATCTGTGAATAACGTCAACCAACGTCCTTCTGAAGCTGCTTACTGTATTCATCTTTCGGTCTCTCTCTACTAGTTCTACCCACCACATTTCCTTCCATTACTAAACTGAAAATTCCTTGTCGTCTGAGAGTGTGTCCTATCAACCGAACCTTTGTTCTGGTTAAGTTGTACCAACTTAACTCACTACCTCCTCATTACTTACGTGATCTAATCATCTAATCTTCAGTAATCTTTCGTATCACCATGTTCCAAAACCTTCTATTCTCTTCTTGTCTAAACTGCTTATCGTCCATGTTTCACTTCCGTACATGGCTACACTCCAGACAAATGCCTTCAGAAAAGACATTTGATGTTAACAAATTTCTCTCATTCAGAAACGCTTTTCTTGCCACTGCCAGACTGCATTTTATATCCTCTCTACTTCGACCGTCATAATGTATTTTGCTGCCCAAATAGCATATTTTTCCTACTGCTTTAAGTGTTTCGTTTCCTAATCTAATTTCACCACTACCACCTGATTTAATTCGACTACACTCCATTACCCCTGTTTTGCTTTATTTGATGTTCATCTTACATTCTCCTTTCAAGATATTATCCATTCCGTTCAACTGCTCTTCCAAGTCCTTCACTGTCTCTGACAGAATTGTAAAGCCATCGGCAAACCTCTAAGTTTTTATTTCTCCTCCCTGGACTTCAATTCCTACTCCATATTTTTCATTAAGTTTCCTTTACTGTTTACTCAGTGTGCGGATTGAATGACGTCGATATAGGCTACAAATCTGCCTCACTCCCCTCTGTACCACTGCTTCCTTTTCATGTCCCTCAACTCATATGACTGCTGTCTGTACAAGTTGTTAACAGCCTGTCGCTCTCTGTATTTTACCCTTGCTACCCTCAGGATCTCAAAGAGAATATTTCAGCCAACAACGTCAAACGCTTTCTCCGAGTCTACAAATGCTATAAGCGTAAGTTTGCCTTTCCTTGACTTGTTGTATACGATAAGTCGTAGTATCAGCATTGGCTTGCATGTTCCTACATTTCTCCAAAATCCAAACTAATCTTCTTCGAGGCCGGCTTTTTTAAATAGCATTCGAGACATGCCCATACAGCCAAAGGAACAGAGCAATGCCCGTTATGACGATACGAACGTAAGGACAACACAACACCCAGTCAACTGATCCAGCCACGAGTCGAACGCGGGCCCCTGCGGTTAGCAACCCGCCGCTCTGACTGCGCAGCTACCCAGGCGAACACGTCTCAACGTTGGACGAGGTGCAGCGGTGAGTGAACGTAGCGCATCGAACACGCGCCCTTAGCAACCTGACAATCTTTGTGCAAGCGGGCGCAGCCAGGGGAGTGCTTCATCGTCTTGCTCGCTGTCATTTATACTACCACCTACAACAGAAAGCTAATTTGGTCTTTTATCTAAGTATTTTTGAAATTTAGATATATTAACAAATCATATTCACTACACACATCAAAAAAAGTTTTGCATCAACTCGGTTCCGAGAATTCCGGAACCTGTACAGAAAACTAGAATAGAGATCAACATAAACTTCATTTCCGCCCTTTTTATTGCTCATGAAAACTACACATTCCATGTTGTACCACGATACAGCGAGACCTCCTTAGGTGGTGGTCCAGATTGCGCTACACATCAGTACCTCTAATGCCCAGTAGCACGTTCTCTTACATCGTTTAATGCCTGTATTTGTCGTGGCATAGTATCCACAAGCTCATCAAGGCACTGTTGGTCCAGAGTGTCCCACTCCTCAACGGTGATTCAGCGTAGATCCCTCAGAGTGGTTCGTGGGTCACGTCATCCTTAAACAGCTCTTTTCAATCTATCCCAGGCATGTTCAATAGGGTTTATGTCAGGAGAACATGCTGGCCACTCTAGTCGAGCGTCATTCACAAGATGCGCACGATGTGGGCGCGAGTTGTCGTCCATGAAGCCGAATGCATCGCCAATATGCTGCCGATATGGTTGCACTATCGGTCAGAAGATGGCATTCACGTAGCGTACAGCCGTTATGGCGCCTTCCATGACCATCAGCGGCGTGCGTAGGCCCCACATAATGCCACCCAAAACAAAAGGGAACCTCCCATTGCTGCACTCGGTGGCCAGTGTGTCTAAGGCGCCCAGCCTGACCCGGTTGCCTCCAAACATGTATCCGACGATTGTCTGGTTGAAGGCATATGCGACAATCATAGGTGAAGAGAAACTGATGCCAATCCTGAGCGGTCCGGCGGCATGTTGTTGGGCCTATCTGTAATGCGCTGTATGGTGTCGTGGTTACAAAGATGGGCCTCGCCATGGACGTCGGGAGTGAAGTTGCGCATCATGCAGCCTATTGCACACAGTTTGAGTCTTAACACGACCTCCTGTGGCTGCACGAAAAGCGTTATTCAACATGGTGGCGTTGCTGTTAGGGTTCCTCCGAGCCACAATCAATAGGTAGCTGTTATCCACTGCAGTAGTAGCCCTTGAATGGCCTGAGCGAGTCGTGTCATCGATAGTTCCTGTCTCTCTGTCTCTCCTCCATGTCCGAACAACATTTTTTGGTTCACTCCGAGACGCCTTGACACTTCCATTTCTGAGAGCCCTTCCTGGCACGAAGTAACAATGCGGGCGCGATCAAACTGAGGCATTGACCGTCTGGGCATGGTTGAACTACAGACCACACGAGCCGTGTACCTCCTTCCTGGTGTAATGACTGGAACTCATCAGCTGTCGGTCCCCCTCCGTCTAATAGACGCTGGTCATGCATGGTTGTTTACATCTTTGGGCGGGTTTAGTCATATCTCTGAACAGTCGAAGGGACTGTGTCTGTGATGCAATATCCACAGGAGTTCTGGGAACCGGGCTGATGCCAAACGTTTTTTGATGTGTATGTGCTAGTGTACATAAATACCCTCCGTGAGAAATGAAAACTGAGCTTTTACCTTCTTTCAGTTGCTGTTTTTTTAGGTTACCTTCAACTTTTCTGATCGACGTGTCTGGTAAAATATCGAACACTTGTAGAGTGTGAGAT
Organism: Schistocerca gregaria; assembly: GCF_023897955.1. NCBI lineage: Eukaryota > Metazoa > Arthropoda > Insecta > Orthoptera > Acrididae > Schistocerca > Schistocerca gregaria. The sequence continues at coordinate 814,641,836 of NC_064920.1, read as the reverse complement.
GATGTAGCTCGGATTATGAATTGCGCTTGTTAATTAATTCTGAAAATGTTTTAGAAAATTTAAGTAAATTTCCGAAGTCGCTAACTGTTCACCAAGAACCGGCAACAATTCCACAGCGGTCATTGTCGCAATTACATGGAACAAAAACAGAAGACGTTAAAGAATTTTATAATCTATCAATAATTCAATTAGTCTCATTAGTCTCACCAGTGGTTGCATATTCAGATTTTATGGCCCAATTAACATTCCATGGACACACTAAATTCGTGCAGTTAAATTCACTACTTTCATGTATATTATGTATATTTACCATTGAAATTCAGATACGTCATTTTTGCCTGAGATACCAATGCGGAAAAAATATTGTACATAATCGTATATTTCCAAAGAAGTTGCCAAATAAGAGATTGACGGCAGCGATAAGAATTTGCACACAAGTGTAAGTTACCGCTCCTCCCCACTAAACAGATGCTCTGATTATCGTACATCGTGATATTACTGTGATGTATTAAATTGTGCCCAGTGGGATCAGAAACTTTTAACAACTAAATGTTGCTGCTACCATTCGTAGTACTCTTTTGATATATCATAAAGCTCGTCCTGTTACTGCGTTATTTGGCGAGCTAGTATCGCTCCTCTTCCACCAAGCTTGACCGACCACGCTCCTGCACACCTCTGCTGTGGATGTTTATAAAAATCATACGACTTCAGTAACTGCTTTACAGTGACCTGGATAGTAATTTTGGTACTAACGGATAGAGAAATCCTCAAAAATGTGTCAACAGTAACACGGTAACATGAGCGTCTCTCAAGGTACACAACTACCCTCATGCTCATAAATTAAGGATAATGCTAATACATGGTGAAACAACGCTCTGGTGGGTGGTTTTCGGCTTTAAATCACCTCGGGGTATGACCCTGCGGTGCGTATGACCTGCGGTCGTCGCACGGTGGCGCTAGCAGCAGTCCACATATGCAGAGGTGTGTTGGTGCATGTCAGAGTACTGTGCAGGGAGTAAGTGTGCAGACGTTTTCAGACGTGCTAATGGTGGTGCTGTGTGTTGAAAATGGCTCAAAGAACACACATTGATGACGTTATGAGGGGTAGAATACTAGGGCGACTGGAGGCTGGTCAAACACAGCAGGTCGTAGCAAGGCGCCTCCGTGTGCCACAAAGAGTGGTCTCAAGATTATGACAACGGTTCCAGCAGACAGGAAACGTGTCCAGGTCTACAGTACGGGACGTCCACAGTGTACAATACCACAAGAAGACCGATATCTCACCATCAGTGCCCGCAGACGGTCACGGAGTACTGCAGGTAGCCTTGCTCGGGACATTATTGCAGCCACTGGAACAGTTGTCTCCAGACACATAGTCTACAGACGACTGAACAGACATGGTTTATTCGCCGAGAGACCTGCTAGGTGCATTTCACTGACCCCTGGTGGCAGGAGAGCCCGCAAAGCCTGGTGTCAAGAACATAATACTTGGTCATTGGAACAGTGGTCCCAGGTTATGTTCACGGAGGAGTCCAGGTATAGTCTGAACACTGCTTCTCGCCGGGTTTTCATCTGGCGTGAACCAGAAACCAGATACCAACCCTTTATGTCCTTGAAGGAGACCTGTGCGGAGGTCGTTGTTTGTTTGTGTGGGGGGATTATGATTGGTGCAAGTACACCCCTGCATGTCTTTCACAGAGGATCTGTAACAGGTCAGGTGCATCGGAACGTCATCTTGGACCTGTATGTCCGCCTTTTCAGGGGTGAAGTGGGTTCATCCTTCCTTCTGATGGATGATAACGCACGGCCCCACCGAGCTGCCATCGTTGAGGTGTGCCTTGAAACAGAAGATATCGGGTGAATGGAGAAGTATGCCTGTTCTTCAGACCTAAACCTCATCGAGAACTACTGGGATGCTCTCGGTCGACGTATTGCTGCACGTCTTCAAACTCCTAAAATACTTCAGGAGCCCCGCCAGGCACTGGTGCAAGAATGGGAGGCTATACCCCAGCAGCTGCTCGACCACCTTATCCGGAATATGCCAACCCGTTGTGCAGCCTGTGTACGTGTGCATGGTGATCATATCCCATATTGATGTCAGGCTACATGCGCAGGAAACAGTGGCGTTTTGTAGCACATGTGTTTGGGATGGTTTTCTCAACTTTTCTGCATTACCGTGGACTTGCAGATCTGTGTCGTGTGTGTTCCCTATCCGCCTATGCTATGAACGCCAGTTTTGTGTAGTGCCACGTTGTGTGGCACCACATTCTGCAGTTATGTGTGAAATCTTACGGGAGTTAACTACTAAGGTCGTCAGTCCCTAAGCTTACACACTACTTAACCTAAATTATCCTAAGGACAAACACACACACCCATGCCCGAGGGAGGACTCGAACCTCCACTGGGACCAGCCGCACAGTCCATGACTGCAGCGCCTGAGACCGCTCGGCTACTCCCGCGCGGCTCTGCAAGCATCTTTAATTTATGAGCATGAGTGTAGTTTGATTCACTACTCGCATACGGGTGTTCACCGTAATGTTGCCACACCGAATATATCTTAAGAGATTCATGATACCAAAACAAAATTTCGACAAGTCAGAGCAAGAAAAGGGCGAGCAGTTTGCTATAAAACTAACATATATAGCTTCGTTACAGCACTAGCAAACATTCCCAAGTATCAATAAACGATTTTGATTAAACGTGGCGTGTGTAGAGGGGCTAAAATAGTGCAATACTTATATTTTTCTGGCCCAGTTTCACATTAAAGTGCAATACACACCCCAATTGATAATTTGGCATACTAGATTTGGAGGGAATATCTTGGAAACGATGTTTAAAAATATTTCTCACGTAGAAGTTGATACGTAATTAACGTTACTGAAAAGAGTACAACTGATTTTTGTAATTATTTGAAATTTTGCAAAGTACCCCACCACCACTATTCAATTTTCAAAAATTGAAAATTTTCTTTACGACATAAACAAAAGAAGCTCTCAAGTTACATACATCTATGTGTAATAAAACTGGTTTCAGAAGTACCATTTTTGGGATAAGATGTACGCTGGGTGCTTCCAGAGTAATAAAGTATATAAACATTCCACAATGAGATTTTCACTCTGCAGCGGAGTGTGCGCTAATAAGAAACTTCCTGGTAGATTAATACTATATGCCGGACCGAGACTCGAAGTCGGGACCTTTGCCTTTCTCGGGCAAGTGGTCTACCGTGTGAGCTACCCAAGAACGACCCACGCCCCGCCCTCAGAACTGTACGTCTGCCAGTACCGAGTTCGAGTCTCGGTCTGGCACACAGTTTTAACCTGCCAGGAAGTTTTATATAAACATTCATTAATAGTTTAGTTATTTATTTTGCTTACATTTGCTACGATTTAAAACTTTATTTAATGTTTTATATTCATTTTTTTCTTTTTTATGGTTTACCGTTGTACATATGTGTATTTAGTTGATTGACTATAATAAGTAACTCGTTGCTATGATATAAAATCATTATAACTTGTCATTATTGTAATGATTTTATATCATAATAACGAGTTGCTTATTATCATCAACTAATAAAATACATGTGTGTGAAATGGTGCACTAAAAACTAAAAAAAGTTTGTAAAACTTAAAATAATGGCCTAAAATGAAAAATAAGTATACGTAAAATAAATAATTAGACTAATGTTCAGATATTTTCATTAGGTATGTTGAAAATACTCTGAATGCACATTGTGTACAACTTTCCAAAATTTCTATTTCAGAAATCAGCTTTATTACACATGGATGTATGTAGCTCGAAAGCTTCTTTAATTAACGATGCAACAAAAGGTTTCATTTTCAAAATTAGTTAGTGATGCTGGGGTATTTTGCAAAATTTCAGGTTATTACAAAATTCGATTATGATGTCTTCAAGAACGTTAATTATATATAAGCTTCTCTATGAGAAACATTTTGTAAACGTCATCATTTCGAAGATATTCCCTCCAAACCTAATATGCCAAATTATCATTCAGGGTGTGTTTTACCCTTTGGTGTGAAACTGGGCACAGACAAAAGAATACGTATTGCAAACCTAAATACTTAATGGAAACCTAAAATGCCAAATTATCTTTTGGGGATTGTTTTACCCCTTGTAATGAAGTTGGATGTATTGAATTCTTCTGCCCCCCGACATACCCGCGATGTTTCATCAAAATCGTTTTCGATACTTGGGAATGTTCCCTTGTCAGTTATTGTGTAACACTTTGCAGGCTGACTTTTCGGACGAAAGAGTTCCATTTAAGTCATGCCTCGTTGTCGTGATAAATTTCGAAAAGCCGCAGAAGTTTTGCAGGTACAGCTTAACTGAAACTTTGTGGTTCGCCCTGAGAAGCATGTCTCCTCGAAAGACTGACTGACAGCTGAGGGATGAAACCGAGTTCGGAGAACCTGAGACTCTTGAGTAGGGGGCTTAAGGTCCTTTCTGTTCCGAACAAACAGACCTGTTGCGAAGTTGCAGCCTCCTTGGTGACTCAAGAAAACAGAGAAACACCTGTCGGCATTCCCAGCGGTTTTCTCAAGAAAATCCGGCTTGTAAGCTGCTAGGGAATGGGCGACGAGCAAGTGGTAGAAGCCGCATTGGGAGACTGCGTGAAAGTGCCGCCTGAGTTCCTGTGTTGGATGCTAGTATCTCTCCACGGACTTTTCAAAGCAAGATCGGAAATGTTGACACCCTGTAACGATGACTGACAAGGGGAATACGCAGTGTTGACAGTTCACAGAGTGACATTGCCACTTGAGTCGACCAACGTCAAGACGATACGACGGGAAATTCCGTGTCCTGAAGGACAGAGTGGGGAAGAAGAGCGAAACTGCAGATCAAGGGAAGTCTGGAGTCATACGGAAATCTTTCAAAGGGAATTCTGAGTTTGCACCATGATTCGGAGACCATTACGAAGTCTTTCGAACTCTAATCAACATATACTATAAAAATAGCTGTATAGTGTGCGTGCCACTGAAACTCAGAAAGTAGTCCGGGTACGACTAAGAAAATTATGTTAGTGTGATAGCCCTTTATCATCACTCCATGGAGGTTTCTGTTTTCACCTAGGGGCGAGCATTGGAAGATATAAGGGCTAGGAAATTTTAGCCCTCTAGAGACTTCTAGAACATTCGAGGACATTCGAGAGTACTAGAGATAGTTGTGGAATATTACAGAACACTCTCGAATGTTGTGGAATGTTCTGGAACACCTGTGGATCACTTGAAGCCTTTTTAGTATTTTCTGGAATGTGGCTACCAAGTGATAGGGAGTGAAGCAAGACTAGTCGTGGGTGCGAACTTCACTTTCTTATCAGTGACGAATGGAGAACACGGAAAAGTAGTGGAGTGAGTGAATAAAAACAAACAGTGAATTATGAGCAGTGCAGTTAGTGTATTTCTTTGTGAAAAGTTGATTTGATTTATATTTTAGACAATTCCCAAGAGTAAAAGAGGAGGAGATCTTGCCATTGCTGAAGTAAAACCGCGAAAACACAAATAACAGCAAAAAAACGGAACATACGACGGGCGTGAAGCACGTTTATGTTCCCTACGAACGACAATGAGCATCGTGAGAAGCAGAGAAACCGAAGAACAACAAAATGAACGGATTGAAGAATCAAGAACTGCGACACAGTCTTGTAATAAAAGACAGCGAACTCAAGCCAATTATGGAAGTATAACACTGCGAGAAGCGCGCACGAAGACAAGTCAACAGTACAACTTAGCTAATGAAGCATTCCACTACGACAAGACGAAAGAATGTAACAAACACAAACACGTCGTAATCGGGAAAATGAACAACTGCCAGTTTTTCAAAGCGAAAAAATCCAGTGGAGGAACACCAGGATTCTGTTGCATGAATGGAAAAATTCTATTACCACCATTGGAAGCACATCCGCAGGAATTTTTACATCGCGTGACCGGGGGGATGCTTCAGAATCAAAACACTTTCTTGAAATAGGATATTATGGAAATGGATGCTCCAAATAAGCTGCAATTAGGTAATATGTTTTTTCACACAACAGTCCTGTTTTGGCTAATTGCCATTATCAAGCCATGTCTAGTTGGAAATGACGACCATACTGCATCTATAATAAAGTCTTTTAGTCGTGTCTCGGTAAGTATGGAAAAATTCTATAATAGTTCTTGTAGTTGCGAAACGTAAAATACATTTTTGTCAGATATTTTGTCAGTTCTTTACTATGATGCTATACGTTTACAAAGCCTGTAAAGATAAAAACTGATCACGTCCAATCTCGAAGGTCAATAACGCTTACGACCGTTACAGAGTGTATTTAAAACAAACCTCATAAGGGCGCTACACTATAATGAGTCTGGCGCGAAGTTTTAACTGACGTCATATTTTAGATGTAGAAACACGTCTACCAGTTTCCGTTTATGTCGCACAACTCCTTCTTAGCCCTGCAATTTTTTCCGTCAGTGAATATCAAGAGTGCTGGGTACGATCTGCACAGTTGTTCAGCTGGCCTTCCCGGTTGCTAGCAGATTCTTGCTCCGTAGCTCCAACAACGGCGGATCGTGGCAGACCTCGCACCATTCTTATTAGCGTTACAGAGCAATGAGTAACGCAACGAGCAGAAGTAGATACGTGGAGTGCTGTGTGCAATTTACTATTATTTACTATGGTAGATATTTTTTCTGTTAACATTATTTTTGTCTATGTACTGAATTTTCATGTTACGCCATTGAATCAGTGTTCTTTATATAGACGTAAAAGAAGAATTGAAATATGATAGTGACAAATAGTTAATGAACAGGACTTTAAAGACAGATTTCATTGATGCTGACATTTTTGCCATAACTTATGGTCAATATTTCTACATTGTTACATTAATACATGTTATTATAGGTAAATCTTTGTTCTTGTTTAGTATGAGTTAGAGTACAAGTTATGTATGTGTTGAGATAGCATGGAGGTTGGTCTTCATTGTATTGTGAAGTGATATGACTAAAAATATATCTGTTTAACATCAGAAAGTCCACCAGTGTATATATTATTTAAGAAAATGAAGCCAAGCATTCTCTACACCAATACAGGATGCGCCAAAAAAATGTATACACACTTTGAACTGTCAGTGACAATTTATTTCCCGTTCTACAACGTAAAATATTTGTAAGAAAGTAATGTTATGTTTCAACAACAGGTGGCAGCAGTGGCAAGGAAGTAACTGCAACATGGCGGACGTCGGTTTGAGCTTTGAAGCGCGGAAGCAGATAATTTAGTGGTACTGGAAGTTTGAGAATGTAGCTGCGGTTCGAAGACAGTGTAGAAGTGAGTATGGTACAGAACCACCTTCAAGGTTAACAATTACACATCTACGAGACAAATTCGAAATTCATGGCACAGTGTGTGATGTGCATAAAGGTCGATCAGGACGACCTCGTACAGCTACAAGCGATGATTCCACAACTGTTTCAGTGTTCGCCTCAAAAATCTTCAAGGCAAGCGGCACGTGAGAGTAACGTAAGTGGTAGTAGTGTGTTACACATTCTGAAGAAAGGCAAGTTTCGTGTGTACATTCCAAGGCTAGTGCAACAGCTAAGTGACGACGATCCAGATCGAAGGTTAGAATTTTGTGAATGGCTTGAGGAGATGGTGAGACGTGAACTGGGATTTATGGGTAGTGTAATTGGGTCGGATGAAGCCCAGTTCAAAGTCAATGGAACTGTCAATAGGCACAATTGTGTGTACTGGGCTGAAGATAATCCTCACATTACAGTAGAAAAGGCTGTGTTTATCAATCTCGATGGCCTCTCTATACATGAGTGCATAAAATGCTAGGTTCTAGATATGACGCTCGCCTCGCTGAATTTTGTTTCATGATCACGTTCCTGGTAAACGTGTTTCGCTACATCTGATTTATCCGTCTGACCTATGTGGCAATTCCTCTTATGTTCAACAAGACGGATGTTCGCAGTTCTCTTTGTGGTACCGATGTATTACTCGAACTGGAAAAGTAGAGTAGCGTTCGCCTCGAGCCACGGACACATTGTCATGTTGAGTAGTTCCCTGTTCGACATGATGCGGGAAGACAACGTTGCGAATGGGGTTTCCGATTAGAAGTAATGAAATACTGGTCTGTTCTGCTCTCGCAGCATGGAGGTGAGGTCCTATGTGCCATTGGCTATTCAAGGGCCATTGAGTAACATGTCATAAATTACTACTGTGTACCCATTTCTATTCGTTCGGTTACAGTGTCATCTGTGGCGAAACGAAGAAAATGCTTCAGATAAATTTTTCTGCAGAATAGTAACATGCAATAAAAAATGGGGGTTCCCGCTGAAGGCTTCAAAGTCCTCCCGCCACCCACGCACAGCATGAGATGGGGTTTCGAGTGTGGTGTCATTGGATGTGAAACTTCCCCATTGAACGTAAAGAATGACGAATGACTGACCTGGTGAAATTCTACGTTATTTGATTTTCAAACTCCAGAGTGAAACTGAACGTACTGAGACTGTTTTCTCTTTACTTATTCTGATCATCACTAAGCTGACATACAAAATTTTAGCGTAACGCAGTATGACTTTCAGTAATTACTACAAAAGAATAGCCCTGACTAACAATAACCTACACCTTTCATGAATCACTTACCTCACAAAAATCTTCGTTACTAGAACTACTGCAACACAGCGAGCGCCAATACTGCCAGCTACATATAAGATTCAAACTATTGAAGGCACTAAGTAGTAAGTTAGGCATATAGTTAGAAAATGAAAGATTTTGAGAGAGAACAATCAATGTATTTACCTTAATAGTGTTCAAAAGTCATAATATATATACAGATTGTTGACATTCAGTTTAACAAATTTCCTTTTTCTGACGGACACACATCCAGATAGTCAGCTCATATTAACATTTCAGAACGCTGACGTCTCTCTCCCCACATCCACCACTGCTGGCGACTCAACTCCAACTGCCCAACGCTACGGGTTGTTCACATCCAACTGCCCAACACTACACTGGCGAATAACTTCCAACAACGAGTCCAACCAGCCACAGACTGCACACATCGCAGTCAGCGATTTTAATACAGCACGCTACGTGGCGTTTCCAACATAAAAACCTAAACAGCCTACGTACAGATGTACCTCTCCGTGACAAACAAACTGGAATTATAACTTTTTCTGATCCGATGTGTCTTCACTTGAAATGAACACGCCTTCACAGGAGGCGTTCAACGTGGCGTCCGTTCATGAAGATGCACCCCTCTTCCCTCTGGTGAAAGGAATGACACACCCGGTAGCTGTTGTACCTGCTGGGACACATTGAAGACGCGACTCTGTAGTGTGCGCACATCGTTGACGGGCGTGGCGTAGACCAATTCCTTCAAGTGTCCCGATAGCCAAAAGTCTATGGGATTGAGGTCTGGAGAACGAGCAGGCCAAGGTGCTCCTCCCCCTCCCCCCCATCTTGACATGTTCGCGCACATTGTGACGAAAGTGTGCCGATGTGCCATCATGCATGAACCACATTTGTATTCGTGGCTGAATTGGCACAGACTTCAGCAAGGTAGGCAATACATTGTCGAGAAAGTGTAGTTAATGCGCCCCAGTTAACCTCCGTGGTCGAACGTATGGCCCTATTAATCTATCAAGAAGTACAGCTGCTCATACGTTGATTGAGAATCAGTGTTGATGCCCTCTTTCCTGAATTGCTTGAGTATTTATATCTGCCTATACATGCTGAGTATCGAAATTGACAACACCATACCCTGTAACCCTGCCTCATCGGATGTGAACAGTGGATCTGCGGCACACTTCTGCAACAACCGTTGACAGAATCACCGTCTGCCATGATGACCTGTGGCCCTAGGGCCTGAACGCGCTGTAGATGATACAGTCACAGAAATTTTTCATAAAGTACACCCCCCCCCTCCCCCCCCCTCCCCCCCCCCCGGGTAAAGAGAGTGAGACACGACGCCTTCTGCAGCTGCTAATCGCCGCACACTGGCCCCAGGGGCTCCTTCCACCGAACGTTAGCACAAGCACCTCCATGTCAGCTGTGCGAATTGTGCAGGGCCCTCCACTGTCACTCTCTCGAGGTGCAAGGGTACCTGTGTCCCTCAGACAACGGAAAAGTCTGCCGATTAGCTTATCAGAGGGTATTCTGCCCCGTGGATATTTTACAGCGTAGAGGACACGGGCTCGCACGCTGCGTCCATTGGCTAAACCGTAGCAGATTATCATACCCACCGTTTCATTTGTCGAGTAGTAGGCTTTCTTCGTTAACAAGTGCTGGAACTGAGAAAATGTAAATGTACAAAACCATGTGTACGTAAAAACAGCGCAATAACAGAAAACACGTAACTGAATCCGCATTCGGAAGAACGTAATTATATGTACCAAGGCTTGACAGTACTGCACAATAAAGCACACAAACACAACGAAACCTAACGTAGCCTACAATACTGCTCGAACTACACAACTGACTCCAGACCACCTAATGGCAGGTAGAATACTATGAGTAAGACATCATAGTACTCTGCCGACAAATTTGACGGAACGCCAGTAAAACGGCTCTGCTAATATCCGCGTCATGCAGCCCTTCCTATAAACACGTGTATCTCGGGAAAGTATGTGCTTTGTAACTCATGTTTATTGGTTTAATTGACTTTTTTTTCTTGCTTCGAGGAGTACTACCGCCTCTCAAAGTATTCGACAGATTTTTGTTGCTTTTTTGGACACTATATTTTTGTGTGCGTGTATGCGTGTAATCATTTTGAAAAGAAAGTCGTTAGGCTATGCAGTGTTCAACTCATTTTCCCAAAATAATGGAGTTGGATGTCGATATCATTCCTTAAAAATAGTCAGGGTTGTTTCTTTCCCAGTCCATCCCGTGCGCAACATGAGTATGTTGGAGTAGAAGTTGGCTAGTCAAGAGGAGCAAGCTGAGCTTGGTGAAATGGAGATGTGTTTAATTCGGCAGAGGTAATATAAAAATTCATAGACTTTACAGATTATGTCATTAAACGTAGAGGTAATCTTGTCATTTTGGATACTGAAACAATTTAGAGTGGGACGTATGTGACAGTACCGCTTCTGAATTTACACTCTGATCTTAACAATGATTCTGGTAAGTTCATTACTATCTTGTGCAGAGATTCTGGACATGTCAGAGCAAAGTCATTCTTTTAAACAACTTTCTACTTTGGTCCTAGAACACTAGCGTTTATTCATATTGATAGTAATTTAAGTTATTATTTTAAAAAGTATATTACTGAGTTCTTTTAATATCATTTTGTCGAAAATTGGCATGGTGAGACTGTGACTGCGTTAAAATACAGGTTAGTTCTCACAAAAAAGTAACTATGTTGCTCTACACTATTTTAATTTTCGATGTTCAGAAATTGTTTAATCTTGCCGGACTTCGAAAAACACTGAACTGTACAGCAAAAAAAGGCTAGATTTTCGATATAAGTTACACGAAGTTAACTCTGTTCTTATCTTAGGACGTTCTTTACGTTCTTATAATTCAGTGTTAGATCCATTTACAGTAAACTACTCAGTTCTTTCCTGCATCGTTTTTTGCTGTAAGGTACCACATCGCCAACGACGATTATCGAACAGCACATGTACATAATTATGTATTTTCAGATGTGAGAATGAACCTGTTGATTCTACGAGAAGGAACGATGCTATTTACCAGTAATAGCTTCATTGAAAGTGAATGATTTCTGTCTTTACTTAACTGTAAGAATTGATAAGTATTCACATCTAATTCAAACGTAATTGCTTCTTACTGTTGTCCACTTTAACAATGAGGATGCTACCACTGGAAATTTTATTCTACTGATGTTTTGTAATGTCTTATGACTATTTATGCTGTCGTGGTATATATTGTGTATAATAGTATTATTTTCGTTATGGTTGATGTAATTTTATTAATTATATTTCAATGTGGTGTTAGTATTAACTATTTTGGTACACACTGTTAGGTGTTTAAGTTACTCATATAATTTAGGGGCAAAATTGTGCTTAAGACCTTTGTTTAATGGAAAGGCACTGTGTATTTATCTTTTTTTTTAAAAAAAAAAGCTTTATTTTATGTTGAGATGAGCTGACAGTGAGCTTTGTGCAATACTTGGATTGACGCTACGTATGTTCTTCTGATGTCTACACTAGTGCTCTTTATTGATATACTGATATGTATCGTATATATTAAAATATATACTAACTTCGCATCGATAATGAGGTCATTACATATAGGGAAGGAAATCGGCCGTGGCCTTTCCATGGAAACATCCTGTAGTTTGCCTGGGGAGATTTAGGAAAATCACGGTAAACGTAAATTTGAATGACTACGGGAATTCGAACTGGCTCGTCTAGAATACGAATCCGGCGTCCGGAGTGCGCCTTCTCTTGATGCTGGTACATAGGAAGGAAGATAATGACTTAACACCATGTGTATTAATTCCAAAGTTGTTCTAAATGACTGAGTGATTTCATAAATTGACTGTAGTTAAATTAATCAACATATTGTCAGAAAACTCAACAGACATGTAAAAAGTGAAAATTATTGTATTTTTGCAGCCACGCTTCAGAGTTCTGCCATGAGAGCTCAGCAGTGAGTAGTTAGACAAGATGGTGATCGGTCATGGTGGGTCTGACGATGAGGAGTTCACTTCCTGGGCTTCACACACTCCCGATCTAAACCCATCCGATTTTTTATGTGGTTATATGAAAGATTCAGTGTTTGTCTCCTCTATCAGCAAATCCACGAGAGGCGCGAGTTCTCATCAGCAGTACTTCTGAAGAGATTCGTGCAGCAGACATGCTGCGCCGAACGTGGCAAGAACTCGGTTATCGACTTGATATCTACAGAATTAGTAGAAGTCACGTATGTAGCACGTGTAATACGTCAAAAAATAAACTTTTTGAGTTTTTCTACGTGTGTGCAAGGCGCTGTGACAATGTGTGAAATAATACAGCAATAGCAAATCTGTGAATTCGCTTCAATCTTATGATAACCTTGTACATACGATTGTGATTTGGCACAGTCTGTTTTCAGTAACTGGTGTTTATTTTACTCTTTAACAAAATACACTGGTACACGTGCCTAATAAAAAAATGGCTCTGAGCACTATGGGACTTAATATCTGTGGTCATCAGTCCCCTAGAACTTAGAACTACTTAAACCTAACTAACCTAAGGACATCACACACATCCATGCCCGAGGCATGATTCGAAGCTGCGACCGTAGCAGTCGCGCGGTTCCAGACTGAGCGCCTACAACCGCTAGACCACCGCGGTCGGCACGTGCCTCATATCGTGTAGGGCATCCGCCAGCACGCGGAAGTGCCGCAACACGACGTGGCATGGACTCGACTAATGTCTGAAGTAGTGCTGGAGCGAACTAACACCACGAATCCTGCAGGGCTGTCCATAAATCCGTAAGTGTACGATGGAGTGGAGATCTCGCCTGGACAGCATGTTTCAAGACATCCCAGATATACTGAATAATGTTCATGTCTGGGGGGGTTTGGTGGCCAGCGGAAGAATGCTCCTGGACCCACTCGTAGCAATTCTGGACATGGAGGTGTCGGATTGTCCTTCTGAAATTGCCCACGTCCGTCGGAATCCACTATGGACATGAATGGATGCAGGTGATCAGACAGGATGCTTACGTAGCTGTCACCTGTCAGTCTAGACGTATCAGGGGTCTAATAACACTCAGCACACCATTACAGAGCCTCGACCAGCTTGGACAGTCCCCTGTTGACATGCAGGGTTCATGGGTTCATTAGGTTGTCTCCATACCCGTACACGTCCATCCACTCCATACAATATGAAACAAGACTCGTCCGACCTAGCAACATGTTTCCATTCATCAACAGTCAAATTTCGGTGTTGACGGGCCCATGAAGCATACACGAGGGGGCCTTCGGCTCCGAAAGCCCATATCGATGATGTTTCGTTGAGCGGTTGGCACGCAGACACTTGTTGAGGGGCTATCATTGAAATCTGCAGAAATTTGCGGAAGTGTTGCACTTCTCTCGCGTTGAACGATTCTCTCCAGTCGTTGTGGTCCCGTTCTTTCAAGATCTTTTTCTGGCCGCAGCGATGTCAGACGTTTGATGTTTTACCCGAATCTTAATATTCACGATACACTCGTGAATAGTCATACGGGGAAATTCCCACTTCATCGCTACCTCGGAGATGCTGTATCGCTCGTGCGCCGACTAGATCAACACGTTCAAACTCACTGACATCTTGATAACCTGCCACTGTAACTACTGCGGCAGACACTTGTTGTCTTATATAGGCGTTGCCGACAGCAACTGCTTACGTATCTCTGTATTTGAATACGTATGCCCATGATAGCTTCTTTGGCTCTTCGGTGTAGCTTCACAGTGTCTTCTCGCTTCTATCGGAGACTTATTCCAGTTATTACCTTTAACATTGATGTAGCTAGGAACGATGTTTTTGGATAGGTCTATGAATCTTATCGCTAGAATACTTTTTGTCCCCTTTTGTTTACATTTAATAAATGCGTGCATTGTTCTGATTACCCGACGTGCCAACACTAAATTAAGACAGTCCGTTATTGGCAATTTCAGACTATGCGAACGTATGTTAAACAAATTATAGCTGCAGTCAGTCAGTTTCAAGCTGTTAAAGGCTCTTCTTCTTCAGGTGAGGATTTCGGAAAGTGAGTACTGCGATTGTCAAATCACCTTGCTGGAACGGTAACCAGGCTACATGGCAACCATATCGATCTATTCAGCATAGTTCTTCTTTCTTTTATAGACGAAGTGATGAAGAATCTCGTACGAACATATTGTCAGAAGCACTTAGGTTGTTAACGGTGTTAGAGCCAGAGTGCGTGTTGGTATATAACCATCCAAGTTTGTTGTCGTTGCTTAGTAACTGTTTCAGCTAGATGTTGAATTTAATAACTGTATATCTGTAGATATGAATGTTATTCTAGTTCCCATCAATGGTTGCGTTCGATTTTTATATTCGTAATGCAGTTCCCTCTTCTATTTGATGAAACGCGATGAATTTATTCTTAGTTTCTGCGAATATCGGGTTTCAGTTGTGTTACTTGGTGCGATATAGCCCTACGAAGACTGGCTGTCCTGTAACCATTTGCAGCACGCGGTACAGTACGACCTTCGTGGCAGAAAAAGGTGGGACACAGATTCTACGTGACATTCCGCCAGTATGTGGCCCAAATGCACTGACACGTCTGGCGGTACTGAAATAGTACCAAAATTTGACCATGGCCGCACAGATGTCCGTGATGTTGATCGGAAACTCTAGACCATGCACCATGCGACTTCCATCTTTTCGACACGCTGAGAAAACATCTGAGCAGAAAGATATTTTCCAGCGATGACGACGTTCACACAGTGGTTCTCGAATGGCTCCGCGGCCAAGGAACGATTTCTACCGTCTATGAAATCAACGACTGATAGAACATTCCGGTCACTGTCTACTGATACTTGGTGTTTATCTTAAAAAACAGTGTAATGTGCCGGTGCCAATTTGACGTGTTGTGCAGCATTCAATAAAAGTGTCTTGATCTGCCGTTATAATCTGTAACTTACATTTTGAGGTCCCCTTGTAACACCCCATGTTAGAGCCTTTATTACGACATCAGTTATCTTGGACTCGACTTTCATGATATCGCTGTTTCCTCGATCCGAGTTCATCATGCAGTGACACAAATTTACGATGGTGAACATGACCGATCGACAGAATAAAATGTGAATCTTTTGACAGCAATTTATCGTTTACAGGGTGCACCCAAACTCCACCGAAACAAATTTCGAAAGTTGTTCGGGAAAAGTCTTTGAGTATTTTGGTACAAGAGACACGTGATCTCCCGGCTCGTTGCAGAGTAATGATGTTATTGTGAGATCCTCGGCTTGAACCTTTGACCTTTGTTTCTGTGAAAATACCTTCATAATGAGAAAAATCCTGTGTCATGCAATCGCTAAAACATATTACACAAAAAACTCAGTAAAGTAACAGTCGTAGCGCGGCAGCAGCAGAAGCGGGACGAACTCTGTTCAGCACAGTGTGAGGAACTACAGCGTCTTTGGTGGCCCTGAGGGAACACTGAACAGTGCTTAATGCATCCGTAACTCCATTCAGACCATTCTGTTGCAGTTCCTGCAACCTCAGGTAAATGTTTAAAGGACGTCACATTCCTTTATAGCTGTAGAAATATTTCTTCTGCTACCATGTTACGACACTGTCACAGGTAACGGTACTCTCGTAGGCTTGTGTTCCATTTTAAACTACTGGAAGCAACACCTGTGACTGTTGACATAAATAACATCATATCTTACCTCAAACTATTCACAAGCCCTGCAGAACACGAATGCTACTATACTAGCAGGTTACAACTTATTCTACGTATTTTTGTTTATCACCATACTGAAGAGCTTGGAACAAATTAATTCTATATGTCTTGAAACAGAAACTTCGTCGCATAACACGCCAGCCACACACATGAGGAATTTTTTGACTCTAGTTTGGAAGGCACGAAGTGCAAAACTCTACTGAATGCGCTCTGTGACAAACGAACAACGGGGGTGACCCGTGGATTTTCTCTTACATAAACAGAGCCTTGAAAATTCCGGTCTAATTATCGAATGCTTTGAGCTGTAGGAGGTGCATGCTACGTGTTTGTAACGAAGTTTCATCAGTTAAAAAGGAAAACGGGAAACTCCTTTTGCTGCTGTGATATCACCATCTCTACTCGACCCAGACTGGGTAGCGAACGAGCGAAGAACCTGCTGCTATGGAAGAATGCTGAAGGTTAGGTGAGTAGAGCGGAAAATAATGAGAATGCACTGAATTGCCGGCCCCGGTGGTCTCGCGGTTCTAGGCGCGCAGTCCGGAGCCGTGCGACTTCTACGGTCGCAGGTTCGAATCCTGCCTCGGGCATGGATGTGTGTGATGTCCTTAGGTTAGTTAGGTTTAAGTAGTTCTAAGTTCTAGGGGACTGATGACCACAGCAGTTGAGTCCCATAGTACTCAGAGCCAGCACTGAATCACACTACGGAAAAACGAAATTTGAGTTGCTGCAAATGTTCTTCAGGTAGTCGAACGTAACCACTGACAGCCAATGATCGATTCAGTTGGACCAGAGGACTCGGTCTATTCCATGCAATCACGGTCCATACCGCTATGACGCTATCACCTGCTTCTGCAGTATCTTATTGACAACTTCGGTCCGTGGCTTCTTGGGCTCTGTACTACACTCGAACCCCACCATCAGATCTTGCTAACCTAAATCGGGGTTAATCTACCCAGACCACGATTTTCCAGACGTCTAGGGTCCAACCGATAAGGTCACGAGCCCAGCAGAGGCGCTGCAGGTAATGTCGCACTGTTAACAAAGTGACTCCTTTCTGTGGTCTGCTGCCATGACCCATTAATGCCAAATTTCTCTCCGCTGTCCTAGCGGATGCGTTCGTCATACGTCCCACATTGATTTAAGCTGTTATTTCACGCAGTGTTACTTGTCTGTTAGCACTGATAACTCTACTCAGCCGATAAGTAAAGGCCGTCGGCCATCGTGTTGTCCGTGGTGAGAGACAGTGCCTGAAATTTGGTATTCTGGGCACACTCTTGACACTTTGGACTTTGTAATATTGAATTCCCTGACGATTTGCGAAATGTAATGTTCCGTGTGCCTAGCTCCAACCACCTTTCCGCGTTCAAAGCCTGTTAACTCCAACACAGACGCAGAGGAAGGCCTCGGCGCTTGTTCGTGACTTCACGTCAGCTAGGCACTGCGAACGCCAGGTCGGCTGCAGGCAGAAACTCCTGGGAGTGCTTATCACTATAAATCTCTTATTTTTGGACAAATGTGTGGAATTGTTTTGGATTCTGCAGTTTTACTTAGATGAAAGATTTTCTTACTATCGCAAAGCTACAAATGAAGATCATAGTTCTGAATTACTGAATCCTGTCGAAACAAACGTAGAACAGTATGAAAAGACGCTTTGCCCCATTGCAAGCTTCGAAAGTTTTACAATCAAGTAACTATATTTACTTAACCCATTTTGTTATCAAAACTTAACGCAACTCCCTTACAATGAATTCGTTTCTTTTATTTGTTTATTTATTTATTTTCGTTTGTTGCCAGTCATTAGATTACAATCGTTTTCAACGAAAGGAATTGTAAACAGGAAGCAAAACAGCTTCATACATCGAAAATACTGCTGAGCTAAAACTTTTTTAAAGAAAAGATAAATATTTCCCTCTTGTAACTGAAAGGAGAAACTCGATAGGATAAAACAATTTTATTTGATAAAACAAGTATCTCTCTCTTGCTTCTTCTGTCCCCCACCCCCTCCCTCAACGTGTACAATCGCAAGATATTTCATTAACATTCAGTGCTCCTCACCCCATAGTCAACCAAGATCCCTAAATAAGAGCACCAATATGTTCACAGTTTCTTGTAAAAGCATCCCAGTACAAACGTAACTTCCTCAGATTTACAAATAAGGTAAAGAAGCACGAATGCTTTTGGTGCTGGACCATGAAGTTGTTTCTGTATGTCAATCCTTAAAACAAGTGGAAATTTAAGTTCAGAAGTACACTATTTGTTAAGAAATGTAATGAATTGCACAATTAATTGATTGCAGAAATCTCTCAGAACAATGTCTGTTGGTCAACTACCGCCAATAGTTTCACATTTTCCTGTGTCAGGGAGAGAGACACCGCCATTATGAGTATAATAAAAATAGTCCCAGGTGCTAACACTTCATACAGATTTACATTTTTGACATACAACTCTTTCACTAATAAGAAAGACTAGTTATGAAACCCAATATGCATGTAACACATTTTCAGATCCCTCAGTGATAAAAGGACTGTAGAATATACACTGACTGTGCAACAAACTAAAATTTAACTGACTTTCAAGTACAGCAGTATATGTTTTGCTAAGAATTGTGATGAATTATGGGTTTCACTGGTTGCACAAGTCACTCAATACAAAATGTGTTGCTCACTTACCAACTCAAGTGTCATGTTTTCTTGTTAAGAGGAGAAATATACTACCATTATGAATGTAATGGAAAAGAAAACAATCTTATGTGATAACACTTCAGAATGCACACAATAAAAATTAAATTTTCACATCTTGCAGTGTAATGAAGAAACTTTATAAGCCAACTCAATTTTAAGAAATAAAATACATATCTCTGTTTCTTTCTTTCTTCCTTTTGCTGCAAATGTGTACAGAGACAAGAAATTTCATTTCATTAACTTCCAAAGCTCCAGATACCATAGATCAACCAAACAACCTACAGAAGAACCCAATTGTGGCCATAGTGTGTTGCAGAAGCAACACAGTGTACACTAACTTCCTCATAAAATGTATTAATAATGTATAAACAGCAGCTCTGTTGGTGTTGGACTATGAAATTTAATGAATTGCATACTGTACTGCTTGTGTAAATCATTTGAACAGTATGTGTTGAAAACTTGTGGTGTAGTACAGCATAAATTTCATTTTCTTGTCAGGGAGGACCATAATCATTACTGTAAAACAGAAGCAGAAATTTGTTTGTCTTAGTATTTCAAATAAATTTAATAATTTGGCATAGAATTCTTTTACCAATATTTAACATAATATTTTATCCATGTACGACATTTTCAGTGTCCTGAGTGGTAGGAGTTTGGAAAAAAACTAAAAGCAATTTCCTTTTGTTTCAATAATAATAACACAATTACAATTACATCCATATATTTCTTAACTTAAAGTCTGTACTTTCCTCTTCTTTTTAGCGTTACAACAATCATTAAACTTCTTCACATAATCATTGAGGAGAATGTTTGTAGAAACAAGTAACAGCTCACTTAGTACTCTATTTAGCACCTTACTCAAATAGACACTGAGCAGCCACACGAACGAAACTTCTAGAAGACAACATAGAAGAAACAACCTAAGTAACTTTAAGTTTCATACAGTATTCTGTTTTTAATCTGATATAAGCATTCGCCTCTCCGTTTGTACTTTGTCTTATTCAGTAAACAGCAATGCACATCACTGAATATTTGTTGACGAACTTCAAACATTTGATTTTAATAATTAACAAAACGAATAGAGGGGGCCAGGAACTGGACGAACTCATAGGCAGGGATTGAAACACTGGTTGGTTACCATGAATATGTCTGTTCAACATTACAACCACTAAGTTTAGTTCTAATTTTAATTACTTAGTGCTACAACCTGTATTGAATGAGTAACTCGTTTTATCATTCTGCAGCGTTTTAGGCGGTAAGAATAAATTATAGTGAGCATTCGCAGTTCCAAACACTATGTATAGAACAAAGACGACTACAGATTGAAGATGCTAGTGAGAAGCTAGTGTTTGTTAACAGATGTGCTGCAGTTTACGGTAGCTTATGTTTCATTGGCGCTAGCGGCCAAGTTCATCAAAGAGTAAGGAGATTACTTGTAGATGAGTTATTCCGCCGAGTTCGGCAAACTCTTTGTAAGGGTCAATATTTCTTGTTTCACTCTACTTTAAGTGGGATTCGGCGCTGTATAACAAGTCGCAGAAGGGCGGAACATTTACAGAAATAATTGCAAACGCGACCCGCCAGTAGGTCGTTTCATTCAAAAGGGGCGTTCTTCAGAATGCCATTGCTTTGTGTGGTGCCTCGTAGCGGCGGCGAGATATTAGAACTTAACGCTGGTTTGCAGTAAATTTGTGTCTAAATTTGCTTGTCACAAAAGGAGCCCCCTTTTTAGGTCTTAGTTTAATTAAAAGTCTTTGTCCACAAAGTTTTATTTTCCTTTTAACAATGGCGCGAGAGGGACATGGGAGAGAGAGAAGGGGGAGGGGGGAGAGACAGAGAGAGAGAGAGAGAGAGAAAGAGAGGAAGAGGGAGAGACCGCGGAAGAGAAGGAATGCCTTTACGATACCAAATCCATCCGTTCTGCAAAGAACTTATTAGCATAGACACAAAACTTTGGGCTCTGGCGCTATAAAGCAGCTTACAAAAGGACCGCGCGCGCTCTGTTTTAAAGGCCGTTCGTTGGCAGGAGCCACTACGGAGAGGAAATGTAATGGGTCTTTTATAGTTGAAATAATATGCGAATTCCACTTCTGTCTGGAATTAATTTCCCCGGTTTGAAAATAATATACATACATAGAAAAATTTTTATGTACGCCGTTTGTCAAAAGAAACATAGGGGGCGCTACGCAATTAACTAGCGAGTGATGAGTGAGAGTTAGGGCACATCTTGCCCCTCCCACCCCCCACCGCCCCTCCCGTTGTCCGCTGTGCGCTGTGCTTAGCCACTCGTACGTAGACGACTCGAGGGCACGGGCAGTTCGCATTTTGCTGGCTAATTACGTCCGCCGTCTTCTGCGCCAGCTGAGTTCTCACGCCGATTTTCACGGCCTTTTTAACGTTGCGCCTTCGCTTAGGCGTTAATTAATGTTCCCAGAATGCTCTCGTTAAAAAATGTACGCGTCTGCGAACGAGCGCCTGCTGCCTAGTGCGTTTCATAAACGTTTTAAGCCCTTCGCTTTCCTGCGCTCTTGAAACTGTTTGTAACAAAATGGATGGAGTGTCAGCTTAGAATTCTACGAATCTGAGTAATATTTACCTTGGCGTTTCTCGAGAAACTGAGGCACCGTTATTAAGCTATAAATACATTTTTTGCCAGAAACACGTTAATTTCCGGATTTCCCAATCTGCTCCTAGTCGAGATCGTAGACGCACTGGTGGAGACGATTAACTCAGAGACAGGTGGTTGGAATCATTGTGTAAGAAGCATTCTTTCCTAGACATCCGAATGTAAAGCAGAAGAAAAGCGGTGGCGCGTCACTCCTTTTCACCATACCCAGATCTTGCAGGTAATTTCAAAACTCTGAGGATGCTCTATTCTGGTTGGGCATGTGACCTTGTCGACGACGGTCCGTCTGCCAAAAGA
Organism: Schistocerca gregaria; assembly: GCF_023897955.1. Classification (NCBI taxonomy): domain Eukaryota; kingdom Metazoa; phylum Arthropoda; class Insecta; order Orthoptera; family Acrididae; genus Schistocerca; species Schistocerca gregaria. The sequence continues at coordinate 814,619,879 of NC_064920.1, read as the reverse complement.
GGTGGATTTTATAGGTGGCCTTTCTGGTACCAGCCTAGAAGAAGGAAGATTTGGAGTTGGCGTTCGGCCCGCCTAAACTCTGCAAGACTTATGTAAGTCTGCAGGCTTTCGTGGCCGTTGTCACTGAAGTTAAAATCTTCTGGGTTATTAGGCCGCGTCATGTTTCTTCTCAAATGTTCGACGTTCTTGGTCTGTCCGTTTCGAATCTAGCCACTGATGACGACCAACCAATAGCGGTAGGAGGCACTCCAACCAATAACCCTTCTCCAACGTAAGTGTGCAGTAGTAGTGCCTTTCTGTCCAATGACGATGACCGCCAATGGCATCCACAGGAGACGAGCTACCAACGCCCCTTCTTCTGCATTGGCCTATGACTGTGGCCCACCAATGGTAGCCGTATGTATTTTAACCAATACTATCTTTACTCCAGCACGGACGCCAGAAAACTCCCCCTTTATAAGTGGACGCGACACTCGTCTCTGACTGTGTTCTAGCAGAAGTGGACACCAAAATAGCCTGACGAAGATCCGAGCAGAGTGGTCGAAACGTCGAACATTTTAGAAGAAACATGACGCGGCCTAATAACCCAGAAGATTTTAACTTCTGCAACTCCTACCTGCTGGTGATAAACGATACATTCGAATACGGCAACTCTTCCCAAAGCGCCTCCTGAGCGGTACGAACGAGCTCGGCAACTTCTACATGTTCATGGAAGACCAGATTTGACAAACTCCCTGCTGACACTGGCATTGACATTGGAGGCTATTTTCCATACCATTATTAAGGACAATGTCTTCTCCTTTCGTAGGTGTCACCTCCATCTGCGATGAGGTAACCGGAATTTCAATCACGAAACTTTGGCAGTTTCGGCGTACTCTAAGAACGAACATGAGTGGTACTGTTGCGGATGCACATAACATCTTTCCTCATTAACGTGTTCACGACTGCCAGGTTTTCATCTACTTCTTTCCGTATGGGCTTCAATTGTCTTTCCTCTTAAGCTTCGCCTTTTGTTTTAGCGAAATTCGATAACAGTTCTGGAGCTGCTCTATGGTAATGACTGCCTGCCAAATGCGAAATGAACTTTTGGCAGAATACTAAAAATAACTTACGAGAACACCGCCAATCTTTACCACAGTATCACCGTCCACGTTATTCAGTTCCTGTAACTCTTCTGTAAGGTTTGAATTCATGACCATCGCATGTTAAACGTACAACGTGACTTTCTGCCACATTGTTCGCTTCGACGATTAACTAGAACTACACAACGAGCACTATGACTCTGCACAGGTGCCAGAGAGCCGCCGTCGTCCACAGGACTGGAGAGTTCGGAGTTCGGCTAGGGGCAGCAACACTAACCCCGATGAGTCATAACTCGGGTTGGGCCTCCTGCTACCTGCGTACAGAGTTGCATTGTTCCAGTGTGGGATTAACTAATGCTTTCACGGTACCTTTCTTGCAGTCATTAAAGGTTGATAAGTTCGAGTCTGTACTTAGCGTGCCGTCAACGGCCAGGTCGTTACAGATGGAGCACAAGTGCCGATTTCATAATCTCGATCTTTTTCCTTAAAATATTCTCAGCAATGTCTACTTACTGTAGTGTTCATCTCGAGTTAGCCAGAAACTCCATTATCGAGTTACAAGAGGATCTGTGGAAAAGTGTCTCCGAAAACCATTAACAAAAGGAACAAAATAGTCGGTACGTAATTTCAACGAATGCCTAACAGGCATTATGGAAATGACGAAAGTGAAAGAACTGGATATTGGATCAGGCTGGTACTTCTGCACAAAAGTGGAGAAAAAGCTCACCGAGCAGACGCTGCCAAAGAGGCCCGCAGCACCACCATGGCCACATCCTTTAGGATCTGGAAGGACTTTGTATAGTCCAGGTATCACAGACCAGACGTGTAAGGTGTCCGCATTTTTCGGACCTTACATAAACTTCATACGTACGATACAGAATAAAATCTCCAGAAAATAACTCTATGTTGTCAACAGGAAGTAATTATGGCAATCTCATGTACCGATAACAAAATAATAAAAATGGTTCAAATGGCTCTGAGCACTGTGGGACTCAGCTTCTGAGGTCATCAGTCCCCTAGTACTTAGAACTAATTAAACCTAACTAACCTAAGGACATCACCCACATCCATGCCCGAGGCAGGATTCGAACCTGCTACCGTAGCGGTCGCGCGGTCCCAGACTGTAGTGCCTAGAACCGCTCGGCCACTCCGGCCGGCAACAAAATAATATCTACCGTTATAACCACAGGGGCATGCCTAAACGAGATAAAGTGAAATCAGCTTGGAGACCAGCGCACGTGGCTAATGCCACTGGGCAACCCTAATTAACGTTCACAAAAGAAGGCCCAGCTGCAGCGCAGAAAGCAATAAGGTGAGTACAATAAAATACCTTTTAGGATAAAAACAGCAAAGACCGTGGGTAATTGGCGATACTACATTAACAAGTCCAGCGGCGACCTGGGCAAGAAAAATAGGAAGTCACCTATAACGAAGAAGGAATTGGCCGAAGCCGTATTGTGTGACATTGTAGAATCGCTGTGGGGAGAGTAAAGTCATATAAAAGCGTTTTGAGAATTAAATTAACACAGAGAGAGCTCATGTCTCGCGGCGGGCCACACACATGCGTGTGGTAAAATTAGCGAAGACGTTGAGACTCAAACTTTACCTTTTGCAAAGTGAGGGCGACATGCTTCACCTATCGTGGCGACAAATGTAAAGCGGTAGTTCATATTCCTGCGGGAATTTTTGTAGCCTGAGATTTGTGCACGTCGCTCCATCCCATAGTGAGTGTGCAGTTGCCATTAATTTTGACTAGGGAAAGTTTAATGTTCTACGGAACGCACGAAAGTTAAGACTGATTGAATTCAGTCAAGGCCAGAGTAGGGAATTAGCGTTTCAGATCCAGCACAGGGACAACGCTTCCGCAGTTCTCGATTGGTAATGTACCAATGCGCATTAGCCAAGATTAAATGTTGAGTCGAGATTTTGTTTACTCCAACCTGCGTACATTTTGAATGTAGAAATTCAAGAGTTAATTACTAACATACCCTCCACTGAGTAAATGAGAGTTTTGATTAATTCAAAAGTTCATTCTGCACCAACTTAGCCCACTGCTCAGCTATGACAACGTAGATGTAAATATCATTGAGAAAGGTTTAATTGTTTCATTTCAAAAATGGTTGAAATGGCTCTGAGCGCTATGGGACTTATCTTCTGAGGTCATCAGTCCCCTAGACTTAGAACTACTTAAACCTAACTAACCTAAGGACATCACACACATCCATGCCCGAGGCAGGATTCGAATCTGTGACCATAGCAGCAGCGCTGTTCTGGACTGAAGCACCTAGAACGGCTCAGCCACAGCGGCCGACAGGGTGTAAGGAATAAAACTGCATCGTCCGATTTAGCACTAATATTTATTTCACTTGAAAAATTCACGAAAACCACCAATTTTTCTTATGTCCAAAACGAGGGCTACCCATTAATTTAGTTGGATAAAGCATAAAAATCCGAATTATGGATGGCCAAATGCAAAGTGAAGGACAAAGCTGTAGTGAGTCGTGCTAGTTTAGGATGGAAGTCTGCTACCGAGCATTTTCTGTTTCTCTCTTACTTCTGAAAGGTCAACTGGATGATCAGTCAGCCTTACATTCTACACGCATACAAAAAAATAGACGACAAACAGAAAGATGAATTGGGATGGCTTCGCAACGTTGTTACCATTTAATGTCCTGTTATGACGATCTCATTAGGGATGGACCACATGCTCTGAGTGGGGAGGGGTTGAAGGAAATAATCATTGTCTTTTACAAACGAGCCATCTCAACATTTGCCTGAATCGATTTGAAGAAATTAACCTAACTGTGGATGGGCGAATGCGGCCATGAGCCACAGTGCTCCCGACTGCGAGTCGAGTGTCTGACTGCTTCTACCACCTCGTTCGGCGGCGTTTATCTTTTACACGAATCGAAGTCTTCTTCTTCCGACGCCTTTATGCGGCACCGGCGCAGTGTCGACGTGATTATTTTACGGATTTGGCGTTGTTAGTGTAAGGGGAGACCAGATGCGTTCCTGTTGCCATCCTGGGATGGAATATGTGTACCCCAACAGTCTGCATGTAGAGCTAGTCATGTGAAAGCGAACGAAAGTTTGAGAATTGGTTGTGAAGCTTGTAATCGAGGTCGGACTTGACCACCAGCCCTGTATTCATATTGAGCGATGTGAGAGATCGTCGAAACACCGTATACAGGTTGACCACCACACCGACCCTCGTCGATCAGCCAGGCGGATTCGATGCGGGGCGCTTGCACCTCCCCGTCTCTGAAGCAGCACTTTAACACACACAGAAATACGGGTGGGTCTTCTGCGAATGGATATGACGTTAAGACATTGATATTGGCGCACTATAAATTATATCCTCTATCACGCGTCATATCTTATCTTAGGGAACACAGGAAGACTGAAATATATGTGTCTAGTTAGTTTGGTTTCAATAGTATCTCACAAGAAGAGTAGCGGGAGGAGTGCGACGCAAAGTATTCAGACCCAAAATATTACCTTCGCACTCTTTTCCACCGACATAGGAAGAGTTTTAACTTACATTCTCAAGTTATTGAGCGTATAATGACTGTTTCGGCACGTGAGAAGTGTTTCAAATGACTCATGCACACTTTGACAGCTGTGATATTTTCGTACTGTATGAGTGAAACATCAAAACCCCTGCTGTGATTGTTTACACAACGTGAATCAGAGCTCCGTGCAATGGACGGGAGACGGCTTCCGTCGTGTCTAAACGCCTCTGAAAAGCGACTGTCCACTGTTGACACGCCATGTGTAATGCGTTCGCGTTTCATAGTTTATGTGCATCGTCGTCTCTGTTATTTATGCATGAAGTCCTTTTGTGCCGCACACTGAAAAAGCGATTCGTAAATTTTAGTCTGAAGTTATTTGTTTAGCGCGGAACGAATGAAAATTTGCTTTTAGTTATTTCTCAGGACAAAGAAAAGCGCCATTAAATTACAGTAATAAAACAGACGAGGTCCCCTCACCCCTACCAGCTATTACTTGTTCGCCTTCGGGTGAGTTTAACATTTATCGTCAGTGACGCGCATATCACGGGAGACAATACGTTGCAGCAGCGCAGGGCGTATCGACCGGCCGTAACAGCCAAGACAAATAAAACGGGGGGCCAGCTTGCTTGCTAACGTTTCATCCGTGGTATTTCATTTCCAGCTACATTTTTAGCTACTAAAAATATCTACTCCAAAACTGTCTTTCACGTGGTCTTGTATTTCCTCACCGCGTAGCTTACAAGACAAAAACATATTTTCCTGCTGGCGTCAGCTTGAATTCAGTTTGTTAAGCATCCATAGTTATCTGTCGTATTTCATCAGCTGGTGCAGAACATCTGTAACTACTCATAGACTGCTATTTCAGGTAACTGCAGTCTCTTGGCTTTGCAATACATTAATGAAGAATAGAAAAATACGTCAAGAATAATTGAGAAACTGAAGACGAAGGAATTTATACACGACCGAGGCGACTATTCCGAAAATAGTTAGCATCAATATCAATTACCTAAGTGTCCTACTAAAACTGACTGCAAAACTTCTGTTAGAGAAACATCTTTTCATACTCTTACAGATTGTGTTAAATGCTTTTAGCGTAATGCATTATGCATTATATGTAGATCTATCAAGCCAGTAAGGTAACAGGTGTATACATCAAATGATACTAATATTATAAATTTCGTAGTTATATCTGTAAAGCAAACAATAAATTAAATGCATTGTCCTTATTTTGTAGTTCATCTATGTTAGCATTAGGTCTAACACTCTTCTGGTTTACAATACTGACGGGGTTTGTACTCTCCTTGGGAGTTGATGATCTGTCAACACATGAGCTCCTTCAGATACGCTTACCAACGCAGACAACTACACAGAAATAGCTCAGTAGTTTTGGTGCCACATGGAGATAAACTGAAAAGAGCGGCAGAGTTTTCTGTCTTCCAGGGCGTGCGCATCTCACTACATGCTACTGAAGTCAGTTGTTAGTTAGCCACTCTGGAGAGTTGAATTTGAGGATGTCAGTCGCCGTGCCACTTAAGAAAGAGTCATTGTCTTAACTAACATTCACTAGAATCGGAAACACTTCGATCACAAGTAACGCAAGCAACTCCATTACAGTTACATGACACACAGATATCTTGTTCTCAGTAGGTTATTAACAAGTTTATGTTTCAGAACACAGGAGCTAGAAGTTATCGACAAGAAAAAGCTAGAATAATGCTGCCGTCGAATAGTGCAATTCATGCGCACCAAAAATAGACTGGTAGTATTCGACGCTGCCTTTATGAATGCACTTGCAACTCGCCAATTTACGCATACACCGCACGGAAAAGGCGTAAAAAGCTGTAATTATTATTCTGTAAGGGACGCGGTATACTGAATATCAGTCTCTACTTCCGCAAACGCCCGAGAAGCTATTCACTTCAGGAGTGCTCATTCCGACGAAGTACTAAAGTCACTCCCTACACGAGTCTAGCTACACGTACTCGTAAGTCCGACTGGACACAATCGTCTCTGAAAACTTATATGACCTCTGCATTCTTGAAACGTTCACCGAGAAAAAGCATAACATGAGACGAATCCGGCTAGCATGCTGCTTTGCGGTGACAGATATACTGCTCTGTTCTTGCTGATCTTCCAACGTATCTCTTCAACACTGGTGAGCACAAAATTTAAATCATTCGATTATGTTTTCTGTATTCTTTCTTCGACCTCCTTTTTGACCTAAAAAGACCAAAAGGTGTGTTCAATAAATAATGCAACACATTTTTTATCGCCCGTTTTCGTTTGGAAAAATACAGAATTCGTAGTGGGACATGGTGGAATATTACCGTTTCAGCTCCTATAGTTTCATGAAGTTCCGATAGGTGGCGGCTTTATATGTGGATCTCGAGGTGGAGTCTGTAACGAAGGTGCACTGCAAACAGATAGTTGTCATTGAGTTTCTTTCGGAGAAACCAGAGCATCACAGATATCCATAAGCGCGTTCAGGATGTCTGCGGTAACCTGGCAGTAAAGAAAAGCACAGTGGGTCGTTGGGTGAGTCGTCTGTCATCATCGCATCAAGGTCGTGTAAATCTGTCCAGTCTCCCGGGTGCCGGCCGGTCCTGCACTCAGCTATGACTCAAATGTTGGAACGTGCGGACACTCTCATTCGAACTGATCGACAATCAAAACCTCGGTGCCCAATTGGACGTCTCTGTTGGTCGTGATAAACTCATCCACTACATTGGATAGTCAAAGATGTGTGACCTCTGGGTTACTCACTGCGAAACGGAAGACCATAAAGAGCAGCGAAGGACCATCTGTGCAGAATTCCTTGTACTTCACGAGGCTGATCGTGACAGTTTTTTTGTCAGTGCTGTCACAGGCGATGGAATATGGGTACGCCACTTCGAACCAGAAATAAAACGGCAGTTCATGGACTGGCGAAATACCACCTCTCGTCCTAATAAAATGTTCAGAGCCGCACTCTCAGCCGTTAAAGTCATGACGACGGCCTTCTGCGGCTCCGGGAGGATTATTCTGTTTGATGTCCTCCGTCATGGTGCACCGATTAACTAGGAAGCGTATTGCGCTACCTTCAGGAAGTTGAAGAAACGACTTCAGCATATTCATCGACACAAAAATTTAAAAGAAACTTATTCTTCTCCATCAGAACACGAGTCGTCGCATAGGTCTGTGTACCCGATAGAAGCTCACAAATTTCGTTGGACTGTTATTCATCCATCCTACAACCCGAATCTCGCACCTTCCGACTTCCATCTGTTTGTCCCAATGAAGGCTGCGCTCCACGAGAAGCAGTACATCTGCGATAGGGAGACTATTGCTGCAGCAAGACGTTGTCTGAGAGGTCGATCAGCAGAGTCCTACCATCCGGACATACAGGCTCTCTCAGTAATGTCCCGTAAGGCAGTCGCATTGAATGGAAGTTATGTTGGAAGATAGTGTTTTGTAGCCAAAAGAGAGAGGAATAATGTCGTGTACTGGAATCCCGAGTGAAACCAATCTGCTTTCAGAAAAAAAAGTCTTGCATTACTTATTGACCCTCGTACAGGTGGTCAATCTATTGCTTTGAAAAACAATCTCCTACTTACTTTAGACACAACAGCCGGCGTACAGCGTGTCACCTTGTCTTCAGTCGAAGAGATAGCCAGCGTGCAAACCCCAGCCTCAATTTCCGTAGTTTTCCTTCTGTCAAAACCAAACTTTCTTCCTATACGGGATCCTCTACGTGTGAAACTGGTAAAATAGAAACATACTAATTTCTAAAATAAAGTTACACAAGAGCTCCTTGGCTCTCTTAGATATTTTAAAAAAACACTGATCAGCCAGAACATTATGACCATGGACCTACTATCTATATAAACCCGTCCAGGCGGTAGCAGCGATCCTACCGAGCAATGACTTCTAATCAGACAAACACACGCTGCTGGTAATATCAGCAAGCGTGCTGTTCCTGTGTGGAATGCGGAAGTCGCGCGATCTATCTGGTTATGATCGAGGGGCATGAGCATTTCTGAATCTGCACGACTTGTCGGTGTTCGAGGAGTGCTGCGATGCGTGTCTTCAACACTGGGTGAAACCAAGGTGAATTTATTGGGCTGGGCGGCTACCCCTCATTAAGGACCCGGCCGGTGTGGCCAAGCGGTTAAAGGCACCTCAGTCTGGAACTGCGTGACCACTACGGTCGCAGGTTCGAATCCTGCCTCGGGCATGGATGTGTGTGTTGTCCTTAGGTTAGTTAGGTTTAAGTAGTTCTAAGTTCTAGGTGACTGATGACCTCAGATGTTAAATCCCATACTGCTCAGAGCCATTTGAACCTCATTAAGGATCTCGGATATCGTATGCTCGGCAGACTGGTAAAACAGGACAGGCGGCGAGCTTTGGCGGAAGTAACATGAGACTTTAATACTGGACAGAGTACAAGTGTGTCTGAACACACAGTGCGCTGAAGCCATGCTTGTGCCAATGTTAACACCACGACATCGGCAGCTACGACTGAAGCGGGCACGTGACCTTCGGCGAAGTGGCAGAGTGTTGCAAGGTCCGATGAATCCAGATAGCTTCTTCATCATGCCTGTGGGACGACGCTTATCCAATTCCTTCCAGGGGAACAGCTCCGCAACATCTGTACTGCAGGACGAATACAAGCTGGCCACTGTTCCATTATGCTCTGGGGAACGTTCACGTGGGCATCTATGGGTCCAGTGGAGCTCGAGCAAGGCGCCATTACGGCCAAGGTGTATTGTACACTGGTTTCAAACCACGTACACCCATTCATGACGATCATGTTTCCCGACGACAATCACAAGGCCAGGAGTGTAATGAAGTGGTCCGAGGAACACAAGACGATTACCAAAATATGTGTTGTCCATGTCGATCGGTTTCAGATCTAGCAAGATCTGAAACCGATCGAACATGTCTGAGATGTGACTGAACGTGGCGTCAGAGCTCATCTACATCTACATGGATACTCTGCAAATCACATTTAAGTGCCTGCCAGAGGGTTAGCTCATCTACATCTACATCGACATGGATACTCTGCAAATGACATTTAAGTGACTGGCAGAGGGTTCGTCGAACCACCTTCGATTCTCTATTATTCCAATCTCGTACAGAGCGCGGAAAGAATGATCACCTACATCTTTCTGTACGAGCTCTGATTTCCCTTATTTTATCGCGATGATCGTTCCTCTCTATGTGGGTCCGTGTCAACAAAATATTTTCGCATTCGGAGTTGCTGATTGGAACTTCGTGATAAGATTGCGTCGCAACGAAAAACGCCTTTCTTTTAACGATGTCCAGCCCAAATCTTGTATCATTTCTGTGACAGTCTCTGCCATATTTTCAGATAATACAAAACGTGCTGCTTTCTTTGAACTTTATCGATGTACTCAGTCACTCCTATCTGGTAAGGATCCCACACCACGCTGCAGTATTCTAAAAGAGGACGGACAAGCGTGGTGTAGGCTCCTTAGTAGGTCTGTTACATTTTCTAAGTGTCCTGCGAATAAAACGCAGTCTTTGATTACCCTTCTCACAACATTTTCTATGTGTTCCTTCCAATTTAAGTTGTTCGTAATTGTAATACCTACGTATTTAGTTGAACTTACGGCTTTTAGATTAGACTGATTTATCGTGTAACCGAAGTTTAACGAGCTCCTTTTAACACTCATGTGGATGACCTCACACTTGTCGTTATTTAGGGTCAATTGCCACTTTTCGCACCATTCAGATATCTTTTCTAAATGGTTTTGCAGATTGTTTTGATCTTCTGATGATTTTATTAGTCGACAAACGAAGGCGTCATCTGCAAACAACCGAAGACGGCTGCTCAGATTGTCTCCAAAATCGTTTATATAGTAAGGAACAGCAAACGCCCTATAACGCTACCTTGGGGAACGCCAGAAATCACTTCCGTTTTACTGCATTACTTTCCGTCTATTGCTACGAACTGTGACCTCTCTGACAGGAAATTACAAATCCAGTCACATAACTGAGACGATATTCCATACGCACGCAATTTCACTACGAGCCGCTTGTGTGGTACAGTGTCGAAAACCTTCCGGAAATCCATAAATACGGAATCGCTCTGAAATCCCTTGTCAATAGCACTCAACACTTCATGTGAATAAAGAGCTAGTCGAGTTTCACAGAAACGATGTTATCTAAACCCATGTTGACTGCGTGTCAATAGACCGTTTTCTTCGAGATAATTCATAATGGTCGAGCACAATATATGTTCCAAAATCCTGCTGCATATCTACGTTAACGATATGGGCCTGTAATTTAGTCCTCCTCTCTAGAATTTACGACAATTTGGTGTGCAGATGTGGTGCCAACACCCTCCAGCAACGTAGCAAGGCCTAACTTCCATGCCACAATGCGTCGCCGCTGTAATCCTTGCCAAATGTGGACATACGGGCTACCAGGTAGTTGGTCATAATATTCTGGCTGATCATTGTATTCATTGGGCATTCTGTATACCTGCAAATCCACACACCTTCATGAAACATAAAAATTTTCCCAAGCCACGTAGATAGTACACTAACGAGCAAAGACATTATGAACACCTCCTTTGTAGCACGTTGATCCACATTTGGAACGCAGTAAAAGAAATATTCTGCCTGGCATGTGTTCGACAGATACCTGTCACGCATAGTCGCGCAAATACTGTAAACTACAGGACAGTGGTTCGTGGGAAGCGAACTGGAGCCCTATGGCGTCCCAGATGTGTTCCATCTGGTGCAGATCAGCCGAATGTGGTGGTCAAGACACCAAGGTGAGTTCAGTACCATTGTAGTACGATTACGGCCTTGTGTCACCGAATGTTATCCGGCTAGAAGATGTACTCCCATAGGATAATACATGAAGCATGAAGAGACGCAGGTTGTCCGCAATAATGTTCAGGTAATCCACAGCTGCCATGGTGACTTTGATTACCACCAGAGGTCTCACGAAAGCCCAGATGAATGTTCCCATAGCATAATACCGCTCTCATCGGTTTACTTCCAAGGCACGGTGCGTGTTCCAGTAGCTAGATGACAGCGATTCTGGACGTAACCATCGACCTGGTGTTACTAGAAACAACCAGACGATATGGTTCCACTAATTCTGGTCCATGGTTCAATCATGGCGATCCAGTTTCCACAGTAATAGTAACTGACAATGTCGTTGGATCATGATGGGGACACCAAGGTCTCGTCTACTGCAGAGCCCCATCTTCGACGGTGCGCACTGAACGATGTTCTCCGAAACGATTGTGCCTTCGCCAGCACTGTACTCTGTCGCCACATCTTCCACAGATCGCCGCCTGTTCTGCTTTACACAGCAGACAAGCTCCCGACTCCACTTTCTGTGATGAGGCGTGCACGTCTAATATCTTGTTGCCTATTCGTCGTTCCACCGCCCTTCAACAAATTTCCATCATTTCTTACGATAGAATTACGTGAACTGGCAATCAACTTCGCCGTTTCCGAAATGGTCGCTAATAGAGGTCTGGTCACGACGAACTTGCCTTTATCAAATCCGCTTATTCTGTGGATTTCGCCATTCGTGGCCCATATCATCGCTGGAACGATCCTCCAATTTTCTCTGCTCCGCTTTTATACATTCCGTACCTCTTCAAGTTCCCGCAACGTCATCAGGCTCGCAGGTCTGTTCTCATAATGTTTTGCCTCAGCAGTGAATAGTGAGCCAAAGGTTATAAAATTTATACAGAATACAAACGGCAGGATATGAAAAGATGGCAGTGAGACAGAATGTAGTCAGTAGTGCATGCTATACAATACGCGCAGACAGAAAGCGGTAGTGGAGGGAAAGAGAAATTCTGAAGACTGAATAAGAGTCATGAAGACGAAATGAGAAATTTAATGATGACCTATGATGTTTAAATTCTGTCAGAGACGAGAGAGGTCTTGCAAGACTGTTATATGGAAGGGATAATTTCTGTAATTCCACATTGTGTAGATATAATAGGACTGCACTGGACGAAGACTTGAAGAAAATAGATACCAACTGCTGTAATTTTGTTAAATAATTTTATTTCGCTACCAGTTTCGTGGCCCCATTGGCACCCTTTTCAGGCTCCTATGCACGTAGATAGGTACGTCATCTAAACGTTTGTGCCGTTACAGGAACCACTATATCCAACTGGTTTCCGTAGACTTCTTCTCGGTATACGTCGACCCTTCACATCTCTAGTTTCTAAAATTATTGTTAGAAGTCTATGGAATCCAGCTGGATATAATGATCCTTATAATAGTACGAACATGTATAAGACTGTTCTAGTTATATGTATAGAGGCCTGAAGATGACGCCATGAATCACCGAAACTGGTAACTAAATAAAAGTAAGGCTATGGTATCTATTTTCCGCAAGGAATGGGTAGTGCTTCAATTTTATGCATGCTAGGGTACACAGCCACTAGGAATTTGTTGAAGGTTAAAACTTTAAGTCCACTTACGTTCTATACGTTTTACGAAAGCTTAAAATGTTTTGCACAAAAATTTACAGTCTCATTTGTGTCATCGTATTAACTTTTAACACCTTGCAAAGCGGTTATAAGGTGAACAAAAACAATAATAAACAAAGGAAATGGAATCCAGTAGAATTAGAACAGGTAAAAATAAGAATTATGCTGATAGTAGACGAGCTCTTTTTTGGGTCAGCAAGATAACTGGCAATGACAGAAGAAAGGAAGTCATAAAAGTCGGAATTACAACAACAAGAACGTATTTCTGAAAAGAAAAGAGTAATATGTTATTATGTAACATGAATTTCGAAAGTCTAGAACGTCTTTCTCTGAAATGTGTGGTACATAAAGAGTACGGACACAACGAAAGTAGAAGCTTTCGATAGTGAAGACTGATATTGTCAGTGAGCATACAGCGTAACCAATGCAATTCGTTACATAATTTTTCATTGTAAAACATTTATACGCTTAGACCGCAGTTTTTAGTATACAACTGCAGTACGGTGACTAGTTGCTGTTTCCTACAACCATCTTCAGGTCTGTAAACAAATGGAGGAGAAGTACGCTAAAGAAATATTGTGCAGTAAAGTAGGATATAAAACAGTTTATAACACTGCATATTACATAAAGAGAGCCAAATCCAATAGTAAAAATGAACATGTAACAGATTTACTGAACAATAGTGCATAAGCTAACTTGTTAGTGCATTTAAGTTGACGTAAAAAAGCGGTGAACACGCATTCAAAAATATCATCATTAACTATAACCATGGAATGAAATGCATTCGTGTTTTCGACCAACAAGACTATGACAGTATGTAGTCAAAAACTTCATCGTGAATGAGCCAGGTTGTAAACCTGTCGAAAGAATTTAAAATCGAAAATTTTTATAAAGCTTGTACCTGAATTCAAATAAATTTCAAATTGTGAAGGGGAGTCAAGTTATAGTTACAAGCAAGGCAGCTGTGTTGTACACATAAGTGACAACATGCCATATGTAGGAAGCAAATCCTACGAAACTGTCAATAATACAAGACAAAAATCTAAAACGTTTGTACCTAGATCCAAAGAATTTTTAAACTACCAAAATAACAAGGGAATGAACTAAAAATTACGAGACAGGAAAGCTGCCTTATATAGTTAACTGACAACATGTCGTATGTACAAGACGGAAAATTGTCAGTCGCATTATTAAAACGTACATCACATGCCCTAGATTTGAAATAGTACATCAGGTGAGAACAATATTTGCAACGGTACGAGAATTGTTAGCTCTTCCATAGCGGTAAACATAAATACCAAACAGTACGTAGTGATTTTAGTAAAAGAAAGTATGTTATCAGCAGTCACAAGATGAGAGAGAAATACTGCACCCTGCCTTTCAAAAGAATTATCCAGTTTGATGGATAAAATAATCTTTATAAAATGCGCAGAAGTTGAAGATTAAAGGTAAAACGCCACAAGTCCAACCTGTCTCGCATGGTACATAAACAGTAACTGAATTATGCAAAGCCTCATGCTGGTGAACCTAAGTATATCTTATGTGTAATGTTTGCACAAAATAACGCAGTAATGCAGCACCACAAGAGAATAATTATACAAGGCAACCAGAGATAGAATCATAAAAAATGAAATATGGCACCTGGCGAGTTAACTGGGTGTGCGATTTCGGCCACATTTGGAATGAATATGCGGTAATAATTTACTTTTCCATTAATTCGGTTTTACGAAGAGTACTACGCGGCACCTGCCCCTTACCTAGTCTGCATTTATCGTCAATCTCTAGCCCAGTCCGAAGCGACTGGAGAAAAGCGCAGGTGCCTCCAGTATACAAGAAGGCCCACAAAATTACAGATCAATATTCGTAACTTCGATTTACTGCTGAATCCTTGAATACATTCTCAGTTCGAATATAACAAACATTTTTGAGACGTATCAGGGCGGTTTTAGAAATCATCGCTCGTGCGAAACTCAGCTTCCCTTTTTCTAGTATGATAGCCTATAGTGCGAGTTATGGATGAAGGGCAACAGGAAGATTCCATACTTCTAGATTTCCGGAAAGAATTTGACACGGTGCCCCACTGTAGGTTGTCACCGAAGGCACGAGTATATGGAATAAGTTCACGGACATGTGAGTGGCTCGAAGACTTCTTAAGTAATAGAACCCAGTATGTTGTCCTCGACGGCGAGTGTTCATCAGACACAAGGGTAACGCCAAGAGCTCCCCACGGAAGTATAATAGGACCGCTGTTGTTCTCTGTATACATAAATGATTTGACGGACAGGGTGGGTAGCAATCTGTGTTTTTTCCTGATGATGCTGTGGTGCACGGTAAGGTGTCCAAGTTAAGTGACTGTAGGAAGATAGAAGACGAATTAGACAAAATTTCCATTTGGTGTGATCAATGGCAGCTAGCTCTAAATGTGGAAAAATGTAAGTTAATGCTGTTGATTACGAAGAAATAAGGTATAATGTTTGGATACAGTATTACTAGTGTCGTTTAAACATCTGGGCGTAACATTGCAAAGCGGTATGAAATGGAACGAGCATGTGAGAATTGTGGTAAGGAAGGCGAATGGTCGACTTGGATTCAATGGGAGAATTTTAGGAGATAGTGGTTCACTCGATTCTACCACCGTCAATATACACTACGCGTAAGGACCACGAAGATATGAGAAATTACGGCTCGTACAGAGGCATATACATAGTCGTTTTTCCGTCGCTCTACTTACACATGGAACAGGAAAGAAAATAACTGCTAGTGGTACAGGGTACCCTCCGCCACACACAATACGGTCGCTGTTAATGTCACACATTTGCTCGATCAATCTAGCAAGCCACTGCTTCGATGTAAGCCCCTTTCTGCTAATGACAGTTCATAATCTAATGACGGAGAGCAGCGCGCTTCGTTACAGGATCATTTAGTAATCGCGAAAGCGTTACGGAGATGATAGGTAAACTCCAGTGGAAGACTCTGCTGGAGAGACGCTCAGTAGCTCGGTACGGGCTTTTGTTGAAGTTTCGAGAACATACCTTCACCGAGGAGTCAAGCAGTATATTGCTCCCTCCTACGTATATCTCGCGAAGAGACCATGAGGATAAAATCAGAGAGATTAGAGTCCACACAGAGGCCTACCGGCAATCCTTCTTTCCACGAACAATACGAGACTGTAATAGAAG
Organism: Schistocerca gregaria; assembly: GCF_023897955.1. Taxonomy (NCBI): domain Eukaryota; kingdom Metazoa; phylum Arthropoda; class Insecta; order Orthoptera; family Acrididae; genus Schistocerca; species Schistocerca gregaria. The sequence goes on along the minus strand of NC_064920.1, from coordinate 814,603,633 downwards.
GGAGAACCGATAGAGGTACTCAGGGTACCCTCCACTACACACCGTCAGATGGCTTGCGGAGTATGGATGTAGATGTAGATCTTAATAAACTGTCACTTCTTGAGGTTATATCTGGTCTCATCATTCTGTAAATTGGTGAACAGATAACGCAATTTATGCACATAGTCATGTGTATCTCCGCCCACTACAATTGTGTTACCCAGCTAGTTTCAGAGTTTCCAAGAGTCCTGTAGCAGATGTTCCAGATATTGTTCAGTCATCCAGGGGCAGTCAGAATGCCAAAGGACAGATACTGGTGTTCGTAAAGTACAAACAGAGTAAACACAATAAACAAAAAAGTACAACTTCAGAATCCACACCAAACCAGCGCCTGTGCGCAGTACCAATATCACCAGAGAATAATTTAAGAGTAATTATAGGTAATATGAGTAGAGTAAATTGCATTTTTCTGTGCTGTTAGTTGAAGTGTTTGAGGAACTTCTGCAGCTCTTCTTTCCACGTGTCCAGATGACAAAGGCACCATCGACCTACTGGAACCAGCATTCAGGGCGTAATGGTGCGGACTGGAGAGCTGTTATTTCCAATATCTCCGTAAAGATTCAGGCGAGAGAGAGGAAGCCATAGCTACACCTTCCGACAGTTCATAAAACTCCCCCTTGCCACCTGAAATATGTGATCGATGGGACAGTGATACTGAAGTCTGATCTGATCATGATGCATAAACCAATTAATATAACTACTGTAGTTGTTATATAAGTGACAATATGAGGAACGAGGATAAACTTGTTGTCAAGACAGTTTCAATTCTGTCTGAAAAATTACAGTTACGTACTGCTACTGGCAAACCTACTTATTTTTCGAGTATTAAGTATAAATATTATTGAGAAAACGTATTTTAATTTATAGATTGGTTATAGAGAATTAAGTAGAAATAAACAGAAGAAAAGAAGCGTCGCAGAAATAGTTTTGTGAACAGGTTATCGGTAACAGATGAAGTAAGACGATCGAGAGAAATGACGGGGATGTTCCGCAAGCGACCATCGAGCTGTGGCGATCAGAGGCTCGAGTTTCCGCAAATACTGGCGGGGACGCAGGTATTATTGCTACCAAGCGATCGGGAAACGTGAACCAAGATCAACGGGCGGGGGGTGGGACACTGATCCAGCGCAGTAGGAGTCTGGTGGCTCTCACCCGTGGCCTCCGTAGAGTCTACAGCTGGGGCGGAAAATTCGCTCGGGATTCCCATTTTGGCGCAATTTTCATTACTATTCAGGAAGCGTATCACGTGGTAATTTGTTTACATGTATGTGAAAAGTAAACGTAAAGTTTTAATTGATGTGTAGTCATCGGTTTCGTGTCATCAAATTCATTTATGAGTACAGAAAAAATGAAAGAAAACTACATATTCATGAAAAATTCGAATTTATATAGTAATTCAGATTTGCATCAGGAGTTGTGTTTGTGGTGAAATAAACACACGAGAACTGGTAAATACATTTCATTTCATTATCATAATTCCACTATGGCTAGTTCCATAGTATTTATATTCCCTGCACCACAGTTAGCTTTACGGTTTGTATCTACTTCTGACACAATTTTGACGTGGTTTTCGTGATGATGGCTTTAATCTGCCATTTCTGTCAGAGTATTTCAAACTGCATATGGAGACCGAAAAGCGCTTTACCTTAGTTTGTACAACCAGACATTAGAGTGCAGGAGCTTCAAAACAATAAAAATATGTTGAAGTGCTGACTGTGTTCTACTACTTCAGACTTTGCTGTATGTATTCCATTCAGAATTAATAGCTAGAATATTGTTTTGAATAATGGACATAGCGACTGCCACTTGTTGGGAAAGTGAGATACATTTTCCTGAGATTTGCATGAAGGTCAGTGCACATTGCAGAATTCACTTTCCTGGCGGTTAACCAGTTAATAATCTCAGACGATGTTGATCGTTTTCGACAAATGAGAAAGTCAACTGAGAATTATGTGGGAAGATTTCAGCTTGTCACGGTGGTATGTCAAAAGTTGTAGATGATGGAGCACCATATCAGACTTATGGTACACTGGTGACTGATTTCCAGTTCTAAACGTGCTACCACTGGGCTTGTTGGCCCATTCTAAATGTTCCACTTTTGCACGTATTGCAGTTAAACTGGTGGCATGCTCATGGCTAGGTTCTAGACATGTCCTCTCCAGAATACTCTCATTTCGAAAATCTAAACTGGCGAACAATATTTCTTTCGACAAATTCATGTCGTTGGTACGCAGATGATCCAGACTGGTGGGTAGTACTCATTCGCTTTCTAATTCCCACATGCATACAATATTGCTGTTCACAAAACAGAACTCATTATTTATTTCATAGTTTTATGTCAGTGGTTCCACAACACATAACACATTTACAAGTCAGCCCGTTCCTACATTCACCCAAAGTAATTTTCCTCTACCCTGCTTCCTTTTATCACGCGAAATGATCCTTAGTGACCTTGTCGGCAGTTTCACTGGTTTGTCTTTCGAGACAGACGAATCTTGGAGCAGTAATATACTGACAACAGTTTCCCCAGGAGGACCGATGTTCCCCGAGTTGTAACCTACACTGCCCAGTTTTTATAAGAGTTGTTATGTTATTACCCATAAGTGACGGTATAACAGTTCATTTTGGTAAAAATCCAAGGAAGATGAAGCATGACGCTTATACATGAAATCTAGCATTACAATAGCGCAGAAACCATCACCTTCATGGGCAAAACATCTACACTCTCCTGGAATCCATTTTCTTCAACTGAAAACTGAGCCTATCGATCGCACGTCTTTGTTTTCCACCCCAGGGAACCTATAACGCGAAGGGTTTAACTGCCTGTTCCACAAGAAGTCCAGGCTCACCAGAGACATGTGAGCACCGTGTCTCATAAAAATCTATGTTCACTACCATCTACTACGCCAATCAAGCAAGATTCTGCCTGCAGCATTAAAACTTACTGGGAGTACGATTGGGCGTACTTAGGGCTCCCATTATGGTTTAACGGTTTGTGATATGTCTTCCAAATTTCTCCATTATGCCCCTTACTTTACATCAGTAGAGAAGACATTTCTTTTTCCCGGACTTTCGTTATCTCATCTGCTTCATCCAGTGCCCTTCGGAAATTCTACGCGCACTTCTGTTGACACGTCACGTAGCAATCCAATCAAGCAAGCATCTAGTGTCCTATGTTCCACGTCTTTCTGGAAGATTCTACTGTATTTTCTTCATCGTTATCCATCAACTGATAGGTATTCACACTGATCCTCCATAACCTCTATACAAAATGTTTAACAGGTTCGCGACAAAACTGTAAATGTTCTGCCTGTACCATGCCCTTCCTGAGTTCATCAAATGTGCATTCTTTAGGTCCAGATAGTACATAAAATATGTTTTCACTTCACCTGTCAGCCTTTAATACTGGTCATTTGTCCACAATCCCAGCTGTGCAACTGTCAACAGGCTACCTATAAATGCTAATACAGCCTCTTTAGTCTTGCACAAAAAGGGATTAACTGATCCGCCACTAGCAGACTCTGAAATAGAAATAGCAAATCTAGACGAGGCCCTGTCTTCTATTATAGCATTTAACTGTGGTTGAACCATCCTCCTTGGTTCACAACAAGTTACATTGCCCGTGCTAAAATAGTGCAAACAATGATAAGCTGCTTCCAAAAATCACTTTTCGCACTATCACAAGCAAAGCAGATTTGGAAAGGAGAATAACTAACTCTTCAGTCCAGGAAATCACCACTGCTTTATGTTGCGCCTGTCGACGTAGTCCCAAATGCACTTCACCACTACTGCCTCTCCTCCTCAGCCGTCATCCACTTCTGTCATCAATTATACTGGTGGCATAACTTCTGATGCCAAATGTAGTGGGATGTCATGATTGCAGGTGTAATAAGGTAACCCGCTAGAGATGCTATGATGATGTGGTTAGATTGGTTGGGTAGCGGGTTTGGAACCGAGAGGATGTCTATTGATAAATCGTAAGGGCTGAAGTAACCTTCGTTCATTACTCCATCAGGTGTAGCAGTTGTTGCAGTCAGCAGCTGGGGTTGGATGCCGGCCCTGGAGCATGGTGAGACTGCAGAACTCAGCACACACCACATATCGACACGGCCAGCTCACAGTGGTAAGCCGACTGCAGTTATGCACTGTCCCGCCTTTAGCATAACAGAGGCGAGGAAGCACAGTGTCAGAGCCTCCAGGATGGCGGGCAGCACACCTGTATGCCAGACTCTGCAGCCAATCATGCTGGCTGGTGTAGCTACGTGACTCAGTATGGAAAGCATTCGAGCACACAAAGTTTAAACAAGGACCCTATTGTAGCGTTCAGTGACAGTGGCTCTAGAGAAGACCACCAGCAACGGAGAATGCTCACACTAGCTCGGCCCTTTAATTAGGCCCAGACGCAAACCATGGACCTCCAGGTGGGCACTTTGAAGTCGATGGAAAGCCAACACGCCATCCACCTGTAGAAACGAAGGTTGCTGTGCTTCCTGAGTCAGTCAGACAGTACAAAGGTTGCGGCAAATAAAAGTGATACAGAGAACAGAGTTCCAGGGTACACAGAAACACAGTAGAGGAAAGAAAATACAGTACTAACCTGACTACACCTGGTGTTGAAAGGGACCACCATTCATGTCGTGGCACTTTGGGCCCTGGTCAGCAAGTTGCTGAAGGCTGGAATTGTTACAGTCTGATCCGAAATGTTCTGCTGCAATTCTTCAAGACTATGAGGGTTGTTGCGATATGCCTTGGACGTGAGGGCTCCCCCACTGACATATGAGGTGATCTTGGCGGTCAGCTAGGTCCGCGACCATACTGACTTCTGCTAGCAACTCTGTCAGGTGTGAAGATTTTGTAAATGTGCTCCAAGGTTCGGCCAGCTGTAGGAACAGTTGCTCAATCGTGTGGAGGTAACTGTAGATCTTTTGCTCCTCCATTAATGATGCTACAAGTGTCTTCATAATGTTGACAATGTAGTGCACCGAAGTCAGCGTCTGACGAAAGGAGATGTAACCAATAATGCAGTGTGCAGACACCTGCGGGCTTTCAAAAATAAAAATGGAATGGTTGCCCTCAACTACATACCTACTGACTCAAAGTTGAAAAATTAAAATTTTTAGTTGGTTTCGTTCTCTAGGGGCTGGGACACGTAGTTGCCGCATTACAAGCCAAATACTGCTGAGTCTACAGTATACAATATGAATATACACACGAATCGAATGGTCGGAGGTTCCTATCACTCGGCAGTTGCGACTTTTGAATGTTATATAGAAATTTATAAATGAAAGATTCCAATTAAGTTACTTCTTCAGATACTATTTTAACAACTTTAAATGATGGGTACGATAGCAGAAGTGCCTTTAAGAATGCCCATTTTTACTTAAAACACTTATTGATGCCGATGGTCCAGCAATTAAATAAAACGTAAGTTGAATAACAGGGAAACAGTAGATTCCTACTTCAGATAATTAGTTATGAACGACAACATAGCTTGCGAGATATTCGCTTCCAAACGCACACTGTCTTCCCTGCAGAAGCCACAAAAATCTCACAAGTGCGCAAGTCGGCACTACGAAATATCTCCCGCGACCACACGCAAACTGCTCCTCTCCGAGTCTTTCCCGCTACTGTGTGGCCGTCGCACCGTACTGCCCAGGACTCTGTCCATGTCCTCTGCGACAGTCCCTCGCGCCACACTGTCCAGAACTCGCCCATCCTCTCTCCGAACGATGCACCTCCCCCACTTCGGTAGTCGCCTGCTGTAGTAACGAGCGCTGCAATTGGCTAGAGCGTTCCTGCCATGTCTTCAAGCCAACGCACACTCACAAACATAATGAAACACATTTGAATATTAGATTTACATTTAAATAGCTTGAAATTAAATAAATATTCCTACGGCTGGACTATAAACACTCTTTAACACACATTATTATATACATAAACGAATTAAATAAACACATATCAAAGGAATAGCTACAAAAGGTAGGCCAGTAGCTTTCTAAAACATAGTAAATATTTAACCAATTCTTTATGAATAGTATATATCGGATATAAACAAAGACACAGACGAATAAATATATTTATATGCACGCTGCCACCGTTTTTTCGTGTAACTGTGGAGTACTTATGGCCTGACGCGATCGATAGTAATCAGTCACTTTGATCTCCAATAACTCATGTACTATTCAAGTTACATGCCTGTAATTTATACCAATTTAGGTTTACACTAATAGATCGACAAAATCTCATGAATAGTTTGGATTTTGGAAATTTGTTGCTGGGTGTGACTTGTACAATTTATCGTCAGATACTAAACTTTAAACTAATAAATATATTGAAAATCTGATTACACCATCAGAATCGTCGTCCAAATAATGGTAATGTACATGTTTCTTTTTGAGATATCATGAATCATCTGGCTGCTATTAATTTTCTACAAACTGTGAAATGTCTGCCATTAAGGTTTCACGAAGTCCGCCATCTTTGGAACTCTCAGCATACAATTCTCTTTCATCAACACAGCGTCACCGTGCAATTCCCAGCCTGTACCCCGGCTAACGTTTGGCACCACACGGCCGCCGACGAGCTGCGACCTGCCGAAAGGCTCCAGCGCGGCCACACCACCTCTAAACTTAGAATATTTTCAGGGCGCCACAACTCGCCCGTTACCTCACACACTGCACACAAAAACGCAACCTTATGATCATGCAATGGTGTTTCGTAGAAGTTATGTGGATTCGCCACTGCCCAGAACCTGTGATTCTGTTAGTTGACATAACCACTGAGGTGAAACCAAGCTTCATCAGATTTATAAAACAGATCCATGTCCAAGCCATTCATAGTTATCTCAGTGAACAATCACTCACAGAATTAGAGGCCCTGAGGAGCAACTGCTGGTTTTAATGCAGGTAGCGATGCAAGTTCAGGTACAGATGGTGTATTCGTACACGTAATAGACCAAGCTAGTCTCTTGTAACAGTAATCAGGTTCATTTCGTATGACTCTAAAGCATTTTCTGTTGAACTGCAACCATGTTTTCTGGTGTGGGGGCACGTTTACGAATTGATTTGACTTGTTTAGAACAAATCGTGTCTGACTTTCAGACTAAGTATTGCATGGCACACTTTGGTGGTACTTTGACACCATTAAACTTTAAGCAAACAACTGGCCACACCGTTTCGAAGATTTTGTAGTCAATGGAAACGGCCCCATCTGATACAGGGCATGTTAATAGGCACAGTACTCCACTGCCCATCGCCTGATTCCAACGTGGGTTCTCCGCTGGGTGTGAGGATGAGGATGGTGACGGTGTGTTCACGGTTGGCTCCTGACGGCAGAATAACAATATTTATTAGTCAACTTGAACATATTGGTTATGGGCTCTGTGGGAGAGGTTTGCTTCCACTTTTAACATTCTTGACGGCGATGGAGGTGAGCTACGGACGCTCACACGTGCGCCTGCTGCTGCGTCTGAAGCTGCGTTTACGTAACTCGAATCTACAGCCTCGACAGCGGCACTCGGCCTTGCAGGGACTCTGCGGCAGCTGGGACCACGCACCACAGACCTCTGTTGTGCTGGCGGCTGGGGGACGTGGCAGCAGGACAGGTCAGTGCCCTGTCTCAGCGGACATCCCCGGCGGTGACTGCCTGGTGTCGATGGGCCAGGGTCCCCGGCTCCTTCCCCAGTCAAGGCGCTCCCAGGACGATGGGCAGAGTGTGTTACCATCAAGCACCCCAAGCGCTGCCTCCCATGACAAGTAGCTGCCTGTTGAAGGCAGCCGACACGATAGTTACGGTCGTGGCGTCACTCTAGCGTCTCCTAGGCGACGAACTGCATTACGGCGATGACTAATACGATGACTGCGATGGTGGTGACGATTCCGAACTGGTGATGGCGCTAAGTGACACAGGCACTGCGTCACTCCAACACCTCACCACGGATGATGTTGACAAGCTGGCTGCCGGTCCTTAAATACGACTTTTTTCTCTGATGTTTGTTGTTCTTCTTCCCCAGTAGGCCGGTTGCTGTTGCTCAGCTGGCGTAACTGGCCCGATTACCGCTCTCGATGTCGACACCCTGGCGTGCGGCGAGCTGCTTATTGTCACGTATTCTGCCGTGCGGCGAACTGGTGGTTGATATCGCGTTCTCCATCATGTTGCTGAACTCGGCGCTCCGTCGATCCAAGTACGGCACAGTATTGTAGCATTGAACTACGCAACTAAATGTATCACACATACCACTTCTGCGTCCCAATAGTCTTCACATTTTACCTAAATTTATTACTGTTAAACTCTCACCTTTAACTAACTTAGTTGCTCTCATCTCTCCATCCCTCTACACACGTAACTTTCAAAAGCGAACACCTGCTGCTTCACTGTGAGTGCCATCGTCCCCTTTGCATTGCTGCACTCCCATTGACACAGCCCAAACTACTCTCTGAGATGGTGTGGATCACGCGGCGGGCGTACATGTAATGTGCGCGTCACGGGGTGTGGTTATATGCGTACATTCAGTCCAATGATATACATCCTACCGGGCATCTTTTGTTTGCCTCAACAGGTAGTTAACATTTGTCAAATTATGCTGATAATGCCAATTATGCTGTTATACAGAGGAAACTACACGACACTTAAATGGAATAGCATACTGAACAGCGCTAATAGACATTTATATAGATAAGAAACGAGGGTTGCTCAGCTTTCAACCACTTACTTCTGAAGTTAGTCACACATAATAATGCCCACATTCCAGGGTACTTTATCTTACAGCACAAAACATTTGTCATCCTCTGCTGATAACGCTAACAGGTACTGTCATCCAGTGAAGACTACATGACTGATGAAAAAGCATACTGAACAGTACTAATACACATTCGTGAGGTAAGAAATGAATGCCCGTATGCTTTCAACTATTCAATTTCAGAGTCACCCAAGTATTATAGGAACTTCATACAAAATTATTAACCTTACTCTGCCATACAAACGTTTCTCATCGTCTGGTTATAATGGTGACTGACTCTACAGGACAGTGGAAACTTCAGTGATAACAAGGTAAAGCAGTGATAGTTGACACAAACAATTAGACATTCAAAACTGGAACAGTATAACCAGAAGCTGTAAGTGTACGTGCCATAACTCTTACGTGCCATAACTTGATAACTTGACACTGGGTTTCTTAAAACTGTATTCTTACACAAATAGCAGACAGTGTGTGTCAGTGGGTGTCAGCTACTAGTGGTCCAGTTACCAGGAGCTATCAGCTGCTTGGGGGGTCCTCCATGTTACCGTAAAACAATAGCAAATTGACCTTTTTACAGTGAATTGGCTTCCATAGTACAACAAAACTGCAACAAATTGCCCTCCATACGAAATGGTATGGAATATATCAGCGTTTCATTCGAAAAGGCCATTAAAAAGGAAAATAATGAGGATGTCATTACCTCAGATGCAATTTGGCAATGGTGATCAGTTGATACAGTGACCACGATTACCCCCAGATACTATCTGATGGGACAACGATGTTCAGTTGACATGGTGACTATCATTACCTCGTACATGCATTTATCACGACTCTGCAAATACGACATGCTTGGAGTTTCCGTCAGTACACATGTAAAGATGTCAGCAAATCTAAATATGACGTCAACTAAGGAAGCTGGGACTTGTTCCAACAGGCAAAAGCAAACAGTCAGAAAGTTGAGACTTATGAACGGCAGCAAGACAAGACTTGTTCCAACAGGCAAAATGCTGTCAGACTGATGTCATGTCCACGATGTTACAGCCTCACCCCTTCACAGTGGCATCATCATGGCATCACATGCAAGTCATTGTCCTTGACTACACAAAGTAACAATCCAGTATAGAGGAATCCAAGATGTCACAGCAGCATTTCATTTAATGGCCAATATGTGCTGCGATCAACTGTTTCCTTTTCATGACCGGTATAATGGCACGCTGTGTGAGACAGAGAGCATACTGATGCTTTGAAGTGGTCTCCTTCTCTCTCTCTCTCTCTCTCTCTCTCTCTCTCTCTCTCTCTCTCTCTCTCTCTCTCTCCATGCCACAGCCTTGATACGTACACACCTCTATGATGGTGCTAATACACCTGTGTCACTCGTGAAGCCTGCCAGTTAGTAGTAATCTTCAGCCTGGGGTCTAGTTTGGTACAACTCTCCATTCTAGTTAATCCTGCATGAATGGTGCATGCTACAGCCATGTTAAGCTGCTTACTGCATTTACCCCTTGCTCCCCCTCTGTAATACATAACTCCAACACTTTTACAATTTTATCCGCCTCACTTCCCTCCATTAGTCACACTAACAATTTCGTAATGCCTCAGGATATGTTCTGTCAACTGGTCCATTCATTTAGTTAAACTGTGCCTTGAACTCCGTTCATTCTCAATTTGATTCAGTAGTTCTTCATTAGTTATCTACTCATCTACTTGTCAGCATCCTTATATACCACCACATTTCAATATCTTCAGTAGTCTTCTTGTCTAAACTGTTTCTCAGCCATTTTTCACTTCCATACAAAGCTATATTCCATATTTATATTTTCAGGACATACAAACTTCTCTTTTGGAGAAATGATTTTTCTTTTGGTATCAATCTGCATTTTAATTTCTCTCTTCTTGGGCACTGTCAATTATTAGCTGCCCAAGTAGCAAAAATTAGCGAGTGCATTTGCTTATGTAATTCCCATTGCGTCATTTAATTCAGTTCATCTATATTCTATTAGATTAGCATTTTTCATTGTTTCTTCCCCCTATAGCTTACAGAAGTTTCCTGCAGTGATTGATGCTGCTTGTTAATGTACAGCTTGACTGAGGTATGTCAAAAACAAAATGGTATTTCACCTGTCAGAATTCTCCAGGCCTGGCGAAATCCATCGTATCTGGTGGAAGCACTTTTACGACAGAGATTTACACGATTCACAGTGTGCAGAATGCAGTGATTACCCAGAAACCCATGTGAAAGGCAAATGTTGTGAGAAACAGTCTGTGTCAGAATTAACTATGAAACTTATCCGCCTTTACGAATCAATGCTAGATTAAAGTACACAATTGATGCTTTGGAAATCTGTGGCCCTATCTGTGAAAAATAAGTTGGAGCATTCACAGTCCTTTTTATTCACAGACGTAGATCACGATAGATGTTTGATAACTATTTTAATCAAAAGCAGTATTTGTGTGACGAAACATGAAAAATGCGTAACACAAGATTACTGGGTACACAATAAAACATTGATTAATATGAAATTGAGTCAATTCGAATAAAAGTTGACGAATTGAATTGGTGGGGAATTGGAATTTACTAAACTCCATGTTCCTTTCCAAATGAATTTAACTGCAACTGCCCAGCGCATCGATGACACTGGTACTGTAGCTCAAAGGAGAAAGTAAAGTTATCCAAGCAACTATGGCAGTACTGTCGAACGTGGTAAAGCAAAACAGAAGATGATTTTCATTTCAATTAATTTATAGGATATTTCAAGTCTTGCTGCCTGATATTTAAAAAATCAGGTCGTTCATTATACAACTTTATATGTAAGAAGTACATTGTCCCGCATCACTAGCAAAATTTGTTTTGAGCAATAAAACAAAGGTAATAACAATGAACTGTAGAGAAAATTAAATTAGTGGTAGGAATGAAGTGTTAAAATAATATGTTACTATTGGTGTTGCAAGCTACTCTCACCATACTCATTGAGGTAACGCGAGCAAGCGGCTGGTGGAATTGCTGGCTGCCATCAAATGTGCTCTTCGAAGTGTTCTGCTGTGAACTCGAACATTCGACTCCGTCCGTCTCTGATGCACAGGAGAGGTACCTTTGAAGCCTGCCGTTCCAGTTGACAGCGACGCCAACGGTCTTCTACTGCCTAAGAAGCCAAAGTTCCTCCTCGTTCTGCATCCAAAGCCCAAGTCCGTGTTTTTGGAAGTTAGAATGAAGACTTTCTGAGTTTCGCGCTTAGAAAATTCCTTCTTCGATTCCTCAAAAAGTTACATTTTTTTAGCCAATTATGTAATTATTTTCTTAAAAATCTCCCATTGGAAACAGGAAAAAACGTCATATCCAATAAATTCTCTTCCCGCTTCCCTATTCTCGAAAAAACCCACTCAAACACTACAGCCACCTAGTTATGAAGTGGAAAAATGAAATACACTTAGTGATTAAAGTAGGATCCAGTGAACCACTAAATACTCTGTTATATGCTGATAACCAGATAATTATACATATTATCTAGATTCAGTACAAACACAAAATATTACCACTTAACTGTATCTGCAAATAATACAGAGGTATTGGCTTTCGAAGAAAAAAATCCAATCATATCGAAAATAATAATAAACAAGAAAATTTTAGAACAAGTATGCCACTTCATTTATCTGGGATATGATATTAGTTTCAACACTGATACAGACGTTGAGAAGAAGGTTAGTAAATAACAACTATCTTCCGAACACTTGGAAGAACTTTGGAAAGAAAAACAAAGAAAGAAACGCAAAGAAATTCTATTAAGTTACAGCTGTACGTACTCTTGTATATGATTCCGAATCATGGCTAGTAACAAAGGGACAAAAATCACCTCTATAAACAGCAGCAAAGAAGTTAATCAGATATGTAAGAGGCCGTAGTAAAGTGGGTAAAACAAGGAATGAAACAATAAGATCACATTTAAAAATCTTTTAAGTTAGTGACAAGATAAAATGGAATAGAATGAAATGGATCAAACGACAGTTTGCCAAAAAAGATAATGAATTATCGGCCGACTGGAAAGGGAGAATTAGGTGGACCTAATCCTTTTAAGGAGATGATGAGTCGTTTTTCCATGTATTGTAGGTTAGCCAAGAGCTGCATGTTGTAATACGCACACCTATATTTTACTCAAACTCATATTCACGACTGCACTGTGGAATGTTACTGAACTTTGACCGTATTTTCGTGATATTGATAAAAGGGACTTCATCGTTAATAAAATAATACATACTTATTATCAACGACATAATTTAATATTTTCTAAAAAAAATATAACTCAGACAATGCTCATGTAAAAAGATAATGCAAATCTCTTTATTTTGTTATCTATGATTTTTGTATAAAAATCGAAAAGTGATTGTCTTATGTTAGCCACCATCTTAGTGAAGTATTCCAGCGGCAGTTTTAAATTGATTTTCTATACAAATTTAAATGTTGTTGGTTACAATTGCAATAATAATTGTGTACTGGTGGCCGAGGATCCACTCAGAGCTATTAAAGACTAGTTAGACTGTGAACATATCGAACTTCCAGGAATGCAAACAGCATCTTATGTGAAATAAATTCTTATCTGTTGAAGTATTAAGCCTGGTGATTTCGTAACAACATATGTGAAATATTTCGACAAGAAAATACATTAGTGTTGTGTACGTGTGGTATTGTGTGACAAAACTGTTCATTCTGCTTAAAGAAAAATGTTGCCGCCTCGAGATAACAGTAGCGTTAATTCTGATAAACGATCTCCAACTACCAAAGAGTCTTTTAAACAAGAGCACTGAAATTACTGAACATCATTACCTTTATTTAGTTCACGTTACTTATCATACATCTAGCTCGTTTGTTGGTTATAAATGATTACTTTTGTGAATGATCTTAGTGACATTTACACTGCTTGACAGTCACCATTACTACGCGTTCCCCGGTGGTGATTTCTTTAACAATATAACGTTCATTAGCCGGAAGAAAGCAGTGATTAATTAAAACCTAATGTTACATTAATAATAAGTAACTGGTTTTATTGTAATCTTGCTGAAATTGTACAGCACAATACATTCAGTTATACCACATGCCACAATACCTTGCAGAATGTTTTTCTTCGACGTAGGAGCAACTGTAGACTCCTGCTGCGCCAAATTCCTCGTTGCACAACTAGGGTTTTCAGGGCGGCTTTCTCTAGCAGGCCATATGTAGTGAAAAGCACCTTTCCCCAGCTGGAGCACGCCTTTTTGATGTGCGTCCCCTCCTTGGCTGATACTGATCCAGAGTTACTGAACTTATCACACTGGCGCTGCTGAGCCTGCACCCGATGCTCCACTTTCAAGCGGACAATGCATGTCACCCCAGACGCACTATCTTGTGTGAGGTACAACTGCAGCCATAAGCAGATATCTTGAGTACTAACCTCTTGGCTGATCTTTTAAATCATTTATTTAACAAGTGGTTTGATATTCTAGAGGCCACTTCAGAAGGTCAGATCTGTTAAATTAGGAAACGCGTTCGCTACAATTGTGATGTAATCGTAGTTACAATCAATGGTGAGAAATAGAGAAAATTACTTACATGTGAAATCACGAAATTAAACTTGCGACACGGATCGGTCCCAATATTCCTTATCTATGAATAAATGACCCAACTAGTGATTCATTGGGTAAGCAGAAAGGTGAAGTCCATGATTTCTCAAGCGTGCCCGATTTTTTTTAACTGTAATAACCATCAAAAAATATCCGTCCAATCTAATGTGATACTTGACCAACAATGGATTGCAACACCCACTGTTTTATTATTAAGTGGGTTCTTGTCGATACTTCCCACATTTCTTATTAATTTCTAGGCACTGTTAATCTATTGTGACCCTCCCTCTGATGGTTAACTGGCTATGTTTCTGTACTGCCATCCGTTCTGGATTCATAATAGGCTCTTTTTTATTTTTGACTGGCTGTTCCAGACCATTGTTCGTCTTATACTACGAACATTAGGTTGGAAGGATGTATGTTGACGGTTCATCAATTTTTTTTAAATATTAGGCATGCTTGCGGAATCGTTGATCCACACTTTTTACTTACGTGACGATTTGCTAAGTGCATCATTTATTAATAGACAAAGAATGTTCGATCCCGTCAATGTCGCAAGATTAATGACATGATTTGACAACCAAGTAATATGATCTGTTCCTAAATAAAATATGGCGTTTCAGTCTTCGATAGCTATTCTTTATTTTCAATTACCGGTTTCGGGCTAGCTGCCCATCTTCAGATCTGTTAGACAAGGTTAAAATTGTAATTAATAAGAGAGATACAGTTAGTGATAGAAATATCTTAGTTACAAAGAGAAATTTTGGAACGTATTAAATGCCACCATACCATATATTGTAGTTACAGAGTAACTTGTCCGTACAAAACACTCGGTTCGCTGTCATAACTAAAGTAAATTTCAAGCTGTTAAAACCTTATATTGTGGTTTTTAAGAGTAACGTGATTGGTAACAGTAAAAAGTGCCCTCTACCTATAACAGTTGTGCATCTGTTATTGTTTCACCGTATATATTAATGGCGAATATTCTTTTACATAAAACAATTTTTAAGGTAATAATATATGAATAATCTTTTTTGAGTGGACCATGAAACGAAAATTGACACTAATTTAAAATTTCTTTGTAAAGAAACATGAAATATAATTAAAATGTAGATATTCTTTTGAAAATGTGCGTTTCCTCTTCTTTGTTTTGATTGGTGGTGGAATGTATTTCCCTACGTCAGAACGTATACAACGCCACACCGAGTCCTCTTCCGCCGCGCCCAATTCACCTCGCCGCCAGTACGCTGAGGGCCGCTCCGCTGTAGCTGGTTCTTACAGGGGCGTGCTGTTGTGTTCAAGAGTACGCCTAAAACGGGTCTTTAAAAATCTCATAATAACTCCTGTGCATAAAATCACTTTGTTCATTAAGTAGTAGGCTGGGGTTTTTCTTTGATGAGCTTATATTTCAATCTCTTCGAGCACGTTGAGATAGAGACTTTTTGGAGCTTTATGTAGCACCTCCATTTGTTCATTTATATTACTCACTTCATGTCTACTATCTTTTACATGTGTTCCAAATGCTGTTCGATTGCTATGACTGGAATGTTCCCTGTATCGAATTTCAAAATTCCGCCCTGTTTGTCCTATATAATAACTGTCACATTCAGCACATTTAATCTTATATACTCCGGAATTATTGTATTTCATTTGTTTTGTCGTTGCTGGTTTATGTCTTAGTCTATGTGCCAATTGCCCTTCATTCTAAAATGCCACTGCGATGTTTTTTGGAAAGCATTTAGCAATTCTTTCTGACACCAGCCCTTTGTACGTCAGGGTGACAAACTTCTTCTTAACTTTAATTTTCCTAGAATCGCTATTGATACCCGTGGATTTGTTTTTGATCTTGTTAAACATACATGTAACATCCTGTGCCCTGTATCCATTAGCTGCTGCTACTTGCTTAGTAATACCTGTTCCTCATGACTGACAGCAACTACAGTTAGACCACAATTGAAGTGAACGCTTTTTCTAATTTAACAGATCAAGCCTGATAATTTGGCTTCTAGGTTACGAAACCAGTCGTTCAACAAATTTTTTATAAGAGCAGCCAAGTGGTTAATATTCAAGATGCGTTTACCTGTATCGGCCACTTGCCAAATTTCAGATAATCTTGTCGCTTATCTGTGGGGTTCGTTTTCGTTTGCGTTTTACTCTGAATCGCCTGGCTTGCTAACTGTAACGAGACACAGATTCGAAATTCACTGAAAGAAATCAATATAACCGCTAAATTAGGTTAATTGCAATACAGTAACGAAAAGAAAATGGAATTGCCCCTTAAAATCACTGTGATAGTTTTATCCAACGCGACAAAATGTGTTCGCACCATCTTCGTACGTTTAATTACGTTAAATAGACTCTATATAAATTGCAGTTGTTTCAAAGAAAATGCCTTTTTTGCATGCTGCACATCGTAATTTTTATTATTATTTATGCACCCAGACGCGTTTCGTCTTTTTTACAAGGCATTTTCAGTGGGTGTCCTGAAATATTACATGATTTGTCAATTTTTACACGTAGGTTATGGTTTCACATCTAGGTTATAAATTTGAAAACAGTTCCTTAACGTTTTTTATGAAATGGAAAGGTAATTACAGATAACTTCTAATTCATTGCATCTAAGCAAACTGCTATTTCTCTTTTCTGTCGTCATATGTCCATTCTAATCTTCTTTATTGGTCAAATGGATGAAAAATACTTTTTCATTATTCAAGGTACAGATTTTCTCTAACCAGGTCAGTATAAACATTGCACGTCTGCAACTGCCATGGCTAGCATAATTATCTGTAACTACCAATAGATGCTTTATCTTCTAGATTCGATATAAGAAAATAGTTAATCCTAGCAAACATGAAGGAATTATTCAGTCGAATAAAAGAATGGTGGTCGAAGTGGAATGCATTCCACTAAACTCTAGAAACCTTTTGGAGGTCACAATTAAGTTAAAATTTAGTGGATGCAATGTACTGAACTATAATAATGCTGTTTTGAAGAACATACTGGATTTATAACGACCAGTTTTTCAATCACCCCTAATTTTCTCAAGGAGGAAAAGGACGAAAAGAAGAAAACTGACTTAGAAAAAGATTTGATTCCCTGATGAAAATGGAAATAGATGAATGCTCAGAATGATGAACAAGAACAACAGTAGAGATTTGTGAGAAGTGAAGTAGTGCAGGCATTCGTGTAATAAACACAGTAGCAAAACTACCACAAGTGCGAAAATAGACGAGCTAACAGATTACACATACTTATTGTCCTTTTCAGAGAACAATGTAGTCTATTCTGTTATTATATCATGAGTATTTTCAGTTAGTCGGAGACACCAGCTCATAAATTAAAGCCTATAATGAACTAGCTATCGCGAGCCTTAAACTCCATACTAATTACCGTTGGAAGTTATCGATAAACGCACCACTTGAGTTCTCCTTTCGTAATAGCCTGTCAACCTCCAAAGCCGATCCCAGCTGGCTCCTTGTTCCACGGGGTTATTTGGCTGCAACCTCACAGCTGAACCTCGGCAGTAAATTTCTAAGAAACGAATAGTTCGGTGCAAGAAACGAGAATTGTGAAATTTGTAAACGACTGCGTACCCTGCAATATTACGGAAACAATAATAAGACTCTTTGTTTGCAGAAGCATTATAAGGGTAGTCGTTTCCTTTTAAAAACGATAATAATAAATCACCATTCTCAATAAAATATAATGACGTGACTTTTTGGCAACTGTTATTTCTGTTTTACCGAAGTGGGGCTTTCGTATATTTTATATCCAGCATATCATGAAGTCAAAACGTATCCTGACTTCGATTTCTTTCCTCCTATTCTTTTACTAAGAATTTCAACTTCTGTACTGAAATGACCAAATGCTATGTGTAATTTTTAAATGAATCTGTGAAGAAGAAAAAAATGTAGTAAGTATCACTTGTAAAATACAGAGTAGAAAATATACAGAACTGGTAACGCTAACAAAACAGACTGCATTATAAAGTTTAACGAAGGAAGAGACATCTTGCTGATTGTGCACGTATATCTGTATATATATTCAGATTACAAACACTGTTATTTATGCGTCCTTTTTAGCCAGTCGGCCACGCACCTAAGAACTGCAGTGATCGTTGTAAGTAATGAGTATTTCAGTTTTATTTCGATACAATATTTTCAGTGGCACGAATTACGTTTTCAACTCCTTTATTTGTTTCCTCATTCAAATGGTTCAAATGGCTCTAAGCACTATGCGACTTAACTTCAGAGGTCATCAGTCGCCTAGAACTTAGAACTAATTAAACCTAACTAACCGAAGGACATCACACACATCCATGCCCGAGGCAGGATTCGAACCTGCGACCGCAGCGGTCGCTCGGCTCCAGACTGTAGCGCCTAGAACCGCACGGCCACTGCGGCCTTCTTGGTTTCCTCATTCAGTGACCTATTGGAGAGTTAGTTCTTTTCATCCAAACACAAAGCGAGCTGGTAGTGGAGAAGACGCAGTACCATAGGAAGTTTATGGAAGGAATTTCCAGCTCTGGCGTTTGCCTTACGGCAATGGGAAATCTCCCGGGAACCTTGGTCAGAACCTGGGAGTGGGAACTGTTCTTAATTTATATCTGGGTCAACATTTTCCAGACAAAAAGTGAAAGCCGTAGGTACGCGTAAATATACTTGAGTGCGAGTACCCACGGTGAAGTCGACGAAGTGCTCGACAAATGGCGAGTAACTATGTCGCTATCGATCGCAGGCGATGCCAATGATGGAGATTCTGGTTCCAGCTGCAAATAGATGTGCGTATTATCTTGAAACTAGCTTACAAACCCGGCACTACCCGACTGTTCATTTAGACTGTTTTGTATTAGAAACGGAAACAAAAAATGAACTGTGCTTGTAGTGCAATATCGAAAAATTTTTATTTCCATGTGTTTGTTAAAACACCTTTGAATTGTGAAACAGTACTACAAAGAAGTGTGCATAACGTATAAATATATAAACACAGCTGCTTCGCGTGTCTACATCACGATATTATAAAAGACTCTATAGCAACGCCTCTTCATAGCTCTACAGGCGGTTATTGTTTTTGCTTACAGCCGTTTGCGTGTCGCGCTTGAAAGCCGTCAAAAACGCTGCCAGGTGTCAGGGATTTCGTTAAGTTGATTCGACAACAGGAGTGTCTCAGTAGTAAAGAATAAATGTACAATTTAAAGCCTCATGGATGATGCAGCTTTTTTTTCACGCATTGCAGTGTCTATGACGTCATACCTCTTGAACTATGTGTTGTACATGATGTATTTATGTTAGTTCTTTCCACGGCATATGTGTGTACTGTCTGCGAAATATGTTGCAAATAGAGATAGTAGCAAAGAAGTAATAAATTTAAACGCCATGCACAATGAGGCAGTTTTCAACGCATCTCATTGTTCATGACGTCATATTTCCTGTGGTAATTACCCTGACAGCGATTGTTGTCTGAGAGTAAAGGATTTGTGTACCAAGTTTGGCAGAAATCGATACAGTGGTTTAGGATGGGATGTGGAACGTACAAACACACACACACACACACACACGCACATAAATTTTTATAATGTGTATGGATTTCTGTCTCTTTCATTTTTTATATTTCGATTATAATTTCCAAAAATAGCCCTTATAGTTTACTGCGGCTATAAAACCAGGACAAAATCGTATGTGTTGGCTAGATATATCTAGCAGCTTCAGTTTTCAAACGATTTTCAGTCATTAATACCTCATGAGTATTAGAAAGACGAATTTTACAGAGTCACAGAAAACCTTTAACACCTACAAACATTTTAAGCTCAGTAATAATTCTTATTTGGAAATAAAAGAGAAAAAAGTGTGGTCTGAAACAGGTATCATTTGTAGTACAATAGAGGGAAAAACGGCGAGAGAAAAGGGGCTGTTATTAAAGAGGAAATTAATGGTAGTAACAGTCAAAATGTTCTAATATGTGGGACTCATTATCATTCGTGTCGCTACTTGTCACGCTTACTCGCGAATCTTCTTCCAAGTTTTAACACTAAGAGCTCAGTGATAGGTAACGTATGCAGTGCTTGTTACGTGATTCTTTATCTTTTGTGTCTAGAAACTGTTTTAGACAGTCACTTGATTTTGAGGATATTCAAACGAGAATTATGTAACATGTTACTGACAACTTATTTTTCCGGCGACATGCGTTATGAGGCCTAATTAAAAAGACAGCACTGATCAATACTATTAAAAGCTAACCATCTTGAATCTATAACTGAACTTCTGAAACAAATTTTTATCAGAGCTACACTCACGTTGCAGGCAATTCCGTCTGATAAAAATCTGAGTAAAAATATTTAGTGACAACGATTAAACTTTCGGAAGAGCAGCGTCAGATTTGTTCCATGTCCTTTAGAAGTGTACAGATAATTTGCTATTTGCAAAGGCGACGTGCAGCGCTAGTAGAATCTCAGACTCAAGAGGTTCGTCGTCAAGATGAATAATGTGGCGATACAAAGTACGTGCCGTTTGTCAGATCTGAACTAACGTTGGCTTCGTATTGGCGACACTACACGCTGTTTGATGGGGTCAGTCTAAGGACTACAAGGTGGTGAGTGCTGGTTACCGTCTTCACCACTCTGCACCATACTTGACGGGACAGAAGGTACGCCCTCTACACTAAGCAACACTTTGTGTGTCCAAATGTAATCATGTAAAGATATTAGTTTATCTAGGCATTGTTACAAAATTATAGTGAGATGTGCATCTTCTAATGAAAATTGAAATTAGCTTTCAATTTTCGTTAGTGCACAATCGAGTGTCTACGTGGATAGCGCGCTATCCAGTGTTGTAGGGGAAAGTGGTTGAAAGTGACAACCCTAAGAGAAATTGCATTTCCACCAAACCGTGACTGTTGATGGAAGCTTGCCTCTTACACATTTTGAATCTACGTATCATAAGGTACCACATCAAATATTTTAAGAAAAAAAAACAGCATGTTGGAATGGTATACATTTCTGCGAAGGCTTATATACTGGACACTTTTTCCAATCTAAGAAGCTAAGAGGGCCCGTGACTAGCCACCTCTCTGTATAGGTCATTACCATAAAAACTATAAAATACTAATTTCGATAGGTCATTTGCTGTAAATCGATGAAATCGCCCTTTCAGTTTCAAAACTATAATTAGGTGCACACATCAAAAAATTTTGCATCACATCGGTTCCGATAGGTCCGGAACCTGTAAAGAAAATTGGAATAGAGATCAACATAAACATCATTTCCGCCCTTCTTATTGGTCATGAAAACCACACGTTGCATGTTGTACCACCATACAATGAGATCTTCACAGGTGGTGGTCCTGATTACTGTACTCACCGTGAAACGTCCCCTTAGAAAAATTATACAAGACTGTGCTTAAACTGACACCCCTTACAAAAATTGTACGAGACTGTGCTTAAACCGACACAATATTTTTAGCGCAACGCAATCTGTCTTTCAAAAATCCCTACGAAAAAAAAATGGCCCGGACTAACATTAACCTATACGTTTCACAAATCGCTTACCTCACAAAAATCTCCGTTACTCGAACTACTGCAATACAGCGAGCACCACTACTGCCAGCTAAATAAAAGATTCATACTGCGGAAGGCAGTAACTACTGATCGTCATAGTTAGCAAACGAAAGATTTTAATAGAGAACAAACAATGTATTTGCTTTAATAGTCATAATATATATAGCAGTTCATGACATCCATTCTTACAAATTTCAAAACTCCGCCATCTCTCTCCCCACATCCACCACTGCTGGCGGCTTACTTCCAACTGCCAAACACTACGCGTTGTTCACATCCAGCTGCCCAACAATACAATGGCAGACAACAATGCAAACTAGCCACAGACTGCACACAGCACAGCCAGTGATTTTCATACAAAGCGCTATGTGGCGTTACCAATAAAAAAACCTAAGCAGCCTACTTACATAGCCCCCATGCTCCCCACAAAAAAATTTACAAATTGTTTTGGGCAGTGGCCAATACAGATTTGAAAATTTTTTTCATATTTACAATAACAAAGAAATGAAATGCACACACTTATCGATACAATGTTGGTCAAAAGCTAAAATTTTCTCACAGTCCATAAAGACAGTCCTGATCATTCATCACAGTAAAATACTGTGTTTTTCTCAAAGTCTGAGCAATAAAAGGAAATGCACTCGGAAGTACTGGATTTCTAAGCAGTCTTGAAGAAGTAGTGTTGTCCTTCCAACGGAAAGACAGTGCTGACTCTTGACATTCAGACAGGTAATGGGACACAACAGAGCAAACCCACAGCAGAATCAGTCGAAGTTTTGAAGAATATCGTTTGGTAGGTCATCACAGAGCAGACCCACTGAAGTCCTGATAGAGAGTATGGTATTGGTGGGCCACCAGAGGTGCAGACCCACTGCAGTCCTTGTAGAAATAATGGTATTGGTGGGCCATCAAACATGCAGACCCACTGTAGTTCTTGTAGAGACAGCTAGCAGCCATCTGTTGCGACTGTGCAGGTGCACAATCACCAATGAAGAGTCTTGCGGAGAACATAGCAAGTCTATAAACCACCATTTGTGCACTCAAAAAAATTTTTTTTTGAAATGTCCTTAGAACCAGCAATGCTGTTATCCAGTCCCTTGCTGAATTATTAACACATGTGCAATCACTAACAGTCCAAACTTCTCACATATTGTGCATTACTATGACCAACATAAACGTGTGCGGTGAAATGTAACTTAATTTGAAGAACTGGTGTCTATACAATTATAAATTTACAACATAAGAATACAATTAGAAACGTACAAAATACACCAATAAAGAACATAATAGTACAGATAACATTTGTAGTAATACAAGCTTTACAAAAGAATAGAAATAGACATATACATCAGTGTTACAGGAATTATGACATAAGTACATACATAAAAGTTCAGAATAACTTTTGAAACATCAACTTCACACATGAGCATTAAAACAATACAGAATAATTAATGTCTAAACATCTTTACAAAGAAAATAACATAGTATTTGAAAAATTCTACAACGTAACTCTCATCAGATAAACACATAAAGACAGGAAGAACATAAATACCCAAGGGTACACAAACACATAGTGGGATAACACAAGGAAAGGACAGGGTTTGTTTTACTGCAGTATTTTGCAAACAAAACTTTCTTTACTTCTCGGAGATCTCCCTTCATTCTGCATTATTTCCAAACAGTCCTATCTATACCTACTTTCTGTACTTTTTTTGTATAACTTCTCAACGCATTACTTCTAACTCATCATAATTCGTTCTCTTATATAGTCCACCCCCTCTTAAGCTAACTGAAATCTACTGAGCTCAGATGCTAAACTAAGGGACGAGGCAATGCAGCAGCACAAAACAATTAACACAAACAGCAATGACAAAAATGGAAATTGTCAAAGCAAGCAGCAGCAAATGCAATAACTTATATCTAAACATGACAAAGCTCAAGCAGAAAAAATATTACACTAAAGACAACAATGCAGATAATGGAAATGTATATTCACATCTTAATGTCTATGTAATTAAAGTGGTGCACCACAAAAACGTATTGTAAAAAAAAAATATTACCATGTACTTGAAAAGAAAATTCTGTATGCAATTCCTGTGAAGGGAAATGTCTTTTTGTGTGCTCCTTCGTTTTTTAAGTACATCATAAAGTTATTATTTACTGGATCTGTAGGCATAAAATACACTCCTGGAAATTGAAATAAGAACACCGTGAATTCATTGTCCCAGGAAGAGGAAACTTTATTGACACATTCCTGGGGTCAGATACATCACATGATCACACTGACAGAACCACAGGCACATAGACACAGGCAACAGAGCATGCACAATGTCGGCACTAGTACAGTGTATATCCACCTTTCGCAGCAATGCAGGCTGCTATTCTCCCATGGACACGATCGTAGACATGTTGGATGTAGTCCTGTGGAAAGGCTTGCCATGCCATTTCCACCTGGCGTCTCAGTTGGACCAGCGTTCGTGCTGGACGTGCAGACCGCGTGAGACGACGCTTCATCCAGTCCCAAACATGCTCAATGGGGGACAGATCCGGAGATCTTGCTGGCCAGGGTAGTTGACTTACACCTTCTAGAGCACATTGGGTGGCATGGGATACATGTGGACGTGCATTGTCCTGTTGGAACAGCAAGTTCCCTTGCCGGTCTAGGAATGGTAGAACGATGGGTTCGATGACGGTTTGGATGTACCGTGCACTATTCAGTGTCCCCTCGACGATCACCAGAGGTGTACGGCCAGTGTAGGAGATCGCTCCCCACACCATGATGCCGGGTGTTGGCCCTGTGTGCCTCGGTCGTATGCAGTCCTGATTGTGGCGCTCACCTGCACGGCGCCAAACACGCATACGACCATCATTGGCACCAAGGCAGAAGCGACTCTCATCACTGAAGACGACACATCTCCATTCGTTCCTCCATTGACGCCTGTCGCGACACCACTGAAGGCGGGCTGCACGATGTTGGGGCGTGAGCGGAAGACGGCCGAACGGTGTGCGGGACCGTGGCGGTGCGGTCCCCTACGGCACTGCGTAGGATCCTACGGTCGTGCCGTGCATCTGTGCGTCGCTGCGGTCCGGTCCCAGGTCGACGGGCACGTGCACCTTCCGCCGACCGCTGGCGACAACATCGATGTACTGTGATGACCTCACGCCCCACGTGTTGAGCAATTCGGCGGTACGTCCACCCGGCCTCCCGCATGCCCACTATACGCCCTCGCTCAAAGTCCCTCAACTGCACATACGGTTCACGTCCACGCTGTCGCGGCATGCTACCAGTGTTAAAGACTGCGATGGAGCTCCGTATGCCACGGCAAACTGACTGACACTGACGGCGGCGGTGCACAAATGCTGCGCAGCTAGCGCCATTCGACGGCCAACACAGCGGTTCCTGGTGTGTCCGCTGTGCCGTGCGTGTGATCATTGCTTGTACAGCCCTCTCGCAGTGTCCGGAGCAAGTATGGTGGGTGCGACACACCGGTGTCAATGTGTTATTTTTTCGATTTCCAGGTGTGTATTTATAGTACATCTATAAAATTTTATTTTAACCAATGCTGCAGTGCAACTAGAACCTAGATATTAAACAAAATGAGCAATATCGCAACTGCAAAGACGATAGATGTAAAAATTTTCTCATCATTTCATTAGGCATTTTAGTAAATATCATAAATTAAGAGCTCCACAGAGTAATCATATGTTTTCAAGTTTGAGCGTGTCGTATCTGTGATGCTTTCTACAAAGAAATGTCAATAGCGAGGATAATGGCCTTCTTTTTCTCCACCTGTCACTCTGAAAGGCATGCGCTAATGGCTTTTTTCCAGGCGGCTGTCGCGCAGCTGGGTGTCCACGACGCATTACGTGACGGTCACTTACATTTCTTACCGAAATATTTACGACAGCAGTTACCGCTACAGTGACAGCCTCACATAAAAATTTCACAGGTCCAGAATTAGCGTTAAAAATGTGTGGAAACAAAATCCTATAAATATAACAGTGTCAAGAAAATTTTCGCCGGCATTGTGATACATTCACGCATTTTACACACATTTCTTAACTCTTAAAGTACGATTCTTGGTTTCCAACATCCTTTTTCACAAACCAGAGTCCCTAACCACTACTCATTATTCCTTGCTTTATTACACATATACACATTCATCAACATGTCTTCAATATTTCATCATAGTAAATACGTAGCATAATCAAATTCCTCATATAGCATGACCTTATTGATCATAAACATACCTCAACAGCATAATACACATCGTCATCGTAATAATAACATCGTAACACCAGAGTAGAATCTCAAAAACGTCGTAGCTTTCTGCAATAATTTTAAAACCTAAAAAATATTCTCTGCTCATTTCAATAACGTCATCTACCTCAAACGTACTTTAAAAATCATGATCTCACACCAAATACATCATTCAAAGCTCTCGTAGTATCACAATGGTTCTGGAAAAATATGAACAGTTCACAAAGTACAGACAAAATAC
Organism: Schistocerca gregaria; assembly: GCF_023897955.1. NCBI lineage: Eukaryota > Metazoa > Arthropoda > Insecta > Orthoptera > Acrididae > Schistocerca > Schistocerca gregaria. The sequence goes on along the minus strand of NC_064920.1, from coordinate 814,577,212 downwards.
AATTTCATAAGTATGAAATTATCCAACTGTGTAATTGCGTAAACATGTGTCACTGATGCAGTACAAAAAATGTTTGTCTCTCAGTTAAATGTTCAGATAGCTGTGTAATTTATGCGTTAAAGAAATATGGTACCGAGGTGTAAAGTTGTATAAGCAAATACCATATTAGATAGGGCTCCTTGTGCTTGCTAAACACATGGTACACAAAGTAAGCGTGTACCCCCCTGAGGATTAATGTAATTATACCCTCAGCTGTTACAGATTACAGCAATGGTATGAAATGTATCACAGAAAACCTTTGTATCATTGTACTTCAAGTATCTTTAAAAATAAATGTTTTAAGTACAAAATTAATCACTCAAATATGTGTACTGTAGCGCTAAACTGTGCGTCTTGTTGTAAGATAATCTCTGTGGAAGTGTCGTAGTTATCGTCCTCCGAAAGCTAAGTTCTGCAAAAGTCAATGTACTTACCTCATAATAAACAAAATTGAAATCCTTTGCCTATAGATATCTTAGTTATTACGTACATTACCGTGATCAAGAAAGTTCTATACTGTAATATATTGTTGTGCTACGAAAAAGGCTGTCTCATAGAAAAAAAAATTGGTTCAAATGGCTCTGAGCACTATGGGACTTAACTTCTGTGGTCATCAGTCCCCTAGAACTTAGAACTACTTAAACCTAACTAACCTAAGGACATCACACACATCCATGCCCGAGGCAGGATTCGAACCTGCGACCTTAGCCGTCGCGCAGTTCCGGACTGAGCGCCAGAACCGCTAGACCACCGCGGCCGGCGTGTCTCATTGGAGCTATACAACAAAATTTACTACTAAAACATGTTTTACTTTCCAGAATAATTCAGAAAAACTGCGGAAGGCAGTCACTACTGATAGGGATAGTTAGCAAATGAAAGCTTTAATAAAGAACAAACAATGTACTTACCTTAATAATCATAATATATATAGCAGTTCATGACATCCATTCTTACAAATTTCAAAACTCCGCCATCTCTCTCCCCACATCCATCACTGCTGGCGGCTCACCTCCAACTGCCCAACGCTACGCGCTGTTCACATCCAGCTGCCCAACACTACAATGGCATACAACAATGCAAACTAGCCACAGACTGCACATAGCACAGCCAGTGATTTTCATACAAAAAGCTACGTGGCGTTACCAATATAAGAACCTAAACATCCTACTTACAACCGGTACATCTAATATCCTATAGCACGTCCTCTTACATTGATGCATGCCTGTATTCGTCGTGACATGCTACCACAAGTTCATCAAGGCACTGTTCGTCCAGATTGTTCCACTCGACAACGGCGATTCGGTGTAGATCCCGCAGAGTAGTTGGTGGATCACGTCGTCCGTCAACAGCCCTTTTTAATCTATCCCAGCATGTTCGATAGGGTTCATGTCTAGAGAACATGGTGGCCTGGCTGGCCTGGTCGAGCGACGTCGTTATCCAGAAGGAAGTCATTCACAAGATAATCACGATGGAGGCCCGAACTGTAGTCCATGAAGACGAATGCCTCGCCTATATGCTGCCGATGTGGGAGCACTATCGGTCGGAGGATGGCATTCGGGTATCGTACGCCGTTACGGCGCCTTCCATGACCACCGGTGGCGTACGTCGGCCCCACATAATGCCACCCCAAAACAGCAGGGAACTTCCACCTTGTTGCACTCGCTGGACAGTGTATCTAAGGCGTTTAACCTGACAGTGTTACCTCGAAACAAGTGTCCGACGACTGTCTGGTTGAAGGCATACGTGACACTCATCGTTGAAGAGAACGTGATGCCAATCCTGAGCGGTCCATTCGGCATGTTATTGGGCCCATCTGTAACGCGCTGCATGGTGACGTGGTTGCAAAGATGGACCTCGCCATGGGCGTCGGAAGTGAAGTTGCGCATCATGCAAGCTATTGCGCACAGTTTGAGTCGTAACACGACGTCCTGTGGCTGCACGAAAAGCATTATTCAATATGGAGGTGTTGCTGTCAAGGTTCCTCCGATACATAATCCGTAGGTAGCGGTCATCCACGGCAGTAGTAGCCCTTCGGCAGCCTGAGCGAGGCATGTCATCGACGGTTCCTGTATGCCCTCCATGTCCGAACAACATCGCTTTGGTTAACTCCGAGACGCCTGGACACCTCCCTTGTTGAGAGCCCTTTGTGTCACAAGGTAAAAATTTGGGCGCGATCGAACCGCAGTATTGACCGTCTAGGCATGGTTGAACTACAGACAACACGAGCCGTGTACCTCCTTCCTGGTGGAGTGACTGGAACTGATCGGCTGTCGGACCCCCTCCGTCTAATAGGCGCTGGTCATGCATGATCGTTTACATCTTTGGTCGGGTTTAGTGACATCTATGAACAGTCAAACGATCTGTTTTTTTATGTGTGTATTTCTTGTTCTTGATCTTCACTGAACACACTCCTTAAGCTTGCCATAATCTTTTTAGCACCCACTGCATTGCCATTTTTTTCCTAGAACCATGCGTTTCTGAGTGTTGTCTGAAATATTAAATGGCTTTTCTGCTGTCCAAAAAGGCAGCTGATCATTCTTCTCCATCTCAAGCCTATATCCATCGCAACAAGACCCCATGTCCGTACCTCTGGTTACTGGACACATTTTCTAGGTTATTTGATATCTTAATACCTAAAAGTGTAACTAGCTGTTGCAGCTGACCGTTTTAAATCGGATTTTTGTTCTCTGTCAGATATAACAGAACGGAGGTGGTTTTAAATATAAATAATTAATTAATTCAAAATCGTCACAAAGGAATAGAATTCCGAATGATAGCTTTATATATAAAGGGATTTATAAGTCTGTCTGTAAACGTTACGACTGATGAACTGAAGTAAGTAACTCTCATTGGGACAAACAGATCAAATATAATCTGGTCCATTCAATTTCGGGCGTGCAGTCGCATAAATTCAGCTTCTTCTTCTAATATTTCGGCTGAATACTGTCCAGCCATCTTCAGAGTGAACCGAGGTGACTTACGCTCCAGCACTTACTCCGTCCTTTCACCCGAGGATCGCACCATTGCATTAGTAAACGAAGTATGTAGGGAAAGCGACAGGCGTTCCTAACATCGGCGTTATTGCTCTTTGGTTTTCTTAGTTATTCGATGCTCGGGTGAAAGAGGATGGAGCAAGTGCTGGAGCGTTAGTCACCTCGACTCACTCTGAAGATGGCTGGACGGTATTGAGCCGAAACATTTGAAGAAGAAGCTGAATTCATGCGGCTGCGCGCCCGAAATTTTATGGAACGGTCTTGACGCCGCGACAACATGAAGATACACATAAAAATAATCTGTTGGGAAAAATGGTTGCCTTGGCCACTGTTCCTGGCTAACAGTATGAGCGCTGTTCCACGTCGGACGGCGTGTCGGCATTAGCTGCTTTTACATGGGTATTTTAAAAAAAGTTTCAACTACGTATAATTGAGCTAACAGGAACAATGCAAATGACGGAAAATACAAATGATGACTAAAAATCAGAAAAATTTTTGCTAAATAGTAACGGTACAAGCTTCATCTGTCGAACTCACTGACAACTGGAAGCTGTGTATTAGAATCAGTTCGACCACTTCTCGACAGGCAAAAGTGCTGTCCTAGGCAAGAAACCTTTCTCTGCTTCATTCATCCGTGAACATTTCACTTACAACTCCTCTCTCATTCAGCTGTACGTAAGCGAACTGCCTTGGTGATGTTATTTTAAGATTATTTTAGAAATTGCTGTATTTTGCCCCTTTGCGTAACTCTATTGAATACTTGCAGTCGCCTGTGTAAAGCTGTTTCTTATGTGTCTCAGACAGATAAATTACACTGAATCTGCCACAGCATCCGCGTTTCTCTGCTTGCTATGTTGAATCCCCCTTTATTCGTTCTCGTAAGCACGTGGACTGCATGCTCAAGACCAACACCTCTCACCTCCCGACTGCTTGTCCTATTTAGCGGCTCTGTTTATTCAAGCCAAGCAGTCGCTTCACAACACAACACATTATTCTCTTATTTTAAGTAATGTTTCAGCTTTCCGGCATCAATTTATGTCGCAGTTTGCTAAAGAATGCAGTTTTGACGGTAGCTCTTTTTTTCTTTCCAGATCCAGTCTCTCAATAAGTTCGCCGAAACTCACTAGGAATCAGGGGTCAATATTTTTGAGTACGTAATTCTGATATCACTGCTAGATCAGATCTTACACAAACCATATACAAATGCATTGCACGAGTGTTTGTCTATAAGACGAACGTCTTTACACTATCTTTGAAGATGCCCTTTGCTAATATTAACTTATCTGTTTTCTTCTATATTCATGACGAAATGTGACGATGTGCTTGAGAAAGTTTAATCGTGTTCACTGAATACTTTGAGCCAGGTTCCTCATCACACGGGATTGACCGAAGAACAGCTACAAATCAATCAAACATTTGGTTCAGAAAAAATGTTCAAATGTTTGTGAATTCCTAAGGGACAAGACTGCTGAGGTCATCGGTCCCTAGACTTAAACACTACTTAAAATAACCTATGCTAAGAACAACACACACACCCATGCCCGAGGGGGGACTCGAACCTCAGGCGGGAGGGATCATGGTTCAGAATTTCAGTTTAGTATTCCAAGTTGAAATTCCAAGTCAACGGTCAGCTTATACAGTCCTGATTATACTTAAGTCTTTTCGCTGTAAATACATCCTCCTTTACAGCCACCAATTTTGCGCCATACATGGAAGTACATTACTGCATAATAGTAACTGAAACTGCTTCTCTTATATACAGTTTGGTTACGAGCACAGGATATCAGTCGACAGAAAATTACATCTCCCGACTAGTGGTATTTACCTATAAATCATTCATACAATGTTAAGTTTTACTTGCTTCAGACATGTTGCTGCCTTTACCGTCTCTGCTCATTAAAGCTGTTATTCGTGTATGTTTTTTCATACCTGCTCTCCTGCTTTATTACTGCCGAGGGACACGGAGTGTAATTACTGAATGAAGTATGTAGGGAAAGTGACATGCGTTCCTAACATCGGCGTTATTGCTCTTGAGTTTGTTTTCTACTGGACGTTATTTGGCTTTTTTTCCTGCTTTACTAATTTTATTACCGTCTATCACGAACAGCGAGTTCCTGTATATCGCGCTGGAAATAACAAACAACAAAAGAACATTTGTTTCACCATATACTGTTACTCAATTTGTGTGTGTGTGTGTGTGTGTGTGTGTGTGTGTGTGTGTGTGTAGTACGAGCCTCGAATGACGAGTTTATGCTGCTAAGGTTATGCCTGATCCGTCACACAATCAGTGTATGAGTAGTAAGGGCCTCAACATCGAATTAATGCCGCTGTGGCTATACTGAATCTCGAGTTAGTTTTTTAGGTCTTAGCAGTCGATAAAACTTGAATCTGACTTCTCAGACATAACGCTCACAGTTGGTGCCTAGTGATATTCAGGTAAAATTCCCCAGATTTAGGCCGCTGAACCTCATGGGGGCATCCCAAATCATAGAATTTTACCTAATAAAGTGTAAATAATGGTCAGTCTGAGCGGCCGAGCGGCTCTAGGCGCTTGTGTCTGGAATCGCGCGACCGCTACGGTCGCAGGTTTGAATCCTGCCTCGGGAATGGATGTGTGTGATGTCCTTAGGTTAGTTAGGTTTAAGTAGTTCAGAGCCATTTCAACCATTTTGTAAATAATGTCCTCAGTGCATGATTTTTTTTAACCATTAGCACTTCTCCGACAACTTGTAAAGATTCTCCAACAGCGGTGGTTTCTTCTTGTCTGCTAGCAGAAATCATGCACAAGATAACAGTTTATTTCCTGTGGACCCACTAAGAAGCATGAACTGAGCCATTTAGCCACGTTTACCAAGGGTAGTTGCCAGTCATGGGTCTGACTTCCACACTAGCATGCATTTGTACACTGTGCAACGCAATTAAAGCCCTTTCGAAACACCATAACTGTCTTTCATTGCAACGCAGAAGTTTTAAATTCATCTCAAAGGTGCCTACAACTGTCCTCTGTAACTGTACAAAAGCGTAGGTCCCTGTGACGTGACCCTCTGGCTCTAAGACCCTTTAAACAGAAAACTGTCCACAAAGAAAAGGCCAGATCTCAATAGGTCATGTGAGGTGTAAGGTGGGTTAATGACGTTACCTTGGCACCGAATGTCACCACAATTCTGTGCAACTCACCGCGGGCGTGTTACATGTTGGTAAGGACGACACAACCCCACTTGCCCACATTCCGCCCTTTCCTTTGACGCCTCTGCGATGGAGATCACAACGTTCACGCCAAGCGTTGAAACCACGCGGTTTTGTTAAAGATGACCGAGGAAAACATTTGACACATTGCCGCTGATTACGGACACGAAGAGCCTCCAAGAGATGTTATTCGTGGTGTTAATGAAATCACGACTTACTTGATTCCCGCACATTTCGAGGTCGAAACAGAAAGTTGGCGGTGTGACGAGCCACAGAACAACGTTCTGCACTATCTATGACACTGTTGACACTCCCCGGACGATTCAACCGTTCTCTAAGAACGCCCTTGCCCTGCAACCTCACTGAAAGTAGTCGCAACCCTTTGGAGTGTAGTGCGACCGCAGGCCACGGTGGCTGAACCGTTCTAGGCGCTCAGTCCGGAACCGCGGGACTGCTACGGTCGCAGGTTCGAAACCTGCCTCGGGCATAGATGTGTGTGATGTCCTTAGGTTAGTTAGGTTTAATTAGTTCTAAGTTCTAGGGGACTGATGACCACAGCAGTTAAGTCCCATAGTGCTCAGAGCCATTTGAACCATTTTTGTAGTGCGACCGCCGTTTTTGCCCTGCTGTACAGAAACCAAGAAAGGCCATTCAAAACCATTCGAAAAACTCTGAAAGTGATTTGAAGCGGCAAAGAGTATTCATATTTTTTTCAGCCCTCCTGTTTTACGCCCTCCTGTTTTACGCCCTCCCGTGGCGGGATCGCGTGGGGATGCGACATTAGTACACGCATTAATAAAAATAGAAAAGGCTCCATCTGAGTTCCGTCAGTTTGGTAACATCCCCGGTGCGTGGTGAACATTTTAAAAATGTAGCTCTACGAAGACGCCGTTACAGATTATTAGACACAGGTGTGACAGGCAACCATTATGCCCCCCCCCCCCCCTGAGCTCAGTGGCGCTATGTCTCTGAAGTAGCGCGTGCTAGCCGCCTTCGAAATCTAAGGAGTGTCGAAATGGATGCCGGGCACATCGACACCTAGTAATCAGTGCCTGGCTGTCTGTGTACAAGCACATTTTTAAAGTGTCCAATAAACGTGCACAGATGGCACTGAAGGTGTTTCTTCGAGGGACTCTTTGCCATTTTATTCATGCTTGTGTCAATGTCACACCTCTCTGATCACGCCACATGAGGACGCTAAACAGGGGGGACGAAAATCCATAGACATCCTTTTCTGCTTCCAGTCACGTTTAAATTTCGTCAAGTGGTTTCGAAAGGTACGTAGTGGATCCACCCTGTATGCCTGTGCAAAAAATTGCAGTCGCTAGACACTCCAAACGAGTGTGATCAGTTTCATTGGCGTTGCAGGCTCAAGATGTCCTTGGAGACCCGTAGGATCGACCGTAAGGCTGTCAGCAGTGTCAAATGTTGCGGGGAACGTCTTCATGTTGCCCGTAGCAGTGTAGGTTGTCGCTTCCCACAGCGATATGTGTGGGAATCAACACCCTAAAGGGAGGGGTGTTTACATTGACACCCCCAAAGGCCTTTCCATCTAAATCTACATAGATACTCCGCAAGCCACTGTACGGTTCGTGGTGGAGGGTAGCCTGTACCACTACTAGTCATTTCCTTTCCTGTTCCACTCGCAAATAGAGCGAGGGAAAAACTGTCTGTGTGCGCCCCTTCGTGATCCTTACGATCAGTTTATGGTGGCGGCAGTAGCGTCGTTCGGCAGTCAGCTCCAAATACCTGTTCTCCTAATTTCCTACATAGTGTTCTCGTTCCCTTCCCTCCAGAGATTTCCATTTGGGTTCCAGAAGTATCTCCGTAACATTTACGTGTTTTTAGGACCTACCGGTAACAAATATAGTAGCCTGTCTAAATTGCTTCGATCTCTTCCTTCCATCGGACCTGGTACCGAACCCAAACACCCAAGTGGTAGTCAAGAATTTGTTTGCTCAAGCATTCTATAAGTGCTCTCCTTTACAGGTGAACCACGCTGTATTAAAACTCTGCCAAGAAAACGAAGTCGACCATTTGCCTTCCCTACCACAGTCTCATTTGCTCGTTCCTCCTCGTATCACTTTGCAACGCTACATCCCGATATATAACCCACTTCACTGTGTCAAGCAGGACACTGGTAATACTGTCCGAACATTACAGGTTTGATCTTCCTACTCATTAGTATTAACTTATTTTCTACATTTAGGGCTAGCTGCCGTTCATCACACCAACTGGAAAATTACTCTGAACGCTCCGCGTGGCTACCCCGTCGGAGGTTCGAGTCCTCCCTCGATCATGGTTGTGTGTGTGTGTGTGTGTGTATTGTCCTTAGCGTAAATTAGTTTAAGTTAGATTAAGTAGTGCGTAAGCTTAGCGACCGATGGCCTCAGCAGTTGGGTCCCATAAGACGTTACCAAAAATTTCCAAATTTAGTCTGAATCGTCTTCTATCTTCCAAAAGTCACTCAGCTTTGACACTCTACCGTACACCACAACATCATGAACAAACAACGGCAGATTGCTGCCCACCCTGCAGCCAAATCATTTATATGTATACACTTTCCTGGGGCACTCCTGATGATACTCATCGAGGACAACATACTGAGTTCTATTATTTAAGAAGTCTTCGAGCCATCACATAGCTGTGGACTTATTCCGCTCGCTCGTGCCTTCGTTAACAGCCTGCGATGAGGCACCGTGTCAAATACTTTCCGGAAATATAGAAATGTGGAATCTGCCTGTTACCCTTCATCCATAGTTCGCAGTATTTCATTAGAGAATCAGCCATGCTGAGTTTCGCAAGAGAGATTCTTTCTGAAACCTTGCTGCTCGTGTCGATACTGAGCAGCGATATGACAGAAATGTTTTCATCGGCCATACATTAAAAAATCGCTTAATTTCAACGCTGGGCATCGCAGTTCTGATCTTAGCCGCAGGGGATTCAAAAGAAGGAGCGGAATGTTGGTAAGAACGGGTGAGATGACCTTCCGATCGTGTGACACTTTCCCGACGGCTTTTGGCAGAGCTGTGGTGAAATTTGGTGCCAATGTGAAATCATTAACCCACGTTACAGCTCGCATGAGGTTCTGAGCTATGGCCCACGATACATCGTTTTGCTGCAGACAGCTGAATACCAGTGATACACTCTTTCATATACAACAGAGGGCAGCGCCGCTGCAATATTCAAAAGTAGTCCTCTGCAATCACGGTCGAAGCTTTTTCAAACTATGTCTCCGGAAATTCATTTCAATTCAACCAGTAGCACGTATAGCGTTGTTAGTACATGGACTGGAAGAAAACGTGTAAGGGTCTCCCTAAAAGAGCTATCTTATATTCTTAATGTTTCATTCAAACTTCATTATTAGTACAAATGCTCCACAAAATTTCGTTACCTTGTGGTTCACTAGCATGAAATAACAAGACGAATAAAATGACCATGAATTTGTAAAGTGCTGCAGAAACAGCTTTGAGCGAATTTTTTCTTTGCAAGAGGGGCTGTACGGGAAAAAAAGTAGTTTGGAAAAGGAAAGGTTAAATACACTCCTGGAAATGGAAAAAAGAACACATTGACACCGGTGTGTCAGACCCACCATACTTGCTCCGGACACTGCGAGAGGGCTGTACAAGCAATGATCACACGCACGGCACAGCGGACACACCAGGAACCGCGGTGTTGGCCGTCGAATGGCGCTAGCTGCGCAGCATTTGTGCACCGCCGCCGTCAGTGTCAGCCAGTTTGCCGTGGCATACGGAGCTACATCGCAGTCTTTAACACTGGTAGCATGCCGCGACAGCGTGGACGTGAACCGTATGTGAAGTTGACGGACTTTGAGCGAGGGCGTATAGTGGGCATGCTGGAGGCCGGGTGGACGTACCGCCAAATTGCTCAACACGTGGGGCGTGAGGTCTCCACAGTACATCGATGTTGTTGCCAGTGGTCGATGGAAGGTGCACGTGCCCGTCGACCTGGGACCGGACCGCAGCGGCGCACGGATGCACGCCAAGACCGTAGGGTCCTACGCAGTGCCGTAGGGGACCGCACCGCCACTTCCCAGCAAATTAGGGACACTGTTGCTCCTGGGGTATCGGCGAGGACCATTCGCAACCGTCTCCATGAAGCTGGGCTACGGTCCCGCACACCGTTAGGCCGTCTTCCACTCACGCCCCAACATCGTGCAGCCCGCCTCCAGTGGTGTCGCGACAGGCGGGAATGGAGGGACGAATCGAGACGTGTCGTCTTCAGCGATGAGAGTCGCTTCTGCCTTGGTGCCATTGATGGTCGTATGCGTGTTTGGCGCCGTGCAGGTGAGCGCCACAATCAGGACTGCATACGACCGAGGCACACAGGGCCAACACCCGGCATCATGGTGTGGGGAGCGATCTCCTACACTGGCCGTACACCTCTGGTGATCGTCGAGGGGACACTGAATAGTGCACGGTACATCCAAACCGTCATCGAACCCATCGTTCTACCATTCCTAGACCGGCAAGGGAACTTGCTGTTCCAACAGGACAATGCACGTCCGCAAGTATCCCGTGCCACCCAACGTGCTCTAGAAGGTGTAAGTCAACTACCCTGGCCAGCAAGATCTCTGGATCTGTCCCCCATTGAGCATGTTTGGGACTGGATGAAGCGTCGTCTCACGTGGTCTGCACGTCCAGCACGAACGCTGGTCCAACTGAGGCGCCAGGTGGAAATGTCATGGCAAGCCGTTCCACAGGACTACATCCAGCATCTCTACGATCGTCTCCGTGGGAGAATAGCAGCCTGCATTGCTGCGAAAGGTGGATATACACTGTACTAGTGCCGACATTGTGCATGCTCTGTTGCCTGTGTCTATGTGCCTGTGGTTCTGTCAGTGTGATCATGTGATGTATCTGACAACAGGAATGTGTCAATAAAGTTTCCCCTTCCTGGGACAATGAATTCACGGTGTTCTTATTTCAATTTTCAGCAGTGTAGTTGTAAGATGGTATATGATGTGAGGCTGCTGTGGTCTGTGGGTTGGAGTCGGAATCACATATAGGGGATGTACAGAGTAGTGTTATGGGAGTTGATGTAATGTTATGGCAGATGAGTCATAGGTGAGTAAATTATAAATAGGAAGTTAGACATGAGGGAGGATTTCATTTTCAGGAACGGGGGGTTAGTTGATAATGGTTAAGACAGAAATAAGGACTAGACAGTTGTTTTATTAGAACCGCGTTTATGGGAAGCTGAGAAATTTCGTAGACGTTTGATGTAGAGAAGATCGCTTGGAGTTTTAATTAGCTGGTATACCGTTCATGTTCGGAACCAAGTTCGCATTAGAAAGCTAAGGGGGAGCGATAGTGAAATTTATGGGTGTGGGCTAAATTCGCCTGTACTGCCTAAGGCAACTGTGATTTCAGACGTATTGAAGATGCAAGGTTGGTTAGCAGTATTAGTGTGTTGCGAACTTATTTTTATATGATATTGGATAATCTACCATTTTTTTAACCTTTTATTTTTTTAAGGAAAGTACCTTCGTCATTTATTTATTGATTTACAACAAATCGATGATCGTGAACTGAGGAATGGAAACAAATCCACAAATCAAGCTTTGTGTTCATCGAGGAGGAACGGCGATTCTTTAAACAATCTAGTTTCAAATTTCTTACATTATTTTGTCCACTTGCTTAAATGACACTCTTACGAGGGGATTGTCTTCGTTCCAGCCTTGGTCCGTGTAGCTTGGAACACATGACCATGTTGCAGACGACCTGCAACTAGTAGACGGTGTTCGTTGCTGTCATCGACTTGTTAGCGCTGAACGTGTGAGCGCCGATGGACCCCAACCGGACATGTCGATTGTTAGTCTTTATGGATAATCGACATCAGAGCCAGCAGCCGATGTGTTAGACATGCCATCGGGATGCGTAGTATCGTGTTAACACGCACCGTGCGCCGTATTTTAGTAAATAAGAGAGCTGCATCCATAGCCAGTGTTACCACTTCTGTCAGATAATACTCACCCTTCATTACAGATGACAGCTCTCAAAGTACATTGCAGGTCAACAGTCCTTAACAGCCCGCAGATGCTACAGCTGTGACGTGTTAAGCACAATGAGTGTACCTTAGCTGTACTGTACGTAGCGACAAAAACGACTGAATTGCTGATTCAATTAATTATCAGTGAATTCAACCTTCATGCTTCAGTTTCTGATGAGATTGTTTATTGATATCACAAGAAATCGTGATAAAAGGTGGCAATCCAATTTAAGTTATTCATTTTACACACTGTAGGTCATCTCTTAAATGAAAAAAATATGTCTATGAAGTCCTCTTTAAAACTGAATCTTCACTGGTCTTAGATGCTGAAGCACTGTCTCATAATGATTATTACTAAAGAAATAGTGACCATATTATTATTAAAGAAATAATAACCATATGACTGTTCTATGGCGTAGTCAAATCCAAATTTTTCGTCACCAGTTATTTACATCCCGACCGATAGGGTATGAACTAATACCAGGCTCAAAATTAATTGAAGGCATATTAAGATTTTAAAAACACCAGCAATGTTAACAGAACACAATATTAAATATAAATAGAAACAGAACATAACAAAGACACTAAAGGAAAGATAGTGTGTGAAGAAAAAGAAGTTAAGGGAGACAATGAGGATGAGACAGGGCTCCAGCTATGGCGTTGCAGGAAACAAAATTGTTTAGTCGTAGGTCAACTGATAGGAGAGCTGTGCCAGGTACTAAAGATCTATAAAAAGTACTAAACCCAACAAAACATACGTCGCACGGTGAACGACCCATCTCTATATGAAAAAAAGAATTATATATGGAAATGCTTATTCTTATAAATTTTGAATACTGAGAGCACTGTATTTCACCTGAAACAGTAAAGCATTTACAGTTGTTGTAATTACCTCTAGAATACAGTTTCATATGGTCAATCAATGCAGATTTTATCAGCACTTCATATAGTATAATTCTCACAGTGTCATGCATGGTTTAGAATTACAACAAACATAAAGAATGCATAATTTGTTAGATATGCAACAGTTTAGATGTTACAGTGCATCGGGGCTTAATTAAAAAGAATAATGAATAAATGCAATAACTTTAGTAGCAGTGTGTCCGGTTATGAAGTCTCGTAACTGGTTGGCCCTGAGTAGTAGTAGCACGCAATCTAACTGCATAAAATAAAACTAAGGAATGATAAGAAATTTCCATTAACACAATTGATTAATTAAGTCCCCTGCGACTATAAAAGCTACGAAACAACAAAACACAAGTGTAACTGTTCTGTGTGTGGTAGTGTGACTCAACGTACATGTATCTGGCACGGTTCTTCCTCAATTCGACAAGATATTTTAAACACCATTTGCAAGGAAGTAATTGAAATACCAGAAATACTATAATGGCACATAGAAACCAGAATTACAGTCTAATACATGAACACGAGCCAGATGCTTTGTTGACTGAACCTGTGACAAAGAGGATTTGTCATTAAAATAATGTGTAATATTTTTTACCTCAATATATATTGACGAAAAATACACTGTGATCATTGCAACATCTTCCATCTATACATTACACCAACCGAACAGCATCTACTCTCTCTCCCAACAGAACAACAACTGCACTCGACATCCTCTGCACTCTATATCCTCTGAACTATTACAGGCAACGTCAACCTCTGAACTACTACTGTACCTGTGGAGACGGCGTAATAATAATCTTAGGCGCAATCTCTGGCGCTGTGACTCAGTGTAGCCATCTTTCAACAGTACGTAGAAATAAAAATTATTTACATCCAAAAAGATTGTATAAAAGGCTTCAGTGCTCTTTGCAGTCGTCACAAGAATTAATTTTGCCTCAGTCACATTGTCAATAAATTGCCAAAACACTTTAATGTCAGTCACTATTTACTAAAAAAAAGACGTAGGTCCTCGTTTAGTCATATGCAGTATTTTAAATCACTTTAAGCGACTGAAATATTTGTGCTAATCTCAAAGACTTTCTCCTCTTCCTGCACTGAAAATATCTTAACTGGTAAAACTGAGAGATTTATGCTAAATATTGCTGAGATCAGACTTAAAACTGTTCCGACACATATTGACTATTTCGTCATTTGTGAATAGAATTTATGCTACCCATAATTAAGCTCAATGGTTTACATAAAAATGTGTTTAGATCGATAACTGGGTTTTTTCGTAACAAATGTAGCAATAGTACTAAACTATCAGTTATTACACCTTTTTGTGTTTAATCCAAAATATCACGTAGTCTATTTAGTATTTTTAAAACGAATGTGCCATGAACTAACGAACTAAGTTCTAAATGCAATATTCACGTAGTTTGACCTTACAGATTGCTCAGAAACTTTTAGTTGATAATTAATAAAGAAACAAACAAAAATGTGCAAATTACGCCGCATCCTGGCAACTGGCTACTCTGGTATGATTCTCAAGACAAAAAAAGACCAATGACTAAAAAAGAGTAGGCTCTTAAATATTACTTTATACAAAAAATTGTGAAATATTATCTTGCAATAACTTTTGCCATCGCATTTTGTGCGTCACTTTTCAATTCTGAAAACTACAACAATGATCCTTTCTGAGGCTTTTGTTTGCCTAGTAATATAAGAGCTCAAATAATTTTTCCAAGTGCCACTCAAACGGCCATTATTGGATCTGTATATTTTTTATATATGTTAAACGGAAACGAGCCGAAAATTCAGGTGCGTTGATATTTATTTTTATCCGCCACTTCGTTCCATTGGAGTTATAATATGTACTGCAAGCCTTAACGTTCCGTTATGTTCACGTTTTTGACTATCTATCAGCACTCAAACATCATCAGTTTGAAGTTAGATCAAAACAAACACATAAGGCAGGCAGTTATGCGGAGATGGATATCATTCTCCAAAGTGAAATGCAGCATTACAGCTTCCCCTTGAACATGGTGTTGTTTTAGTATTCAGGGTCATTCGGCAGTATCAATGGAGATTCAGAAGACGACTGCACAAAAACTACAAGACAATCAGATTCATATAAGTGCATAGAACATCTCTCCAACTTTGTAACTAATCTCACAGACGCTCAGTATGAACATCGTTAGTGATGCGACAAATGTCAATGTGTGCACACAGTTCATTGAAGTTACTTACACGAACTGTCTAGTAATACACAACAGTTGGCCTTGAATGAATCTGTTCATTGGGTTGCCTATCCACAGGCGTGAACTGATTCGATGCGACAGTTCGGATCGGATGATTTCTCTACATCAGGGGTGTCCAACCCATAGACCGCGGTCTGCATTCGGCCCAAAGCGAGTAACAATACGCCCCAATGGGGGCGATTATCTACCAGACCAGTAAGAAAAAAAAAAGTTCATGTAAATTCGTGATAAATTGAATATTATATTCTGTAACTCGCTCTACGCGCTGCTTTTCTCACATTGGGCCACTCTTTTTTTCTTCATCAGTTATTGTTAGTAGTGAGTTGTAAGTACGTCACGTGCGGCCCATAAATACTCGCCTTCTTCCAAAGTAGCCCAGGTAAGCTGCAAGGTTGGGACCCCTGGTTTACATGTTTTGACACGCCTGCCCAGTTTTGCAAGTATGTCACGGCACGTATTACTAATCGAAACTTGAAGAAACACTCTATCCACTGATTTGTGCTGTTTTTATGTACGTCTTCCTGTACATGTGCACTCGCCCTCTGAAACCCCCTGACGTAGTTACGAATAACCCTGGTTTGTGGGGTAGAGCAGTTCAAAAAACGTATGGTTGAAATAGAGACGACATATAGAAAGAATGTTCATACAGTTCCAGTAAGGTCATTACCAATAACATAATTATGATAAATTTTGTCAACATAATTGCAGTGGCACTCCTGAGGTGACATGGGCGAAAAACCTGGGGCTTAAACTAACCGCAAAAAAGACACAAGTAATCTTAATAGCGCATCAGAAATTAATAAGTTCAGATTTCCGCGAACGGCTGCCTTTTATTCTGCTCGACGGTATTCCAATACCATATCAGAAAACAGTTAAGAACTTGGGTGTAACTTTGGATGAGCATCTCAACTGGGCGGAGAATACAGTCGCAGTGTGACAGAAGACGTACGCCTGTCTCTACGCTCTCCTGTTTCTAACAGGCACTTGATTTGTTGTGGGTTTACATCTACATCTACATCTACATCTACATCTACATGACTACTCTGCAATTCACATTTAAGTGCCTGGCAGAGGGTTCATCGAACCACAATCATACTATCTCTCTACTATTCCACTCCCGAACAGCGAGCGGGAAAAACGAACACCTAAACCTTTCTGTTCGAGCTCTGATTTCTCTTATTTTATTTTGATGATCATTCCTACCTATGTAGGTTGGGCTCAACAAAATATTTTCGCATTCGGAAGAGAAAGTTGGTGACTGAAATTTCGTAAAAAGCTCTCGCCGCGACGAAAAACGTCTATGGTTTAATGACTTCCATCCCAACTCGTGTATCATATCTGCCACACTCTCCCCCCTATAACGTGATAATACAAAACGAGCTGCCCTTTTTTGCACCCTTTCGATGTCCTCCGTCAATCCCACCTGGTAAGGATCCCACACCGCGCAGCAATATTCTAACAGAGGACGAACGAGTGTAGTGTAAGCTGTCTCTTTAGTGGACTTGTTGCATCTTCTAAGTGTCCTGCCAATGAAACGCAACCTTTGGCTCGCCTTCCCGACAATATTATCTATGTGGTCCTTCCAACTGAAGTTGTTCGTAATTTTAACACCCAGGTACTTAGTTGAATTGACAGCCTTGAGAATTGTACTATTTATCGAGTAATCGAATTCCAACGGATTTCTTTTGGAACTCATGTGAATCATCTCACACTTTTCGTTATTTAGCGTCAACTGCCACCTGACACACCAGACAGCAATGTTTTCTAAATCGCTTTGCAACTGATACTGGTCTTCGGATGACCTTACTAGACGGTAAATTACAGCATCATCTGCGAACAGTCTAAAAGAACTGCTCAGATTGTCACCCAGGTCATTTATATAGATCAGGAACAGTAGAGGTCCCAGGACGCTTCCCTGGGGAACACCTGATATCACTTCAGTTTTACTCGATGATTTGCCGTCTATTACTACGAACTGCGACCTTCCTGACAGGAAATCACGAATCCAGTCGCACAACTGAGACGATACCCCATACGCCAGCTGCTTGTTTAGAAGTCGCTTGTGAGGAACGGTGGCAAAAGCTTTCCGGAAATCTAGAAATACGGAATCAACTTGAGATCCCCTGTCGATAGCGGCCACTACTTCGTGCGAATAAAGAGCTAGCTGAGTTGCACAAGAGCGATGTTTTCTGAAGCCATGCTGATTACGTATCAATAGATCGTTCCCTTCGAGGTGATTCATAATGTTTGAATACAGTATATGCTGAAATATATTACGATAAAATATATTTGACAGAATTATTAACAGGGAACCTAGTAGGAATGGAACAAAAATGTACTGATGTACGTGTTTGCAGCTGCTGTCGTAATACCACACATTATGGAGTCATCGCATATTTATCTTTTCATATGAGAAACACATTCTGTCTACAGCAAGATATTTACAAACGAATACCCAGTTGATTTATTTTGAAGAAAAGATATAGTGAGAGAAGGGATAATCACCCATGGGGTCCTTGAAGGATAGAACACAACGGTATCAATTTGCATGTACTGACAAATATACTACCTGACAAAAAAAGCGAAGCACCCAAAAGACGTGGTCAGATGTTAATGTAACTTCAATCGCGTACAAACCATAGGTGGACATGTAAATGATCACAGCTGAAATTCACTGTAACGGGTACAGCGGTCACCAGAGTGCATTAGTTTTGTTACGAAGTCTTGTAGGGTACATAACGGGCGTGAACAGTTGCAGATGTTACGTGAACGCTTTTCAGGGCACTGGGATGCTGCATATGTGTGTGAGACATCATTATTACAACCTGATAGAGTTTGAAAGGATTTTTATTGGGAGTCTCCAGTTGGCCTGCTTGTCGATTCGTCCAGTGTCCTGATTTTTGGAGCATCCGAAAGTGACAGCGACTCAGTATCGGACTGCATCTGAGAGCAGCCACGTTCGTAGTCAGGGTTCCAGCAGATCACATTTTTTTCTTGGTGTAGCAACTTTAATGGGCAGTGCGGTCAAGATGGGGAAACTCGCGGACGGCGGTAGGGAGACACCTGCAGCGATCTAAACTGGCCGCACCTCTCGGAATCCACCTCCGTGTCCATCTTCGGTTGGCAGTCAGCACGGAACACGGAGTGCTGCGGCTGTCGTCGACGCTGGCGGCTCGGTCTGTGCGTTGAGGTTGGCAGCAAAGTGCAGAATTGGGCTGTTCAGCGTACAGGCCTGAAGTGACGGTGTTCTCGTTGAGTGACACGAGGCATCCAGTCTTGGGCGAAGCGAATTCTGAAGGACCTTAAGAAATGGTGCATGTGTGTGTGCGGAATGGTTGCGTGTCGAGAAGACGAGCAGCCCAGGCGGAGCTCCCGTGTGGGCAACAACGTGATGAAGTAGCTCTGTCTCTACATCTACATCTACATCTACATCTACATGACTACTCTGCAATTCACATTTAAGTGCTTGGCAGAGGGTTCATCGAACCACAATCATACTATCTCTCTACTATTCCACTCCCGAACAGCGAGCGGGAAAAACGAACACCTAAACCTTTCTGTTCGAGCTCTGATTTCTCTTATTTTATTTTGATGATCATTCCTACCTATGTAGGTTGGGCTCAACAAAATATTTTCGCATTCGGAAGAGAAAGTTGGTGACTGAAATTTCGTAAAAAGCTCTCGCCGCGACGAAAAACGTCTATGGTTTAATGACTTCCATCCCAACTCGTGTATCATATCTGCCACACTCTCCCCCCTATAACGTGATAATACAAAACGAGCTGCCCTTTTTTGCACCCTTTCGATGTCCTCCGTCAATCCCACCTGGTAAGGATCCCACACCGCGCAGCAATATTCTAACAGAGGACGAACGAGTGTAGTGTAAGCTGTCTCTTTAGTGGACTTGTTGCATCTTCTAAGTGTCCTGCCAATGAAACGCAACCTTTGGCTCGCCTTCCCGACAATATTATCTATGTGGTCCTTCCAACTGAAGTTGTTCGTAATTTTAACACCCAGGTACTTAGTTGAATTGACAGCCTTGAGAATTGTACTATTTATCGAGTAATCGAATTCCAACGGATTTCTTTTGGAACTCATGTGAATCATCTCACACTTTTCGTTATTTAGCGTCAACTGCCACCTGACACACCAGACAGCAATGTTTTCTAAATCGCTTTGCAACTGATACTGGTCTTCGGATGACCTTACTAGACGGTAAATTACAGCATCATCTGCGAACAGTCTAAAAGAACTGCTCAGATTGTCACCCAGGTCATTTATATAGATCAGGAACAGTAGAGGTCCCAGGACGCTTCCCTGGGGAACACCTGATATCACTTCAGTTTTACTCGATGATTTGCCGTCTATTACTACGAACTGCGACCTTCCTGACAGGAAATCACGAATCCAGTCGCACAACTGAGACGATACCCCATACGCCAGCTGCTTGTTTAGAAGTCGCTTGTGAGGAACGGTGGCAAAAGCTTTCCGGAAATCTAGAAATACGGAATCAACTTGAGATCCCCTGTCGATAGCGGCCACTACTTCGTGCGAATAAAGAGCTAGCTGAGTTGCACAAGAGCGATGTTTTCTGAAGCCATGCTGATTACGTATTAATAGATCGTTCCCTTCGAGGTGATTCATAATGTTTGAATACAGTATATGCTGAAATATATTACGATAAAATATATTTGACAGAATTATTAACAGGGAACCTAGTAGGAATGGAACAAAAATGTACTGATGTACGTGTTTGCAGCTGCTGTCGTAATACCACACATTATGGAGTCATCGCATATTTATCTTTTCATATGAGAAACACATTCTGTCTACAGCAAGATATTTACAAACGAATACCCAGTTGATTTATTTTGAAGAAAAGATATAGTGAGAGAAGGGATAATCACCCATGGGGTCCTTGAAGGATAGAACACAACGGTATCAATTTGCATGTACTGACAAATATACTACCTGACAAAAAAAGCGAAGCACCCAAAAGACGTGGTCAGATGTTAATGTAACTTCAATCGCGTACAAACCATAGGTGGACATGTAAATGATCACAGCTGAAATTCACTGTAACGGGTACAGCGGTCACCAGAGTGCATTAGTTTTGTTACGAAGTCTTGTAGGGTACATAAAGGGCGTGAACAGTTGCAGATGTTACGTGAACGCTTTTCAGGGCACTGGGATGCTGCATATGTGTGTGAGACATCATTATTACAACCTGATAGAGTTTGAAAGGATTTTTATTGGGAGTCTCCAGTTGGCCTGCTTGTCGATTCGTCCAGTGTCCTGATTTTTGGAGCATCCGAAAGTGACAGCGACTCAGTATCGGACTGCATCTGAGAGCAGCCACGTTCGTAGTCAGGGTTCCAGCAGATCACATTTTTTTCTTGGTGTAGCAACTTTAATGGGCAGTGCGGTCAAGATGGGGAAACTCGCGGACGGCGGTAGGGAGACACCTGCAGCGATCTAAACTGGCCGCACCTCTCGGAATCCACCTCCGTGTCCATCTTCGGTTGGCAGTCAGCACGGAACACGGAGTGCTGCGGCTGTCGTCGACGCTGGCGGCTCGGTCTGTGCGTTGAGGTTGGCAGCAAAGTGCAGAATTGGGCTGTTCAGCGTACAGGCCTGAAGTGACGGTGTTCTCGTTGAGTGACACGAGGCATCCAGTCTTGGGCGAAGCGAATTCTGAAGGACCTTAAGAAATGGTGCATGTGTGTGTGCGGAATGGTTGCGTGTCGAGAAGACGAGCAGCCCAGGCGGAGCTCCCGTGTGGGCAACAACGTGATGAAGTAGCTCTGTCTCTACATCTACATCTACATCTACATCTACATGACTACTCTGCAATTCACATTTAAGTGCTTGGCAGAGGGTTCATCGAACCACAATCATACTATCTCTCTACTATTCCACTCCCGAACAGCGAGCGGGAAAAACGAACACCTAAACCTTTCTGTTCGAGCTCTGATTTCTCTTATTTTATTTTGATGATCATTCCTACCTATGTAGGTTGGGCTCAACAAAATATTTTCGCATTCGGAAGAGAAAGTTGGTGACTGAAATTTCGTAAAAAGCTCTCGCCGCGACGAAAAACGTCTATGGTTTAATGACTTCCATCCCAACTCGTGTATCATATCTGCCACACTCTCCCCCCTATAACGTGATAATACAAAACGAGCTGCCCTTTTTTGCACCCTTTCGATGTCCTCCGTCAATCCCACCTGGTAAGGATCCCACACCGCGCAGCAATATTCTAACAGAGGACGAACGAGTGTAGTGTAAGCTGTCTCTTTAGTGGACTTGTTGCATCTTCTAAGTGTCCTGCCAATGAAACGCAACCTTTGGCTCGCCTTCCCGACAATATTATCTATGTGGTCCTTCCAACTGAAGTTGTTCGTAATTTTAACACCCAGGTACTTAGTTGAATTGACAGCCTTGAGAATTGTACTATTTATCGAGTAATCGAATTCCAACGGATTTCTTTTGGAACTCATGTGAATCATCTCACACTTTTCGTTATTTAGCGTCAACTGCCACCTGACACACCAGACAGCAATGTTTTCTAAATCGCTTTGCAACTGATACTGGTCTTCGGATGACCTTACTAGACGGTAAATTACAGCATCATCTGCGAACAGTCTAAAAGAACTGCTCAGATTGTCACCCAGGTCATTTATATAGATCAGGAACAGTAGAGGTCCCAGGACGCTTCCCTGGGGAACACCTGATATCACTTCAGTTTTACTCGATGATTTGCCGTCTATTACTACGAACTGCGACCTTCCTGACAGGAAATCACGAATCCAGTCGCACAACTGAGACGATACCCCATACGCCAGCTGCTTGTTTAGAAGTCGCTTGTGAGGAACGGTGGCAAAAGCTTTCCGGAAATCTAGAAATACGGAATCAACTTGAGATCCCCTGTCGATAGCGGCCACTACTTCGTGCGAATAAAGAGCTAGCTGAGTTGCACAAGAGCGATGTTTTCTGAAGCCATGCTGATTACGTATCAATAGATCGTTCCCTTCGAGGTGATTCATAATGTTTGAATACAGTATATGCTGAAATATATTACGATAAAATATATTTGACAGAATTATTAACAGGGAACCTAGTAGGAATGGAACAAAAATGTACTGATGTACGTGTTTGCAGCTGCTGTCGTAATACCACACATTATGGAGTCATCGCATATTTATCTTTTCATATGAGAAACACATTCTGTCTACAGCAAGATATTTACAAACGAATACCCAGTTGATTTATTTTGAAGAAAAGATATAGTGAGAGAAGGGATAATCACCCATGGGGTCCTTGAAGGATAGAACACAACGGTATCAATTTGCATGTACTGACAAATATACTACCTGACAAAAAAAGCGAAGCACCCAAAAGACGTGGTCAGATGTTAATGTAACTTCAATCGCGTACAAACCATAGGTGGACATGTAAATGATCACAGCTGAAATTCACTGTAACGGGTACAGCGGTCACCAGAGTGCATTAGTTTTGTTACGAAGTCTTGTAGGGTACATAACGGGCGTGAACAGTTGCAGATGTTACGTGAACGCTTTTCAGGGCACTGGGATGCTGCATATGTGTGTGAGACATCATTATTACAACCTGATAGAGTTTGAAAGGATTTTTATTGGGAGTCTCCAGTTGGCCTGCTTGTCGATTCGTCCAGTGTCCTGATTTTTGGAGCATCCGAAAGTGACAGCGACTCAGTATCGGACTGCATCTGAGAGCAGCCACGTTCGTAGTCAGGGTTCCAGCAGATCACATTTTTTTCTTGGTGTAGCAACTTTAATGGGCAGTGCGGTCAAGATGGGGAAACTCGCGGACGGCGGTAGGGAGACACCTGCAGCGATCTAAACTGGCCGCACCTCTCGGAATCCACCTCCGTGTCCATCTTCGGTTGGCAGTCAGCACGGAACACGGAGTGCTGCGGCTGTCGTCGACGCTGGCGGCTCGGTCTGTGCGTTGAGGTTGGCAGCAAAGTGCAGAATTGGGCTGTTCAGCGTACAGGCCTGAAGTGACGGTGTTCTCGTTGAGTGACACGAGGCATCCAGTCTTGGGCGAAGCGAATTCTGAAGGACCTTAAGAAATGGTGCATGTGTGTGTGCGGAATGGTTGCGTGTCGAGAAGACGAGCAGCCCAGGCGGAGCTCCCGTGTGGGCAACAACGTGATGAAGTAGCTCTGTCTCTACATCTACATCTACATCTACATCTACATGACTACTCTGCAATTCACATTTAAGTGCTTGGCAGAGGGTTCATCGAACCACAATCATACTATCTCTCTACTATTCCACTCCCGAACAGCGAGCGGGAAAAACGAACACCTAAACCTTTCTGTTCGAGCTCTGATTTCTCTTATTTTATTTTGATGATCATTCCTACCTATGTAGGTTGGGCTCAACAAAATATTTTCGCATTCGGAAGAGAAAGTTGGTGACTGAAATTTCGTAAAAAGCTCTCGCCGCGACGAAAAACGTCTATGGTTTAATGACTTCCATCCCAACTCGTGTATCATATCTGCCACACTCTCCCCCCTATAACGTGATAATACAAAACGAGCTGCCCTTTTTTGCACCCTTTCGATGTCCTCCGTCAATCCCACCTGGTAAGGATCCCACACCGCGCAGCAATATTCTAACAGAGGACGAACGAGTGTAGTGTAAGCTGTCTCTTTAGTGGACTTGTTGCATCTTCTAAGTGTCCTGCCAATGAAACGCAACCTTTGGCTCGCCTTCCCGACAATATTATCTATGTGGTCCTTCCAACTGAAGTTGTTCGTAATTTTAACACCCAGGTACTTAGTTGAATTGACAGCCTTGAGAATTGTACTATTTATCGAGTAATCGAATTCCAACGGATTTCTTTTGGAACTCATGTGAATCATCTCACACTTTTCGTTATTTAGCGTCAACTGCCACCTGACACACCAGACAGCAATGTTTTCTAAATCGCTTTGCAACTGATACTGGTCTTCGGATGACCTTACTAGACGGTAAATTACAGCATCATCTGCGAACAGTCTAAAAGAACTGCTCAGATTGTCACCCAGGTCATTTATATAGATCAGGAACAGTAGAGGTCCCAGGACGCTTCCCTGGGGAACACCTGATATCACTTCAGTTTTACTCGATGATTTGCCGTCTATTACTACGAACTGCGACCTTCCTGACAGGAAATCACGAATCCAGTCGCACAACTGAGACGATACCCCATAGCTCCGCAGCTTGATTAGAAGTCGCTTGTGAGGAACGGTGTCAAAAGCTTTCCGGAAATCTAGAAATACAGAATCAACTTGAGATCCCCTGTCGATAGCGGCCATTACTTCGTGCGAATAAAGAGCTAGCTGCGTTGCACAAGAGCGATGTTTTCTGAAGCCATGCTGATTACGTGTCAATAGATCGTTCCCTTCGAGGTGATTCATAATGTTTGAATACAGTATATGCTCCAAAACCCTACTGCAAACCGACGTCAATGATATAGGTCTGTAGTTAAATGGATTACTCCTACTACCCTTCTTGAACACTGGTGCGACCTGCGCAATTTTCCAATCTGTAGGTACAGATCTATCGGTGAGCGAGCGGTTGTATATGAGTGCTAAGTAGGGAGCTATAGTATCAGCGTAATCTGAAAGGAACCTAATCGGTATACAATCTGGACCTGAAGACTTGCCCGTATCAAGCGATTTGAGTTGCTTCGCAACCCCTAAGGTATCTACTTCTAAGAAACTCATGCTAGCAGATGTTCGTGTTTCAAATTCTGGAATATTCCATTCGTCTACCCGGACTGATGCACAGCAGTTCCAGAAAAAGGGAAGAAGCGGCTTTTTTTGGTTATAAGGAGCACTGCTTCGATGCTTTCGCAACTGATGTTGTAGCCTGGTGGCTGTGTGATTGAAGTAGCGCTCCTTGTTATGTAAAAACGTGCTTTCAGTGTAGCCACTTGTGAAACAACACCGTGAACTGAAGTCGGTGAATACTGAACAGCAGTTTGTTTGTATTTATGGCACATGGGATGTGCGGCAAAATGTGTTGAGATACAAAGAAGGCATAACTGCGTCATTACGCATTGTGGGGGTTGTTACGCAAATTAAACAGGAACTGATCGTGTTTGCCATGAGTGTGAGGCAGTTGATTGTGTGCTTGAATTCTTGTAATTGAACTGGTTGTCCACCCCTACATATTGAGATTTTGTTTTGTTATCGGCTTTTGTCATTGAACTATCATATATGTAATGATCTGCCATGTATACTCAGGGTGTATCAAAAAGAATCATCCGATTTGGCACATCTATATTTCTCGAACTAATAAACATATACAAATAATTTTGTTTTTTGGTGAACAGGAAACTCAAACAATTTTTTTTTTCATACGTTTTCATAGGTTTTGACACCACTCGGTCTCAGGCGCCTTGCAACGGTTCGTGCAGCTCTCCCTGTCGGATGTTCGGGTCCTCCTTCGGGCATGAGTCTGTGTGTGTGTTGTCTTTAGTATAATTTGTCTTTAGGATAAGTTAGTTTAAGTTACATTAAGTAATGTGTAAGCCTAGGGACCGATGACCTCAGCAGTTTGGTCCCGTTGGAACTTACCACAAGTTACCAAAAATAGGTTTTCAGTATGCCCCCGTTGAGATGCCCGGCATATGTTAATGCGGCATTGAAATTGTTGCCATACTGAAGCGAGCATTTCTTGAGTTACAGCGACGACAGCTGCTGTTATGTGATACTTCAGTTCATTCACTGTTAGCCGGCCGCGGTGGTCTCGCGGTTCTAGGCGCTCAGTCCGGAACCGCGTGACTGCTACAGTCGCAGGTTCGAATCCTGCCTCGGGCATGGATGTGTGTGATGTCCTTAGGTTAGTTAGGTTTAAGTAGTTCTAAGTTCTAGGGGACTGATGACCATAGATGTTAAGTCCCATAGTGCTCAGAGCCATTTGAACCATCATTCACTCTTGTTGGTAATGAAGGCACATATACAGAGTCTTTTATAAACAATCACATACAGTCGGGTTCGGTGATCTTGCAGGCCAGTAATGTAAGGCTGAATCATTTGGTCCAGTGCGACCTATCCATCGTTCAGTAAGTCTTTGATTTAAAAATTCCCACACAACCAGACGCCAGTGTGACGGTGCCCCATCCTGTTGCTAAATGAAGTCGTTCGAATCAGTCTCCAACTATGGGGAAATAAAGTTCCCAAGGATATCGAGATATGTGCTTCCTTAAGTGTTCTCGGCAAAAAAAGGACCATACACCTTTTCCCGTGAAACTGCACAAAACAAATTAAATTCTGGAGAGTCCCTCTCACGTTATACAACTTCATGTGGTTCATGTGGTTGATCCGTACCCATATTCTCACATTATGACGGTTCGATTTTCAATTTAAATGGAGTGGTCCCTCGTGACTAAACACTAAGCGTGGAAGGAAACTGTCATCCTCCATCTTGCCAAGAACGAAATTACAGAACTCCACCTTCATGAAGAGCTTGCAGAAGCAGGATTCTGTGTATCTTCATGTGTAAACGTCGACGCAGCGCACGCCAGACGGACTTCGGTGGCATGTTGAGCTGTCGAACTGCACGGCGAACGAATTTCTACGGACTCCTTGTGAAACTGTGGTGAATGTGTTCGACGTCTGTGTCAGACACTCGGGGACGGCCCGTCGATTTGCCGTTTCGCAGACAACCAGCTTCTCGGAATTGTTCATGCCATCGTGTAATGCTCTGTGCTGTAGGAGGATCCACACCATACCTAATACGAAATTCTTGCTGAACTGTTATTAATGACCCGCATTCCTCAAAACGTAGAACACAAAACGCTTTTTGTTGTCCCGACACCATTTTGACTAAAACTGAAGTGGGCGCACACTGCTGCTACCTACCGGAAACCATGTAAAACTCGAAGAGTTTCAACAGGACGTTGTTCACGCACATATCTTCAATAGCATAATAGTTACCTTTTTTAAAAAAAATCGGATGATATTTTTGATATACCATGCATTTTAAAAGTAGTTATTCAGACATAAGCATGGATAGCTTGATAATATTGTTGGTAGCTGGTGTCTTAGTTGATGGATATTACAATTTAAGTGTATGTTGTTGGTTGGTGACCCATTGAGTATATTCTGTATTTCACCTTGTTTTTTTTTTATCGTCAAAAGGATATTTTGTGCTTGGTTATTTTAGCCCTGGTTAACTCTTTCCAGTTTACAGGAAATTATATTCCTTCCCTTGTAAGTCGTTTCCGTTCTGCTAATTAAAAATGTTTGTGGTAAATAAAATAACGGTCAAAAACCACCCTCAAAAGCACACGGCGAATGGTTCTCATAAGGGTGACGGACCCATACAGTACTGCACCGGCAGAAGCTTTTGTCGTCACTGGGAATACGTCCCGTTGACACCACAGTAACCGGCCTGTGTGACCGAGCGGTTCTAGACGCAACAGTCTGGAACCGCACTACCGCTACGGTAGCAGGTTCGAATCCTGCCTCGTGCATGGATGTGTGTGATGTCCTTAGGTTAGTTAGGTTTAAGTAGTTCTAAGTTCTAGGGGACTGATGACCATAGATGTTAAGTCCCATAGTGCTCAGAGCCATTTGAACCATTTTGACACCACAGTACATTATCTTAATGCAGCGTATTGATTGCTGTGAGATAACATAAATAAAATACAAGGCCTTTCATTTTACAGAATAACTAACTAACTTATGTCTTCGATAATGGCCGCTTGACGAGCCGCAGAGTGACTGGGACAGTGAAAATACTGCACGCCGGCTATGGTCTCCTTCGGAACTTCAGAGAGAGATTACAGTGGAATCATGTGGTCCTCACCAGAGGTATGGTTGGTTCACTTTGTGGCAGAAAACGGACCTTACCCCCCACACATTCATATTCGTAGAATAGGAAAGAGACCATCTTCATTGTGTGATCACTGTGATCTAGCACCTCCTGACACATTCAAGTTACTGATCATAGACACAGAATATCAAGAAATGCAAAAAATAAAGTGATATGACGTATTAGAGAAAGAAACGCTAGCATAAGGAACTTTAGCAGAAGAGAGGGGGTGGAGGAGAGGGAATACCCCCGCTGATGAGGAGATATGAATGGACAGCAACAGCGCCGGGAGTGAGGAAATGATAAGCTAACAAGTGATGTAAAAACCACTGCGAGACTAGTTTTGTGTTGTTAGAGCATATGAAATTTTAATGTAGTTTAATATAAATACATTAGTTTTATATTAGCAAAATTATTAAAACTATTGTATTTTAATGTAGTGACAATTTATTGTGACGCCTCGATATTTTTTGCCGACTCGTTCAACGACTAGACAATAAATTATAATTACAGTTTTAAATGTCTCATATTTGACGTACAGACATAACATGTACAGGAAATGAACAGTTGGCTGAATTGTAGCCTATTTCCCACTCAGGGTAAGAAAGATATGACGATGTACCGAAGCAGCTTCAAACCGAAGAAATTTATAGAAGGAGTAACGTAATACATTCGTGTCTTTTCTTTTATTTCATCACTTACCTTTGTTCTATTTTTTTATAATTAACTATATAATTTTTTATATTTATGTTTTCTATTAAGTTATATTGTATGAACTAACGTCTTAATATTGCACTATTAGAGCTTAGGAAACAGACATATACCATTAAACAGAGAATTCACAATGTACTGAATGTATTGCACGACCTGTTTTAGATACACGGGAGGGCAGATTTTATGAAGATAAAAAAAGCTTAATTGGGCCAGTATAGCAATACAGATATTAATAGCAAAAACACAACATTAAATTAATTTTAAAAATCAAGAGCGGCAAGTGGGAGAGGAGTTATGGGTGTCACCTTACCCCATCCTCCATCCTAAGGAAACCTTTTTTAGTGTGAATGTTTGAATTTTACATGTGTCAACTACAACTGCAAATTACTCAGCCGATTTTTGGAGAATAAAATAGCGTGATAACTAAGAGTGCTGAAAATGGCAACGAGGTCTAGAAATTACAAGCTAACACAGAATCCTCTCCAGTTGATGGTATGAAGACCTATCAAGTAGATGGGCTTGCAGTCTGAACGTCTCTCGGCATCCCGCAGACGGTTCATTAATATACGTGTCACGTGTGGAAGAGTTTGTCTATTGAAAGACGACACTATGATATTGTAGCATGAGAGTTATTTTTTCTCGGATGGCAGGCGCAGATGTGAACGAGTTACGACGTGCATGCTGCCCACTATATTATACTACAACTGATATGTGATTACATTTTCACGCAATTCGGGTGCATAGATCCTGAGAAATCAGTACTCAGAACAACCACCTCTGGCCTTAATAACGGCCTTGATACGCCTGGGCATTGAGTCAAACAGAGCTTGGATGGCGTGTACAGGTACATCTGCCCATGAAGCTTCAACACGATACCACAGATCATCAAGAGTAGTGATTGGCGTATTGTGACGAGCCAGTTGTTCGGCCACCATTGACCAGACGTTTTCAATTGGTGAGAGATCTCGAGAATGTGCCGGCCAGGGCAGCAGTCGAACACTTTCTGTGTCCAGAAAGGCCCGTACAGGACCTGCAACATGCTGTCGTGTATTATCCCGCTGAAATGTAGGGTTTCCCAGCGATCGAATGAAGGGTAGAGCCACGGGTCGTAACACATCTGAAAACATCCCCATCTGTTGACTCAGGGATCGAGACGTGGCTGCACGATCCGTTATAGCCATGCAGATAAGATGCCTGTCATTTCGACTGCTAGTGATACGAGGCCATTGGGATACAGCACGGCGTTCCGTATTACCCTCCTGAACCCACCGATTCCATATTCTGCTAACAGTCATTGGATCTCGACCAATGCGAACAGCAATGTCGCGATACGATAAACCGCAATCGAGATAGGCTACAATCCGACCTTTATAAAAGTGGGAAACGTGATGGTACGCATTTCTTCTCCTTACACGAGGCATCACAACAACGTTTCGCCAGGCAATGCCGGTCAACTTCTGTTTGTGTATGAGAAATCGGTTGGAAACTTTCCTCATGTCAGCACGTTGAAGGTGTCGCCACCGGCACCAACCTTATGTGAATGCTCTGAAAAGCTAATCATTTGCAAATCACTGCATCTTCTTCCTGTCGGTTAAATTTCGCGACTGTAGGACGTCATTTTCGTGTTGTAGCAATTTCAGTGGCCAATAGTGTAGTTACATAAAGGAAAAGTGGTTGATGGCAAATTACATGCATTGCAATACAGCAATCTAGTATTTGAATTTTATGTTCATTGAAACGAGAAATTTAAACAATTGCCTGGTAGCCTACATCTCAATCTCTTGGTCTGGGTTGAAGATACACGCCACGTTCATTATTATCAGCTTTGAGTACCTGAACCCATTTGCCTGATACATCACTATCATTCATCGGGCAGCTCAGTGAGGTTGCTGCTTCAGAATTTAGGCTTGTTATGTCGGACATGGAGAATTTTCGTAGTGCAGTCTTGCAGATCACTTTGTCCAACTCACAGCGACTGTAGGCACATTAAGCAGTTGGCGACTGGCCTCTGAGCATTTCGATGCACTGGTGAGGACCGTCATTTTCAGAGCACGCCGTTTGGTGCACACTTTTTAACATCGGCGTGTGCTGCAGACGAATCCTCCATAATTCCATTTTCAAGCAACAACGTCGTCAATTACGATTGTAGTGGGCACGGGATCATCGAAACTCGACCGTCGATTAATGGAGACCTACAGCTTGGTCGGGTGAATTATGTGTCTTCTTACACTAGGTCGTTACCGGAGCCTCTGTCATCCAGAAACAAGTACCGCCCAGCTGACACGAACCGGTGGGGGCAGTATTACCCCGTAGGAACACTCAGCTAGGCTTTCATGGGACCTGTGGTTGTAATAGAAGGTACACTCCTGGAAATTGAAATAAGAACACCATGAATTCATTGTCCCAGGAAGGGGAAACTTTATTGACACATTCCTGGGGTCAGATACATCACATGATCACATTGACAGAACCACATACACATAGACACAGGCAACAGAGCATGCACAATGTCGCCACTAGTACAGTGTATATCCACCTTTCGCAGCAATGCAGGCTGCTATTCTCCCATGGAGACGATCGTAGAGATGCTGGATGTAGTCCTGTGGAACGGCTTGCCATGCCATTTCCACCTGGCGCCTCAGTTGGACCAGCGTTCGTGCTGGACGTGCAGACCGCGTGAGACGACGCTTCATCCAGTCCCAAACATGCTCAATGGGGGACAGATCCGGAGATCTTGCTGGCCAGGGTAGTTGACTTACACCTTCTAGAGAACGTTGGGTGGCACGGGATACATGCGGACGTGCATTGTCCTGTTGGAACAGCAAATTCCCTTGCCGGTCTAGAAATGGTAGAACGATGGGTTCGATGACGGTTTGGATGTACCGTGCACTATTCAGTGTCCCCTCGACGATCACCAGAGGTGTACGGCCAGTGTAGGAGATCGCTCCACACGCCATAATACCGGGTGTTGGCCCTGTGTGCCTCGGTCGTATGCAGTCCTGATTGTGGCGCTCACCTGCACAGCGCCAAACACGCATACGACCATCATTGGCACCATGGCAGAAGCGACTCTCATCGCTGAAGACCACACATCTCTATTCGTCGCTCCATTCACGCCTGTCGCGACACCACTGGAGGCGGGCTGCACGATGTTGGAGCGTGAGCGGAAGACGGCCTAACGGTGTGCAGGACCGTAGCCCATCTTCATGGAGACGGTTGCGAATGGTCCTCGCCGATACCCCAGGAGCAACAGTGTCCCTAATTTGCTGGGAAGTGGCGGTGCGGTCCCCTACGGCACTGCGTAGGATCCTACGGTCTTGGCGTGCATCCGTGCGTTGCTGAGGTCCGGTCCCAGGTCGACGGGCACGTGCACCTTCCGCCGACCACTGGCGACAACATCGATGTACTGTGGAGACCTCACGCCCCACGTGTTGAGCAATTCGGCGGTACGTCCACCCGGACTCCCGCATGCCCACTATACGCCCTCGCTCAAAGTCCGTCAACTGCACATAGGGTTCACGTCCACGCTGTCGCGGCATGCTACCAGTGTTAAAGACTGCGATGGAGCTCCGTATGCCACGGCAAACTGGCTGACACTGACGGCGGCGGTGCACAAATGCTGCGCAGCTAGCGCCATTCGACGGCCAACACCGCGGTTCCTGGTGTGTCCGCTGTGCCGTGCGTGTGATCATTGCTTGTACAGCCCTCTCGCAGTGTCCGGAGCAAGTATGGTGGGTCTGACACACCGGTGTCAATGTGTTCTTTTTTCCATTTCTAGGAGTGTATAATGACAGTTGTGGACTGTGTGAACCTTATTGCGGACCACTTGCATCCCATTATGCTTGATGTTTCCCCGAAGGCGATGCCATATTTCACAAGGATAACTGTTCTTGCTAAAAGCCAAAATCGTGCTATAGTGGTTTGAGGGGCATGATGGTCAAGTATCGTGATCGATGGAACACATCTAGGATTCTATTAGGGGCCAGCTGCAGAAACCACCGGCCTGTAATTTATGGAAGTTGTGTTACCTGCGCGTAAACACCTGGTGCCACGAACATTCGCAAACCTTTCGACGACTTGTGAGTCAATACTATGTAGAATGTCTGCTCTACTGCGCTCCATAGCTTCACCAACATGCTATTAAGCAGGTGGTCGAAACGTTTCGTCTCATCAGTTTATGCTTAGTTAGTAAGGGTGGTCTCGAAATAAGGGCTCATTTGATTCCATTCACGCCTGGATTCGTTTCTTTCATTGCAGAAGACATTTTCGCACATCCGCGATATTGGGCAGGAATGTTTCAGTACTTACCTTCTGGGAACCTATTGTCCGCTATCACTGAGTTGACTGATTCTGATGCAACTCCTCGCACTGTAAAGACACAGTTCATTATTAGTAATATGAACAGTGTTGATGGCGAGACTGTATGAGGAGCATTAAATAAGTAATGCAACACATTTTTTGAAAGCAGGCTGGTTTTATTCAGCATTACAATATACCATATTATTCCGCACTTCTTTGGCTACAAAACCCTGTTTTTCAACAATGCGACAGCCTTTCGACACCTTACTCGGACGGTTTGA
This sequence comes from Schistocerca gregaria, assembly GCF_023897955.1. NCBI lineage: Eukaryota > Metazoa > Arthropoda > Insecta > Orthoptera > Acrididae > Schistocerca > Schistocerca gregaria. The sequence goes on along the minus strand of NC_064920.1, from coordinate 814,543,685 downwards.
ATACCCACATGATACCACTTCAACAGTCAGCGTAGGAGCCAACGTCTTGCTGCATCAATGAGCACACCATCATCCATGTACTCCCTCCTGCAGACAGCATCCGTCAAACTGCCAAACAAATTGAAATCGGAAAGGATCCGGGTTGTAGTGTGAATGAGGTAAAACAGTCCAGTGACTTTTGTGAGCTCTTCTCGGGAGCGCAGACTTGTGTAGCGCATTACGTTGTCTTGATCCGTCGACCGCCTCGAATGAAATTGTCCGCACACTCCAACATTGCAGAGTAACAGATGCGTGCTGCTGGCTGCCACACTGGATATCGGGCGGATTTGAGCGACCTTTTTTCGATGATGACAGACTCCGCGCACAACGACTCTCCGTGCTTTTGTTCACTGCCAGGTCTTCGTACACATTCTGGAAGCTCCTATGAAAATCTGATGTGCTCTGTTTTCTCACCAAAATAAACTCGGTGACAGCTCTTTGCTTGGAATGCACCTCCGTTACGCACACCATTTTGAAGGCCACGTATAGCGCTGCCACATATCGGAACTTCATGAAACTATAGTGGCTCAAACGAGAATATTCCACGATGGCTCTCAAAAATTTCTGCATTTTTCCTATCTAAATTGGCCTAGAAAAGAAAAATGGGTCCCATTACTTATAGAACGCCCCTCTTACACACACAGCTATTTGTTGTCTGTAATTTGAGACATTTCATTACTGATATATATTACTGTCGCATACACTATACTCCGCCACTTGAGCGATAGAGACAGAAATGGAAAGTGGCTGCGATATTATTTATGCGGCGGATAGTTCCGCTTTCGGTTTCCTAGGCTGCGGCAAACATACTACATGGGAAAGCGCTGTTTTGCTTAGAATCACAGCAGTAACAGCTAGAATGTTTTCTACTATCGCACAAATTTTCGATTTTAGAGATACTCTCCGGCCGCTGTGGCCGAGCGATTCTAGGAGCTTCAGTCTGGAACCGCGCGACCGCTACGCTCGCAGGTTCGAATCCTGCCTCGGGCATGAATGTGTACGATGCCCTTACGTTAGTTAGGTTTAAGTAGTTCTAAGTTCTAGGGGACTGATGACCTCAGATGTTAAGTCCCATAGTGCTCAGGGCCATTTGAACCATTTTTTTGATGCTGTTAGCTGCATTCTTTTGTCTTTCCCGATAGGCTGTGAGGAAAAAGTAACGATCGTCTCAGGCTGTAAAAGCTCGTGAACAACCTTGGTATTTTTCAAATATGTTTTTATTATATGAAGATTGTGTTGTTTCATTTTACGATGCTCTATATGCTACTCTATCCTGTGCAAGCTTCTTCATCTCCCAGGACCTACTGCAACCTACATCCTTCTGAATCTGCTTGCTGTATTCATCTCCTGGTCTCCCTCTACGATTTTTACCCTCCACGCTGCCCTCCAATACTAAATTGGTGATCCCTTGATGCCTCAGAACATGTCCTGCAAACGGATCCCTTCTTCTAGTAAAGTTGTGACACAAACTTCTTTTCTCACCAATCCTATTCAACACCTCCTCATTAGTTATGTGATCTACCCATATAATCTTCAGCATTCTTCTGTAGCACCACATTCAAAAGCTTCTATTCTCTTCTTGTCTAAACTATTTATCGTCCATGCTTCACTTCCATAAATGGCTACACTCCATACAAATACTTTCAGAAATGACTTCCTGACACTTAAATCTATACTCGATGTTAACAAATTTCTCTTCTTCAGAAACGCTTTCCTTGCCATCGCCAGTCTACATTTTATATCCTCTCTACTTCGACCATCATCAGTTATTTTGCTTCCCAAATAGCAAAACTCCTTTACTACTTTAAGTGTCTCATTTCCTGATCTCATACCCTCAACATCACCCGACTTAATTCGGCTACATGCCATTATCCTCGTTTTGCTTTTGTTGATGTTCATCTTATATCCTCCTTTCAAGACACTGTCCATTCCGTTCAACTGCTCTTCCATGTCCTTTGCTGTCTCTGACAGAATTACAGTGTCATCGGCAATCCTCAAAGTTTTTATTTCTTCTCCATGGATTATAATACCTACTCCGAATTTTTCTTTTGTTTCCTTCACTGCTTGCTCAACATACAGATTGAACAACATCGGGGAGAGGCTACAACCCTGTCTCACTCCCTTCCCAACCACTGATTCCCTTTCATGCCCCTCAACCCTTGTAACTGCCATTTGGTTTCTATACAAATTGTAAATAGCCTTTCGCTCCCTATATTTTACCCCTGCCACCTTCAAAATTTGAAAGATAGTATTTCTGTCAACATTGCCAAAAGCTTTCTCTAAGTCTAGAAAAGTAGGTTTGCCTTTCCTTAATCTATTTTCTAAGATAAGCCGTAGGGTCAGTATTGCCTCACGTGTCCCAATATTTCTACAGAATCCAAACTGATCTTCCCCGAGGCTGGCTTCTAGCAGCTTTTCCAATCGTCTGTAAAGAATTCGTGTTAGTATTTTGCAGCCGTGACTTATCAATCTGATAGTTCGGTAATTTTCACATGTGTCAACACCTGCTTTCTTTCGGATTGGAATTATTATATTCATCTTGAAGTCTGAGGGTATTTGGCCTGTCTCATACATCTTGCTCACCAGATGGTAGAGGTTCGTCAGGACTGGCTCTCCCAAGGCCGTCAGTAGTTCTAATGGAATGTTGTCTACTCCCGGGGCCTTGTTTCGACTCAGGTCTTTCAGTGCTCTGTCAAGCTCTTCACGCAGTATCATATCTTCCATTTCATCTTCATCTACATCCTCTTCCATTTCCATAATATCTACATCCTCTTCCATTCCCATAATATTGTCCTCAATGGTGTATGCTTCGAATTAACACCAGATATGTGTAATGGCCACGTAGGAGAGAGACCAGCGCAAGACACTCCCTCACTCGGACTTGTTATTTTCCCGCCGTGTACGTCGCTACAGTCTAGTGACTCTGGTCTAAATAGTATCTGTGTTTCATTTGCAGGCTTGACGTTACATTATGCATCCAACATCCTTTTACGATACTGACTTATTCCAAGTTCTCCTTTAGACGAGCAGTCTATGTTCTAACAGGACACGTCCGATCTGTCGCTAGAACTGTAATTACATGCTGTGCAGCGGACTGAATACCGTTGCGGTTGGTGCAAACACGTGCAGCCCAGTTGTTCTCTAGACCTCAGCTCCTAATTGATCAAAATCTCCTCTACACTACCATGGATACACTGGTCCTGACTCTCAGAACTTATTTCACCAGTATGGCAGTACAGTTTAGATAAGTCTTACGATACGTGAAGCTTGCACGACAACCCAGAATCATTGCCACAAATTTCTACATCTACATTTATACTCTGCAAACCACTGTGAAGTGTATGGCAATGGATATGTCCAATCGTACTAACTCACGAATCGAAAGCGGGAAGAATGATTGCTTAAATACCTCTCTGCATGCTGTACTTAGTCTAATCTTGCTTTCACGATTCGTATGGCAGCGATACGTAGGGCATTGTAATTCATTCTAAGGCCGAAAAGACGACACACCACGAACTAATTACCGAGTGGGAGTGAAGTCGATAGTTGTGATGTACGTATACAGACAAAAAAATGATTACAGTTTTAGAAAAATTGAATGATTTGTTCAAGAGAAGGAGCTTCACAAATTGAGCAAGTCAAAAACGCGTTGGTCCATCTCTGTCTCTTAAGCAAGCAGTTATTCGGCTTGGAATTGATTGATAGAGTTGTGGGATGTCCTCCACGTTCCAAATTGTCCAATTGGCGCGTTAGATAGTCAAAATCTCGAACTGGTTGGAGAGTCCTGCTTATAATGTTCCAAATCTTCTCAATTTATGAGACACACGGCACCCTTCTTGCCCAAGGTATGATTTGCACCCACGAAGACTAATAGAAGAAACTCTCGCCATTAGCGTGAGGGGGACATTATCTTGTTGAAATGTAAGCCCATTTTATTATTATTTTATCATATGGCAATACAGCCACATAAGAAAGAAACAGACAAATCACAAATGTAACAAAGTTTAAGGGTTACAAACAAACTTCAAATCTATTAATATAATCTATCGACTCTCGACTCTGGAGTTGCGAGCAGGAAGTCGTCGGGGCTCCCATTATAGGCTCTTCTGGAACACTCTTCAGCAATGTGGCTGATGGTTTGACTTTCTGCGCAGTCACACTGAGAGGATGGTATTTTACCCTATTTATACAGGGAGTAAGCACATCTGCCATGACGAGTTAGAATCCTATTTAGAGTGGACCACGTTTTGCGTGGTAGCTCAAAACCAGGTGGCTTTTGTGTGATGCAAGGCATGTTATGATTCTGCCATGTGTTCCATTTTTCAGACCATGCGTTTGTGATACTGAAACCTTTTTGTACACAGGTCCTTGCTGTTCTTGTCGGCGGGTTTCTAGATCGAAGCCTATTAGTGTTCGCAGCCTCTATATTTTGGTTTATTGGCAGGCTTCGATTTCCCATGATGTTTTTGTGTTCACGTACAAGGGCGTCAGTACGTCGCAAGTGTGGCGGCGGGATGTGGCTTAACACTGGGAGCCATTGCGTTGGAGTGGGTTTAATTACTCCAGAAATCATTCTTAGAGTGTTATGCAAATGGACATCCACCTTTTTTACATGTGGGCTGTTTACCCAAATCGGAGCACAGTATTTGGCAGCCGAGACTACAAATGCTAAAGCAGAGGTGCGGAGAGTGGAGGCCGTTGCTCCCCAGGTAGTATCACAGAGCTTTTGAATAATGTTGTTTCTTCTCTTTAATTTTTCTGCAATCTTTGTTAGGTGCTGTTTAAAAGATAGTGTTCGGTCTAGCGTCATGCCCAAGTAGTTCGGAGTGTTTTATTGTGCCTGAGAACGGTGTTTTCAAATCGAATGTTGAATTTCTTTCCAGCGAGTTTGTTGTTGAGGTGGAAGCAACTAATAATCTCTGTTTTCGAAGCATTTGGTTGAAGTGTCCACTTACGGAGATATTCACCCATTATTTTCAGGTCTTTCGTTAGGATATCCTCAGATGCTTCAATTCTGCTACATCTTGTAGCGAGGGCCCAATCGTCAGCATACCCGAACTTTCTTGATTGTGTTTCCGGCAGATCTTCAATATAGAGGCTAAACAGCAGTGGTGCGAGCACTGATCCTTGTAATAAGGCATTCTTTAGTTTTTTGATGGAGCTGTAGTCAGTGCCCATACTTATTTGGAACACCCTATCATTGAGCATGCTGTCTATTAAGCGTGCTATAGATTTGCAAGGAATTACTCGGAGAATTTTGGACATGATGCTCTCTCTCCACACAGTGTCGTAAGCTGCTGAGAAGTCAATAAAGGCCACTGATGTTTTCAATTTTCTCTAGAATTCCGCCTCAATGTGAGTAGTGAGTGACAACACCTTGTCAGTACAACTTCTTTCTGGGATCACCCTGAACAATTCTGGGCTAATTCTGTTATATATAAGCCTCTCCAGTAATTTTTAAATTACGGACAGAAGGACAATTGGTCTGTAGTTTTTGGGTTGTCCGCTGGCTCCCCAGACTTCAGAATAGCTGTTACCTTAGAGCGTTTGAGTTCTTGTGGGATATTGCCAGTCTGCATGATGTTTGTGAAAAATCTAGCCAGCCATACTTTTGTGTACTTGCCACAGTTTACTATGGATTCAGCGGAATGTTGTCGAAACGTGGTGCCTTTGATGGTTTGACATCTTTCAGAGTTTTTTTTATGTCTTCGCTAGAGAAAGGGCGAGAGTGTTCAGTTTCTGTGGCTTCATTTTTTAAGATTTTGAGTTCTCGCTTCACTTGGATTGTATGTGTTTTATCCTTTGGTGTCCTAGACATGTTAACTAGTTGTGCAGCTATGACATTTGGTCTTACAGCTGCTTTTTGTCTTTGTGGTGGTGGGCCGCTCTCTAGTTTTCTCAGCAGTGACCATGCTTGCCTGCTAGATGTTTTGAAATTGAGGCTTTCCACAGTTCCTGTCCACTTGTTTTCTGGCAGCATCCAAGCTGTGAAGCAGTTCATCCGCTATTTCCTGATCTCCGGATTCAAGGAAGCTCTGGTATAGTTCTTCGCTCGTTTGGGAGCATCCAAGGATGTACTCTTTGCGGTACCCTCTTGGTATGTGCTTCTTGGCCGTGCTTATCATGGCACCAACAAATCTTTGGTACTTTTTGCTAGTAGGTGGTATCCATCCCAAACATTTGTCCAGATCTGTGGAGAACCCTGCCCAATTGGCTATTTTAAAATTCCATCATGGGCGAGGAATAGAGGTAATTAGGGGAGTTTGAGTTCCTACCCCTATTATGATTGGACGGTGTTGACTGTGCGGAAAATCGGGCAGAACTCTACGCGAGGCCATGAGAGGTTGGTCTCTGATATTGGACGAGACGAACCACAGGTCAGGGTTGTATTCCTGTCTCCAGGTAGCTGATCTAAAAGTAAATCGGTCCTTAGCATCGAATACATGGTGTAAGTATTCGTCTTCTTCCCATTTTTCTAATGCTTCTGTATTTACATAATTGTCTTTATACTTCCACTGTTCATGATGCCTATTGAAATCCCCAACGTATGCAGCAGGATGTGGTTGACTTTGAAGAACGTGGGCTGGCCAAGGTCTAGCAGGTGGCTTATAAACATTGGAGGTGGTAATGCTTCCGATTTTTCTGACAAAATTATGAATGTCTTCGTTGGGGATGTAGAAATTAGGAAAGCGGATTGGATTGTTTGTGGGAGGAGACCAGACAGAGAGGTCATCGGTCTCATCGGATTGGGGAAAGTCGGGGAAGGAAATCGGCCGTGCCCTTTCAAAGGAACCATCCCGGAATTTGCCTGGAGCGATTTAGGGAAATCACGGAAAACCTAAATCAGGATGGTAGGACGCGGGATTGAACCGTCGTCCTCCCGAACGCGAGTCCAGTGTGCTAGCCACTGCGCAACCTCACTCGGTTAATTAGGAAAGCCTTTTCAATATCTTGTTTGACATATATAGCTACTGCATAAGACCTATGATAGGACGCTCCCAACGGCTCATAGCCTGGTATTTTGCCCCTTTTATTTAGTTGTAGCACTATACCACAATGGGTTTCCTGTATAGCAATCAAGTCAATGTTGTCATTTTTTAATAATTTTGATAGAAACTGGCACTTAGCATATCTTATGCCTTCTATGTTTATGTGACAAATTCGAACAACAGGTCTGAGTTTCATGGTCAGAGGGACCTGAGAAGGGCCGTTTGGTCTGTCTGGTGACTTTCTGAAAGTGTCTTATAGTCAGTAGATCCTCAGATTACCCGACTACCAGTATGTGCTAGCTGATTTAGGGTTACCCAGGGTGCACGTGTAGTGTTATTCTACGGTCGCAAACTAGCTATACTCTCCCGAAAGCTCATGATGTCTTTCCATGAAGGGCAACGAAACGGAGAGTAGAATATCGTCGACATACCGCTGTGCTATAAGTGTGACGCGACAGAAAACCAAACGGTTCCTGCTAAGAAGGGAAATGACACTTCAGACGATCAGAATCTGATAGATATCCCAGAGGGCACTGGAGCTTTGTTCAGTTTTAGTGATTCCCACTGTTTATCACCGCCATTGACACTAACATCTACACTGCTGCACCGAAGAAACTGGTATAGTAATGCGTATTCAAATACAAAGATATGTAAACAGGCAGAATACGGCGCCTCGGTCGGCAACGCCTATACAAGGCAACAAGTGTCTGACGCAGTTGTTACATTGATTACTGCTGCTGCAATGGCAAGGTATCAAGATTTAAGTGAGTCTGAACGTGGTGTTACAGTTGGCGCACGAGCAATGGGACACATAATCTCCGAGGTGACAATGAAGTGGGAATTTTTCCGTAAGACCATTTCAAGAGTGTACCGTGAATATCAGGAATACGGCAAAAGATCAAATCTCCGACATCACTGCGGCCGGAAAAAGATACTGTAAGAAGGGGACCAACAACGAATGAAGGGAACCTGCAAACTGCTGCAGATTTCAGTGCTGGACCATCAACAGATGTCAGCGTGCGGAACCACTCAAAGAAACATCATCAATATCGGCATTCGGAGCCGAAGGCCCACTGGCTATCCTTGTTGACTGCACTACACAAAGCTGTACACCCGGTCTGGGCCCGTCAACACCGACATTCGACTGGTGATGACTGGAAACATGTTGTCTGGTCGGACGAGTCTAGTTTCAAATTGTATCGAGCGGATGGATGTTTAAGGGTATGGAGACAACCTCATGATTCAATGGACCCTGTATGTCAGCAGGAAACTGTTCAAGCTGGTGGAGGCTCTGTAATGGTGTGGTGCATGTGCAGATGGAGTGATATGGGATGCCTGGTACGTCTAGATATGAATCTGGCAGGTGACGTACGTAAGCATCCTGTCTGATCACCTGCGTCCATTCCTGTCCATTGTATATTCCGACGGACTTGGGCAATTCCAGCAGGACAATGCGACAGCCCACATGTCCAGAATTGCTACAGAGTGGCTCCAGGAACACCCTTCTGAGTTTAAACATTTCCGCTGGTCACCAAACTCCCCAGTGATGAACATTATTGAACATGTCTGGATGCCTTGGAACGTGCTGTTCAGAAGAGATCTCCGTCCCCTCGTTCTCTTACGGATTTATGAACAGTCCTGCAGAATTCATGTTGTCAGTTCTCTCCAGCAAAACTTCAGACATAAGTTGAGTCCAGGCCACGACGTGTCGCGGCACTTCTGTATGTTGGTGGGTGCCCAACGCGATATTAGGCAGATTAGTCAGTTTCTTTGGCTCTTCAGTGTATTTGACTCATGTTTTCAGTGGTGGAAATACTTCCGAGTTTTCCTTTGTAAAGGGACATTTGAAAATGGAGTAAAGAATTACTGCTTTCATTTGATACCTTTAGTTTTGGTTCGTTTCTTGTTCGTGCGTGGCTGGATACTTGGTGATACTAACAGGTTTGGTGACACTAACAGCCTTTACATGAGCCAGAATTTATTTTGGATTTTTTTCCTTATTTTGTAAAAGGTATTTCTACAGTCTTCTGCCACAGTAGTCACTGAAGACTTCACTCATCTCTTTCTTAACAGCCAATCGCGTTTCATTCGGTATCTTTTTATCTACAGGGGTGTGCTTTTTTACAGTTATTATTTAGTAACCTCTGTTTCTTTAGAAGTTTTTTTTTCAGAGACTGTATACTATGAAGGGTCCCTCACAATATGAACTGTGCTGTTGGGTACATATCTAGTCAGTCATGGTCAACCCTTCTTTAAACTTGAGTCACAGTTGCTCTAATCGTTCCTGTCCTGAGCTAAGAGATTTATTATGTTACCTTCCATTCAGAAGGCTGTTGCACGCAGTGACTGTTATTGACTTGTAAATAATAGATTTCAGCTATGAGTCGTCCTTTTTAAATTTTATTGGCAGATCGAGATTTCAGCTAGAAACTAGCCATTCTCAATGCACTATTATTTTTGATCAGTGCTTGTGGTCGGGTTTCATCCACAGTTCATTGAATACTGCTGAATATATCTGAAATCTAGTTCTGCCAATAAAATTTAAAAAGAACGACTGATAGCTGAAATCTATTATTTACAAGTAAGAGATTTAGTTTCCTCATTGAGGTACGACAGGGTTACTGAACATGTAAACATTTATACTTGTTTTCGTTGCCCTGCTTCTATCAAACTAGAAAATACGCATCACAGATGAAACTTAATCAGTAAGTGAAGGTAGTACCGCACTGTATACGCGAGGAATAAGACACCGGCTTTAAACACAACACAGATTGTAGGCAATGGCATCTACTGCATTGTAAACAAGCAGTTGCCACTGTAAAGATAAGAACGACTGCATAACGTGCTAATCGAAATTATTTGGGAAGTGTTTACTTAAAAGATTACGGAGACTAATTTTTCATCAACAGTCACCTATCAACATTCTGTAACAATACAAAAGTAATCAACGCGCAGCCATGTGCTTTTCTAAAGAAAATAAGCAGTGGGTTTTCTGGTGAATCATTAAGATAATTTTTGTCCACAGCGTAGGGACAATGGGAGGTGTAAATATGTAAATGTGTGACTAGGGCCTCCCGTCGGGTAGACCGTTCGCCGGGTGCGAGTCTTTAGGTTTGACACCATTTCGGTGACTTGCGCGACGATGGGAAATAAATGATGTTGATTAGAACAACGGGAGGTCATTAATGTTGGTACGAGTGGGAATGAAAGAATTCTCCAGTTTATGTAATTCTGTACAGAAATAAATTTTGACGACGTCACATCTGCTGTTAACTACACAGTAATGAGTAACGTGAACAGTACTAAACTCAGAGAAACGTCACATGTAATATGTGTATTGGTGACCAATGATCGTTTTATTTCGAACATTCTTTTGTGCCATGGAAGAATGCGGAATGATTGCAGGATTAGTGCGATAAGGTGCTTGGAACAAACGGAATAACATAGCGGAATATGTGTCGCGAGGCAAAGAACCTCGTCTAGTTGGAAGTTCCTGTCATACGTAAAGGAATCTAATGTTCCGAATTTGTGAGCAGCAAAGTTGCCAAGTAGCGAGACGTTAGAAGTTTTGCTTGCGGCCAGGGACGCAGTTGCCGCTGGTCATTGCCCGTCGACTCTTGGAAACACGTTCCCGTTGTATTTCTTGCATTATGACAAAGGTTATATGTTTATTTTAATATCCAAATTCAATTCCGACAGCCTCACATGTCTCTTTTATAAAGCGATATTTTCTCCTTCCATCTTATTTTACTTCCGAGGACTTTTTATTTTTGTTGAGAAATGAGAAACAGAATATTGAAACAGCTAAAAGTAAACTTTCTCTGGAAATGACTTGCGCACTCTGAACAGAGAATAACACTAAAGAGAGAGAAGCAGAGCAGAGGGGGTCGCGCAAGGGGGGGTGGGGTGGTGCGAGGAGGGCGGGAGTGGTGGGGAGGGGGGGCAGGAAGCGAAAGAGCGAGAGGCTCGAGGAAAGAGAGAGACAGAGCCTGAAATGGCGGAAAGAAAAACAAGGGGGAAGGTAATATGGTGAATATGTGATGGGAGTTTTTCGAGAGAAGAATAAAAAAAAGCGAAACAGTGAAAGAGAAAGAGTGGATCGATACGTCATTTGGGCTGTTACCATGGCAGCATATAACACCCCTTCCCCCCACACCGCGCGCGCTCACACACACACACACACACACACACACACACAGTTCTCTGCCTCCCCAGCAGCCTCCACCGTCCCTTTTTTCTATACACAACGGTGAAAAAAGTGGGGAGTGGGAAATGAATATTTGTGTAGAAGTTTGTCTGAGTGGTGGTGGGGGGGGGGGGCAGGAGGGAGGGATGAGAAGGGTGGGGAGAGGGGAGGGTGGGATGGGGGGAGCGACGTTGTCGTGAGCAGGCAAGGTCGCGCGCCACGCGGTGCGCAGCCACTGTGCACCTCGTCTCGTTCCTTCCTTATTAATTACCGGCCGGTGCACAGCACAGTAGCTCTTTCTTTCCCTGTAATTGCTGTTCAGGCCCTCGGAGTTGTCGCAGCAAATCCGCAATGATACCCTCTTGTCTCGTTTTCTCCCTCTTTTCCTACTCGTTTTCAGCTTTTCTGAAATAGTCTGGAATTTCGTACTTTCTCTGCTCATCGTGACCCTGCTTACGTGACGTGCAATATCGAATCAAAATCTAGTTACTTCTGGTCCCGCCTCTTCTTTCTGATTTTACACTCCGTACCGTGATAGCCTGTGGACTATTCCCGAGGCCGCGCGGGATTAGCCGAGCGGTCTCAGGCGTTGCAGTCATGAACTGTGCAGTTGGTCCCGGTGGAGGTTCGAGTCCTCCCTCGGGCATGGGTGTGTGTGTTTCTTCTTAGGATAATTTAGGTTAAGTAGTGTGTAAGCTTAGGGACTGATGACCTTAACAGTTAAGTCCCATAAGATTTCACACACATTTCCGGAATCTTCTCACGAAATTCCAATCACCAACTTTCACCTCCGAATGCGAAAATATTTTGTTGACACCGACTTACATAGGGAGGAACGAGCACCAAGATAAAATAAGGGAAATCAGAGCTCGTACGGAAAAATATAGGTGTTCATTCTTTCCACGCGCTATACGAGATTGAAATAGTAGATAATTGTGAAGGTGGTTAGATGAACCCTCTGCCAGGCACTTAAATGTGGTTTGCAGAATATCCATGTAGATGCAGATGTAGAACACTTAGATGTTTCTCTCACAAATCCACCACTTTCATGAAGGCTTATGTATACTGTAGTAGATGACATCATCATTCAAGTGGATACAACAGGGACAAGCTACAGTTGGAATGCGATCGCTTTCCTATTATTCGAAGTGCTTAACAGCAAATATTGGACATTATTATAAGAGGTGATCAGTCACAAATCACAGGTACCCGCAGGTGGTTTAGTACCAGTAACATCCCTCACTTCCCACCACTGACTAATTAAAAAATCGAACTCCCATGTAGACATCAACTTCAAAAGACCGATTAGTTGCTTGGCGTAAACCAAGTACAACTTCTGTGGTTCAAATGGCTCTGAGCACTATGGGAGTTAACATCTGAGGTCAACAGTCCCCTAGAACTTAGTTAAACCTAACTAACCTAAGGATATCACGCACATCCATGCCCGAGGCAGGAGTCAAACCTGCGACCGTAGCGGTAGCGCGGTTCCAGACTGAAGCGCTTTTAACCGCATGGCCGCACCGGCCGGCTGTTAACACTGTTAAAAGAGCTCTATTCAAACATGTATCGGCAACATGACAGCAAAGTGATGCGGCCGGCTGCTCTCTCTGTCTCTCGCAGGAAGAATGGTTTCATTGCACAGGGCTACTATAAATGATACAGTCGGTATGGAAGGTCTGTATTTTCCAATGTATTACATGTACATACATGACTGATGCTGGAACAGAACTGTATGCTCACCAAGCTTGTACTTGGCGTTCTAAAAATGTTCTATTAGCGCACCTGTGGTCACGCGTGTACTCGATAGTCCATACCTTATGTAGGAACATGCTGCCAGTGATCATCACAACAGCGTTGATGCCTTCTCTGAACTGTTCTTGGCAGTGTTCTTAATGTTGCCTATCCCCTAAGGAAAAAGTCACAAGGTGCTAGGAAACGCGAGTTAAGCCATGCGGAAGTTCCTCGTTTAGGCAGCGACGAACATCGGTGCTCCAGGGAGGGGGTGACCCCTCTTGATGGAATTCTGAGAATCAGCAATCACTCGTGGGATCAGCTAAAACTAGAACGTATCATGGTAAGAAGAACTGTCATTCTTACCACAGAGAAAAAACGGTCCATACAGCTTCGTCTGTGACACTGGACAGAAAACATAAATCTTTCGGCGAATTTCGTTGATGTGCCACAATTTCGCGAGGATGTTCATGCGACACACTCTCGTCTTGTAGCGATCAATGTTCAGGCGAAATGTTCATCCTCGTGTGCTTCCTGCAATATGAGGCAAAACTGAAGCCGCCGGCAATATTCTTCCGGTTCCAATTGCTGCGCGAGCTTCAGACTGTACGGTTTGAAACATAACCGCCGCTGCAAAAACTTCCATATAGCTTGCTGCGACATTTCAATTTTTTCTTTTTAATTGCGTACGAAACGTTCCCTTTCCCTCTCCATATCTGCATCTGGCACACTTGATCGACCGGTACTTTTCTCTTTCAAATGGTTCAAATGGCTCTGAGCACTACGGGACTTAACAGATGAGGTCATCAGTCCCCTTGGCTTAGAAGCCCTTAAACCTAACTAACCTTAGGACATCACACACATGCATGCCCGAGGCTGGATTCGAACCTGCAACCGTAGTAGCCGCGAGGTTCCGGACTGAAGCGCCTAAAACCGCTCGGCCAGCAACTTTTGTGGCTGAAGACGTCAGAAACAGTGTGCAAAACATTTTTTGATAAGGGTTATTAAGAAAGAAGTAAGAAACTATTCGTCATGGTGAGCTTTACGGCACGTATAGCGAAAAATGTAGTAAAAACCTTTGTTCGTTTCATTAATTTTTAGTGTGGGGTGCAAGTGAGAAATGATTTCGAAGGTTTAAAGTTATGGGTAAAGTTTGTTCGAAGTCGAAGGGCTTTTACTCTCAAATAATGGAGGAATATAGTCTGAATAATTTGCGCAGTCTCAAGACATATACACTGTTTCTCACTTTCATTCTGGCCTTACTGTCTGAATATTTTAACGTAAGATTACACGTCTTAATGAGTTGCTTAAAGCAGCATTTTTCAAATCTGATCAGTAATTACCATCCAGTGTTGAACGATGTCCCTCTCTAAACCTTCTCAAACGTCTATTGGCAGTGACTATACACTACTTGCCATTAAAATTGCTACACTACGAAGATGACGTGCTACAGGCGCGAAATTTAACCGACAGGAAGAAGATGCTGTGATATGCAAATGATTAGCTTTTCAGGGCATTCACACAAGGTTGGTGGAGGTGGCGACCCCTACAACGTCCTGACATGAGGAAAGTTTCCAACCGATTTCTCATACACAAACAGCAGTTGACCGGCGTTGCCTGGTGAAACGTTGTTGTGATGCCTCGTGTAAGGAGGAGAAATTCGCACCATCACGTTTCCGACTTTGATAAAGGTCTGATTGTAGCCTATCGCGATTGCGGTTTATCGTATCGCGACATTGCTACTAGCTTTGGACGAGATCCAAAGACTGTTAGCACAATATGGAATCGGTGGGTTCTGGAAAGTAATACGGAACGCCGTGCTGGATCCGAACGGCCTCGAATCACTAACAGTCGAGATGACAGGTATCTTATCCGCATGGCTGTAACGGATCGTGCAGCCAGGTCTTGATCCCTGAGTCAACAGATGGGGACGTTTGCAAGACAACAACCATCTGCACGAACAGTTCGACGACGTTTGCAGCAGCATGGACTATCAGCTCGGAGACCATGGCTGCGGTTACCCTTGACGCTGCATTACATACAAGAGCGCCTACGATGGTGTACTCAACGACGAACCTGGGTGCACGAATGGCAAAACGTCATTTTTTCGGATGAATCCAGGTTCTGTTTACAGCATCATGATGGTCGCATCCGTGTTTCGCTACATCGTGGTGAACGCACATTGGAAGTGTGTATTCGTCATCGCCATACTGGCGTATCACCCGGCGTGATGGTATTGGGTGCCATTGGTTACACGTCTCGGTCACCTCTTGTTCGCATTGACGGCACTTTGAACAGTGGAAGGTACGTTTCAGATGTGTTGCGACCCGTGGCTCTATCCTTCATTCGATCCCTGCGAAACCCTACATTTCAGGAGGATAATGCAGGACCGCATGTTGCAGGTCCTGTACGGGCCTTTCTGGATACAGAAAATGTTCGACTGCTGCCCTGGCCAGCACATTCCCCAGATCTCTCACCAACTGAAAACGTCTGGTCAATGGTGGCCGAGCAACTGGCTCGTCACAATACGCCAGTCACTACTCTTGATGAACTGTGGTGTCGTGTTGAAGCTGCATGGACAGCTGTACCTGTACATGCCATCCAGGTGGCTTGCGGAGTATGGATGTAGATGTAGATCCAAGCTCTGTTTGACTCAATGCCCAGGCGTATCAAGGCCGTTATTACGGCCAGTGGTGTTTGTTCTGGGTGCTGATTTCTCAGGATCTATGCACCCAAATTGCGTGAAAATGTAAGCACATGTCAGTTCTAGTATAATATATTTGTCCAATGAATACCCGTTTACCATCTACATTTCTTCTTGGTGTAGCAATTTTAATGGCCAGTAGTGTAGAAACGTGTGACTTTTGACTAGCTGCTCTGCCAATGTACCGCGTCGTGTTTAACTCCTTAAAGCACAGTTATTATGGTGTATTGACTGCTGGCAGCACTTCAGAGCTCACGTGTGATTTCTTCCCTCTGGTTTACTGAGATTTTTTACAACCACCCCTCGCATGGCTCGAGTCACCAACAGTCGGTGTGGTCTGCTTTAGGAGGGCTGAAATGTCATTAACAGATTTGTTTCTCACGTGATATCGAATGACCAGTCCACGTTCGAAATAACTGACCTACTCATTCACCTGTTACTGCATCTCTACAGACAACACAGTACTCGCTGCGTCCTTTTGTTCGAACAGGTCCGCCTCTCGTGATGTTTAGTCGTCAGTTCTCCATCACATAGGGTCGTCCGTACACTTTTGGTCAGACAATGTACACTGCCATATTTTCAGTGCATTTGCCCTTTCATCGAGCGGTCTTGTAGACAAAAGTACAGTTTGTTTACCGTTCATTGTCCACATCGAATCTCTATCGGTTTTGTGATGTCGGTGAATACGTCGTTAACAAAATAACGGCTTGTTCTAGTGGAGAATTATGTTTAAAATGACAAAGTACTAGCAGCAAGTGTTATTCGAACTCTCTCAAGTGTCGTCATAGTAGTTAACCTTGTTACACTTTCTAACGTCCCACCCGTTAGTGAGTAGTTAAAAATGGTTTAAATACCTGTGAATATCTGGCCTTCGGTGTCCCTCGACGACTGCATACATGAGCTAAACTATGCTTGTTCAATAAATACATATACCATAATGGATTTCACTACAATGATGCAGGCCACAACTGAAGTGAAGTAAGTACGTAGATTTATTCACTTCAAAACCTGTATCTTACGAGCTCATCATCAATCTTCGGTGTAATAAGCCTCGTTTTTACTACCACAGCTAACCGATGATAGCACATACTACACTGACGTTATTAAATAGCCCAGATGCAGTAATTTGGTAGAAATGCGTGTGTGAGGTCCATTGCGTTGTTCAACACTAATACTCAACAAAGTACGATTATAAAGTCCAATATCATTCTGCCTTTTGCGATATTAAATCAAACTGCTTAACACTCTGAAATAATCCGTCACTGCACTGTTCTAATATGCTGCTTTAGACAATGTCCAACACACGAGTTGCTCTATTGTAAATCCAAACCTGAATCATACACCAAGAACTTATCTCAAATATATGCACAGATCTGTCCTCTTCTGGGTGCAACACTCATCTGCCCTAACAATACTCGAGGCCGAGTATTTATACTCTTCCTACAATGTACTACTGGTTACAATAATGCAAAACATAATTTCTAATATGAAATACTTAAACAACATAAGCAAATACTCTATAATAGTCTCTACTTTGCTAGAACCAGTTTAAGACATTTTCTAAACAGTTACAAATCACATCAATATTGAAATTGCAGAAATACGCATTCTAACAATGCTAAACAATCAATTATCTATATTTTGTTAACGAAGACCGAGATTTAATTCCTACCATTTACAGATGATGAGAACTAAATATATTATACTTTTATCTAAACATTTTCCATATATTAATTTCCTGAATCTGATTGTTTACAGTACAAAGGGTTTTGTAACTACTATTGTTTGGTATTGCTATCATTCTTCCAAAAGCTTTTTTCCTATTATCGAAAATAATTGAATTTCATTATAGCTGGAGATATAAGAGTATTGATCTAGCAATTCATAACGCAGGGGTCGTACCTATAAGCCTGTAATGTTACCACTTGTTTGTCGTATTATGCGTATTTCACATACACAAGAGATTACAGCGACGTTCATTACAAACGGTGCGATTATGTTCGAAGGTAATGAGCCACAAATACATACTAAAAAAAATTTACACTATTGTATTTGTACTTGTTCATTAAGAATATTTGGTTCATAATTCAGGCTCCGTAATGCTGTAAGTGGTAACTACAGAAAGATGAACGAACGTACGTTACAATCTCTAACACATTAAACTACCAGATCATTAATCTAAAAAATTATGTAGAAGCCTTAGACTTCTTAAAAAAAAGCGTAATCTTAATAAGAGTAATAAATATTTTAGCCCTTAATTATTCCTAAGATTGCATCTGAGGTAAAACAAGTCCAAGGCCAAATCACTCATTGGAACGAAAGTGTTATCGCCAAAGACTGTGTGCGTATAATTAGCGGAAAACTTGAAATGCGAGTAAACAGGGTACTTACGGCGAAGAAACGTGCAAATTGCGGAACGCCAGCAGTTTATATATTCTATTAATCCTTCTGGAGCTCATTCTTTCTGTTAAAGAAATGATGTGCGCTTTGTCTCGATAAACAGACCAAGCCTTTAAAATCCGACATCCTTCTTTACGTTTTCAGAATGTGTCTGTAAAATATAGTGTTTACATAAGAAAATTTTAGTATATTTTCGATCTTTCTGAGCTGACTGTACTGAAAAATCAAGAAGAAAACAAAAATTTCTCACTTTATTTAGAATCATTCTCGTCTGGCTTAGGGGAATACTATTACAAACAACTCGCCTGGAAATATCTGCAGTCGAAGACATGCATTATGAAAACATACAAAAGATGAAAGCTTAGGCTGAATAATGCGTATCAGATAACAGCAACGATTTATTGGATGTCGTTTGCGAGCTCAGATCGTTAGCTGATGATAAAAGAGCATGGAGAGCAGTTGCTAGTGGTGTTCAGAAAAATTCATTGTCTTGCCGCTGTGGCAGCGAATCATGTTCGAGAGGACTCCCTGCCAGAATCGTTATAGCAAGATTCAAACATTGCTGCATGACAGGAAGGCCAGGGTGTTCTCCGATACCAACAGTTCTCCCTTTTCGGTTTCCCTCTGTGACAACATTACCCCTGTACTATACAACCCATGGGTCTAGTTAACATCCCACTTGTGGCACTTCGTTGCGTAGGGTCGAGGCGACATGGTGTTCGCACCCTACGTGCCTAGCTCCATCCGAGAGTGGGGTTTGGGGCTCTCAGTCTAAACGTTATTAGATCTAAGTCCTAGACGTGGTGTCATTGCGTTATCAATGTCGGCGTATTCCAGTGACTACATAGAGCACCAGGCACCTCTAGGTCTTCAAAACAAAGTGTGAGCTACTGTGTGTGGAGGGCAGTAGCAGGACATCTTTCATTTAACAAACGAATTTGACTGTGGAGAAAATTAAATTACGAGGCTAATCCCAAAAGTAAGGTCTTTTATTTTTTGCAAGTACATAGACCTGTTTTTTTCTACAATGGTTTAGAAAAAATGCTTGGAATGGCTCTGAACGCTCTGGGACTTAACATCGGAGGTCATCAGTCCCCTAGAATTTAGAACTACTTAAACCTAACTAACCTAAGGGCATCACACACATCCATGCCCAAGGCAGGGTTCGATCCTGCGACCGTAGCAGTAGCGAAGTCCCAGGCTGAAGCGCCTAGAACCGCTCTGCTACTGAGGCCGGCAATAGTTTACATCTTGAACATTTAGCTAATTTTCTACATAATCACCATTTCTGTCGATGCATTTTTAGAGACAATGTGGCAGTTTTCGTATGCCCATGTCATACCAGCTCGCGGCCAAGCTGTTCAGAAAGTTATGAACCTCTTCTTTCACCTCGTCGTCGGAGCGGAATCGCTTTCCGACCAAATGTTCTTTTAACCTAGGGAACAGGTGATAGTCACTGGGCGCCAAGTCAGGACTGTGGGGGTGGATGGGTTATTATGTTCCACTGATACTGTTGCAGGAGAGCAACGGTTTGCCGAGCGATGTGTAGGCGAGCGTTGTCATGGAAAATGTGTACGCCCTTGCTCAACATTCCTCTTCTACGGTACTGAACTGCCCGTTTGAGTTTTTTCAGAGTCTAACAGTACCTGTGAGCGTTAATTGTGGTCCCAGCGATTCAGCTCCGACGACAAGGTGAAAGAAGAGCTTCATAACTTTGTGAACAGCATGGCGGCGAGCTGGTATGACATGGGCATACAAAAACTGCCACAGCGTCTAGAAAAATCCATCGACAGAAATGGTGATTATGTCGAAAAATAGCTAAATGTTCAAGCTGTAAACTGATGTAAGCCATTGTCGAAATAAACAGGTCTACGTACTCATAAAAAAAAGGCCTTACTTTTGGGATTGCCCTCGTATTTCGCATATTTTGGAGTGTTATGGGATTAGGGAGAAAGCCCAACAATTGTTCACTTCATAGCTGGGAAGTGGCAACCAAGATAGAAGAGGTTTGAATCTGGATCGAATCAAGCAAAGTAGGATGGAGGGAAAAGCGTCCCAGAGTGCCCTTGGACTTGATATGTACACAGGGTGGTCCGAAACAGTCCCAAAGGGCTGAAAAGGTGTTGCAGGGTAAACTGAGAAATAACAGTTACGAAAAAAATTCCGTACATTACGCCGTTTCCGAGTTGACAGGCATTGAAGTTAGCCAATGAGGCCGTTGCGCGAACATCTTCAAGTGGCCAAATAAACTGGTATAGGCATGCATAATCAAATACAGCGATAAGTAAACAGGCAGAATACGGCACTGCTGTCGGCAACGCCTATATAAGACAACAAGTGTCTGACGCAGTTGTTAGATCGGTTACTGCTGCTACACTGGCAGCTTATCAAGATTTAAGTGAGTTTGAACATGTGTAAGCAGGCTGTTTAGGTTTTCTTATTGGTAACGCCGCTTAGTGCTCGATATGAAAATCACTGGCTGTGCTGTGCGCAGTCTGTGTTTAGTTTGAATTGTTGTTGCCATTGTAGTGTTGAGCAGCGGCAGCTGGATGCTAACAGCGCGTAGCGTTGGGCAGTTGGAGGTGAGCCGTCAGCAGTAGTGGACGTGGGGAGAGAGATGGCGGAGTTTTGAAATTTGTAAGAATTGGTGTCATGAACTGCTATATATATTATGACTAGTGAGGTAAATACATTGTTTGTTCTCTATCAAAATCTTTCATTTGCTAACTATGCCTATCAGTAGTTAGTGCCTTCAGTAGTTTGAATCTTTTATTTAGCTGGCAGTAGTGGCGCTCGCTGTATTGCAGTAGCTTGAGTAACGAAGATTTTTCTGAGGTAAGTGATTTGTGAAACGTATAGGTTAATGTTAGTCAGGGCCATTCTTTCGTAGGGATTTTTGGAAGTCAGATTGCGTTGTGCCAAAAATATTGTGTTTCAGTTTAAGCACAGTCTTGCACAATTTTTCTAAGGGAACGTTTCATATGTCGACCCTTAGCCTCACTGGAATCTTCTGATTTTTTCCTTGTAGTTTGTGTAATTAGTGTAGCTTTTGTTTATTGATAGCGTGTAATCATAGAGAGAATTTCCTTTGTAGTTACAGTCTTTCATTGTTGTACAGTAAAATAGTTGTGTCATGCATCTAGTTTTGCACGAAGTATTTCGCAGCTGCGCTTGCAATTAACTAGATATTATTTTCAGTGCTATGTTAATGTGTTCTCTTATTTTTGTTCTTCAGATTGTGTTTTTCTGTGTTGTCGTGTGAAAAATTGTGACAATAATGGCGTGTGAAAAACGTAACACTAGGCTCCAAAGTAAACTGAGAAATGACAGTGAAGACGAAAGCAGTGTCTTAGCGTCACCATGTAATAAATTCACTAACGTTCAAAGTAGTAATTTGGTAATAGCGCATAGGGAAATGGAGCGGGCTGCAAATAATGGTGTAGGCAGTGAAACAATTAGTGAACAGGGAACCATTATCGATCGATCGGTCGGCAACAACTCGCCTCAGGATTCCGAAATGACAGGACACAATCTTACAAATACTGTAGATTCAGATTTTGCGTCCTCACCGTTTTCTCAAATAAATCAAGACACATTTTCTGCTTCTCAAAATGCGAATATTGCCGGTTCAAATGCACTGCCGATAAGCACTGAGGAACATGTTTCAGACACCAGTGCACTGTTATTACAGTTAATGCAACAAAAGGGGTCAAAGGCTACAAAAGTTAGACACAACGCAATCTGACTTCCAAAAATCCCTACGAAAGAATAGCCCTGACTAACATTAACCTATACGTTTCACAAATCACATACCTCACAAAAATCTTCGTTACTCAAGCTACTGCAATACAGCGAGCGCCACTACTGCCAGCTAAATAAAAGATTCAAACTACTGAAGACACTAACTACTGATAGGCATAGTTAGCAAATGAAAGATTTTAATAGAGAACAAACAATGTATTTACCTCACTAGTCATAATATACACTCCTGGAAATTGAAATAAGAACACCATGAATTCATTGTCCCAGGAAGGGGAAACTTTATTGACACATTCCTGGGTTCAGATACATCACATGATCACACTGACAGAACCACAGGCACATAGACACAGGCAACAGAGCATGCACAATGTCGGCACTAGTACAGTGTATATCATCCACCTTTCGCAGCAATGCAGGCTGCTATTCTCCCATGGAGACGATCGTAGAGATGCTGGATGTAGTCCTGTGGAACGGCTTGCCATGCCATTTCCAGTTGGACCAGCGTTCGTGCTGGACGTGCAGACCGCGTGAGACTATGCTTCATCCAGTCCCAAGCATGCTCAATGGGGGAAGGATCCGGAGATCTTGCTGGCCAGGGTAGTTGACTTACACCTTCTAGAGCACATTGGGTGGCACGGGATACATGCGGACATGCATTGTCCTGTGGTAACAGCAAGTTCCCTTGCCGATCTAGGAATGGTAGAACGATGGGTTCGATGACGGTTTGGATGTACCGTGCACTATTCAGTGTCCCCTCGACCATCACCAGAGGTGTACGGCCAGTGTAGGAGATCGCTCCCCACACCATGATGCCGGGTGTTGGCCCTGTGTGCCTCGGTCGTATGCAGTCCTGATTGTGGCGATCACCTGCACGGCGCCAAACACGCATACGACCATCATTGGCACCAAGGCAGAAGCGACTCTCATCGCTGAAGACGACACGTCTCCATTCGTCCCTCCATTCACGCCTGTCGCGACACCACTGGAGGTGGGCTGCACGATGTTGGGGCGTGAGCGGAAGACGGCGTAACGGTGTGCGGGACCGTAGCCCAGCTTCATGGAGACGGTTGCGAATGGTCCTCGCCGATACCCCAGGAGCAACAGTGTCCCTAATTTGCTGGGAAGTGGCGGTGCGGTCCCCTACGGCACTGCGTAGGATCCTACGGTCTTGGCGTGCATCCGTGCTTCGCTGCGGTCCCGTCCCAGGTCGACGGGAACGTTCACCTTCTGCCGACCACTGGCGACAACATCGATGTACTGTGGAGACCTCACGCCCCACGTGTTGAGCAATTCGGCGGTACGTCCACCCGGCCTCCCGCATGCACACTATACGCCCTCGCTCAAAGTCCGTCAAGTGCACATACGGTTCACATCCACGCTGTCGCGGCATGCTACCAGTGTTAAAGACTGTGATGGAGCTCCGTATACCACGGCAAACTGGCTGACACTGACGGTGGCGGTGCACAAATGCTGCGCAGCTAGCGCCATTCGACGGCCAACACCGCGGTTCCTGGTGTGTCCGCTGTGCCGTGCGTGTGATCATTGCTTGTACAGCCCTCTCGCAGTGTCCGGAGCAAGTATGGTGGGTCTGACACACTGGTGTCAATGTGTTCTTTTTTCCATTTCCAGGAGTGTATATGAATTATCTTACAGCAAAACGCACATTTAGCACTACAGGGCACGCATTTGAGTGATTAATTTGGTACTTAAACCATTTATTTATCAATATTGTTGAATTAAAAAGAAAGTTTTTTGTGATACATTTCATTCCATTGCTGTAATCTGTAACACCTGGTATAATTACATTAATCCTCATGGGGGTACACGCTTACTTTGTGTACCATGTGTATGGCAAGCACAAGGAGCCCTAGCTAATATGGTATTTGCTTATACAACTTTACACATCGGTACCATATTTTTCTAACACAAAATTACTCAGCTATCTGATCATTTAACTGATAGAGGCAAACATTTTTTTTTACTGCATCAGTGACAGATGTTTACGTAATTACATGGTTGGATTACTTCACACTTATGAAATTGTATTTTGTCTGTACTTTGTGAACAGTTCATATTTTTTACGGAACCATTGTGATATTATGAGAGCTTTGAATGATGTATTTGGTATGGGATCATGATTTTTAAAGTACATTTGAGGTAGATGACACTTTTGACATGACCAGAGAATTTTTTTTAGGTTTTGAAATTATTGGAGGAAGCTCCGACGATTTTGAGAGTTGACTGAGGTGTTACGATGTTATTATTACGATGACTTTGTGTATTATGCTGTTGCGGTATGTTTATGATAAATAAACTGATGCTATTTGATTATGCTACGTATCTGTTATGATGAAAAATTGAAGAAGTGTCTACGAATATGTGTATATGTAATAAAGGTAAGGAATAACGAGTAGTGGTTAGGGACTCTGGTTTGTGAAAAAGGATGTTGGAAACCGAGAATCGTACTTTAAGTGTTATGAAATGTGTGTATATGCGCGAATGTATCACTATGCTGGTGAAAAGTTTTCTACAGATTTCTAACGCAAATTTTCAACCTGTGAAAATATTTTTATATGAGACTGTCACTGTAGCGGAAACTGCTGTCGTAAATTTTTCAGTAAGAAAGGTAAGTGACCACCTGCACGTAATGCGTCGTGGGCACCCAGCTGCGCGACAACCAGCTGACAAAAGAAAGCCATTAGTGTGTGCCTGTCAGAGGCACAGGTGAAAAAAAAAGCCATTATCCTCGCTATTGACATTCCTTTGTAGAAACCATAGTAAATACGACACCCTCAAACTTGAAAACATGATTACACTGTAGAGTTCTTAATTTGTGATATTTACTGAAATGAAATTATGAGAAACGTTTCATGTCTATTGTCTTGGTAGTTGAAAGATTGTTTACTGCACTATGAAACGCCATATGGCTAGCGAATGACGTTTCACGCCTTGCTTTGCCTATTTTGTTTAATATCTAGTTTATAGCTGCACTGCAGCATTGGTTACTATAAAATTTAATGGATGTACTAATATAAATATTTTATGCCTACAGATCCAGTAAATAATAACTTTATGATGCACTTAAAAAACGAAGGAGCTCAAAAAGACATTTCCCTTGACAGGAATTGCAAAAATAATTTTTTTTACGATTTGGTAACTTATCTGCTAGCATATGTTCTCGTGATGCATCACTCTAGTGTTAAGATGTGACATAGGTATTATACATTTTTACTGTAATATTTTTTCTGCTTGTGGGTTTGTCATGTTTAGATATAAGTTATTACATTTTTTATTGCTGTTTGTATTAATTGTTTTGTGCTGCTGCATTGCCTCGTCCCTTAGTTTAGCATCTGAGCTCAGTAGATTTAACTTAGCTTAAGAGGGGGTAGATTATATAAGAAAATAACTATGATGAATTGGAAGAAATGCATTGAGAAACTATAAGAAAATGGTTTGGCCAAAAAAGTAGTGTATAGTGGAGAAAAATATTTTTGAAAGAGGATGTGAGCATAATGCAGAAAGCAGGCTGCGATATGACTTTTTGGAAATAATGATGAACTAAGGGAGATCTCTATGCAAAATACTGCAGTAAAACAAACCCTGTCCTTTCCTTGTGTTATCCCACTATGTGTTTGTGTACCCTTGTGTATTTGTTTTCTTCCTGTCTCTGTGTACTGTTTCATAGAATTTTTTCTCTTCTAATACTAAGCTACATTCACTATGATGAGGAATACTGTTATCCTCAAATGTAATTTGAATTAATAACATGTTATTTACTTTGTAAAGATGTTTAGACATTATTTATCTGTTCTCTTTTATTGCTCATGTGTGAATTTGGTGTTTCAAAAGTTATTCTGATCTTTTATGTATGTACTTATGTCGTAATTTTTGTGACACTGATGTATTTGCTATTTCGATTCTTTTGTAAAGCCTGTATTACTGCAAAAGTTATCTGTACTGTTATGTTCTTTAATGATATATTTTGTACCTTTGTTATTGTATTCTTATGTTATAAAACTGTAATTGACACCAGTTCATCAAATTAAGTAACTTGTAAATTACATTTCACTGTACACGTTTCTGTTGGTCACAGTATATGGACAATATGTGAGAAGTAGGGACTGATAGTGTTTGCATGTGTGTTAATAATTCAGTAAGGAACTGGATAACAGCATTGCTGGTTGTAAGGACATTTCAAAAATAATTTTTGTCAGCGCACAAGTGGTGGTTATGGACTTGCTATATTATCCGCAAGACTCTTCAATGGTGATTGTGCGTCTGCACAGTCAAACAGATGGCTGCTGGCCATCTCTACAAGGACTACAGTGGGTCTACACCTTTGATGACCCACCAATACCATTATTTCTACAAGGACTGCAGTGGGTCTGCACATCTGGTGGCCCACCAATAGTAATCTCTACCAGGACTACAGTGGGTCTGCTCTGTGATGACCTACCGACCGATAGTCTTCAACGTCGACTGACTCTGCTGTTGCCCATTACCTGTCTGCATGTCAAGAGTCAGCACTGTCTTTCGTTGGAAGGACAACACTACTTCTTCAAGACTGCTTAGAAATCCACTACTTCCAAGTTCAATTTCTTTTATTGCTCAGACTTTGCAAAAACACTGCAATTTTACTGTGATGAACGATCAGGACTGTCTTTATGGACTGTGAGAGAATTTTAGCTTCTGACCAACATTGTATCAATAAGTGTGTGCATTTGATATCTTTGTTATAGTAATTATGAAATATTTTATCAAATAATTATTGGCCACTGCCCAAAACAATTTGTAAAAATTTTTTGTGGGGAGCATGTGGGCTATGTAAGTAGGCTGTTTAGGTTTTCTTATTGGTAACGCCGCATAGTGCTCGATATGAAAATTACTGGCTGTGCTGTGCGCAGTCTGTGTTTAGTTTGCATTGTTGTCTGCCATTGTAGTGTTGAGCAGCGGCAGCTGGATGCTAACAGCGCGTAGCGTTGGGCAGTTGGAGGTGAGCCGCCAGCAGTGGTGGTCGTGGGGAGAGAGATGGCGGAGTTCTGAAATTTGTAAGAATTGGTGTCATGAACTGCTATATACATTATGACTAGTGAGGTAAATACATTGTTTGTTCTCTATTAAAATCTTTCATTTGCTAACTATGCCTATCAGTAGTTAGTGCCTTCAGTAGTTTGAATCTTTTATTTAGCTGGCAGTAGTGGTGCTCGCTGTATTGCAGTAGCTTGAGTAACGAAGATTTTTGTGAGGTAAGTGATTTGTGAAACGTATAGGTTAATGTTAGTCAGGGCCATTCTTTCGTAGGGATTTTTGGAAGTCAGATTGCGTTGTGCCAAAAATATTGTGTTTCAGTTTAAGCACAGTCTTGCACAATTTTTCTAAGGGGACGTTTCACATGGTGTTATAGTCGACGCATGAGCGATGGGACACATCTGCGAGCGAGTGATGAAGAGGGGATTTTCCCGTACCACCATTTCACTAGCGTACCGTGAATATCAGGTATCTGGTAAAACATCAAATCTCCGACATTGCTGCGGTCAGGAAAAGATCTTTCAAGAACGGGAGAGAATAGTTGAACTTGACAGACGTGCAACCCTTCTGCAAATTGCTGCTGATTTCAGTGCTGGGCCATCAACAAGCGTCAGCGTGTGAACCATTCAACGAAACGTCATCGATATAGGCTTTCGGAGTCGAATCCCATTTGTGTACCCCTGATGACTGCAGGACACCAAGCTTTATGCTTCGCGTGGGCCAGTCAACACCGACATGCGACTGTTGATGACAGGACACACATTGCCTAATCGGACGAGTCTCGTTTCAAGTTTATTGAGCGGATGGACGTGTACGGGTAGGGAGACAACCTCATGAATCCATGGACCCCGCATATTAGCAGGGATCTGTTCAAGCTGGTGGAGGCTCTGTCATAGTGTGAGGCTTTTGCAGCTGGAGTGATATGGATCCCTGATACGTCTAGATACGACACTGACAGGTGATAACGTACGTTATCATCCTGTCTGGTCGCTTGCATCCATTGTGAATTCCGACGGATTTGGGCAATTCCAGCAGGCCAACGCGACGCCCCACACGCCCAGAATTTCTAGAGAGTGGCTCCAGCAACACTCTTCTGAGTTTAAACACTTCCTCTGGCCACCAAACTCTCCAGACACGAACATTATTAAGCATATCTGGGCTGCCCTGCACCCTACTGCTGAGTAGTGATCTCCACCCTATCGTAATCTTACGGATATATGGACAGCCATGCAGCATTCATGATGTCCATTCCCTCCAGCACTACTTCAGACATTAGTCGAGTCCATGCCACATCGTGTGCTCGAGAGGGCCCAACACTATATTAGACAGGTGTACCAGTTTCTTTGGCTCTTCAATGTAGTATGAGTTGTTCCCTTAGCGTACGTGATAAATTCGATCCTTACTACCCCCTCTCGTCCAATTTTTGTATCACCCTCTTGTTAGGTTTTAGCAAACCAAATGAAGAACACGTTTGGAGACATCTCTGTCAGGCCGCTTGAAGTTGCGCTCGCAACAGCCTAAAAGGCTAACTTGAATGATAATTAACTCTGAAACGAAGTAACACATCAAATTTATTCTTAACAATTATTTATTAATACAACCTACCCTGCAACACACTTACAACCTTTTCAGACTGTTTCCAAATACCCTGTTTATTTAATGTCTACGAAATTAGAAAATAGTGCTAAAAGCGGTAAAAACGTGGCAAGAGCTTTTATAAGAAATAAACTCAGATATCTGGGCCAAATGTAATACCATCCAAGAAAGATAATTTGTCAGCAGAAGGTGTAGGCCGCGGGACACGTTGATGGACGAATGGACGAAACAGAGTGCGAATCTGCCTCAGATGATTGCTAAACCTCTGCAGGAGACTGGTTTTATGTGTAAGTATCAGTAACAGAAGGACGACACTCAATATTCCTTGAAAAATGAGATGAAGAAGTTTCTGCTTTTGCACTCCTGGAGCTCAACATTACGTGGAAGTGAATGACAGACTGTGAGACAAGTGAAGAGGAAGAGAACTGAAGCGTATAACATGTTACACACGGATGCTAAAGATTATGTGAGCTGGTGAGTTACGAAATAAGAATGTTCTCCGCAGAATGGGAGAGAAAAGGGATGTGTGCGAAACATTGACTAGACGAAGAGCTGTGTTAAGATATCAGGGGATAACTTCTAGCCGCATGGGATTAGGCGAGCGGTCTAGGCGCTGCAGTCAAGGACTGTGCGGCTGGTCCTGACGGAGGTTCGAGTCCTCCCTCCGGCACGGGTGTGTGTGTTTGTCCTTAGGATAATTTAGGTTAAGTAGTGTATAAGCTTAGGGACTGATGACCTTAGCAGTTAAGTCTCAGAAGATTTCAAACGCATTTGAACTTTTTTTTAGACTTCTATAGAACGGAAGACTGTTATACTGAGATGATATTGTACCCAAGCGTACATGATGGTTTTTGTCGGTAGTTCAGAGAGGTGACTGATTTTAGAATCACACAAATGAATGCGCTCTGAAGACCACCATAAGCAGCTTCTGTCGTTTTATACAGTTTTTATTGTTAGATATGAGCTTGAGTTTTGTCCAGAATTTGTAAATATTTCAAGTTTTAATATTTAAATGACGTATAATACATCGAAGCTATTAGGAATGTTCTGTTAGTTCTTCAGTTACGAAAATTTATGGCGAATGGAATTCTGTATAGTTTTAAAAGTAGTTATGTAAAGTATAATGCAAATTTTTATATATTTTTTGCCATTGTAATTATCTCATCTTTGCTACACTGGAACAAAGATGCATGGCCACGCTCGACGAGTAATGGATGAGATTCTTGTCTCTGTGTTTAATGTAATTTGCTATGCGCTTGGACGCCAGTCAGTTGTGCAGCGCTAGGGAGTTCTTATTAAAGACATTGTAGCGAGCAGATGATTTTAGAGAAGTAGATCTGACATTTGTTAATCTGGGAGAAATTATCTCGAAAACTTTATTATGGAGATGAAAACTCGTTTGTAAAGATATTCTCTTGACTCTATGGATGGAGAAGGTATTTGGAGGAATATTTCAAGGTAGCCAATGCACGGGCAAGAATGAAATTTTTTTGTCATTATTCCACAAATGTGCAATTGGTTTAAATCTCTATAATTTTTTTATTAGTGGGTATCGTAACTGTTAGAGTGTTCTCATGTCGAACAATCTTTTTTGGCGATAATCAGATTTAAATTTTTCGTGAACTCTTGAAAATAAAATCCTCCTCCATTCTTCTAAGTAAATTTTTAGTATATTGTCGTATATATTGTCGTATATGCATTGGACCTTGCGCCAGACGCAGCCACAGACTGCGTCTAACAAGCAGAGAAAATTTTAATGGGGTTTCGGGTTCCGCTGAATAGGTCAGGAGTTCACTACACTCAGCTGGCGGCTACACGGGTAGCGGAGGCTGTGTGGCGTGGACTGGGCGGTTTTTTAGGTTAGAAGGCCTCGGGAAAGTGCGGGATGGGCTGCAATGTCAAAGGGTGCTTGGCAATTACAGGACGTGCTTGGATCAAGGAACAGTCGGAATTATAGTTGTAAACTGTTGTAGTTGCGCTGGAAAAGTCCCTGAGCTTCAAGCGCTAATAGAAAGCACAGAAGCTGATATCGTTATAGGTACAGAAAGCTGGCTAAAGCCTGAAATAAGTTCTGCAGAAATTTTTACGAAGTCTCAGACGGTGTTCAGGAAAGATAGATTAGGCAGAATTGGTGGTGGAGTGTTGGTGTCTGTCAGTAGTGGTTTATCTTGTAGTGAAGTCGAAGTAGATACTCTGTGCAAATTGGTGTGGGTGGAGGTTATACTTAACAGCCGAATTAAGTTAATAATTGGCTCCTTCTACCGACCCCCAGACTCCGATGATACAGTTGCGGAACAGTTCAGGGAAAGTTTGAGTCTCGTAACAAATAAATACCCCACTCATACGGTTATAGTTGGTGGGGACTTCAACCTACCCTCGGTATGTTGGCAAAAATACTTGTTCAAAACCGGTGGTAGGCACAAAACGTCTTCCGAGATTGTCCTAAATGCATTCTCCGAAAATTATTTAGAGCAGTTAGTCCACGAACCCACGCGAATTGTAAATGGTTGCGAAAACACACTTGACCTCTTGGCCACAAACAATCCAGAGCTGATAGAGAGCATCATGACTGATACAGGGATTAGTGATCACAAGGTCATTGTAGCTAGGCTCAATACCATTTCTTCCAAATCCATCAGAAACAAACGCAAAATAATTTTATTTAAAAAAGCGGATAAAGTGCCACTAGAAGCCTTCCTAAAAGACAATTTCCATTCCTTCCGAACTGACTATGCGAATGTAGACGAGATGTGGCTCAAATTCAAAGATATTCATACCTCATAAATTGGTAAGAGATGGAACGGATCCCCCGTGGTACACAAAAAAGGTCCGAACGCTGTTGCAGAGGCAACGGAAAAAGCATGCGAAGTTCAGAAGAACGCGAAATCCTGAAGATGGGCTAAAATTTACAGACGCGCGAAATTTGGCACGTACTTCGATGCGAGATGCCTTTAATAGGTTCCACAACGAAACATTGTCTCGAAATTTGGTAGAAAATCCGAAGAAATTCTGGTCGTATGTAAAGTACACAAGCGGCAAGACGCAGTCAATACCTTCGCTGCGCAGTGCCGATGGTACTGTTATCGACGACTGCGCCGCTAAAGCGGAGTTATTGAACGCAGTTTTCCGAAATTCCTTCACCAGGGAAGACGAATGGAATATTCCAGAATTTGAAACACGAACATCTGCTAGCATGAGTTTCTTAGAAGTAGATACCTTAGGGGTTGCGAAGCAACTCAAATAGCTTGATACGGGCAAGTCTTCAGGTCCAGATTGTATACCGATTAGGTTCCTTTCAGATTACGCTGATACTATAGCTCCCTACTTAGCACTCATATACAACCGCTCGCTCACCGATAGATCTGTACCTACAGATTGGAAATTTGCGCAGGTCGCACCAGTGTTCAAGAAGGGTAGTAGGAGTAATCCATTTAACTACAGACCTATATCATTGACGTCGGTTTGCAGTAGGGTTTTGGAGCATATACTGTATTCAAACATTATGAATCACCTCGAAGGGAACGATCTATTGACATGTAATCAGCATGGCTTCAGAAAACATCGCTCTTGTGCAACGCAGCTAGCTCTTTATTCGCACGAAGTAATGGCCGCTATCGACAGGGGATCTCAAGTTGATTCCGTATTTCTAGATTTCCGGAAAGCTTTTGACACCGTTCCTCACAAGCGACTTCTAATCAAGCTGCGGAGCTATGGGGTATCGTCTCAGTTGTGCGACTGGATTCGTAATTTCCTGTCAGGAAGGTCGCAGTTCGTAGTAATAGACGGCAAATCATCGAGTAAAACTGAAGTGATATCAGGTGTTCCCCAGGGAAGCGTCCTGGGACCTCTACTGTTCCTGATCTATATAAATGACCTCGGTGACAATCTGAGCAGTTCTCTTAGGTTGTTCGCAGATGATGCTGTAATTTACCGTCTATTAAGGTCATCCGAAGACCAGTATCAGCTGCAAAGCGATTTAGAAAAGATTGCTGTATGGTGTGTCAGGTGGCAGTTGACGCTAAATAACGAAAAGTGTGAGATGATCCACATGAGTTCCAAAAGAAATCCGTTGGAATTCGATTACTCGATAAATAGTACAATTCTCAAGGCTGTCAATTCAACTAAGTACCTGGGTGTTAAAATTACAAACAACTTCAGTTGGAAGGACCACACAGATAATATTGTCGGGAAGGCGAGCCAAAGGTTGCGTTTCATTGGCAGGACACTTAGAAGATGCAACAAGTCCACTAAAGAGACAGCTTACACTACACTCGTTCGTCCTCTGTTAGAATATTGCTGCGCGGTGTGGGATCCTTACCAGGTGGGATTGACGGAGGACATCGAGAGGGTGCAAAGAAGGGCAGCTCGTTTTGTATTATCGCGTTATAGGGGAGAGAGTGTGGCAGATATGATACACGAGTTGGGATGGAAGTCATTACAGCATAGACGTTTTTCGTCGCGGCGAGACCTTTTTACGAAATTTCAGTCACCAACTTTCTCTTCCGAATGCGAAAATATTTTGTTGAGCCCAACCTACATAGGTAGGAATGATCGTCAAAATAAAATAAGAGAAATCAGAGCTCGAACAGAAAGGTTTAGGTGTTCGTTTTTCCCGCTCGCTGTTCGAGAGTGGAATAGTAGAGAGATAGTATGATTGTGGTTCGATGAACCCTCTGCCAAGCACTTAAATGTGAATTGCAGAGTAGTCATGTAGATGTAGATGTAGATGTGAATAGATTATTTTTTCTGTAGCTGCTGCATTCGCTGATTTCAGTTTGCTTTCAAGAACGTAGGCTATCCAGACATAAAACAGCATGCAGAGTAAGAGGTAAGTTGCTTTCTTTCAGAGAAGGTTTCGCATTTCATTCTTGTGAGCAAACAGTACTTTGTCAGAATTTTCAGCTGTTGTGCTAGGTAAGCAGATTAATTTACAGTGAAGGTAATCTTAAACAGTTATTTTCGTCTGTGCTGAGCAGTGTTTTATTTTGTGGATATTTCGAGTCAGATACTACACTGCATACTATACTACGTAACTTTCATAGCGTACTTGAGTACTGAATTTCAGTTAAATAGTTTCACTGAGTACCCCGTTAGTTTTCTTGGGATTTGATTAGATGCATTTTCAGTATTTCAAAATCAGCATTTCACTGAGATTAAAGTTTTGTTTCGTAATAGTATTCACGAGAGCAATAAAGGGCAAATCGGAAGTTAATGTTGCTCAGTAGTCGAATACGACATTTGATGAACAGGTTACACGAAGAGATAGTTATTTGAAAAACAGTTTTCAGAATTTCACATATATAGAAATTACATAGAATGTTTGGTCACCTGCATTGAAAATGGAAATTTCTGATAGTTTCCAGTAGCTTCAGTTTCAAAACGTATTTAACTTTTAAGTGGTTTTTGATAATACTTCTGCTTAGTCTGATTTCTCTTACTGGTTATTAGTATGTTTTAGAGCAATAACGTAACGCGTAGATGACTGAATACATCATTAACAAGATTTTAGCGACTGCAGTGCTTTTAAATTTCAATAGAATATTTTTTTCCTAGATACGTGGCCGTGTCTTACTTTGGAACAGGTTTTTGAATTTGGGAAAACCTAAAGTTTCCGGAATAATTTTTGTAATTTCAGAAAAAGACTGGAGCACATTGAGGGTGAATGTCATAATGTTAAGAACGAAATAAGAAAATATATTCAACTTCTATTACAGAAGTGGGCAGAGGTGAATTTCTGAAAACTGTCTCAAGGTAAAACCGTTTCCTACTAGAAGGATACAAGGACTGGGATGAGTTGTAGTGGAAGACACAGACTGGAACACATCCAACAAATAATCTATAACGTTGGGGTGTAAACCTGCTATGAGATGAAGAAATTGGCACAGTAGGCCATGGCAGGTCCCATCAAACTAATTAGAGTAATGATGTAAAGAACAGTTGAAATGATCCAACTTTTTCTCAAGTGCAGTGATGTGTAACGAAATAAAATTATACCTTCAGATTATAAGGAAGCGAAACCGGTGTCAAAAAAGGGAAACATCTTTTATTTTATTTCGTACTTTATAGGGAGCATAAGAGCGAAGTACAAACGGTAGGTCCCTAGCAGTGCGATGGATGTTTCATTGGTGACGCAAGCACTAAAACGTGCGGAAGACTCTATAAACAGTTCCATCGTTGAAATCGTGCAATAACTAAATAACTGTTCCGAACAGCGATTCGAACCACGTCCCCAGGAATGAAAGTGCAGTGTTTTGCCGCTGGGGCACGTTACTCGGCTTCTCGATTGTATCGCGTTCGTGACTCTCCTTCTCTGGGTAGATGCTTCGATTTTTATCTCGATAGATTTGCGTCTGGTCTGGGTGGAGGTGGCTGAGCACGTTCGCGTGAGCTCTCAGGAATCATAATCGCATCTGCGCGGCAGCACTAAAATGTAATGGCCGCAACAGTGAAGTGAGATTGGATCCACAGTAACGGCTCGGCGGCAGTAACGGCAGTGCCTCCTTCAGCTACTGCCTCCGTGCCGTCTCGACCCGACGCGTTGCCCCTCTATGCCGGCGAATCCCGGAGACATTCTGGCGGCGGCGAGCAGGCGGAAGTGCGTCGTCCACCTGCCAGAACTGAGCCCAGATTTATTCGGACCACTCGCCTGCTATCGTTCGTCTTCCGATTTCACAGATATAAGATCACCATTCGAGACGTTTGTCACCCCCAACAGGCATTACGTTAATATTTCTGGCCTTCGTAATCGCCACAGTGTGGCCACATAGTTTCCTTCATTTGTGTCACATTCAGCTGAAGCGACTCATTCGAGATTAGATATTGTTATTCTGGGGACCTTGATTTCCATTACATTTGTGCATAGGTACGTAGTGTTTTTTCATAAGCTTAAAAAACACAATACACACACATAACAGAGACTTTACTCATCAAGAACATATCCTCCTTCACTTGTAAGGTGCCGGGGCTAGCACTGTACTTAACACTAAATTCTTCTTGAATCTTCATATGGAAACGATGCTCTAAGCCTTCCCTTTTCTAACTCGGACTTTTGCTGTTGCACATGGATTAAAAAGAAACGCGAACTGACTCTAATCGACCCTGCAAGTGGAGTGCAAAAGAGTTTGGCACCTGCAATAATTTAATTTGATAGAAATTAATTTGATAAAGGAAAGTTTCATTAACGTAGTGAGAAATGGTAGGGTTGCTCTACCGATCAACAGAATGAAAGTTCTGTCCAAAATAACAATTTGATTTATTATGACTAAACTCAAAATAATAAACAAAACACATGAAACATTTACAATACGTCAAACTGGATACTCAAATAAACGCTGTGAAGGTGAAGTTCTCCATAAACTAGGTTGTGACATTTATGACCAAGTGGTATGTGGAGCCAATTCCTTGCAACTCAAATCGTAAGGGAAACACTCAGCCAACCCAACATTAATTGCTGCTACAGTAGTGAGAACTCAGACAATGAACACCCAAGACAGAACAACGTTAGAAAAGACGGGAACAGGCGCGCTGTGCTGATCTCTGATTGTCACACAGCTAAATCCCCTAATCTGCCGGTGCTGTGGACATACATTACCAAGCTGTCTTCTTAACTGCAAGGATGCGATCTGGCATACCGGAGACGATGGCTGGTTGCTTCGACATCCCATCGTGGTGATGATAATGTCACGAGTATAGCCTGAAACAAATTATCGTGGTCTGGTTGTTCGAGGCTAAAGGCTCCCTAGCGACACAAATGCACCTCTGAGGGAGACGAAGAAGGCTCGCCACACAATCACTGACGGTACAGTGATTGATTTTAACAAGCGAAGTCACACAGTAACTCCGACACTGTCAACTTTAGCCAAACCTGCTCAAGACGGACAACATGGGCCGCTTGTACGCAAAACGCTCAATTGCCAACTGTACTCGGAAAGTTATGTTGAAGTCGAAACTTCAGCAACTTCGTCAAACAGTTACAAGTAAATGAAAGTATATTAGACAGTCAGCGGAAGGCAGGCTGTCCAGAGCAGCGAGAGCTCAGTCTTGTAAACTACTCCGATCGAAAGGCGAGAGCCGACCTCTCAAGAGCACCCGTACAAGCCGAACACAGAACATTCCCGCCCCCACGACAGTGGCCGTGGTTAAATGTTCCAATCAGCAACTTGTAAACCGGCGGAAAATTCCACTCTATTACCGATGCACTACTATTCCACCAATGGAGATACTTGGCGCCAATTTCTGCGCCGATTTTGCTACGTCACGGAGCTATCCCCTAAGCAAACCAATCACATTTATGATTTTGCAGAAAACGCGGGAATTTGCCCGCCTAGACTGCCTGGGAACACAAGTCATTCCCACGCCTCGCTGGTAGCCCGTCAGAAAGTGTTTTCACTAAGCTTCTGCGAAGTAACGGAATCTCTAGCCCCAGCCGCTCCTTCAGACTCCTGTGGGCGTGTCGCCACCACTCTTATGACAATGTCGGCGTCTGGAAAGCGTCTGCTCGACTCTCTCACACCTGTCGGCATAACCCTTTCAAGATCAGCAGAACCTGCCTGTCACCGAACCACCCGGATGAGACGCTGCTTGGGAAGTCCGTGTGTGAAGCAATAGCAACTTTTTACCACATGCAATTAGAAAGGAAAATATTCATGTCTTCTGAGTTCTCAGAAGTAATTAAAATACTCGGCCATACTTCCCAAAATCGAATTACTCAGAGTATGATATAAATATGAGAGGGGGCAAGTCACTGTGTGCGTCTAAAGGCATGCCACACACCCAATTATTGAACCTTCCACATTACATGCATATGTCGCGCTATGGTGGTGGAATGATCACAGTTCATCACATATGCCCGTTTTCGAGTGCACTGATGTGGATCATTGTGGATTAATGTGTCTAAAAGATCTTCATCAAACACCGAATGTTTTCGTGGTCGTGGAGAGTCACTAATGTCAAAAGATCCTGTTTAAAACAAGAAAACCATTTTCTTCTCCTGCTCTGTCCAGTGACATTATCCCTGTAAACGGCGCATATGTTTCTGTCTGCCTGTGTTGCTATAGCTCTCCTAGTGAAATCAAGCAGAAGAATATGTCGGGAATGTTCCGATTTCTCCACTTGGCACCTAATAGTCTCGCGTCCACAGCTCGACTCGCTATCTCATAATGACAAAATGACAATATGCAAACTCAAATAACAACAGCGAAATATAAATGAAAAATGACAATCGATAAAAATAAACCCAAAGCAACCGCAGAAACGCACCCTCTCGAAACCTGGCCAGCAAGCTACACCGCGATGCAGAGCGCCTCTCTTTCAGTGTCTGCCACTTGAGTTTGCTAAACATCTCCATAACGTTATCACGCTCACCAAATAACCCTGTGATGAAACGCGCCGCTCTTCTTTGAATCTTCTCTATCGCCTCTGTCAACCCGACCTGGTATGGATCCCACACTAATGAGCAATACTCAAGTATAGGTCGAATGAGTGTTTTGTAAGCCATCTCCTTTGTTAATGAACTACATTTTCTAAGCACTTTCCCAATGAATCTCAACCTGGCACCCGCCTTGCCAACAATTAATTTTATATGATCATTCCACTTCAAATCGTTCCGTACTCATACTCCCAGATATTTTACAGAAGTAACTGCTACCAGTGTTTGTTCCGCTATCATATAATCATACTATAAAGGATCCTTCTTTCTATGTGATCGCAATACATTACATTTGTCTATGTTAAGGGTCAGTTGCCACTCCCTGCACCAAGTGCCTATCCGCTGCAGATCTTCCTGCATTTCGCTGCAATTTTCTAATGCTGCAACTTCTCTGTATACTACATTATCATCAGCGAAAAGCCGCATTGAACTTCCGACACTATCTTCTAGGTCATTTATATATACTGTGAAAAGCAATGGTCCCATAACACTCCCCTGTGGCACACCAGAGGTTACTTTAACGCCTATAGACGTCTCTCCTTTGAGAACAACATGCTGTGATCTGTTTGCTAAAAACTTTTCAGTCCAGCCACACAGCTGGTCTGATATTCGGCGTAGGCTCTACTTTGGTTATCAGACAACAGTGTGGAACCCTATCGAACGCCTTCCGGGAGTCAAGCAAAATGGCATCTACGTGGCAGCCTGTATCTAATATTTTCTGGGTCTCATGAACAAATAAAGCGAGTTGGGTCTCTCACTATCGCTGTTTCAGAAATCCATGTTGATTCATACAGAGTAGATTCTGGGTTCCCAGAAATGACATGATACGCGAGCAAACAACATGAGCTACTTCTCAGTTACTATACTTCAAGATGTGCAACCTTATGGACCACAGTGTGGCAATGGCCTTTCACGATGTACCCGACTCCAGAAATATAATGTACGCATTTCTCTTCGGAATGATCGCTCGGACACTGGTTGAGATGGATCTGGATTCAATGACAGCAGCAATTCCTGTATAGTTTGAAGCCGATTATAGTTGGCAAGCCATGACCATTCGTCCACGATCCACATTGGTTAGGGCCTTTTTACGACTACGGTTATTATTATTAGTTTATCCACGTTTGCTGAGCGCTGCTGCTCTGCAGCTGCGTGTTGAACTGGTGAATAACTCCGCTAGCAACTAAAAACGTTTCTATTAGGCTGGTGCATAAGTTCGTACCGTTGTTTGTTTTGCATGTTGGTGTCCCGTTCGCTATGGATTTATTTACTGATTGCGAATTTTTATTTGTAGTTTACTGTTGCTGTCTGAGTTTATATATGATCATTTTGTAGTTTGGAGATAGCGACTGGAGCTCTGGACTCTATAAAATGAAGTAAGCTCCAAGTAGAGAAATTGAAACATTTGCAACGTATTATTCTCTTTTAGTTCAATAGAGGGTTGACAGCAGCGAAGGCAGCCAGAAACATGGAGATAATGCCGCGGAGGTATGCACGGAAAGAAAATGATTTTGTCGTTTTAATGACGATTTTTTTAAATCTCCTTGTTAGGGAAGACCTTCGGTGTTTGAAGAAGATCGTTTAAACGCCTTAATCCACAACGATGCACGTCAGTGTACTGGAAAACTGGAAAATTCGATGAACTATAATCATTCCACTATAGATTGGTATTTGCTTGCATAGGGAATGGTTCAAAAATCAGGTATGTGGCTATCGCATGCTCTAAGCTGAAATCGCAAAAACGAACAGGTGGCCGTACGTGCTCCTCTGCTTACCCGTCATCAATTGGCTCGTGGACAAAGCTGACCATTCCTATCTCGTATGTTTAATGGTGACGAGAAATGGTGCCTATATGCTAACATAAGGAAAGAAAGGAAATGTTTGGCCCAGACAAAGCAGCAACTCTCTATACAATGACCTGCGGGCATCCACAAAAGATAATGTTATGTGTGTTGTAGAACAGCGACTACTTCCTCGAGGTGTGACCATCACTGCTGATATTTATTGTCAACAACTGAGACGTCTTGCAGACGCAATCCAAGAACAACGACCAGGAAGACTGTGTGAAGTGATGCATTCTGCTAGACTGACAAACAACAGTATACCAGAGTTGGGTTGGGACTTCATTCCGCAGCCACTTTATTGACCTTGTCTTGCACCCTCAGATTTTCACCTTTTTCCGTTCTCTATCGAACAACCATCGAGGAACTTCCTTATCTGGATGAAAATGCCCTTCGAACATGGTTCGACGAGTTCTTCGACTCAAAACGGCGTGATTTCTACAGTCGTGGAATCGAAAAGTTATCCCATAGTTGATGGACTGTTGAAAGTAGTCAAGGTGAATGTATTATTGTTGACTTAAGTCTCTGTTATGTGCATCTGTCGTGCTCATCAAACTTATGAAGAACGCTACGAGCTTATGCACCAACCTAATATTTTTCTTCACGTTCAGTCTCGGCTTGTGTATTGAATCGTTTTTCTAGTGGGATCCAAAAATTTTTCTCTGTTGAAAGCAAATGAAATGTTCTTGTTTCGTGTTTCTTCTCTGCTTGCGATACGCCATTCCTCCCCCCAGGGGGTCTACAACTCTTTTGTGGATACATGCGTAGCGAGCATGGGACCCCGAGCTAATGTGGCCCTCCCTCCTTTTCGGGCTACATACCTTCCTTTTCCGCATCCTTCCCCATCCCCGATCTTGGCCACCCCCCTCATCTCCACCTCTTTCCTTCCCTTTCTCCCCCTCTGGGAGTATGTTTTGTGCCTATATCCGGAGACGGACGCTCGAAAATGTAACACATTCTTCGCTTTCTCTGCTTGCAAGTCTTCGTCCTTCCTTTGTCCTTCTCTTTTCCTTACCTCTTCTCTTTGCCCTTTTCTCTGCTGCGGCGTTTGAGACCTCTTCTTTCCTTTCCCTTTCTTTGTCTTTCCCTTTCTCTTTTTTCCTCCCTTGCGTGTCTGAAGGCCAACCCATGCATGCATGCATAGCCGGTGACGGGGTAACGCGTAATTCCCCACCCCGGGTAGACAGGTAGGACACGTACATACCCCCTGGTAACGGCAAGGCCCAGGGATGGGTGATTACCCGAGCTGATACCTTCCGAAAGTGCCGATTGGTCCCTCCATCCGTTTCTCGGGAGGTGTGACCTGACCTGAGGTGTTTCAATCACCTAAGGCGGGAGTGCCCTCAGAGAGGGCCCCCACAAGGGAGGAGCGCGCCATCGGAGAGGATGGTAATCTTCCGCAACGGTTTCCTCATCTGCTACTATGTCTGCTCAAAAGCGTAAGTTCAGTGAGTCTCAGCCATGGACAGTTCTTCCATCGTTGCCACAGTCCCTTGTTGTTTCTCTGTCTGACGAAGCTCACGACTTCTCCACAGTCAACCCTTTCATTATTCAGAAAGGTGTCGACGCAATTTCAGGTCCTGTAAAGTCTTGTTAAGATTTCGAAATGGCGCTTTGTTGTTAGAAACAGTCAGTGCCCTCCAGGCACAAAAATTGCTGCATACTTCACTGCTACACACCTTCCCTGCCCGGATGGAAGTGCACCGCATTTTAAATTCCTCATGTGGCGTCATTTATACACGCTCCCTCGACGGATTGTTCTACGAGGAAATTCAAGACTACCTGTCTGACCAAGGCGTAACGGCAGTTCATCGAGTCATGAAAAGGGTTGACACGAACATCGTTCCAACCCGTACTGTCTTATTGACATTTGATAGATTTCAACTCCCATCGAACATAATAGCGGCCTATGAGGTAATTTCCGTTCGCCCTTACATCCCAAACCCTACACGTTGATATCTGTGTCAGCGGTTCAATCATACCAGCCAATCCTGTTCCAATCCGGCCAAATGTGTTACATGTGGCAAGGATGCCCATGAGGGTGCTTGTCCACCTCCATCCCCTCGTTGCATCAACTGTCTGGGTGACCACGCTGCTTCCTCTAGAGATTACCCCATTTTTAAAGACGAAAAGCTCATTCACGAAATCAGAGTGAAGGAGAAGGTGTCGACCTTTGCTGCTAGAAAATTATACGCCAGTCGAAAGCCCACTGTGCCTCAGACAGGTAAATACAGCACTGTCGTTGCCTCTCCTCAGCCAACAAAGGAGGCAGCCACACAGACTTGTGCCAGCGCAAAGATCGCCCGTTCAACCTCACCACTCTCGCCTGCTCACTCTATGGCTCACAGAGCCTACTCGTGAAGATTTTTTTCGTACCCCAACTTCACAACAGTTGGTTCCTCCTTCATGTAAACATCCTGTTTCAAAAAAGGCTAATAAGGAACCCAGTTCCTCTCCTTCTCCGCCACGGCGTGTCTCATCTACAGCACCACCTGGCGGTAGCTGCCCTCGGCCGTCTTCTGTGTCGCCGAGGCGCAGTGCTGGCACCCGATCAACCGCCCAATCGCTGGTGGCAGGAGCTGCTCCTGAACAACCTATGGATCAGGATCTTCTGCCTTCGGCTGAATGTCCATTATCCACTGGAATATCCGCGGCATTCGAGCCAATCGGGATGAATTGTCGATCCTACTCGTCGGTCATTTCCTGTCTTCAGGAAACAAAGCTGCGTCCCCACGACCGCTTTGTTTTCCCACATTTTCGATCAGTCCCATTTGATCTCCCCTCTGTTGGAGGCACTTCAGCACATGGAGGACTCATGATTCTTCTCCACGATACTCTCCATTATCACCCAGTCCCCTTAAACACTTCCTTCCAATCTGTTGCTGTCCATCTTTCCCTTTCTGGATACACCTTCACTCTTTGTACTGTATACATTCCATCGTCCACACCAATGGCACGAGCTGATCCTTCATCTTCTTGGTCAGCTTCCGCCCCCCTACTTGCTGGTTGAGGACTTTAATGCCCACCACCCGCTTTGGGGATCTCCACATCCTTGTCCGCTTGGCTCACTATTGATAGACGTCTTCCACCAAGCAGATCTTGTTTGCCTCAACATTGGGGACCCTACGTTTTTGTCTGCCTCCACGACAAATTTCTCTCATCTGGACCTTTCGGTCGCTACTGTTCCGCTAGCTCGGCGCTTCGAATGGTTCGCCCTTGCTGATACACACTCGAGTGACCACTTTCCATTTGTCCTTCGATTGCAGCCACAACCGACATAAATGCGCCCGCGACACTGGAAGTTTGCTCAAGCCGATTGGACACTTTTTTCGTCTATAGCGACATTTGATGACCGTCACTTTCCTAGCGTCGACGATGAGGTCACTCATATTACAGAGGTTATTCTTACACCTGCGGAACGTTCAATACATCGCACCTCCGAATTCCCCGGCGCCCCTCACCCCCCCCCCCCCCCCCCCACCCAGTTCCTTGGTGGAACGAGGCATGCCGTAACGCAATACGTGAGCGGCGACGTGCTCTTCGCGTTTTCAGACACCACTACTTTGGCCAACTGTATCCGCTATAAGCAGCCCCGTGCGCGATGCCGTCGCGTCATCCGAGATAGCAAGAAGGCAAGCTGGGACTTCTTTACTAGCTCATTTAACACCTTCACTCCCTCCTCGGAAGTTTGGAGTCGGATTCGACGGTTATCTGGCGCACCCAGTTTCTCCCCGGTCTCTGGGTTCACTGTCGCGCATGATACATTAGTGGACCCCGTCGCAATTTCCAACTCATTGGGTCAACACTTTGCTGCGATTTCAAGCTCTTCCAATTACCCGCCAGCGTTTCTCCCGAAGAAACGTGCAGCGGAAGTGCAACCTCTTGCTTTCTCCTCTCAAAATTGCGAAAGCTATAATACTATTTTCTCCATGCGGGAACTTCAACATGCACTCTCTTCTTCTCGCTCCTACGTCCCAGGACCTGATGGTATCCACATCCAAATGTTGCTGCATTTATCATACCATAGTCTGCGTCACCTCCTTCGCCTTTATAATCGAATTTGGACCGACAGTACTTTTCCCAGACGAAGGCGGGAAGTTATCGTCGTTCCTGTTCCGAAACCTGGAAAGGACAAACATCTCCCCTCTATCTAACGCCCCATTTCTCTCACGAGTATTGTATGTAAGGTTTTGGAGCGTATGGTGAATTGCCGTTTGGCTTGGTGACTGGAGTCCTGCAGTCTTGTACCACCTGCCCAATGCGGTTTCCGAAAGCATCGTTCTGCAGTTTACCATCTTGTTGCTCTCTCCACTTATATCATGAACAATTTTCTCCAGAAACGCCAAACAGTAGCCATATTTTTTGATCTGGAGAGGGCATACGATACCTGTTGCAGGACAGGCTTCCTCCGCACACTGTTCTCCTGGGGCTTTCCAGGTCGGCTGCCCCTTTTTCTTCGCGAATTTATGGCAGAGCGCACATTTAGAGTGCGGGTAACACCAGTCTCTCCCGTACTTTCTCCCCCATGGCTCCGTGCTAAGTGGCGTACTGTTTGCCATTGCCCTAAATCCAATTATGGATTGTCTCCTTCCTGATGTCTCGGGCTCCCTCTTTGGGGACGATTTTGCGATCTACTGCAACTCTCAACGGACCAGCCTTCTTGAACAGCGTCTTCAAGGATGTCTCAATCGCCTCCACTCTTTGAGCATCGAAACAGGCTTCCGCTTTTCTCCCAGTAAGACCGTTTGTGTTAATTTTTGACGCCGTACGGAGTTTCTTCCACCTTCCTTACATTTAGGACCTGTCAACTTTCCGTTTTTGGACGTTGCTTAATTCTTGGGTCTTATGTTTGACAGAAAACTGTGCTGGTCCTCCCACGTTTCCTACCTTTCGGCTCGCTGTCTGCGATCCTTCAACACCCTCCCTGTCCTGAATGGTACCTCCTGAGCAGCGGA
The DNA here is from genome assembly GCF_023897955.1 of Schistocerca gregaria. Lineage (NCBI taxonomy): Eukaryota > Metazoa > Arthropoda > Insecta > Orthoptera > Acrididae > Schistocerca > Schistocerca gregaria. Next base: position 814,499,027 of record NC_064920.1, on the reverse strand, counting down.
CCGAGTGATCCTTCTCCGCCCCTATCGCGCCTTAGTGCGCTCGAAATTGGACTATGGAAGCATAGTTTACTCCTCTGCTAGGAAGTCTATTCTTCGGCGTGTCGACCCTATCCACCACCGTGGATTACGTTTAGTTGGTTGGTTGGTTTGGGGAAGGAGACCAGACAGCGAGGTCATCGGTCTCATCGGACTGGGGAAGGACGGGGAAGGAACTCGGCCGTGCCCTTTGAAAGGAACCATCCCGCCATTTGCCTGGAGCGATTTAGGGAAATCACGGAAAACCTAAATCAGGATGGCCGGACGCGGCATTGAACCGTCGTCCTCCCGAATGCGAGTCCAGTGTGATTACGTTTAGTGTCTGGAGCTTTTTCCACCAGCCCTGTGGAAAGCCCTTATGCTGAGACTGCTGAACCTCCTCTGTCCAATCGGTGAGCTGTCCTTCTGAGTCGTTATACTAGCCATCTGTCTTCCATGCCTGCTAATCCGGCCCATGACATTTTTTTCGACGCCTCCTTGGATTTAGGGTATGCAGGCCGCCCTTCCTCCCTACTACCACCCGGAGTCCGCTTCCATCAACTGCTCCATTCTCTTTCTTCCGCTTTCCTAAAACTTTCTTGACAACTTGGGGTATAGCACCGCCTTGGCTCCGTCCCCGGACCTGCCTGCTCCGTGACCTTTGTCAGTTTCCCAAGGATGGTACCCCTTCACTTGTTTATCGTCGGGTATTTGCTGCTCTACGTGCACAAATGAAGGAAGCCACATTTATTTACACTGATGGCTCAATAACATCGTTTGGTGTAGGGAGTGCCTATATTGTTGGCGACACCCCAAATTGTTTCGGCTTCCCGACCAATCTTCGGTCTATACTGCGGAGCTTTACGCTGTTCTCCAAGCTGTCCGGATACAGTATGTTATCTGTTCAGGTTCTCTCAGCTCTCTCCTCAGTCTCCAAGATCTCTACCCTGTCCACCCTCTGGTCATCGTATTCAGCAGTGCCTCCACTTGTTCCACTTGGGGGGGGGGGGGGGGGCGTCTCTGTGGCGTTCCTCTGGATCCCAGGACACGTTGGTATCTGTGGAAATGAGGCGGCTGATAAAGGGGTCAAGGCTGCAGTCTCTCTTCTTCATGATTCGCATGATTCCCTTCGCCGATCTACGGAGTGTTTTATGTCGTCGTGTTGCTCTTTTATGGCACGCACATTAGTCGACACTTCCCAATAATAAATTGCGGGACGTGAAAGCTCTTCCCTGTACTTCGACCTCTTCCTCCAGAACGCGTCGTCGGGAGGAGGTAATTTTAACTACACTCCGGATAGGGATTTGACTTTTTAGCCATCGACAACTCTTAAGCTGCGATCCTCCCCCACTCTCTCACCACTGCTCTCAGCTGTGGACGGTAAGGCACCTTTTACTTGAGTGCCTCTATTTACTCCGTTACGCGCCCGTCTACAGCTGTCGCCTAATATATCTTCCATTTTAGCAGATGACACGCGCTCAGCCCATCGCGTTCTCGAGTTTATTACTGCCAGTGAGATGACATCAGACATTTGAAGGTCTTTTTGGGGACAACCAACCCCCTTCTATAGTCTTTTTTAAGCTTTCCTTCTGTTTTTAGTTTCTCCAATTTTTTGAGTTTCGTTCCCGTTGGTGCTGGTTTCCAGTTTCGTTTTTTTACCTTTTCCTAAGTCACAGACCGGGCGCTAATGACCGTAGCACTTTTGTGCCCTAAAACCATAACACGGAGAATAATCCGCGTTGATACATGAACATGTCGGGCATTTTCATTCACGTGTTTGGTATTGACATTCCCAAATACGACAGTCCCCGTCTCATAATCTGCCATGTTTCCATGTGAGGTATCTAATATTCTCTCCGGACATATTAGAAGGAAACTGCACATCAATGTGACGCTCCACGTAGCGGGAATTCACAATTTATTTCCAAGTTAAGTACACCTCTAGCAGTGCTGAAGGCATGAGCTACGAAAAGATCAAGTCTGGCTCCAAGCACTATGGGACAACATCTGAGGTCATCAGTCCCCTAGACTACTTAAATCTAACTACCCTAAGGACATCACGCACATCCATGTCCGAGGCAGGATTCGAACCTGAGATCGTAGCAGCACCGCTGTTCCCCACTGAAGCGCCTAGAACCGCTCAGTCACAGCGGCCGGCAGGGATCAAGTCTGCTGACGATATTGCAGTTTGCCTTGAAAATGGCGGGTGTTCTCCCCCCGAAATATCGGCGGTCGCTGAAAGTGTTAACTGGCTGAATTCCCGGAAGTTGTTTGATAGGATATTGAGCAAGTAGCATCAAGAGATATCGCAGTAAATATGTATGCGGAACAGCCTCGCGGTATAGTTTTTGCCGAGGTACTCGTGTATTCTGGATCACCGCTTTCAGGACAGGTCTTCAAGTGATAGGGAAATCAAGTCTCTAGTGCAGGGGCAGACAGGGTTCAGATTAGAGTATAATGCAAAACAATGTAGTCATCTACTGTTTTTATATCTTTTTTACATTTCATCATCAAGGCTTCTGTTATTATGCCACATACAAGTACACTACTGTCCATTAAAATTCCTACACCAGGAAGATGACGTGCTACTGATGTTAAATTTAACCGACAGGAAGACGATGCTGTGATATGGAAATGATTGCTTTTCAGAGAATTCACACAAGGTTGGAGCCGGTGGCGACACCTACAACGTGCTGACATGAGGAAAGTTTCCAACCGATTTCTCATACACAAACAGCAGGTGACCGGCCTAGCCTACTGAAACATTGTTGTGATGCCTCGTGCAAGGAGGAGAAATGGGTACCATACGTTTCCGACATTGATAAAGGTCGGATTTAACCTTACCGCAATTGCTGTTTATCGTATCGCGACATTGCTGCTCACCTTGGTCGAGATCAAATGACTGTTAGCAGAATATGGACTCGGTGGTTTCAGGAGGGTAATACGGAACGCCGTGCTGGATCCCAAAGGCCTCTTATCATTATCAGTCGAGACGACAGGCATCTTAACCGCATGGCTGTAACGGATCGTGCACCCACCTCTCGATCCCTGAGTCAGCAGATGGGGACGTTTGCAAGACAACAATCATCTGCACGAACAGTTCGACTACGTTTGCAGCACCATGGGCTATCAGCTCGGAGACCATGGCTGCGGTTACCCTTGACGCTGCATCACAGACAGGAGCGCCTGAGATGGTGTACTCAACGACGAACCTGTGTGCACGAATGGCAAAAAGTCATTTTTTCGGATGAATCAAGGTTCTGTTTACAGCATCATGATGGTTGCAACGCCGGCCATGGTGGCCGAGCGGTTCTAGGCGCTTCAGTCTGGAAGCGCGCGACCGCTACGGTCGCAGGTTCGAATCCTGCCTCGGGCATGGATGTGTGTGACGTCCTTAGGTTAGTTAGGTTTAAGTAGTTCTAAGTTCTAGGGGACTGATGACCTCAGCTTTTAAGTCCCATAGTGCTCAGAGCCATTTTTGATGGTCGTATACGTGTTTAGAGACATCGCGGTGAACGCACATTCGAAGCGTGTATACGTCATCGCCATACTGGCGTATCACCCGGCGTGATGGAATGGGGTGCCACTGGTTACACGTCTCGGTCACCTCTTGTTCGCACTGACCGCACTTTGAACAGTGGACGTTACATTTCAGATGTCTTACGACACTTGGCTCTACCCGTCATCGATCCCTGCGAAGCCCTACATTTCAGCAGGATAATGCGTGTCCTGTACGGGCCTGCATGGATACAGAAAATGTTCGACTGCTGCCCTGGCCAGCACATTCTCCAGATCTCTCACCAATTGAAAACGTCTGGTCAATGGTGGCCGAGCAACTGGCTCGTTGCAATACGCCAGTCACTAATCTTGATGAACTGTGATGTCGTGTTGAAGCTGCATGGGCAGCTGTACTTGTACACGCCATCTAAGCTCTGTTTGACTCAATGTCCAGACGTATCGAGGCCTTTATTATAGCCAGGTGTGGTTGTTCTGGATACTGATTTCTCAGGATCTATGCACCCAAATTGCATGAAAATGTAATCACATGTTAATTCTAGTATAACATATTTGTCCAATGAATACTCGTTTATCACCTGCATTTCTCCTTGGTGTGGCAATTTTAATGGCCAGTAGCGTAAATCAACAAAAATCAGAATGACATTATAAAGCAATTTTTTCAATATATTCTGAGAGGTGTTAGTACCGACAAAACCAAGAAAAATAGCCCGTAATTATGGGCACCTAAATGCACATATTAAGAGCTGTGAGCGCTTGTTCATCTGAAATACGGTAAAAGACATCTCTTCTACACCAGGGTCTTTGGTATTACGAATGACCTATAGAATGCAATAAACAAATGAGTAAACAATTATTCTGTTACTGGGAAATAGCGAAGTTTGTAACGTTAGTTGCTTGCCCTACACTTACGAGCCATCGCCAAAGGACCTTCTCAATATGCTGTCCATTTATACTATGGGATCCTTCTTTCCGACGTCTTAGTGAATTACTCACTCTATGAAAAACTGCAGGTTGCTCACGAATGCATTGGCATGAATTGATGACATTTTCCTGTGTGTTTGTACATCATTAATGTATTGGCAAACAACGAAATTTTCAAATGTCTCCACAGCTAAAAATCGGAAGGTTAATGTCAAGAGAACGAAGTGGCCAACGCACTGAGCCTCTCCAACCAGTCTACGCTCCTTTAAATGTTTGTGTGAGGCGTTCTTGGGCATTTCGGAGAAAGTGGACTGGTGCTCCATCATGCACGAACTAGATACTGCCATTGCTGGATTGGTACCTGCTCCAGCAAGACATGCAAACTGTTTGATAGGAACTGACAGTACCTTGCTTCCAGCAACCTGGTTGGTAGTACGTAAGATCCTGTTCGTCTATCACCAAGGAATCCTGCGCGAACATTAATTCAAAATCGGTACTGATGTCTTGCTTCTTCGATTGCTTCTGGATTTGCATCGATCCACGCATGTTGGTTGCGGAAATACACAACCCCATCTTCCATGAAACCAGCCTCGCACTTGAAGAGTATTTTTTTTGTGAAAAGTCGCTCTTCGCTACATTTTTACTGAAACTATTTTCAGAACTGCATCTATTTTCAGAACTGCATCCTGGGAGGCTAATCTTGTGGCCAACGAGTTCGTACACGCAGTACACGGTATGGGTATAGCACTGTCCATGCAAAATCGACCTGACTAGAGAATAACTAACCCCGGATAAGTGCTGAAATTCTACGTACACCAGTTCAAGGATCTTCTTCTGCCTGTTGTTGTACTCGCTCCTCCATAACAGTAGTACGAATGGTGTGCCACGATATACCGTTGTCGGAGGTACGCAGCCAGTATCTGGTAGTCGCTGGAAAAGTCGGCTGAGTAATTGTGAAGACTGTACCTTCCGTTCTGTACTATTTTCAACATACACCGCATCGGTTGATCGTTTGCTTCCATTTACAAGACCATAACAGAAGATCACGCTGGTCATTTCCCGTGTGGAACAATAGCCTTCCATTATGGTAGTAAGTACAAAGATAAAACTACAATGTAAAAACATTTTACAGACTTATCAAATCACTGAAATTCCACTGGTTCCACTGGAATTAATATGTGCTCTCTACTGATCCAGAACTGTGAATACAGTTTACGGTAACAACAGTAACAATTGTTTTTTTGCACGCTGTAGGCACAGATAGAAGTAGACGAATGCGTCCTTATTTGTTTTCTGCAGTCTGCAGGTAGTTCGTAACAGCAAAGAGCCTACAGTACAATACATGTGTTTCACAGTTACAAAGACGAACACATGCTCGCAGCTCCTAAGCTGTTAATTTTTTAACCCATATTTATTGGATTTTGTTCTTATTTTGGTCCATATTATCACCTCTCAAAGTACAGAATTCTTTGCAAACCCTGTATATGTTCGCCACAATTTTGCATACTGCAGTCAAGAACGAATTATAGCTTGCGTAAATACGCGTTTCTGGCATGCTGACGTGTCACTGTTGCTGCTTGCGTGACAATAGACTCCCTGACGGTGAAGTTTGTTAATGAACACAGGTACAATTCAAATGCTTTGAAGACATTAGAGCGATTTTATACTTTCATTTTTTCATTTATATCAGAATCTCGGTTTTCCAAGAGTAGCCACTATGGCTACACTGAAATATAATGCATACAATTTTTTAGGTTTGTTATGGTATCTCTATACTTCAAATGATAAACCATGATTATCTCAATGATGGAAGAATCGATTCCCTCTTATATGTTTGCCCTACTAAGACAACTCTCCGTTTATAACGATCGCGCACTGACTAAAGTCACTAGCCTTGTAATAGGGAAATCAGTATTTATGCCCCCGTGTATCCAGTGCTTCAGCGTTTCCCTAACCTCTTGTAATTCAAAAGGAAGATGAAATAGTTTGATTTAATATACCGTCGAAGACATAAGAGATGGGCAAAAACTCGGATAAGTCAAGGATGGAAAGGAAATCAGTCGTATCATTTTCAAAGAAGCCGTCGTGGCGTTTATGTGTAGTGGATCAAAGATGCTAAGGATAACTTGACTCTGAATGACCGAACGGGGAATCTATGGTGCTTGCGTCAAGCCGCAGTGCAAGGAAGGGCTCAGGCAATTGATTCTTTCATCACAGGTAATAGCAAAAGCGTGATAATTCCTGACCACCTTGACGCATTTCAGTACTCAAGAGAAGAGTAATCTGATGAGACTGCAGTGGCTTCTCTATATCGCGTAAGGCAAGTAGTGGAACGCTTCCCTTCAAAATAGCCAGTCCGAGTCCTCTCTCCAATAAGAACTAGTGTTTTACAAAATTATGCATTAAATTTCAGAGAACCGCCCAAGTTTCAATATTTATTTTCTTTATTATCTGATGACTAATTTCGTGCCTAAGCTCATTATCAAATCATCAACTGAGCTAAGCAATAACATCCATTAGGACAGTCGCATGACTGTTTATTCCGGTTAAACACGTCTTGTAATGTGGAGCAAACAAGTCTTGTAATGTGGAGCAGCACCGAATTTCATTCATTATGTACTAAAGAAAATTAATGTTTCAACATGGACGGTTCTCTGCAGTTTATTGCAAAATTTCGTAAACCATACAGTTGTGGAAGTCATGCCTTCCAGAATCCTGGAAATTAATTACTATTGTTCTGCCTCTGACGACCTCTTCCTTTGCTTCTCGTAAACTAATTCTGATCCCTGAAAGCCGTGAGACAATGTGTGTTCCCATATACTATGAGGTACACGCAATGAAGTCTGAGGAATGGATTCTAATAATAAAAAGCTGGACTTAGGGTATTGGAAAAACAGATAATATCAAATAAATGTCACTGTACAGCGTATGACAGAGTGTGTCTCGTACCTAAATGACGGACATTCTTTCCTACTTCGTTCGTGTATTGAACGAGGGCCTGTCTAAGTGCCAGATTACGCGCTCTAATCTCTCTATCTTTTTCTCGCGGTATCTATGTGAGATACACGATGGTGGTGACAGTCTTCTTTGAATGTAGTTCTCTATATTTACCCAATAGAGTTTCTCAAGAATTACATCATCTTTCTTCCAACGAATCTCATATAAATTTTCGAGCATTTCTGATACACTTTCTTGTGGGTGTACCATTCTGTTACGATCCTAGCAATGCGTCACAGAATTCATTCGTTGTCTGTTGTCGTGGCTGCCTGATACGGACTCTGTATTCTGGAATTGGTTTCTCTAGCGTGCTATACGCGATTTCCTTTACAGATGCACCGCAGTTTTCCAGAACCCTACCAAAAGCTTTCCATTCGACTTTCCGAATACTGATTTTATGTGATCCACACTTTCAGTACTGCCTTTCAGTACTACGCCAGTCGAAAAATTTCTACCTTTGAAAGATTTGACTGTGTAGTGTTGACGATCTTGAAAAGAACGAAGGGATGAGTGGTCGCTGTTGTGCACAGCCAAAAGTTTATTATTTTGCTCTGGAATGTACTACCGACACAGTAAACACTGAAGCGAAATTTTCTACTCATTGAGTGTCCACTCCAAATAAATTGTAATAAATTCTAACTATGACTTCAGGAACAAAAAACTGATTGCATTTTCCCACAACTACAAAAAGAAAGAATTAGAGCCTCGATACACCCATTACAATGGAAGATAAAATTTTGTGGCTGTCTCTCAGAAAGCAATGGCGCCTGTCTGCTTCCCAGTCAACCAGAGCCTCATCAGGTTAAATTCATGATTGAAGCCTAATTATTTCATGCAATTCTATAGGTTGTTTGGCACTGCAATACAGTGCTATATAATGCACTGGCAGAACTGAACTCTAGTTCAAAATAACTTGGCCAGCAGCGCTTGCTATTTTTTCCCATGCGACAGGTGCAATTACTGCTTCACAAGTATTCTCCACACTGGGTCGTTTTAAGCGTGCGTTTGACGGAAAGTTGGTATGACCGTCGCATGTACGATCTAGCCACTTCTAGGCTACTTTTTCCTCCACTGTGACAACATGTTTCGATTAATATGACGCTTTCTCAGGTGCGACATGGTCACGAACTGAGCAGTCTCCCGAAAATAGAATACATTCCTTTACTTCACGTCTATAGTTATACGTTTTTTATATCATCAGACTACTGGTTTCAGTCTATAATGACGATCTTCAGATGTTCATAGTAGCACTATGGCTCCAGTATGCGAGGGATATTCGGAAAGTAAGTTCCGATCGGCCAAGAAATGGAAACCACTGTGAAACCTAATAAAGCTTTGCACATGTCTGTTCGACATTGTCTCTAGCATGCCTGTCGGTAATATAACTTCGCTCTTTTCAGTTATGAGCGTATGGTGAGCACATAAAGATGCGTGGAAAGTAGAGTCTCCCGCCGCGTCTCCTGGTGAGAGATTTCGCCGGATGTTATGCAGCCCACATTACAGAACTGTCGTACGGTTCCTACTTTGTGACAATTCTCGGTCGCACTCTGCCGTGGCTATGAAAATGCTCCTGCACCGTTTTCGATGGGAAGTGTTTGATCACCCTCTATGTTTCATCTCTGCTCACATTAACTACTGGCTATGAAGACAACATTTTCGCACAGACAATGTGTAAGTAGGGTCTTTAGGTTTTTATGTTGGTGACGCCATTTAGCCCTCTGTATTAAAGTCGCTGACTGCACTGTGTGTACTCTGTGGCTGGTTGGACTCACATTGTTGGAAGTGTTTCGCTAGTGTAGTGTTGGGCAGTTGGATGTGATCAGCCTGTAGCTTTCTTTGGGCAGTTGGAGGTCAGCCGCGAGCAGTGGTGGATGTGATGGGAGAGATGCTAGAGTTCTGAGATGTTAACATGAGCGGACGATCTGGACGTGTGTCCGTCATAAAAAGGAAATTTTTTAAACTGGATGTCACAAATATATATATATATATATATATATATATATATATATATATATATATGACATCCAGTTTATATATATATATATATATATATATATATATATATATATATATATATATATATATATATAATGACTTTTGAACATTATTAAAGTACATACATTGTTTGTTCTCTATCAAAACCTTTCATTTGCTAACTATATGCCTATCAGTAGATAGTGCCTTCAGTTGTTAGAATCTGGCAATATTGCATTAGTGCGATTAACGAAGATTTTTGTGAGGTAAGTGATTCATGAATGGTATAAATTATTGTTTGTCAGGTATATTCATTTGTAGGGATTATTAAAAGTCAAATTGTGTTGCGCTAAAATATTGTGTGTCAGTTTAGAAATGTTGAGAATAAGTAAAGACAAAACAGTTTCAGTACGTTCAGTTTCACTCTGGAATTTGAAAATCAAGTAACGTTCAAGTTTTACCAGCACATTCATTCTTTACATTGAAAGGGGAAGTTTCAAACGAGCTATAAATGAATATAGGCAATTGGCGGGAAGCATAGGCGGCTGCCTTCTCTGACGAGGGTATTGGAAAGTTGGTACAGCGCTATTATAAATGTGTAAGTCGGAGTAGTGACTTTGTAGAGGAGAGGCCGGAGGCTGTAGCTAACTGTTGCATATAAATATTTCTGAGCTTCAAAGTGGTTTCCATTTCGCGATCAATCGGAACTTACTTTATTAATAGCTTTAGTATTAGGGCATGTTTTTATATAACACATATGAAGATAGTCATTATAGACCGAAACCAGTAGTCGGATGGCATAACAATTTGTGACCACAGACATGAAGTAAAGGAATTTGATGTTTGTTACGAAACCTGTCCCTGCAGAAAGCTCAGCTTTGCGGTCAATACATCCTGATACCAAATGCATTGGAATCACGTCTGAAACTTCAGTGTTAACTCCATCTCTGAGAACCACTCGCACACGTCCTGTAAGCAACAGCAGCCTTTGCCGTAAGTGCATCACGAACAACTGTGTTTTGGTTTGCAACCTGCCACCACCAGTATCGAAGTGCCACACACTTCTTCATAATGATAATTAAAGCGTAACCCGACCCGTTCCTTACCTGAAAATATTGTTGTTCTCACTTTACTATGTGTTCAAATTTGACTTTGTAGTGATGACATATTCATGGAAGCTTCTCGAGCTATCGGCGTGTTGCACCACACAGTTCGATTCGTCGCTATCATAAGCAGGCTGAGTGTCAAATAGCAGAAGAGATCGTCTAGCCCAGCAGGTAAGGACAACTAGGAACTGTAACCGGTGTGTATGACTATAAATATTGCAGATGCAGCGCGAACACAGTGTCTGTTTGTCCAGCAGGTACATAGCCCATCACGCAGCCTTGCTTGCTACCCATGGGCTGCCCGTGGCTCGTCTGCTGCACGGAGAACCACTATGGTTCCAGAACGTTGTCGGTCTTTCTGAATAAATGCATTAGAGTCTCTGGACTTCAGGTGCCGTGTCATCATAGAGCACCACTACCTGCGTCGCCAGTCTCGGAATGGCGTACAGCACACATGAACTAGGCCGGGTGGCCACTATAAAACAATAACCAATATGTGAACCAATACACTGCGTGTAGCAGTTTGTATCCTGAAGGCAATGGAGCAGATGAGACGACATCGCGGTAAGGAATGCATCGTCTGCCCTAATTCCGAAAAAGCTTTTCTTCTTATGGGTCAGATGTAGCCAGTTGGTGGGATACTTCAAGATATCTAATACTTTCTCATTTTCTTGCAAAGGCGGGGAAAATATATAAATTTTTGCGAGGTAGGTGGAGTTAATGCCGACCACGCACTGCACCGTCAGTGCACTATCCCCTAGTCAGCCGAGTGTAATATTGGGTTGGTGTATAAGTTCGTAGCTTTTTCCATAAGTTTAGTAAACACAACAGATACATATAACAGCGACTTTAGTCATCAATAATACATTCTCGTTCACTATTTACAACAGTCTGCCAGCTCTAGGATAACTTTTAGATTCTGAGAATATAGAAATCACGTCATTTGAGGAGAGGAGCTCGTCGAGCTGTGTTCGGAGCGTATTTTCATCCAGAAAGAAAGTTCCGTGAAGGTTGTTCGATACAGAGCGGAAAAGGTAAAAATCTGTGGCTGCAGGGTCAGGTGAATAAGGTGGGTGCGGAATGACTTTCCAGCCCAACTGTTGTGAAGTGTTTCTTGTCAGCCTGAATAATGCGTGCAGGCGTAATCGTGGAGTAGAATCATTTCACGGTCTTCCTGGTCCTCAGCTGTTGGCAGTAAATGTCAACAGTTCTGGTTATACCTCGGTGAAACAATTCTTAGCACACCACACGGTCACTCTTCCACCAGTTGTATAGCGTTACCTAATGTGGAAGCGTCCACATGTTTGAAAACGGAGAGATGGTTCTTTGTTTGGACTCAACCATTCCTTTCTTTTTCTTATGTTAGCATAGAGCATTTCTTATCATCAGTAACGACATTAGACAGGAATTGTCGGCGTTGTTCACGAGCCAACTGAAGACGAGCAAGCAGAGGTGGCCGCCGAGTGAGATCACAGGTATTTTCTTCGTCCGCTAAAATAACTTATTTAAGAGGAAATAGTGCCAAGTTTAAATATTCTTTGTTTTTATTACTTGCTGTAGTGTCCGTTCTTGTCACACAACTGAATATTAGCGTCCAAGCGAGCTTGTTCTTGAAAAAACTTGTTCTTTAGCTGAGGTCCCGATAATCGCGACATAACCCGTAATTTTGCGTGACATAAACACAACAAATTCTATTCAAGTTTTCTTGATAGTGCAAAAATCGTTTAAAAAAGACAGCTACTAGTTTCATCAGTGTCTATTGTCGCAATAAAAGTGTAATTAAACATTTCTAAATCGTATTTAACTAACACATTTCGTATTGTTTACTAGTTAGATAGACGCGATCTAGGTCTAAATTTTCCGAGTTATAAACGTTTAAAAACCTGACCAAACACGCCTGATAACTTAAATTCTCTAAAAGCAAAGTAATTACAAATTCATTCTTCTGTTTTTGCATCTCTAAATCAGTAGAAAAACAACAACCACCGCACATAAGATCTTTGTGTCGTTTTTTTTGCTTGCAGACATACAATCTCGCGACCTTGACAAATTTAAAACATTCTTTAAACTTAACTATTCTTTCGAAACTGACCATGAGTGAGAAATGTGGGAGCTGTTATAGGGTAGTGAGTAGAGGGATTTGTTGCCAATCTTGTAGGAAATATTTTCACTGGGGGGGATGCAGTGGGGAGAATGTTGGGAGAACAGAAGAGGCTCTCTCCTGGAACTGCAGAGTATGCAGTAGGAACATTTTGATTGGGGAGCAGGAAAGGAAAATCTGTGCCCTTCAGGCACAGTTGGAGGAAGCAAGGAAGGAACTGATAAGGATCAAGGGAAATAGGGGGGAGGAGGGTGGTTGGGAACTGGCAGCTGGTAGGAGGATAGGAAGAAAGAGAACGCGATCTGATAGTTTTATCATCAACACCAAAAACAGGTATCTGCCACTGCCAGAGTTAAGTGGAGAAGAGCCTCAGGTAGAACGAGGAACAGGAAATGTGCAGCACACTTCAAACGAGGCCAAGAAGCCTAGGAATGTACAAAGTGTTAGGAAGAAGAAAGTGCTGCTGCTAGGTAGTAGCCATGGGCGAGGTGTAGGCCCTCAGTTACAGGAAAGTTTAGGGGCAGCGTACCAGGCCACCAGTATCTTCAAACCAAATGCAGGGCTAAGTCATGTGATAGAGGACCTAGGGTCTTTATGTAAGGATTTTACAAAAGAGGACCATGTAGTGATAGTGGGTGGGGCGGGAAACAGTTTGGACAGGGATGGGGCATATGAAATAGGTGGTGACCTGGACAAGATAGCTTCCCTGACTCATGGCACCAATGTACACTTTGTTGAGCTGTTCCGGCGTCATGATCAGCCACGCCTTGATGGAGCTGTGAGGCGAATCAATGTGGGGCTGGGGATGGCTCTGAGGACGGCCAACTTTGCTCATGTTTCTCTGGTGCCCGTCGGGACTATCAACAGATGGGGTTTCACTAGGCATGGCCTACACCTAAACAGGACTGGGAAGGGAAGATTGGTACAGCTGATTCATGAAAGTATAGGGGGTGGATCTCGGGCCACACATGGTCAAATACCTGTTGTCATAGGTAGGAAAAGTAGGTCTTTTTTAGGATAAATCCAGACAACAGGTTCCCCTGCCTAAAGAGTATCTCTAGCAGTTCAAAAAATACTGAAACAATCACTCACAAGACAGATTATAACACTTCAAAAATCACACATACCAGATGTCACAAAGAAAAACAAACCATCAGAAAGAGTAACATGGGGCATTTCACAGACTTAACAATCCTCCATCAAAACATGCAATCAATAAAAAATAAAATACAAGCATTAGAAGTTGAGCTTCAATCTTTGAACTGCACAGTAGTTTGTATTACTGAGCACTGGTGTAGAGACACAGAAATCCAACATGTAGTATTATCATTGTATGAAAGGGCAAACTCTTACTGCAGAACTACTTCAAGGGGTGGAGGATCATGCATTTATATCAGAAAAGGAACACAGTTCAAATCTAGACATGATCTCAGTACAGTAAGTAAAGACAAACACATTGAAATATCAGCTATTGAATTATCAGGGCTCGATATCACCAAGAAATTAATCATTTTGTGTGTGTATAGATCTCCCAGTGGTAGTGTGGACACTATTTTCAATAAATTAACAGAAGTTCTAGATAAAGTCTCAAGTACAAAGGTCAACATAATTCTGTGTGGGGACATAAACATCAACACTAATATCATAAATGAATCCAGCAGCACCTTCATAAATATCCTTCAAAGTTTTGGCATGTCCCTATTGGTCAATAGTGCAACAAGGGTTACTACAATGACTGCATCAGTAATTGACCATGTGGCCATAAATATAGACAGGGAAAAATGTGATGTAGCTGTAAAAGATCTCGGACTATCAGACCATCTCTGTCAAATAACAACAGTAAAATCAGGCATCGAATCATTCCCTAAACTACAAGCCTATAAACGACATCTATCAGAAATCAAAATAAAAGATTTTTCAAAAGAACTAGAAAAACAAAGCTGGGATGAAGTGTATAAGGAAACCAATGTGAATATGAAATTCTCCAAATTCTCCACATTGTTTAAATTGAACTTTGAAACAGCATTTCCAAAAGTATGCATGACTGTATCAACATCTCACAAAAACAGATGGATAACAGCAGGTATTAAGAAGTCCTCCCAAACACTTAAACACCTCAGTTCCATGAAAAAGATTCACAATGATCCAGAATTCTTAAATTTCTATCATAGATACAAAAAGATTTATAGGAAGGTGCTGATTGCTGCAAAAAAGTCATTTAATGACAAAATAATATATAATGCAGAGAATAAAAGCAAAGCAGTCTGGGATGTTATAAAAAAGGAAACGGGGAGAGGCAAACAAACGCAGAATAACATACTGCTAAGGGAGGGGGATAAGGTAATAAATGATCCACAACACTTAGCAAACTATGTAAACGAGTATTTTTCAAGTATTGCAGAGAAGTTACAGCAAAAATTCCCGAAAACAAATATAACACCTGCAAAAATTGTTGCACTAGATACAATGATGTTACTTCCAACCACAGAGAATGAAGTCAATAAAACTGTTCAAAAGCTAAAAAATAAAAAGTCAGAAGGCTTAGATGATGTACCAATGTGTGTACTGAAACAATGCATAGGGATTATACAAGGCCCATTAACAAATATAATAAATGAATCCTTCACATCAGGGACATTTCCAGAGCAGCTAAAACAGGCAAGAGTTGTACCTTTGCTTAAGAAAGGTAATGCAGAAGACATAGAAAATTACCGGCCCATTTCCCTGCTGTCAGCATTCTCAAAAATAATAGAAGCAATTATGAAAGACAGATTAATGAATTATCTGAATAAATACAATCTTTTAAGCAAATCACAGTTTGGTTTTCGAAGTGGCAAAAATACGGAGTCAGCCATAGTAGAATTCACAAAAGTTGTACTTAATGCTCTTGATAAAGATGAGTGTGTCACAGGCATATTTTTGGATCTTTCTAAGGCTTTTGATACAGTCGACCACAAGATTCTATTAAATAAATTAGAAGCATTAGGAATAAGAGGGGTAGCTAATGACTGGTTTCGATCATACCTAACAGATAGGGTACAAAGAGTAGAGATAACACATACTTCAAATAGATCTAAACATTTAGTAAAATACTTATCAGAACCAAAACATATTAATATAGGGGTTCCACAAGGTAGCATATTAGGACCAATACTATTCCTGATATACATCAATGACTTTCCCAGTAGTGTTGCTCATGGTGAGAAAATTCTCTTCGCTGATGACAGCAATATTATAGTCACTGAGAGAACAAGAGAACTCCTTACCGAGAAAGCAAATGAAACTCTCAAGGAAGTTTACGATTGGTCAATAAGCAACAAATTGACATTAAACATAAAGAAAACTAATGCCATGAACTTCAGTTTGAAGAGGAAAAATGACAATGTTAAATTAAATGTAGATGGCACCTCTATAGACTGTGTAACAAATGCAAAATTTCTAGGAATGAATATTGACTCTCAGCTGAAGTGGTGCGAACACACAAAGGTACTTGCAAACAGAATGTCATCAGCATGTTATGCCCTTAGAATTCTATCATCTGTGTGTAACATGCAGTGTCTTTTAGTTACATATTATTCATATGTACACTCAATTCTTAGCTATGGCATTCTTTTTTGGGGAACAAATCCACAAAATATGAACACAATTTTCAAACTCCAGAAAAGAGCCATAAGAATAATAACCAGAAATAGTAGTCGAGCTCATTGTAAAGATCTGTTCAAAACACTGGGAATTTTAACTGCTCCATGTGAACACATTTACCAGTCAGTTGTACACATCAAAAGTAACATTGGCAATTACTGCACAAACAGCTCTGTCCATGACCATGCAACAAGAGATAGACTCAACTTACATTTACCAAGAAAAAATAAACATAAAACTCAAAACAGCATTTTCTACCAAGGAATAAAACTGTACAATAAATTACCAAAAGAGATTAAAGAAATTTCAAAAATACACTTATTTAAGAAGGCAGCTAAAAAGTACCTGTTATGCAATACATTTTATACATTGAAGGATTACTTAGATAAAGCAGAGTAGGGGTTTGATAAAAAAAATGTTATACAAACAAATAATAATAATAATGATGATTATAATACATCCAATATTCCACATAACACCTTCACTTTATTATTTTTCTTCTTTTTTCCTTTCTAGAGACACTCTCCCCTCAAGCTATGCATAGCACAATACTAACACCTCTTCCTCTTTCTGAGCTCAACATCTCACTCATTATGAAGGGATGCTGACTCAGTTTTTCAGGATAGCAAATGGGAACTTGCAGTACAGAAAATCACCTGTGTGTGTGTGTGTGTGTGTGTGTGTGTGTGTGTGTGTGTGTGTGTGTGTGTGTGTGTGTGTGTATGTAGTGAGTGAAGTGTTATGAAACAATGTGTGTATAGTGTGTGCAGTGACTGATAGTGAAATATGAGTGAATAGTGTGGCATTACATTATTTAATGAGTTATTTGTAAATAAATTATTGTATACCAGGAGTAAAATCTAATGATTGTCTCTAACTAGAAGTCTGTAAATATATGTGTATACGAATTAGCTTATTGTAAATTGATCTAAGCTTGTAAATACTTTGACATGTCCTATATCCTTGTAAAAAGAGATCTACGGATGAATAAAACTACTACTACTACTACTACTACTACACATGGCCACGCCCGCCTGGTTGGCCCTGCGGTCTAACGCACGGCTTTCCGGGCGGGAAGGAGCGCCGGTCCCCGGCACGAATCCGCCCGGCGGATTTGTGTCGCGGTCTCGTGAGCCGGCCAGTCTGGGGATGGTTTTTAGGCTGTTTTCCATCTGCCTCGGCGAATGCGGGCTGGTTCCCCTTCTTCCGCCTCAGCTACACTGTGTCGGCGATTGCTGCGCAAACAAGTTGTCCACATACGCGTACACCACCATTACTCTACCACGCAGACATAGGGGTTACACT
Organism: Schistocerca gregaria; assembly: GCF_023897955.1. Lineage (NCBI taxonomy): Eukaryota > Metazoa > Arthropoda > Insecta > Orthoptera > Acrididae > Schistocerca > Schistocerca gregaria. Next base: position 814,481,447 of record NC_064920.1, on the reverse strand, counting down.
CGTTGGTGTGAGACGTTCCCAGGGGAGGTCCAGCGGGGGCCGAACCACACAATAACACTGGGTTCGGTGTGGTACGGCGGAGGGGTGAAGTGGACTGCGGTAGTCGTCGTGGGATTGTGGACCACCACAGCTGCGGCGGGGACGGAGCCTCTCCGTCGTTTCTAGGTCTCTGGCTAACATAACATAACACATGGGCACCCATTGACATTTGTGAATTTGGTTTAGAATATACGGTACCGATACATCGGATTTTTGATCCTCCCCCATGGATGCAGATGTCGCACGATGGTAGAATGATCACTGTTCATCAGATTTGACCGTTTTCCAGCGCACTGACGAGGATCACTGTGGATAAGTACGTTTATGATCTTCATCGAAGGTCTTCCTCAACGTGGAGAGTCACTAATATCGAAACGATTATCGTTCAAACGAGAAAACCATTTTTGCCACGATCTGTGCAGTGGCATTGTCCACATACACGGTGAAAATATTTATGTCTGCCTACGCCGCTCTCACACCTCTACTGAACTTAAAGAGATGAGTATGACAGAAATGTTCCGTTTTCTCCGCTTGTCTCTCCCTGTTCTTGCGTCCACATCTCCAGTGACTATATCCAAATGACAAAATGACAATAATATGTAAACTTAAACAGCAACATTGAACTACGAATAAGATATAACAATAGATAAATAAACCCACAGCGGTCAGAATACCAACATGCAAAAAGGATACGCTACGATCCTACGCATCAACCTAACATCTCCAGGCTGGCCATCAGCAAGCGGCCCCCTTGCTCACACTGGAATCTCAGCAAGACAGTCGGATGATGCTACATATGCAGATGGAGGTCGCCGCTAATGGCCTCGCCAACAGCGGAGCTAATAGTATTCTTCCGCATCTCTTTACAAGCTGGCGCACACCGAGATCCTGGGCAGAAGACAGGTCAAAACCTTGGAAGACTGCCATCGACGCCCGCGGCACGATCTTCAGTTACTAGAAGCGACTAGTCACTGAACCAAGGACAGCATTCAGTCAGACGAACAACTGTAAATGTGAAACAGGAACTTAACTACGTCAATTATTTGTCTTTGCCAGCTTGGTTGCACGTAAATATTTTAAACAAAAACGTGTGCACTTTACCCCTGCAACGTTCTACGTTTACCCTTGTAGTGGTTAACTGTAACTCGGTTTCTCATGACCACAAATACTCTCGTAGAATGTGCTATTTTTCTCTGTATTCAAGACTATTTAATCTGGAGTTATACCTGTACCTGGTCTACATACTTCCTATGCACATCTTAAACTCTTAGTGGATGCTAGGGTTCTTGGTAAGCGATATTAATTAGCAATAACAGACCGATTTTAATTATATAAGTTGGTTCTGCATGGAACCTGAAACCTAATGAATTTAACAACGCAACGGATAACACTGGGTGCTCCTCGGTTGATCATAACGAAAGTCGAACGATTACTCGTTTATTTTTCCGTTAATGTTTAATCATTTTTTCTGCACCCTTTTATTTTATGGGTTCCAACACAATCTGCATTTAGCAAGGAAAGGAAAATGTCGACCTCATTACATTGACCTAGAAGTGTTGTTCTTTATAATCATGTACATTTATTGATCTAAAACACTACCTTCAACATTAGGAAATATTTATATGGCACTGATCCTAATATGATAATCAAGTTTGGACTAGTGAAAATAGTTACAAATTTTTATGTTTTTTGATCTCCTACGTACAAAAAGGGAACTTCCGTCACACTATATGGAAATGATATGGATTAAACACAATGTTGTTCAGCATAGCAGCGTGTAACATGACAATCACACGGTAGTTGGTAAAAGCTACGCTCTGCAGGAAAGCGAAACAAAACAGATTCTTGAGGGGCTTTGTTCACAAATTACGTTACACACTCTCAGAATAGTCTCACTCTCAGAATAGTCATTGAATTTGGTAGAGGACATTGGTGTGGATGGACTCAACAAGTAAGGGTTCACCGGATGTTTAAAATTTAGAATAAATTAATGAATTTGCCTTTCACGGGCTACTATTCCACAACAAAGGGTTGAAACAAACTACATGCACAGACTGGGGTAATGAACTCACAATGACGGGACAAGATTGGATCCATGAATTTACAAAAGGGTCTCACCGATCATTACCAAATCATTACGTAAGGCTTAACTGATGGGCATCAAAATCATTATATAATACTGCAGGAAATTAAATAACATCTGAATCAGTATCAAATTTATGTGAACTACTACTATACATATGACCAAACCTCACTCACAAAGAACAGGTTAAAATCGAACAAAATTCTTCCGGAAGAGGGTATCAAACTCCATAGAATCACTTTTGGAAAACATTAATACACTTTAGCACACTCTCCTACCTCAATTGGTTCCAGAACAGATTCCACGCACCCAATTGGAGAGCACAGTCGATATTTCACAAGTCACAAAAAAACTGCCTAAAATTTATAAAATAATTAAGTGAGTATACTATTGCCCAGCTTCTACTCTCTTTAGCAAGCATTTAAGATGCTTAACCACTCGCAGAATGTAGAATTTCGAGATGTGAATCTGCGTTCACAGAATTGACGCGAACATGTGGTCATGACAACATCATAAAGAAAGCTAGTATAAAATTTATCTCTACCCCAGAAAACTCTATTAATTAACAAATAACTTTAAAAATTTTGTCATCTGAATAGGTTTTACTCACAATTATTACACAAACAGAGTGCACAGCTGATAACCAACACTCACACTTAATATTCACGAGCCCAGTTTACCATTCACTTCATAGCAACATATTGTGATAATTAAATAGTCTGACACTTTTATGACTAGACTGATTCGAAACGACGCATTGTGAACGCTATCTACGGCAGTATAACTCATTTTTATGCCTTTTACGCGGAGACAACAGCCTCGAGGTGGACCTCTCCTACTGGCCGTTGCCATCTGACGCCCACAACTATCGTTTCTGTCGATCTTTCCTGAAGCCTAAAGGCAGTCTCTTTATTTAGCTCTCCCACAGGTTATACTTTGGCAAAGCCCTCTACTCTGTAAATACCATTGGCTAGGCCCTTACCTTTCTGTATCCTATCACATCTAAACTTCATCCATACACACACTCAGTAATTTTTTATGGCGCTGACTTCCGCTAAAATCTATTTAGTAACATTCTAAAATTACTGTTTAAATGGAGAGTGCCAACAGTACCGCTTCAACCTGTATGATATTGTGTTTGTACTATACAAGTCTACCTGGTGTCCACCTCATACAGCTGTAGACACATCTCTGACGACGAGGGTCGGCTTGGTACTGAGACATCCTCCAGATCTCCAGATTGAGTCATCGATCTGACTCAGAGATGTCTGACAGAAATTGATTTAATCCAAGCTGCCTCAACCCTGGAAATACCAACGCTTTTTCGACAATTAGTAATACTGTGAAGGGGGGAATCATAATTCATAGTCACCAGAAAAAAATTAAAATTCATATTTTTGCCTTCTGCTCACAACATACATTTTAATGCGATACTGATGTGTAAATAGGGCCTTGAACCTGTAAATTTTGAATGTAACAATCACTGAGAAATATTTAAAACATTTATGGAATCTGGTAGGCGGCTTCATTAATAGCAATATGTAATTTTTCAAATTTTTATATAAAGTTTCTGCTTAGATTACAATATTTTCAGAAGGTGGGCGCACAGCACAGCGTAGGGTTGACCCCCTCCCCCCCTCCCCCCCCCCCCCCCGGCTCCCCGCCCCACGTTGGTAATGCGATGTCTAATAGGACACGAGTAGCAAATGCCCTGTTTGTGTAATAATTGTGAGTCAAATGTATTCGGATGAGAGAATGTTTCGAGCTATTGGTTGATCAATAGAGATTTTTGGGGAAAAGATAAATTTTATACTAGCTTTCTTTGGGATGTGGTTCGCGTCAATTCTGTGAATATGCGTTTATTTCTTTCTTGCATACTGGAGAGTCACATTTGAAGAAGTATAATAAATTTACTTTTATCTGTGCTTCGTAACACCAGAAGGACTTTCTATTCTTTAATTTTACTGAATACTCTGAAAATAGCACTCAGTGGGCAGCAATCACTCACGATGCTTGTCCAGTTGCAGATTCTTAAAACTAGCGAGCTGTTAGATGTATTACTCAACTGGTACAAGGTCAAGAAAAATTAGCAAGAAGAACAAAAAACAACTAATGAAATTCATGATTATGAAGTTCCATTGCTGCACACAACATTTCGGCCATTCCACGCCTAAGATGAAGAACGTCCCGAATGTAACATGCAGCCCGAGCAGCACTTCTCCGCATACAACATTCACGGGGAACCTCGGCGTTCATTGTTCTGATTTTGGGTTGGGTTATAAACCTTTGGACTCTGTAGAAAATTGTTTCTAAAATTGCAGATTTCGTCTTACGACAATCTAGTGAATAAATTAGATGATTATTGTGAATCTCACGCACATGTGGCTGCTGGCTCACTACAAATTTATGAGAATACGTGGTAAATCTAACTAGTCCTATAATGAATAGCTATCAGAACTTAAAAATATAACTAGACATCACAATTTTAAATGAAATTGTGGAGTATCATTTGGGGACGAAATACTGTGAGATACCATTATCCAAAATACAGTCCACAGTAGAACTGGAGCCGATATCTTAAAGCACTACAGTTCCTGTCTGAAAGAGGTCTTACGATTTACCGAACCTGAGGAAGCACAAGTGTTCACGGAATTAGATTTTTCGCGCGCGCCTAGTCGCAACTGTGGGCGCTAAGTGTTCTGTAAGGGTCCGCGAGTCGCAGACAGTTCACGTTACTCAGCGCCACGAACGCACACAATAAATTCCCAGCGCGTCCGGGCCGGCACAACAGCCGCCTCACGCCAAAGAAATGTGCTTTAATAGAGATGGGGCCCCTCCACGCCCGCACCGACATGGTGACCAAACCAAAAGTTCTACTGTCACCTCCGTAAACATGTTAGTTGTCTAGTACGTGGTTCACAGGATGCTGGGCTGTGATGTTGAACGTGCGTCTGGGTAAGACTACGCATTAACACGGTCCATCAGGTGATAGATAGTGGACGAAACGCGAGTGAGGGTAGCGATTTGAAGAGCAGAGGGAAAAAAGTGACATGGCTCGTGCCATGGGAAAAAAAACCTCTGCGACTGTGGGATGGGTAGTAAGAGCAGTAGTGGCTTACTAGCTGCGGTAGTTCATGCAAGGTTGGATTTGTTAGTATAGCCGCTCCTCGTAGCAGAACTCATTCCAAACGAAAGAGGAACCGCACCAAGCGAAAAAGTAAAAGTGCAAAGCAAAATTTCTCTGTTGACATGTTACATCAGCTCTCCCCAAACAGACTAAATTCTCAGCTTGCACTCGACCAAGTTTCATAGCGTAACCGTCTCTCAGAAAAAGAAAGTGCCGACACTCAAATTCTAAAGACAAACGACAAATTTTCCTATACTTTAGAAATTATCAAAAATTGTTCAAATGGCTCTGAGCACTATGGGACTTAACGTCTGAGGTCATCCGTCCCCTATAACTTAGAACTACTTCAACCTAACTACCCTAAGGGCTTCACATATATCCATGCCCGAGGTAGGATTCGAACCTGCGACCGTAAGTGGCGCGCGGTACCAGACTGAAGCGCCTAGAACCGCTCGGCCACACTGGCCGGATAGAAATTATCAATCAAAATGTAAAATATTACCTAGATTCTGATGCTCCAGTCACTTTCCTTAATCAGCTAACACGCAAATAATTGGGAGGCCCAAATCTTCATTAATCATAAGTGCATCTTACAGCTTATAACAGAGAAAGAATATATGCTTTCAGGACGTGTGCACTTCGAAAAACGTATCTATATTTGTTAGATGACACACTGAGTATCACGAAGGTTTCAAAGGGCATATTACGCTTAAAGACAATAAATGTAAATTTTACATTGTACATCCAGTACCACACGCTCTTCGAATTGAAGTAGCTACTGAACTGAAACGACTGGAACAAACTGGCGTCGTGGAACCTATTCCAGCAGGTGAATGGGCTTCTTCTCTGGTAAACACCAGGAAAGCAAATGGGATGGTTAGGATCTCTCCAGATTTCGAAGTCACTGTAAATGCTCAGACAGTTACAGATACATTCATACTACCAAGTACCGAGAAATTAATGGCAGGTTAGCAGAGGGACGATTTCTTTTCGATAAAAAAATTTAGCAGACGCTTACGTGGAACTTTCTTTTGACAATTAGATAAATAAAAGCGTGTTAATTATTACGCATGGAGGCTTGTATCAGCATCAGCGGCTTTTTTTTAAGAACCAGTGGTGACGAGGGTGCTGACATGTTCTAATTATTTGGACAATGTAATAGTGGCCCGAAACGCATTGGAAGACCATATCAGTAACGTGCCCTTTTCACGTCCTAATATACACAGGATTCCAAAGTAATCTGCGAAAATTTGCACCGAAAAACAGGGAGCACAGGGCCAAGAATTTTTCAATTCAGTACGAACCGACGGACCTTGGCAAAGCAGTCACATGGGCTTTACTACTCCCTTTTGAGACACATGATGGCTAATGATCGTCGACTCATTCGATAAACTTCCTTTTGTGATCCTAGTGATTTCCATAACCTGCGCTACCACTATCAGAGCGATTACTTCTGTTTTCTGTCGCTGAAGACTGCCTAAACCCATCGTTCCAGAGAATGGTCCCCAACTATCGTCCTGGGAATTTCAGAGATTTCTCAACAAAACGAAGTTCAACTTATCAGAGCGACTGCATTCCCTACTCTGTCGGACGGTGGAGCCGAAAGCATTGTATACACGTTCAAGGCTCACATGGAAAGATACGCTGTTTCTTAGTATTTACGGTACAGTGCCTTTTGGATACAAATCCCGGGCAGAACTGATGCATCGTCGTCCTCGTCGGACTCTTATACATTTACTGCATCCTGAGAAGGCTGCTTCAGAGGCTGATATCGCAAAAGGAATAATGTCTTCTGTTACATGTACAACAAAGCACACAGCTGGGAAGCAGGAACTATTATTGACACGACCGGCCGAACAAACCATATAGTTCATGGCAAAACAGGCACACGCAGGCGGCGCCAAAATCTGCTTCGAGTATCTACTGATACTGCCGTAGATATTCATTTTTCAGAGCGGCTGCCAGAAAACCAGACCAGTACTTCTGCGCAGTGATTGGCAGTGCCAGAGCTCCAGTCGCACGGCTCACTCGAAGAACTAATGACCGATCAAAGCCCACCTACGCCGCAACCGCCTATGCAGCAGCCGCCTCAGTCGCCTGCACAACATTTGTTCCACTATGAGCGATATCCTTCAGCGATACCGAGTCACGATCAAGATCAGCGTCTTCATCATCAGCGCCAATGCTGCAGTCTCCGGGGACTTCGATGATCGTCCTATTTACGATTTTGCGGAAATACGCAAGACATATTTTTTGACGTAGGTTGGCCGGCGCCATTTGCCGTAGTCACCCATCCGACTCCACCACTTCCACCACAGCACAGGCCTCGAACACACTGTCGCCAGCACGCACGCTACATGACGACGGTGCGAAAATTTCGGGGAGACGAATGTGGCATCAGCGGTGTTCGCTCCTGTCTTACACGGCGTTGCCAGCGCTCCGCTACCAAGGCAGTTGTGTATTACAGTGAGGTGACAAAATTCATTGAACACCTCCTAATTTCGTGTCGGACCTCTATTTCCTCGGCATAGTATAACACCTCGACGTGGCATGGGCTCAACAAGTAGTTGGAAGTCCCCTGCATAAACATTGAGCCATGCTACTCCAATAACAGTCCACAACTGCGAAAATGTTGCCAGTGCAGGATTTTGGGCAAGAACTGACCTCTCGATTATGTCCCCTAAATGTTCGATGGAATTCATGTCGGGCGATCTGGGAGACCAAATCATTCATTCAAACCAGAATGTACTTCAAGGCAATCACGAACAATCGTGACATAGCGCATTGTCATCCATAAAAATTACACCATTGTTTGCTCAAGATGGTTGCAAGTAGCCAAAAATAACCATTTACAATCAATGATCTGTTCTGTTGGTCCAGAGGATCCAGTCCATTCCATTTAAACAGAGCCTACAGCATTATGGGGCGACCAGAAGCTTGCTCAGTGCCTTGTTGACAACTTGTGTCCGTAGCTTCGTGAGGTCTGCGCCACACTCGAAACCTACCATCAGCTCCTACCAGCTAATATTGCGACTCATTTGGCCAGACCACGGTTTTCCAGTCTTCTACGATCCAACCCATATGGTCACAAGCCCAGGAGAGGCGCTGCAGCAGATGTAGTGTTGTTAGCAAAAGGACTCGCGTCTCCCGTCTGCTGCCATAGAACATTAACGCCAGATTTAGCCACACTGTCCAAACGGATACGATCGTCGTATGCCCCACATTGAATTCTACGATTATTTCACACAGTGTTGCTTGTCTTTTAGCGCTGACGACTCCACGCAAACGCGGTTGCATCGGAAACCTTTTCACATGTGTTATGCACATAACAGCTCTGCCAGCGCAATACCCTTTTATATCTTGTGTACGCGATACTATCGCTATCTGTGTATGTGCATATCACTATCCCATGCCTTTTGTCTCCTCCGTGTACAGTAACTTAAGGCTGGCCGCCAGAGGGCTTCGGAATCTCCATCACTCGCCGGGAGATCGACGGGTGGCACTACGTAACGCACACAGAAGTTATCCTAATAGCCACGCCGGCAATGGAGGTAAGATCTTCCGCGCCCCTTTACAAGTTGCAAGGATCGACGTCCGCAGAGTCGACTCTCCGTTCGATACCATGTAAGTTGTGTAGAGAAGACATTCCTACAACGTCACGGCTGAAGCTGGCCGTATACGCTGATGACACAAACTTCTGCACCAAGGGAATTAATGCGCGAATACTGCAACGAAGACTTCAGATGGCAATAGCTCAATTCCACAGTTAGGCCACAAAATGGAAACTAGCTTTCAACTCAAACAAGACGCAGGCCATCACCATCAGCTGTGCCACCCGTCATCGTCAGAGGGAAATAAACATCACCTGCCGAATACCTTGGCGACACACTCCACGGAGGTGTAACTTGGGGCCACCACGTAGAAGAAGTAAGCGGCAGGGCTCTTGGACGACTCAGGGACCAATACCCAGTTCTCAGGTCACACTCTACCCTGCGCAGCCACTATGGTCTTGATACAGTGTGACAATTACTGAACTATGTGAAATAAAATCGTCATAGCTTCTGAACGGTTTGAGTTAGGACGTTCAAATTGCACGGTTGACAATGGGGCGTGATGGGAATTAGTATGCGCTGTATCGTTTGGTTTAGCGACGAAGCTCACTTTCATTTGGATGAGCTCGTCAATAAGCAAAATTAGCGCTTGTCGGGGACCGGGAATCCGCATTTCGCAATCGAGAAGTCTGTGCACCCTCAATGGGCGATTGTGTGGTCTGAAATATCCAGTCGCGGAATATTCGGTGCGGAATTCCTTGATGGCACGATGACTACCGAACGGTACGTGAAAGTTTTGGAAGATGATTGCATCCCCATTATCCAAGGCGACCCTGATTTCGACAAGATGTGGTTCATGCAAGACGGAGGTCGATGCCATCGAAACAGGTGAGTGTTTGATGTCCTGGAGGAGCACTTAGGGGGCCGCATTCTGGTTCTGGGGTACCCAGAAGCCACTGACATGGGCCTCGATGTGAACACATGAAACTCCTTTTTTGTAGGGCTATATTTAAGTAAAGTTGTACAGCAATAACCCTAAAACTATTTCAGAGCTGAAACCCGCCATTCAGGTTGTCATCGACAGCACCGATCATCGCCAATGTTGCAGCCGTATCAGACACGTCATAACCTAAATCTGAATATCTGTAGTGATGTTTACTTGTTGAATAAACTGTTTGCACGCCGTAGTTTGTGACTAATTTACGTTTTTTTTCATATAGCTCAATAACTGTCACACTGTATCTCACTAGTACATCATACATCCTCTCGTCGGGTATGTAGCAGTTGCTTCGGGCAGTGCTGCCGAGATCTACATCGTATGGCTGCAACGAATTCAGAACAGGGTTTTGTGGCTCTCCAACCTCTTGCGGATTATCGATCGCGAAAACTGCGCCTACTGGATGATGTATCGCCACTGAAAGAGCGTTATCGAGAACGTGTAAGGAACTTCTAACAACAGACTGCTTGATCTATAAATACACACAGCAGAAACCTATCGGTTAAATGTGCGAGGGGCCACGGACCAATAAGTGAGATAATTTTCAAGACTAACAAAAAGTTAATAAATAAAATTAATTGCCATACTTATGGACAGGAATTCAAATCACACAGGAAGATCGTAAGTAAAACACGAAATATGTATGTGTGACGCTACGCTTGTCCGTCCTCTTTTGAAGTACTGCTGCGCGGTCTGGGATCCTTACCAGATAGGATTAACGGAGTACATCAAGAAAGTCCAATGAAGAGCAGCACGTTTTGTATTATCGTGAAATAGGAGAGAGAGAGAGAGTGTGTCACTGACATGATACAGGATCTTGGTTGTACATAATTAAAACAAAAGCCTTTTTCGTTGCAGCGTAATCATCTCACAAAATTTCAATCACCTACTTCCTCCTACGAATGCGGAAATATTTTTTTGACACCGACCTACATAGGGAGAAACGATCATCACAATAAAATAAGGCGAATCAGAGCTCGCACGGAGAGATGTTCGTTTGTTCCCGCACGCTGTTCAAGATCTGAATAATAGAGAATTATTGTGAAGGTGGTTCGATGCACCCTCTGCCAGGCACTTAAGTGTGATTTGGGGAGTCTCCGTGTGGATGTAGATAAACCGACGACAGTTTTGCTCGTTTGGGCGTTCTGGCCTTATACTGAGTGTCCTGATAGTGCAGAATTTCTCAGCATTTCCAAAACAAACGATCAACCGATAAATTGCACGTAAGGAATGTGTGCGCCAAGTTGGTTCCCAAGTTTTTGACGGATGATCAGCACAGTCACCGGGTAACTGTCGCGGCTGAACTTCTCGAAATTTCTTGGACACTTTCACTACCGGAGATGAAACATAGTGTTTCGAGTACGATCTAGAAATAAAACGTCAAAACTGCGAGTGGCACACCTCGAGATTCTCAAAATCGAAAAAAGCAAAAATGAGGAAGTCGAAAGTGAAAACTATGTTGATTGTCTTTTTCGCCGCCAAAGGTGTGGTCCAACATAGAGTTCGTTTCTCAAGACCAAACCGTGAGCGCTGCCTACTACGTAGATGTGCTGGAAAAGCGCAAAAAAGGGGTCGCCGTAGAGAGAAAGGAGATCTACATCTACATCTACATCTACATTTATACTCCGCAAGCCATCCAACGGTGTGTGGCGGAGGGCACTTTACGTGCCACTGTCATTACCTCTCTTTCCTGTTCCAGTCTCGTATGGTTCGCGGGAAGAACGACTGTCTGAAAGCCTCCGTGCGCGCTCGAATCTCTCTAATTTTACATTCGTGATCTCCTCGGGAGGTGTAAGTAGGGGGAAGCAATATATTCGATACCTCATCCAGAAACGCACCCTCTCGAAACCTGGACAGCAAGCTACACCGCGATGCAGAGCGCCTCTCTTGAAGAGTTTGCCACTTGAGTTTGTTAAACATCTCCGTAACGCTATCACGGTTACCAAATAACCCTGTAACGAAACGCTCCGCTCTTCTTTGGATCTTTTCTATCTCCTCCGTCAACCCGATCTGGTACGGATCCCACACTGATGAGCAATACTCAAGTATAAGTCGAACGAGTGTTTTGTAAGCCACCTCCTTTGTTGGTGGACTACATTTTCTAAGGACTCTCCCAATGAATCTCAATCTGGTATCCGCCTTACCAACAATTAATTTTATATGATCATTCCACTTCAAATCGTTCCGCACGCATACTCCCAGATATTTTACAGAAGTAACTGCTACCAGTGTTTGTTCCGCTATCATATAATCATACAATAAAGGATCCTTCTTTCTATGTATTCGCAATACATTACATTTGTCTATGTTAAGAGTCAGTTGCCACTCCCTGCACCAAGTGCCTATCCGCTGCAGATCTTCCTGCATTTCGCTACAATTTTCTAATGCTGCAACTTCTCTGTATATTACAGCAACATCAGCGAAAAGCCGCATGGAACTTCCGACACCATCTACTAGGTCATTTATATATATTGTGAAAAGCAATCGTCCCATAACACTCCCCTGTGACGCACCAGAGGTTACTTTAACGTCTGTAGACGTCTCTCCATTGATAGCACCATGCTGTGTTCTGTTTGCTAAAAACTCTTCAATACAGCCACACAGCTGGTCTGATATTCCGTAGGCTCTTACTTTGTTTATCAGGCGACAGTGCGAAACTGTATCGAACGCCTTCCGGAAGTCAAGAAAAACAGCATCTACCTGGTAGCCTGTATCTAATATTTTCTGGGTCTCATGAACAAATAAAGCGAGTTGGGTCTCACACGATCGCTGTTTCCGGAATCCATGTTGATTCCTACAGAGTAGATTCTGGGTTTCCAAAAACGACATGATACTCGAGCAAAAAACATGTTCTAAAATTCTACAACAGATCGACGTCTGAGATATAGGTCTATAGTTTTGCGCATCTGCTCGACGACCCTTCTTGAAGACTGGGACTACCTGTGTTCTTTTCCAATCATTTGGAACCTTCCGTTCCTCTAGAGACTTGCGGGGCACGGCTGTTAGAAGTGTGCTCCCTGCCGCCGTTGGATAAGTAGCTGCAGCAGCAAGTCGTATACTCCTAGCTCACTCATTTGTTACATATTTTAATTCTTAATTTCTTTGCGTGTTTTTGGTACCTGCATTGTTTAATTCATAAATTTCGGGCGTATTATAGTACTTGAGAGTTGTAGCGATCGCGTTATTAGTACCTGAATAGTGTAAAATCGCGTAGTCTCCTTCCGCCACCGAGCAGAGTCAGCAGTGCGCAAGTAGCAGCATTACTGCATTTACTAGGCAACCTTGTATTTTAATAACCGCTTAAATTTTGTGTTGATTTGTTTGCGCTCTCTGTAGATTAGCTCAGACGTTCTTTGCACAACAGTTTTTAGCATGGATAGGGGCTGCAACTGCTGTATTCGGATGCAGGCTGAGTTGGCATCCCTTCGCTCCCAGCTTCAGGCTATGTTGGCTTCGGTCACACAGCTTGAGGCTGTTGCCAATGGGCATCACCTTTGGGGTCGGGATGGGGGTTTGTCGGAGACGGCCAGCTCGTCCCACGCATCCCCCGATCGGACTAAGACTGTGGTTGCCCGGGATACTGCCCGCATTGAGGCTGATCCCTCACCTGTGGTAGAGTGGGAGGTCGTTTCAAGGTGTGGCAGGGGGCGAAAGACATTCCGGAGGGCTGAACGGAAGGCCTCTCCGGTTTGTCTGACGAACAGGTTTCAGGCTCTGTCTCAGGCTGATACTGATCTTCGGCCTGACATGGCTGCTTGTCCTGTTCCAGAGGTTGCCCCTCAGTCTGCAAGATCCGGGCGGTCGCAGAGTGTGGGCTTACTGGTAGTTGGGAGCTCCAACGTCAGGCGCGTAATGGGGCCCCTTAGGGATATGGCAGCAAGAGAAAGGAAGAAAACCAATGTGCACTCCATGTGCATACCGGGGGGAGTCATTTCAGATGTGGAAAGGGTCCTTCCGGTTGCCATGAAGGGTACAGGGTGCACCCATCTGCAGGTGGTCGCTCATGTCGGCACCAATGATGTGTGTCGCTATGGATCGGAGGAAATCCTCTCTGGCTTCCGGCGGCTATCTGATTTGGTGAAGACTGCCAGTCTCGCTAGCGGGATGAAAGCAGAGCTCACCATCTGCAGCATCGTCCACAGGACTGACTGCGGACCTTTGGTACAGAGCCGAGTGGAGTGTCTGAATCAGAGGCTGAGACGGTTCTGCGACCATGTGGGCTGCAGATTCCTCGACTTGCGCCATAGGGTGGTGGGGTTTCGGGTTCCGCTGGATAGGTCAGGAGTCCACTACACGCAACAAGCGGCTACACGGGTAGCAGGGGTTGTGTGGCGTGGGCTGGGCGGTTTTTTAGGTTAGATGGCTTCGGACAAGTACAGAAAGGGCAACAGCCTCAACGGGTGCGGGCCAAAGTCAGGACATGCGGGGACCAAGCATCAATCGGTATTGTAATTGTAAACTGTCGAAGCTGCGTTGGTAAAGTACCGGAACTTCAAGCGCTGATAGAAAGCACCGAAGCTGAAATCGTTATAGGTACAGAAAGCTGGCTGAAGCTAGAGATAAATTCTGCCGAAATTTTTACAAAGGTACAGAAGGTGTTTAGAAAGGATAGACTGCATGCAACCGGTGGTGGAGTGTTCGTCGATGTTAGTAGTAGTAGTTTATCCTGTAGTGAAGTAGATGTGGATAGTTCCTGTGAATTATTATGGGTGGAGGTTACACTCAACAACCGAACTAGGTTAATAATTGGCTTCTTACCGACCTCCCGACTCAGCAGCACTAGTGGCAGAACAACTGAGAGAAAATTTGGAATACATTTCACATAACTTTTCTCAGCATGTTATAGTCATATGAGATTTCAATTTACCAGATATAGACTGGGACACTCAGATGTTTAGGACGGGTGGTAGGGACAGAGCATTGAGTGACATTATACTGAGTGCACTATCCGAAAATTACCTCGAGCAATTAAACAGAGAACCGACTCGTTGAGATAACATCTTGGACCTACTGATAACAAACAGACCCGAACTTTTCGACTCTGTATGTGCAGAACAGGGAATCAGTGATCATAAGGCCGTTGCAGCATCCCTAAATATGGAAGTTAATAGGAATATAAAAAAGGGAGGAAGGTTTATCTGTTTAGCAAGAGTAATAGAAGGCAGATTTCAGACTACCTAACAGATCAAAACGAAAATTTCTGTTCCGACACTGACAATGTTGAGTGTTTGTGGAAAAAGTTCAAGGCAATCGTAAAATGCGTTTTAGACACATACGTGCCGAGTAAAACTGTGAGGGACGGGAAAAACCCACCGTGGTACAACAACAAAGTTAGGAAACTACTGCGAAAGCAAAGAGAGCTCCACTCCAAGTTTAAACGCAGCCAAAACCTCTGAGACAAACAAAAGCTAAACGATGTCAAAGTTAGCGTAAGGATGGCTATGCGTGAAGCGTTCAGTGAATTCGAAAGTAAAATCCTATGTATCGACTTGACAGAAAATCCTAGGAAGTTCTGGTGTACGTTAAATCAGTAAGCGGCTCGAAACAGCATATCCAGACACTCCGGGATGATGATGGTATTGAAACAGAGGATGACACGCGTAAAGCTCAAATACTAAACATCTTTTTCCAAAGCTGTTTCACAGAGGAAGACTGCACTGCAGTTACTTCTATAAATCCTCGCACAAACGAAAAAATGGCTGACAGCGAAATAAGTGTCCAAGGAATAGAAAAGCAACTGGAATCACTCAACAGAGGAAAGTCCACAGGACCTGACGGGGTACCAATTCGATTCTACACAGAGTACGCGAAAGAACTTGCCGCCCTGGGCGCTCCACCATGACAACGGTCCCTTGATGCAGATTTTCTTTTCTCGTTCAAGAAAGTTATTGATTTGCTCTCCTTGTATCGCTGGCTTAGCACATAGCACTACGTCTGCTTTTCAGGTTCGCCGCTCCAAAACGAGAGGAATTTGTTCCGCTAAGATGCTATAGCGAAGAATTAGACGCAGCGAACTATTTGTATAGCTTTATTTGCAAATGATCCGATTAGTGTCTTTCTTTGAGCTCTTTTACTCATGCATGTTACATTGGTTTCAGGAACAACTTACTTCAACCCCCTTCGTGTTCATTACGTTTCTCTTGTGTGAATGCAAATGAAGTGAAATGTTTCAAATATCTACCTGTCTATTTGAAGCAATACTGGAGAATGGTGTTCAGGTATCAAAGACTTTAGTATAGTTTTATTTGCTGTTTCTGAAAGTTGTTTACCCATTCAAAGATTTTGTTCAGTGAATTTCTACGATAGTTTGTTATTGCGGTAGTATTACAGTAATTTTATGCGAAGTGAGCAAGCAAAAGTCACTCTACTTTGTCGCTCTCTTAAGAAACATTTTGTAACTATTTTTGAAAATATAAATCTTGGATCATAACAGTCTTCCTTCTTGCTCTTTCCTCTTCTCTTTCACAGCGAAAGGGACTTCACGTTCTTTCAACTAGGCTTGTCTCCGTTCGGCCGTAGGATCAAGCGACTTACATTTCTTAATGTTCGCTGATGAACTCGAATCTGTCATAGGGTTGGTCTCTTTCTTATAACAATTTCCTAAACCAGTATAGCAGACAAAAATAAAAAATGATGCTCTTTTTGAATTCTTCTTGTTGTTGCGTCTTCTCCCTTATAAAGGGAAAACTAAGTGAACCTTAAGATTATGTCCTACAAAATTGTTTGGGAAACCAAAAGGTTGCAGGAATCAATGTGGGATGTATGACGATCTTATCAATGCGGCTAAGTCTGGCATTAACGGTTTATGGCAGCAGACGAGAGATACGACTGCCTTTGCTAACAGCATGACAGCGTGTGCTGTGCCTCTTTTGGACTTGTGAACATATCAGTTGGAATCTAGACGACTGGAAACCGTAGCATGGTCAGATGAGTCTTGAGCTGATGGTAGGGCTTGCCATGGTGCAGACACCACGAAGCCATGGACCCAAGTTGTGAATAGGGAACTCAGCACGCTGGTGGTGGGATCAGCAACTAACACGACACATGCCAGACAATAAGATGAACTTCCCGAAATAAAGAGAAAATCCAGAACCGAGACAAACATTCAAGAAAATGACGAAGAAAAATGGTGCTAGAAGATATTTCCTAGTGGAAAAGGAAAGCAGCTGAGAGGAACGCAGTGAAGAATACTATAGTGATGACCAGATTTTAAGCGAAAAAAAAACCAATAATTACGCCACAGAACATGAAAAAGAATTGAAATTCACAGAAATATCTCCTACGAGATTTGTACATCAAAAAACAAATGACACAAGAAATGAAGGGAAGGTAGATGAAAATTTAGACACACAATAAATTTGCTGCGTTACCAGAAACTATCAAGTTGCCGACTACACGTATTGCTCCAGAACCACAACAAAACAATAAGAAGACCTACGCTTGTAATCAACCGAGCACAAAAGCAATAAAAAAGCGACAAAAACCTAAGAGTAATATTAGAATGCGACAACACCACATACCACTTCTGCAACATGGAGGTCTTAAATGTGGAAGCACATGCCATTGTTGACGAAAGCAGTCTGTACGATAAGTCCCCACACTTAAAGGGAGTTTTTTGATGTAAATGTCTGTTCTCCATAACATGCGTAAGGCGCTGCGAATGAAACATAAGGTGGACTGAGGAAACGACGAAGAAGAAATACTGAGATTAAAAACCAAGGCTTCTTGTCGCATGTGGGAAACTTGTCAAAGGTAAGTCGGATCCTCACCAAGTACAAAGTTAATATGATTTTGAGCTATTCACCGAAGAGGTCAGCACTTTTGGGTTCCGTCAAAGGGGACTTGATCCTCCGCAAGGCTGGGATTTACAAGATCCCCCGCGAGTGTAACCTTGCATACATCGTGCAGACGACTCGTGATGCCCATTAAAGATGCACGGAATACCGAAGGCACACCCCGCTCTAAAGGCCCAATAAATAACCTGTGGCAGAGCACTGATCGACACAGGTCACTCTTTATGGTATGAAAATTTCGAAATTATAGCGCCCATATCATATTTCATTGAGTCGGTGGAGAAGGAAGGAGATGAAATTCATTTGGCGAAGAAATTTCACTAATCGAAGTAGTGGTTTCATTTGGCGAAGAAATTTCACTAATCGAAGTAGTGGTTTCAGCTTGGACAAATTAAGAAATTCGCCGCTTTCTTTTATTTGATCACAAACACGTCGCTAGAGTGCATCTGATAATGATACATCGATATCCCAGCACGAATCGACCAATAAGCCACACACTTAATTTGTGTACTTTTTTGCCGCCGTTCAACGTCGCAGTGGCTCCGTCCACGGGTTTGGAAGGACGGTGTGAGTGCTGCAGCTCCATTCTGTCGACTCACTTTGACGACCGAAAGGGATACGGTCGAAGTATTAGAGGAATAGATATTGTTTATCCGGTTGTATACCCGACATTTAGTGGATAAACTATTGCGGCACAAAAACATGAAGAGGCACACAGAGCTACAAACTGAGAGCACGAACAGACGGCCTATCAAACAGATCAAACACTCAGATTCTATTCTGCTCCAGTTTTTGCAATGTCTATGATACACTACCACACAATGCTGAGGACCAAACATACATTTTCAGAAATTTCTTCCTGAAATTAACGCCAGTATTTCATACCAGTAGTCTTCTCTTGGTAGGGAACGCCGTCCTTGCTGTGCTGGTATGATTTTTATGTCCTTGCTTCGTCCATCATGAGTAATGTAGTAATGTTGCTTCCAAGGCACTAAATCTCTTTAATTTCATCTACGTCATGATCACCGATGTTGATGTTAAAAAAATGTTCATATGTATGTGAAATCTTATGGGACTTAACTGCGAAGGTCATCAGTCCCTAAGCTTACACACTGCTTAACCTAAATTATCCTAAGGTCAAACACACACACCCATTCCCGAAGGAGGACTCGAACCTCCGCCGGGACCAGCCGCACAGTCCATGACTGCAGCTAATCCCGCGCGGTTCTTGACGTTAAGTTTCCTATCATTTTTATGCATCTGTATGCTGCATCCAATTATTTTTGTCTTTTTCTGGTTTACTCTCAGTCTGTATTCTGTACTCAATAGATTGTTCATTCCTTCCAACAGATCCCATAATTGTTCTTCACGTACACTACACATAGCGAAGTTATCAGCGAATCTGATCATCGATATCCTTTCACCCCGAATTTTAATCCCAGTCGTGTGCCTTTCTTTTATTTCAGACATTGCGTTTTCAATGTATAGAGCGAATAGGAACGGTGAAAGACTGCAATCTGAGCACTTAGTTTTGGCCATCCAGTCTTATTGTTCCCTCTTGGTTCTTGTACTTACTCTATATTACCCCCTTCCCTTCACCTTACAACTATTATTCACAGAATTTCAAACAACTTACATCATTTTACACTGTTGAATGCTTTTCTGACTTCTGTGAATGCTATGAGTGTGCCTGAATTTATTTTTAGCCTTGATTTTCATTATCAAGCGCAATGTGAGAACTGCTTCTCGTGTGCCTTTGACTCTCCTCAAGCCCAATTGAAAGTCATATAACTGATTCTCAGTTTTTGTTTACATTCTCCGGTATATCATTATTGTCAACAGCTTGGATGCATGAACTGTTAAGCTGAGTGTGTGATAGTTTCCCAACTTATCTGTCCTTGCTATCGGAATTAAGTGGGTGATATTTTCCAAAAGTGGAACAGGCTAGGGGGAATCAGTTAGTGGCACCAGAAGTAGCCTCCGCCACACACCGTTAGGTGTAGTGTGGATGTAGATGTGTGGTAGTATGTAGCCAGTCTCACAGATTGTACACACCAACTTCAATATTCGTCTGGTTGCCATTTGCCCCAATGATTTAGTGAGAGTGCAAATCTGCCATGGAAATGTTTCGTAGTTTAAATCTGTTTTCGAAGTATTCGTGTTGGACAGGTTAGAAGTAAGGAACAGCAGACTTTAACTTCCCTTCGACGATCAGATCAATAGAGAGCGAGCACAAGCTGTGAACAAACGACGACAGAGATGGATACTGGTCGTAACTTCTCACAGAGAGTTTTCTGTTCGCCTTAAACGATTTGAGAAAATCTTATTCTCCAGCGTGATTACTGAACGGCCAATTCTGGAAGTTCATTACAGAGATAAGTATTCTGTTTGATCCTTAGTTGAAATATGTCTGCGTATTCCCCTTTCGTCTTTGCTCTGGGCTAGAGGTGCATTTTTCATTATTTCTTTACATTTTTTGTCGCTATAACTATATACGAAGGACGTAAATAAATTAAAAAAGAACGAGATTATTCAATTCACGTATAATTATGCAACCTAACATTAAAATAGACGCTCACTGACAGACATGTGTAGGCAACCAGACGTCTTATGTTTATGTAGTGACGACAATCTTTGGATATGTAATAATATTAGTGTCATATGTGTCAAATTACTTATGATGTACGTTTGATTTTGTAGCATAAATACGATAGCACAAAAAAAGAAAAAAAGAAGAAGCTGTTCACAGAGGGCAAACATATTCAATTCACGTATAATTATGCAACCTAACATTAAAATAGACGCTCACTGACAGACATGTGTAGGCAACCAGACGTCTTATGTTTATGTAGTGACGACAATCTTTGGATATGTAATAATATTAGTGTCATATGTGTCAAATTACTTATGATGTACGTTTGATTTTGTAGCATAAATACGATAGCACAAAAAAAGAAAAAAAGAAGAAGCTGTTCACAGAGGGCAAACATATTCAATTCACGTATAATTATGCAACCTAACATTAAAATAGACGCTCACTGACAGACATGTGTAGGCAACCAGACGTCTTATGTTTATGTAGTGACGACAATCTTTGGATATGTAATAATATTAGTGTCATATGTGTCAAATTACTTATGATGTACGTTTGATTTTGTAGCATAAATACGATAGCACAAAAAAAGAAAAAAAGAAGAAGCTGTTCACAGAGGGCAAACATGTTACTTAGGCAGATACATTTTTAGGTATTTGTACTAATAGTAGTACTTTTATTTCTCGCTACAGTTACCAAAGTTTTTTCGTTGCAAATTCTATAAACGCTTCCATATAGGCACTATATTTTTACACTGATGCCAACTTCGGACAGCGGACAGAGAGAAATTTGATGCTCAAGACCCACTGCTGAGATTGTTTGAGTCTGAAACAACTGTCTAAGTCTTTATAATGTCTGGTGACCCCTGCAGCACCAGGGGGCGACACATCAGACACAGGAGCTTGCCTCGGATCTCGACCTAATACGAATAAAACAAAAAGCAATGAAGAGGAATATCTTTGACTGCCCATCCAGTGGCTTTCTCCAATTCTCCTAATTACGAGAAATCATTATATTGTTCTGTGACTTCATTGTAAATCTGCACAGATTTATTTGTGATGAGTTGATTATAGACTGCATTAGACTTATTGTAATTGATTTGCGCACCTAATTTCAACAACGCATGTTTTTATTTTTCCATTAGAGTAAAACATAATAATACAAATACTTAAATATAGCTTAAGGTATATTCCATTAATCTGCATCCTTTATCGTTTTCCCGTTAAGTTTTCTGAAAACGATCATTAGGACGGCTGAGAATAGATTTGATGATATGGAATCCCTCTTCATGACTCCTTTTTCACTTCTGGAATTACAGCTGTACCGATGAAGTGAAAGATAAGTTGTAGAATTGACTTATGTGGACTGCAGTATACTAAGAAGGTGAGGCCACGACGTTGAGATCACGTATTTACTTCAACATTATACATCTTTAGTATGCCATTAAAAGGACATAATGTGCAAGTCGTAAGGTGCACTAATCTGGCAATTCCGAGATAATCGCAAAATAAGTTTTACGCGCCTCTTATGTAACTGATGTGTCTGTGCGAAGGCGCAGGCTGTAAAAAGTAATTGTGGTCAAGCGGTGTCCGCACGATTACTCATTGTGTTTGGTCAAGGATTAGCTGACCTCTGTAATAAATTTAAAAAAAAAACCTGTGTGAATGGATGAAGAATGAACTTCAACGCGTCTCGGGTGACGTCAGTCCCGAAGAAATGCAATGAACGATAACGAACAAAGTGACACAAAAAGTGGTTAGCGATTGGCGTATAGTAAGAGGATCGTAGGTAAGGCGACCGTTCGAATCCTGCAAACATTTATTTTATAATTTATATTTTTTTCATCACTGGTCACATTATTTAATTTATATGACACTGAAGAGGTAACACAATGGAGAAAAGAAAACAAGTGCATTTTCATGAAGTTGTAGTGGGTTTCATATATTATTTGTCGATTATTTTTAATTAAATTTTCAAAGACGAAGGACAGGCCTGGAAAGCCCAAATCAAATCTCGATAAATAATGATGCGAAGACATTATTCAATAAGTGGTAAGTCGCAATGTGCCAGACCACAAGAGTGCTCGCGGCAGGATGCCATTTGTCATACTGACATTGAAAACATAAATTGAAGCGGCATTTACTACATCGAATTAATGCACTTTTCCCGCATTTGCAAGGAATGTTCGGAGTTTCTACGTACAAATACATCTCGTTAAAATTTTGAAAAAAATATCTTTCTTCCGATAGTATAGATTAAAAATTAAGTTTGTGCGAGAGTCGAACCGTCGCCTCATAGACGTTCATGTTACGAAGTTCGAAGGCAACCATATTTTTCTTTTTTTGTTCCTTTTTCTTTTTTGTTCCTTTTTTTGTTCCTTTTTTATGTCCCTTTTGTTCCTTTGATCTAACACGCTGAGATACCGTAAGTGTACAAAGGTCGAAGTAAATACGTGATGCCAACGCTGTGTGACTTGCCTTGTAAGATGGGTTGAGTATGTCTTGTTTCTTAAGAACTTCTAGCACAGATCATGTTGGAATCAAAAACTTTCAAAAAATCTTATAATGTCAGTCCAAGAGGCAATTCATGCTCGCTCAGTCGTTTCACAGTTTCGTCCACAGAGGCTGCCGTAATGTCAAATGATTAGTCAGAGATAATACTAACAGATCTATCAGTGAGAGAAAAGAGGAGAACTGAAGGGTTCATCAGACGGTCGGTGAATCATCGGTCTGGAAGAGCATAGAATTGTATCGTTCACTATCGATAGTCGCCTCTCTGCCGAGAGCAGAGCAACAGTGGGGAGTCGTGGTGTAGCTTTCGTGGAACGTGGGCGGATTGTTGTGTTAATGCCGTTGCTGCAGCACGTCAAGAATAAAGTATCCACTACAGTTATCACTGAACGTCAACATGCGGATGATAATGTCGTTCTTGCCAACTCAGAAGAAGTTCTACAGGCCATCCTAAATGTATTTGATGAAGCATATACGAGCATTGATCTAAGCCTTAACGTCCAGAAGACGCAGATCCTACATCAACCAACACCCAACTCTATCGTGGTATCCCCAAGAATTACAGTTCAAGGCAATGTCCTGCAGAACATGGAAACTTCCCATATCCTGGCATCTCTCAGCAAAAACAAATATTGGTGCTGAAATACAATATCGTCTCAAATGGGCCAGTATGTCTTTAGATCGTATTCGCGTAAGGGTCTTTTATAACCATAACATCAGCGGTAACACCAAGCTTCACGTATACCAGCCTACTATTATACTATCTCTCACATATGGGTGCGAAGCATGGACTATTTACAGAAGGCACATACAATAGTGCCCTCAGCGCTGCTGAAAATGATCGTAAGGGTGAAACGGCACGATCGGCGCACTAATATGAGTGTTCTGGAAGGAGTAAAGTCTTCTAACATTGAAGCCATGATCATAGAGTATCAACTCCGCTGGACGAGCCACATTGTTCGTATGCCTTAGTTCCGTCTGCCAAAACGAGTTATGTATTCCCAGCTGAACGATGACCAAAGAAAACTAGAGAGACCACAGAAACGCTTCTAAAGGACAACATGAAAATATGTCAAATTAAAAGTGGTAACTGGGAAACTACTGCACTTAACAGTCCAGTATGGCGTCGCATTGTTTGGGAAGGTATTCAGCGCTTTGAGCAACTGACAAGTGCAATGCTACGAAACAACGACAACTCCCGAAGGTGGGTACCAACCACTAGGCAACCAATCCCCACCAGAACAAACGTGTGTCGACAATATAGATAAATCTCCAACTCCAGGTTTAGCCTCTACAGTCACTTAAGATCCCAAAGAAACTGAGTTTCGAAAAACACAATTTCTTCAGAGAGTGGTACCCCATCATGATCTGACAAAATTCAAAATAAACGTTAACAGAGAGCATAGTTCACTAAAACTCGAATCAAATTACAAAATAACGTTAACATTATGAGGAGGTACCCGAAAAGTGTGGAAGATTTACGAAGAAAGCGCAACACGATATGCTTCAGCAGAGCAGCTCGCGAAATCGAAGTTAATAATACGACAAGATGCCACAAATTGTAACCAAATGAATCAAGACAATTTTCATGAGCAAAGCAAGCCAGTAACGAGCTACTCAGGACGTGAATCGTGCTACCGCAAATGGGACACTTACAGTTCCCCAAATCAGCAAATCATTCGCCCATCGGCACTAAACTTCGGCCGGAAGATAAGTGACCCTCACTGAGGGCGGCGACAGACTGATCAAGAAACATGGATCTCCCTCGATACTTCGAACTTCCGAAAAAACTATATACGGAGGGGAGAACTCAATGCTGTTGCCGCTGTTGGACGAAACGATCGCTTATGTCATGGAGAAACACTGTGCGTACAGAATGCACCGTAACACCTAGGAGATTTGTACATCTTCGCGCCAATTAGTCGAATTAAGTCGGGTGATGATGAGGGACTTAAAGTAGTAAAGTATTTGGGGAGCAAAATCACTGATGATGGTCGAAGTAGAGAGGATATAAAACGTAGACTGGCAATGGCAAGGAAAGCGTTTCTGAAGAAGAGAAATTTGTTAACATAGAGTATAGATTTAAGTGTCAGGAAGTCCTTTCTGAAAGTATTTGTATGGAGTGTAGCGATGTTTGGAAGTGAAACGTGGACGATAAATAGTTTAGACAAGAAGAGAATAGAAGCTTTCGAAATGCGATGCTACAGAAGAATGCCGAAGATTAGATGGGTAGATCACATAAATAATGAGGAGGTACACTCCTGGAAATTGAAATAAGAACACCGTGAATTCATTGTCCCAGGAAGGGGAAACTTTATTGACACATTCCTGGGGTCAGATACATCACATGATCACACTGACAGAACCACAGGCACATAGACACAGGCAACAGAGCATGCACAATGTTGGCACTAGTACAGTATATATCCACCTTTCGCAGCAATGCAGGCTGCTATTATCCCATGGAGACGATCGTAGAGATGCTGGATGTAGTCCTGTGGAACGGCTTGCCATGCCATTTCCACCTGGCGCCTCAGTTGGACCAGCGTTCGTGCTGGACGTGCACACCGCGTGAGACGACGCTTCATCCAGTCCCAAACATGCTCAATGGGGGACAGATCAGGAGATCTTGCTGGCCATGGTAGTTGACTTACACCTTCTAGAGCACGTTGGGTGGCACGGGATACATGCGGACGTGCATTGTCCTGTTGGAACAGTAAGTTCCCTTGCCGGTCTAGGAATGGTAGAACGATGGGTTCGATGACGGTTTGGATGTACCGTGCACTATTCAGTTCCCCTCGACGATCACCAGAGGTGTACGGCCAGTGTAGGAGATCGCTCCCCACACCATGATGCCGGGTGTTGGCCCTGTGTGCCTCGGTCGTATGCAGTCCTGATTGTGGCGCTCACCTGCACGGCGCCAAACACGCATACGACCATCATTGGCACCAAGGCAGAAGCGACTCTCATCGCTGAAGACGACGCGTCTCCATTCGTCCCTCCATTCACGCCTGTCGCGACACCACTGGAGGCGGGCTGCACGATGTTGGGGCGTGAGCGGAAGACGGCCTAACGGTGTGCGGGACCGTAGCCCAGCTTCATGGAGACGGTTGCGAATGGTCCTCGCCGATACCCCAGGAGCAACAGTGTCCCTAATTTGCTGGGAAGTGGCGGTGTGGTCCCCTACGGCACTGCGTAGGATCCTACGGTCTTGGCGTGCATCTGTGCGTCGCTGCGGTCGGGTCCGAGGTCGACGGGCACGTGCACCTTCCGCCGACCACTGGCGACAACATCGATTTACTGTGGAGACCTCACGCCCCACGTGTTGAGCAATTCGGCGGTACGTCCACCCGGCCTCCCGCATGCCCACTATACGCCCTCGCTCAAAGTCCGTCAACTGCACATACGGTTCACGTCCACGCTGTCGCGGCATGCTACCAGTGTTAAAGACTGCGATGGAGATCCGTATGCCACGACAAACTGGCTGACACTGACGGCGGCGGTGAACAAATGCTGCGCAGCTAGCGCCATTCGACGGCCAACACCGCGGTTCCTGGTGTCTCCGCTGTTCCGTGCGTGTGATCATTGCTTGTACAGCCCTCTCGCAGTGTCCGGAGCAAGTATGGTGGGTCTGACACACCGGTGTCAATGTTTTCTTTTTCCCATTTCTAGGAGTGTATATGAATTATCTTACAGCAAAACGCACATAAAGAATTGGAGAGAAGAGAAATTTGTGGCACAACTTGAGTACAAGAAGGGACCGGTTGGTAGGGCATATTCTGAGGCATCAAGGCTCTCCAATTTAGTACTGGAGGGCAGCGTGGAGGGTAAAAATCGCAGTGGGAGACCAAGAGATGAATACACTACACAGATTCAGAAGGATGTAGGTCGCAGTAGGTACTGGGAGATGAAGAAGCTTGCACAGTCTCTAGACTGAAGACCACAACAACAACAACGCGCTAACCATGGTGACAGGACGACTCAGTTCTATTTGATTTCAACAATTTTTCTAGCGGAAGCAATTGATCTTGCCACATTGGTCAACTGGCGTCTTGGTGTCTCATAACTGGCGTCTTGGTGTCTCATCCTTTGATGTTCAAATGTGTGTGAAATCATATGGGACTTAACTGCTAAGGTCATCAGTCCCTAAGATTACACACTACTTACCCTAAATTATCCTAACGACCATCACACACACCCATGCCCGAGGGAGGACTCGAACCTACGCCGGGACCAGCCTCACAGTCCATGGTTGCAGCGCCCTAGGCCGCTCGTCTA
The DNA here is from genome assembly GCF_023897955.1 of Schistocerca gregaria. Classification (NCBI taxonomy): domain Eukaryota; kingdom Metazoa; phylum Arthropoda; class Insecta; order Orthoptera; family Acrididae; genus Schistocerca; species Schistocerca gregaria. Next base: position 814,454,476 of record NC_064920.1, on the reverse strand, counting down.
ATCCTGCGCGGCCATCCTTTGATCTGTGGACTGAATAGGCAAAGATATCGTGCTCAGCTATTCTCTGGGGATGAATATGGTGGCACAGTAGTTTCTGCTGAGTTCTAGCATCGCCGGCTCTGCCAGCAGAAGTACGAATCAGGCGACAACCTTTCCACGAAAATTACCCAGCTCACAGCGGACCTTCACCTTTCCTAACAAGATTTGTCGATCGCCTCCAGCCGACAGAGAGGACCCAGAGACCACATCGATAGAACATTCCTCCCAGTGAGGAAAACGGTAAACTGTGCCAAAATGAATCGATATTGCGTAGTGATACGTGACAGTAATGTGACAGGTACTTGATATTACGCTCTCTCTCCTACTCATTTCTTGACTACGTCAACCAGTTCTGGTGTGGCTGGATCTCTGTGTGACCTGACACGTTGACTGTCAATCTGCTGCACTCTCGCTGGGAGAAATTAGGCTTCTCTCACAAATGTCGAGGAATTTTAAAATCACAATAATAAGACTAAGCACGACACTGCTTTCTGTGTATATCTTACAGCGCAATTTGTGACAAGAATAAGACATCGTGCCAGGAAATATTCAGAAGCCTTATACCCTCGGTTTTTTTCTAAGAAATTAAAAAAGTCAAGGAACCAATTAGAGTTATTGGTCCAGAACAAGATGTGCATCGAGGCAAAATTTTTATTGATGTGTAGAATATAACTTGGAACAGTAAATTACTGACCTTCTGATGATGAGTGATCCATATTATCTTCATTCTGGAGAGAGAAAATGGTGTAGTTGACAATGTGTAAGTAACGACAATAGTCGAACATCTGTAGCTACGTTGCAAAGATCCGCATGAAAGTATTTCCAGAGAGCAGTGACAAACGGCCTGTACGTGAAATTGTTGCAAATGTTAACGTATTTGAAAAGGCAAAGCAGACAGTCTGTAGATCGTGACTCCAGTAGACTATAAAAGGCCGGAACAGTCAGTTGTAGTGCTAGATTATTGGGTGCAATCAATGGCTAAGAACGTTTCGGTCGTGAAAGGGCAAGTAGGCAGCCAAGCCGCTTTTAGCGTTGCGGGTGCGATGGGAGTAGTAAGCAGGGGAGAACAAAGTAGCGTGATCTCGTAGTTGAACGAATCTGCTGTCGCAAGAGAAAAAACTGCGTGTTTTCCTTGCAATTGTGAAAGTGTTCAAGGAGTACAAGATGTCTTTGCAAAGGCTAATTTGCGAAAAGAAACTGGTCTTACACATGACGTTTCAGAGCTTTTTGCTGCTTGCACATATTACTTTCATTCCGTAGCAATTTGACTGTTCAATTTCGACTATTTTCCGAAGTTTCTGCTGTGCGTTCCAGTAGTTGATTTCTACCGGCATGCCCGGTTGTAGTGGTATACAGAATAGTTTGTCTGGAAACTAACATCACTCATCCAAAGTGAAATCAAATGAACCCTTACTCAGAGTAACAAGCCATTTTAGATTTCGCGTGTGAGAGAAACGTAAAAAGCAATACTATGTCCTGAATACATTGAGAACTGGCAGTTGTGATGGACATGGAGCCATGGCCGTGTAAAATGATGAGTGCAACAGTCCTGCATATCTTCGCAGCAGTAGCTGCCATGTGTTTGGTCTGATTTTCATGGACGGCGACACCTGTCCCGACAGAGTCATTCGCTTTGCTGAGACGCTGTGGATTAGGTGCGGATCTGGGAGTCGGTTCTGGGGGGAGGTTGACAGTTTGCTTTCCCCCGTCCCCCCCTCCCCGATGTAACTTAGTATCACTTTTATTTTTAACGAGCTAAGTATACCGGACACTTTATAAAAAAAACTATGCATTTTAACTGTTATTACTGTCTTATAATATTTAAATACGATTTCTGTACACCAGAGCTTAGTACAGCGGAACTTCCAAGTAACTGCTGTTCAATCAAATACATTATTTGAAAAGCATTTGGCCAAACATTTGAGAAGTACCTGTGTCATTCGCTATTTTTATAACCTATAATAGGAACAAACTTTCACAACAAGCCATTTGACTCCACCCTTTCTTTTATTTTACTGATTTATATTAAGCTGAGAGCAAGATTGACTATAGAGCCAGGAACGGTTACCACGATAGGGCAGAGTGGTGTATCTGTGAGCATTTTTCAGATTTTCAGAAGTGTAATATATTTCCTTATACTATTTTTAAATGATAGCATTCGTTTTTTCTGTGCTTTGGCCTTTCACTCAAATTAGGAAAATTATTCTGGAAAAGTAAAGTTATAAGGTAGAACATAGTCATACAGCTAGGAACAAATATTTTATTTAAATCTGAAAGCGCTGCAATCCAGAATACTTTACTATATTTAATAGTCTATCTGTTACATATTACTCAACTACACACCATCCATAGTCAGTAAGTGAAATCAAATTAAGTAGAAGTAGGGGTTAGTGTTGTACCTGGAAGATTGTGTACCTAGCAACACATGATGTTTGCTGGTCGTTGTTCAATCTAGAGACCGACTTAAGAATCAGAGGAAGGTATGGGCGCTAGAGACAGCTATAAGCAGTTTAGACGTTTTCTACATGTTTTGTTATTGTGAGACTAGGTGATGTATTTTTCACAGCATTTGCGAATATTTTTGGTTCTGTACATTTAAAAGCTGATAATATATTAAAGCTGTTAATGTTTCTGTTAGCGAATTTCATGGCGAATAAAATTCTATAGATTTTCTAAACGAGTTACATAACATGTCGACAGTTAAGAAGTAATCACCTTTGAAAATATCAAAAAATAGATTCTTCTTGACTTAAAATGTTCCCTGGTATGTCTGCCTTATTCTAGTGGTCACCACAAGTTCCGTTATTGAGTTATATGACGATTTGTGGCAAAGTGCCTCCGAAAACCATGCACAGCCGGAAAAAATAGTAGACATCACGGCCAACGAACCGGCATGTAATTTCAACAACAGCCTAACAATAACTACAGAAGTTACGATCGCGCTCGGCTTGAGGTCGGGCGAGCCTGTTACAACTTCTGCACAAAAGCGGACGAGAGGCGTATAGTGAGCGGCCGATGACCGAATCCGCTAAGACCGGCAGAACCGCAATGGCCACGAACAAGTTGGAGATATGGCCTTCGTTTGGATCCGGGAGGACTGAGGTGTGGTCCGGGGATCGATAACTAGATTACTAGACTTGTGTTTATGTTAACTACAAAAACTGTAACCTTAAACTTTAAACGCCTTTTTCCGAAACCATATTTTTAACTTTAGAGGGAAACATAACTCGGGAACGGTAGGTACTATTTTGATCGGAATCAAATGGCGGCATTCTAAATTGAATTCTGTATCAGGGTATGTATCTGTTCTGTGATACCTTAACACGTCTGATTTTTGTGCACACATTTGTCTCGACTTTATGGGGGAAGAAAATTACTTTTTTTCAACAAGTCACCATCTTGTTGGAACTTAATATTTTTCACTTATCCTATGCATGCTAATAGAAAATATTCTGAAAACGATTTATACAAAACTGTTTTGTTGCATGTTCAGTAGCAGGGCTTTGCAAATTTCCGTCGATGATCAGTGTTCCGGCAGCAAACGGTCCTTCCTCCTGGTGCAGCGCTTTCAAGAAAACTCTGATGCGAACACAAAAATGATTTCTTGCAAAAGTGTACTGAGTATAACCGTATCACCTGATTTATCATTACTCTTTATTTTACTTGAAAAAAAAAAAAAAAACAAGAAAATCACATACTTTTCGAGGGATCGAAGAGGGCTACCACCGTAAGGCATGATTTATCAGTCATACACCACCTTGTACCGCGATAACGAAGATCTTCTGCCACGGAACAAGTGACATTTACGAATGAACTGAGCTTCTTTAGTGTCTTCAAAAGTTTACCTGTCCTAAATACGGAAATTTGTGATAGTTTTCAATAGGTCCTATTACAAAATGCATTTAACTTGTATCTGTTTTTTGAAAATAGTTCTACTTAATTTGATGTCACTTACCGATTACTGGGTTGTTATGGAATAATAATGACCACATTGTGCCTTAGAACACGACTTCTCATTTGGAAAAACCTTACTCATGTTTCATTTTTGTAATTTCAGAAAAACACTGCCGACAATTCATAATGAATGATAATATTAAAAAACGGAATAAGAAAATATATTGAGCTTCCATTACTCCTGTTCTGGTGACTGAAGCGTTCCAAGGTACAGCATTCTCCCCTATTATTAAAAACCACTTAAAAGTTGAAAACATTTTGAAATAGAATATACTGCAAACTAACACAAATTTCAACTGTGAAGTCAGGCAAAATCATTAAGACATTAAAAAAACCCAGTTCATTTGCAATTATGATATATTCCATGATAAAATAGCTTCTACCGTTTCATGTTACAAGATGATGCACAACGGATGAAGTATGGCTCAACCGTTCAGACTCTAAATCGCCTTAGAAATATGTGGAATTCTAGTCGTCGTAAAAGTCCGTAACCGAAAAATTAACAATACCCTCTAAATAGCTTTGATGTATTATACATCACTTAAATGTGTGGAACTCAGAATATTTGCAAATTCTGCGTAAAATTCAAACTCATGTGTTACAATAGCAAAAGCGGTAGAAAATGCGTTTATCTTCGTAACATGGTCGCTAGTGCCCATTCCTTTTCGTGCTTCTACAATCAGTCAAGAAACTGAAACATCAGCAGAAAACACCATGTGTTCATAGGTGCATTATCCTCGAGGATCAATACGCTCCCGTACAGAGTCAACATACGAACTTAGAGTCAAATTAAAATAACGGAGTAAGTTTAACTTTGGAGTTAACCAGGATAGCAAACCACATTATGTGCAATTCTATTCTTATGATGTTTTCGTTGGGAGTGTACTATTCAAGATAGTTTTAGCGCACATACATACATACCAGTCCGCAATTTTAGAATTATATAACAGAAGAATAATGAGTCTTCATATACAAATATAATTTCTTACTTTAGCAGTATACTAAGGAGACCGAATTATGTGCAATTCTATTCTAATAATGTTTTCATTTGGAGTGTGCTATTCAAAATAGTTTCAGCCCACATGTCGACACAGCAGTTCGTAATTTAAAAATTATGCAAAACAAGAATAATGAGTCTTCATATACCAATATAAGTTCTTACTTTAAAATATGTGTGTATATACATACACCCAAAATTATAACGCATTATTCTAACCAGCCTGTCCCCAGAGAATTTGAGCTACATGGGCTTATGCGCAAGGTTTAAAACTGTATATTAGCTCCTTTTAAGTATTACGCTAGCAAGTTATACATAGTTACTAAGAGCCGACAGTGTAAGCTGGTAACACTTGCAACCAGTTTCCTGTGGAGTGCTTCTTGTGTTTTCGTGTACTTGTACACGCCAGCGTTACATGATTCATATCTGCCACATCAGTATGATCATCACGGTATCCCGGCACTAGATCTTTCATTCGATGTTAATGTACAGGTAACATCCGTGTCCCAGCGTCATACGAACGACGGACGTCACAAGATGTTTACTTAGCTTCACAAAGCGGAACCACGGCCGAGGAAAGGTTTTCTGTTGTTGTTTGGCCGTTAGGTGTCTGTCCTTATGTTGTTGAGATACATACCATTCACGGTTCCACTGACGGAAAACAGTCTTCTTTATGGTAGGTTTCATATCAGTATTTGAATCTGCGCCTGCTACGGAGTGAAACATAGCTATTATGTAGAAGAGCGTACCTAACATTTGTCGAACCTGCGTTGAGAAGAACACGCATATGGAATGCTCTGAGAAGAAGTGTGCGTCCACCTTCTGCATCCTTTGCAAACTGCAAGTCACGTTGAGGGAGAAATGAGACTACACAAGCAGGCCTACCGAACACGAGAGGAACCTCACCGAGTGTCTGTCGTACGCAGATCGTGCATTGCTGTCTGCGGTGCGCCTGACTGGTATTTTGGCATGCGTCGGTAATGCGGGAGTTATTCAGGTGTGGCTATTCGTCCTTTATTGTCCTGCGTCCGACTGTGCTGGAAGATGCCAGGCATGTCGCATGGTTAATGAGGGCATATTCTCTTAGCCTCTACATTATTTGCTATCAGGATGCTCTGACATCGATGCTGACGACAACAGTTTAATTGCTGGGAAGGTGCAGCAAATAGCGCGGGGGCGTGCGTAGCGGGGCCTGAGCGCCACGGCTGGCGGCCGCGAGCGCCGGACACGTGCACACACGTGTCTGCAGGCCTCCCTCCCCCCCTCCCCCCTCATCCCACAGCAAACCCTCCACCCCGCAGCGACGTGGCCGCGGCGCATTTGTAGCAGCGCGTAACGAGTTGCGAAGTGTCCGTGTAACGCGACTCCCGCGCGCTAATCGATACGGGCCCGTCGATCCCGCAGGAACTGTTGTACCGCCTCTCGCCTCAACACCCAAAATACAACGGGAGTTCCGTCTGATGCGGAAACCGCCTGCACTGGTCCGGATGTTTGCCTAATCTTTCTCACGTACATTTCATTATTGTATATGGTGTTTGTTTTAACCTCAGGCAACTACACATCTCGGAAACGACACTCGTTACGAAAAAAAAAGATGTTCAACTAAGAAGCTGATACTAGTAAAGGTGACATCTGTCTGTGCAACAACTGACCACCTCCAAACAAATTTTGAAATGGGACGGACGTCGCATGATGTTTACTTAGCTTCACAAAGCGGAGCCACGGTCGAGGTGAGGTCTCCTGTTGTATTGCCGTTAGATGTTTGTTCTTACGTTGCTGACATACATAACATTCACGGTTCCACTGACGGAAAACAGCTTCCTTGATCGTAGGTTTCATATCAATATTAGGAATTTGCATCTGTGACTGCTACGGTGTCAAATTCCCCCCCCCCCCCCCCTCCCCATTTCAATTGCATATGCGGATTCTACGCCACAAGACACGTACGATTTATTCACATCATTGTTTACCGATCGTGGTAGGTGACACTGCCAGATCTTTAATATGCAGCATGAACAATACAGGTCCCTACACATATTCCTCGAACTCGCGTGAAGCTAGTTCTACTTTTTTCTTGCAGTTCTGCCTGTTATTCAAACAAGGCTTTACAAAAACCAGACCATATTTCAGCACGTTCGTCCCATGGTCAGCGGGGAATTCTGTATGCATTTCTACTTCTGTTGATGATTCTTCATCTACTATAACATACTGTATCTCCCCTACTAAAAACTCGTCTTCCATCGCAAATTTTGTATGCCTCATACAGTCGTAATTTTGTCCACAAGCGTTGTTGTGGTACCGAGGCAAATGCTTCTCATGAGTCAAAAATCACTGCCTCCATCCGATCGCTTTGATCCATGGGTCTAAGAAAGTCGTGTGAGGAAATCAAAAGTTTGGTTTCACATGCTGGTTCTGTTCGAGATACCTCATTACGTTTGAGCTCAGAATATGTTCTTCGATTCTACAACACATTGACGTCAGTGATGTTCGAGAACAGTTTTATGGATGACTACTACTACCACTCGTATAGACAAGTGTAACATGTGCCTGCCTCCAATCATTGGGTATAGTTCTTCGTTCAAGGACTCAACGATTTTTTGTGGTTAAAAAAGGAACTAATTTACCTGCAAACTCTATATAAAAACCTGAAGAGGATTCCATGAGGCCCTGGTGTCTTGTCTGATCGTGACAATTTTAACTGGTTCTCAACACCGATAACATTGATATCTATATCACTCAACTTTGCATGTAGTTCTTCATTCTTTTCTTTTCCTTCCTAGACCTCTCTCAGGTTGTGCTTCATTTATTTATTGTCTATCATAACTAGTATAGGCTTTACCGAGAAAGTGGCTTACAAGGGGACCGCACCCCAGGGTCATCATCCATTTCATCAAAACTTATGGTATATCTAAGAGTTAACCAGAAATGAAAGTGATAAAACTGGGAGTTCCAGATGCAAAGAATTTAGAAAAAATACCATTTTCGCGCAAGTCGGTTGAAGCACGAGAAATGTATGTTAATGTAATTTCCAGGCACCTGTCGGCGCAGCGGAAAGAGTACGAATCGGTAATCCGAGGATAGTTGGGATCGAGTCCCTGTATGGAAATTTTTTATTTATTTTCAATTTTTACGTTGCTTGCACTTTAAATAAATCAAGATAATGATCAATTTATTGTATTTGATTTGATGGAACCCTATGTGAACCAGAACAAACTTCTTTTCTTATTAGACTCGTGGAGTATTAAAGTAATCCCTCCTAAATGCAAACCACTAGCGATACCACTGCGATAACTACTTTTGTCGTGAGATAAAGAATGTGTTCAATAAGCTTTAAGACTGCACTTACCTTGTCTCTCTCTTCACAAGATACCACATCCCGAAAAGAATGCATCTAAATACGAGGGGCATGCATAAGTAATGGAATACATCTTTCTTCTCCCCCAGTTTCGGTTGAAAAAAATGCCCAATTCGTTGTGGGACACCGTCTATATTCCCGCTTTAGTCTCTATGGTTTCATGAAGCTCTGATAAGAGGCGATAGTATACGTAGCCTTCAAAAAGGCGTCTGTAACGGAGATGCGTTCCAAGCAGACAACTATCACTGAAATATTCATTATTTTGTTTTGCAGTTCCTTATGCTGGCCGTGTTTGCAGTTAAAGTTAAGTTACGTGTGCATCGCAACACCTCAGCATGATGCGGAGAATGGACGTGCTTGCCACACGAAAACGTAAGTAAAAACGAATATAGCCGCAAAAACATCGTGACAAACAATTACATTCTAGAAGATAGTTTAAATCCCAGCAAAAAGCTTTCTCATCAACATCGTTTGGTTGCAGATGACAAGCTACCTGTAGTAATTAACACACAAGTGATCTGATCCAGAAAATTTATGCGCACCAAATGCAAAGGTATTTACAAAAAGAAACGATCTATTGTTTGAACTAACGATGCACATAATTTTATAATCATTTAACAAAGATGTTCACATTGCAGAATAAATAAAAAGGAAAACCCTCTGGTGGTGGCAAGGTGGTGCCGAATCATGTTTGGGTACTGAGAAAAAACGATGTAGCTCCAACAATATCACTGAAATTCTTTTAGCAGGAAACCAGAACATCTCAGATATAGAACACCTATGGAGACCTGGTACCGCGCGTAGTGGCCGCGCTGTTTAGGGCGTCATGTCACCTCCCACCGGAGGTTCGAGTCCTCCCTCGGGCTTAGGTGTGAGTTGTTCTCAGCGTTAAGTTAGTTTCAGTAGTGCGTAAGTGCAAGGGACTGATGACCTCAGCAGTTCGGTCCCTTAGGAATTCAAACACGTTTGAGACCTGGCAGTGAACAAAAGCCCATGAGTCGTAGAAGGAAGCGTCTGTAATCATCACAATAAGGTCGCGCGAAAGTGTCCGCTCTCCCACGAGGCCCCACACAGCTCTGACTCCTGCAGTGCTGAAACGCGTGGACACTCTCATTTGAGGTGATCGCAGTTAAACACCTTGCTGCTAAACTGGACGACGTTCTTGATAGCACTGACAAAGTTGTCCGCCAGTTGGGATAGTCAAAGGTGTGTCCCTGCCAGGGTACTTGCCGTCTAGCAGAAGACAACAAAGAGCAACGAATAATCATCTGTGCAGTATTGCTTGCTCGTCACGAGGCTGATTGCGACAATTTTTGTCGAACATTGTCACAGGCAATCAAATATAGGTTCATCACTTCGAACTGGAAACGAAACACACGCCCACACGCCCAAGGCCTCACCCTCGGCCAGTGAAGTCATGGCTGTGGTCTTCTGGGACTCTGAAGGGGCTGTTCTGTTAGACGCCTTCTCTCGTGGTGCGACAATCAACTCTGTTTATGTTGTAGTACCCTCAGCATATTGAAGAAACGAATTCAGTGCATTCGTGGCCACAGAACTGCAAACGAGCTTCTCCTTTTACATGACAACGCAAGGCGCCACACAAGTCTGCGCACACGATAGATGCTCACAAATGTCGTTGGACTGCTCTTCCTCATCCATCCCACAGCCCAGGTCTCGCACCTTTCGACTTCCATCTGTTTAGCCCAATGGAAGGTGCACCAAGCAGGCATGCAGGTTCTTCCAGTAAGATGGCACAAGCCCGTAGCGTTGAACGAAGATTGTGTTGAAAAAACAGAGTTTTGTAGCCAAGAGAGTGGAGAATAATACGGCGTATTGAAATCGTGAATAAAATAAACCTATTTTCAGAAAACCGATATACTGCCTTACTTATTGAACGCCCTTCGTACGTTCCACTCTACATAACAAGATTTCCTAGCCAACAGCGAAATTAAGCGTTACGCGTGGTTAACTGCCCTACTGAGCGAAGAGCGAGAACCGTTTACAATGGTAATCGAAGCTTGTTTCTCTATAAGAGCTTCAAAGCAACCACGTACCTGTAAAAATGCAACCTTTTATAATGTGTGCAAGACGCCAAGAAAATTACTTCATCTTTTGTTTCTGTGATAAATATTACTCCAGCACGTGTAAATCATGAACCGTAAAATAATAGGAATATCTAACATTATATATGAAATATCCATGTGCAGTTCCTTCCTCAAGAATGGTCTACAATCCCAACTTTTCCTTTGCATTTCCTTTCATGCTTTTTACGAAACTGTTTGTAAGTACAACGTACTGTGCAGTATTCGGGAGTATCTGCTAATTGGAAGTAAAAACGTTCCCGCCTAGAGATTCGATTCCACGACCTTCGGACTACCGTACATCACTCCTTACGCAGTGCCATCGCTGCTTGGAAACTACACTAACGTAAATAGCTCACGCCTGACACAAGACGCACCAAAAATACTATTTTTTGTCTAAACGGATGGCATCTGGAGCACAGAGTTCTGTCAGTTTAATTTCGGACAAATCCCGGCATATGCCATACATTTGGACGAAATCGGTGATGATGACCATGCTTAGTACCCTTGACATTGGTTACTTTTGAAAGTTACCCAGGCATGGGACACTACAATGGAAGTTAAGGCTTGGTGCTCACTATATAAATAGATTGGGACTGTAGAAAAGTATACTAACAACATTTATTTTTTAAAAGAAAAAGCAGGCATAGATTATAGTTATTGATTGAATACTGTAAACAACTAACATTTGGCTTAAGAGAGTAATGGACAACTGAATTGATCTGACGCCGAGCAGACTTTCTACAGAAGTTTCTCAATATAGGTGCAGCTGAGAGCAGGTGGCGATTGAGATGAGAGGCTGGAGCAGCAGTACGTTACCTATTTGCTTCATGTGGCGATGTAAATGGCAGCTGGCGAAAAGTGTGCGGCGGTGGCGAGAATTGGAGCGGCACCTGTGAATCAACCACGGACATGAAAGAAATACAAAAACCTCACGGTCTAGCGATCAAGCAGACAGATTGCAATTCACTCTCTACCGAGCCCTGAAATCATGGTAGATTTCAGTGTGTGGCACACCCGTTCGCTGGTCGCACCAACGACCAGTTTGGCTCACTTATATGACAGAGCACACAAGGATACCAAACGTCGAGACTGCTAAACCAAAAACGAATAAGTGTGCCCTTGGTAAACGAGTAGTCTGAGATGTTTAAAGTCACATTGTAAGTGCAGTAAGATCTTCACCACAGGCTCCCCAGTCTAACTACTTGCATGTGAGGTCAGTCTCAGGACATATCTCAAGCACCAACCACACATATCATAGCTTCGACCAGAAGATGCTACCAGACCAAAGTCCAGTGCCCGAGTGCTTTGCACCCCTCCAGGTAAATAAATATCCGTTTTCCCACAATGTGCATGAACGATACCGCCTTCACCCTGTCTTGAGCCAATCACAGTGCTTTAGAGGGGCTAAATCTACCCTCCTACATGACAGCACAAACTCATGTCGAACTAGTGCAAGAGTTAAGAAACCTGCATCTCTGAAAAAAAAGAAACCACTAATTACTGACTTTTTTTAGGTGTTCGAGGAGGGGAAGATGGTTTTCTCTGAAGTTGTGTCACTTCCCGCAGCAACTAGCAAACAGATACAATCTTAAACATCTTCATCTAAATCGCCTGTGCCTTGGAGCATGTTAGTTCTAGCTATGAGGTCTAATAAAGATTCTATCTCTAAACGTTTCTCAGATGCCGGAGTTTCTTTAACCACCGAGGTGGCCGATGGAAGTGGTTCACAAGCCTATTTGCAGTATTGGCGAACACAAAAACTTGCAAATTTTTATTACACATGGCTCTGCACACAATGCCCAGTTTATGACTGCCATCCCTTGCCCAGGCTTCTGCTGGTGCAGCAGCAGGTAGCTCGGCATTGTTCTGCTGGAGACATGTGTTGACTAGGGGCTACACTGTCCGCCCTGTACGACTGTGGGCCTGTCCGGCAAGATTTACCGAGCTATGGACTCGCCGCCAGTTGCTTTCAACTTCCAACATGCCATTTTCTGCGAGCTAAGAACCATAGAAGTACCTCATGCTTTTAGCGCCCTACCAGGCTCCATCAACGTCTTCTCAGGCCGTTAACTTTCTAGAGTCTCACCCAATGTGCACAAGGTTGTAACAAATCTTTAATAATTTTCTGCATATGAAAAATAGGTGAGAGAGTAATTTGTCTTCTCTCAGTTTCAAGCCAAATTTGCCGTGAGTCTAGTTCGATGTGAGTGATATACCTTCAAGAATAATCGTTGATCACAATCCACATGAAATACAATAGATCGACAGCACTTGTTGATGGCAATTCCTGAAGTTTATATAGTGGCAGCACGATGTCATCAGCGAAATTAGCTGCATCAAAATCCATGCCCACATATTGGCAGAATGTAAATTAGCATAAAAATTTGTTGACGTTCAGTTAGTTACTAATGCAGGCTGATAGCAATCGATATAGAAGATTAAAAAAGGAATTAGAGATATCAGAACTAATATGTCGTTCGAAATTCGGAAAACTTAACCGCTTTCTAGTTAGTCACTGAGCATTTATTTTAAGGTCTTAGATGACAGATGATTTCATTTGAAGCAGAATGTGCTTTACTCGACTTCTCGATTTCTTCTTAATTTGTTTAATTTTTATTCAATTTTCTTTTTCATAATATTAATAAAATTTAATATCTCCCTGTACGGTACAAATGTAAGGGGATTTAAAACAAAGTAATATGCACAATCTGTTTTAGAACATCAGGATAACTTCTCATGAAGCTGTAACAACACATAAATAAAATTAATTTGCTGCAGTTTTCTAAACATTCATGGTGGTGTCTGTTTGTACTATATCGTGTCTCCCTACCACTTTGGCGCAACGACGCTCTGAGCGTGTTTTTTAGGGAATTAACTAGTTTGAACCTGGGGCCTGTTGCTGGTAAGGAGACGCCAGACCACACATGACATGTAGAATTCAGAAGAGTTCAGTGAGACTAGCGATGATATAACCAAATACTAAATGATCTCAGCGTCAGCTCCACTGCACTCCCTGTAAAAGAATCTTAATACTAACTAAATTTAGTGGAAAGGGTTCAAGGCTTTCCTATTTTTAGTTAGCTTGTAAAATAACGTCGAAAAAGCAGTTAAGTTTACCATTGGAAATTTTATTCTACTCACAAAACATCGTTTATAAATTGCACTATTGATAAAAGGAAGTGTTTTAATACAGGATGGTAAAAACCAACTGCGTTCAACAAAATTGTGAACGAATATTCCCTAAATGGGTTTCCAAGTTCTACAATCGATCGAAGGATGACCTATGCCATATCACATCTATAATCTAGGTTTAATTTAAGTTTCACAAAAGAGAAAACTATCAAAATGGTCTACAGTGACCCTCAGTTATCTTTAATTACTTATCTAACGTGTCGTAAATTACAGTGGCTGATGTGGCTTCTCAATAACTATATAACAGAAAAATTATCGCGTTTCAGATTTTTACTTCAAGTGGCAAATGTGAACACCATGAGTTTTAATTAACGATCGACACTAGTATTACGCAAAAACGGGATGTAACAGATGAGACTTCTGCAGTTCTGAGTGGAGCCTTACGCGCTCAAAAATGCGGCATCGCGTGCGTTCATTAACTTGTCGGTGTTTAAGCAGCGTCAGGGCGGCAGCGGCCGGCGCAGCAGCCATCCAGCTCGCCGTCTCGGAACCAACTCTTTTCTTCTCCTTACTACAATTTACCGAAGTTAGTTTAAAAAACTATCTGGCTATGTTTTCATCTGACCAATCAGGGTCACAATGTTAACCTTAAGCTCCGCCTACAAAAATTCTGTCTATCCAATGAGAAACGTTATACTTTTCGTGGTGGGGCAATGTTTTTTAAAGTTTGAAACGTAACAGAGACGCTAAAAAGTGTCACGCTAAAACCTGCAGCTGGTGTGGTCCTTTTAGCGTTATCGTGAGATCTATACTGTTCTTCTGGAGGGCTCTATCTTTTAACATGGGCTGGAGGATTGTCCTAATGTAACAGACACGCGAAAAAGTCTCACGCTAAAACTTGCGGGTGGTAGTGGCCCTTTTTGTGTTATCGTAAGATCTATACTGCTTTTCTGGAGGGCTCTAGCTTTTAACGTGGGCTGGGGGTTGTCCTTGACGTACCTGAGACGCGAAACAGTCTCACGCTAAAACGTACGGGTTGTGTAGTCGTACAGGTAGGCTCGCGGCGTGGATGCCCAGCCCCTCCCTTATCGTAGGGCGTTCTAGCTTAACACGGTTCTGCTCTCGGCTTCTGTCCTCGTTTCTCCCCTCGGAACTGCGTCTGCCTCACGGTGGGAAGGTACGACATGCATTTAGGCATTCTTGTGTTAGTCTGTGGCATTCCATTTGCTCAGTCGTTACTTGTATTACTTTCGTTAATTTAATGTCACGATTTATTCGGAGCTATGTGACATACTACTAGATTTGCTTATTATGTCAGGGTTTTCATGGAAGGTGTTGGATTTGCCTGACACCTTACAGTTTGTTTAAGAGTCTCGAAAATTCTTGTTTACTGTAAAATGAATCAATTGATCTACGGATGTTTCTCTTTACATTTTTCCTCGAAATTCGTCCACAGACCGAGGTAATGGGTAGATAATGGTATTCGGCAAACACATAGGAGTGGGATACATCATTAGCATTCGAGGTGAACCGAGTAAGAGAAACTAGTGATTGCTATAGAAAACTATTTTGATTATTAGAATCCGTTCGTTTTGCGTGTCTTGGGCATTACTCTTTGCTTAGCCTACTTTCGTTTATGGAAAAATCTTTAAATAACTTGTATAAGTGGTACTCTGTTCAGACTGTGCTGTTTGTTGAAGTGATGTATTTCTTTTCACAAAAAGTCAGAAATGAATAATTCCAGTTTTTTTAGTCCCGACGAAGACGATATTCAGGTTTCTCAAGTGACATGGACAGTCTGAACAGTGTGACGCCATTCAAAATTCCTGCTCCTCATTGTGTGTACTTTGATTAGAGGAACCACACAAGACACCACATGAAGTGCTTCCTGCTGAAGCACAACAACAATTTGGTCTTCTTGATGAAAGAAGTTTCGACAACAGAAAGTTGACAATCCTCAGACACGCTAAAGTCCTGTAAGAATCGCTATTTTTGTAACGTCTTTCACCACTCCAGGAGGTGTGCCGAACTGGAATATATAAGATTCGTTTTCTGGGTCATTTACCGCCCCGGTGTAGAATTTTAACTGTGAGTATACTTCACACACTCCCCTGATGAATGAGATACTTATCCTATAGTACAGAAAGTTATTAAGAATTCTTGAGCATAGCGCAACTTAATTTTACTTACGCGAATATCATATATTTTCCATTCTTCCCTGAGCTCAATAATGTTTTGTGCGGCAAAAAACTTAACTTTTGTTAACATATTAATGCAAACTAGTTGATCGCTAATGGTTGGGTGTACAGAAAGTTCACACGATGGTGTACTTGAGAGAAATTTTTGTATTAAGTACATAATTTGCTTTCTCTGGATTACGGTAAATTCCAAACATCGGCAGTAAGTGACTAAGTCGTCTTCACAGATCTACACAGGGAATTGTTATTATAACTGGGCCTACTCTCCTACTGTAAATATTTTTTTAGGAAGACGACTAATATGACAGTTTTTCTTTTGTAGGCTAAAAGTGCCTAAATTAATCAGGTAAGATATTTTTGGTTAAGAAAGAATTTAAAATTCAGTTGCAAAAGACGAGTAGCAGTTGACTGCACTTAACTGACAGCTTAGGAAGGTATTTTCTGACTCGTCTGTAACCTACTCAACTTGTATCTTGATTTATCCTTTGACAATAACATCCCAGGAAATATTATGAATGACCAACATGTGTGAGATGGTTATTGTACGATGGTTTTCCATAATCATGCAACACCATGAAGACTTAACAACGTGAATACTTATCTCCCAGAACCAGCTTATGGAAACAGCTGCAGGGTTGAAGAGCCGCAATAATTTATTGCAAATGATAACTGGATCTTCCTGGGGAACTGACAAAAATACTAAGAGAACAACAGCACTGGCTTTCGTTTATTTATCAGCTAGGTACTTTTGAGTCGTTGAACAGTTCCCACATCCTTCTAATGGATGTTCAGCATCCACAAGCCACGCGAATCGTACCTCGTACACTCCTTCCAAGGACTGTTCAGCGGCTCCTAGTGCTACGCTACGTCACTCTGGCATCACTCTACACTGCAGATGACGTCAACAAGCTCTACGTAGGTTATGACCAACATCATCCATCAAGGCTCTATAATCCGACTGAACTCTCGTCAGCTTGTCTGTAAAACCATGATCTGGATGGAGACAAGGAACTAAAAGTTTTACACGAAGTTTGAAATTATTTAGTAATTTTTTTTAATAATGTAAGCTGCAAGTGAATCAAATGAAATGATTGCTTGCTTTACAGGGTCATATGATCAGATCTAAAGTAATAACAAAAACTGCACTAAGGTGGAGCACCGCAAGGGATTGTACAAACCAAAATAAATAGAAACGTAAGGTCAGGCATACCGACCATAAAAACATGTGTAGCGTCTGCTCATAAAATGAAGCTAAGTCAAAACTTCTGCATCAAAGTGAACGTTCGTGTAAGAGACGCATCTCAATAAAATTATGGGATATACCATAATGGCACATGTCATTGTAGTATATCTGTGTCTCACATAAGCGTCTACAGTAAGTCGGACACACGTGGTTTAGTCTCTGTAAAACAGACTATCAGTATTTCGAACGCTCATGTGGTGCGTGCCTAAGACGTAATCGGTGTAAACTGCAAACTAGTACTCTATCATTAACCAGTTCATAGCTGTTTGCTTACATCGGCTTCTAAATAAAATTGTATAACTCGGTGTAATTGCGCGCGGTCTCCTCAAAGGACAGAAAAAAATATTACCAAAATATATGATTCCGGGTTGAAGGCCTTGGCTTAGTAATACACACACATCAAAACGTTTTGCGTCACCTCGGTTAAGAGAGTTCCGGAAGCTGTACAGAAAACTGGAATAGATATGAACATATACATCATTTCCGCCATTTTTATTGCTCATCAAAACCACACATTGCGTGTTGTACCACCGTACAGCGAGACCTTCCAGAATGCCTCGCTAATATGCTGCCGATAAGGTTGCACTATCTGTCGGAGGATGGCACTGACGTATCGTACAGCCGTTACGGCACCTTCTATGACCACCAGCGGCGTACGTCGGCCCCACGTAATACCACTTCAAAACATCAGGGAACCTCCACCTTGCTGCACTCGCTCAACAGTGTGTCCAAGGCGGTTAGCCTGACCGGGTTTCCTCCAAACACGTCTCCGACGATTGTCTGGTTGAAGGCATATGCGACACTCAACGGTGAAGAGAACGTGATGCCAATCCTGAGCCGTTCATTCGGCATGTTGTTGAGCCCATCTGTATCAAGCTGCGTAGTGTCTTGGTTGCAAAGATGGACCTCGCCATGGACCTCGGGAGTGAAGTTGCACATCATGCAGCCTATTGCGCACGGTTTTAGTCTTAACACGACGACCTGTGGCTGCACGAAAAGCATTATTCAACACGGTGGCGTTGCTGTCAGGGTTCCTCTGAGCCATAATCCGTAGGTAGCGGTCATCCACTGCAGTAGCAGCCCTTGGATGCCCTGAGCGAGGCATGCCATCGACATTTCCTATCTCTCTGTATCTCCTGCGTGTCTGAACATCATCGCTTTGATTCACTCCGAGACACCTGGACACTTTCCTTGTTGAGAGCCTCTCCTGGCACAAAGTAACAATGCGGGCGCGATCGAATTGCGGTATTGACCGTCTAGGCATGGTTGAACTACAGACATCACGAGCCGTGTACCTCGTTCCTGGTGGAATGACTGGAGCTGATCGGCTGTCGGACCACTTCCATCTAAATTGCGCTCCTCATGCATGGTTGTTTACGTCTTTGGGCGGGTTTAGTGACATTTCTGAACAGTCAAAGGGACTCACACGTTCCACATCATTACGAAGTGTCGTAATCATGATCTATGGCTAATACAATATCCACAGTCAACATCTATCTTCAGGAGTTCTGGGAACCAGGGTGATGCAAAACTTTATTTGATGTGTGTATATTCCTGAATATGAACATCACTAGTTCCACCTGAAAACCACAGCAAAACAACATATTTTTGAGTAAATATTTTCTGTTAAAGTTCATAGCGAGTTGATTCTCTTTTTTAATACAGTTCAGCGCATCTCTCACTAGTACAGAATCGTTACAAATGAATCTTATTTTGCCAAAACGAATATAGTGGCTGTAGAAGAACAGCGTGAACGAAGATGTGGTAATCACTAACCTTTATTTTTTGAGACTCAGTTACGTGTACTCCATAAGTGCTTTCGGTTATCGTTTTGATCTGATTTAAAGAAATGACTGAACACGAATCATTATACGCTACAACTAGGAAGAAGCTACTAATCTGCTCGTACTAAAGTAAGAAAATGTGTCAGGTTAGGATGCAATAAATGAAGTTACTGCGTGTTGCAGTAAACTTAACTCACAAATGCTCTGACATAACGAATTAGTTCACTGACGGTATTCTACCGTTTTTTTATTGCACGATACCGGACTCGTTCATTGCTACTTTCGGTATAATGTAGGTCTCAATGAACTTGGATCAGAAAGCCTCTTATTAGCTTTTAGATCAAGGACAATCCAACTGACTGCTCAAGGCCGACAAATATTGGTACAATGAACATGAAGCAATGTGATATAAAATAGGCCCCATTACATGTTAACCTACTCCAGCGAAAGTAGGATCTATATGACTGAACAATTAACGTTTGAGCTGATAAATATTTATTGATTAAGTAATCTATTGGCTTAACGTACCCATCGGCTTTAAATTTCGAAATCTCATCGCACAAGGAAAGTATGAACGTTGTGCTACAGTTTTCAGAGATCACTGTTTTGTTTGCTGTCGTTTTTCGAGACACGTTCCCCGCTGTATAAGAATCTATATCCGCTCAACAGAAGCGTCTTCTGATACCGGCAGTGAACTTAAACTGTGAATTTAGATGCTTGTAAAAGAAAGTTTCACATGTCTGAAGTCATCTGATACAAAGATAAAAGAATGAGTGAATTACAAAAGGTACTCTTTGTGACGCTCAAGTAATGTTGTTCAATACTGGTGACACATATCGCCTTTCCCATGGAAGCTGGAAATGGAAATGCCGTGTGGCTATGGCCTCCCGTCGGGTAGACCGTTCGCCTGGTGCAAGTCTTGAGATTTGACGCCACTTCGGCAACCTGCGTTTTGATGGGGATGAAACGATGATAATAAGGATAACACAACACCCAGTACCTGAGCGCAGAAAATATCCGACACTGCTGGGAATCGAATCCGGGCCGTTCGGTATGGCATTCCGTAGCGCTGACCCCTCAGCTACCCGGGGGCGGACCCCATGGAAACTCACGTATCCCGTCGCGTTACAGTCGCCTTGTATATTAAGCTACGACGATATTATCGCACTTGCCCTCCTGTGGCCGTTATCGGAAACAACCGGTAATGTTACAGTAAACAAGTACAGTGGTGTCTAAGAAAAACGCATCGCACTGTGAATATTGCAAGACAGTAGTGCATATATTGTCAAGCGGCGCAGCGTTTCCTCGTGAAATATAACGATAAAAACTACCAACAAATCGACCGAATTACACTCACTCACAGGCGCAATAATACTGTGGACGACTAACACACTCTCCTCAAAAGGCACCGTCGCTTTCTGCGTCTATAAAAAAAAAAAAATGGTTCAGATGGCTCTGAGCACTATGGGACTCAACTGCTGTGGTCATTAGTCCCATAGAACTTAGAACTACTTAAACCTAACTAACCCAAGGACATCACACACATCCCTGCCCGAGGCAGGATTCGAACCTGCGACCGTAGCAGTCGCACGGTTCCAGACTGCGCGCCTAGAACCGCGAGACCACCGCGGCCGGCATCTATAAACATCTCTTGCACCTATCTATCAGCCTATTTAACCCTCAGTCCCCTCTGTATACCAGATGTCATACTATTATAGTGCGTTCATACTTTTTTATTTGTTATGTATGCTTATTACTGAGCTGTATTGATTATTTAGTGGGTACAATGTTCGCTCAACGTCGTTCTCATTTCTTTTGCCGAATATTGTTGCACTATTTACTTACCTGAGCGTGTGCGTGTGTTTTTAAAGCTTTATAATCTTGTGTTGCTTATACATTTTGAATTATAAGCTTTATTTATGGTCAAGTCACGTTCGTTAATGGACAAGCTTCTCATGCGGCGTTACACGCGCAGAAGAATAATTGGGGTCTCACTTGACTCACCCACCGCTCTATGACGTAATCGCGCAAGTGTTTGGGACACGTATAAAGAAAGGAGCCTTTGACTTACTTTTAGAATGTGGACGAGAGACAGCCACCCGGCTTGCAGCGCATAAGTTACGACGAAAACAAAAGTAACATAATTTTGACACTCCTATAACTTTGTCGGCAACTCCAACGGCTCAGTTTAAAGGCGTTCTGAAGTAACACATTTGCATGCATATTTTACCGAATTTTTCACATGTATCTTTTACATTGTATAGCTTTCGCCAGGAACACGTGAGGCAATACTGACCTTACGACTTATCTTAGAAGAAAGATTAAGGAAAGGCAAACCTACATTTCTAGCATTTGTAGACTTAGAGAAAGCTTTTGACAATGTTGACTCGAATACTCTCTTTCAAATTCTGAAGGCGTCAGGGGTAAAGTACAGGGAGCGAAAGGCTATTTACAATTTGTACAGAAACCAGATGGCAGTTATAAGAGTCGAGGGGCATGAAAGGGAAGCAGTGGTTCGGAAGGGAGTGAGACAGGGTTGTAGCCTCTCCCCGATGTTATTCAATCTGTATGTTGAGCAAGCAGTAAAGGAAACAAAAGAAAAGTTCGGAGTAAGTATTAAAGTCCATGGAGAAGAAATAAAAACTTCGAGGTTCGCCGATGACATTGTAATTCTGTCAGAGACAGCAAAGGACTTGGAAGAGCAGTTGAACGGAATGGGCAGTGTCTTGAAAGGAGAATATAAGATGAACATCAACAAAAGCAAAACGAGGATAATGGAATGTAGTCGAATTAAGTCGGGTGATGCTGAGGGAATTAGATTAGGAAATGAGATACTTAAAGTAGTAAAGGAGTTTTGCTATTTGGGGAGCAAAATAACTGATGATGGTCGAAGTAGAGAGGATATAAAATGTAGACTGGCAATGGCAAGGAAAGCGTTTCTGAAGAAGACAAATTTGTTAACATCGAGTATATGTTTAAGTGTCAGTAAGTCATTTCTGAAAGTATTTGTATGGAGTGTAGCCATGTATGGAAGTGAAACATGGACGATAAATAGTTTGGACAAGAAGAGAATAGAAGCTTTCGAAATGTGGTGCTACAGAAGAATGCTGAAGATTAGATGGGTAGATCACATAACTAATGAGGAGGTATTGAATAGGATTGGGGAGAAGAGGGGCTTGTGGCACAACTTGACCAGAAGAAGGGATCGGTTGGTAGGACATGTTCTGAGGCATCAAGGGATCACCAATTTAGCATTGGAGGGCAGTGTGGAGGGTAAAAATCGTATAGGTAGACCAAGAGATGAATGCACTAAGCAGATTCAGAAGGATGTAGGTTGCAGTAGGTACTGGGAGATGAAGAAGCTTGCACAGGATAGAGTAGCATGGAGAGCTGCATCAAACCAGTCTCAGGACTGAAGACCACAACAACAACAACAGCTTTCGCCTGCATCACGTGAAAATCTTTACTCCGCTTCTACACGTCATCACGAAATTTTGTTCATTTGCAAGTGTGTGTCAATGTGAACAGAAAATGTGGTTCAGTGGCAGTAAATATTAAATCTAAGTATTCGACATGCACTGCTGTAGTCTCTGATATTACTTTCACAATTAATTGATTGTAGTTTTTTTCGTAATATAACTTTGTAAATTAGTTGACATAGAACGTTAAGCTATAGGCATCCAAACCATTGCGCTAAGGATACATATATCTGTAGTAATTCGAATCTACTAGTTAGAAAAATAAATTAAATACACTGATGGAAAAAAATCACAACACCAACAAGGAGTTTTGCAACGTAAACGAAAATTGGTAAATGTGTTTGTACTTCTGAAAGATGCTGTCAGTTTAAATTTCGCATCAGTCGCATAATAGTTGCGCTAGTAGGGCCAATACGAGGATGAAAATGAGGTTTGCTCTAAATACAGGCTTTAACAGTTATGAGCGTCAGTTACCTTTGAGACAGGACGTGGTGAGTTGATGTTAGTCAAGAATGCCCTTAAGGAGACGAAGACCCCCATTATCAATGCCTCATTGAGTTTGAATGATGTCGTGTAACAGGGTTACGACAAATTGGATGTTTCTTTAGCTACACCGCAGAAAGACTTGGTAGGAATGTAGCTATAGTACATAACAGCTGGAAAATGTGGTCACGAGAGTGTACGCTCGCAAGAAGGTCGAACTCCGGACGGCCACGTAGCACTACTGAGAGGATGAACATCGTGTCCGGCGCGTGGCTCTGGCGCATCGTACTGCGCCTGCAACAACAATATGAGCAGCAGTTGGCACTACAGTGACACAGCGAACTGTTGTATATAGGTCACTTCGAAGACAGCTCCGAGTCAGCCGCCCTGTAGCGGGCGTTCCACTGACCCTAAACTACCACCTTTTGCGACTCCAGTGGTGGGAGGGCAGGGTGGAGATCTGTTGTATTACGTGATGAAAGCTGGTTCCGCCTCGGCGCCAGTGATGGTCGTGTGTTGGTTAGAAGGCCAGTAGAGAGGACCCTCAACCACCATGTCTGCATGCTAGACACACTGACCTCCACCTGAAGTTATGGTCTGGGATGCGGTTTCGTATGACGCGAAGAGCACTTTAGTGGCTATTCAACGCAACCTAATTGCAAATTTGTTCGTCAGTCTGGTGATTCGACATGCTGTGCTACATGAACAGCATTCAGTGGGTGCTTTCCAACAGGATAACGCCAGCCCACATACCGTTGTTGTAGCCCAACATGGGGAACAGAATGTCATCATGTTGCCTTGTCCTGCTCGGTCACCAGATCTGTCTTAAATCGAATACATATGGCACATCATCGGACGAAACTCCAGTATCATCCACAACGAGCATTGATAGTCCCTATATTGACTGACCAAGTGTAACAGGCATGGAACTCCATCCCACCAACAGACATCCGGCATCTATACAACAATTGCATGCACTTGTGTAAGCTTACATTCAACATTCTGGCCGCTACACAGGTTATTAACCTACCAACATTTCACATTTGCAATGGATTATCTCCTGCTTACATTAACATGTGGTCTTGCAATTTTAATCAGTTAAATATGTGACCTAGATAAATGTATTCCCTAACAGCACTGCAGTGGTTATTCAACGCAAACTAATTGCAAATTTGTGCGTCGGTCTGGTGATTCGACATGCTGTGCCACAATTCATGAACATCATTCCAATGGGTGCTTTCCAACAGGATAACGTCCGCTCACATACTGTTTTTGTAGCTCAACATGGGGAACAGAATGTCATTCTGTTGCCTGTCCTGCTCGGTCACCAGATCTGTCTTAAAACGAATACAAATGGCACATCATCGGACGAAACTCCAGTATCATCCACAACGAGCATTCATTATTCCACTTTAATTATTTTTGGTGTTTCGATTTTTTTCCTTTAGCGTATTTTACCTTTTTGGACAGTGAACCATGAGTTCCTGATGCTGCATGTGACGGCGATTTCCGTGCCACTAGAATAGCTGTGAGCGGAGCCGGGCTCCTGCTGAAGTTCCAGTGAATGTTTCGAAACGTTTTCGTGCTCTGTAAGGCCTCTAATGTTCTGTTGTCCGCAGGCTAGAAGGCCGGTCGCCTGTTCACAGAGTAAAATGCAAACTGACTTGCAGATCTCTAGAGTTCTAACTTCTCATGCATTGCAATCCTGTCTAATTTGCATGCTTTTGCGCATTCTGTGCCAAGAATTGTTACTCCTCTCTCGACGTGGAACTTTGTTCGCCGTCCGCAAAGAGACAGCGGAGACAAGACATAATAAGCAATAACAGGAGCGTATATGTTCCCCCGTTCCAGTTTCCTTTTCGTCTCTCAATTTCGGTACCGCATCTTATTTAGCTGTACCTAAGAAGGAATGAGTGTAAGCAAGGCAACTTAAAGGCGTAGAGGAATAATGCTTAAAAGCTCAATTCTGTATGTAATTACTAGTAGACTCGCACTTGTATGATTGCACACTTTAGTACAATTGGGTTTGGTCTTAGACGATCACGGTGACTGTATGAAAAGAGGAAAAACACTGACATTAAAAGAACTACACATTGCAGTTTCAATGTTTTTTTTTTCCTTGTTCGTTTAGTCACTGTGATGATGGTCTAAAACCGGAACCGATCGTAATGAAGTATAGAGTCGCATACCCGCATGCTATGTTTTTGTAAGCGTTATACGTGTTTTCCTACTGTAAATGTTTAGTATTGTATATTAGAAGTGGAAAACATTCTGAAAGGTGTGACCGGTGTATGACACCAATTCCAGTCTTCACATCTATCTGTCTCCCCTATCTAAAGTTATATTAACTGCACTATACAAGCAGGTCAGTATCACTTGAACACTAAGATCTGAACTTTACCCATCGCACCTGAGGAACCGCACATAACTGTAATGCTTTCAAGTTGAGGCGTAGCGCCGTATACCGACCCTGCTTTGGAGGCGGTTAAGTGGGAGATGTGTCTCAGAGCTGGATAGTGGCAGATGGTGACGCGAGACTGGACGCGCACGTAGATTATGTATCAGCCGATAGAGGACAATAGTCTACTGGATAGGGGGACTGTGATTTTAGTTTCGATTGTGCCCACTAGAGTGCACTAATGTAATAGAATGTTTTTCATAAACTGTTCTAGTATTTTCATAAAGTGTTATTATGTCTTTTTTTGTAGGTAAAATGTTATAAATGTGTTTTACCAGTATGAATGATGTATGAGTGTGGTTTAATGTTAATATGAAGATAATTGTTTAACGAGTTATGTAGTGGGATTTAGTGTGGGAACATTTCAAAGAAGTATGGATGTGGACGAAGGGGATTTTTGTAGAATAGATTTGTAAAGTAAGTTTACGGTAAAGGAAAAGTTAATTCAGGTATACATAACAATAGAAAAAAAAGTATGCATAAACAGAACTTCTGCATATTAGATAATTATGTCAGTAAAAAGTGCAGTCGTTAGGTTTAATATTTTTCGATTAGTTATTGATGAAAGGCGCGGACTGACGTGGGAGAATGCTGTTTTGCTATTGGCTGTTCAGTAAACTGACCAATGGTAAAGCCATATTCTTTGCACGCCTTTCTCTGTTGGTAGAGAAGACTTAAGAGTATTCTAGGGAAGAGTCGGAGCCTAGCCATGAAACAGTTCGGACGTGTGTAGTAGTAGTTCCGGTGGAAACGAATAGTTGCCGGATCTATCAGTGTTACATACATGAAAAGTGTGGTAAAGTGACGGCATAATTATTCCGATGGGCGTGTAGAAATTTCGGAATTTTTAAGTGAATTTTGTGACGAGAAATGACATAAATTCCGCGTGGCGCATTGAACAGGTCGGTGCCTAAAAACTGTGACTGCATTAGGTACCGACAGACTTAATATTTGGCGAGCATTCTCAATCAAAAACAATCCGTATTTTGGTAGCTATTACGTTTTCGGGAAATGCAACACCATACACTTGCTAACGTGAGTGAAAGGGATTGTGAGTGACTGCATTAAGACTTGCACGGGCTTGGCAGTGATACTTGTTCAGCTAAGTTTCAGAATATATTAAGTGAGCACAAAATTTCCAACCTTTCATTTCGTGTGAAAACTTTCTCCCGAAACGTAGATTAGTGACTTTAATTGCAGCCTGGTTCACGTAGAAGTACAGTAGGTTTCGCTCGGCTTCCCTGCTGATGATATGCTGAGACAATGTTCACAGGTAGGTGCAGGTTCGTCGGAAAGGGACGGAAAGAACCGCGCCGCAAAGTATTCATTGCTGTCATAATACGCAAATTTGTTCTTAGTTGTTGAGAAAGGAGATTTGACGGCCGAAGTGGCCGTGCGGTTAAAGGCGCTGCAGTCTGGAACCGCAAGACCGCTACGGTCGCAGGTTCGAATCCTGCCTCGGGTATGGATGTTTGTGATGTCATTAGGTTAGTTAGGTTTGACTAGCTCTAAGTTCTAGGGCATTAATGACCTCAGAAGTTGAGTCCCATAGTGCTCAGAGCCGTTTTGAAAAGAGATTTTATTTATAGGTTCACAGTTTACGAATTTCGTGAGAGTTGCGTTTTACCGCCAATACAAATTCCAAGTTTCTCTCCTGCAAAATAGGGGCAGATTATAGGCTAAGGTCTTGGCGAGAGAGTGTCGATGTTTAGCAGTGGCTGGCTGAACACATGGACGTAGCTCATGTGTGCCCCGCGGCCTCGCCAACTTCCCTCCCCACTCAGAGCAACTGCCGTTACAACTTGCTGGAGGGGTGATGAACATTCGCTCCGAACCGCCTCGGCTCCAGCACTTGAGGCTAACGTAAGGTCCATTTTCGAGAATATTCTGTTCAGCGTCGTTTCCTCAGAGTAATGGTGAATGGGGGTCTTCTCGGTGAGCTCATCCCACTTTACATAGCACTAGGGTCGCTGCTGACGACTTACCGGAAATTGCCCACTATTTTAATCTCCAACTATACGTAGTCTGGAAATAGGTTTGCATATACAGTATGGTACATACGAAGCCACTCTTCTCGCACAATGAGCCCGAATTGCGTCAATGCTTCAGAAAGTGAATATTGCACACTCCAGACCTTCTCGACCGTTTCTGT
Organism: Schistocerca gregaria; assembly: GCF_023897955.1. Taxonomy (NCBI): domain Eukaryota; kingdom Metazoa; phylum Arthropoda; class Insecta; order Orthoptera; family Acrididae; genus Schistocerca; species Schistocerca gregaria. Next base: position 814,427,118 of record NC_064920.1, on the reverse strand, counting down.
AGATGTTAAAAGTGTTGTTGCTGCGTGAATTCTCTACAGTTATGGGAAAAAATATAGAGATACATATCCAGTGTGATATGACTGCAAATGAAAAACATACGCAAGTTCATTAAAACAAATACATGAAGTATCGATATCTGAAACAACATGCAACGTACAGGAGACTTGAGAACTGCTACCCGCCACTGTCATCAGAGGTCAATATTATTTCAGCATTTGTGATCTACTTTGGAGAGAAGGGTGCGTGATCGCTGTTGACGTCCTTCATCGTCACCTGAACTCGCCCCTATTTTTCAGGAGGAAACGTACAACATCCGTCTGAAAGCCATACACGACCCCTCTTTGCCCATTCCTAGACGACTGGAAGCTGTTTTGAATGACAGTGGATTTCGTGCACCGAATTAGGCAAAGTCAAAGTGTAAAATGTCCAATTGTGTGTGAAAACTTATGGGACTTCACTGCTAAGGTCATCAGTCCATAAGCTTACACACTACTTAACCTAAATTATCCTAAGGACAAACACACACACCCATGCCCGAGGGAGGACTCGAACCTCCGCCAGGATCAGCCGCACAGTCCATGACTGCAGCGCCTTAGACCGATGCAAGGTAATGTCTTGTATTTGTTTGTGTTTTCATATTTTTCTCGAACCCCTGTAGATGAGACTGTGACATAGCGTAGTAAATGAAAAAAAAAAAAACCCTTCCGAGTTGACACTGTTAGCTAAAGGCAGCGAACGTTCAGGTTGTTGCCACCCCTAAGAGATGCCATAATAATACAGTGTACCACCGCCTCTAGTCTTGAAAACGGCCTCCACTCAGCGAGAAAGAGAACCCAAAAGTTTCTGCCTGTGTGCCATGTACATCTGAAGCCACTCATTGATTATTAAATTCCTTTGAGCTACCAAACTGCGGGAATGTTGGTGGTTACGTCTCACCCCTAAGTTAGCCAAGATGTGAATTCACGGTGTTCTTATTTCAATTTCCAGGAGTTTACTTGGTCCGGTACGTTTAGTAGGATACGCTTCAAATGCAGTGCTCCAGGAAGGAGGAATTCACAATAGAGAATATACATAAATTTTTACACTGATAACAAAATAGAGGAATTCTTTATTCTATATAGTTAGTGAAACATGTGTTACACCATATGTGCCTCTACCCATTAAATTTTGAACCTTATATGAACATGCAATACAGGTAATACACTTAAGTGTTTAAATCACTTCAACAAATGTGCATCCCTGGTATCCTGCAAAATATCAAGCAGGAATGCAGTCTTTTCTGCAACATGTCTGGTGTGACTGCGTGAGTGGCATCTCTGATGCGTTGTTGCAATGTCACAATAACAGGAACTTTTGTTTTGTGCATATTATCTTTAACATACTCCTAAAAGAAGGAAATCTAAGAAGGGGGGATGGGAGGCAGGGGATCAGTCGTCTCTGCCATCCACCTGTTGGGGAAGGTTTCATACGGAAAGTCGCAGACTTCTCGAGCCTAATGAGGGGCAGCGCCACCTTGCTGACGGATGATAGCACCGTGCGTATCCGTAGCTGGCGAACGGCATAATTCACCAACACAGCCGGCCGCTGTGGACGAGCAGTTCTAGGCGCTTCAGTCTGGAACCGCGCGACCGCTACGGGCATGGATGTGTGTGATGTCCTTAGGTTAGTTAGCTTTAAGTAGTTATAAGTTCTAGGGGACTGATGACCTCAGATGGTAAGTCCCATGTGCTCAGAGCCATTTCAACAATTTGAATCACCAACATGTCAAGATAAACATATCCAGCTTTCAAGGAAGAAAAATGGGCCAGTCACTCGATCACACATTAGCCCACACCACGCATTAACCTCTGACTGTCCTGAATGTGTTCTCGTACGACATGAGGAGTATATGATCCCCAGATTCGTACACTACGCACGTTAACTGGGCCACGAACATGAAATGTAGCTTCTTAGGAAAAACACACACACCTGAAGAAGTAATTTTCCTAATCCAAACGTTACAGTATGTTCATGTTTTGGGTGATCATCTGGTTGTAATGCCTGTACAATTTGGGTCTTGTACGCATACAATTTAAGAAGTTTGCTAACCACTTTATGCATTGTACTCTTTGGCACTTCAAGCTCCCGTGAAGTCTGTCTAATCGATTTCAGTGGCGACCTTGCGAATGCGTTCTGAACTGCAGCACAATCTTCTCCGAAAAGATGGTATGCGGTTGCTTGTCCATTTCTGAACCGACGCCGTTTCTAAAAAAGTTGCTATCCATGTTCTGATTAACTTGAGATCAGGTGGTTTCTTCCTATAACGGGACACAAACTTTCGTTGCACAGTAATCGGTGATTTGGTTTCTGGTAGCCACACAACACATTGAGCTTTCTCCTGGGAGAAAGCGATTTTTATGATATAGCTCACACAGCTGGGGCTCCTTGCGGTGCAAGTGTTGAAAGAAACACAGCTGTACAGAAACTACAGGTGTTCTCTAGTACAACTATAACAAAAATAAATGTTACCATCATAAATATAACTAATATTTAACATTGAAATCAGGGCAAACGTTTATGGATACCCTCTACATTTCTGCGCAAGTCAGCATACACACTTAAATGTGCTATAGGGAGGAGCTAGAGATCTGCGGACCACGTTTTATACAAGCAGAAATTATAACAGTAGGTCGGACCTCCAAGGGGCAAACTTATTTCAATCGAGACGAGACTGAAGGAAAGATATTTGAAGTTAGCTAGAGCCCAAACCGGTGGTTATCAATTAATTGCAAAGTAAGCGATCTAGACCGGCAACAGCTTATCAAAATTATTAAAAGCGGTCTCTGATGGACTATTTGACTTTTTTTACGACTGAGAAGGAAAACTGCCTTACACGCATCTGATAGAAACTGCACAAAACATAGCACAAAATATGTTCGCTTTTGAATGGGCATGTTTAATCTCCTATATCTCGACAATGTGCCTCCTGACTTTTCGAGACAAATAAAACACCACATTTTCGTTTATAATACTGCATTCTGACAAACCTTCATCTATTTCTTCAATGAAAATAAATTCATTGTCATTAGGATGCACGTGAGTACCAGTTTTGTGTAGGATTCGTCATAACGTCTGCCGTAGCATGTTACAAACACTTGATTATGTTAACTACAATGGTTACAGAGCTTTGTGCGTGCACTCCTTTTGCAGATTCCATACCAAGCTTGACGCATTCCGTCTGCAGGAATTATTTCACACTTAGCCTCTTAGCGCGTCCAGTTCGCCTATGAGAATGAATCGTTTGTCGGTAAATGGTCACATCGTCTTCCGATTGATGTCTCAGGAGGTGCTCGACGTCTAAATTGACGTCTGGTAGTTCGTACACGATGAATAGGCACATCAGTCTCTCTCCTCCCAAAAAGGCAGCATACTCGTTTTCTGCTAAGAATCGCCGTATCATTATGCAGTAAAATATCAACGTCGAGATTTCATACGTTCCTTTTGTAGACGCTATTAAGCTCGTGGTTGATTGTTCATTGTTAATGAACCTGAAGTGTTATGAAATTGTTTAGCAGCATGCAAAGACACTGTGTAATATAATTCTGTTGAATGCTTCGCTTTTTTTATGACTCGGAAATCAAAGGTCGACTGCAAACTTTTCGTGTAGAAAAATCTGTTTTTAATGTGATTCTACATCTACATCCATACTCCGCAAGCCACCTGACGGTGTGTGGCGGAGGGTACCCTGAGTACCTCTATCGGTTCTCCCTTGTATTCCAGTCTCGTATTGTACGTTGAAAGAAGGATTGTCGGTATGCTTCTGTGTGGGCTCTTAATCTCTCTGATTTTATCCTCATGGTCTCTTCGCGAGATATACGTAGGAGCGAGGAATATACATACTGCTTGACTCTTCGGTGAAGGTACGTTCTCGAAACTTTAACAAAAGCCCGTATCGAGCTACTGAGCGTCTCTCCTGCAGAGTCTTCCACTGGAGTTTATCTATCATCTCCGTAACGCTTTCGCGATTACTAAATGATCCTGTAACGAAGCGCGCTGCTCTCCGTTGGATCTTCTCTATCTCTTCTATCAACCCTATCTGGTGCGGATCCCACGCTGCTGAGCAGTATTCAAGCAGTGGGCGAACAAGCGTACTGTAACCTACTTCCTTTGTTGTCGGATTGCATTTCCTTAGGATTATTCCAATGAATCTCGCTCTGGCATCTGCTTTACCGATGATCAACTTTATATGATCATTCCATTTTAAATCACTCCTAATGCGTACTCCCAGATAATTTATGGAATCAACTGCTTCCAGTTGCTGACCTGCTATTTTGTAGCTAAATGATAAGGGACCTATCTTTCTATGTATTCGCATCATATTACACTTGTCTATATTGAGATTCAATTGCACCATGCGTCAATTCCCTGCAGATCCTCCTGCATTTCAGTACAATTTTCCATTGTTGCAACCTCTCGATACACCACAGCATTATCTGCAAAAAGCCTCAGTGAACTTCCGATGTCATCCACAAGGTCATTTATGTATATTGTGAATAGCAACGGTCCTATGACACTCCCCTGCGGCACACCTGAAATCACTCTTACTTCGGAAGACTTCTCTCCATTGAGAATGACATGCTGCGTTCTGTTACCTAGGAACTCCTCAATCCAATCACACAATTGATCTGATAGTCCGTATGCTCTTACTTTGTTCATTAAACGGCTGTGGGGAACTGTGTCAAACGCCTTGCGGAAGTCAAGAAACACGACATCTACCTGTGAACCCGTGTCTAAGGCTCTCTGAGTCTCGTGGACGAATAGCGCGAGCTGGGTTTCACACGACCGTCTTTTTCGAAACCCATGCTGATTCCTACAGAGTAGATTTCTAGTCTCCAGAAAAGACATTATACTCGAACATAATACGTGTTCCAAAATTCTACAACTGATCGACGTTAGAGATATAGGTCTATAGTTCTGCACATCTGTTCGACGTCCCTTCTTGAAAACGGGGATGACCTGTGCCCTTTTCCAATCCTTTGGAACGCTTCGCTCTTCTAGAGACCTACGGTACACCGCTGCAAGAAGGGGGCAAGTTCCTTCGCGTACTCTGTGTAAAATCGAACTGGTATCCCATCAGGACCAGCGGCCTTTCCTCTTTTGAGCGATTTTAATTGTTTCCCTATCCCTCTGTCGTCTATTTCGATATCTACCATTTTGTCAACTGTTCGACAATCTAGAGAAGGAAGCACAGTGCAGTCTTCCTCTGTGAATCAGCTTTGGAAGAAGACATTTAGTATTTCGGCCTTTAGTTTGTCATCCTCTGTTTCAGTACCATTTTGGTCACAGAGTGTCTGGATATTTTGTTTTGATCCACCTACCGCTTTGACATAGGACCAAAATTTCTTAGGATTTTCTGCCAAGTCAGTACATAGAACTTTACTTTCGAATTCGTTGAAAGCCTCTCGCATAGCCCTCCTCACACAACATTTCGCTTCGCGTAATTTTTGTTTGTCTGCAAGGCTTTGGCTACTTTTATGTTTGCTGTGAAGTTCCCTTTGCTTCCGCAGCATTTTTCTAACTCGGTTGTTGTACCACGGTGGCTCTTTCCCATCTCTTACGATCTTGCTTGGCACATACTCATCTAACGCATATTGTACGATGGTTTTGAACTTTGTCCACTGATCCTCAACACTATCTGTACTTGAGACAAAACTTATGTGTTGAGCCGTCAGGTACTCTGTAATCTGCTTTCTGTCACTTTTTTAAACAGATAAATCTTCCTACCTTTTTTAATATTTCTATTTACGGCTGAAATCATCGATGCAGTAACCGCTTTATGATCGCTGATTCCCTGTTCTGCATTAACTGATTCAAATAGTTTGGGTCTGTTTGTCACCAGTAGGTCTAATATGTTATCGCCACCAGTCGGTTCTCTGTTTAACTGCTCAAGGTAGTTTTCAGATAAAGCAGTTAAAAATATTTCACTGGATTCTTTGTCCCTGCCACCCGTTATGAACGTTTGAGTCTCCCAGTCTATATCCGGCAAATTAAAATCTCCACCCAGAACTATAACATGGTGGGGAAATCTACTCGAAATATTTTCCAAATTATTCTTCAGGTGCTCAGCCACAACAGCTGCTGAGCCCAGGGGCCTATAGAGACATCCAATTAGCATGTCTGAGCCTGCTTTAACCGTGACCTTCACACAAATCACTTCACAATTCGAATCTCCGTCAATTTCCTTCGATACTATTTCACTTCTTATCGCTATAAACACGCCTCCCCCTTCACTGTCCAGCCTGTCTCTGCGGTATACATTCCAATCTGAGTTTAGGAATTCATTACTATTTACGTCTGGTTTCAGTCAACTTTCTGTCCCTAGTACTATATGGGCGTTGTGACCGTTTAATAATGATAGCAGTTCTGGGACCTTTCTATAGACGCTCCTGCAGTTTACTATTAGAACATTAATATTGTTATTCCCTGTTGCATTTTGCCTACTCCTGCCTTGCCGCCTCTCAGGAGGCGTCTTGTCGGGCCTAGGGAGGGAATTCTCTAACCTAAAAAAAACCCCATGTGCATTCCACACGTACTCCGCTACCCTCGTAGCCGCTTCCGGCGTGTAGTGCACGCTTGACCTATTCAGGGGGACCCTACATTTCTCCACCCGATAGCGGAGGTCGAGAAATTTGCACCCCAGCTCTCCGCAGAATCGTCTGAGACTCTGGTTTAAGCCTTCCACCCGGCTCCAAACCAGAGGACCGCGATCGGTTCTGGGAACGATACTACAAATAGTTAGCTCTGATTCCACCCCGCGAGCGAGGCTTTCCGCCTTCACCAACTCTGCCAACCGCCTGTACGAACTGAGGATGACCTCTGAACCCAGACGGCAGGAGTCATTGGTGCCGACATGAGCAACAATTTGCAGTCGGGTGCTCCCAGTGCTCTCTAACGCCGCCGATAGGGCCTCCTCCACATCTCGGATGAGACCCCCCGGCAAGCAGACAGAGTGAACACTGGCCTTCTTCCCCGACATTTCCGCTATTTCCCTAAGGGGCTCCATCACCCGCCTAACGTTGGAGCTCCCAATAACTAATAAACCCCTCCCCCCGTGTGCCTGCTCGGACATTGCTGAAGGAGCAGCCACATGTCCACTCACAGGCAGAGCGGGCGATGCCACACGGCCGGCCTCCACATTGACCCTCCGCCTCGTGCGCCGCGAACGCCGCTGAACCCGCCACTCCCCTTGGGGAGAGGGTGGCCCAACCGCGCCCGGTACCCGCGAAGATGTCTCGACAGCAGGGACAGTGGGTGAAGCATGTAACACCTGGGGTGTACCTTGCGACGCACCAGACTCCCCACTGCCGCTACACTCCGAGGCAGCAGCCTGAAGACGGCTGACCGCGGCCATCAACACGCTCAGCTGTTCGCGAAGAGTGGCCAGCTCCTCCTGCGTCCGTACACGGCAGTCACACATCCTATCCATCCTAATGAATCAATTTACTGAAGTGACTTAATCAAATTTTAACTAGACTGCTAATTCACTAAAGGCGGCTGATTATTGACTAAACTGTGATTGCCAACCACTTCTTGTAGAAAACAATGAAAATAGCACTACCTGTCTCTGATCTGCATTCAAAACAAACACTAGCACTACTGGCACTATGACTGACTAAAGGAAGTCTCTCTGACTGTATTCAAAACAAACACGAAATCTATGGAACACTATTACTAGCACTCGACTATTAAAGCTTCCTAAAAGCAAAAACACACAGAAGAAGAAGTTACAAGTAAGAAAAATACAGTTAACACTTACATTAAAGTAGCTCGCTGCACAGCAGACGTGAAGCAGACGGCGGTTACGACGACACTGACACTGACTGATTTAATAGGCACTTTCGATTACCAAACTGAAATTACCTCTCTTTTTCAATATCGATCTTTTCACTTGTATTCATTTCACCAACTTCCTCATGAGAGAGACGTTTTCCTATTTGGTTTATATTTTAGGAACTATCCCCGGCGTTGCTAACAATTACTGGATGTCAGACTCATCTCTTATTCGCAGTGACACAATACGTCTTGTGGGTGACAGCGTCCGTGAAATAATTCCGCGAAGCCTGTTGTAAGAACACAGTTTCAACCTACTTTTCGGCATTTTTTAAAACGACATTCCGAAGTAAGTATCACGAACAGGTAATTAGTTTCGTTCAAAAGAAGACATTTAATTAAAAATAATCGGTAAAAATTCATTGATGACGTACGAGATTCTTTTACCTGGAGACATCAAAGTCTAAATTTGTGATTCATACATACTATAAAAATGTGTGTGTGTGTGTGTGTGGTGTGTGTGTGTGTGTGTGTGTGTGTGTGTGTGTGTTCCATGTGTCCTCGTAAACTAGTGGACCAATTTCAACCAAACTCGGTTCACATATATCTTACTGTCAGGCAACAATCGTTGTGGGGGTAAGAACCATCCAAGTATCGAAGCGGAGGTGGTGAAAAAGAAGCGTAGTCTGTGACGCGCCAATGCCAGACTTTATTCAGCCGCTATTTGAAAATGAGAGCACTTAGCGACTTAACAATTAACTTTTGACATAATTTCAAAATTTTTCTCATAGACAACCCCTAAAAGAGGGTGAAAGGAAAAAAATATTTATCGCATACTACTTCTCCGCTGTTCTTGCAGTGAAAGTACCGCGTGAGGCATGGCGTCATAATTTATTTCTGTTTTACTCCTAACTGAATTCGCGGCGACGCATTTTACAGGCAGTCTGCACATGTACCAGTGGATGTAAGAGCAGAATTATATCATTGCACGAGACATAGTTCAGGAGATACGGCCATACGCACTAAGCACAAGGTCGGACGCGGGGCCGTATGGGTGTGCACGTATTGGTGAAGGTAAATACGTAGGCAACGCGTATTTCTACGCTAGTCTATGATATAAGCCACACTGTGATTTTGATTTTAACATTTTTACAGTAAATTTTGGTTTTGTATCTGGAAACAGTCCACGGGTATACTGCTGGTTCATAGCGTCCAACGGGCACAATATTTCGGCGATCGACATGTCGCCATCGTCAGGTGCGCACCTGATATTATAAACACGATTTGTATCCAAACAGTACTGCCAGTCTCCGAGAGACCCAAATTCTATTTCGGTCCACTGAGTCACACTGAAAATTAGTCCTCAGTGCAACCATAACTTGCCTCATAAGCTTGGTTGACGCCATAGGAATGACGTGAAGTCTAGCACAATAAAAGATGCTTTCTCCGCTCTAGGTGACCAGTTATTGGAAACCTTGAAGATTTCTCAGTGGCGTAACGAGTTGCTAGCAGAGTGATGAGAGGAACAGTTTCAGGTTCAAAAATGGTTCAAATGGCTCTAAGCACAATCCAGTATCCTGCTACACATTCCGAGCCTGAGTGTCGTATGTAGTCATCCAGAAATAGTTATGGATTTATTGGATCTAAGCACTATGGGACTTAACATCTGATGTCGTCAGTGCCATAGACTCAGAACTACTTAAACCTAGCTAACCTAATGACATCACACACATCCATGGCCGACGCAGGATTCGAACCTGCGACCGTAGCAGGCGCGTGATTTTGGACTGAAGCGCTTAGAACGGCTTGGCCACAGCGACCGGCTCAGTTTCAGGTGATTTGGTTGAAATAAACGGAATGCTAGCAACGCTGACTGCGCCGCACTGAAGTGGAGCAGTCCATCTTTGTTTTGTGCTGAATGATAATCAACAAACGTTGGTGAAAGCTTTTGTGTTTCTCTTTCAACCATTCATTCGTCTCAAACATTGTCTGAAGCAGTGGGGTTGCAGCCTTCGATAAAAGAACGACCATTAGTTAAGAATACATTAACGGAACTCGTGTATATGAGAATAGTGTTTTATGATTAAAAAAAAAAAAACAGCAGCAGACAGAACCCAATTGTAAGCTGGAGTGTTTATATAGACCGTGATAGAGAATGTTTTCTCCATTGTAGAACTGCAGATGGTGCGTTTGCTCTAGGCACTAGTAAACTTCTGTGGCGAAAATAAGCTACGCTTACAGCCCCCGGGCCTGGGTTCACTGTACTCACCCTCTCGCACGATCCGCTCGTCTTGGGCAGCACATCAAAGGCCGTTGCGTAATTAGGCCGGGCTGTGCCGTAATTACTGATGAGTATTTACGCTAAAGAGCTGCTCGTTGTGCGAGCGCAGTGTCACACTGCGCGATACGCGAGCGGCCCCGTGCGCGTTTAATGGATTTTAATTAGAGAACGGAGCACGGGCGCGCGGTGGGGGATGGCGTTCGGACGTGATATTTTATATGATACATTTCGAGTAATTAGACTGTGAAAGTTTCATGCGCCAAGTGTGTGTGTGAAGGGGGGGGGGGGGGGGGGGGAACACGGCCCGGAATGAGCACTTGGCACTACACGGCCAGAATCGACTATGAGTTCTGTTCACAGGGGCTAGCAGGCTCGCGGCATAGAGCACTGGGGAAGAGAATGGGGCTGGCCTCGTTACCACTACACTGCTTCCTGTTAGCTCGCGTACCTTGTAACCATTCAACATACGTATTCAGTAACACTTTTCTTGCCCGTACACCAGGAAATTTGTGTATCTTTCTATCAAGACGTTTTATGAAGTACAGTCTAGCGTTGTGGCTGGTAAGAACACTAGAATTATTTTTTCACCCCAGTATGACGTATCATGGCCCACCATCACCCTAGATAGAACGTAAATTCGGCGAGGAAAAGAGTTCAAATGTTTCTTCACGTATGGCGTAAAAAGCTGAAGACAGGTATTGATGGCCAGCTCCCACAGAGGTACGCTGCTGTGTTAACCTGGTGTTCCAAATAGTCCCAGTCATTTTCTGTTAGTTTAAGATCAGATGATTCAGCGTGCCAGGAAGGTGCAACAAGGTGCCTGAGTGTTCATAAAGCTAGGAACGTATGTTTGAAACTGTATTAACACCCTGGAAGACAGGAGTGTACGCAGGAAGATACAGAAAAATGGACAACACTTGGTTACTGAGAATGTTTGTATTCGCTGTAATCTGAATGAGTGGGAACAATTCTTGGTCCAAATACCCCCCCCCCCCCTCCCAACTCTATGAAAATTTTCAGAACAACCTCTGGCCTTAATTGCACCCTCCACACACTCTGTTAAATATCTCATTGTGCTGTCGGTGCACTGGATACAGTGCAATATTTGGAGCCAAAATTACGACTTCCCGAACACTACAAGTTTCCAGTCGGTAACTGTCCAAGTTCTGTGTAGCTGGTCCGTTGAGATTGTGGAGCGATTTTGTGCAGCTGTGATCAATGGCCGTTAGCGAGGGACTCTACCCCCGAATGTCCATTGGATGCTCTTCCCATCACGATCTTCGGTCGGAGCCTGGTTGACAGGTTCACACACCTACCAGAGTAAAAGAGTTTGACGACTGTACGCCTGTGGATTGCTTAATAATTACACTGGTTTTTACCGAAACCGGCTGTCATTGGACAAGATAATAGTGCGACTAGACTAACGCAAAGATTATTTTTGTGGATGAGACGGAGGTACATACACTGATGAGAGCAAACCCCATTCGGTTTGTAACCTATTATCTTTGAAAAGACTTGTCAGTCGTCTCTGGCTTTGTCGGTTAATATCATTTTACAAGCACTGTTGGTATACCCTGTTTGGAGCTACAGTAGACGACGATAAGTAAGAGTAGGCTACAGTAGTTTACCTGGTAGCTTTGGTCAGTTAAGCTCGCATCCGCGTTATCAGAACATTGAGTGTGTTGCATATCTATCAGGCGTTACCTCATACCGATCGCTTTCTTTAGACATCTGATCAGTGCCTTACTAGATTCCCCAAATATCGGAAGCGGTGAACCGACTCTAAACTGAGTGAGGATTTATAAGGAGCACGTAAGCCACAAAACGTTTTCGTTCTACATAGGTATCCTCCTGTCTGATACTTAAGAATAAACAGTATGTATAGTAACATTGAAACCGTAAATGTTTAATTCATCATTTATTCGAAATATTGTTTATTTCTAACTCGAAAAAGAGGGATGTTGTAGTAAAAATAAAGGAAACAATACAGATTTGTCATATAGTGCTACAAAACGCAATTCCTAAAAAAAGTTAAAATAAAAAAACGCAAAAAATGAATATGTCCAACAACATTTCAAAACTTCGTCGAACATGTATAAAACATGTTTCTGTTACTGATAACAGGTTTCGAAGGGAGCCTAGCGAAACAAATTTCCCTGAAGTTAATTTATAGAGTAGGGTCTATTTAGAGATATCAAGAAGTTCTACTATTAAAAAGCACTACGGCGTAACACACATGTCGACTCTTCATCTGGGGTGGCCGAGCGGTTCTAGGCGTTATAGTCTGGAACCGCACGACCGCTACGGTCGCAGTTTCGAATCCTGCCTCGGGCATGGATGTGTGTTATGTCCTTAGGTTGGTTAGGTTTAAGTAGCTCTAAGTTCTAGGGGACTGATGACCTCAGAAGTTAAGTCCGATAGTGCTCAGAGCCATTTGAACCATCTGACTCTTCCTCAAATACTTCTCTGAAGAAGTTGGAAACTCATTTAAAGTAATGATATGTTTTCAGGGACGATAAAATTCATTCGGTAAGTAATCTTTGTTCTACCGAATGAAAATCTCTTGAAGGAGACTTTCTAGTCAAATACTGAATTGGCATTAGACCGAGAAAATTCCATCATTCCCAGATGGTTCAAGGCGTTTTCGATTGAGAGACGTTATTCATTTCCTTGATACGTGACTGTATAAGCTAGTGACATATGGATCCAGATAAGTATTCTGGAGCCCAAATAATAATACACCAATTTCGGAAAGCCTCATGTATATTCATGCCGTAAAAGCCATTGGAAGGGCTTAACATCTCGATCTTACAGAACATGACTGATGTACTGAATTAAGCGAAAAGCTGGACTTCACAAGTAATTAAGCTCCCCATTTATCCGGACGAAAATTTTCAACGTAAACTGAAGACGAACAGCTTTCGTGGCCTTCATCAGTGTCCATGTTATGCTACATGAGGAGAATCTGCTCTTAGTATTTCTAAGCAGTGCTGTTTTTAAAAGTTTTGCGGGTGCTCTAGAATAAATCGTTGAGTAATCGAAAACTGAATGTGGGCAGTGCATAATGTCCAACAGATTGCGCGAACTTAGCTGCGGCATCCCACAAAGGCTCTGTTTAGTTTGAATATGGGAAAGACGCCTATTACTGTACACAGAAAAAGTCAGTAACCTGCCGCAGCAGCAATTGTGTATGAAAGCCACAGTCCCAGGGAAAGTAAAGACACCGCACGACTGCTACAGTCGCAGGTTCGAATCCTGTCACGGGCATGGACGTGTGTGATGTCCTTAGGTTAGTTAGGTTTAAGTAGTTCTAAGTTCTAGGGGACTGATGACCACAGATGTTAAGTCGCATAGTGCTCAGAGCCATTTGAACAATTTTTTGAAAGTAAAGACAAGTCGTTCCAACTGCCGTCATATCGACTCATTGCATCCGACACTGCACTTGGAATGGAGTGTGTTGATGGTCATGGAAATTCTAAATTTCAATGGCTCCTATAGGAGAGCGAAGCATAACGAATTCCTAAAATATACGGGATTCTCATTGCATTCAACTCTATCTTCCAGAAAATATCTGACCAAAGTATCTCAGAATGTAAGACCAGTTTCAGACGATGAGGAAATTCACATACATGTAGTAGGGGTAGACGCTATGGCAATGTAGATTTCTAATTTCTGCCCTTAGATTACCTTTATTGCTCAATCTTGTAAGTAGGCGTCTAGCTATCGGCTGCCCTAAAAACGGTATAGAGGTAAACTAAGAGTCCTGCGGTTTTAAGGGTCTCGTTGGTTTCCGGCTTCCCTCTGTCATTTTTTCAAAAGGGCGGAGGCAATAAAAACTAATGCGGCCACATAACCCGGTGCACCAAAATCTATGGGAACTAATAACGAGGCATCTAAAGTACGTGACAGCAGCCTGTGAAGAAACTTTCATATTGCTCTAAGCTTATTCCAGTTCCGTCAGAAAAGAGGTCGGAAACTCAACGGTCCCACTTAGCCACAATCTAATTAGGGATCCTAAAACTGAAGTCCCCTAATCTCTCCAGCCCCGACGAAACGACCTCATCCCCTACTGCAATGGTACGAAGTCTTCTACATGCCCGTGAGAACTGAACATGGAGTGAGAACTCTGAGAAACAGAGCGATAACCTGTGGCGTAATGAAATCCATCCCACAGTGTTAGGGAATCTTCAGGAGTAAACGGCTAAAACAGGGACGTTTTATTAATAAGGACGTCCACATCACTAAATAAAATTTCTTTTTTTATTACAAAGTTTCAGCATCTTCCACCATCAGATATATGCAGTTAGATGATGAGTACCTAATGTGTGACAGCCTCCAAGAATTTTAAAAAAGTCACAAATTTTTTTAAAAACTTTGCTCACCCAAAAATTTTAAACCCTTTCCATTAGGATGTGAAACACAGCGACTGTGACGAATAAAGTTTTCCACAAATTACTCCAACCAGCCGACCTTTGTTTTATTCTTCAGTTTTTATCTTCCATTATCAATTTCGAATCGCCATCATCAGATGCTACATACAGGGTGCTTAAAAAATGACCGGTATATTTGAAACGGCAATAAAAACTAAACGAGCAGCGATAGAAATACACCGTTTGTTGCAATATGCTTGGGACAACAGTACATTTTCAGGCGGACAAACTTTCCAAATTACAGTAGTTACAATTTTCAACAACAGATGGCGCTGCAAGTGACGTGAAAGATATAGAAGACAACGCAGTCTGTGGGTGGGCCATTCTGTACGTCGTCTTTCTGTTGTAAGCGTGTGCTGTTCACAACGTGCAAGTGTGCTGTGGACAACAAGGTTTATTCCTTAGAACAGAGGATTTTTCTGGTGTTGGAATTCCACCGCCTAGAACACAGTGTTGTTGCAACAAGACGAAGTTTTCAATGGAGGTTTAATGTAACCAAACGACTGAAAAGCGATACAATAAAGGATCTGTTTGAAAAATTTCAACGGACTGGGAACGTGACGGATGAACGTGCTGGAAAGGTAGGGCGACCGCGTACGCCAACCGCAGAGGGCAACGCGCAGCTAGTGCAGCAGGTGATCCAACAGCGACCTCGGGTTTCCGTTCGCTGTGTTGCAGCTGCGGTCCAAATGACGCCAACGTCCACGTATCGTCTCATGCGCCAGAGTTTACACCTCTATCCATACAAAATTCAAACGCGCCAACCCCACAGCGACGCTACCATTGCTGCACGAGAGACATTCGCTAACGATATAGTTCACAGGATTGATGACGGCGATATGCATGTGGGCAGCATTTGGTTTACTGACGAAGCTTATTTTTACCTGGACGTCTTCGTCAATAGACAGAACTGGCGCATATGGGGAACCGAAAAGCCCCATGTTGCAGTCCCATCGTCCCTGCATCCTCAAAAAGTACTGGTCTGAGCCTCCATTTCTTCCAAAGGAATCATTGGCCCATTTTTCAGATCCGAAACGATTACTGCATCACGCTATCTGGACATTCTTCGTGAATTTGTGGCAGTACAAACTGCCTTAAACGACACTGCGAACACCTCGTGGTTTATGCAAGATGGTGCCCGGCCACATCGCAGGGCCGACGTCTTTAATTTCCTGAATGAATATTTCGATGATCGTGTGATTGCTTTGGGCTATCCGAAACGTACAGGTGCCGGCGTGTATTGGCCTCCCTATTCGCCAGACGTGAAGCCCTGTGACTTCTTTCTGTGGGGACACTAGAAAGACCAGGTGTACCGCCAGAATCCAGAAACAATTGAACAGCTGAAGCAGTACATCTCATCTGCATGTGAAGCCACTCCGCCAGACACGTTGTCAAAGGTTTCGGGTAATTTCATTCAGATACTACGCCATACTATTGCTACGCATAGTGGATATGTGGAAAATATCGTACTATAGAGTTTCCCAGACCGCAGCGCCATCTGTTGTTGACAATTGTAACTACTGTAATTTCGAAAGTTTGTCTGCCTGAAAATGTACTGTTGTCCCAAGAATATTGCAACAAACGTGTATTTCTATCGCTGCTCGTTTAGTTTGTATTGCCGTTTCAAATATACCGGTCATTTTTGAAACACCCTGTATGTATTGCAGGTCTGCAGCATTATACGGGTCGTGTTGATGAGGCAAAATATGTAAATGAAACATGTAAGCACTCAATGTGGCGAGAATTATTCCCATTATGAGATCGATTTAGTTGTATTACTTATAGTTGTTACTATCTGTTGGTTTGTTCTTGGTGCACACATTGTTTTGGAAAACATAACGTACGTTTCCCAGTAACGTTACTTTTACATTGCTTCAAAATTTAGCCACTTAATAACTTCCACCTTCTTTATAAAACGTAAATAAACCAAAGACCATGATTAAACTTATGTTCTAAGAGTTTGTGTTAGAGCAGAGACCTTCTCTGTTAAGCACTTGCATTGCACATTGAGGAGAGTGTATTATAGTCATTATTGCAAAAATAACTTATGTTTACATTACGAACTTGACATGTGCTATTCACAAGTTCAATAAAAGAATGAGTTTGGCTGATATTTCATCTACAATTTTAGTGCTGAAATTAGATTTGACTGTATAAATAAACAGAGAGGCTTATGTACTAAAACTTTGCTAAAGAATACACTAAAGTATGTATACATGTAAAATATAATGGAATAAATAAAACATTTTGATTATTAAATTTAAATATTATGAAAGGCCGCTCCACCTTGCGGAAGAATAAGTAACCTGCTTCCCGAAGCAGGTCGCTTGCCGTGCAACCAGCGGCAGCAGCAGCAGACCCGAGGCGGGTTGTGCGCAACCAACAGCGGGGTAACACACCACGGTCAGCACAACTCAATCTAGCAATTTCTGAAAAATATGGAATATCTAGTTAGGACTGAATTCACTCTGTTTATGATTGTTGTGGACCTCTCCTTTTGTGGCTAAATTTTTTATGTCCTCCGGTAGGTTTAAGGCGCTTCCCTTTGGGGCTCTGTGCTGTTGTTGTTGTCTTCAGTCCTGAGACTGGTTTGATGCAGCTCTCCACGCTACTCTATCCTGTGCAAGCTTCTTCATCTCCCAGTACCTACTGCAACCTACATCCTTCTGAATCTGCTTAGTGTATTCATCTCTTGGTCTCCTTATACGATTTTTACCCTCCACACTGCCCTCCAGTGCTAAATTTGTGATCCCTTGATGCCTCAAAACATGTCCTACCAACCGATCCCTTCTTCTAGTCAAGTTGTGCCACAAACTTCTCTTCTCCCCAATCCTATTCAATACTTCCTTATTAGTTAAGTGATCTATCCACCTTATCTTCAGCATTCTTCTGTAGCACCACATTTCGAAAGCTTCCATTCTCTTCTTGTCCAAACTAGTTATCGTCCATGTTTCAATTCCATACACGGCTACACTCCATACAAATACTTTCAGAAACGACTTCCTGATACATAAATCTATATTCGATGTTAACAAATTTCTCTTCTTCAGAAACGCTTTCCTTGCCATTGCCAGTCTTCATTTTATATCCTCTCTACTTCGACCATCATCAGTTATTTTACTTCCTAAATAGCAAAACTCCTTTACTACTTTAAGTGTCTCATTTTCTAATCTAATTCCCTCAGCATCACCCGAAATAATTCAACTACATTCCATTATCCTCGTTTTGCTTTTGTTGATGTTCATCTTATATCCTCCTTTCAAGACGCTGTCCATTCCGTTCAACTGCTCTTCTAAGTCCTTTGCTGTCTCTGACAGAATTATAATGTCATCGGCGAACCTCAAAGTTTTTACTTCTTCTCCATGAATTTTAATACCTACTCCAAATGTTTCTTTTGTTTCCTTTACTGCTTGCTCAATATACAGATTGAATAACATCAAGGAGAGGCTACAACCCTGTCTCACTCCTTTCCCAACCACTGCTTCCCTTTCATGCCCCTCGACTCTTATGACTGCCATCTTGCTTTCTGTACAAATTGTAAATAGCCTTTCGCTCCCTGTATTTTACCCCTGCCACCTTTAGAATTTGAAAGAGAGTATTCCAGTCAACATTGTCAAAAGCTTTCTCTAAGTCTACAAATGCTAGAAACGTAGGTTTGCCTTTTCTTAATCTTTCTTCTAAGATAAGTCGTAAGGTCAGTATTGCCTCACGTGTTCCAACATTTCTACGGAATCCAAACTGATCCTCCCCTAGGTCCGCATCTACCAGTTTTTCCATTCGTCTGTAAAGAATTCGCGTTAGTATTTTGCAGCTGTGACTTATTAAACTGATAGTTTGGTAATTTTCACATCTGTCAACGCCTGCTTTCTTTGGGATTGGAATTATTGTATTCTTCTTGAAGTCTGAGGGTATTTCGCCTGTCTCATACATCTTGCTCACCAGCTGGTAGAGTTTTGTCATGACTGGCTCTCCCAAGGCCGTCAGTAGTTCTAATGGAATGTTGTCTACTCCGGGGGCCTTGTTTCGACTCAGGTCTTTCAGTGCTCTGTCAAACTCTTCACGCAGTATCGTATTTCCCATTTCATCTCCATCTACATAATCTTCCATTTCCATGATATTGTCCTCATGTACATTGCCCTTGTATAAACCTTCTATATAATCCTTCCACCTTTCTGCCTTCCCTTCTTTGTTTAGAACTGGGTTGCCATCTGAGCTCTTGATATTCATACACGTGGTTCTCTTCTCTCCAAAGGTCTCTTTAATTTTCCTGTAGGCAGTATCTATCTTACCCCTAGTGAGATAAGCTTCTACATCCTTACATTTGTCCTCTAGCCATCCCTGCTTAGCCATTTTGCACTTCCTGTCGATCTTATTTTTAAGACGTTTGTATTCCTTTTTGCCTGCTTCATTTACTGCGTTTTTATATTTTCTGCTTTCATCAATTAAATTCAATATTTCTTCTGTTACCCAAGGATTTCTAGCAGCCCTCGTCTTTTTACCTACTTTATCCTGTGCTGCCTTCACTACTTCATCCCTCAGAGCTACCAATTCTTCTTCTACTGTGTTTCTTTCCCCTATTCCTGACAATTCTTCCCTTATACTCTCCCTGAAACTTTGTACAACCTCTGGTTCTTTCAGCTTACCAAGATCCCATGTCCTTAAATTCCCACCTTTTTGCAGTTTCTTCAGTTTTAACCTACAGGTCATAACCAATAGATTGTGGTCAGAGTCCACATCTGTCCCTGGAAATGTCCTACAATTTAAAACCAGATTCCTAAATCTCTGTCTTACCATTATATAATCTATCTGATACCTTTTAGTATCTCCAGGATTCTTCCATGTATACAACCTTCTTTTATGATTCTTGAACCAAGTGTCAGCTATGATTAAGTTATGCTCTGTGCAAAATTTTACCAAACGGCTTCCTCTTTCATTTGTTAGCCCCAATCCATAATCACCTACTATGTTTCCTTCTCTCCCTTTTCCTACTGACGAATTCCAGTCACCCATGACTATTAAATTTTCGTCTCCCTTCACCACTTGAATAATTTCTTTTATCTCATCATACATTTCTTCAATTTCTTCATCATCTGCATAGCTAGTTGGCATATAAACTTGTACTACTGTAGTAGACATGGGCTTTGTGTCTATCTTGGCCACAATAATGCGTTCACTATGCTGTTTGTAGTAGCTTACCCGCACTCCTATTTTTTTATTCATTATTAAACCCACTCCGGCATTACTCCTATTTGATTTTGTATTCACCTGACCAAAAGTCTTGTTCCTCCTGCCACCGAACTTCACTAATTCCCACTATATCTAACTTTAACCTATCCATTTCCCTTTTTAAATTTTCGAACCTACCTGCCCGATTAAGGGATCTGACATTCCACGCTCCGATCCGTAGAACGCCAATTTTCTTTCTCCTGATAACGACGTCCTCCTGAGTAGTCCCCGCCCGGAGATCCGAATGGAGGACTATTTTACCTCCGGAATATTTTACCCAAGAGGACGCCATCATCATTTAATCATACAGTAAAGCTGCATGTCCTCGGGAAAAATTACGGCTGTAGTTTCCCCTTGCTTTCAGCCGTTCGCAGTACCAGCACAGCAAGGATGTTTTGGTTAATGTTGCAAGGCCAGATCAGTCAATCATCCATACTGTTGACCCTGCAACTACTGAAAAGGCTGCTGACCCTCTTCAGGAACCACATGTTTGTCTGGCCTCTCAACAGATACCCCTCCGTTGTGGTTGCACCTACGGTACGGCCATCTGTATAGCTGAAGCACGCAAGTCTCCCCACCAACGGCAAGGTCCATAGTTCATAGGGGGGGGGGGGGCCTCTGTGCTACTCATCCAAATTTTCACTTACCTGACGTAGCTTATGCTTCCCCGTTTTTAACTTCGTCGTCAGTGCGCTACCGTTCCTACCGTAGGAGTACTCCCTAAACCTCGTCATGAATTTCCTCCATGTTTGCCGTACATAAATCTTGTCACAATCGTCGCAGAATTTTTGCACACTCCTGAGTGAAATTATTTGTCGCATTTATTTCCAGTTTTCTGGCGTAACCTATTTCCCGGGTTACCTCTGGTTTGGATACCAATGTTGACATTAGCTTTCTTGAAGCTGGGAGCAATGGTTTCAGAACGCGAGACGTTAAATATTAACGCTGCATATCTTAGGCGTAATTGGCAGAGTGCTTTCTCCGTTTTTGTTTTCTTGTCAATCTTGATGACACCACTCTTTCTGCGTCCATTTTCATGACCTGTTTGCATCATTGCAGCTCCTTCGCAAGTCGGAGCGATGTTAAAAAAAAAAAAAAGAAAAGAAAAGGCTCTGAGAACTGTGGGACTTAACATCTGACGTCATGAGTCCCCTAGACTCAGAACTATCTAAATCTAACTAACCTAAGGACAGCACACACATCCGTGCCCGAGGCAGGATTCGAACCTGCGACTGTAGCAGCAGTGCGGTACCGGACTGAAATGTCTAGAAACGCTCGACCACAGCGACCGGCGACCTTTCAAAACATCTGTATTTCACAACCAGAGTATTTTATTTTGTTATTCCATATTTTACAAGTCTACATATTTTAGTGTTCTTTGCGATGTTTTAGTTCATAAGGCACAGTTTTTTACTTATTACACAAGTATCATTATAAGAGAAAAGACTTTATAATCGCTGCTTTCTGTTGATGTGAAACCTGATTAAAACTAATGCTTAATGTAGCTGTTGTAGAGATATTGTTAACAGATTTAATGAATATTTATCGTCAAGTTTAGGTGTCCTCCACATGGACTAAATACACTCCTGGAAATTGAAATAAGAACACCGTGAATTCATTGTCCCAGGAAGGGGAAACTTTATTGACACATTCCTGGGGTCAGATACATCACATGATCACACTGACAGAACCACAGGCACATAGACACAGGCAACAGAGCATGCACAATGTCGGCACTAGTACAGTGTATATCCACCTTTCGCAGCAATGCAGGCTGCTATTCTCCCATGGAGACGATCGTAGAGATGCTGGATGTAGTCCTGTGGAACGGCTTGCCATTCCATTTCCACCTGGCGCCTCAGTTGGACCAGCGTTCGTGCTGGACGTGCAGACCGCGTGAGACGACGCTTCATCCAGTCCCAAACATGCTCAATGGGGGACAAATACGGAGATCTTGCTGGCCAGGGTAGTTGACTTACACCTTCTAGAGCACGTTGGGTGGCACGGGATACATGCGGACGTGCATTGTCCTGTTGGAACAGCAAGTTCCCTTTCCGGTCTAGGAATGGTAGAACGATGGGTTCGATGACGGTTTGGATGTACCGTGCACTATTCAGTGTCCCCTCGACGATCACCAGAGGTGTACGGCCAGTGTAGGAGATCGCTCCCCACACCATGATGCCGGGTGTTGGCCCTGTGTGCCTCGGTCGTATGCAGTCCTGATTGTGGCGCTCACCTGCACGGCGCCAAACACGCATACGACCATCATTGGAACCAAGGCAGAAGCGACTCTCATCGCTGAAGACACGTCTCTATTCGTCCCTCCATTCACGCCTGTCGCGACACCACTGGAGGAGGGCTGCACGATGTTGGGGCGTGAGCGGAAGACGGCCTAACGGTGTGCGGGACCGTAGCCCAGCTTCATGGAGACGGTTGCGAATAGTCCTCGCTGATACCCCAGGAGCAACAGTGTCCCTAATTTGCTGGGAAGTGGCGGTGCGGTCCCCTACGGCACTGCGTAGGATCCTACGGTCTTGGCGTGCATCCATGCGTCGCTGCGGTCCGGTCCCAGGTCGACGGGCACGTGCACCTTCCGCCGACCACTGGCGACAACATCGATGTGCTGTGGAGACCTCACGCCCCACGTGTTGAGCAATTCGGCGGTACGTCCACCCGGCCTCCCGCATGCCCACTATACGCCCTCGCTCAAAGTCCGTCAACTGCACATACGGTTCACGTCCACGCTGTCGCGGCATGCTACCAGTGTTAAAGACTGCGATGGAGCTCCGTATGCCACGGCAAACTGGCTGACACTGACGGCGGCGGTGCACAAATGCTGCGCAGCTAGCGCCATTCGACGGCCAACACCGCGGTTCCTGGTGTGTCCGCTGTGCCGTGCGTGTGATCATTGCTTGTACAGCCCTCTCGCAGTCTCCGGAGCAAGTATGGTGGGTCTGACACACCGGTGTCAATGTGTTATTTTTTCCATTTCCAGGAGTGTATTCCCATCTGCATAAATTGACGCTATTAGCATGAAGTTACAGTCATTTGAATCAGGTTTTATAAATTGACTGTTTATATTTGTAAATTAAAGTATTTCTGCCTTTTGCAGTTGTAAACGGAAAGGTGTAAACAGAATAACAACAAAATAAAAGTAGAATTTGAAAACAACGTTCCCCACACCTGTAGGCTAGGCTAGAAATTACCTCTTTGTATAATTTTCGAAGCAGTTGTTGGCTGATGCCCCGATTTGGTATAGATTTTAATACTGATACTGATAATTGTTTCGCAGTTGAATGCTTTTTGATAAGAGATCTTTTTAAATATTTTGTAACTTTTCGATATCTGATGATGGACGATTTATTCAAGACAAAGAGGTTCACAAATTGAGTAAGTTAACAACGCGTTGGTTCAGCTGTGGCCCCTACGCAAGCAGTAAGTTATTCGGCGTGGCGTTAATTGATAGAAATCATGGGCATCCTTCTGAGCCATATCGCGCCAAATTCCGTTCAATTGGCGCGTTAAATTGTCAGAATCCCGACGTAGTTGGAGAGACCTGCCCACAATCCTCCAAACGTTCTCAGATGGGGAGAGTTCTCTCTGTGCTGGTCAGTTCGAAGCGAGACTAATCACTGAAGACAGTTCCACTCCAGTCAGTGAGATTCCAGCCCCCGGACAGTAGTAGGATACCAGTGTGTTCAAAATGGTTCAAATAACTCTGAGCACTATGGGACTTAAGTTCTGAGGTCATGAGACCCTAGAACTTAGAACTGCTTAAACCTAACTAACCTAAGGACATCACGCACATCCATGCCCGAGGCAGGAATCGAACCTGCGACCGTAGCGGTCGCGCGGCTTCAGACGGTAGCGCCTAGAACTGCTCGGTCCCTCAGGCCGGCCGGTACCAGCCTGTCACCCGCCTGAAGGCCCGACAGCCACGAGTGATTGTCTGGGGTCCTACCTCTTTTCACAGCAGGATCCCATTGGTTATCAGCTGCACCCCTACAGCACAGCGATACGTCGACGATATTACACGTCTCGTTCTGTTCTTCTTCTTGGAACGCCATACTGATCTTACATTTCAGTTACTTAATGCCCGCTCGCACATGACGAAGGTTTTCACTGATTGTCTTCATGCTAGCAAAACTTTGCTTCGCCAGCAAAGTCGCGGGATCTCTCCCTGTTTCAAATGGTTCAAATGGTTCTGAGCACTATGGGACTCAACTTCTGAGGTCATTAGTCCCCCAGAACTTAGAACTACTTAAACCTAACTAACCTAAGGACATCACACACATCCATGCCCGAGGCAGGATTCGAACCTGCGACCGTAGCGGTATCGCGGTTCCATACTGCAGCGCTAGAACCGCTCGGCCACTGCGGCCGGCTCTCCCTGTTTAAGAACGTTTGGAGCATTATGGGAAGTGCCCTCCAACCTGTTCGAAATTTTGTCGATTTAACGCGTCCGTGGGCAGAGTTTGGCACACAGGAACACATCCAACAATTCTGTCAACCAGTGCCAAGCCGAATAAATGGTTGCGTTAAGGTCAGAGTGGGACCAATGCGCTGTTGACTTTCTCAATTTGTGAAACTTTTTCTCTTGGATAAATGATCCAATTTTTCTGAAATTCTAATTATTTGCTTCTCTGTACTTGTACATCACATCTTCCGATTTCCGTCCCATTCAGATAATACCTTCTTCGTGCGTCATTCTTCTCGTTTTTTGTCATAGAGTTTAAATGAAGAATTTCATTTATCTATCTGCACAGTTTTATTCATAACATTTAGCGGAAATTCATTTCCTTTACCAATATATCAAAACAGCCACAGTTGCAATTTGCTTATCTAACAGCTTCCTGGTGCAAGAAGTATTTGATTTTCAGTATTTTATATAAATACGGGCCAAATTAAAAAATTAATATGATTTTATGATCTACTCATTAAGAAATTTGACTTTCGATGAAAAGTTTAACAGAATAATCCAAGTACTGAAGATAGAAACTGAGGCAGCGTAACTGACGGAGTACAAATTATCCACACTTTATTCGTCAAGCATTTGATAATGAGAACTTTTAAGGGACTTCCAGCAAACTTTACACAATAGGTTCAAACATTTTCGAAACTGTTTGTCGCTGGTCTCCCCTCTCCCTCCTGACACACAAAATTATGGAAGAAATACAGTATATTGCTTACTATGTATTCGCTGTTCATGCAGTGAAATTTCAGGATCAGTGATAACAATTTACAGAGTGATTTTTTCCAACGTCTACAAACTCAAGGGATTGATCGATGAGAGGATATGGAACAAAAAAGATCAAACGAACATGTGTCCGGAAATGCACGGTTTTCCTGCTAGAGACCATTTATTGAATCATACCTTCTTACAGAGACTGTGGTCTGACACGCGCTGTACCATGGAGCCACAGTTACCACACGACGTCATCCATCCTATTCACAGATGAGGTCAACTTTACAGGGAGTGTTATCTTCAACTTCCGTGACTATCATCTGTGGGATACTATCCAGAAGACCCCTTGGTATGACGACAGCGAATCGTCAGCATTGGTGCAGCCGGAATGTGTGGGCTAGGATAACTGGCGACCGTATTTTGGGTCCAGTCTTCCTTCCACGTCGCCTGACAGGCCGGAATTATCACCGTTTCCTGCAGGTGACTTTGACTCCCATGCTAGAACAATTTCCACTGATGGTTCAAAGCATCACGTGGCTGCTACATGATGGTACTAAAGCCCATTTCGCTGTTAACGTCCCTACGCATCTCAATCGTGTCTTCCATGGTTGATCGATCGGATGAAGGGGTCCAGTTGCATGGCCTCCTCCTTCACCGCACCACAACCCGAGCGATTTCTGGTTATGGGGCCTCTCAAAAGTATCGTGTATGCAGAGCCCATTCCGCATGTGTAGACACTGGAGCAGTGTATCCATGCTACCTTGGCACTGTTTAGATGCAGCTTGACCGATGTGAACGTGTGAGACAGAACATGGTTCAAATGGCTCCAAGCACTATGGGACTTAACAGCTGAGGTCATCATTCCCCTAGACGTAAGAACTACTTAAACCTAACTAGCCTAAGGACATCACACACATCCATGCCCGAGACAGGATTCGAACTTGCGACTGTAGCAGCAGCGCGGTTCCAGATTGAAGCGCCTAGAACCGGTCGAGGACAGCGGCCAGCTATACAGAACATCTTACTACGCGTACGCGCATGCATTGTGGCACATGGAAACCTTTTTCAACACATACTATAACTGTGATTGCATGGTACAGCGCGTATTAGATCACAGTCTCTTTAACAACGTATGTTTGGATAACTGGTCTAGCATTTCCGGACATAACTTCATTATAGACTTTTTTGTTCCAAATCATCTCATCGACCAATCCCTAGAGTTTGTACACGGTGGAAAAAATCATTCTGCAGTTTATTATTTTTTCATTACTAACTCTATTCCAATAGATTTTGCAGAGACTATTCACATATGCCACTGAATGTACATGCAAGACTATAGAATTATACGACCCATTGTCCAGGAGATAGGATAGCATAAAGATTGAGATGTGTGAAAAACTAGTTTTTCTAAAAAGGCAGCGCATATTACCCGTACTCTACTCATTTTTGTATTGGTATTTTCATTAATCTTTGGATGAATAATCAGAAACTAATAAATTCCAACATATTTATCGTTTTGGGTCTGCAACCATAAAGGTTTTCTTTTATTTTATGTCAAATAGGTAACATATTAACTCATTTATAGAGTAACTGGACATTTGAAGCTTCTGGGGGTGGTGGGGCTTACTAGAGTCAATAGAGGCGACTGCCCACCGGAATAGCAACACTTCGCCTTGTTACGTGAGAACAAAAATCCACAGGCGCAAGATCCCGGGATACGATGTGTGTTTGCGAGCAGCTGTTTACCAGAGAAGTGTGGGCTGTCGCTGTCATTCGACACACCCAGCTTCCCAGTACTGTACAGTTATGGCCGAACACACAGAATGCGTAGCAGTCACCATTTGAAAAATGAGTGTAGAATTCGATAGTTTGGCCTTTAGGTACGAATTCTTCGTAACTTTTCGTGTTGATTACTTCAAAAAAATCAAATGATTCTGAGCACTATGGGACTTAACTTCTGAGGTCATCAGTCCCCTAGAACTTAGAACTACTTAAGCCTAACTAACCTAAAGACATCACACACATTCAGGCCCGAAGCAGGATTCGAACCTGCGACCGTAGCGGTCGCGCGGTTCCAGACTGTAGCGCCTAGAACCGCTCAGCCACTTCGGCCAGCGTTGATTAGTTGTGGAGTGAGAGGAAGCTGGTGAATCTCGTTACATCGACTGCCACTTAGATTCCGAATTGAACCAGTTATCACTTTTTGTCATGGTGATTGCAGTTTCTATCCTCATCGGCACATGTTTCTCAGTCAACTTGTGCAGGGTTAATCGAAAACAATATTCCTAATGTATGTATTCGATTGTGTTGACACTGTCCTAATCACCAATTCATACGATGTCAGCCTCAGAGACAGTCTCTTGTAATGACAGCTGACCCAGATGTGGCAATCCATCGAGAGTTTTCTTACTAGACTGGAAACGTTGAGCCTGTCGTAAACAAAATTTGTTTGTATATTTAGTTGTATACACTGCCACTACTGTTTAGAAAATTGTCTTCATACTAGGTCGGCGCGACTTGTCGACTGCTTGTGGTTGATGAAATCGACGTTACAAAGCGCTGTAGAACTTTTATTTCTATGTTCATGTACATATGTGCATTTTTTTGCTTTATAAGTCTTTCGATTTACTATAGTTTTTCGACGTAGGTTGCATTTTACTTTAATCGCTGACGCCGTACAGTTTTCCTCCACCCTGCCCAAACTGCAAAAAGTCCTCGTCTCACTATTACGCAGATGAATGCATGATAATGCCTTACATCTGCCACACTGTACTTTTTTATGTATCTTAGAGGTCCATATTTCGCTCCCTCTTGGCTGGTGATATCCGTGAAATTTAATGAGTGCGACCCTTTGCGCAGTAGCTGTCATTCTTTCCTGTTTCCCCATGTCAAAAGGTTAGCACCGCATAACAGCAAAAGGGGCAAAATAACAGCAAAAGTAACGATATACGTTGATTTCACTGTACATGTCAACATGTATTGGGAAAACAGTGTTTCTAGCGTGGCTCACGGATCTGAGTAAAGTACATACAATTTTTAAGGTCATTTGAATATTTTTCTTCATTTTCGTCTCAAAATTTGTATTTAATTTAATTATTTGACTTTCGAAATAATTCATCACCGTATTCTCGTCTGGAGGCATTCAATTTTTTTTTTTTTTTGGTCATCAGTCTACTGACTGGTTTGATGCGGCCCGCCACGAATTCCTTTCCTGTGCCAACCTCTTCATCTCAGAGTAGCACTTGGCACCTACGTCCTCAATTACTTGCTTGACATATTCCAATCTCTGTCTTCCTCTACAGTTTTTGCCCTCTACAGCTCCCTCTAGTACCATGGAAGTCATTCCCTCATGTCTTAGCAGATGTCCTATCATCCTGTCCCTTCTCCTTATCAGTGTTTTCCACATATTCCTTTCCTCTCTGATTCTGCGTAGAACCTCCTCATTCCTTACCTTATCAGTCTACCTAATTTTCAACATTCGTCTATAGCACCACATCTCAAATGCTTCGATTCTCTTCTGTTCCGGTTTTCCCACAGTCCATGTTTCACTACCATACAATGCTGTACTCCAGACGTACATCCTCAGAAATTTCTTCCTCAAATTAAGGCCGGTATTTGATATTAGTAGACTTCTCTTGGCCAGAAATGCCTTTTTTGCCACAGCGAGTCTGCTTTTGATGTCTTCCTTGCTCCGTCCGTCATTGGTTATTTTACTGCCTAGGTAGCAGAATTCCTTAACTTCATTGACTTCGTGACCATCAATCCTGATGTTAAGTTTCTCGCTGTTCTCATTTCTACTACTTCTCATTACCTTCGTCTTTCTCCGATTTACTCTCAAACCATACTGTGTACTCATTAGACTCTTCATTCCGTTCAGCAGATCATTTAATTCTTCTTCACTTTCACTCAGGATAGCAATGTCATCAGCGAATCGTATCATTGACATCCTTTCACCTTGTATTTTAATTCCACTCCTGAACCTTTCTTTTATTTCCATCATTGCTTCCTCGATGTACAGATTGAAGAGTAGGGGTGAAAGGCTACAGCCTTGTCTTACACCCTTCTTAATACGAGCACTTCGTTCTTGATCGTCCACTCTTATTATTCCCTCTTGGTTGTTGTACGTATTGTATATGACCCGTCTCTCCCTATAGCTTACCCCTACTTTTTTCAGTATCTCGAACAGCTTGCACCATTTTATATTGTGGAACGCTTTTTCCAGGTCGACAAATCCTATGAACGTGTCTTGATTTTTCTTTAGCCTTGCTTCCATTATTAGTCGTAACGTCAGAATTGCCTCTCTCGTGCCTTTACTTATCCTAAAGCCAAACTGATCGTCACCTAGCCCATTGTCAATTTTCTTTTCCATTCTTCTGTATATTATTCTTGTAAGCAGCTTCGATCCATGAGCTGTTAAGCTGATTGTGCGATAATTCTCGCACTTGTCAGCTCTTGCCGTCTTCGGAATTGTGTGGATGACGCTTTTCTGAAAGTCAGATGGTATGTCGCCAGACTCATATATTCTACACACCAACGTGAATAGTCGTTTTGTTGCCACTTTCCCTAATGATTTTAGAAATTCCGATGGAATGTTATCTATCCCTTCTGCCTTATTTGACCGTAAGTCCTCCAAAGCTCTTTTAAATTCCGATTCTAATACTGGATTCCCTATCTCTTCTAAACCGACTCCTGTTTCTTCTTCTATCACATCAGACAAATCTTCACCTTCATAGAGGTTTTCAATGTATTCTTTCACCTATCTGCTCTCTCCTCTGCATTTAACAGTGGAATTCCCGTTGCACTCTTAATGTTACCACCGTTGCTTTGAATGTCACCAAAGGTTGCTTTGACTTTCCTGTATGCTGAGTCTGTCCTTCCGACAATCATATCTTTTTCGATGTCTTCACATTTTTCCTGCAGCCATTTCGTCTTAGCTTCCCTGCACTTCCTATTTATTTCATTCCTCAGCAACTTGTATTTCTGTATTCCTGATTTTCCCGGAACCTGTTTGTACTTCCTCCTTTCATCAATCAACTGAAGTATTTCTTCTGTTACCCATGGTTTCTTCGCAGCTACCTTCTTTGTACCTATGTTTTCCTTCCCAACTTCTGTGATGGCTCTTTTTAGGGATGTCCATTCCTCTTCAACTGTGCTGCCTGCTGCGCTTTTCCTTATTGCTGTATCTATAGAGTTAGAGAACTTCAAACGTATCTCGTCATTCCTTAGAACTTCCGTATCCCACTTCTTTGCGTATTGATTCTTCCTGACTAATGTCTTGAACTTCAGCCTACTCTTCACCACTACTATATTGTGATCTGAGTCTATATCTTCTCCTAGGTACGCCTTACAATCCAATATCTGATTTCGGAATCTCTGTCTGACCATGATGTAATCTAATTGAAATCTTCCCGTATCTCCTGGCCTTTTCCAAGTATACCTCCTCCTCTTGTGATTCTTGAACAGGGTATTCGCTATTACTAGCTGAAATTTGTTACAGAACTCAATTAGTCTTTGTCCTCTTTCATTCCTTGTCCCAAGCCCATATTCTCCTGTAACTTTTTCTTCTACTCCTTCCCCTACAACTGCATTCCAGTCGCCCATGACTATTAGATTTTCGTCCCCCTTTACCTACTGCATTACCCTTTCAGTATCGTCATACACTTTCTCTATCTGTTCATCTTCAGCTTGCGACGTCGGCATGTATATCTGAACTATCGTTGTCTGTGTTGGTCTGCTGTCGATTCTGATTAGAACAACCCAGTCACTGAATTGTTCACAGTAACACACCCACTGCCCTGCCTTCCTATTCATAACGAATCCTACACCTGTTATACCATTTTCTGCTGCTGTTGATATTACCCGATACTCATCTGACCAGAAATCCTTGTCTTCCTTCCACTTCACTTCACTGGCCCCTATTATATCTAGATTGAGCCTTTGCATTTCCCTTTTAAGATTTTCTAGTTTCCCTACCACGTTCAAGCTTCTGACATTCCACGCCCCGACTAGTAGAACGTTATCCTTTCGTTGATTATTCAATCTTTTCTTCATGACACTTCTTCAACTACAGGCCACATGTCCTGTGGATACACGTTACGTGTCTTTAATGCAGTGGTTTCCATTGCCTTCTGCATCCTCATGTCGTTGATCATTGCTGATTCTTCCGCCTTTAAGGGCAATTTCCCACCCCTAGGATAAGAGAGTGCCCTGAACCTCTATCCGCTCCTCCGCCCTCTTTGACAAGGCCGTTGGCAGAATGAGGCTGACTTCTTATGCCGGAAGTCTTCGGCCGACAATGCTGATTATTTATCAAAATTAATGCAATGGCGGGGATCGAACCCGGGACCGAAGACGTTTTTGATTGTGAATCAAAGACGCTACCCCTAAACCACGGGTTCATTCAATAGCGGAAATATTAGTTTTATAACACTGAGACACTTTGAGATATCATGGGCTGAAGAATCACGGTTAAACATAAAAGCTTAGGCACTGAGGTCATCCCGAGTAACAGGTTCTATCGTGTTAAAGGTAGTAAGAATATCTCAGAATCTATCTCCATGTATTAGTTTATATACAGCGTTCAGCACAGCCTAGAATGTGACTGTAGGAGATCCGGCAGGCACCGGTGAAGGCTACTGGCTGACAAGAGAGAGAACGATCAGATGAGGTGAGGGCCGCAACCTTCTTCGTGGAGAGTGGTCGCGTTCCTTTCTGTGCCACTCGCCTAAGAATCAGTGCTTCTCTAAAGTCCCCTTAGCCTACAATAACTGCATTACGTGTAGACACAAAATTGTTCATGGCACTGCTCGGCCAGCGGTTTCGCCGTCTGCCTTCCCACGCCGACATAAAGAGAAAATAAGGACAAAAGGAAATTAGAAAACACGCAATATGAAAAAAATAGTTTTCTGTAACCTCTGCACAAAAAACGTAAGAACATATTTTCACTTTGGTCCAATCCAGTACGTCCCTGAAGACAGCTTCTTCACAACTCTTTAAGTATAACTGATATTTCTAATATTTTGCCAGTGCTCAAATAGGCAGCCTGTATATAAAATTTCTACCAGCCAGCCATTTGCTGATGTTGCTGACCGATGCGGTATCAGCTTTGCGGGTACTTTGTAGGGAACGAGCAAAGCTTTGATCTCCTACTAACTACCTCTATTGTTATTTATGGATTCGTCCATTACTTCCTGGTAGAACTATTCCATATTTCAGGCTGAATAACAAGTAGGGGCCTACGCTGTTTTTGCCCTTAGAACAAAAACAATGTAATTATTACTCAACCTTAAATAGTTCTTATTGCTTTCACTAAATCAATTTCTCATACAGTGACTTTCCCAGCTACTTTTTAAAAACTCATCTCAAAAATTCTCTTTTGAAACTGATGGAGAAGAGCTTGGTACAGCATTTTAAAAGTAAAGCACATTGGGACTTTGCGAAGCGAGCACAGTTCTTTCCAGAATCTTACTGTAGTGCGAAACAATTTATCCCATGTAAATTAACGTAAAGTACAATAATGCGTTCCTGGCAGAAAAAGTACTAAATTTTTTTATGTTTTTCATGCCATTCCTTCAAAGAAAATTATATATACAGTTTTATGTTCTTTGTTATTCACGATACGTAAGTAATTCTTTTTACTAGGTAGCTATCTATAGTCATTTGTTTCTGACGACGCTTCCGCACTTGGTGAAAATGCGACGCAGCATCATCGTCAAACAAATTTCTAGCCACTACTTTATGCGGTGATGATGTCCAACGTACGTAGCATCCGATTCTCATGCTTTCCGCACTTCTCTTATTGTGCCAGAAGTTTGCTGCTTTGCTGTTACCGCCTCCTCCTCCTCTTCCTCT
This sequence comes from Schistocerca gregaria, assembly GCF_023897955.1. Taxonomy (NCBI): domain Eukaryota; kingdom Metazoa; phylum Arthropoda; class Insecta; order Orthoptera; family Acrididae; genus Schistocerca; species Schistocerca gregaria. The sequence goes on along the minus strand of NC_064920.1, from coordinate 814,394,335 downwards.
GGAGAACTCCTCTCCACAACTTCCTGCTGTGAAACAAATAGCAACTCCAGAAGCTCTTCAGTGTTAATTTCTTGGCTGCGCTTTTCCACAAGCTCATCGCTATCATTGTTATCCACTTCGAGTCCCATGCTCTTGGCCAAAGACACAATCTCATTGACTACATGCTCCAGACAATGAACCAAATACATCAGAGTCACATTCGACGACACTGTCTGTCGAGAGCTTCTTCCAAGCTCTTAACCATCAGTTCTCTCTGTAACTTTTTCCCACGCCTTTTCGAACACCTTGACGCTAGCAGCAATGTTTAAGTGATATTTCCAAAACTCTCTGAGAGTAAGCCGACTCAAAGCAATTCTCGAAGAGAGCTTTAGTGGAGAGCTTCTTACAGTTAGAAATAATCTGCTGGTCCATAAGCTGCGGTAGCGGAGTAGTGTTGGGAGGCAGAAATTGAATCTTGATGAATTTAAATTCTTCAAGAAGGTAGTCTTGTAGGTTCGGAGAATGGGCAGCGGCGTTGTCCATCACAAGCAAGACATGGAGTGGAAGATTCATCTCAAGCAAATATTTTTCACCGAAGGACCAAACACTTCATTGATCCAATCACAAAAGAGATCACGTGTCACTCAAGCCTTGCTGTCAGACCTCCACATCAGATTTAAGCTGGTCCTCTGGACTTTAAACTTGTTGAAGGCTTGTCGAGTTTCCGAATGGCAAACAATCAGCGGTTTTCAAGTCGTCACTTGCATTGCCGCAGAATAACAGTGTGAGACGGTCTTTCGTTGGCTCGTGACTGGCCAATGCATTCTCCTCTGTTACGATGGTACACTTTGGCCAGATCAGACTCATCCCGTCGCAATGAAAAATCTGTTCCGGCAGGTAACCCTCCGAATCTAAGAGCATCTTGAAGTTGCTGATGAAGTTCTTTGCTGCCTTTGTGTTGAAGTTGGCTGATTGGACGTGTCTCACAATGCTGTGGATGCCGGTTCTTCTCTTAAACTTCTCAAACCACCCACGGCTTCCCCTAAACACATCTTCGGCCGCTGATGATCCTGACGTCTTCTTAACGAGGTCGACGAAAATCATTCTCGCCTTTTCACGAATGATGCTCTCGTTAATAGTGTCGTCTTGCAATTGCTTTTTACTTACCCATGTAAGGACCAATCTTTCGACGTCATACAGAACACTAAACCATTGTTTAGATGGTCTTGTCACTCCCTTTGAAGCATCTGTCTCCTCAATCTTTTTCTTGTTCTTGAGAATAGTGCAAGAGGTCGATGTAGCCTCGCCGAGTGGCCGCAAGGTTAGAGGTGTCATGTCATGAATTGCGCGGCCCCTCCCACCGGAGGTCCGAGTCCTTCCTCAGGCATGGGTGTGTTTGTTGTCCTTAGCGTAAGTTAGTTTAAGTGTAGGGACCGATGACCTCAGCATTTTGGTCCCTTAGGAATTCACACAATTTTGAACATACCACATTCGCGTTTTTCAATGATTTTACATTTATTTCTAAGGGCATTTTCTTTCTCTCATAGTCGTCTCCTTGTGCTTTATCGTCGGGGACATTTCTATGAAGGTCATTAAAATTTGAATACAAAAAAAGAACGCAGTCTGAACACAAATTTAGAAAAATTTGTGATCACATGCTGCACTAAGATGGTTACAGAAGGAGCGCTAAACCCAGATTGTGGTACGAATAATGTGCGCAAAATACTGTGGCCGCTAGAAGCGAGATCGGCAGGGGATGCGAGGGGAGAGTGGTTTTGGGAGGAGGGGGGGGGGGGGGGGTAGCTCAGTTCGCTGTAGGGGAAGTGCCGTTCTAAACTGAAGCCTACATTCATATTTTTGGGCAATATTAAGAGGGGCGTCTCTACATCCACACTTGCACTGAAACCATTCAAACCGATCAGTCAACTCTTATTTGGTATGTTCTTAAAAAGAACTCCGCCGGATATGAAGCGATTGGTTTTCGCCTGGTTAGTTAACTATTTGTAACATTCAAAAGTGCAGAATTTTGAGTAAAACCTAGTCTTGTTGTCATGTTAAAATTTGCTTTTTTACGAAAACTCAGCTCAGTTTACACCGTTTCATCTCACTAACGTGTTGTGGTTTATTAAGTTTATTAAGTGACGAACAGAGGAAAAGTAAGGTCAGTATCTTATGGAAAAGCAAAATAAACGTGTAAAGACTTCACTTATATTGTTCCAAAACCCACAGCATTTCTCGTTTCATCAACTGTAGACGGCCAGTAAAAATTATATCTTTCCTCTTTAGCTAGTGGTATTAACACGGTAGATAATGAAGTTTTGCATAATAACCATACGACAAGATACTATCCTTTTTATGTGCTATCATTTGTCAAAATCTCAATCGATACCTCAAACCGTTTATGAAATATTAGAAACGGTGTGGCTATTTCTCGCTGGCGCGGTGCGATCGCAAGTGCGTGCGCTACTTCAGATCAATTTTCTCGAGACTGGTGACGGACAGTCACGTTTAAATAAAAATTCAATATTCTTTAGCTAACGTTGATACGCAGCAATATATTATGAAATAGGCAACAGCCGCAAAACCATAAAGACCCCTATTTTTCATCGCAAACTTTTTAGTGTGTCGCGCAGTGCATTACTTCCACGTAAATATCACAATATCTGTGACCATTAACAGAATGGTAGGCACATCATAATGAACCTGACATATAAAACTAGAAGTAACGCAAAAATAAAACTATTTTGCTGAGTAGTTTCTGTAAAATCGTTTGAGAAAGATTGCAGAGGTTGCGCATCAATTTTGTCATCGCCGACTGGCCGAAAGGCGGCATGCCCTTGTCGGTGTCTCCTTATGAACAAACGAATGAACTCGTCCAGGTCTTTAGACGGAAACCAGTCACTGCGCATCTACCACCGTGTGCTGCGCGACCTTTACTAAAGGCATTGTTCATACGGCGCTACCGACAATGAAATGTGTTCATATTGTTGAACGTTTCTTCCGCCGCGCGCCAACGGCTCGTGAAGTCACACTAAATCGTAGTCACTGGTTAATGCGAAACATGGCTCGTTAAGCGAATCATTTTTTTGCAATTTCTTTTGCTCGTTATGCTAATTTACGTTACGGGAGGTGCTCGTTAAGTGAGGTTCCAATGTATCTCTAGTACCGATGATCGTGTAGTGAGTCTGGAGTAGATATTTAACATGACAGAAAAAAGGCTGAATTTATTTTGTATTAAACATTGTTAAATACTGATTTATATAATAAATGATGATGGTATGATTGTAAATGACAGAAAGATCAGTGCTGGTGAATAGAAACATTTGTGTAAACGGTGCACTATAATCCATTGACCATAAGAATAAACGTGATGTAAACATAGCACTATGTATTCTTCCGCGTTTGCTGGAACCTCATTGGATTTCCGTTTTACGAGAGACTGCAGCCACGCTGTCTCGAGTACTGTTTTGTGCTGTGCATTACGCGCACATCGACTTAGCTATAACACGGCACAACAGCTTTACCGGCGCATTTAACTATGACAGCATTGGCCAGTCAGCTGGTACTGCTAGCCTGCAGTGACGTGGCCAGCCATAGTTCACAAGTAAAAACAGACGAGCAGAGGAGCGATACGGGTTTGAATGTTATTTAATTTTTAAGCAGAATGAAATAATACCCTGCAAATTCCCCACACTATGCTCCTAGACGACTATACGAAAACCCAACACGTTATCGTTTTTAGCTAATGTACTACTGTAATTAAAAACAAGAACGACGAAAATTCATAACTGAACCACAAAGTAATTTTTCTGCATAATCTGTGTCTAACGTAAGAGAGTATTGAAGGATTTCACAGTATAGTTAAATATAGAAGCCACTGAAGGTCTTACCTCTTCTTTAACGACGTGCTATTCTGCATACCGCCGGTGTTCAGCAGTGACGTCTGACAAACCTCGCGCATTAGTTTAAGTACGTCTGGCAGCTCAAATGTCTTGTTACTTCTGGCGACAAACGCCTTCACCTACCTCCAGATCAGTTCTCTCGGGTTCAGATTACAGTGGTACGTTGGTAACCTAACGACAATGTGACCTGCCGACTTAGCAGCTTCATCAACAATGTATTGGTCTACAGTATAAAGTTCAGCCTTTTGCAGCATTTCAACCTTAATTACGGTAGGATCGACGATGGCTACCTTTTCTACCAACCACTTTACAATGTCTCGCTTTTTCCAAGATTTTTGCGGTCTACGCTCAATTTTCACGCTGTGATAAGATGAGTTGCCCATTACAATAATGCTGGAGGGCGCTAATTTGGGCAGAACATCTGTAAATACTTAAGAAACACTTCACCATTCATTTCTTCGTAATAGACTCCTGTTTTCTTAGATTCAAAAATTAAGTCACAACCTTCCACAAAACCGCACAATAATTAACCTCTTTCCTTTTCCCGTCGGGTTCTTTATCCCTTGTGACAGACCTGCAACAAAAGCTTGCTTCTTATCGGTAACTGTTGTGTCAGTACATACTTTTTGTGTGCCAAGTCCCGCATTAAGCCAAGTCTCGTCAAGGTAATAAATATTACGTTTTTCACATCTAAATTCGCGAATCTGACGAAGATAAAGTTTCCCCCACAAAAAAAAATCTCTGTCTGTTACTATATTATTTGGTTTCCTTTTTTGAAACTGGAAACAAATGTCTATCAATAATTTGTAAAATTCTGTCCTTTTAAAAGAGGGCAAATCATCATCGTCTTTTACCAGTGCCAGTAATATATTGTGGGCGCCTTGTTTCTCAAGAAAAAGGCATGCACCTTTGACCAAAAAGCACTTTTCACAAAATCATCACACATTCGTAAGACACACGATTGACGTTCCCGCGTCTACCCTCGTGGGGAAAGTTTAATAAGCCACAGCTGCAAAATGCTAACACGAATTCTTTACAGACGAATGGAAAAACTACTAGAAGCCGACCTCGGGGAAGATCAGTTTGGATTACTTAGAAATACTGGAACCCGTGAGGCAATACCGACCTTAAGACTTATCTTAGAAGAAAGATTAAGGAAAGGCAAACCTACGTTTCTAGAATTTGTAGACTTAGAGAAAGCTTTTGACAATGTTGACTGGAATACTCTCTTTCAAATTCTAAAGGTGGCAGGGGTAAAATACAGGGAGCGAAAGGTTATTTACAATTTGTACAGAAACCAGATGGCAGTTATAAGAGTCGAGGGACATGGAAGGGAAGCAGTTGTTGGGAAGGGAGTGAGACAGGGTTGTAGCCTCTCCCGGATGTTATTCAATCTGTATATTGAGCAAGCAGTAAAGGAAGCAAAAGAAAAATTCGGAGTAGGTATTAAAATCCATGGAGAAGAAATAAAAACTTTGAATTTTGCCGATGACATTGTAATTCTGTCAGAGACAACAAAGGACTTGGAAGAGCAGTTGAATGGAATGGATAGCGTCTTGAAAGATGAACATCAACAAAAGCAAAACGAGGATAATGGAATGTAGTCGAATGAAGTCGGGTGATGCTGAGGGAATTAGATTAGGAAATGAGACACTTAAAGCAGTAAAGTAGTTTTGCTATTTGGGGAGAAAATAACTGATGATGGTCGAAGTAGAGAAGGTATAAAATGTAGACTGGCAATGCCAGGGAAAGCGTTTCTGAAGAAGAGAAATATGTTAACATCGAATATAGATTTAAGTGTCAGGAAGTTATTTCTGAAAGTATTTGTACGGAGTGCAGCCATGTATGGAAGTGAAACCTCTGCGATAAATACTTTGGAAAAGAAGAGAATAGAAGCTTTCGAAATGTGTTGCTACAGAAGAATACTGAAGATTAGAAGGGTAGATCACATAACTAATGAGGAAGTACTGAATAGGATTGGGGAGACCAGAAGAAGGGATCGGTTGGTAGGACATGTTCTGAGGCATCAAGGGATCACCAATATAGTATTGGAGGGCAGCGTGGAGGGTAAAAATCGTAGAGGGAGACCAAGGGATGAATACACTAAGCAGATGCAGAAGCGTGTGGGTTACAGTAGGTACTGGGAGATGAAGAAGCTTGCACAGGATAGAGTAGTATGGAGAGCTGCATCAAAACAGTCTCAGGATTGAAAAGCACAACAACAACAACAACAACAAACGATTGACGTTTCCGCGTCTACCCTGGTGGGGAAATATTGCCAGGAAATTCAAATGTCATTTCCGCAATCTGCCGTATCGCTAGCGACGGGTTATTTTTCTGCAAACTTGATGAAAACATTCAGAACAATCTGTTTCCCGCCGCTCTTTAATGGTGTTCCACGCGCGTGTTTCACGACAGAGCTGGAACCAGCCTCAGCCATTTTCACGCTACGTATTAACAGCTCGACTATCAGAGCACAACAGTAAAGAGACCGCAACTGTACAAAATTTTTGAAATAAAAAATACATTGCTTAATCGTGATTAGGAAAAAAGTTGATTGGTGTTTCTACGTTATTCACCTACCTCTGTGGTATAAAACGATGGACATGTCCAAAGACAGAAGATTTGGTTTTTCATTTTTGTCTTAAAAATTAAATTGTTATGTGCTGTTAATTACAACTTTTATGAACAGTCTTTAATAAAACATCGATAATTAAGAATTTGTATTTGAAATGGAAACAGGAATTTCGCGTCCAATATGTAATTAGAAACAAGAAGACGTGCATTATTCATAAAAAATGTTGATGAGTTTTATAAATACGAGATGTAGTTCTTTCAAATTGAATGAGAAAAAAAGGATCCTGTGGAGCTCTGATTCCACAGACGAATCACTTTTGTTTTACTTCCAATTACGGTACCGACTCGTTCAACAGGATTTCTGTTGTCAACTGCGTCATATACAACACTGGGAAAACTTCAAAGCCGGTTATCTCTGTAAATTTATGAAAAGCATTAAGAACATCGTATTTCTCGGCACTTATTAACCGCGTCCACGCGCATGTTTCACTACGGAACAGAAAGCAGCCTCAGCCGTTTTCATACTGCACGTCAACAGCGCGACAATCGGAGCGTGACGCTGCAGAGACCGTGACTGTACACGATTTTTGGAATAAAAACTAAGAAGCCAAAGCATGATTAAGAAACACTTTGATGGCTGTTAATACATTTGAATATCTTAAAGTTTCATTTAACGTAACTTAGTAATAAGATATCTAATACATAAGTAGGGCCTACTTCCAAGAGCGTAACACCACCAGTGTACGTGTGCTACGGCTTCTGACCAATCATCGCGTTTGTGTTTGTTGACATCAGTTTATTCTTATGATGAATGGACTATAGACATGAATGCCAATCGCAGTCTAAAGCAAACAATACATGGTTACGCTCTTTTAGATGCAAGGACACATTCCGTTACGATAGTAGTTGTGATAAGAGCAATACAGAGAAAAATTTACTACTTTAGATAAATCACGAAGTGGATATGTCAGGGTTTATAGTCTTAGGCGATGATCCCTATTCGACTTAAGCAGAACGAGAAGTATGCACGACTTCAGAAAGCACAGAAAACTTTTATATTGCTTCTGTATGGTATCTACCAACATCGCACCCTAAAGCGTTTTATACTTGGTGAAAACCATTACGATTAGACCGATCATGTCGATACTGGAAGGAGCCACGTACTTTCTCTTGGAACGCACATTAAAGCCAGCTTGGCACACTTCCCAATTGCTCCTAGTTTTTGTATATTATGCACTGGTTTCCCCTTTTGTACACCGACTGTTCTCGGTTCAAAAAATGGCTCTGATCACTATGGGACTTAACATCTATGGTCATCAGTCCCCTAGAACTTACAACTACTTAAACCTAACTAACCTAAGGACATCACACAACACCCAGCCATCACGTGTTCTCGGTTAGACATTTTCTTAAATATACTGTGATAAACACTGAGTGGAGCAGGGCTGCAGATTCATCAGAGAAATCAGTATTAAATCACCATTAGTTGCAAATAAAAGCTACAGAAATTTTTAAACATTTGAATACAAATCATTAACTGCTGTTGCCAAAATTAAGTGAATTCCTTGCAACTTTCCTGGTCCCCTGTCAAAGAGACTCGAAGGATTAATCTGACATTGCTCAGTAACTTTCAGCCTCTTTCGGTGCACAGTATTAGACACCCCTGAGAAACTGAGTTGGAGATACCTACTTTCTTGGAGAAAGTGTAGGCTCTACTCTTGCCGTCATAGCAAGTAGAGTACTTCGACGAATGACACACTAGTGCGTCGCGAGACCCTATAGAAGCTGTCAGGATGACTGCAGGGTAAGTATGTAGAGCGATACCAGCGTATCCGACCGCGAACAGAATGTGGGATATCGTCATATGAGACACTCCATCTCGGAAATCGTGAGGACGCCGTACTTCAGGTGCCAATGTACCAACAATGCTTCGTGAGTACCCCGACTTAGAAATAGCCGCCAGTGTTGACTGCCATGGGCAGAAACTTTCTACATCTAAATCTGTACTTCGCATGCCAAATTTCGGTGTGTGGTGGAGAGCACTTTGTGTACCAGCGTCGGCCGGCCGACGTGGCCGAGCGGTTCTAGGCTCTACACTCTGGAACCGCGCGGCCGCTACTGTCGCAGGTTCGAATCCTGCCTCGGACATGGATGTGTGTGATGTTCTTAGGTTAGTTAGGTTTAAGTAGTTCTAAGTTCTAGAGGACTGATGACCTTAGAAGTAAAGTCCCATAGTGCTCAGAGCAATTTTTTTGGACCTGCGTCACTTCCTCCTTTTCCTGTTCGAGTCACAACTTGCGGGAAGAGCGGTTGCTGGTAAGCCTCAGTGTGGGCTCGAATCTCTCTGATTATAGCTTCATGGTCTTTTCGCGAGATATACGTAGGGGCAAGCGATGTATTGTTAACTCTTCTGGGAACGTACGCTCTCGAAACTTTTAAAAATAAAGAACACCGTGACGCAAAACGTCTCTCTTGCAGGGTCTGCCACTCGAGTTGGTTAATCACCTCTATGGCCCTTTTATTTTTATTGAATGTAACTGTAAAGAATACGCTACTCTTCTCAGGATGTTCTCGGTTACCTCTATCGGTGTTATCTGGTACGGATCCCATGCTGACCAACAGTATTCAAGTATTGTTCGAATTAGTGTTTTGTAAGCTAAGTGTTGAAGGACTACATTTTATGACGATTCTTCTAATGACTTCCACTTTGGCATCTTCCTTACTCGCGATTAATTTTATCTGGTCGTCCCACTTCAAATCGCTCCGCACCCATAGACCTAAATATTTTATGGGTGTAACTGCTTCCAGTGACTGTTACAAAATATAGGTTGTTTCTCTGTGTGTGTACCCAACACGTCAGATTTGTTTGTCTTGAGGGTCAATTGTCATTCCCTACAGCAACCGTCGATCCTCTGCAGGTCTTCGTGCAGTGCGCTACAGTTCTCGAGCGCTATCTACTAGTCTCATTTATATATATTGGTAAAAGTAATGCTTCTTTAACAGGGACGCAAACTTTATGACGCTTACTGTTATTGTTGTTGTGGCCTTCAGTCCTGAGACTGGTTTGATGCAGCTCTCCATGCTACCCTATCCTGTGCAAGTTTCTTCATCTTCCAGTACTTACTGCAATCCACATCCTTTTGAATCTGCTTAGTGTATTCATCTCTTGGTCTCCCTCTACGATTTTTACCCTCCACGCTGCCCACCAATGCTAAATTTGTGATCCCTTGATGCCTCAGAACATGTCCTACTAACCGGCCCTTCTTTGTGTCAAGTTGTGCCACATACTCCTCTTCTCCCCAATTCTATTCAATACTTCCTCATTAGTTATGTGATCTACCCATCTAATCTTCAGAATTCTTCTGTAGCACCACATTTCAAAAGCTTCTATTCTCTTCTTGTCCAAACTATTTATCGTCCATGTTTCACTTCCATACATGGTTGCACTCCATACAAATACTTCGGTAACGACTTCCTGACACTTAAATCTATACTCGATGTTACAAATTTCTCTTCTTCAGAAACGCTTTCCTTGCCATTGCCAGTCTACACTTTATATCTTCTCTACTTCGACCATCATCAGTTATTTTGCTCCCCAAATAGCACAACTCCTTTACTACTTTAAGTGTTTCATTTCCTAATTTAATTCCCTCAGCATCACCCGACTTAATTCGACTACATTCCATTATCCTCGTTTTGCTTTTGTTGATGTTCACCTTATATCCTCTTTTCAAGACACTATCCGTTCCGTTCAATTGCTCTTCCAAGTCCTTTGCTGTCTCTGACAGAATTACAATGTCGTCGGCGAACTTCAAAGTTTTTATTTCTTCTCCATGGATTTTAATACCTACTCCGAATTTTTCTTTCGTTTCCTTTACTGCTTGCTCAATATACAGATTGAATAACATTGGGGAGAGGCTACAACTTTGTCTCACTCCCTTCCCAACCACTGCTTCCCTTTCATGCCCCTCGACTCTTATAACTGCCATCTGGTTTCTGTACAAATTGTAAATAGCTTTTCGCTCCCTGTATTTTACCCCTGCCACCTTTAGAATTTGAAAGAGAGTATTCCAGTGAACATTGTCAAAAGTTTTCTCTAAGTCTACAGATGCTAGAAACGTTTGCCATTCCTTAATCTTTCTTCTAAAGTAATTCGTAAGTTCAGTATTGCCTCACGTGTTCCAATGTTTCTACGGAATCCAAATTGATCTTCCCCGACGTCAAACTCTTCACGCAGTATCGTGTTTCCCATTTCATCTCCATTTACATAATCTTCCATTTGCACAATAATGTCCTCAAGTACATCGCCCTTATATAGACCCTCTATATAGTCCTTCCCCCTTCCTGCTTTCCCTTCTTTACTTAGAATTGGGTTTTCTGAGCTCATGATATTCATACAAGTGGTTCTCTTTTCTCCAAAAGTCTCTTTAATTTTCCTGTAGGCAATATCTATCTTACCCCTAGTGAGATACGCTTCTACATCCTTACATTTGTCCTCTAGCCATCCCTGCTTAACCATTTTACACTTCCAGTTGATCTCATTTTTGAGATGTCTGTATTCCTTTTTGCCTGCTTCATTTACTGCGTTTTTATATTTTCTCCTTTCGTCAATTAAGTTCAATATTTCTTCTGTTACCCAAGGAGTTCAACTAGCCCTCGACTTTTTACCTACTTGATCCTCTGCTGCCTTCACTACTTCATCCCTTAAAGCTACCCATTCTTCTTCTGCTGTACTTCTTTTCCCTATTCCTGCCAATTCTTCCCTTATACTCTCCCTGAAACTTTGTACAACCTCTGGTTCTTTCAGTTTATCCAGGTCCCATCTCCTTGAATTCCCACCTTTTTGCAGTTTCTTCAGCATTAATCTACAGTTCATAACCAATAGATAGTGGTCAGAGTCCATATCTGCCCCTTGAAATGTCTTACAATTTAAAACCTGGTTCCTAAATCTCTGTCTTACCATTATATAATCTATCTGATACCTTCTAGTATCTCCAGGATTCTTCCATGTATACCACCTTCTTTCATGATTCTTGGACCAAGTGTTAGCTATGATTAAGTTATGCTGTGTGCAAAACTCTACCAGGCGGCTGCCTCTTTCCTTTCTTAGCCCCAATCCATATTCACCTACTATGTTTCCTTCTCTCCCTTTTCCTACTGTCGAATTCCAATCACCCATGACTATTAAATTTTCGTCTCCCTTCACTACCTGAATAACTTCTTTTATCTCATCATACATTTCTTCAATTTCTTCATCATCTGCAGAGCTAGTTGGCATATAAACTTGTACTACTGTAGTAGGCGTGGGCTTCGTGTCTATCTTGGCCTCAATAATTTCACTATGCTGTTTGTACTAGCTTACCCGCACTCCTATTTTTTTATTCATTATTAAACCTACTCTTGCATTACCCCTATTTGATTTTGTGTTTATAACCCTGTATTCACCTGACCAAAAGTCGTGTTCCTCCTACCAGCGAACGTCACTAATTCCCACTATATCTAACTTTAACCTATCCATTTCCCTTTTTACATTTTCTAATATACCTGCCCGGTTAAGGGATCTGACATTCCACGCTCCGATCCGTAGAAGGCCAGTTTTCTTTTTCCTGATAACGACGTCCTCTTGAGTAGTCTCCGCCCGGAGATCTGAATGGGGACTATTTTACCTCCGGAATATTTTACCCAAGAGGACGCCATCATCATTAATCCATACAGTAAAGCAGCATGCTCTCGGGAAAAAATTACGGCCGTAGTTTCCTCTTGCTTTCAGCCGTTCGCTGCACCAGCACAGCAAGGCCGTTTTGGTTAATGTTGCAAGGCCAGATCAGTCAATCATCCATACTGCTGACCCTGCAACTACTGAAAAGGCTGCTGCCCCTCTTCAGGAACCACAAGTTTGTCTGGCCTCTCAACAGATAGCTGACGCTATCTACTAGTCTCATTTATATATATTGGTAAAAGTAATGCTTCTTTAACTGGGACACGCTCCAAGTTACTTTTGCGTCTGAAGACTTCTCTCCGTTGACAGTGACAAGCTGTGTACTGTTTGCTTTAAGCCAGTCACACAGTTAGCCTGATATTCCATTCACTCGTGTTCCGGAAGTCAAGGAACAGGGCATCTGCCTGAGCACCGGTGTGTATTGCTCTCTGGCTCTTGCGGCTTATCAGAGTCAGCTGTGTTTCACACGATCGTCGGTTTCGAAACCTATTTTAGTTCCTACAGAAATGTCATAATACGAGAGCATAAAATACTTCATAAAATTCTTCAACTGAGAGTAGTCAAAGACGTAGGCCTATATAATTTTGCGCGTCTGTCAGACGACCCTTCTTAAAAATGGTAATGACCTCTTTTTTTTCTTTCCAATCATCAGGAACACTTCGATCCTCCAAAGAGCTGCAGTACACTGCTCCTAGAACAGGAGCAAGTTTCTTTCGGGTGCTCTATGTAGAATGAAATTGGTATCCCGTCAGGTCCACAGGTCTTCCCTCTATTGAGCGATTTCAGTTGCTTCTCTCTCCCATTGTCACTTATTTCGATATTGACCACTGTATCGTTTGTGCGACGATTTAAAGCAGGACCGACAGTGCGGTCTTCTTCTGTGAAACAGTTTTGTAAAAAGACGTTTAGTATTTCGGTCTTCTCTGCGACAGGAGTCACCGTCTGCTGTCGCAGAATGTGACAGAGATATATGTGTCATATTGCAGATCGCTCTGGAGCGCTGTGTATGGCGTAGAACTGGCACCAGGTGTTCATGTGACAGAGTGGTAGTCAGGGGGTATCGTCCTGCCATGTGCCAAGGAGGATATCGTGTATGAAGTTGGCCGATTTATCGAATTTTTCGATGTTCAAGTCTTTTTAGGCGGTTAATCAGCAACCAGTAACAAAAGTTAAACGGCTCATAGGCAGTAAGTATACGAGTTACACAATATTTACAAGAAATAATGTTAACTGATATAGACTAAAATTTCTCATGCAGCAATCATCGACATCAGTAAAATAAGTAAAAATAATATGAGCTTACATAGCATTTGTAAGCAACGGTTGCACCCACCGCCTGCATAAAGAATCAGAATACGCCATATTTTTTCGTGAGCATACCGCATATGGCGAAATCCCGGGCGACTATGGATGTACGATGAACCCCGCCCCCCCCCCCATCCCCTCCCCCCCCCCCCCGCCATACTGCTCAACAAAGGATTACAGAAAAACATGTGTACACATTTTAGGTTGATTTTGAAAACTTACAAATGGTTACCTAACTATGAGTAACTGAAGAATGGAACACAAGTTCAGGTGCACAGACAATAAAATTAAATAAAGACCTCCCTTTATCAGACAGAGATGCCACTTATTCCTCCGCCCTGGGACTGTCCACGGAATCTGCAGTATCACTGCCACTGACATAGTTATCTTACAATTCACGCCATAGTAGATGGGCTTCACTCCCATCTAATGTATTTGTTACACAGAACTTTGTAACCTCGCCCTCATTTATCGACCTTAATGACAGTGAAAAATTAAACCGTGTGTACCTAATGGGAATTTGGGAAAAGCAATCGTCACCGAAGTTAATCTGTCGGTAAAGACGGAGGAAAGGGTTACATCTAAATGAAAGGAAAATGCAAATGAAACTGGTGGAAATTAATTTTGAAAAGGGGTAAAGTTAATAAAGAAAGTAAATGTGCGGCCGTTACGTTAACAATTAACTAGCGGTAATTAGATATTTGAGATTTGGGGGAAATTACGGTCGCCAGTCCTATGGACAATTACTATAGTAACTGAAAAAGAAAGGTTATTACACATATAATTAGCACTAGAAGCGTGGCAACTGAAGGTTGACACGTGTAGTGTGAAAACTGAAAGTTTGTCAAAAGTAATGAATTTCGCTGCACTCTGACTTAATTTAGCAAAAGAATTAATAAAACCGGAAAATTGAAAGTTAATTTAGTGACAGAAATTAATAGTGAACCCTGTTTCTGAAGCACTACGAAATTCAATAAAATAAGGTTAGTCTTGGGGTACCTCAACAATCATTTCAAAAGCTACTTCAATCTACGCAATTTATAAATAAGAGATTTAACTTTGAACATATATTACATGATTCTGAAAAATTAACAATAGTAAAATTTAGTGCGTACCAAGCTGAGCTGCAGTCACAGGTAAGCTAAAATACGGTAACAAAACTCACACTCTTAATTTGTGCTTGTGTAATCTAAATACTGTAGCCAGCTATGAATACCTTAACTGAACTTCGAAATTAAAGCAGTGAAATGGAATGATATTACTTTAATGCTGGCGTTTGAATTTCAGCGACACTCTGGTTCATTCCGGAAAAGGAAGGGACCCTGATTGGTAATGCAATTGGGACAATGAGCAACAAAGGTTCATGCTACGTTGCTGTAATTTAGTGAGAAAAATTTAACAGTTTGAAAAGGTGAGGTCTGCCATACAGTTCTAAAACTTTAGGTGCTTCCAGTCTTCCTTGTTGGTTGATTGAAGGTTTGAAGCCGTCGATCGAGGAGGTGGCGACAGTCACTTATTGTCGGCCGTCGCTGTTGCAGAAGCTGGGTGTTGGCGCGGCTTCTTCTCGACACGGTCACCAGGCGAAACGGGCTCTTGATGTGCGCCATCTAATGCTTACCGTCCGCGACACCGTGTCAGAAACTATCATAGCAAGTCTAGCGCAATTACATGCTGCCAAACCCCGAAAGCGCGGCAAGTAGCGGGAGCGTCACACAACACACCTGCTCCACTGCACTACTCCAGCCAGACTCTCCCCTGCCCGCGCTCCACGCGACAGTGTTAACACTACCAGAGGTCCTTAACACTTTGGTTCTCCACACGACCTATCGCTGTATTCGTTCGATAGCATAGTTTTCCCTAGGCAAGACCCAGCGTAAAAATACAAATAGTATTTACAAACCAAACCAATTATACATCGATATATATATATATATATAATTAGTAAAACAATTACAATATATGAAGACACAGAAATGTCATATCATCAGGTAACAAAATAAGGAAAAAAATTTGCAGTGCAGTAGATGGAAATAGGAAGATATGCATTTCCGGCGTTACAACTTCGTAAAGCCGTTCAGAATTGATGCATTGGAATGCATGTCCAGGCAACCTGGATCAATTCCACAATTATAGATAAATAATACTTCATCAGTTTTCCAGTAAGGGTGAGGGCTTAACCATCTTCAAATAACGAGTTGCCATACGACTGCTGCAGATGGTCTTTAAATGGATTACCTATCACCACATCTAACACTTGTAGTTGCTATCAGATGCCCCTTGAAAGCATCAAAGATCAACATCTCACAATTCTTTAGAATCTGGCCTCCTGCTGCAGACTGTACGGAACCAATATAATCAGCTCATTGGTCATCCATCCTTCTCCACTGCAACGTCATATGACTCTAGGTGGCAGGTTTTCCTTTGGTGTAGTTTCACGAGAGAAGGTGACGTAGGAACTCGTCTTTGTTCCATCGCGACTTCTCATTGCCCGTATTGCGAACATTTCACTTTTGGAGACATTCAATTCTGCTGTTGCACTGGATGTCATGTCGAAGTAAACAGGACTCTCGTCAGTGTTTTCCATTTGCCCTATGAGGTAAGAATGCTTCTTTCTCAGTCTTATAACGATCGCTGATACTCGACCAGGTTCTCCACATATGATGCTCGAAGACGCTGAAAAATGGATATTCTAAGCTTCAGCACAAATCCATTGCATCATACCACCCCTGTACACCAACCAGAGTTGGCCTTAAATTGGACATTCTGCTCCCGTGTCAATTGTCATACTTTATTTCGTGTGACATAACGGAAAACTGACATTGCTTTCTTACGTTTCCCGTGCACAAATATCACCACTTTCATTTCAACACTTCCGAAACCCTGTGGGCCACTGAAGGCTTTCATTGGCGACTTCACATTTTTCAGAGGTCTTTTGTTCTTTAGGTGCCTCCGAACATTGGCTTCTTCTTGGCATCTTGAATTTTGTTTCCTGAGAGTGTCATTTTTGTAATATAAGCACGTTTCACATCCAAATTAATCTCATCTACATTCTCTGTTAAACGCGTCTTTCTTCCTTTGAACTGAACTTGTCTCTACTCGAACTGTTTGTAGCTGTTCTTATACTGAAACACATCGATTCCCTTATCAGACCGAAATAATTTAATTTCGGACACTTTTAAAATACTCTCGTCATCGTCCTTGGCCATGTAAGGAGTCATCTCATCCTGCAAACCTTTAATATCATTGAAATCTGAGAAAGACATTTCTCTAAGACAAACCGGATTTCCCTTCTTTTTTTACATTTCGGATGACCGATATGTATTGACCGGGTACATAAATTGGCCCTGACTTCTCAGCACTCTTAACTGGTCTCTCAATGATGCTGTGAACTGCGTCTCCCTCGTTCTGGGTGTGACCACGAATCAAATAATTGTGCGTAATGGACCGAATATCCAGCCTTTATACTGCATACAAATACATTGCAATCATGTATCTGAGATAGAAGAGAATGAATATTTTAATCAATGTGATTTGTACAACAGAAACATTTTGTTATATGATTTCTGTGAATCACAGTCTGAGTTTATGGTGCTTCCTTGTTATTCTGTTGCCCTCCACGATTGTCGGGGTAAAATACGACATCCGTCCCAGGAAGGTTCTTGAATAACTCTTCTAGATATCGTAAGACGCAAGTTGCTGTTTCTATCACGCCTATGTTTCCAATGCTCTGGTGGAAAAAAGGTAGTTTTGTCGTTTCCAATCTCAGTGACCTGCAACAAACAACAAAAATAAGTAGAACAGACATAAAGAGTAATAATATATGGTGAAAAAAATGTATGTATAGACACTTACTTGTCCCGTTGGTACCGGTAAGACAGCTTCTAAATCACAAACAGCTAGGTGTATGTCCTTTTTTCGAGCCAAATCCTTATCCAAGTTTTTTTTTTGTATACGACTCAATTCTTTCTCTACCTGATGTTCTTGAAATACTTCTTGTAGCTTTGCCTTATCTTTATCATGCGAGCTAACATCCCAAAGACATTCGGGTTCAAGCGTGGTTCCTCTTCGTCGAAATGTCTTGGCTCAAACTCGTCTAGGGGTTGAACTGCAAGTGTCGCATTACACGCCCTATATTAGACACTTGTGATCCTCTGGTTAAATTTTCTAACTGATGGAAAGTTTGCGAAATACACCGTTAATATAACATATAATAACCGTAATAACAGTATTGGGAACTACATTAACGACCCATAAATGATGTAGTTCTGATTTGGTTAGTATAATGTTTATACAGAAAGCAAACAAATCGCGAAAGTGGTCGTATTTAGAGTTACTGTTACACCCGAGCGCATATGAATTTGACACAGTTAGATCACTCACCCGGCCGCGTTTTCCCGCGCGCCGAACAGTTTCGCTCAACTGACTAGGGCAGTTCCCTTTCCTGAAACCGTCCATCTGATTGTCTGCAGCTTATTCTACATTATTTTACATTTTAGCATATTTAAATAATCGAAGCTCTACGACTTTCACGTTCTAAATGAAGTAACAATAACATCCATTACATAATAAACTTAAATTCTTTTACATAAAACCAATACAATTTCCTTCTCAGCTTTCATTGCCACTACCAATAGCCTTGCACCAATGTGCTTTATGATAAATAAACAAAGAACAAAAGTAGCTATTATGCACTAATCTTTACAACAAATATTCTGTTACTAATGATTCAATAAGGTGTCATGCTGTCATCGTTCAGTGTGTTTTGTGTGGAGGAAATGACTGTATGATGATTAACTATAAATACTGATAATTTAAATTTAATATATATTTTAAACAAATAAAGTTAGAGCGTTGATATTTACAACGTTTGTCATCTTAATGATTCGCTTCTATATGAAATGTCGATCGTTAAGATCGACCAAAGCGTACAGATTTTAGCATTCGGGTCTTTGTTACAAACCTTATTAATTTCACTTTAACAGTAAATCCTAAACTATTATAGATTCATCAATATTCATGTTTTTTTGGAATCACCATGAAAATTTATGGAGGATTACAGATTAACATTACTGCGGCGTTCCCTGCATTACTACAGAATTAAATAGTTTCCATAAACGTTTCCCTTTATGGCCGATCTAAGGTCCGCTATATTTAACAGTGCTACGTCTCCGCGGCCACAAATGGCTTGTATTGAGTTTCCGTGCGACATAGGTTCTCGTCTGTCTCACTCGCACACTACAGCGCGTAGGCCTCAATAGACAATAGACGCCTGTGAGTTTCCCCATCCAGAGCCCTTTGTGGCATGCAGTACTGGACGACAAGTTTCGTTTCACAATTCCTGTAGGCTGACTCTTTCGGCCCCATACTTGAATGAGAGCGAAATGCTAGTCAACTCAAAATCTGTAGCGTTTCTGTAAGCTTCGCACTGGTCGCACTGAACTTTCTTTGGAACAAAAAATCCGATGTCAAATTCGGTATTGAATATATGGGCGTAGGCGTCGTAATTCGCAACTGGCAGGTTAGCGGAAGATCGCTCTGAAGAGTAATTTCTGTACATTTCTGCGATAGATAAGCCACCATCGATTAATACTCTTGTTGTGTCACTTCTTACATAGTGACTCCAAATATGGGGAATTGAGTTTATGTGCTTCCTAACTGACTCCAAGATTTCTGGATCAGTCTTACGGTGTTTTCCATGTTGTCCCCTTCTGTCCACAGATACCATCGAAGTCTGAGGCCTTGTCGCTTCGATAACAGTACGGATTTGCCTTTTGGTTATTCCCAAAGTGTTTATTACAAATGTTTTATACACACGAATCTTCTGCTCATCTTTCACCAAGTAGAAAACGCAATTAGGCTTTCTAGGTTCTTGGGCAGTAATGCGACGATATTTGAGAAAGATCGTTTCAGTGCTTGTATTTAGAAAATTCCGTTGTTTTTGTAACGATCCCAGTGGTCAGTAATTCGTGAACAGCTGACATCTATAGTCTTCTGTTACTTTCTTTGTACAAGAGAGGATACATTTATCAGTAAAGGGAGCATCTATTTTTCGAGCCTTGACAATTTTACCCGTACGTGGTGTATAACTTTTTCAACTATTTCTCAACGTTTTGGCTTTTACTCTGCCACCGTTGCTAACATTTCGAATTCTTTTTTAGGCTTTTTTAATGGAAGATTATGGGAGCATGGTTTTCCACATGAATTAAAGGATTCATCACTGTTTGATGGGTGATAATTGTCACTTGAGCCAGAGGACAAATCTGAACTGCTATCGGAAGTGCTGCTCGGCAAAGCGAGTGTTACTGGCACACCTTTCAAAACTGATTTTGTCGCACTTGCTCTTTCAACCACATACACGTATGAAGCTTCCGGCAATTGTGTTACCTTGTATTTATGTTTTGATGATGATGCCTGTGGCTCCACCTTGGGCACTTGGTTGTCTGTCATTTCACAGTGTGGTCTCGATAGTTGTTGCTCTATACTGCTCACCTGTGCTTGTGGTTCACTTATCATGGAACAGTTTACTTCCCTTGTCCCTTTGTTATCCTCCGCTAGCCCTTGAAGAGCAAGTCGCATAATCTTCTTTGCTTGGTCGCTCATTTTCACCCCTATAAAACGGAAATGAAACTGACCCAAATGTATTAAATAGCCTTTTTGTTCACATTAACAATGACGAGAAAAACAGCTATAACAAAATAAGTTATTAAAAAGTTGAGGAAACAATGACGCTATGAAGAGTCATCGGGAAAACAATGACACAATGTACTATTACGCCGTTATTTCACCAAGGATTTTACTTGAAATGATTCTCATTCAGCAGTATTCATAACTTGTGTCGTAATTTCACTGGATACGTTACTACACTCACCAAACTGAAACACGCAACCCAAATAACAACAATCGATGTTTCCACAAAGACGCAACTAGCCTCTAGCAGCACTACGTATAACTACAGTTCTGACGATTTTTCACTGCATGCGCTACCTTTTTCTAAGATGACTGGTGCAATAACCTCGATTTGGTGAATTTTGCAGTTGTTTCATTGTTCTTCCGGAACAGCGACATGTTTTCTTTTGAGATACCTTGTACGTAGCTCCATTCTTCCTAACGGATTTCAAATTCCATCAGTGACAGTTAAAATGAGCTGCAGTTTCCTTCGTTGTGCCTTATTACGTTGAAGATGTTATATCCCGTTTCATTCTTTTAATTTTAATTTAATTTTACCTTAACAGCGAACGCCAATACTTACATTGTATCTCCTATAAACGGGCTATGTACGTTATTTTGATACACTAATCCTCGTGTTAGAACTCTCTGGGGTTACACACGATGCTCTTGTTTGCTTAAAATACCTCTAGCAAATAATGTTAGCGATTCAGTAATGTTGTTCCTGCATGCTGCCTCGCTGTCACTTTTTGCCAGTTTGTCTTCGTTTAGGCGCTAAAATGTTCGATGGTAATATTTATTCATAACTTTTTATTTCGTACGTAATAGGATTTGCGAGAGCATTCTGCAGGGCATAACACATTTTGAAAATGTAATCCCGTGCCTTTGCTGTACGTCCGCGGGCTGTTTGGAAGCAGCGCGCAAATAAAAATGATTTCTCGCAAAATGTTTTGAATTAATGTAAAACATTTCCCGTGCGGGTTATCATTGTCCGAAGCTGCCGTTATTACTCGGATAACGCAAGCGTTTCAGTGAATCTTTCTGCTAACATTCCGCGCCCAAATCTCTGACTCCACATAGTATCTTCACCAACTGTCTGACGAGGCCGTATATGTGTTACTTTTGAAATAGTGACGAACACCTAACAAACTGCTTATCATTTTAGCAAAAACGACTGAAATATCGATTTTAACGGCACACAACACACTTACTAATCGCCTCAGCCCATGAGGTCACTTAACGCTACTACGGTGGTACTTAAACAGAATGTAATTAGCACTACCCCTAGAAAGGTGAAGGTACTTAGATGAGAAACAAGGACGTAGCCAGGATTCTGTCAAAGAGCACCTTGATAAAGAGCACCTTAAGAAGTCTCTTATTTAGCCAGGATTCTCTCAAAGGGGGATCCAATTTGATAAAGAACACCTTAAGAAGTTTCGCATTTATTTTTTTAATTTTATGAACATTATTTGCTTTAAGGGGGCCTTAACACAAATAGTATTTCGTCTGCAAAATTAAGCACGAAAAGTATTCCTAAAAAATGCACAATCAGATATTTCTTTATTTAGCAGTATGATAATTCGGATCTATTGCCAATTGAATTAAAAATCTAATATAATGCGTTGCCTCTTTGCTAAGAAGACACACGTAGTCTTCCTAAATAATGTTCACTGGTTAACTATAACAGAGAAGAAGAATCTTAACGTTGAGATGAATAACTTATATAATTAAATGTGTTCAAATCTCTTTTGGCAATACATGTATTCCTCCTACCACAATCTTGTATTAAAATTTGCAGACTTACTTAAACGGCCAACCAGAGTGCCCGAGCGGTTCTAGGCGCCACAGTCTGGAACCGGGCGACCGCTACGGTCCCAAGTTCGAATCCTGCCTTGGGCATGGGTGTGTGTGATGCCCTTAGGTTAGTTAGGTTTAAGTAGTTCTAAGTTCTAGGGGACTGATGACCTCAGAAGTTAAGTCCAATAGTGCTCAGAGCCATTTGAACCATTTTTCTTAAACGAAATCAGAATTTCTTCAATATATCGAAGCATCCCAGGTTCCTCAATTCAGTCTCAGATTTTATTAAAATATCTTTAGTTTCGATAAAATTCATCAGTTTCATTAAGTGATTTTTTAAAGAACTTTTTTAAAATTGTTATTTCAACAATCAACTCGAAACTATAGCAACCAAATTTATGTATCAAACAAAACAGCACACACAAATACCATGACCTTAAGTTTTTATATCTCAACATGGGTTCATGCATTGTTCAACTAGACTTCCAATGTATGAGATCTCACGCGCTGGTATTTATCAATGATAATATGGTCATAAGTCTTTGATGCTAATAACCTCCTCTATGATGTGTAATATACCCTGTCTTTTATGTGACGTTTATTTACAAATACGTAGCAGTTGTGACGGTTGGACTCACTGCCCCTAGGATACAACGAGTAAGACATTTCACAGTATTACATCATTCTTGCGGGAAAAGACATGACATGTCAGCATGTCCTTGGAAAGGATGTTCAGCTCTCATTAAATGCAGCTGTTTTTATTAAAGGCAGAGAGGCTGTATCTTTAATGGAACTGGAGTCGGTCAGAAAAGAAAGGAATTAGGAAGGAACTGGGTGTGTTGTATACTAAGGGACCAACCCGGCCTTTGGCTAAACATAAAATGGGAAACCACAGAAAACCATTTGAGAGATTGCCGACAGGTGGATTCGAACGACCTCATCTCCAGAACCGAGGGATTGCTAACTCAGTGCCTCAACGCACGGAGCTACTCCGGTCGGTGGAGAATTTGGAAAAACAGTTTACTGTACATTGTTTCAGAATAAAATGAATTGCATCGCAATAACAGGTGGAATTATGGTACTGCATATTTTTCCCTTAATTTTGTGTGTTTGATCATTTGATGGTACGTGAGTGTATGCATATTTTAAGATTTAATTGCGAATTGAATTCGTAACTTCAGTTATAGTATATGCGATAGCAGTCTTTCTCGGCGTACTCCACTGATGAATTCTCCTCGGGTTATCAGCCGAGTGGTGGCGTCGTCTTGTCGCAACGTTTCAATGAGTTTCGTATCTATCATCTTCTGGCGAAGTCATAGTAGTACAAGAGCATCAACAGGTTTTGGAGGAAAGTGTTGGACAGGGATGCAGGTCGCAGTCAGCTCGGAAGAACTCAAGAACCCTGCTGAAAAAGTCTTTAAAAACTCATGAACTATAGACTGTCCTTCCATTACATACCCATTCCGCTCTCCCCAAATCAGTCACCATGGTTCCTGATCGGAAATGCTGTTCATAATCGAGCACCACGTGGCGACACATTGCGCGACATTTTGCCATTTTGCCATTTGGGCTACTAATGATAGAATTTTGAGCAAATTTATGAAGAAATGGAACCATCGCCGTGTGGGCAATATTTGTCTTGATCAACGCTACTTGGGTTGACTCAGGAAGTGTATTTTTATGCACTGATTTAAATTAATGTTATTTTTTAATGATGTTTAGTGTTCAGCTGCCTTGTGAAATACTGAAAAATTGTATTAACATTAAACAGTTGTAAATAGTTGATGGCTGTTATATTTTTACCTTACCGTAACGGTAGTGCACGAATCAAAAGCGACTTATCTTTTCTTTCTTGTTACAAACTTAAATTATAAACTATCACAACAGCAAACAACACAAACAATAAACGACACCACTTACATTAAATTCAACTGCAAGTAAGAACTGAACTGATCAACAAATCAACAATTAATCTCAAGTAAAGCAAAATAATGTATTGTGGTTGGTCTTTGCTAAAGTAGGTATGGGCATAGTAGTTGGATTATCGATGTATCAATAGTTTAAATTTATCGCAGGCCTTGTTCACAACCGATAGTGGTATCCCATTTTCGTCGTATGACTGAAAATCAATATACCTTTCAGTTTCACTACACGGCAACTACGTAATGTGTGGTTTCACTTAGGTGATAGGTGGTCAGGGTCGTCTGGATCCCCCAAATCCTCCCTTTGGCTGCGTCTTTGTGAGAAGTATACAGGTCCTAGTCGGTTGATGTACAATTCCTAATCAACGGACTACCCGTTCATATGTATTTAAAAAAGAAGTTTCCAATAATAAGTCATAAACGTAACGAAACTGGTCAATAGTTCATCTATCGCTATGTGTAGCACTTGTCGATACATGAGAGGAAACGGAATATTCGATACACACCATAAATTTACTGTAAGATACAGACAAGATTGAAATTGTAGTTTTGCGTCCCGTACAGCTTTAACAACATCAGTAAAATAGTTCTGTACACTTACATACATAATATGCGCTCAAACTTGGATCTAACTTAAACAATATTAATTTTATTATTTTTCAAAAAACCTAATTATTTCTCATACGTTTTATTTACTCCGGAATTTACTTGTTTGTCCTATTTGCAATTGAACTCATTTACACTACAATTGTTGTTTACAAACTTAAAAAAAAAATACTTCGAAGAAAAGGTTATCGATGCGAAACTCATTTGTTACGTAAAAGAATTTCCTTGAGGGATATATTATATTTATTCTGCTGAGCTGGCTGTGAGAAGTTGCTGTTCTATGAAGTTGGAGGGAATCTGTTGTACTTATGTGTCATGTAGTATTATGAGCTTCAGACATCTTGGCACACTGTACTAATGCTGTGTTAAAGAGATGGAAATTAAATATTATGAGTCGAAGATATAGTGCCTGCAATAAGTTATTTCACCGTAAATATTTTAAACCGAAACTCTGAATACACTGGTGCAAGAAGAAATATGCCTCTAGTCGTCCAGCCAACAAAAACTTTAAAATACATCGAATGAAAACAATGTTAAGCAATGAAAACGTATCAATTAATAACTATCACAATCACTATTTTACAAACAATTCAAGCTCTGCTCGTATTTGTTCTCAGTGCTAGAACATACTAGGTAAAGAAATAATTTGCGAGGTTTGTAATAAAGACTTTTGTAGATACGAGTATAGAGGTTTGAAACTCCAGAAAGCTGTAGCGAAATATAAAAAGACTTACGGAGGATAGCCGATTGGTGCATCGTACTGGCTCCTGAGCCTAGACATACAGTGTAGGTGGAAGGAGCCAGAAGCGTTCGATTACACTACTGGTAATCAATCAGTAGATACAGTAACAGCCATAAAATGACTGGGGGTAATCATCAAGAGGGACAAATTTTGGATGACCCTATAAAATTAGTCGTAGGCAAACGAAATTTCAAAAGCGCATGTTCCAAGAAGAGTCAGGCAAGATAAAGCGTCCTCCTACATACATACTGCAAAATTACCAAGACAGGAAACTCAGAGAAATTATAGCTCATACTGCGTATTATCAACAATAGTTCTTATCAGACAATATTCGCAAATGGAACAGTAAAAAAAGGAAACAACGCTACCAGAAGCACCCTTCGTCACGCATCGTAATGTGGCTCACTGAGTGTTCAAATAAAGAAACTGCAAACACAGAAAACCAAGTAGAGCATCTGCCCGTTTTATAACAGGACATGAGTTAGGTATACCACTTCGCATCTGTCATCCAGATCTAGCGAACGCCTTTATTCCCTAACATGATTAAGACAACTGCCAGTGTGGTGCCTTTGAAAAGAACAGACATTATTCCTTTTTATCTAACTCGAGGTTCCACCTTCCTTTCTAATGACCTTCATTTACTCCCTTTTTTAATTTACTTTATACTAGAGTAATATAGTGTCCGGTTGCTTTCATTAATTTTTAATGCGCGGAAGCATTACTGTTCTCATATGTTTCTAATCTTTCAAAGCTCTAACAAACATTACTGGAGTGTTTGCCGTGGTTTCGAATGAAATACATAAAAAACGTGATTTCAATAGAGCTTTGTTTGTCTCCACTACAATATTAAACACGGAGCGAAATGAACGTTTTTGTGCAAAACACTTCACTTTCAATTTCAGAGAAACCTCTCTGTCCAACATGACTCTCTCATTTATGGAAGTTGTAGACGCTATTGAGGTATCCATTCGTCTGTAGCTCAGGGCCGTTTGCAAAGGCCAATCACTGTCTGTCGCAACTAAGCATGAAGTCAGTCAGTTATTTGAAAGTGGTAGTAGTTACAAGGACATCGGGTGTCAGCTAACCCTGTCCCAACAACTGTTAACATTCGGGTGTATGGCGGTTCAAATCTGCGCCCGGCCATCCTGGTTTAGGTTTTCCGTGGTTTTCGTAAATTTCTCCAAGTAAATGCTGGGATGATTCCTTTGAAAAGGGCACGACCGATTTCGTTATCCATCCTATCGTAATCTGAGCTTGTGCTCCGTCGATAATGACCTTGCTGTCGACAGGATGTTAAACTCTTTAATCTTCCTTCCTTCTTTCATCAACTATATAGCCCATGACACGGAACAAATCAGTTTTGAAACCATATCGCATTTCATTTAGGGGAAGTAATCACTCAGAGTCTAACGCACAGTATAATTACAAGGTGAATACAGTGTCCGCCTCAGTTACCCCTACCTTGTGTATGATACGGAAAGTATATGATATTGAAATAGTAATGCACCAAATCTATGTAACTCGGTTGATTGGTAGGAACGTCTTAAATGTTCGTATTCTGTTGTAATTAACATCTGATGAAATGATGTAAAACAGTGTTATTCATTTTCGTCTGTTATCCAAAAATACCTGGAACAGAACCTGAAACAACTCATAAACTGCTATTATCCACCTGTATAACAGACACATGTAACCAATGTCGCTCATTTCCATTGTAATTTAGTCAATTTGCGGTATTGTGCAACCCAAAACACGTGAACAAATCATCAAAAGATACTTTCAATGTAAAAGACAGCATTGCTGTTAACACTGTTGAAAATCTCTATTCAAACATGTATCGGAAATATGACAGGAGAGTGGTGCTTCATTTTGTCTTCATGTAATTAAGGAAATTAATATGTTCATTGTTTGTATTACGTATTCCTATAATAATATTGTAATTTGGCTGACTTGTATCTATAAAACTGAAGAGAGTATTTGGAACAATGTACGCGGGTCAGTTCATTTGAATGTAATTACTTTTAATTGCAATGTCGAGAATCTGTAATAGCGATAACGAAAACGTGGTTTGGAAGGAATTACAAGAGAGAAAGCCAACCTGCTGGTAGTCATCGGTTTTATGACGCACCACCTGTGTGACTGCGAGCAATAAAGCTGCAATGAGAAGTATAAAGGTGTATCTGTCTCTTATTTCACATTACACGCTGACTGACGCTAAAATGTGAATCCAGTTCTCGGCAAGAATTCCAAGACGAGCAAATCTTAAGGCAATTATTCTGTGTTACTGACGTACGCCACCATCGAGCTTCTAACTGCAACAACTTTATGTAAGCTCACTTCATTTGAAAATCGAAACAGTATGTGTCAACTTGACTGAAATAGCCTTTGAACTAATGAGTTGGAACGCCACACACGCTACACGAAAATCGAACCACGTGGACGAAGACCAGAAGGGTTCACACCAAGAAAAGTTTATGCACAGAATGAAGCCAACTTATAACCAGTGACTAAGCAGCACTCTGGAATTGCCAGAGGCCATATTGCAGCATCCGAGAACATTCTGCCATTACAGAATGTTTAACCCTCTCGCACAGAACGTAACGTTAAAGCGTCAGATACTCATAAAATATCTCATCGGCGGAGGAAATGGGAACCTTCCACTGAAATTTATCGTAGGCAGCCTAATTATAAAACCACGCAAGCTTTTGAGAAACACTGTTCTTGTAGTAACTACAATATATTTAGAGTTACAAGCTTCTGCCTGCCACGAAGCGGCAGATGGCAAAAGAAGTAATGAATATGAAATATTTTATCATTCCTGAAGTAATAATTCCCGGCAGAGGAGGCAAACGCTATTGACGATATGGTTTATGTGCCCCGCTGTTTCATCATTTGTCATCGTAACTTTTTAACGAGAACATGGGCATTAAATACGGAGGATGATCTCATTCCTCGTGACTGCGTTCATATGTATAATACATAAAACCACGTAAGCCGCCAGCAGTTTTAGGGTACATTAAGGCTACGTCAATCAGCTTATTTATTTTATTTACACTGCTATTACCGAAAATTGGAACACCAAGAAGAAGACAAGTGATTACAATGAAATTTATTCTGCAGATTAGGGAAATGACAATACACAAATGACTAGAATTACAGAACTGTACGTGCAGTTTGATTACCGGAATTCAGTAGGGTGTGAAGGTGTCACTTGCTCAAATCAGAGCCTGTGGATCTCGTTACGTGGAATCAAAGAGGTCCTGGAGATGTGATATGCAGGAGCATCAATAAAGTGTCTTCAGTGGCTGCAGGGGGACCAAAAGGAACAAGTTGCTGAAAGTCCATACCCAAATATGTTTGATGGACTACATGTTAGCGTACGTGCAGGCAACGTAATTAATGGTGCACTTCACACATTGAAGAAGGGTTGCAAATTCCTCTTCACTGGTAGCCAGGCTCTGTTTTGTTGGAATATGGCATGTGGAATTGCCTGCAGGAGGGGCAGTGCCTCGGGCTCTAAGACATCAAAGACGTTGCTGTTCAGATTCTTCTCAGTGCATAGGCAGTGAGATTGCTCGTTATAGTCAATGACATCCCAGACCATCCCATTTGGTGGTTGTCAGATCTGTCGCTC
The DNA here is from genome assembly GCF_023897955.1 of Schistocerca gregaria. Taxonomy (NCBI): domain Eukaryota; kingdom Metazoa; phylum Arthropoda; class Insecta; order Orthoptera; family Acrididae; genus Schistocerca; species Schistocerca gregaria. The sequence goes on along the minus strand of NC_064920.1, from coordinate 814,365,486 downwards.
AATGATGCAGTCTGCTAGGTACCTGTCAACACGGTAGCATCAAACACATATGTCACCAACACTGTGGGACAACTTGGAATGGGACCCATCTGAAAACACTAAATTTTGCTTCTCAGCACACCAGTGACGGCATTTAGGAGACCATGGAAGTCTTATGCTCTGATGGCTTCTGGACAAGATGTAGGTCATCCTGCGTTGTGGTCACATTGTGTGGCGCAGTACCTACTTACTGCTGTGTGCGACTTTCCTCTGTCCTCTGTTACCACAGTACCACACACGCATCACCGTCATAGCAGCGTGCTCTGTGGGAGCTGCAATATCACGACACGACAAACTCATTTCTCGGGGAGCAGCCACACTGCGCCTTTGAACCCACTCACATGCTGACACTGCCGCGCGGGATTAGCCGAGCGGTCAGAGGCGCTGCAGTCGTGCACTGTGCAGCTGATCCCGGCGGAGGATCGAGCCCTCCCTCGGGCACGGGTGTGTGTGTTTTTCCTTAGGATAATTTAGGTTGTGTGTAAGCTTAGGGACTGATGACGTTAGCAGTTACGTCCCATAAGATTTCCCACACACATGCTGACACTGCACCATACGGCAACGATGAGGCACACCGGAACTTTCTTGCATGCGCAGCTTGGCACTAATTGGGCGTGGCGTAACGCTGACCTGTCTGGACACATAAAAGGGGGGGGGGGGGGGGCGGCTGGGCCCATGAGCATTGCATCTCTCTGAAACTTGATACCTTAGTATGATTTCACTGTTCTACACACTCTCCAATTCTGAAGTGATTCAGACCAATTTTCACGAACAGTAGTGGTTCAGCGTATGTCTACATCAATAAAAATACTGTTTTTACTTTTTTCTCAAACTATGGACTAACACCCAGGCACGAATGTAGTCTATTAAACCCTGCCTCATCACCACGAAAAGTACTATTCATGAGCAAGTGTTCGAATCGCAAAAAGGTCTTATCACAGCAAGAACATGCTGCAGCTTGAAATAAAAGTGAACGAAAAGAAATTCTACAGTTACAGCTAATACTGAGTAGCCTATACCTGAAAGACCACATGGAAATTCTTGACACAAAATATTAAACTTGGTTTCAGTTTCAGTGTGGCTCATAAAAAAATGTTGTTGGTGGACCAGCGTTCTGGATAGGGGTTTTGGGTATTTTTTAGGACAGTATTTGTGGAGGTTTACGGCATAGCAGTGTTTCACATAATCATGTCTACTTGTTCACGAAATGGAACTCTGCAGAAAAGTGTGGGAGACTGAAATCATCGAGAGAGCCGTAGTTTTAGTATAAATATGCGAATATACCGGACGCTGTAACGCAGTCGGAGTAATTTTGCCATTTATAAACGCCTACGTGACCTATATTTGCATTTTGAATGCATTGTAATTCTTCCTTGTAAAATGTTAATGAGGAGCTCTCAAAGGAAATGAATTTTTTATATTTAATATCTTAGATGAAATGGAGAGAGAAAGAGACAGGGAGAGAGATAGAGAGAGTTGAAATCAGAGAGGCCAGCGAGAGAGACTTAATGTCTCTTGAACACGAAACAGCAATCACATGGATGTCATTTTTGTACAAATTGTTACAACCACACAGTTTGAAGTAGTCTATAAGTAAATGAGAGAAGTGCGAGACAGTGTGTTCATTGCAGTAAAACTCAATGCTGAGTTATAATGATAAGTGCTGTTCAGCAAATGAAAGACAATTGCTTTTGATCGAATAAACACAAGTAACAACTAAAATAAAACTTTTGCGAGGCTTTGATTATGCAGTTTACAGATTTGTTTTAAATAAATACACAGACAGATATTATAAAATTAGAATGTCTGAGCACGCAGTAGAAACTTCAATATTTGAGACTAAGTAAGAAAAATTCTCGCTCACACCCCGAATTGTGATTTTGTTCCCATTTTTTTTGTTTTCGAGAAAGCAAAATGTGTTTGGTGGAAGTTTTCTCCCCGGTGATAAATTTAGACAACAATTAGCATTTTTCGCGTATTTGAATTAAAGATGACGTATAACACAGTTGGACTGCGCTTCGACGGTCAAAGTTAAATATAAGAAGACAGCAGCAAAGCTAAGAAGGCGTTTGCCACAGAAGGTAAACTCTTCTATCCTTTCGTCGTCTGAACTACCGCACCGACTGTAAATCAAAAACGCTGAACACAGCCCGCAAAACTGAGTCCTGATTAATGGCCCAAACACTTTGTGACGGCTTGCAATAAACATTAATGTAAATTACGAGGAGCATTCGCATAAAAAAAGAATACAAAGACAGATTAAACTCAGCAACATATTGTGCAAGTATTCAGTTCCATGTAACAGTAGTTAGAGCGACTGTGTAGGTGATTTATTTACTAACAACGATAAACAGCAATATAGTTTATCTGTGGGACACTATTCTGTTCGAAGTTTTTTATTAAACCGGTTAACGTAATTTTGAGATTCATGTTAAATTTGTAGAGCTACATATATCTTGACAGCAAGCTGCAAGAACATATTTGCTAAATTTTGTTTACTCAATATATTGATGAAAAATTAAATTCAATAAGACACGAACTTCGTAATCTATTTGTTGTTGTGTAATCAAAATCTAATATTAATGGCTTTGCATTAGACACTGATTTTCTGTTTGCAGTTGTTACTGCCCGCAGGACTCCAATTGATAATATTATTTAATTATTATAACGCAAAACGTGTGAGATCTCTGTGCTTTAATTTACCCACCTAGGTTGATGTGAGCTTCTGTCAGCGCAGCACGGAATTAGTTGCTGACGAATTAGGAACGGCAGTCAATGCACGCGTGTATGACACATAACAGTATCGGTCTGCTATGAATACTTTGCTATGCGCAGATGTACTGAGCAACTGTTGCAGCAAGCAGAGTTGTTAGTCGTTACAAGGCATGAGATTCTGAAATTAGTTAGGAAACAAATAAAAGTTGTTGAATTCTCATGTAAAGGAGAGCGCAAGAGTTGTTGTTGTGGTCTTCAGTCCTGAGACTGGTTTGATGCAGCTCTCCATGCTACTCTATCCTGTGCAAGCTTCTTCATCTCCCAGTACCTACTGCAGCCTACATCCTTAAGCAAGCGAAAGAAGGCGTGACTTTAAAACGTAAATGCACGCTCAGCTGAGGCGGGAAGAGTTAGCTGACAAGTGTACTAACTGTGTAGCTGGTACAACCTGACAACAGAAGAAGCGGGACAAGGTAGTGCCCTCAGAATTATAAAGCCACTTTTGTGACATAAAATGAAAACAGCTATACAGCGTAAATAACAGGAAGTTCATGCTGGTTGGTTAGAAAACAACAATGGACGTTTCAATAACTATACCCCAATACTAAAATTAACCAATAATGAGAAAGTGACAGGATGAAACAATTTATGACTCTGCAGCACATGGGAGAAATAAAGCCCACCTTTGGGGGGATCAGTCCCACATTTGGAAAGCAATAACCATTAAATAAAATAAAAATTATTTCAAAGCTGGCATAGAAAAACGGAGGCCGTTATTTAAATTCTCTGATTGTCTCACCTCATAGATTTCTTACGTCGAATTGCCCACACGCTCAGTTGAATTGTTCTCTTGAGTTTTGTCTGGAGCACGTCAAAGCCTGACATCTTGTTCGTCATTCTGCAGCCTCCGAATAATTCAAGAAAACTGTCTCAGTAACACGAGGTTTCCATCATTTAAACGAAGTCTCACAAAGTAGGGGACAGATAACGTGAAATGCTTCAACAGTGTGTCATTGTTGACGGCAGCCTCCTACTCGATGATTCCTAGTGACTGAATAAGATGGTATTATGTGTGATTTTTATACCTAAAAGAACTTCCTATGATCCTCTCTTCGTTTGATTTCCATAGTTCCTTTAAACAGAAGAGTGTTTTGGTCAACGTAATAGCTGATTCTGTCGCTCTGTACAACGCTTCACACACACACACACACACACACACACACACACACACACACACACGCACGCACTTTAGGTTCGTGACGCTTTTCCATCCGCTAAATTGTGAAATGTGCACATAGGACACTACGAAGATTTTCAAGCAAGGTTGATCGTCGACTTGTCCACCACTTGCTGTAATATTTCCTGACAGTGGACAGTAACAGATGTTACTGTTTATACGGCGCGCCTGTAGTATCACTGTCTTCGTTTCGCCGTCGCAGTTGAAAGATCTCTGTTGAACTGCTGACTCATCAGCAAGCCGCTCTATTTTACCATCTCGGATGCGATGTGTTCTGCCTGGCGTCTGCTGTTTTCATTCTGCTAATGGCCCTCTCCGTTATGTTCTTGCTCTCTGCAGCGCAGCAGTTCGCTTAGAATCTTGAGCCGGTGGTTCATATTAAAGGTGACGTGTAAGCGTTCGCTGCGCGCGACCTGCCGAGACTCCCGCGCACAGGTTTCAACATCGGGAACGGCGCTGAATTAAAGATTGCTGCCAGCACAAAATGAGAACGTGCAAATGTCACGATCGTCTCTGAACGGCACCGTCCGTTGTTCTTTCGTTCTTTAAGCCGTTCGAAGCGCTCAGCTACTTGAATTGTTCAGGGTGAATAAAATCTGCTGCATCTGTAATTGCAGAGTTCCTTTATTTGGACAAATGCATGTGTACTAGCCAGGTTCCAGCATACTAATCCCGTCTTCGGTGCTACTCAACTGCGTACGACAAAACTGTAAAAGTCTGAGAATGTAGTTGCGTACTTGTCTTAGTTTGAGACTGATGCATTGCACAGTTTCTGGTATGAAAAGAGTACTTAGTTGTGAGTGTCGCGATCCCAAAGCAATAACTTCTGTTGCAGGTATAGTTTACATGCACAAACATAAAGAACTCATATATTTATTCTTCTACTTTGTATTTAACAGAACGTACTTCAGGGGGACTGATGACCTCAGATGATAAGTCCCATAGTTCTCAGAGCCATTTTTGAGAACGTACTTCATCGTGATCAAAGGCAAGAGGTTCCTATTATTATTGATAAGTGAGAAAATTGTTTATGAATAACAGAAACATATTTAACATAAGCTCGACGAAGTACTGAAGCCAATGTTTGACATATTTTTTTTTCACGTTCTTTTTTTTAATTTTACCTTTTTTAAGGAAATAGCGTTTTCCAGCGCTGTATGATAAATTTGTATTGGTGCATTTATTTTTAATGCAACATCCCTCTGTTTCACCTTACAAACCAACATCTTTCGAATGAAGCCAGAATAAAATAGTGATAATTTCAATTTTTCCACAAATACTGTTTATTTTTAAGTAAGAGAAAGGAGGATAAATTTGTTGTACGAAAATGTTCTATAGATCACACAGCCCTCAGTGTATAGACGGCCTAACGCTCCAGGTTTCTAGGGGAATGTGGTTAACACACTGATCTTATACCCAAACAAAACGATCGACGTGCTGCAAAGGCCGATAGGCATGCAACACACCTAAAGTACACGTAACGTGGGTGCGACCTTAACTGACCAAGGATACTAGAAAAACTAGTGTAGCCTACTGTTAGTCATGATAGCTTACAGTAGCTTTTGGTAGGTTTACCACTCTATTAGTACTCGAATTGGACAACAGCAGGTCAGGAAATCGGCCATGACCTCAAGATGATACCGTCCTGACGTACCCGTAACTATTTTACTCGAACAGTTTAAGCCGGTTCTGAACTTCACTCCTCCTGAATGGAAGCCTGGCACGTAGCCATTGCAACACCACCCATAGCCCTAGCCCAGTGCTGTTTCAAAATATTAAGTGCCTAAAATAAAAGGCAAGTGCAATACTTGTTATTTAAATTGACTTTTACAGTGATATGTGGTCCAGCAGTCTTAAGATACTGGAGAAGCATGCAGAAGGGGAGGGGTCCAAATCTTAGTCTACTAAACCCTGTTTTTAACATTAGTGTCTTCCCAAAATCACTTGATACAGCTACTGGCCTGGATCCCTTAACAAGTTCACTACCGTTTTCTACCCCTACCTAGGCCACATCCAGGTGATACTCTGTCCTTAATTATCTTGATGACGACGGTTTATCTGACTTCAACTGCTAATCATTTTTTTCTATTTGTTTTTAAATTTGCAACCGAATTGAATATATAAGATTGCAATGACGCCATAGAAAATTCATCAGATTTTACAAAGTGAGAGGTATTTTAGCAAAACATGAGGAGAACGACGCTACTATTACGCTGATGGCGGCCAAAACACATGTATCCAGTGCATGGAACACTACTTTTAAAGTCGCACGGCCCTGGGCTTTCCACTTGTCGCTGTTTCAATGCATTTTGTAGCTGTTACCCAAAATTTTTGAGAGTAACCTCTAAAGAATCAGGAATCTTACCAGTTTCTACTGCAAAGTACTGCCTCGACCTCATGTGCTACGCTTCCATAGATTTCTCCATTGTTGTAGGAAGTGCTGGAACTCTGCTGGCTGAAACTCGTTTAAAATTAGTTGTAATTCTGTTTGAATTTCATTTACGGAGTCAAAACTCACCCTCATAACTTTCATTTCACTTTCGGAAAGGGGAAGAAATGGCAAAGGTCGAGGTAAAGCGAGTAGGATAGGGGGAGGGGGCTGCTGGTATCGTGTTGTTTTTTGCCGGAATTCCCTCACAGCGAGCAAGGAACGCGCAAGTGGATCGTTACGATGCAGCCATCAGACCTTGTCCTCCAATGTCTCTGGACGTTTGTGTCTAACATCTTCTCCCGATTCCTTTAAGCATCACAAAATAACTTTCCCGTGTCTGTGTGACCACGTAGAAGGCATTGCTTGTGGGCAATTTCACGGAAGCCAAACAAACAAACAAACAAAATGTCATTACCACTGACTTGATGTTAACTTGGCACGCCTTTTTGTCCCGCATATTGAATGATGTCTTTCGCTGCGAAGATTGGTGTTTTGTTTCACGACCATAACCATATACTCACGAGTCATCGTAAATAGTGACACCGGACAGAAAATTTGAATCATCTCAGACTGTTGTCTCCAGTGCACTGCACACCTGAACCTTATAACCCCCATTGTTTGGCATCTTCTGCTGCATCCTGTGCCTTATACCCTCGAACGCGAAAGGCCGGGCTGCTGTGTTGCCTAACCGTTCTTCAACATCAAAATAACAAGGCAGACGGTTGTTGTAGCGCCACGCGAAGATGGAATGCAATAATTTTTAACACGGTCACAGTCAGGCTTGGAGAAGGCCCCACTCGGGTAGGGGGCGCCAAAGTCATCACAGATGTCGCCAAAGTCACCGCTCTACTTCCTGACAGCAGTCAGGTGTACAAAAATAGACTGGTGCAAGAAAACTTTCATTACTCTGGTATTTAAATGGCCGCATGGCTCCATGGCAGCCAGTTTCAGTTTAGGAGCCAACCGAATTATGACTCCAGTCACCTGAAGCGAAAAACAGTTCCCTCCGAGTTGTAAGAGCGGTTATCCACGACTCTCCTAGCAGCGGGCATCGTATAATTTTCGAGTCACCTTCCAGATTTATATTCTAGTGTATAAATATATACTGACTGGAATACGTCCAGCAAGCTGGGTAGCTTGGACAAGACTTCTGATCAGGAAGGTGTAACTTACCCAGTTTGAACTTCACTTGTCAGCGATCTTTAGTGAATTGTGTATTTTTACACAGTCGACTCACACTGTATAAATTATGCCTTGAATAAGTGTGGCACCTTTAATTAATATTGTAATCTGTATTTACGTAGCCACCTTGAGGAAACTGACATTTATTTAGCGTACAATACTGCACTCTGTGATAGCTGTCACAACGACTGCGATTCGTCTCATCAGCTAGAATGCGTTGATAGCTCGCATATGTAATTACAGCGACTTGAGAAACACCGCCGATGGTCTTCCTTCTGTCCTTGGGTCTCATGCATGCATTTTCGCAACCGTTCCCCGAGTTGTGGATGGTGACAGGCGGCTCGAGTGTTTGCCATTCTCCGCGAACTCTCGGCAATGTTTAAATCGCTTGAACCAATGAAGTGTTCTTGCTTGGTTCAATGATTTCTCATCAAAAGCCTCCCTCTAGCTTGTAAGACATTTCACAGGTAGTATCGAAGAACTTAAAGCTTAATGCAGAGCCTTTCTCCCTTCAAGTCAGATATATCGAAAATCGCTGACTCAGTAGAGCATGTAAAGAAATCAGCAATAATATTCAGAACGATGAACTCACAATGATACAACGTGGCAGGCTAACAGCTGAAAGACACAACTAGAGACACCGAACAACGGAAGTTTGGACTGCTGATTCTTTGAGCACTTCCTATCTCTGTCGACTGTCGCAGGTTTTAATAGAAGACGGGCCAGCTACAGCATACTACTCGCCCATTCAATGCGGAACGGTAAGCGGTGAACAGCCGGACTAATCGTAGCCATTGGGTTTAAAAGTTTTACTGCTTTGATGATCTCCGATCATACGGAACAGTGACTAGCAGAATGTAAGAAGACTGCTCATGGCATGGGAAAAGGCCGTCTGTACAGATGAGTCGCGATTCATGTTAGTACGTCCTGATGACACAGTACGAGTACCTTGCAAATAGCATGAGGCGATTCTCCCCATTACCAACAGGGCACCTTTCAGCTACAGGGTGGAAGTATCCTCAGGCAGGGGATGGTGAAATTGGATCCTGAAAAATCTATCGTCGTCTTTCATAAGCGAAAGTCAGAGGAATATAATGAATGAACATTCATGTTTGCCTAGAGACCCCACAAGAGGCCTGTACGTTATGCAAAATAAAATGAATCAACACATTCCCTTCCATCTGTGTGAGGACGGTTTGAGGAACACTTCACAGAGGTGAGTGTGCTTATATGACTCATCAAGTCACCTGAACTTGACTCAGTCGAGCAAATTTGGACGCCATCAAGCGAAAGGAGCTCGATACCAAACGACGTTCAGAATTCTTGTCTTTTTTTCTGAGTCATTAACACGAAATTTTTTCTCCCAAGAAATGGCGTAAGAAACTACTAGTATTTTACGAGTTCTGAATCATCTAAGTTGGTGCAATTTGAATTTAAAGTTCTAAAGCTTCTTGTCTACTTTCAGAAAGAATCTTCGTAATGTTAATTATTTCTGGAGATCAATCCTCAAAAGTGGAGATTTTACAATAAATTGACTTTAGATTTCTTCCAGCTATACGTTCGTTGTCTGAAAACAAGATTGCTGTTCCATAGTTGACTATTTCCTTTACTTTTACTTCAGTCTTTCTTTACACAAGACATTTATGTGCTCACGACTGTCTTGCGTTTACAGTATGTATACATAATGGTGTCTCTTACTATCAGCTGTGTATACATTTTGTCAAGATAATGAGTATAGATTCATGTGAATTCCGAGTCCACAGCTGTCCCTCTTGCGTCCTGAGCTCAACACTTTTATGCTCCTGCCTACTCTACCCAGATGAGCCTCTTGTTCTTACACGTTGTGACGTTTCTGATTAGTCATAATCCGATAAGCGACCATAAATATAATTGTTGTATTATCCGAAATTTTCTGGATGGAGAAACAAGGTTCGTGAAGTCTGGTGTTTTAAGGTCGTTAAATTCACCATTGTTGGAACTTGGTGAGAGAGGCCAACTACAAGTATAGGACGTTGGGTGGCCAAGGGTGGATTTTCTGGACGCTTGCCTGATTTCCTCCAAGGAAGTGAGAAGGCTGACGGAGGTGAAGGTACTCCCAAGCCGCGATACTGTAAGGCGCCTTCTTAGAGTTTAAGAAGTACACTCACGATCAGAAAAAAATAGAGCCACCTTGAACGACTAGAGATAGGACGAGGACATTAGTACGTTTTGTAGAAATGATTAGCATTTGAACGATGTCGCCCTTCAGGTTCAATGTCAACACCGATAATGTAGCCCAACATCACCTACTGGCAAAACGTACCTGCGGCTCTCGTCGCTATAAACCGTGAAACGTCCCCTTCGAACAATTATACATGATTGTGCTTAAACTGACACACAATATTTTTAGCGCAACGCAATCTGACTTTCAAAAATCCCTACAAAAGAATGGCCCTGACTAAATTAATCTATACGTTTCACAAATTACTTACCTCACAAAAATCTTCGTTACTCGAACTACTGCAACACAGCGAATGCCACTACTGTCAGCTAAATAAAAGATTCAAACTATTGAAGGCACTAACTACTGATAAGCATAGTTATCAAATAAAAAATTTTGATAGAGAACAAACAATGTATTTACCTCAATATTGTTCAAAAGTCATAATATATATAGCAGCTCATGACATCCAGTGTTACAAATTTCAAAACTCCGCCAATTCTCTCCCCACATCCACCACTGATGTCGGCTCACCTCCAACTGCCCAACACTACACGCTTATCCAGCTGCCCAACACTACAATGGCAGACAACAATGCAATCGAGCCAGAGACTGCATGCAGGACATCCAGTGATTTTCATACAGATCGCTACGTGGCGTCACCAATATAAAAACCTAAACAGCCTACTTACGTAGCCTCCATGCTCCCCACAAAAATTTTTACAATTTGTTTTGGGCACTGGCCAATACAGGTTTGAAAAAAAATTTCATAATTACAGTAAGATAGATATCAAATGCACACACTTATAAATACAACGTTGGTCAAAAGCTAAAATTTTCTCACAGTCCATAAAGACAGTCCTGATCATTCATCACAGTAAAACGGCCGTTTGTTTTCTCACAGTCTGAGCAGTAAAAGAGAATGCGCACGGAAGTAGTGGTTTTCCATGCTGTTGTGAAGTAGTGTTGTCCTTCCAACGGAAAGAGTGCTGACTCTTGACATGCACGCAGGTAATGGGCCACAACAGAGCAAACCCACAGCAGAGTCAGACTCAACTGGTCATTAGAGCACAGATTAGCATTTATGTGTGGCTACTTAGAGAATGAACCAGCTGTAAGAATGCGATCGGTCATTCACGATTGTCATAGTGAAGGAGAATTTTGTCATGCCTTCCTCTCAGCATATTGGTCTCAAGCTACACAAGACCGAGTAAAACATAGCATCATAATGATGAAACATTTCGAACAATCTGAATTTTCCAGTCTTGTGAAATATTTTGAAGACATGTTGCACAAGAATCAGTACCTGTGAAACCCATACAGCCCCTCAGAACTCATCCGCATTTGCTTAATCAAATTGCCTGAACATTTAAGGAATACTATTTTGGCAGGACGTTGCAAAGACGACATTGAAGCTTTTCAGGGACTCTTACAGGAATTAGAAATTGACACTGACAATCGCTGAACGCGAAAACAGGAACACAACAATTACAGGTCACATCCGTCGCAATTCCGCGATGAACGAAATAATAACTGGACACCACAAGGCTATACTTACAACACAAATCGCGACCAAAACAGACACCACCCATATGACAACCGTTGGCAGAATAATAGTTACAGAGAAAGATCGCATTTCCGTAATTATGAATATGACACAGATAACCACAGAAATAGACAATATGGGAACAAAAACAAGGGAGACAGAATAACGTCAGACGCAATGGTCCTCCGCGCAGTTATGATTCCGGGAGAAATTCTCCACCACGTAACCGATAAGAAAGAAACTACAGGAACTACCGACATCACGACAGACGATATAATCGAAACGACAGACCTGAATTTCATCAGAACTGGCGGGATTCAAACAGTGCAGGGCCCTCTCGACAAGGTGAATTTGTAGAAGTTAGGTCCTCCTAATCCCAATAACGACGCGCGCCAACAAAGAGACAGACAATGACTCGCAGGCAGCCACGTGCGCCGGCTCGCTCAGAGAAAAATAACATAGACGCTAACCTTGAGAAAAAATCCAGTATTCATTACTGAAGTTTACCACATGATAATTGCGTTGAAGTTGAAACTCTGCATACTAGGAAAAGTGAAGGATTGCACCACATTTCACAAGTAAAACCGTTTATTGAAAGATAATCTGCTTTTTAACTTTGTCTTTGCCATAAAACTTATCTCTTCACATTTCTAGTATGCTTTTCAGACTTAAGAAACTGTTACCATGCAACAATGTTTGAAGTTAAATATCCGGTCAAGAACCAAGAGAACTTATTTAAACAGAAATTACGAATGCATTGTTATAGTGAACAGACGACACATTGTTGTTATTTGTACATTCTTGCTTGTTAGTTGCACGATTACGTAACGACTATCAGGCTTACAGGCTTAGGAAATATACTGCTAATGAGATTTTAATGCAACGTTTTGGTTTACTTGAAAAGACATTCCTTATTTCAAGTAGTTTTTGCGACATTAAAGATGACTTAGTATTTGGTTTCTTTGACAGCTACACGATTTTATGACGACGCTACTAATGAGTGACAATGTACAATGTTGCTTTAGCGGTGTTTCTGTTTTATATCTGCACAGTTTTTCTGAATTCTTCTGGAAAGGAAAACATGTTTTAGTAGTATCTTTTGTGGTATAGCTACAATGAGACAGCCTTTTCTGTAGCACAACAATACGTTGCAGCACAGTACTTTCTTCATCACGGCAATAAGCGTAATAACTTAGATATCTATACGAAAAGCATTTCACTTTTGTTTACATGAGGTAAGTACATTGACTTCTGCAGAACTTAGCTTTCGGAGGACGATAGCTACGACACTTCCACAGAGATTATCTTACAACAAGACGCACAGTTTAACGCTACAGTACACAATTTGAGTGATTAATTTCGTACTTAAAACATATATTTCTAAAGGTATTTGAAGTACAATGATACAAAGGTTTTCAGTGATACATTTCATTCCATTGCTGTAATCTGTAACACCTGAGGATATAATTACATTAATCCTCAGGGGGATGCACGCTTACTTTGTGTACCACGTGTTTGGCATGCACAAGGAGTCCTAGCTAATATGGTATTTGCTTATACAACTTTACACATCGGTACTATATTTCTCTAACACAGAATTACACAGCTATCTGATCATTTAACTGAGAGAGACAAATATTTATTTTACTACATCAGTGACAGATGTTTACGTAATTACACAGTTGGATAACTTCACACTTATGAAATTGTATTTTGTCTGTACTTTGTGAAATGTTCATATTTTTTTGGAACCATTGTGATACTATGAGAGCTCTGAATGATGTATTTGGTATGAGATCATGATTTTTAAAGTACGTTTGAGGTAGATAACACTATTGAAATGAGCAGAGAATTTTTTAGGTTTTGAAATTATTGGAGGAAGCTACGACGATTTTGAGGATTTGATTGAGGTGTTATGATGTTATTATTACGACGACGATGCTGCTGAGGTATGTTTAAGCTGATGCTATATGAGTTATTTGGTTATGCTACGTATCTATTATGATGAAATATTGAAGAAGTGTCGACGAATATGTATATGTGTAATAAGGTAACGAATAATGAGTAGTGGTTAGGGACTCTGGTTTGTGAAAAATGATGTTGGAAACCGAGAATCGTACTTTAAGAGTTATGAAATGTGTGTATATGCGTGAATGTATCACTATACTGGCGAAAATTTTTTGGACACTGTTATATTTACAGGATTTTGTTTCTACAGATTTTTAAACGCAAATTCTCGACCTGTGAAATTTTTTATATGAGACTGTCACTTAGCGCAAACGGCTGTCGTAAATATTTCGGTAAGAAAGTTAAGTGACCACCTGCACGTAATGCATCGTGGGCACCCAGCTGCGCGACAGTCGCCTGGAAAAAAGCCATTAGTGTGTGCCATTCAGAGGCACAGGTAGAGAAAATAGGAGGCCATTATCCCCGCTATTGACATGTCTTTGTAGAAAGCATCGCAAAACGACACGCTCAAACTTGAAAACATATGATTATACTGTGGAGCTCTTAATTTATGATATTTACTAAAATGCCTAATGAAATGATAAGAAATATTTTACATCTATTGTCTTTCTAGTTGAGTGACTGCTCATTTTGTTGGATATCTAGTTTCTAGCTGTACTGCAGCATTGGTTGAAATAAAATTTATTAGATGTACTAATATAGATATTTTATGCCTACAGATCCAGTAAACAGTAATTTTTGATTTACTTCGAAAAAAACGAGGGAGCACAAAAAGACACTTCCCTTCACAGGAATTGCATACTGGTAATTTTTTAGTGATGCATCACTCTAGTGTTAAGATGTAACATAGGTATTAAACATGGTCATTTTTACTGTAATATTTTTTTTCTGTTTGAGCTTTTTCATGTTTAGATATAAGTTATAGCATTGGCTGCTGCTGTTTTCCAGGCATAGTGCTACTAAATTTCACTTTGTATTACTCTGTTAAGCTAGTTTTACTACTGATTTATTTTTCTTGTTGCTGCACATTGGTTCATGTTGTTGTGGTCTGCAGTCCTGAGACTCGTTTGATGCAGCTCTCCATGCTACTCTATCTTGTGCAAGCTTCTTCATCTCCCAGTACCTACTGCAACCTACATCCTTCTGAATCTGCTTAGTGTAGCCATCTCTTGGTCTCCCTCTACGATTTTTACCCTCCATGCTGCCCTCCAATATTAAATTGGTGATCCCTTGATGCCTCAGAACATGTCCTACCAACCGATCCTTTCTTCTGGTCAAGTTGTGCCACAAACTTCTCTTCTCCCCAATCCTGTTCAATACTTCCTCATTAGTTATGTGATCTACCCATCTAATCTTCAGCATTCTTCTGTAGCACCACATTTCGAAAGCTTCCATTCTCTTCTTGTCCAAACTATTTATCGTCCATGTTTCACTTCCATACATGGCTACACTCCATACAAATACTTTCAGAAATGGTTTCCTGACACTTAAATCTATACTCGATGTTAACAAATTTCTCTTCTTCAGAAACGCTTTCCTTGCCATTGCCAGTCTACATTTTATATCCTCTCTACTTCGACCATCATCAGTTATTTTGGTCCCCAAATAGCAAAACTCCTTTACTACTTTAAGTGTCTCATTTCCTAATCTAATTCCCTCAGCATCACCCAACTTAATTCGACTACATTCCATTATCTTAGTTTTGCTTTTGTTGATGTTCATCTTATATCCTCCTTTCAAGTTACTATCCATTCTTTTCAAGTGCTCTTCCAAGTCCTTTGCTGTCTCTCACAGAATTACGATGTCATCGGCGAACCTCAACATTTTGATTTCTTCTCCATGGATTTTAATAGCTACTCCGAAATTTTCTTTTGTTTCCTTCACTGCTTGCTCAATATACAGACTGAATAACATTGGGGAGAGGCTACAACCCTGTCACACTCCCTTCCAAACCACTGCTTCCCTTTCACGCCCTTCGACTCTTATAACTGCCATCTGGTTTCTGCACAAATTGTAAATAGCCTTTCGCTCCCTGTATTTTACCCCTGCTACCTTCAGAATTTGAAAGAGAGTATTCCAATCAACATTGTCAAAAGCTTTCTCTAAGTCTACAAATGCTAGAAACGTAGGTTTGCCCTTCCTTAATCTAGCTTCTAAGATAAGTCGTTGGGTCAGTATTGCCTCACATGTTCCAACACTCCTACGGAATCCAAACTGATCTTCGCCGAGGTCGGCTTCTACAAATTTTTCCATTCATCTGTAAAGAATTCGCGTTAGTATTTCGCAGCTGTCACTTATTAAACTGATAGTTCGGTAATTTTCACATCTGTCAACACCTGCTTTCTTTGGGATTGGAATTATTATATTCTTCTTGAAGTCTGAGGGTATTTCGCCTGTCTCATACATCTTGCTCACCAGATGCTAGAGTTTTGTCAGGACTGGCTCTCCCAAGGCCGTCAGTACTTCCAATGGAATGTTGTCTACTCCGGGGGCCTTGTTTCGACTCAGGTCTTTCAGTGCTCTGTCAAACTCTTCACGCAGTATCGTATTTCCCATTTCATCTTCATCTACATCCCCTTCCATTTCCATAATATTGTCCTCAAGTACATCGGCCTTGTATAGACCCTCTATATACTCCTTCCACCTTTCTGCTTTCCCTTCTTTGCTTAGAACTGTGTTTCCATCTGAGCTCTTGATGTTCATACAAATGATTCTCTTATCTCCAAAGGTCTCTTTAATTTTCCTGTCGGCAGTATCTATCTTACCCCTAGTGAGATAAGCCTCTACATCCTTACATTTGTCCTCTAGCCATCCCTGCTTAGCCATTTTGCACTTCCTGTCGATCTCATTTTTGAGACGTTTGTATTCCTTTTTGCCTGCTTCATTTACTGCATTTTTATATTTTCTCCTTTCATCAATTAAATTCAATATTTCTTCTGTTACCCAAGGATTTCTACCTGCCCTCGTCTTTTTACCTACTTGATCCTCTTCTGCCTTCACTACTTCATCCCTCAAAGCTACCCATTCTTCTTCCAACGTATTTCTTTCCTCCATTCCTGTCAATTGCTCCCTTATGCTCTCCCTGAAACTCTGTACAACCTCTGGTTCTTTTAGTTTATCCAGGCCCCATCTCCTTAAATTCCCACCTTTTTGCAGTGTCTTTAGTTTTAATCTACAGGTCATAACCAATAGATTGTGGTCCGAGTCCACATCTGCCCCTGGAAACGTCTTACAATTTAAAAACTGGTTCCTAAATCTCTGTCTTACCATTATATAATGTATCTGTAACCTGTCATATTGGTTGTAATATTGTAATGTTGCATTACTTGGTAATTTAGATTTACCTTAGCTTGCTTTGCCAATTTCCATTTTTTGTCATTGCTGTTAGTATTAATTGTTTTGTGCTACTGCATTGCCTCGTCCCTTAGTTTATGCATCTGAGCTCAGTAGATTTAAGTTAGTTTAAGAGGGGTATACTATATATATGAGAACGAGTTGTGATGAAATGGATGAAATGCATCGAGAAGCTATAAGAAAATGGTTTGGCCAAAAAAGGACTTTGAAAGAGGATATGAACAAAAATTAGGGTTTAGGGACAACAGGTTTAGGTAGGATTTCTTGGAAATAAATGATGAAGTAGGGTAATGGAAAATAAATAATGAGGTAAGAAATATGTGAACATATAAATACAGAAAGCATGCTTGGATAGGATTTTTTTGGTGGAAACAAATGTTGAAATAAGACGAAAGATCTATGGAATGACGTTTTGGGTTAGACTGCAGTACCAAACGTTACATTGTAAACAAACCCTGTCCTTTCCTCCTGTGTTATTCCGCTTAGTGTTTATGTATCCTTGTGTATTTGTCTTTTTCCTGTCCTTATGTGTTAAGCTAATAAGATTTATGCTGTAGAATTTTTCAAATACTAAGTTATTTTCTTTGCAAAGATGCTTAGACATTATTTATTCTGTTTTATTTTAATGCTCGTGTATGAAATTAATGTTTCGAAAACTATTCTCACTATTTTATAAATTCAATTATGTCATAATTCCTGTAACACTGATGTATCTGTTCATTTCTATTCTTTTATAAAGCCTGTACTACTACAAATTTATCTCTATTGTTATGTTCTTTAATAATGTATTTTGTACCTTTGTTATAAAATTCTAATTGACACCCGTTCATAAAATTAAGTAACTTGTAAGTTGCATTTCACTGCACATGTTTCTGTTGGTCATAGTATACGCACAGGATGTGAAAAAAAGAGGACTGTTAGTGTTTGGATGTGTGTTAATAAGTTAGCAAGGGACTGGATAACACAATTGCTGGTTCTAAGGACAAAAAAGAAAAAACTTTGTGAGCGCACAAGTGGTGGCTTATGGACTTGCTACACTCCTGGAAATTGAAATAAGAACACCGTGAATTCATTGTCCCAGGAAGGGGAAACTTTATTGACACATTCCTGGGGTCAGATACATAACATGATCACACTGACAGAACCACAGGCACATAGACACAGGCAACAGAGCATGCACAATGTCGGCACTAGTACAGTGTATATCCACCTTTCGCAGCAATGCAGGCTGCTATTCTCCCATGGAGACGATCGTAGAGATGCTGAATGTAGTCCTGTGGAACGGCTTACCATGCCATTTCCACCTGGCGCCTCAGTTGGACCAGCGTTCGTGCTGGACGTGCAGACCGCGAGAGACGACGCTTCATCCAGTCCCAACCATGCTCAATAGGGGACAGATCCGGAGATCTTGCTGGCCAGGGTAGTTGACTTACACCTTCTAGATCAAGTTGGGTGGCACGAGATACATGCGGACGTGCATTGTCCTGTTGGAACAGCAAGTTCCCTTGCCGGTCTAGGAATGGTAGAACGATGGGTTCGATGACGGTTTGGATGTACCGTGCACTATTCAGTGTCCCCTCGACGATCACCAGAGGTGTACGGCCAGTGTAGGAGATCGCTCCCCACACCATGATGCCGGGTGTTGGCCCTGTGTGCCTGGTCGTATGCAGTCCTGATTGTGGCGCTCACCTGCACGGCGCCAAACACGCATACGACCATCATTGGCACCAAGGCAGAAGCGACTCTCATCGCTGAAGACGACACGTCTCCATTCGTCCCTCCATTCACGCCTGTCGCGACACCACTGGAGGCGGGCTGCACGATGTTGGGGCGTGAGCGGAAGACGGCCTAACGGTGTGCGAGACCGTAGCCCAGCTTCATGGAGACGGTTGCGAATGGTCCTCGCCGATACCCCAGGAGCAACAGTGTCCCTAATTTGCTGGGAAGTGGCGGTGCGGTCCCCTACGGCACTGCGTAGGATCCTACGGTCTTGGCGTGCATCCGTGCGTCGCTGCGGTCCAGTCCCAGGTCGACGGGCGCGTGCACCTTCCGCCGACCACTGGCGACAACATCGATGTACTGTGGAGACCTCACGCCCCACGTGTTGAGCAATTCGGCGGTACGTCCACCCGGCCTCCCGCATGACCACTATACGCCCTCGCTCAAAATCCGTCAACTGCACATACGGTTCACGTCCACGCTGTCGCGGCATGCTACCAGTGTTAAAGTCTGCGATGGAGCTCCGTATGCCACGGCAAACTGGCTGACACCGACGGCTGCGGTGCACAAATGCTGCGCAGCTACCGCCATTCGACGGCCAACACCGCGGTTCCTGGTGTGTCCGCTGTGCCGTGCGTGTGATCATTGCTTGTACAGCCGTCTCGCAGTGTCCGGAGCAAGTATGGTGGGTCTGACACACCGGTGTCAATGTGTTCTTTTTTCCATTTCCAGGAGTGTATATTCTCCGCAAGACTTCGATGGTGGTTGTGCACCTGTACAGTCGCAACAGATTTCTGCTGGCCGTCTCTACATGGACTGCAGTGGGTCTGCTCTGTGATGACCTACCTACCAATATTCTTCAAAACTTCGACTGACTCTGCTGTGGGTTTGCTCTGTTGTGGCCCATTACCTGTCAGCTTGTCAAGAGTCAAAAAAATGGCTCTGAGCACTATGGGACTCAACTGCTGTGGTCATTAGTCCCCTAGAACTTAGAACTACTTAAACCTAACTAACCTAAGGACATCACACACATCCATGCCCGAGGCAGGATACGAACCTGCGACCGTAGCAGTCGCACGGTTCCGGACTGCGCGCCTAGAACCGCGAGACCACCGCGGCCGGCTGTCAAGAGTCAGCACTGTCTTTCCGTTGGAAGGACAACACTACTTCTTCAAGACAGCATTCTCTAAGTAGCCACACATAAATGCTAATCCGTGCTCTAATGACCAGTTGGGAGGAAAACAATGAGAGAATTGAAGGAGCCATGCTTGTGGATGAATGTCGTTGCCAGAATTCTTAAATGTTTCGAATTTACGTGTAGTAATGAACAGCTTATAGTCAAAATCATCATGTCGGCGAGTCGCATGTCGGTCATTGTTACGTCATTTCGGCGGCTCCATCTCAAAATTCGGTGTACCTTGCCAATTTCTTTCATAATTTCCGAAGTGCTCTGTGTTATTATTTTGTGGCTGTTCTGTATTTCTATGTCCCTCTTCCCGTACTGGAGCGCGAGTGTCCTCTGAAATATGTAATTCTTGTATTACTTGTGCCAACTGATCTTGTACTCCCCGGATTTCTCTTTCGTGTTGCATATTAATTTGAGTCTGATTTTGTTTGAACTTCTTGATTTGTTCGCACTCTTCTGTGTCATTAAAGACTACTGGTTTTATGTCTTTAGATTACCATCTACCTTCGTAGATAAATTATTTAGCTGATCCGAAAGTTCAACTACTTTCTCTGATAATGAACTAATTTCCTTCATGTGTCTTTCTGAACCAATTTTCAGAGTATCTACTGTGTCCTTTAAGTTTTCCTGAGTTTTTGCAAGTTGCGTAACCGACTCGGTGGATGCAACTGAGTCAATTTTAGATTGTAAAGTGTCGGGATCTTCATGAACAACAGTTTGCAGTTCATTTATGGCTGCTTCGTGATTCTGTAATGCATTTTCATGACGCGAAAAAATAGGTTGAAAATGCTCACAGATTTGTGTTTTTACGTTATTACAGACTTTTTGAGATTTCGATTCGATTTTATGTAATTCAGTAGTTAAATCTTCACGTGTTTGTTCAAGCGTATGTTCTACTGTGTCTAACTTTTGAAGCTTTTGTTCCATTGCGTCTAACTGTTGCTGTGTTTGTCTCTGGTGTTGTTTCATTGTGTCTAACTTGTGAAGCTTTTGCTGTGTTTGTCTCTGATTTTGTTCTATTTGTTGCAATAATTGCAATAATAACGTATTAGTGTCTGGAATCTGTTTCTCTATGCTTTTTGGAAGTGCATTTTCACCGGCAACATTCACATTTTGACAAGCAGAAAATGTGTCTTGACTCATTTGAGAAAACGGTGAGGACCCAAAACCTTAATCTACAGTATTTACAATATTGTGTTCTGTCATTTCGGATTCCTGAGGCGAGATGTTGCCGACCGATCGATCGATAATGCTTCCCTGTTCACTAATTGTTTCACTGCCTACACCATTATTTGCAGCCCACTCCATTTCCCTATGCAAAATTACCAAATTACTACTTTGAACATTAGTTAATTCATTACTCGGTGGCGCTAACACACTGCTTTCGTCTTCACTGTCATTTCTCAGTTTACTTTGAAGCCTAGTATTACGTTTTTCACACGCCATTATTGTCACAATATTTCACACGACAACATAGAAAAGCTCAATTTGAAGAGAAAAATAATAAAACACATTAACATAGCATTGAAAATAATATCTAGTTAATTGCAAGTGCAGCTGCGAAATACTTGGTGCAAATCTACATCCATGCCACAACTGTTTTACTGTACAACAATGAAAATCTACAACTACAAAGGAAATTCTGTCTATAATTATGGGCTAGCAATGAACAAAAGCTACACTAATTACACAAACTACAAGAAAATATTAGAAGATTCCAGTGAGGTATCCTCGGCTAAGGGTCGACATATGTAACGTCCCCTTTGAACAATTATACAAGACTGTGCTTAAACTGACATACAATATTATTAGCGCAACGCAATCTGACTTTCAAAAATCTCTACAAAAGAATGGCCCTGACTAAATTAACCTATACGTTTCACAAATCACTTACCTCACAAAAATCTTCGTTACTCGAACTACTGCAACACAGCGAACGCCACTACTGTCAGCTAAATAAAAGATTAAAACTATTGAAGGCACTAACTACTGATAAGCATAGTTAGCAAATGAAAAATTTTGATAGAGAACAAACAATGTATTTACCTCAATATTGTTCAAAAGTCATAATATATATATATATATATATATATATATATATATATATATATATATATATATATATATATATATAGCAGTTCATGCCATCCAGTCCTACAAATTTCAAAACTCCGCCATTTCTCTCCCCACATCCACCACTGCTGCCGGCTCACCTCCAACTGCCCAACGCTACGCGCTTATCCAGCTGCCCAACACTACAATGGCATAGAACATTGCAAACGAGCCACAGACTGCACACAGCACCTCCAGTGATTTTCATACAGAGCGCTTCGTGGCGTTACCAATACAAAAACCTAAACAGCCTACTTACAACCGAAGGTAACGGATCAGTGTGACTTGAGCAGACGTGCAGTATGCCTTTCATATGTATGCGTGAACCGTACCGTCAGATCAGTGAGTCTAAGAGAGGGAACATTATTGGCATGAGATAATATGATGCATTCACCCGGGAAACTTCTGCTCGTGTTTTTACATTCTGCTAACTTCTGTTCTGTATGATCGGAGATCATGAAAACAGTAAAATTTTGAACCCAATACTGGAAATGTGGCTACGATTAGTTTTGCTGTTCACCGATTATTGTTCCGCATTGAATTGGCGATTACTATGCTGTAGCTGGCCCATCATCTATTACAGCCTACGACAGTGTTTCGACAGCGGAAGGGGAGTGTGCAGAATGGTTCACGCAAGGCCGTACAACACGACGACATGGGTCAGGTCGTACCACTCAGACCATCCCCCCAGAAGATTGACATCTCGTCCTGATGGAGGTGCAGGACACGTCTGTGTCCTATTCGGCTCTGACGCAACAGTGGAACACATCGTACACTATCAGAGGTGACATTCCACTTCAGATTATTAAGCCATGGGCTACGTGCGCGTCGCCCAGTTCTCCGCCTACCTTCGATGAATGTTCGGAAACATGATAGATGGCAGTGGTGTATGGAACGACTCACTGGGAACAGGAATAACATCAGATAGTGTTTTCAAACTAATCCAAGTTATGTTTGTTTGAGAATGATGACCGCATTTTGATTCGCCAGAGACGTGGGGAGCGGCATAAAAGTGACTGTAATCGCACAAGATATGCAGTGCCAACTGAAGGCCTTATGGTATGGGGTCTACTGGGTACAACCACAATTCATAGTTTGTGCATGTCCAGAGCACTGTGACCAGAGTGACTTGCGTGAATGGCATCCTGCGACTCATAGGTGTACCCTTTCTGCCTCAGCCGCCATTTTTCAGCAAGACAATGCACGACCACATTTTGCTGCACGAACGCGTGCCTTCTTGGTGTCACAAAATGTCAGCCTTTTGCCCTGACTCGCCAGATCACCGGACTTGTCGGCAATCGAAAACGTCTGGGATATGATGAAACCACATGTGCAGCACTGTGACCCATACCGACCACCACAGAAGAACTTCGGAAAAGGTGAATGTAGCATAGATGGATAGACCACAGGATGCCATTAGCGCCTTATGCGCGTCGATGCCATCACACATGGAACAAGTTATCAGGGTCCAAGGCAGACCCTGTGCCTACCAGGCAACAGGACACATGCTGAACCGATATGACTGAAATGCCTATCGTTTCTGCAGAACATACTAATGTACTTGTCCTGTGAATAAAGGTTCTAGCTCTAGTCATTCAATGTGTTCGGTTTTTTCTGAACATGAATGTACAAGTGGTTCTTGGGGCTAGCCAGAAACGCCCTCAGCCTTTCCCAGAAGCAAAGTCAGAGAAAGAACCACCACCATAGTACCGTACATGGTGCTGGAACGAGCTGCATTTTGCGCCCAGATGAATTTTCAGCCAGTTGGGACGAAAGCCTGTCCAGTATCAACTTCAGCAAACACAACCAGTGCTTTTGGAGAAAATGCTGAGGGCTTCCCCTGCAGTTTTGAATGTGAAGAGAAATTCTCAGTTGTCACGATGGCAACACTCGCGAGGCCTAACCTCCACCAGTGACGTACAGGAGCGGTGAGGAACATGGGTAGAGCACAGTGAAATGGAGTCGGTTTCAGGGACGTTTTGTTCACCAGTCGGGGGCGTGGGGCGTGTTATCGCAGAGATGCTGCGAGGTATTGGGTCCAGCCTGGCTGTTCTTTCACTGTTCTTTCCGAGTAAGAGTCTCAGCTAGTATTAGCGCAGCTTTTCCTCTGAGCGACTCACCTTTTGCGTGTTTCTTTCACGACGTGAGTTTCCTATTTGCAGTGGATTTCTTTTACTGGTACTGTGGGTCGATCTTCTCCAGTATTACCGCATTTGCGAGGTGCTCAGTCTTTTACAGGTCATTGGTTTGTTAAGTAACAGTGTTGCGTAGCGCATTCAAGTGCCTTCATCATTTATTCAGTGCATTCAGTACTGACTGGAATTTTATCTTGTGGGTTGGTAACATCTTTCTGTCTGTAATTCTATGCGCAGTAATTTCACTACCCATGAATTATCACCACAGTTTCCCTTAAAGTCTGAATTACATTATTTTCCAATCACTAAGATAAAGATTAACTTAATATCATTGCTTTTTCTGTCCTACAACCACTTGATGAGGCGATCTTTTTCTCTAAATAACAATCGTCACACTGCTCTATATGCTTGAATTGCGCACTCGCTGTGTCAGCGTTCCAGTGTAAAACAGGTGCCATTATCTGGAACATCTGATTAACCGGGAAAGATGATTGTTTGATCCCTTTTGTTTATGAATTTTTGGGATTTATTTGTAGGTAACTAAACTTCACCGGATCTACACTGAGCAGGGTGAGTAGTTAACATTGATAGTGTCGTTTTTGCTGTTGTAAATCTATTTTTAAGGTGTCGAATAGGTAGCTGAATTAATCATGGTTTGAATCTGTGTGTGTGCAGTTAGTTTTCGCTCACTACTGCCAAACCCCAGATGACTCACATTAACCATGAAGCACTGCAAACACAGAGGCCATAAGACTACATGTCGACCCTGAGTTAGGGTCCTTCCCTTTGGTTTGTCTTTTTAGACAGCCAGAATGCAAAATGACGCAATGAGACGCTGTTTAGTGTACAGAACTCGGCTGGAGTGACCACTTACTTGTAGTTCTACTTTCAACAACGACAACTTTATGTCTTCTTTATATATATAAAGTGAAGTTACCTCCTAACGTCCGTCTGTTCCTGCAGGATAATCTCAGTAACTGCTGTAGGGACTTTGATGCGTTTTTCACTAATGGATACACTGATTTGCGATTGAGGTTTCTGTATGCAGTTTATAAGCGCTTCGAACTAATTGTGTGAATACGAGAATTAAAGTTAAGCTGTGAAAACGGAGTCACTGCCACTTGCCGAACAGCCACCATAATGCGAGAGAGCAGCAGTACCTATTTCATTAGCAAAAAGCGGGCCGAAATCCGCAGCTGCTGTGACAATCCAGTGGGCCGTCACAGTAGCTCGGATTGTTCAGTCAGAGCGCTAACTGTACTCCTTATTAATAGAAATAAAACTGTGTGAAGTACTCAACAATGAACTTGAAGGGGTGTATGTAACGTTCACCCACACCAAATTCCGGGATAAATGACGAACAAAATGAAGGGAAAAAAGTGGTAAAGTGTTCGACTACGAATATAAAGGACGCAGAATCGAATCCCGTCACGTCAATTTTCTTCACGCTGCGTTTTAACCTAGCATTCACCTTAAAGTCACGTAGAGACTCTCCAGAAACGAGACGTGGCTCAGATTGCACGTTTTTACGTACTAGTTCCCCTTTTCCCGGTCGGGTAACTGGTTAGGCATATGCAAAGCGCCTAAGTGACATCCAGCTGATTGGAATCGTTTCAGAACAAGTGTATAGCGAAGAAAACATTCGAGTCTAAAACCCGTGGTTTTCAATCATTCATGCATGAAGGAAAACGCAGCACGGGATGCAGCTTCACTTAGTTTATGTAAAGAAAGTTTTGTAGCAGGCTGCAAATGACTCACAAGCTTTCTGCTGTCCTCGAGTCACGCAGATGCGTTCACTATTCTCTGCAAGGTGGGGCGAAGGATGTTTTTTGTTTACACAACTTTAAATCATACAGGAGCTTGGTAAACGAGTCTGCACCAGCGAGAAAGAGATTTAGGCCTTTTGCAGATCCTAAAGACATGGACACGATCATCTCGGACTGAGTTCAGTAATTTCTTGCCGATGAAGACACAAGATTTCGAAATATTCATACAGATGATTAGTGGAAGCATTTCGAAATATGACTGCCTATTTCTGCTTCCCTCAGAGTGTCAGCTGGAATTCGCACTCTTAGTTCACTGCAAATTCTTTGAACAACGAGCAGCGAGTTATGCACCTTTGAACTACCGTAATAAATATGAGCAATAACGAAAAGATAATCACCTCATCATCAGGCTGTGGTTTAAGACGGTGATGTAAGACTTACAATTTGAAATGATCAAATATTTTAACCTCTAGTTTCCCTGTAATCGTTTCCGAACAACTGCCTAGAGAAAAAATACGCGAATTCAAAATATGTGGTGGTTAATGTTTTATGCTTCAAGCAAAACGTTTTCCGAAAAAGTGCTTCAGCAACTTTAATTCGTTTACATACTTTGCATACCTCGGCAGCGGATCAGATAACTCAACTTCCAGCTTTCTGCCCTTCTTGAAACAAACCTGCACGTGGTCACGATTCTTTGCGTGACCGGATAAAGAAGTCTGCCTTAAAGACAAAGAATTGCGGCAATGAGTCTCAACAATGCATCACAGAGTGTACTAAGCTTTACAAGAGGATTGCTGTAACTTGATGTAAACATATACATCATTCATATTTTATGTTTTTTTCTTTTATTTGTTCCAGTTAGCCAGCTTCCAATACATATGGTCGCATAAAATATTTACATTGGTTGTAAACATATTACTTAGATCACTAAGTGCACCCATCACTGCCATGAGATGTCTCGCCAAGCGCCAATTCAATAATATTCGCGCAAACTAAGTTGTCAGTCGGAGTGGCGGCTAAGGAAACCACTGTAAAGCGATTTCCCATTTGCGGTCGTTCGCATCAGCCAGCGCGCTGAGTGTCAACTTAATTTGCGCAAATAGTACAGAACACGTAACATTCATGTCTTCTGACAACTTTCCTAGCGTGTGCTGCTTACATCGCCTAAGTTATATGAAAGTGATGATATTCATTTGCTTCGCGTTGTTTCTTGAATTTTATTCTTGGTCACGAAATAAAAAAGGCCACGCCACTCAAGTCGTCTGGCCGTATATACTTATAATGGTTTGTGTATTTTGGGGGTCTGTTAAGATGATACGTTGTCACTTGCGATGAATAAACATTCTACGAGGGAAGACTTCATAAATGGTTATATTATTTCGTTATGTTTTTGTGTTTCAGAATGATATTGTTTGCCCCTACAGCATCAATGTGCGAACGGCCTGTTTTGTGCTCAGCGAATCATGAACCATAGTAATGGAGCTCGACTCGTGAAGCGAGAATCATCACTCGAGATGAAACTCCATTACAGTCACTGACTAATTTTGCAGAGCCTCCTGTGGAGGAATCACTTTAAAAAGAAACTGGGCCTGAAACCGAGGAAACGATATGACCCGCGAAGAAAATAGGGACAAGAAGTCAAACGGAAGCGACGTTATCGTGGGGTCATTCAATGCATGTTTGAATGTATGGGGAATGTTCCACGTGAATTAGAAAGGAAAAAGCAGAGCCCGTAGGAAACAGGCAGATGCCGACAGAGAAAAAGCAAAAGGCGATAGGAAAGGAACTAAAGCAGATAGGATCGAAATGAAAAAAGATAAAAAAGGAGTTTTTGGAGAAGTTGGATGGCATAGGTTTTACATTTAAAATAATTAATAAACATATAGAGGATATCAATAAAACAGTTGAGAGTGGAGTAGGATGAATTCTCCTGGGCAAAAATAAGTTAAAGATAGTACTGTCTCTTGTGAAGAAATTAGCAAAGGTTAAAAACACAAACTCAGACCTTGCGGAAAGAGTGTGATGTTTAAAGGGCATCCGTTTCTGAAGCAACAGGGTCAATTCAGGTTACGGAATGGGAAGATTTTTGTATCCTTAAATGAGACATGGACGTGGTGAAGAAAGCGATGGGGCGAATGTGAGTGACGGAGCCTCTCTTACCTTTAGGAGAGCGCCGAATATGAAATGAAGATGTAGTGATGCGAGCAGTGGCTTAAGGAAGAATGGCTCACCTCCGTCGTACATACTTAAAGAGAAATCCCTGGTTCCTGCGCCAGTATCAGACCGAGCTTTCGATGAGCAGCACTTCTTCTCATGAAGAACATTCTTAACGTTCGATGTGGGAGGGAAACTACTCGTAAAAACATTGCTAGTCAATTCAAAACTATTCTGTCGAAATACTCGCCTGTCCACCGGCAAACTGAGTTCATGACAAGACATCTGAGCTGTGAAGCATTTGCCAAGGTTCCAAGAACCATCCGGAAGTGAAAGTCCGTCAAGGACTTTGAATTAGAAATAATAAAAATGTCCCGGGCGGTGGCTAAACAAAATGGGGCTCGTCTCGGCGTAGTTAAAATCCCACCCCTGGCGTCAATGTGCTTCACCTTGTACGTCGTGTACTTCGATTAGATTTTAAAACAAAATCAACATTTAGACCAACCATACACCAATGACAAACTGATAAAATTGTTTACTAACTTGATGCGTACAGACGACAAGCGGCTACTCATCGGAATTTTAAAAAACGGTTGTACAGACATGAAGGCTGATCTTAATTGATCTTGATGAATATGAGAGAGAGGTGCCTTTACCTGGACCATTCTTTTTATTTATCTGGAAATATGGTCGTTTGATAACGTTTGTTTATGAATTTTGAGTGTTTATGTATTGGTAATTAAACTTCACCTGTATATGGGCTGAACTAAGTGAGTCGTTATCATTGACAGTGTCATTCGATGACGTTGCAAACCTACGAGGTGTCGAATTGTTGGTAGTTTTGAGTTTTGAATCCGTGCGTGTGGGAGGCTGTTTGCACTCACTAGTACTGACCCTCCATCCGGCTCACATGAACCCTGAAGCACTACACATTCAGAGACCATAACATCTAAACGTATGTATCTGTAACGTGAAACTAATATTTTGCTACCATCGAAATAACTAGCTCTGATTTAAAAATCACATGTCCGATGCAAATTTGATTACATGGTTCCCGTTCAAGCAATGATGACGAGAATTTAGTTAATGTAACGTAATTTTAGTTAAAAGTCTTTAAAAAGTGCAATGTCTTCCGAAAACTACTGTCTCAATGGGTCTATTAAAATGCATTGCTTCATAAAATACGTATATCTATGGCGCGACCATTCAGTTATTCATTACAGATTTTTTTTTTAAAAAAAAAGATACATAGTCATCGAAAGTCACGAGACTTTGTCATATTACCTATGATAACTAATATTACCCCTACACATATTTCGATCTGAATCCATAGTAGTCATAATTCCACGTCTTTCCAGTTACTATGAAACAAATGCGTAAGAACAGGGCAAATACTTGATACATCAGGTCAACGCGCAATGCGAAAGCAATCGACACTATAGCAGAAGTGACGTGACATTTATCGTTTGGTGTTAGCGATATGTTCGGTACACTACCCGCATCCCATAGACATTCTTAATATATGTAATAACCATGGAAGCAGTAAACCAAAGAGCAGGAATATCTATGCAGTTAGCGCATCGTTCTGCGCATGTCGCAAAAAAACAAACCGAAATAGCCACGTGACGTTAATTTGATGCTGTTGTTTGCTTTTTGTGCTAAGTCTGTATCTTAAGTATTACCTGTATTTGTCCTATTTTCATACATTTATTTAATACCAACAGCGATGGTGCTTAATTTGTTGCTGCTATGAATTCAAATCGCAGTTCGTCGAAGGAGAAGAAACTACGTTTAAGAGGTAAATATCACAAAGGTCTAGTTATAGTTGCCGTACTAGTATGATGCGGTTTGTGTGTTAATTAATGTCGACGAATACACACAGTGTAACCGTTGGAATAATTTTGTGACCGTGTTTTTTTTAAGGTATATGGTGAATATATTCCATAATTAGGGAATGTATTGCCATTCAATCCATTTTCTAAATCGTTCTGTTTTTTTTTTGTTTTTTTTTTTTTTCAGTAGCGGTATAGTTCCTTTCACGTCGTTAGTGATTATATGCGATAAGTATTTTAGTTCTGATAAGGACAAACGTAAGAAGATTGTAGCAGAAAGTGAAAGCAGAAGAATTTTGTTAGTAAACTATTTTCATATTGTTATAAATCGCCAATTTGCTGCACATCATAGCACCAAATTATAATTTTTCGGGAACTTTCAAAATGAAGCAGTAGAGAGCCATATCGCAATGCCACCGTAGCATAATTTATTGTTACGAAGTAACGAATATACAATTATTTTTAGTTCACAACATAGAGAAACAGTAGCTAATCCTTCTCTTCCTATTACAAACAAAAGAAGAAAACAGAACCCAAGCCGTGAAACTTATAAATCTTACGTTTATTACTTCAAAGCTTAAAGCCGCGTTTATTCCAGATGCCAAATGCAAATCGTTAATAGGCCTGTGAGATGCTTGCACAAATTCCACGGTACTTCTGAACGAGTCGTTTCTATACCATCGATGTGATGACGTTCAAAATCTGCAGACTGCTTACGGACCACAGCACGTGACTGTTACAGTTAATGTTGGCGACAAAAATTCTATTCTGCGCTTCTGAATGCTCACTCGGTAGATATACGTACTACATGGAACAATCCACAGAATCTGGGGGCTTTGAGTCGTTACGACGTATCTACGAAATGTGTGTTTTGAGATGAAGCCAAAAAAGTTTTGCAACAGTAGAAACACCATCATTGTGACCACCTTAGTTCACGATGCTGACAGTTATGATAGCTCATGGTTGTTAGTGTTTGTTTACATTTATTCAACAATTTTTCGACTTCAGCATTAAGTAGTACGTAGCAAAAAGGTAGGCACTGTTGTATATATGTTGTTTTGACTTCAAACATTTTGGTGCTCTGGGTAGCTGTATCTGATATAGTAGAAAAAAAGATAACATGACATACACTTTTAAACAAAATACATTTTTTAAAAATCTCATTAAAAATTCTTAACATTTTGTTTAAGAGATTTATAAGTGTTTTACAGTGATTCACGAATTACGAAGCTCATAATTAATTGTCATTTAATTTAAACAACACGAAGAATGATCATCATGAGGAAATGGCAAAATATATAGAAGTACAACATAAATATTGTGCTTATTTTTAAAGATATCAATGAAACATTATAAAAGTTGTGATGAAAGCTGAGAATACTTTAGTCATCATTATAATGAACATTAATTTCTGTTACTTCACCAACTGTTATATCTACCATTAATGACTTGTAAAAGTGATGATACTGTTCTGGTAAGATCCCCATGTTGCAGGGATCTAGAAGATCCTCTGGAGGGGAATTTGAGCAAATTACAAAGGCTGAAGTGTGAATGATTCTTGCGACCTCGTTTCAACTCTGCAGGAGTTTTCCATTCTTATAACGTCTTCAGAAGTATTGCTGCTGTATTTAAAATAAATGTGTTCTGAGTTTTCTTTTCGAAACTGGAACCAGAATATCTTGAGGCAGTTGGCGTTATTTCCACCAGCGTCAACTTTTTACTGTTCATTATTTTATAGCGTTTCAGTTTTGGAAAATCCAGTACGTCCATCCTGGACTTCAGCAACATAGCACTTTTTGTTTGTAATTCTGACATCAGAGAATCACCTTTATGGGTCACATATATGCAGCAGCTTTATCTTTTTCTCTATTGAGGCAGAACCGAGTCGCACTGTCAGTTCAACGAACATACGGTTTATTACAAGGATATCGAAACGCTCAACAGCATATAGGAATATAGCAGACATGTTTGCATTTCTTTTTTGCCATCCACATGTAACAGGAAAGAAATTTCGGTCTTTATCACCTTCATTTGTTTCTAGAAAATTAAACAAACATGACGCACCTTCTGCATAC
This sequence comes from Schistocerca gregaria, assembly GCF_023897955.1. NCBI lineage: Eukaryota > Metazoa > Arthropoda > Insecta > Orthoptera > Acrididae > Schistocerca > Schistocerca gregaria. The sequence continues at coordinate 814,333,835 of NC_064920.1, read as the reverse complement.
CCACGTTTGGCTGCCTTTTAAATCCACATCAGCACCTATTGAAGTTGTATTGTATGCACTTAGGTTGAACTCAACAAACCTTCGTCGATACAAAAGTGCTTTAGCACTCGCATTTGGGCAGTAGCCTCCAGATCAAAGTTGGCCAAATGAGTTTTTCCTGATGCAGCTTCAACTTTACACTATCCTTCCTAGCCCTAGATAAACACTTTCTATGAATATGGGCATCCTGTCCTGAATGGTGAATTAATATCTCTGTGGCATTCATATAAGACAACCTGTAGCATGTATCACACGCTATACTTTTAAGATAGGTTAAATTCACAAGTAAATATGTTACAATAAAAGGATGCCTTTTCGAATACTTAACTCATGAGACCAGTACTCTTTCTCCAAATTTTTCCTAGCACAATGTGAAGGGAGTTTGGAAAGCTATTAACGTGAGATCTGATTCTTTTTTCCATAATATCTGATTTAGCTACAGGTGGCTTGTGCAGTTCTCTTTGATCTCTAGGAATTACGTTGTGCTCGTTCTTTTTTAACAAAATCTTGCGTATGAATGATTCAGTCAAATCCATTGTCGCAAGTAAGAAGGACTCATAAAACTGTACTTTTTTAACATTTTTGTTTAAAACGATATTTATTTGTGAGGTTCCTCCTGGCCGAGGCTGCAGAAGTCCTGTTACTGCGCTTGTCCGCCTTTTCTAAAAGTAAAGTAACGTATAACCACTGCTTATCTCCATCATCTAAATCCAAAAAGTCAGAAATTTGAGAAATCCTTTGTTTTTACTTACCTTCCACAGATATGTTTGACTTTGGAAGAAATATATAGTTTTCCCTATTGCCGTTTGGTCTTTCTGTCATTTTTCTTCCTTTTCTTAGGTTGGATACTTCGTCTGCGTTTTACCTTTGTCTCATTTTCTTCGTCATATTTTTCATTTACGAACCACTTTCTAATACTATTGAAAATGTTTGAAACATCTTGCTCTAAAATTTCTTTCAGATTGTACCCTTCTACCTAGAATATTTTTCGATTACCAGTACCAATAGTTTGTCCCTCAATATTTGGCAGTGTTTAAAGATTTATTAAGAGAAGTCATACGGTGATCTAAAAAACGAAATGTTGAAAACATAATTTAGCAAGGGAATATAAAATGTAATACAGGTGCGCAAAATTTAGAAAACAAATTTTCTTAGAATTATAAAATGTTAACGAAAGCCAAAAGGTACTTGTTGGTAGTTTTCTTGGAGAAGGAAACTCCAAATTAAAAATTCTTTGCTGTCCATTTTACTCCCTTGCCTGCTGTTGTACAATATAGCGAAATACAGTATTAGCAACTCAACAGAAATTGTTTGGGTTATTGTTTTTGCATAAATAATTTTGTTCTCATCCTCTACAATAGATTCCTTTGCATTAACACTGCTGAGTTGTACCCACCATGACCGTCGTCACTGCCGCCCTTGATTGCTGGCTGACAATTAGGATCCCTTAAGGAGTCATCAGGTGAGAAGTCCAAATTTGAACCACTGGCAGCTTTTCAGGGTCGCAGGGTCACACAGTTACTTTTGCTATACAGTTACGGAATTACGCTAAGCAAACGGCTTTTACTTAATTAATACAATAATGTGTTATTTACTGTGAGTAATGAATCATAACTTATCACGGTCTACAATAGTATTGCTGCATGATGATGAGAGCACATTGTGGAATGTAAATGAACCCGAATAGTACTACATTTTCGATTTTTAAAAGATCAGTATTTCTTCCTCTGGAAAACACGTTCACTTCACAGCAGCAAAGGCTTGAATCATGAAATTAAGAATGGTTTGATGTGTTTCATGAAGCAGAAATAATGGATAAGTACTCTTACATCTATAATATTTGTATTAGGCTACAGGTTGCTCTTCATATAGGACACGTATATACATATCCTCTGTTTAGTGACAAAAGGACATATCTGCATTTACGCTTTTATGTCTTTTAACACCATGGTACTGCAAAGGGACCCAAAATGACGTAAAAGGCAATGTGCTACTGTGACATTAAATATTAAAATCAGTATGTGGATTCGCTACACACTATCCCCGGAACGGTTAAAGATAGGAATTAAACAGTTTTTGCATTCAGTAGACTGGTTTTCCAACATTCTATATATGATGGTCCTTTCTAAGAATGACAAATACATCATCATACTTTTTATTATTCTTGTATGGAACTGTCTAATGTTTGATATCGTTTCGGTCTAAAACCTGATGAGATTCTCTATATGATACTGATTTTGCAGTAATTGTTTTGGATACTTTTCATACAATTTTCAACATGGCTGCAGTTAATGAGCATGTCATTCTCAGAAGAGCGAATAAACCGAGTCTGTGTTGTCCTGATAGTGCCATTATAATCCTGTCTACCTCTCCGAATTTATAAATAATGTTACAAGACGTATGTCGAAATAAACATAAGGATCTCTGGCATTTGTTTACTGCGAATGTATGTATCCAGATTCACGGTAATAATCTATAATGAAAATTGTAGTCCCATTAGAATCCTGTCTACCTCTCCGAATTTATAAATAATGTTACAAGATGTATGTCGGAATAATCGTAAGGATCTCTGGCATTTGTTTATTGCGAATGTATGTATTCAGATTCATGGAAATAATCTATAATGAAAATTATTTTCAGAGAAAAATACATTGTAAAATATGCGGTCATGTAATCAACCCTAGAGAACGGAATAACTACTCTGGATCACATTGATTGAAAGGCATGTTGTTATAGAACTCAGCAATGTTCAGAGAAATAAGTGTAGCAGTTATCTTCCTTGAGAAATGAATACTTCGTAATTTACTACACATGAACAGCTGACTTCCTCCATTCTGAGATACACTGAACTATTTACGCACCGACTTGTCATTAAACGTAAATTCTTGGCTTGGCATTTTTTACTGCATATAAATGACCGGCAGAGTTGAAAGAAAAATGTATTCCTAGAAAGTAAAAAATCATCAGCGATAGGAACCGTGCTCTGTGCGTTAATGACATGCATTTTAATCCGTGTGGTCCTGCGATGCACTCTACACATGGACGAAACGATGACCACAGCGACAAAAACTAGACTCGTATTCGTCGGAACGGTACTTCCAAATTTCCTCCGTTCGTAGACATTTAGGTTTTCTAAATCCTTTAAAACAAATTCCGTGGTGGCTCTGTTTTTCGAAAACGTCCGATTTCCTTCCTCGGCCAAAATTTTTACTCCATCTTAAATATTTTGCTGTCTATGACTGCTGAACCCTAATCTTCCTTCCTCTAGACACATTAATTTTTTCGTGGTTGTTTCAGGTTTAAGCTACAAGTTTTTGAAGGCGAGTTTTCTTACATCTCTCCAGCCTACATAATATTTTCTGAACACATATACTTATAAAAATTATCTTCAGCATAATGATATAGCCAACCATTGTTATTAAAGTTACAAACTATCATGGGTTTTTAAAGTACATTAGTTGGAGCACTCATTTATTCATTCACAAGGCATTGTGTTATTTGCTCTAAGGAGATGTGATTCGTTGGAAAGATTCAGTTGTTAACACATTTGTAACAAGTGGTTAATGTAAAAATTCGCTGACAGATTACACAGAAAATTTGCGATATTCGTTCTATATCAGACAGAGAGACGCGACTGTTGAGTCTTCTTACTTTCCTGTAAGGTTAACACCGTGAGAGGAGTCATTGTAAACACAAGAATTTTGTACGCATAACAAAAATGTTCCAACAGAAAGAAAGTTGTAGATGAATAATTAAAAATAAGTATCGTCTTTGTGCGTGTGTATAACAATTCATGTAGGGCCACAAAGATAACTTTTGATAACTTTAGAGCAAATGTTTCAGTATATAGTGTCTTATAAGCTAGTTGACATGAAAGTCACACAGGAATTTATCCGTTCAAGCTCAGTTTTCTGCTGTTAATGCAAAAATTCTTTCTTCAGTTAAACACTACGAATATCAAGGTGCTTCCTCAGTCACATGTCGAGTATGTTCCAGGAATAGTGAGGAGCGTATATGTGATATGATTCACTGCCCGAAGACCGGTTAGTGTGAACCTTTCCTCGCCGAAACTGGTTATTTACAAGGCTGTGGACATGCTGTCGAAATACGGTTGGCGTGAAAACAACACAGCTAGGCCCTGCCTTTACCAGGGAAGTGTACCGTTTCTACTGTCGTTGGTTGATCTTTAAACTAAAGCGCGGCTAATGACGACAACAGGCATGGTTCGAGTGAACCGTGAAGCGTTTATCGAGTGAGGGGCCAGAGTATGGACGCGATAATGACATCAAACTGGAAATAACACAGTCAACGGGGCAGGAATGAAATTATTTCGCGAGTGATTTACCGAGAATATGATTTCAACCGTATGCGCGTAAGAGCTGCAAATCATAGCTACCGATATTTTATAAAAATACCCTGTCGTGAAACTTGACTTGAACATACTTTCTCCGCCATAAATAGTGCATGCTAATGATAATGACTTAGTTACGGACACGTGGTCGTTGTTGGAAGCGAATACGATAAAAGAAAGTGATCTGTGCTTTTCAACAGTGCCTGATTGCATTGTGGTAATAGTCCTTTGATAGAGCCATGACGTACGGAAAAGGTCGAAACATTAGATAAAGAGGGCAGGAAAAACGGGTACAAACTCAAAACCGGTTAGTTTAACATTTTTTTTCTGAAAGGAATAAAAAATCAATAGATTTTGTTGGGTAATAACTGTCTTCCACTTTTCGAGCGATTTGTTGGCACATGACTGCTACGTATGCCGGCCTTCCTGTTGACACAACACTGTCTTTCAGCAATAAGCCTACTCGGCGGTGTGATTTCGGGGCCTGCAGCACTTAAGTGCGAAAAGTGCTACTCGGTTGAGTCTGTATCGGCACAGCTCAGCGTGCGCGTTCCTTCGTTCAATCGATGCTGTCATTCTGGCGCTCGCTATTGCATTAGGCGCCTATATGTTACCGCCTTTGAGAAACAGCTCGCCATTAAATGGCTTCTGGCTGTGTGCGCTTATAGCCTCTTTCCTTGCCTTAAGTGGTTGTAAACTCGGCGCCGATGGCTGGCGTTTTTACAGTGTGCTTGGCCCGTAGAAATGACACGACCGAGATAGAACACTGCTGAAGTGTTGTGTGTTTGGCGTTCTGGTCGGTCTATGTGCTTTGACACGAACGGCTCTGCGTGATGCAAGTTTTCAGCTGCTGGTATTAGAAATTAAGTTCGATTGTTCATATAGTAAGTTATCTAAGTATTACATTTCTACGAATCATTTGCGCAGTCATTATTACGCATGTAGTCACTCAGAAGCTTAAAATTCTTTCATTCTCTCTTTCTCTCTATCAAACACACACACACAGCAGCGCTTGCGCACATGAAAGACAGAGAGAAAGATATAGGCGTGTATAATATTGAGTTTTCCGTTTATTGACGCAGATGGGACAAACATAGAATTTAAGAGAGCATCCTCCGTCACCAACCGCAAGGTGGCTTACCATGCATAGACGTACAAGTAAAAAAACATCTAAAAAACAGTTGATCGGTACAACAACTTGTTTAATGTATGAAGGGGTTCATCGCTCACGTGCTTACACTGCACTACGGCTTTATAAGTAGTACTTTGGTGTTGTACAAATAACGTAAAATACGGGGAAGATCAGTTTGGAATCCGTGGAAATCTGGGACACGTGAGGCAATACTGTCCCTACGACTTACCTTAGAAGCTAGAATAAGGAAGGGCAAACCTACGTTTCTAGCATTTGTAGACTTAGAGAAAGATTTTGACAATGTTGACTGGAATACTCTCTTTCAATTTCTGAAGGTGGCAGGGATAAAATTCAGGGAGCGAAAGGCTAGTTACAATTTGTACAGAAACCAGATGGCAGTTATAAGAGTCGAGGGGCATGAAAGGGAAGCACTGGTTGGGAAGGGAGTGAGACAGTGTTGTAGTCTCTCCCCGATGTTATTCAACCTTTATAGTGAGCAAGCAGTAAATGAAACAAAAGAAAGATTCTAAGTAGGAATTAAAATCCATGGAGAAGAAATAAAAACTTTGAGTTTCGCCGATGACATTGTAATTCTGTCAGAGACAGCAAAGGACCTGGAAGAGCAGCTGAACGGGATGGACAGTGTCTTGAAAAGAGGATATAAGATGAACATCAACAAAAGCTAAACGAGGATAATGGAATGAATTCGAATTAAATCGGGTGGTTCTGAAGGAATTTGATTAGAAAATGAGACGCTTAAAGTAGTAAATGAGTTTCGCTATTTGGGGAGCAAAATAATTACTGGAAGAATTTGTATGGAGTGTAATCATGTATGGAAGTGAAACGTGGACGACAAATAGTTTAGACAAGAAGAGAATAGAAGCTTTCGAAATGCGATGCTACAGAAGAATGGTGAAGATCAGATGGATAGATCACATAACTAATGAGGAGGTATTGAATAGAATTGGAGAGAAGAGAAATTTGTGGCACAACTTGACTAGAAGAGGGGATCGGTTGGTAGGGCATATTCTGAGGCATCAAGGGATCATCAATTTAGTATTGGAGGGCAGCGTGGAGGGTGAAAATCGTAGAGGGAGGCCAAGAGATGAATACACTAAGCAGATTCAGAAGGATGTAGGTTACAGTAGGTACTGGGAGATGAAGAAGCTTGCACAGGATAGAGTAGCATTGAGAGCTGCATCAGACCAGTCTCTGGACTGAACACCACAATAACAACGGTATACATGCATTTCGGATACTGTTTCCTGGACCGCTTCGTTAACTAATTATTTGCGTGTTCAATGGATCCTAATTGTGACTCCTCATAGTGATATTCAACGAGTCACACACACGTAAGCAGGCGCACTACCACACACTAAGAAATGCTTCTATGGAGTAGAAGTAGTTGTCAACCAGGTACGATAACAGTTGGTGTTTAATTTTATGAACTATTAAATTAACTTAGCGATGGATATCGTAAATCATTTCTCGTACTACTATCTTACTTACCAATGTTACACCCACGTTTTCTAGCTGTGCTTTATTATTGTGAACAAACTTCATAAGAGAGACTGTTGTCAGCGTATCCTACTGTTTACAGCGCTGACTACAAGAAATCTAGAGTGGGCTCTAAATTGATCTTTATTTCAAGTTCTGCGCTACAAATGTTTTCCTCGTTGCTGTGTTACTCCAGAATTTGATGTCAGAGGATATTAATGAATGAAAATACGAAACAGAAATTAACATTGCGCAAGTTATACGTTTAAATGGATTTGTAAAATTCCATTCACGATCCATCATTCACGAAGACATGTGACTTCCATTCACGATCAATATAAACACTTATTAATTTGGAACATTCTTTTTCATTTGCTGATGTGTCAACCATTGTGCTGGACTGAATTGCGTGTTGTGTAGTTTATCTAAATTCTGTGACAGTCCTTTTGCGGAGAAATAGTTATTAATTTTCAAGAAAGTATTATTTACTTTTGATCGTGCTGCACTTACCTCATTACGCTTTGATCATAATACTTGCTTCCTCAGCAAAAAGCATTATTTTTGTTGACGAAATAAATCTCGGGTGAACAGCCTGGTATGAATGTGCATATGACACAATATTTCAGCAATCGATCACGTTGCCATCATCAGGTGCGCACCTGATGAAAACAACGTGGTCGATTGCCGAAATATTGTATCCTATGGGCACTCATACCAGGCTGTTCATCCGAGATTTATTTCGTCATAAAATACGCCTGGAGAAATTGAAGAATCACATCATTATTTTTGCTACTTGCGTGTATGGTGGAACATAATTCACGCACAGAGTGTTTGACAATATTGATAAGAGGCATCTACAGGTTGTAGAGGGACGTAGTAGATAAAGTTTTGATAGGGAATCAACGTCCGGAACTGTACCTGAAATCATGCAATCTGTGAAACGACATGTTGTAGTATTTAACTTGTAACCTGGTCCACGGCCATAATACATTTTTTGAAAGAAATTAGTTTCCCACATAAGCTGCTTTTATATCTATTTTTTCCAATAGAGGTTTATCGCTTATTTGCTACATAGTTCAGTGCTCCCTTGCACACTCTCTGATCAAAAGCATCTAACCACTTATTAGTGAACACTAAGCTAGGGTACCCGGATTCACTCAAAGAGTTGATATGAGATTGTCTGGTAATTGGACTAAAAGAATGAATTTTAAGAAACAAGAGGTAAAAATGTTATTGAAATCATATTCTAACTATTTACAACACTTTTCAAGTACAAGAGGTAAAAATTCTTTATTGAAAATATATTCTCACTATTTACAATAACTGTTTACAAAAATATTTTTCATTTTGGTATCCGGGCGACGTATGTACAGATTTTTTGAATTTCCTACTCGAGATCAAGCTACATATTGTTCTATTGTATTGTATTGTATTGAACCGGGGACCTAGAAACGACGGAGAGGCTTCGTCCCCGCCGTAGCCCTCAGTGGTGCACAACCCCACAACAGGGTACAGCAGCCCAGTGACCCCACCGCCGCTCCACACCGAACCCACGGTTTACATATAGTTGACTGCGAAAGAAACAGGAGTCTTTGAGGTTGATGCCGCAGTATGTCGTCGAGCTTTGTTAACTGTAAAACTTTAGGCTAATTTGATTGGAAATTGCAGCCTTTTAAATTGGAATGGCAGTTTAGGAGAGATCAGTAGTATTCTGGGGATAAATAGTGTATGTCCTTCGTAGATTCCAGCCATAAGTTCGGCTTCGGTGATGTTATTACATTGCTGTTTGACGATCGTCGTTGTTCCATTACATAGTTTTCGTGAGTTGAGATTTCTGAGCAGTATGATCGGAGATCCAGTTTTAAGTCGAAGGCAGTGTAATGCCATTCCTGATACTTCCAAAGAGTTTAGAAATTCTGTAGGGAAGTTAAAAGCTTCTCCAACGTTTACCACCGTGCCGATTGATTTGTACATTCTCTCTTCACCGGGATTTTTCTTTTGAAAATTAATGTTAATATCGTCGACAACATTGTTTTTAGTTGTCAAAATTCAGCTTTCAAATAGCCAATCTGAATTGGTATAGTTGTAAACCAATTGTTGGATAAATGTGGTCGCTGATTCGTTCTCAGCAGTGGCTGTGTTGCAGAAATCATTGTTGACTTTAATGAGACGGGTCGTCTGATCAGTAAGGTATGTTCCTTTGCCACTTTTCGAAAGTTGTTGAGCAAAATGTGCTGTTGTTTCGTATTTCGATAGTTCAACTCTCACATTTTTTTGTTAGTCGCATTATTTGTATGTGTGGCCAGAGATGTAATTTCTTTAATCATGCATTGATCTCGTCTGATGTAGTTGACTTAGGCATAACTGGAAGTGAATGTCAAGAAACTCCTGTGAGTATGAGGAGATCTCCTGCCATCACCTCAGAGTTACCTCGCAAGCCTTGTAATGTTCTGTCCATGGCTTCGAGTGATTTTTTATGTCTCATTGTGCATTCTTCCCAGAAGATAACTTTAGCTTGCTTTAGGAGTGCAACCCATCCATATACTCTTCAAATTTTATTTAAAAAAATCAAATGGTTCACATGGCTCTAAGCACTATGGGTCTTAACATGTGAAATCATCAGTCCCCTAGACTTAGAACTACTTAAGCCTAACGAACCTAAGGACATCACACACATCCATGCCCGAGGCAGGATTCGAACCTGCGACCGTAGCAGCAGCGCGGTTTCGGACTGAAGCCCCTAGAACCGCTCGGTCACAGCGGCTGGCTGAGACTTTACATACCGGGAATTGTTCTTCGGCTACATTCAGCAGTAGGGCGGACTGAGCAGTTTCGTCCTCCTTCCATGAGTGTAGCTACAATGCGATGTGTTGTTTAGCACGTGTTTCCACCAGAAATAGATATATTAGAAACGTTTCCCCCGTGCCGCCAGGTGTGTCAAAGTAAATAATTCCCCCAATGTTGTTGTCGATCCTGTCCATGATAACTTTGTAAATTCCCTTTGTAATTTCGAAGTTTAGCACACTTATAGCATCTTTTCGTTGTGCTTGCATCCCAAGTTGATCATTTTTTGTTTCTTCATTTCCACTGAAATATACTTGCAGAAATTTATGGTCTTCGTTGAGTAGTGATAGTAATGGTCCTATGTTGTGATAGATTTGTTCTGTAATGGAAAAAAACATAATCTATTTCGTCTCTGTTAGTGTTGGTGGAAGTGATACCGAGGGAAATCATTTGGAAGAGGGTGTTGTACGCTTTTACATTTTGAAGAAACTGTTTTGATTCTGGAACCTTCCAGAATGTTCCAGACTACTCCCAAACATTCCGGATCATTGTGGAGCATTCCAGAACATTCTGGAATGTTGTGGAATACTCTCAAATACTCTCGAATGTTCTGTAATGTTCTAGAAATTTCCAGAGGGCGGAACTTCCCAGTTCTTATATCTTCAGAAGCACGCCCTTCAGGTAAAAACGGGAACATTCTCCGTGAATGGGGGATAGAGAGCTACCACACCATATAATTTGCTTAATCGTACCGGAACTCGTTTCTGGGTTTTAGCGGTACGCACTTATTATTATAATATGTATTGACTAATATAGCTTGTTGCCTTGTTACTTTCATGTCTGAATGTCCGTGAAGGATTGAGAGCGCTTTGTTCCTCAAGAGCCGAAAGGAGGTAAGATACTGACGTTGAACGCTGGGGTCTAGAGCGCAGTCGACGTTTTACGCAGTCTCATTGGTGTTCTGTTGGATTTAGTTCGGGACTCTGGGGAAATCAGTCTATTTCAGAGATGTTACTGTCCACAAACCATTGCCTCACAGATGTTGTTTTACGACAGAGCGCAATGTCACATTGATAAAGTACAACCATCGTCTCCGAACTGTTTCTACTGTACGCAGAGCACAATGCTGTAAAATGTGTTCATACCCTACCGCTTTGTTAAGAAAACTCAGGAGAATGCAATTTAATGACGAAAATACCCCATACCGTAAAACCACCTCCTCCATACTTCACTGTTGGCACTTTTCTTGATGGCAGGTAACGTTCTCTAGGCATTTCACGAACTCAAACATTCCATCAGATTGCCAAAGGGTCCATCACTCCAGATGATTCGTTTGTTGACGTGGACCGTCCAGTGTCGTCGCTCTTTATACGACCTGACACGTCGCTTACCATTCACTAAAGAAATACGCCGCTTATGAGGAGCTGCATGACTACTGTGTCCTAGTCTTTTTACTGGGCTGCTCGTAGTACTTCGGTACCCACGAGTCATTCCTTCCGCTGATTTCCTAAGATTTTTTGCAACCACCTTCCGCAATGCTCTATGGTACCTGCCTGTCAGTACGTGAGGCGTGCTTGGTCTTGCCTTGGCTGTGGTTGTTCCTTTGTTATTCCTTGCACAATCACATCGTGAACAATCGACTTACCGGAAGCCTTATAAGAACTGAACTACCCCTAATGGATTTCAGGTGATATTCAATGGCTGGCCCACGTTCGGGGTAACTGAGCTCCCCTGAGCGACTCATTCTGCTGTTGCTGCTATTTTACTGATAACACAATACTCCCCTCCTCTTTTCATACTGACGTGTTCTCCTCTCGTGACAACTGACAATTCCGCATTGTGTGGGGGAATCCGGATACTTTTGATTGCGTAAATGGCTTGTCTGTGTGGTACTGTTCGTACTGAACAGGATATCATGGCTACACCTCTCAAGCCCGGCCAGCCGTGCAGCGCCCCGGTAATTATGTACCTGTAGCTCAAAATATGTCTTAAACTGTTTTAATATCTTGATCGAAAATAACTACGCTGCCTGAAAGACATAGTACACAAAATGAAAATAAAATTGATGGAAGCCAGTGCAGAAACTAATTTCTTGCAAGAGATTCCAACTGGCCCTAAACTCGCTGATTTCATGACAGCAGTTAACCACAGACCATGCTACTCCATTAATTCCCGCCCCTTAGAGGGAGGTACTCATGACGTATGACTTTGAATCATCGTCTTACGAGACGAACCCTCCGCCGAAATGTTGATAGACTGGGTAAAAGGCTGGAGGATCCTGTCTTAGTATTTCAGAGCCCTCAAATTACAGACGATAGCCGTGAGCAGCGTCAGAAAACTTTGCATGACACCGGGATAAAATACCGTAGTGCCACCTCACAGCTGAACACGTGCGACTGAATGTCTGAGAGGCTCATTGGTAGCTAGCCACCTCCTTGCTCTCCAATGACGATTGTAGCCATACAGGATGGACTCCTCCCTGAAGAGAAGCTCACGCCATCCATCCACGTCTCAATCCAGATATTTTCTTACCCATCTTATTGGCGAGCCACGATGCTGGAGGGTTTGTGCTGTTGTTCGTAGAGGACGCCGAGAGCCCAAATTGCCCGGTCTAGGTGTTTGCCGAGACGTCCTGGTTCGATAAAACTCTTCCGCCTCCGAAGCAATAGCGTGCAGTTCCGTTGCATTCTCGTCCTGATAACTAAAAGTAATAATTTGTAGGAAGTCCAATTACAATGTAAAACTACTTTGCCTTGTGTGTCTCACGATAGCTAATGAATGTTCGAATAATGTCAGTGTAGTGTACGCCAGATCGACCGGCAACTTCCTGTGTGGACAGGATTTACAAGCTGCATTATCACATTCATGATTGGAATGCTCTTCTTAACTGCATTCAGAATTAGCGGTTACGCTTACCTCTATTATGCTAGTGACTGCACGTAGCGTTTTCAAGCGCTCAAGAGACTAATGACAAGGACAGTTCCAATAAAGAGACTAATGCGAGTATTATTCGCGTTCTGGTGGTTCTGTACAAAATTAAGCATGTGTACAGACAATAATAATAATAATAGCAATAAAAATAATAATAATAATAACAATGTGACTCAATAGCCTAGTCCAAGTCTTACACGCCACTTCTGCTACGTACGGGCCCCTAACCTACACCAGTTATCCAAAAGGGGAAAGAGGACCCACAGCTTGGCGTGGAATACCAACCACGTGTTGTCACCGGCTTCTCCTCACATCCTTGAAAGGTCAAGGATAGGTTAAAACAGACTGAAAATCTGTGGTCCGACCGAGATTCGATTGTGCCGCTTTTCCATCGTCAGGCACGGGCTTTACCCCTTTTTTATGTACTGTACCGCCTTTTTAAATACGTCATCATGCCTCCTGATGCTCCACTTACAAAACAACGATGAAAAGCGGCGAAACAGAATGCCATGTCTCTTTTCATTCTGGCGGTACGCTATTACGCACATTGGCACCGTTTCAACACGATACCTATATCTACTCCTGAGAAAAAGGTGTCTTCACAGATAGACAGACCAACAGGCAGACAGACAGGGGGATAAAGTGATCCTATACGGGTCCCTTTAAACCGACTGAGGTACGTAAACCTAAGAAAGGAAGGAATACCAAATATGCATGTCGTGCAGGCGGTGGAAAACTACTTTTGGGCAGTTGATATGGTTGGCTAACAGTGCATCAGTTATACACAGTCAAGTCACATTGTCACCACCCTTCACTGACCTGAATAATCGCCTTTTACAGCGAAGACGTACAGAAAGAGAGTCAGGTTCAGGAAGGTCGCAATAGGGATGGAGAATAAGTGTTGTGGCCTGATGGGCTTGGTTTCTCGGTTGGGGGCCCATAACGCGTACAGCCCGATCGAGGTGGTCCCACAGATTATTGATTGGGCGTAAATTCAGTGGCTCTGGTGAGCAGAATAGTAAACTCATCTTGGTGCTCTTCGAAACGTGAACGTACGCTTCTAGCTCTGCGACAAGTTGCATCGCCCTATTGGTAGATGCTATTGTGCCGAGGAGAAAGCAAACAGCTTGTATGGGTGGGCATGGCCCCCAAGGGTAGATATATACTTGTTGATCCATTGTGACTTCCAGAAACACAGATTACCCAGGAAATTCCATGAAGACATTTCCCAGAGCATAACGTTCCCCGCTCCGGCCTGGACCCTGCATACAGTTGTTGGAGGGCCACACACTCCAACGACCATTTTGCCGACGAAGCATAAAACATTATGCATCTGAAAAGGCCACCTGTCGCCTCTCAGTGGATATCAAGTTGCCGTAATGTCGTGCCTTCGTTGCCGATGAACAGCAGTCGGCATGTGTGAGTGAATCTGGAGCCCACTTCGAATACCCATACACAGGGACGGTCGTTGAGGACACAATATTAGTAGCCCTTTGGGTCATCTGCGTGCTCAGTTGCTCAACAGTTCCACGCCTATTGGCCCGTACACATCTCTACATCAGTCGTTCATCCTTGCCATCTACGGCCTTTGATGCACCAGAGTTGCCTCGGCGCCAGTTTTTGATAGGGCCATTTTGCCGTGCACGTATGCTTCAACTATGGCAGCATGCGAACCGTTTACAAGCTTAGCCATTCCGGAAATGGTCCACCCTTGCCCCGAAAGCCGGTGATCATCCCCTTTTGGACGTTAGATAAATCGCTCAGTTTCCACATTACGACAGCGACTGCACTGTTTTCCGCCCCCCCCCCCCCCCCGCGCCCACTCTTCCGCCCACCGCCACACACACACACACACACACACACACACACACACCACTGCCAGCTCTTTTACCTGCTGTCTGTGAGTGGTTATTGGACACTGACGTCAGACATAGCCGGTGGTCACATTAATGTGACAGTACCGTGTACAACAACTGGAGATCTTGACGGCCCTTCAGAGGTACCATGTCATGCCCGAACTTCACCTGTTTTAACAAATGTCTGCAGGCTATCGGTCGAGCTCCAACCCTGCTGTATGTATACGGTGTCGACGAGAAAATTAACCACATCGTCTTCGATTCCATAAATCGATGTGGTTCTAGAAATGTTACGTTTTTTTACTAAAACCGAACCATCCAATTAAATGACGCTCTTACTATTAGCGATGAGTTACTTATATTGTAGCCAAATTGGGAATCAACCTCTAATAATTGTAAACTTTTCGTTCGTTTTGTTGTATTGTGTTATTCTTATGAATATAACAGTACCACCAGTAAAGGGACCCTCACACGTGCAATAATATTGTCAAACTGTCAATATGTTGATCATATGAGGACGCTTAGTGACGTATTGTCAGTACTAGACAGTATTGACGGACATCAAAATATTCTCAGTATTGTGAATATATTCTGAAAATGTGAGGTAAAATATTGACGGTTTAACAATATTCTTCACTCAGATGTTGACATAGCTTCAGGAATAAGCCACGCGGCGTTAGAATACACTGTTTATTTTTATTAATTCGCGATTGTGTGTATCACACCTAAAATACAATTTTAAGGAGTCTTTTAACACAAGGGAATTTTAAATGGCTATGTAAGAGTAATCATTGTTGTTGTTGTGGTCTTCAGTCCTGAGACTGGTTTGATGCAGCTCTGCATGCTACTCTATCTTGTGCAAGCTTCTTCAGCTCGCAGTACCTACTGCAACCTATATCCGTCTGAATCTGCTTGGTGTATTTATCTCTTGGTCTCCCTCTACGATTTTTACCCTCCACGCTGCCCTCCAATACTAAATTGGTGATCCCTTGATGCCTCAGAACATGTTCTACCAATCCATCCCTTCTTCTAGTCAAGTTGTGCCACAAGCTCCTCTTCTCCCCAATCCTATTCAACACCTCCTCATTAGTTGTATGATCTACCCATCTAATCTTCAGCATCCTTCTGTAGCACCACTTTTCAAAAGCTTCTGTTCTCTTCTTGTCTAAACTATTTATCGTCCATGTTTCACTTCCATACATTTCTACACTCCATACAAATACTTTCAGAAACGGTTTCCTGACACTTAAATCTATACTTGATGTTAATAAATTTCTCTTCTTCAGAAGCGCTTTCCTTGCCATTGCCAGTCTACATTTTATATCCTCTCTAATTCGACCATCATGTATAATAATTCATTGTATATTCCACTTAAGATGGTTAACGGAGGATTTTATAAGGCATTGCTTACTTTATTAATTTGAAAATATAGTATAGATTTCTGTGTTACATAGGATTTTTGACAAACGCACCCATTTCGTAAAATATGTCGTATGTCCGCAGTGACTAGTAAGATGTCTGCGGAATGCATGTCAGTTTCACCAAATTATCACAAAGCGAAAAAGGAAGTTTTACTTTAATTGCCTGTCAGGCAATTGCTTGTCAGGTACAACTGCTTCACATATTCCCATAGAATTTTACAAATTGTGCTTGATGATGTTACAGAACTTCGAGCCTTAGAATGACCTGTCTGTCGCCAGATATCTCAAAGTTACTGCTAATCGCTTGTTGAATGCGATTAAGGCATTTTGCTTCCTTATTTTGTCTTGTACCAACACCAATACCCTGTGCGATGCAGAACTCATCGGAAAATAATTAACGAAGTCTTTCGGGTCCGTGATTCTGACTTTAGTCAGTAAATTAACATATGACCCATATGACCAGTCGCTCCTTTTTTCAACCAATCTCGGGCCTATGTCCTCTTGTTCGTTGTTTTCTGATGCTTTCAAGGTAAAGCTAATCTAATTATAACACATGCTTTCTTTGGTTTGCGATATTTTAACCTTGACAATCCGCGTTGTCATCTGACAATTTTTGTCAGTGATACTGACAGTGTAACGTCGCTTAAATATATTGAAGGTCTACAAACTAGTATTGCCAATTAATATTGCACTTGCGCAGACCCGTTAATATATCGCAGATGGCAAATAAAAATGAAAAACGTTGGTAATGTATAAAAGAAAGTTATACTATCTGTTTAAATAAGGTCGTACATTTGCTATTTAACTATGAAAACAGAGCAAACCGGACCCGAGAGGAAGTACTGCGTTTCGTAAATACCACATAGCGCAGTCGTGAGTTACTCATAGTTACGACTAGCATGTTACAATTTCTTACTAGCTTATAGGCATGATAATGTCTTTTTCCCTCCATTCAGGCTTTCGTTCTCACCTTGAGACCAGATATAAAAACAAGTCTGCTATGCGCTAGGTATTTCCGTTTGACACTATGTATTTTTCCTCCACACAGACTTCTATCAATAACTGCAGATCAACAATCAAATCACATTTTTCTAGACGGCTTGGAAAACAATTAAGTACTGAACGAGACTGTGTAAGATAGAAAACTGGAATCTTTGTTTGAGTACATGGATTTAAATCCACTTAAACGTCGTCTGATTATTCCTACTTGACTTCCGCAAATCCCTTTAAGTGAACATGTAACACATTGTTTCAAAAACTCCACGTTGCCGTAGCTTACCACAGTCATTCAGCAGTGTGGCCACTCCAATTACAACTCTCACGCTGAAAACGAGACATTAAATCTTCAAAATATATAGACTGGTTTAAAGCAATGCTCGTTAATTTTTCCATCACGATCTCGTGAGTTTCTTTAAAAAATTATGTGAGAAATTTATTTCAAGTAGCCATTTTTCACTGTTGTGCGAGACATGATATTTGCTGAAAGAATCGGACAGTGTCATGAAAATCTTGAAAACAAAAAGTGAGACACGAGTTTATTTTTTTTTTTTTAGCCGAAGATGTACCTACCACCAACAGAGAAGGTCAACTTTTAAATTTATCGTTTGCATTACTACTATCCTCTTCAGGTTTTAATGTGAAATGTACGGAATTTTCTAGAATTTTGGTCAGTGTTAAGTCTTACTAAAATTCTTCGTTATATGATGTCAGATACAAGTTACACTAAAGCAATAGTGCTTCGTCTTAGAACCGACTGTACCCAAATGTCAAGAACAAAGAGATTAAAAATTAATCGTGTTTTATGTAAGACACGAAGTACGCGCCATGGAAAAATTGAAAAAATAGATATATAGATTTCGGTGATCTCATAATTACTAATAAAATTACTAAATACTAAAAAATACAGACCGGATGATTATAAATATAAGTGCTACAGGAATGGTCGAATGAATTTACGGGGTTACAATACGATTCGGTTATGTATCTTCCGTGATAAACGAAACCTGTTATTTTATTTTTAGTACAAATTAGTTTTAACAGCCAAAACTGATCGTCATCTCCGACATCACTAGCAAAGTAAAGTACTTTCCTTCTTTTTTATTGCTAGATTTAAATTTGATTTGACTTTGTCAGTTATGTGAGTTTTATGCCCCGGTCTATGTATTTTGATCGAACATGCACCGATTTTTTTATTCGATATACGTAATTTTGCGTTTACTGTAGTGAAAAATTTAGAATTTGGTTGCAGTTTAGTAAACACGATCCGAAAGAAATCTTATTCATAGTTTTCATATTTTAATTTCGTTCTGATGCGTTGTATTCAGGCATTTATATAAATTCACATGACTCCATTACACTGCATTTGTGACTGTGGCAGTATTAGACACTGAAGCGCCAAAGAAGCTGGTATAGGCACGCGTATTGAAATAGAGAGATATGTAATCAGGCAGAACACGGCACTATGGTCGGCAGCGCCTATATAAGACAACAAGTGTCTGGCTCAGTTGTTAGATCGATTACTGCTGCTACAATGACAGGCTATCAAGATTTAAGTGAGTTTGAACGTGGAGTTATAGTCAGTGCACAAGCGATGGGACCAGCATCTCCGAAGTTAGCGATAAAGTGGGGAATTTCTTATACGACCATTTCACAAGTATTCGGTGGATAGCAGGAATCCGATAAAACATCCAATTTCCGACATAGCTGCGGCCCGAAAAATGACCCGGCACGTTGGTCCCCAACGACGACTGAAGAGAATCGTTGAACGTGACAGAAGTGCAAACCTTCCATAAACTGCTTCAGATTTCAGTGCTGGGCCATCAACGAGTTTCAGTGTTTGAACCATTCAACGAAACATTATCGATATCTGCTTTCGGAGCCGAAGGCCTCTTGCTTACCCTTGATGCGTGCACGACACAAAGCTTTACACCTCGCCTGAACCCGTCAACACCGACTTTGGACTCTTGATGACTGGAAACATGTTGCCTGTCGGACGAATCGCATTTCGTATTGTATCGAGCGGTTGGACATGTATGGGTATGGAGACTACCTCATGATTCGATGAACCCTGCACGTCAACAGGTGAGTGTTCAACCTGGTGGAGGCTCTGTAATGGTGTGGGGCGTGTGCAGTTGGAGTGATATGGAACACCTGATACGTCTGGATACGACTCTGACAGATGAGACTTACGTAAGCATACTGTCGAACCCGTGCGTCCATTCATGTCCATTGTGCATTCCGACGGACTTGGGCAATTGCAGCAGGAGAATGCGACACTCCACACGCCCAGAATTGCTATAGAGTGACTCCAGGAACACTCTTCTGAGTTTAAACACTTCCGTTGGCCACCCAGCTCCCGAGACATCAACATTATTGAGCATATCTGGGATTCCTTGCATCGTGCTGTTCAGAAGAAATCTCCACCCCCTCGTACACTTACGGATTTATGGACACCCCTGCGGGATTCATGGTGTCAGTTCCCTCCAGCACTACTTCAGACATTAGTCGCATCCGTGCCACGTGCGGCATTTCTGCGTGCTTGCAGGGGCCCTACACAATATTGGGCAGGTGTACCAGTTTCTTTGGCTCTTCAGTGTACATTATGCAAGCTCATAATTTGTGCATCCACACAAAGCTAATTCTCCTTATAATCCAGTGTGTTTCACGTGAGATAACTGAATCAAAATAGTGGTATTACATGTATCATCACAACATAAAATACTGCTGTTTGTATGTAAAGAATGTTGTCATTGTACTAAAGAATACTCTAGGAGAAGGAAAAGTATGACTTTTTTGAAGTGCCTTGCTCTAAAGATTACACGTGAGAGTTCTTTTATATTTAGCTTCTTCAAATTATAAATGAAGATCAAGACACTTCGTTGAAGTAACGTGAAACGAGTACAGTTAAATGTAGCACGCTTTTTGCTCCTGCGAAAACATTAATCTACACATAATCTATCGTTTGAACAGTTACTGCATAGACAAGATCACAAAAGAAAACATAACAATTCCTTATTTTAGATCGCTTTCAAATGAACTAGTAACACAGCGTAACAGACTTTCTTCTTTGCTTCTGCGTCTTTAATGTGAAAAAAGTTGGTTTCACGCTTTCACACGGATTATTTTCTATATTGGAAGACTTTTCTGGTTATTATTTGCCCCACTTACGCGGAGTGGGCCAATATTTTACGTTGCAGCCCTTGGAGTCAGAAAGACGTGCTAAGTAACCAGGAAGACCGACGG
The DNA here is from genome assembly GCF_023897955.1 of Schistocerca gregaria. Classification (NCBI taxonomy): domain Eukaryota; kingdom Metazoa; phylum Arthropoda; class Insecta; order Orthoptera; family Acrididae; genus Schistocerca; species Schistocerca gregaria. Next base: position 814,313,582 of record NC_064920.1, on the reverse strand, counting down.
CCGTTAAGACTGCTGTCGTGCCGTACGGTATTATGGTAAAGGAGAAACTAAAGCGTGTTCTTGTTCTTTTGTTTCGCATATTCAGGAGAAAATTACTTTTGTCTCTCTGCTAAAGGAAAAGCGAAAAAAGTAAGGTAAAATAATAATAGATGAGAAAAATGTGAATTTAAATTAGGATTTCTACCTCAAAGTTTTATGCTTGAGCCTGTTTGTGGTTTCGTGCTAAATGTGAGTGGAATGATTAAAGAGAGCGACACACACACACACTCATACATACGCACGAACACACTGACTCACGCACACACACAAAGGGGCGAACTTGAGAACAGATGACCAAAGTTTTAAGAGTGTTACTGGAATGAGACCATATTTTAAACTGAATTCTGAGTCGGGACAGGAGTGCTGGGGGTGGTGGCGGGGGCGGGCAGAAGTTTGTGCCGTGAGATGGAGTCTGCGGGGGCGGCGGAGGCGGAGGTGAGGGTGGGGGTGGAGGCAGAGGTGCACGTGGCGGCAGCAGTCGATACACGGCCGGTAGCCGCGGGCTGCTGGCTGCCGGCTGGCCTACATACCACGTGGGCCGCCTTAAATATGTGGGTCGCGATCTCGGGATTGCCCCTATCAGCGCCAGTTAATTTCATTGCGACATCACTTCCACCAGACCCCGACCGCTCGCGTCCCACTTCTGAGGCCCGTTTTGCAGGCGGATGGAGACTCCGACGCTCTTCGGAAACCAGCACCCTCTGGGAGCCGCAGCTTGCATGTGGTTTTTTTCACAGCAGGTGTGGAAATAAACAGACAGGTACAATGAGAGATGCTCACCATGTAATAAAAACTCTCGGGACGCATTCCAGAACTGCATGTGATTGCCTCATACGGAAATGTATAGCACGTTTGTTTGTGTGGCAATCTTCCGCAGCGCGCTTATAAATACTTGTTTTGCAAATCAAACTGCCTTTTCCTGCTGCTATTTATTTTATTTAACCCATACGCGTTTCGCCTTCTACTATTTTAAGGCATCATCAGTGGGATGATTTGCTGATTTGCGTTTCCTCACATCTGGTCTGGAGGTCGCACTACCACTTTTATCACTGTTCTGGAAATAGTTGTATCGAGTGACAGAAGAACGATAGTCCACCACAAAAAAGACTGACAAACATGCTGAACAGTATGTGGATGGCGAAAACACGAAGAAGTGAATATAGAACAGTGATAAAAGTGGCAGTGCGACCTCCAGACCAGATGTGAGGAAACGTTAATCAGTAAATCATCCCACTGATGATGCCTTAAAACAGTAGACTACGAAACGCGTATGAGTTAAATAAAATAAATTTGTAAAACAAGTATGGAAATGTATAGAGATGCGCCAAGAAGTAGCAGTCCATTACGTGGCATTTTTTGTGGAGATGCTCATCATATACTGATACTAAATGAGTAAACTTACATTGAATTTGGAACTGCTGTCCCCATGGATATTTCGGGACGAAGCCTAGTGCGAAAGTACAGGGTGTCAATAAATTATCTATATGTTTTATGACCTTAATACATTTAAAATTTCACTAGATACTAAAAAATGGTTATCAAAGTGTGAGATGATAACTCGAAGTTTCCTCATTCATACACATCGGTGTGTCCATTCCGAGAGGCAAGAATAATACTAACCCCATTTCACTCCACATAAAATTCAAGATCTCCAACGTGACAAGTTTAGATGCACTGCAAATGCGTACCTTCAATTTCTGTAGGTCTCTAACTTTGATTCGATACAAAAGATCATTTCCGATACCTCACGGGAAGGAGTTTGTTGATGTGAGGTAAGGGAATTGAGGTAGCCATCGAATTCGACCATCTCGGCCAATCCACATATCTGGAAACTTTTCATCTAGAAACTGACTGACATTTAGGGACCAGTGGCGTGACAGCCTACCCTGCCGAAATATGATATCAGGCCGTATGTGCTTCAATTGTGGCACAGAAAACTCTTGCAACATACCCGACTAAACACCACCGTGCACGGATACCTCGATGAAAAAAAATGGACCAGTGATGCAACTGTGCATCAGTCCGTAACAAACATTGGACTTGGAAATCTACATCTACATCTACATGGATACCATGAAAATCACATTGAAGTGCCTGGCAGAGGGTTCATCGAACCACCTTCACAATTTTCTATTATTCCAACCTCGTATAGCGCGCGGAAAGAATGAACACCTATATCGTTCCGTACGAACTCTGGTTTCCCTTATTTCATCGTGGTGATATTTCCTCCCTATGTAGGTCGGTGTCAACAAAATATTTTCGAATTCGGAGGAGGAAGTTGGCGATTGGAATTTCGTGAGAAGATTCCGTCGCAACGAAAAACGCCTTTCTTTTAATGAATTCCAGCCCAAATCATGTATCATTTCTGTGACACTCTCCCAAATATTTCGCGATAATACAAAACGTGCTGTCTTTCTTTGAACTTTGTCGATGTACTCCGTCAGTCGTATCTGGTAAGGATCCCACACCGCGCAGCAGTATTCTAAAAGAGGACGGACAAGCGTAGTGTAGGCAGTCTCCTTAGTAGGTCTGTTACATTTTCTAAGCGTCCGGCCAATAAAACGCAGTCTTTGGTTGGCCTTCCCCACAACATTTTCTATGTGCTCCTTCCAATTTATGTTGTTCGTAATCGTAATACCTAGGTATTTAGTTGAATTTACGGCAATTAGATCAGACTGATTTATCGTGTAGCCGAGATTTAACGAATTCCTTTTAGCATTCATGTGGATGACCTCACACTTTTCGTTATTTAGGGCCAACTGCCAGTTTTCGCACCATTCCGATATTTCTTCCAAATCGTTTTCCAGTTTGTTTTGATCTTCTGATGACTTTATTAGTCCATAAACGACAGCGTCATCTGCAAACAACCGAAGACGGCTGCTCAGATTGTCTTCCAAATCGTTCATATAGATAAGGAACAGCAAAGTTCCTACAACACGACCTTGGGGAACGCCAGAAATCACTTCCGTTTTACTCGATGACTTTCCGTCAATTACTACGAACTGTAACCTCTCTGACAGGAAATCACAAATCCAGTCACATAACTGAGACGATATACCATAAGCACGCAATTTCACTACGAGCCGCTTGTGTGGTACAGTGTCAAAAGGCTTCCGGAAATCCAGAAATACGGAATCGGTCTGAAATCCCTTGTCAGTAGCACTCAACACTTCATGTGAACAAAGAGCTAGTTGTGTTTCATAAGAACAATGTTTTCTAAACCCATGTTGACTGTGTGTCAATAGACAATTTTCTTCGAGATTATTCATAATGTTCGAACACAATATATGTTCTAAAATGCTGCTGCTTATCGATGTTAACGATATGGCCTGTAATTTAATGGATTACTCCTACTACCTTTCTGGAATATTGATGTGACCTGTGCAACTTTCCAGTCTTTGGGTGCGGATCTTTAGTCGATCGGACAGTTTTATATTATTGTTAAGTATGGAGCTAATGCATCAGCATACTCCGAAAGGAACCTAATTGGTATACAGTCTGGACCAGAAGACTTGCTTTTATTAAGTGATTTAAGTTGTTTCACTACTCCGAGGATATTTACTTGTACGTTACTCATGTTGGCAGCTGTTCTCAATTCGAATTCTGGAATATTTACTTCGTTTTGTGAAGGCATTTCGGAAGGCTGTGTTTAGTAACTCTACTTTGACAGCACTGTCTTCGATAGTATCTCCATTGCTATCGCACAGAGAAGGCATTTATTGTTTCTTGCCGCTAACATATCTTTCCATTTCATAAGTAACATGAGAATGCTACGAATCCTGTATACGAACGTTATGACGAATCAGTTTGCCGGATACATGGAAGGTTGCCTCGTTGCAGAAACAAATCTCTTCCAAACAGTCACTGTTTGTGTCAGTCTTGCCTAGCATGTCTACTGCACACTGTTCGCGCTGAGGATATCCGTAGGCTTTAATGGCTGAAGCAACTGCACTTTGTAAGGATAGCCGTAACCTCTCATGCAAGACATTGTGCACTGTCGATCGTCTCATTTCCAACTCGCACCGATCTTGACGAACTCCTTGCAAAAGCCTGTCATACCTTGTCCACGTTGGCGTCCGAAATAGATGGGCGATCCGCGCACCTTTCATTGGGAACACTACCTGTTTCCGTAAATGATGTATACCAAGCCCGAGTAGTTGGTTGGTTGTGGCCTTCCATACCGTGTTCGAAAATTTCCTTGCACTTGGTTATTGGGCGTCGTCTATATGAATCAGGCCACACACTGGCCTTTCTGCTGTGGCGTTCGCATTTCATCAGGTGTTCAGGTTCAATTTATGGACACCATCGCATCCTAGAAATGCCCAATGGATGGGAAACTAGGGTACTGTAGAGGGCTGTTGATCATCCATGCATTGTTCAAGGCATTTGTTGTGTGAACTGCGGTATAAAGGCATTCTTCAAGGCATTTGTCGTGTGCACTGTAGTATAGAGTTGTGAATTATTCTGTTGGAATATGCCACTTGGTACCATTACCACGAAATATATGGTAAGAGAGTTTACCATTCTTGCCACATAACGGTGTTCCTTCAGCCTGCGATTGAACATTACCAGTCGCTCCATTTGTCATATCCAATAGCTTCCCACACCATTATTCCAGAAGTTGGAGAATTGTGGGTCTTGAAACTCGCTGATTCCTGTGTACCAGGCTGTCCACGGATGCGTTGACTTCTTTCTGATCGCCATAGCAAAGGCGAGACTCGACGCGTAACACGACAAATTGCCACTCAGTGTACCCATTGACCCTGGATCTACACCACGCAAGTCTCTGTTGTATGTAGTATTGTGTCGGCGGTAAACATCAAATCTCAACCCAGTATCCCGTAATCTGTTCCTGAGTCCACACTCCTACAGCCGTAATACTACAGCCGACAGTCTGTGCGCTCTGTCGGTACGATGCTCTCTCCTTCAACACGCCAAAGATTCAATCTTTCTCAAACCCCGAAAGATATGCATAACTTGCACGTGCAGTCCTCTAGGGATGCTATTTTGTGATCACCTGAAAAATTCCATTCACGTCAGACACATCTAACCGATAACGTGTACAGCGTGGTTTATCTCTCGCTACTTCAGCCATTCTATATGAAAACTATTTACAGTATGGATACGCAACTTTATAGGAATGGTGTTCAGACTGTGCGTTGTATGAATTGCATTGTTAGCAGTGTCAATGTAATGACTTGACGTTAGGCGCCGATATTGGTTCGGCGACGTAAGGTAGAAACACAAGCATCAGTGCACATTACAGTTGCAGTCAACATGGGTCTGCACAAGGTGAGCAGCCTGGTACTCGTAAAGCTGTATTGTCAAAATAACAGCAATAGTGCAGCTGCTCCACGTGAGCTTCGACGCAATACAAGTATACGGACAAGTCCTCTTTTCTCACCCAGGTCGAAGAACGTGGTTCGGAAGTTCGAATTAACTGGCTATTTGGGAACTGATCCTGGGAGGGGCAAATGCGCCACAAATTGTTGAAGAAACTTCTGCTGCAATGACTGAGAATCCTGGACGCAATGCGTGGTCTTCAAGCAGTACACGAGCTGTGTCACGACAATTGAATATTGGATGGACCACCGTTCGAAAAATGCTGCCAACAGTTGTGAAACGCTATCTATGGCACGGTTCCAGGCTTTCTTGAATGCAGAATGTCGTCACAATGAGCAACGTTAGTAACCTGGAACGTAAACATGTTATGCAATTAACAAATGTCACCATCTCAAATGGAAATGAAGATAAGTTTGTTTCTATGGTTTATTCGTCATTTCCATTTCGCATATCATTAAAATATTTTCATAAAGTTTCGTTGTCCTACCATCACTCGTTTTCCATTGGGGAGGGGGGGGGGGGGTTCTCGAGTCGCGGATGTTTAATTATAACCACCCTGCACTCACGTCAGTCTTCATTTCTCGTAATGGCGTCTTTTACTGAAAATAGGCTCGCATATGGATTACATTTTGACGATCTGTCCAACAGATAAGGAAATAATGGAGTCTCAGTTCCGTAGTCTTGGGCCAAGGTCTTCATGGTGCAACGTCGCGGTTACTAAGTAGTTGTCCTACGGAAATAAGGTGCAGTCCTTGCGGTGATTTCTTCTTCTGCAGTCCGGTCCACATACCTTCCCTGTTAAAAAAGAATGATGTTCCTCTACTGGAAAAGCTGTAGTAAAACCATTAGCATTATACGAATCCAGCGGGTATACAAATGTTTTAAGTATCAGGTCAACTGAGCGATTGATTGATAGATGGTTTGTCAGTGAAAACTGCGATATATTGGCACTTGTTTGATACAAAAAACAGTGCAAAGCCCGTACTAGTCTTTAGTTTCAACACACACGCAGTCACAGTCACTCATCATAGCCAGCTTATGGTTATTAACGGAACACATTATCAAAAGGATTATCAAACGGATCGTCTGTGACAGAATGCTCGGTCAAATATTACACAATTTGATCACTACAGTTGTCCAGTTTGCGCGCACGGTTTTTATAACATGCCACTCATATTTAGCTATTCAAAAGTCACAGTTTACACATTACAATCGTAATTTCACGTGTTCGTTTTTCTTATACATTCGTATCCATTTTGCGGCACTACAGTTTTAATCATTACTCTGCAAAATTATCAGATCTATTTAGAGTTCTTTATATCTGCATCTGAACATAATGATGGCTGAGCTCCGAAATGAACCTTTTAGACTTCACAAAGCAAGTTTTACAGCCAAGAAAATACGCGCGAACGTACTATCCTCTGGCTGATTCACATTGTAGTCAATCCGACATTAGTACTAAGCCTCGCAATTCCGCATCTTTTACACTTGACCAGTTACAGCTTAATATGTTTTATAAACAGTTTACTAAATGAACAAATTTAGAAACTCCACAAATGTCAAAATAACTTCCTCTTTAAATAACAGAATTATCGTAAAAGTTTCTTGTTCTCCTAGTTCCATAAACTTGATAGCTGCACCTTACAAAATTTCTCTGAGAGTATAATTAATTTTCTCTGTACAGTTACAGCTCACAAGCTAATGTTTTCTCAGTTAATAGACACAACAATTTCCATTTGATATCTTACTTTCCCTTCACAGTATCATTCACATTTATAAACAAATTAACAATAATAATTGCCAGTCACAATAATCACAACTATAGTTTTGTTTTCGTAATATGTTTTAAATGTTTGATAATTTCATACCCCTTCAGAAGCTGACACTTTCCGACCACAATCGTAACTACTTGCAACTAGCTACTGGATCAGAGCGCATCTGTTGTGCTATAACCGTGACTCGTTGTCTGAAGCCGTCTGACCGCTAATATCTCTTAGTTAACGTGGGAGCGAAATGAGCCGCTACGCCACAGTGGTTTGCCTTCTGCCTCCGTTCAATAATTAGCAAATTACTACTGTAGGAGCTACTGATTTTGAAAATAACCAATAGCTCTTCACGCCATGATTCAAGAAGCTCGAAAAGAGTGGGTCCTGAAACTCTCTGCTTCCTGGAGCGTTTCACCAGAGCGTCTACAGACATGTTGACGTCTACCAGACTTTCCACTATCGTTAGTGTAGTTCTAACTCTTATAGCGAACTGTAGTAGGAAGTTTGGCAATGTGTCCGTTGCAGCCGAAATACTTCCAGTACATACTAATGGGCCAGTCCCTAATTTTGCAAAATTCTGTATACGTTTCAAGTCCTAGACCAGAAACATAAAAAAAGGATTCTCGGAAGAACGAGTGTGACAGTACCCAGATCTCGCAGTGTCAGTCACGTCGGAGGAATCTAGTTAGAGCCCAGATCGTGGAAGTAACTTTCGTCTACAGTTTTAGACTGGCAAGGGCAAAAGAAGTACTGGCGTAACGTCTCGCCAATATCCTGGATGAAAGACCAATATTGCTGTTTTCAAGTTGGAGATATTAACATTGGTAGTCTTGTTGGTGCTGTTCTGGAGCAATGGTCTATTTGTCGATCCCGAGATCACGATTGTTTCTTCTTTTTCAGTATTAGCAAAACTCACATTGCGTTACAATCTACAAGAACACACTAAAACATGTAGATTAGGAACAGTACAACCGCACTTCCCGAAGAATAGTGCGAATATCAGAGAATAATTAGGGCGTTTCACACTTTATCGTTCATGTCTATAAGCCAATAATAGTGTACCAACTTACTTTTTTGTATTCATCGTGCGTCACTTCCCATCAACGATTGTTCTGCAGTGAATGATCTTCCATTATAAAAGGACAGCTGAACTTGTGTTGGTACAAGTTCTTCTTGAATGCTGAGAAATCTAGGTTCCCGAATGTCTCCCAAATGGTCATGTAGATTCAAGACAAAATACTAGACAGACTAGTTTAGAGGAAATAATGTCCTTTTATTCGTTTTGCGTGCAGATATTGGCAATATTTAATTACGTACTATTCTTCGATGGTCGAGATGAACTAGCTAGAAAATTTACATCTTCATTTCTACTCGATACACTATCTTTCGGCAGTTGTACGTAATGAACCAGTATAGGTTCTCAGTCACTTCCAGTTCCTTTCGCAAATGGTTTGTAGAACGACTGCTCATTCACCTTACTATGAACCTGGATTTGTTTAATTTTATCCAGACGGCTGTTTTGCTATTGTCTATGGGAAGAAATATTATGTCTCCTTACTCGCGTGTACTTAAAAAGATGCTGATGTATGACTCAACGTCGTCAGCGATATCCTTAGCCACAAGGATTGATACGACATTCTACTTTCCCAATCTGGAAATTTAATTGTAAAGTACAGAGCTGTACATATGTATCACAATTCCTTCCCTTCTGCCCCACCTCCACCCTCCTTCTCCCAAGCTTCCTACGCCACGCTGTGTGTCTTCGCTGCAAAAGGCTTAATTGTTCACGGGTGCGACTGCAGTGTAATAACCGTACATCAACAAGTTTGGTTCAAGTCATGATACGAACTGTGAGAACGTCACAGTGCGGAACTTCTGACTAGACTAACAATAGAAGATTAGCAGATAGCAAGAAGAATTTCATTTGGCTGCCCAAGTTAATTCAGCCGCGAAGAATTATCAGTATGCAATAACTTCACAGCCCACCTCATCCTTTCTCTTTACTCTTTCTAACTAGTATACATCTTAGCCGCTGGAAAGGCGTTACTCTTGTATGTCAAACTTCCATTTTGAACCCCTTTCCAGCTCACACTTTTATTTGCTATATAGCGGAGCAGCGTGTTTTATCTTCGAGAAATATGTCATTCTTGGTTAGTGATATTTCGTTGAGCTGTTATACGAGTAGCAAGCTGGATAAACATGAGGAGAAATATCTTACATCTATCAAAAGTTTCCGTACTTTCAGAAGGGGATTTTTTTCTTCCCGTGCTTCTTTCGTGACGCAGCGTGAAGTGCAAATGAAAAATAGACGCTGCAATTTTTAGGGATCTTTGTGCATTCAGTAAGAATTGGTTTTAGAAGAATATGCACAACAATTCTAATATATTTGATTTCATGCTGCAAAAAAAAAAAATATTCGAAGTAAACTAATATTGGTCACGTCCAAAGATCATAAATTAAAAACGTAATTCCGACTTTCGTCTAATGGTTACAGGCAAGAAAATTTCATACATATTTAGTTAAAGTTTCTTGGCTTGTGACGCGGCCTCAGAAACGAGTGCTAAACATTTGGTCGATGACACCGGAGTAAGCTCCCGGTGAGAGGGAAGTGGTCTTTCCGCGAGCTGCTCGGTCTTCGGTTTTACTGTGTCTCAGACTTATCGTGTGCTTTACGTCCACCGGTAACTGACAGCCGTAAAACTTCTTTTTCTTTCCGCTGCGGTCTAGAGAAATAAATCGGGGTAGAACGGTACTAAAAAATTCGTACTTACGGGATTGCGGTCGTAAAACAAACAAGAGATTTAGAGAGAGGCTCCTCTGAGAAGCATATTGTAGGAAGTCTTCGCCTCTTTTCAGATGCCGTTCCTCTAGTGTGAAAGTTAAGAAAAATGTAGGTATCACTTGAAGCTTTATTGGCAGAAAGAACAGCAGAGCATAATCTTCTGCTTCATCGACGACTAAATTTCAGATTAGTATGACGAGAAATAACGCCGTTATCCACTGTAATTGCTTCAACACAAAATCTTTTTTTCTTACGCTCCGCAACCAATAACGATGTTTAGTTACTTCGTTTACCTGTTAACTGCTTCTCTTTTCTGGCACTCTACGGTCAACTTCAGGTAATAAACCACGTAATTATTTCTGTGTGAATACATAGGACTCTCAGGCTCGGAAAGTGTAGCAGGATACTGGAAAGCTAAGACTGAGACAGATTTTTTCTGCAGCTTTCGTGATAGTTTCCTATCTGTACCATGAATATTTGAAAATAGCGGATTTTTACGTATAACGTCCGCAGGCTGCAGCATTATCATTTCGTTAGGTTGGTAGAAGTGCTCTATTTTGTAGATGATTTTTTTCGCATTACAAACAATGAGGTGACGCGAGAGGAGCAGTACGGTGCAATAAGTCACTGAAATTTACGAAAAGTTTCAGTAAGCGTACGGTGAAGATGAACTACCTCGTGCAACAGTGATTAGATGGTTCAGAGACTTGAAAGAACTTGTCCGTACCAAGAAACTTGGGCCTGATGGTTCGGCTTCTGCTGTGACTCACGTCAACATCAAAACATCTGCTGTTATTGTCCTTGATGATCGGCGGATAACATTGTCCAATGTCAGTGAAATGTTGAGAATTTCATGTGGCAGTGACTTTACGATTATGCATGATCATCTCCATACGCCCGTTGGGTGCCATGTCCGTTGACTCCCAAACAAAAGGCTGTGCGACTGGAGAAAAGACGTGCGGTGCTGCGCCTTTTTGCTTATGGAGGGGATGCGTTTCTAGAATCGATTCTCACCGGTGATGAGTCATGGCTGCATCGTTATGATCCTGAAAGAAAATGAGCTAGCAGATTATACAAATCGCCAGGTTCTCCAACAGCAAAAAAGCGAAAGTTGTTCCATCTGAAGGGAAAGTGGAGGTGATCAAATTTTTTAACTACCATTGAATGATTTGCCAGCATGCAGTCCCCCTAGCACTACTGTTACAGCAGCATTAAACACATCTCTACTGGAAAACTGAGGATTCACATTGCAAGGAAACGACCAGAACATTGTCTGACTGGGTAGCGACTTCACTATGACAATGTGCAACCTCGCATCACAAGATAAGTCATGCAGTTTCTGGCTCAGCTCAACATTATCTGTGTACTGCATCCTCCTTATAGCCCCGATTTTACACCCTGTGATTTTTTTATTCCCATCACTAAACGCAAATTTTTGGGGCATTCTATTTGAGAACACTGAAGTGAGGTAATGCTCGAGGACCTGATAAATACTGGCCTTCACCATATGTTCGAGGAATGGCAGAGAGGCTACAAAAAGTAATTTCAAGTAGGAGAGGATACTTTGAAAAAGATTTGGTAAATACTGAAATGGAGTAATAAACATCTGTAAGCGGCAGTGGTCTCAGTCTTTGAAACTTCCTAACGGATTACAACTGTGTGCAAGACCGGACACGAACTCGGGATCTTCGCGTCTTGTGCGCAAGTGCTCTACCAGTTTTTCTTTTTTTATGGAAGGAACTTTCTTGGCCCCCAAAGGGAGGCGTGGGGGCAAAGTGGGCAGCGGTCACGACCCGAGGCCTGGCCACCATACATCGCCAACTTTTTTTTTTTTTTTTTTTAACATTCCGATGACCAGAGAATAGACAGATGTAAGAATGGGAATGGCGTGGATCAACTCATCATCGCAGTAACACCGCAACTCTGGGATGACTTATGAAAGCCACTACGGAGAAAATTCGATGAAAATTGTCTGTACTTGGGATTGGGATTGCTAACACAGCTGCACAAATGGCGTTTATTAAGGAAGAAGAATCAAGAATATTTTTCTCGCCGTAAACAATTAAGTAGTTAACGGAGTATCTACAAATCCACTTCACGGAGTTTGTCTTCGCTTGCGGAAAGTATACCGAGTCCGGAAAGAGGAGAAGGCGAGGATTTTTCTGATGAGTAGTACGGGTAACCAGGGCCAGCATTTCTCGCAGCAGGGACCACACACATATCACCGATCCGCAGGCCAGACGATGCTCGTCCGTGTTCAGAACATCACATGCGACACACACCGGGGTTCCTGCAAGGTGAATTCCGTGAAGGCGTGACCGGGATACTTGCTTCCCATTGAGCATAAGGTACCGTGCACACTGGACATCAGTGGCAAGATAAAGAGCGCAGACCGATCGCCAGGCGGCACTCCAGTCGACTTGGGGATGCTTCCTCTCAAGCACACTCGGTTACCTGTGCTGCTGAAGAATGCCATAGATCACCTTCGTCGATGTCAATCGCGTTGGCAGTGTCACAGAACGGACGTACCTCAGATCGAGGAAAAACTAGAGGAACTAAAGCAAGAGTGGCAGGACGTCCGACAGCGTGATAGGTGCTGAGAGAGTGTGGCGCAAAGGTCTCCAGCCACAGGCTGGTAAGCCTCGTCGGACAATTTCCCCACAGCCCCATGTAAGACCTTGAAACGTCCCCTTTAGAAAAATTTATACACGACTGTGCTTAAACTGACACACAATAGTTTTTAGCGCAACGCAATCTGACTTTCAATAATCCCTACAAGAGAATGGCCCTGACTAACATTAACCTATATGTTTCACAAATCACTTACCTCACAAAAATCTTCGTTACTCGAAGTACTGCAATACAGCGAGCGCCACTACTGCCAGCTAACTAAAAGATTCAAACTACGGAAGTCACTAACTACTGATAGGCACAGTTAGCAAATGAAAGATTTTAATAGAGAACAAACAATGTATTTACCTCACTAGTCATAATATATATAGCAGTTAATGACACCAATTCTTACAAATTTCAAAACTCCGCCATCTCTCTCCCCACGTCCACCACTGCTGGCGTCTCACCTCCAACTGCCCAAAACTACAGGCTGTTAGCATCCAGTTGCCGCTGCCCGACACTACAATGGCAGACAACAATGCAAACTAGCCACAGTCTGCGCACAGCACAGCCAGTGATTTTTCATACAGTTCGCTACTTGGCGTTACCAATAAGAAAACGTAAACAGCCTACTTACAACCTGACGAAAAGGGTTATCGTTCTGTCAGGGACATGATGCAGGCCTAAACCGCCCTTACACTGCTGGAGAGAAAGTGTCCCGTACCGTATCTTAAACAGCAAGCCGTGGTAAACATACGCACCCAATGCCACTAACATGCGGCGGACGATGGCCGGTGGAATAGGAAGAGTCTGTGCCTCGTGGGGAAGTGGGGGCGGGAGGGGGGGAGGGTACGTGACGCCAAATCTACATTCACATACTGGGTCCGCTGTAGAAGATCGAAACTATTGTCTAGGAGACCAGCTCGTAGTTGTAACAGTAGGCGCTGGCATTTGGCACAATTGTGGGCCGCATATCGAATCCTAAACATCGGATAGTAGCATCTACACGCAATGGAACAGCGCTGTCAGTAGGAGGCTGCGCACCTATAGCCATGGCACTCGAATTTCGGACGTTTAAGGCAGCTACCGGAAGCTTAGCCGTAGCCGGTACCCCATGCCAGTGATTCCCTGACCTCAGCACTGCTGCGAAGAGCGTTCCGAGATCGTGCGCGTAAGCAGTGCAGCTGTATACGTGGCCACCGAAAGACATCGCAGTCAGGCGTTCACGGAGGTCGCAGAGCAGTGGTTTCACGACAAAGGCATACAACAGTGCAGAGTGTGGGCAGCCTTGAGGTACCGGACGGCTGATAGAGCTGGGAAGACTGAGGTGGCCATTTTAGGGAACGCGGACGTAGCACCACAAAGGAGACGCATTAATACGTCGACGATAGTGTCGGGGTATCCCACAAAAATGAGCATCTCTTCCAGGTAGTTCATGATTGATCCGCTCGAACGCCTGGCTGAAATCCAGAGCTGCTAAAAGTCCAGGCACACGACGAGCGTGAGCAAGAGCGATTATATCCCGACAGCGACAGAGGGCAGTGCTCATGTTATTGGCACCTCGCAAAGAAGTTTGATCAGGTGAAACCACGTACCGGGTCGTCAGTTTTAGCCGTACAGCCAACAGCCACGTAAATGTCTTTCTGTCGCTGTTGAGCTATATCATGGGGCGGTAATCGCATACCCTTGACGTAACCCGAGGCTTATGGATGGGAATGATGAGACCGTCAAGGAATCCGTCTGGGATCTGCATGAGAGGCAACGTAAGGTCCCGACAAATTTCCGTCCATACCGGCACCATTAACGGACGAAATGTCTTATAAAACTCCTATGGAAGGCTGTCAGGGCCAGGAGATGACCCACGAAGAGAGGCGTGACTGCCCCTGAGAAGAAAGTGGAACGTTCGCGGCGACGATCTGAACCAGATGGCGAATCGACTTTAATGATCCTGCAGCCACTAAACACGAGAGCCATACCTCTGGGATTAAGGAGATAGGCAACTGTATCGGTGAGGATACCGTCACTTAGGAGGATCACCACACAACTATCATTTGGGAAAGCATGGGAGACATGGGCTGTAAAACCGTATGGAGCACGAAAGGTTGCAACATACACATCCTGATGGAGGGCTATGTCAATGTCTGTAGCATACAGCATTTCTTAGAGTAAACTCAATTTGATGTGTATGCGAATGGTACTGACATTGACCATGGCTGTGTTATTAGTCTAAAAAGGTGCCATCTCAAGGAAGATGGATGATTGAAACATGGGAGAAGCTCAGGGAACTCCCTGTTAGGCTCCTGTGAAAGGGTACATCACTGTGATGGGGAGGGAGCAGACCCCACCAAGGGGTCCACAGCTCGGTACACCTGCACAACGCCCATCCTCAGAATCGACGTCGTCCGCCCTGGAGACAGACACCACACTCGATGATTCAGGGGAACACTATCAGAGGTGCGCCCACAGGTAACGTCAGACAGAGAAAGAGAGGTAACGGCAACAGACGCAGTTGGGGGAAGGTCGATGTTCGTAGATGGGTTCTGACTGGAGACAGAGGCGAGGAAAGACGTCGTGTCGTCAGGTGCCAGAGCGTCAGAAATTAGCGCATCATCAGTTGGAGGGTCGTCATGCTGTGCACACATCCGATGGAGTCAGTCATCAGAAGGGGTACGGTGTTGTCTTCCGCCTCCTCGGCGACAGTAGTTTCATAACATGTGTGTCGGATGGCGGTCGGCCTGACGGCAATTGTCCTAGTGTAGCTCAGTTGGTGGAGCGCTGCCTGCGAAAGGCGAAGGTCCAGAGTTCGGGACTTGGTCCTGCGCATAGCTTTAATCTTCTAGGAAGTTTCATATCATCACACACTAGGATGAAGTATAAAAATTTCACTATAGTCTCAATCTTTGTTGATCAGCCCACGTAATACTGGATATTCCAGTGCTTAAGTGATCAACTCATACAGCGTACCACGTCGAGCATTACATTGCGAGACAGGGAGGTCAGCCAGACTCAGGCATCTCTGTGTGCAGTCTTGACGACTACTGGCCTGTGCACTGGCTGGTATGTTTGTACGTTTTGTGTAATTCTGCAACTACACCTACATACATACTCAAAAATCTACTGTGCAGTGCATTGCGAAGGGTACCATTACTTGTTATTTCCTCTGCTGTTCCACTTTCAAATGTAGCCGTGAGTAAATGAATGTCTGTATGCTTCCATACGAACCCCGATTTCTCTTGTATTGCCTTCACTGTCCTTACGGGTAACATACGTTGGCAGGAGTCTGCAGAAAATTATCGTCCTCCAAGCGTTCAAAATAATGATTCGGGAAAAGAACGTCTTCCCATTAGAGTTCAAGGAGAGTTTCCGTAATATTCGTGTTTCGACCTGCCAGTAACAAGTCTAGTTCGGCTCTGAATTGCTCTGATGCCGTCCTTTAATCATAACTGGTGGCGATCGCAAACAATCGTGCAGTATGTAAGATGAGTCGCACAAGTGTTCTCTACGATGTAAATCGAGGTCGAACATTCGGCTATTCACCTTTCCTGCAACCAACGTTATGTGCTCGTTTCATTTCATTTGCTTAGCAAGGTGACTCCTAGATGTTTAATCGACGTGAATATGTCAAGCACCGCACCTCTAATCCTGCATTTGAACTTTACAGGACTATTTTTCCTGATGAGTTTTAACTCAATGCTTTCCCACATCTAGAGCAAGCTGCTGTTCGTCATACCGAATAGAAGTTCGGTCCAAGTCATCTTGTACCCTCCTTCGGTGACTCAAAGACGACACTTTCCCGCACACTACAGGGTCATCTGCAAGCAGTGGCAGTGTGTCAGTAAGACCGTTTATGTACGCAGCGATCAAGAGCGGTCCTTTAACCCTTTCCGAGCCACTCCTGACGATACCCGTGTCTCTGATGAACACTCATCTTCCAGGTCAACACACTGGGTATTAGTAGTAAAAAAGTCTCGATTTATTCAAATATCTGAGAACCTGTTCCGTATGTTTGGCCTTCGTTAACATTCTTTCCAGAAATTTAGGAATATGGAATCTGCCTCTTGCCCTTGATGCAAAATTAGCAAAAGAGGGGGATGCTTCCTAGATCCGGGCTAATTTCAGGACAAAATTTCTCGGTCTCCAAGAAATTAGTATGTTCGAACTTAGAATAATCTCAAGAATTAACGGTTTTCCTTATCCATTTTAGCAGATGTCATACCAGTTACCATTCTTCAGCACACAAACATTTAACGCATTTAAGTAGAACAGAGTTACACAATTTACATCCATATAGGGGGCACAAATTTTTCAAATTATGTTAAGTTGGTATCACGAAGGGCGTTCGGTCTCATGAAGCAAGTACCAGATTCCAACTTCGCAAAGATTTACAACGCCCAATAAAATCAGAATAACACTGGTAATTATTTTTGTACATTGTGTAAAAGCGCAGCAATAGATGTAATACCTTCGAGATATTCGAAAGAACATAAACAACTGGACGCAGATTTATGATCATCATCCATTTGACATGCAGTATTCAATAAAGGATTCCTCCAGACTTCTCATGCTGTATCTCTTCAGCTATATCCGTCTTTCTCCTTCATATTGTCTAATAAATCTGCCGACTATACATTATGCTGTCTTCTCGGTAGTTTCTTGTCTCTTGAAATCCAGCAAAAGCGTCTTTGGACTATCTGCTAGATAGAAACTCCAAGTTGAGTGTCCTGCCCACATTACATTTGAAACTATAATAGCGAAGTACGCGATTGGTTGAACTTCACTGTTACCAAGCGCTAGATGGGACGCAAGGGGCCCAAT
This sequence comes from Schistocerca gregaria, assembly GCF_023897955.1. Lineage (NCBI taxonomy): Eukaryota > Metazoa > Arthropoda > Insecta > Orthoptera > Acrididae > Schistocerca > Schistocerca gregaria. Next base: position 814,296,224 of record NC_064920.1, on the reverse strand, counting down.
GACAGGGCTTGCTTTGCATGGCCTCCAGGTTCAACCGGCGTAACGCCATGCTATTTTTTCCTTCTTCAAGGATCTTGTGTACGTGCCTCCGCTAGCAGCAGACCTCCCTGAATTAAGAGACCAGATTGAAGCAGCTGTTTCTACAGTCACTGAAGACACACTTATCAACGTTTTGGAAGAACTCGGCTATAGACTTGATGTGTGCCGTGTGACAAATGGTGCTCACATTGAACATTTATAAGGTTCTTGGTAAAACTGTTTGAGTTGCTATTTCATTTGACATATCATTTATAACTGTAAGTTTAATATAATAAATATTATAAAGCGTTAAAACCCCGATATTCGTTTATAATATATATCGATTCGTCAGTATTTGATGTGGTTTACGAAATATATCCAGCGGTAACGTTAGGTGACTCACCCCATATATATATATATATATATATATATATATATATATATATATATATATATATATATATATATATATATATATATAGAAAAAGACCAATGAAAAGGTGTTAGCATGTGGACGTAATGTGCTGTTCCAGTCTCTTCTGTACCTGAGGTCCATCACCGTTCCCTTTGGATCCCTACGTAATTCGGTCTCCAACCAGTGTACGATACTCCTTGGCCATCATGGTGCCTTTTACTACTTCTACTGCACACATGGATGCCTTCTTGAATGGTCCCCAGAACATAATGGAGCCGCTGCCAGCTTTTCTCCCCCCCCCCCACCCCTCCCCCACCCCCACTCCCACTGCCGTACACGTGCCACGGAGCTCTTTCCCTGGAACAAGATGGATTCGCGCGCTCCCAGCGGCATGATGAAGAGGGAATGATAAGACCATGCAACACTCTACCACTGTGCCAACGTCCAGCGTCGATGGTCACGTGCCCATTTCAGTAGTAGCTGCTGATGTCGTCGTGTTAACATTGGCTCATGCATGGGTCTTCGGCTGCGAAGGCCCATTGTTAGAAGTGTTCGGTGGACTCTGTGTTCAGACACACTTGTACTCTGCTCGGCATTAAAGTCTTATATTAGTTCCGCTACTGTTCGTTGCCTGTACTGTTTTACTATTCTGCCCAGACTACGACATCCGACATCAGTAATGAGAGATGGCCGCACAACCCTACGACATCTGGACGTGGTTTCACCTTGGTTTCGTTACGTGTAGAGGACACTCACCGCAGCACTTCTAGAACACCAGACAGGTCGTGCACTTTCCGAAATGGTCGCGCCGAGCCTCTGGGTCATCACAATCTGTCCTCGGCCAGAGCCAGATAGATGGCGCGCTTTCCCCATTCTACACACGGACAGCACACTCACTGATACTACATGCACCGTACGTCTATCTAAGTCATTCCTCGCTACATGACGCCGCTGTCGCCTAGACTGGTTTATATTGATAATAAATATTGTGGCTGATTAGTATATCGTCCAAGATAGTGCCTCTTAAACAGGAAACGAAATGAAACATAAAAACAGTATGGCCTTTTGATAAACCAAAAGGAGCTTCTAAATTAAATATTTATATATATGCTCTACAATATTTAAGGACGAGGTAGATAAAGTAACGTATAATATCAACAGCTTGACGGAAATGAATGAAAGTGCGGGGCATGTTGTTAGACGTTTCCCAGTCGTGCACAGAAAATTCAACGTCACTTGGCGTGACGTCAGAGTGACTACTTCCAAATAGGGATGGCCCTGCAACACACAGTAGTTGAAGGAACACGAGAAGCCTGTTGGTTGGTTGGCTGATTTAGGGGAGGGGACCAAACAGCGAGGTCATCGGTCCAATCTGATGAGGGAAGGATGGGCAAGGAAGTCAGCTGTGCCCTTTCAAGGGAACCATCGCGAGATCTGCCTGAAGCAATTTAGGTTATCATGGAAAACCTAAATCTAGATATCTGGACGCGTGTTTCAGCCGTCGTCCTGCCGAGTGCGAGTCCAGTGTGCTAACCATTGCGCCACCTCGCCGGTGGGAAAAGACAGTTTATGTCCATTTCGCGAGCGAAGACGGTGCGTGAACTGCAAGAAGGACGAAATGTAACGAGTGTAGTCCAGAAATTCGGTATTGTTCACAGTATTGTTTCCGAACCATAGGCACTGCTGCCCTAAGGAGAGGAGGTGGTCGAAAACGATCAACCACAGTAGCAGACGATCGCCACATTATGCAACACGCAGTAAGGAATCCACATGAGTCAGCAGGTACAATTGCAACCAAGTTCAAAACGGGTGCATGTTGACATACGGAACATCGTACACAAGTCGCATTCTTCCATCACGCTCCACTGGAATGAAATGAGAATATTCGCCTACGTGAATCTCCCTCACATACACTATCCGATTGTAATTATCAGGACACATATTAGTGGACATTAATATAGCGAATGTGCACCCTTCATCCTTTACAACGGCTCTAACGCTGCAGGCGTCGTTTTCAGAAGGTATCTATATGTCTGTGGAAGGACGGGAGCCCATTCTTCCTGAAGAGCCGAAAACAGAGACATTAGTGATGGTGGTTCTGGAATTTGGATGTAATTAGACGTTCTAATTCATCCCAAAGATTTCTCTTTGGTTTCAGGTTGGTAATCTGGACAGCCCTGCCCATGTCAGGAACGTTATTGTGCACAAACCATGCGCTCGCAGATCCAGCTTTATGAATGCGTACATTGTCATGCTCATATAAACAGCTATCGTCTCCCAACAGTCCCTCTACTATAAGCGGTACACAACGCTGTAAAATGTGTTCATATTGTGGTGTGCGTACTGTAAGACCTTCGGTACACACACCATCAGATGATTTGACTTGTCGCTCTAACGAAGTAGGCGAGTGTCAGCAACATGTCTCGTGGTCTTATATTGGTGTGTTTATCTTCTGCTGTTTGGTCAGACGATACAAATGCCACTTGCACGCTTAGAGTAGCAGATTGACGGTAACCAACTTTAAACAGAACTTGATTAATTTTCGCACACATTTATTAAAATAATAAATATCATAGACATTACGAAACATGATTCTGGATGCTGTTTACAATTGACAATCTCAAGTTCCTTTGGTCTTGGTATGTTAATCTTATTCTCACGTATCTCTGATACTTGACAAAGTGTCTATACATTTCTCTTCATGGCTAAGTACAGGAATATGATAATCTTATTAGGCGCCAACTGAAACTTGAGTATAGACTGGTACAGACTAAAACAGACTGAGTAATCGGAGGTCTGTACACTCGTCATAATACCTCGCGTGTTAATGTATCACTGCGCGAGAGTGATCTGTGAGGAGAAAAGGTTCACGTTAGCAGCAATCTCATTGGCTGCGTTACATATTACGGCGGAAGCAGAATTTGGTCCGTCTCTAAGACAGCGCCATCTCGTAGTGCAGAGACGGACGAGCGCTGCGCCTGCGCTGTTGTGCTTAGCGGGGCGCGCTCTAATGGGAAAGTTGGTACGCGCTGACTACGAGGAACTACAGGGTGTTTCAAAAATGACCGGTATATTTGAAACGGCAATAAAAACTAAACGAGCAGCGATAGAAATACACCGTTTGTTGCAATATGTTTGGGACAACAGTACATTTTCAAGCGGACAAACTTTCGAAATTACGGCAGTTACAATTTTCAACAACAGATGGCGCTGCAAGTGATGTGAAAGATATAAAAGACAACGCAGTCTGTGGGTGCGCCATTCTGTACGTCGTCTTTCTGCTGTAAGCGTGTGCTGTTCACAACGTACAAGTGTGCTGTGGACAACATGGTTTATTCCTTAGAACAGACGATTTTTCTGGTGTTGGAATTCCACCGCCTAGAACATAGTGTTGTTGCAACAAGACGAAGTTTTCAACGGAGGTTTAATGTAACCAAAGGACCGAAAAGCGATACAATAAAGGATCTGTTTGAAAAATTTCAACGGACTGGGAACGAGACGGATGAACGTGCTGGAAAGGCAGGGCGACCGCGTACGGCAACCACAGAGGGCAACGTGCAGCTAGTGCAGCAGGTGATCCAACAGCGGCCTCGGGTTTCCGTTCACCGTGTTGCAGCTGCGGTCCAAATGACGCCAACGTCCACGTATCGTCTCATGCGCCAGAGTTTACACCTCTATCCATACAAATTCAAACGTGGCAACCCCTCAGCGCCGCTACCATTGTTGCACGAGAGACATTCGCTAACGATATAGTGCACAGGATTGATGACGGCGATATGCATGTGGGCAGCATTTGGTTTACTGACGAAGCTTATTTTTACCTCGACGGCTTCGTCAATAGACAGAACTGGCGCATATGGGGAACCGAAAAGCCCCATGTTGCAGTCCCACCGTCCCTGCATCCTCAAAAAGTACTGGTCTGGGCCGCCATTTCTTCCAAAGGAATCATTGGCCCATTTTTCACATCCGAAACGATTACTGCATCACGCTATCTCGACATTCTTCGTGAATTTGTGGCGGTACAAACTGTCTTAGACGACACTGCGAACACCTCGTGGTTTATGCAAGATGGTGCCCGGCCACACCGCACGGCCGACGTCTTTAATTTCCTGAATGAATATTTCGATGATCGTGTGATTGCTTTGGGCTATCCGAAACATACAGGAGGCGGCTTGGATTGGCCTCCCTATTCACCAGACATGAACCCCTGTGACTTCTTTCTGTGGGGACACTTGAAAGACCAGGTGTACCGCCATAATCCAGAAACAATTGAACAGCTGAAGCAGTACATCTCATCTGCATGTGAAGCCATTCCGCCAGACACGTTGTCAAAGGTTTCGGGTAATTTCATTCAGAGACTACGCCATATTATTGCTACGCATGGCGGATATGTTGAAAATATCGTACTGTAGAGTTTCCCAGACCGCAGCGCCATCTGTTGTTGACAATTGTAACTACTGTAATTTCGAAAGTTTGTCCGCCTGAAAATGTACTGTTGTCCCAAGCATATTGCAACAAACGGTGTATTTCTATCGCTGCTCGTTTAGTTTGTATTGCCGTTTCAAATATACCGGTCATTTTTGAAACACCCTGTATGTACACAACACATATGCTTTCCCCTTTAGCGTTTCGCAATAAGGAGACCACAAAACAGACATGAGAAACATCACTGTACCGTAACACCACCTCATCTGTGCTTCACTGTTGAAACTACACGTGATGGCAGGTAACGTTCTCCAGGGAATCGCCGAACTCAAACCAATCCATTGGATTTTGATACGCTATAGCGTGATCTAGAACTGCAAACCAGTCGTTTCCAGTCATGCATTGTCCATAGACGTCGCGCTTTACACCACCTGAAACATCACTTAAAACTGCCTGCAGAAATCGGTGGTTTATAAGGATTCTTTTTAAGTCATTACACATACTGCACACGCTGGGCTGGTGGTGGCTTTGGAACTCTCGAATGGTACCTTCCGTTGATTTGATACGATTTATTACAACGAGCCACCTCTGTTCTCGGCGGTCCCTGTCTGCTCTTGGTTTAGCTGTGGTTGTTGTTCCTTCACGCTTCCACTTCACAAACACATTTCCAATAGTCGACTTGCGCAGCTTTAGAAGGGTTGAAGTGTCCGTGGTGTATTTGTTGCTCAGGTGGCACACACTGAATAGTCCACGTTCCAAGTCTCTGAACTCTCCTAACCGACGCGTTCTTCTGTTACTGCTGCTCTACGGACAACACGTTTAATAGAGGTGGGGCCCCTCCACGCCCGCGCCAACGTGGTGACCAAACCAAAAGTTCTACTGTCACCTCCGTGAACATGTTAGTTATCTAATAGGTGGATCACAGGATGCTGGGCTGTGATGTTATCCGTGCGTCTGGGTAAGACTACTCATTAACACGGTCCATTAGGTGATAGATTGTGGACGAAATGGGAATGGGGGTAGCGATTTGAAGAAAAAAGGGAAAAAGTGCCAAGGCTCATGGCGAGGGAATCCTCTGCGACAGTGGGATGGGTAGTAAGACCAGTAGTGGCTTACTAGCTGCGATAGTTCAAAAAAATGGTTCAAATGGCTCTGAGCACTATGCGACTTAACTTCTGAGGTCATCATTCGCCTAGAACTTAGAACTAATTAAACATAACTAACCTAAGGACATCATACACATCCATGCCCGTGGCAGTATTCGAACCTGCGGCCGTTGCTGTCTCTCGGCTCCAGACTGCAGCGCTCAGAACCGCACGGCCACTCCGGCCGGCTGCGATAGTTCATGCAAGGTTGGGTTTGTTAGTGTGGGTATCATGCATCATTACCGTGGCAGGCGATGGTGATGTATCACTGTTTGCTGCAGCCGCTGCATTCCTGGAACAATCAGGATCGTTATATATTAGTGGAAGATCGGCCATAAATCATCTCACTGTGGGGGGGGGGGTCGTAGTTCCCCAGATTCAGGATGAAAGGGTTCTGCGAATGTCTGGAATTTCTGTATAGTCTTGTGGTGAGTTTGTGGATTACCTCCGCGAGAGTCTCAAGTCGGTATTGCCGGTGAAGATCCGCGATGCATGTGTATCGTGGTGCATTGCTTATGATTTTGAGTACTTTGTTTTGTATGATCTGCAGACGGCGCAGGGGTGTGGGCGCAGCGTATCCCCAGACAGGGGATGCGTACGTCATCAGGGGTCGAATAAGTGTCATGTACATGGATCTCGACACCCGTCTGTTCAGTGTGTTATGCTTGTTGTTCATAGGGTAGAGCTGTTTGAGCCTCGCGCTTGCTCTGTTGGTCAGGTGTTGTATGTGGTCCCCCCAGAGTAATTTCCGGTCCAGCCAGACACCAAGGTGTTTGACTTTCTCCCGGAAACGTATTGGGCGTTCATGTAGTGTTATTGGTCTGCAGTCTAGTACTTTGCGCAGTTGCTTCGGTCTTCGAATGAACAGAACGGCTTCGCACTTGTCGACGTTTACTCTAACACGTTGCTCCCCGCCACCTTTTATACTGGCGAGCCCGCCTCTCCTGACATCTAGTGGCCAATTCCGTATTAGAAAGCTGTATCCGGATACTTTTCATCAGATAGCGAATGTGCTTGAACGTAACGATTCTCTATGGCACAAAGAGATTTCTGTTAAGGGAAATACCATTTATTCATATCATGACGATGTCGCGAAACTATTGCGGGCAGTTTCAGTACTTACTTCTGCATACTAATAACAGGTTACAGTAATTTACCCTAACCCACTGACACGATCGTACTAAGAGCACTCTAAACGTTTTCCGTGGTAGTTGGGAGACCAAGCTGACCTCACAATGCACACATTTCTCCTCTGTGGATAATTTTCGTTCTGGAGATGACTCCAGTGTGATGGGCTGTCACCGTTTTCTGGTTTGAAGCAGTCTCTGTAAATCAGCGTAACTTTATTTCCGCATTGGAAGACATGCTGTCAGAGCAGATATGGCACACCGAACTCTGACACTACTATCTCTCCCACAGGCATTATATTCATTGTTTGCCGCCAAATCAAAATACATCTGCCGTCACATTGCAAGCTAAACCGGGGCTCATCCGCTAATGGAGCGGCCCTTAATTGATCTGCAGTCCAGTGTACGCGCTGGCTGTCCTCTGCAAGCGCTCTCTGCCGTGACGTGACGTGCGCTGAGCGGTGCTCTCGTGTCTGCTCGCCTCGCACAGGTACCACCTACGTGAAGCTCTCTACACACACTGTTCACTGGCACCACCCTTCCTACAGTTGCAGCGACAGCAGACCGTAATTGCTATGAGATCGCACTCCAGTTTAATGATTGCATAACATCAACTACTACAGAAGTACGAACATTTAATCATCTACTCACTTCCGCTACAGTGTGACCTAGCTCTAACTTGTCAGCAGTCATCCACAACAGTGTATGTAATGCCGCAACGCTATCGACTAAGTACCTTCTGTCGCACAGCATCAACTACCGTTCTACTCTAAAAAATGGCGTTGTCTGTGATACACAAATGACATAAGCAGTCCACAGCGTTCCTAGTTTGCACATAATAGTTCAGTGCTGCACTACTATGGTACCGATACACTATTTTTATTGCCCACTGCTGTAATGGTGAGCAAGTAAAAAACGTCTGCTACTGTGTCAGTATGCAGTGGCGAGGATCAGTACATCATATCACGATCCATCGTATTATGTGCATCTGCTGCATTTGCCTGTAGCGTGCACTTCGGGATACACGTAAGACAAACAGCGTTGGTTTCCATGTTATTTAGGGTATCAAGACGGTACTTAATCACTGCAAGTCCATTTTTCGTGATATAAATCAAACACAACAAGCAATACATTTAGAACAGACAGCGCTAGTTTATCGAGCATATAATTTTTTTTTTCAAGGAGAATCAGAAGCAGAAACAACGGCCGGACGTGGCTCTTACCCTAGCTTCGCCAATTTTCACAGTAGGCTATACCTGGATGGCAACACGTGGAATAAAAATAGAGAATACGCTGGTGCAGCCGCAAAGTATTCTCACCTTCTGTCAGCGTAACACGCATCACACAGTTGTCTTCTTCTTAGCGCTCTACTATGATTTACAGAAACCTATATCTATTTAAGTCAACATACATCTTCAACCAAGGTGACAGCTTGAAGGAGATAGCATACTGGATTTTAATCAGCCTCATCTGTAAGCTGAGGAACTGCTGGAGATTATAATAGTGAAGCACACATCTCTGCTTGTCCCCAGCATTGTTTTCACTTTGGGGATGGAGCCTCGTCTCGGAACTAGGTGCTCTCAGCACAGCAGCAAATCACTGTGCACATCATTCTAACTAATGGCGTATGCCAGTTCTACCTCCACAACATACCCTAGACCAGAATAAACCTCCACACTATGGATATTTTCACCTAATCTGATACATTCATCTTCAGGCAATCTTCAAACTCGCCAATCAGCAGCGTCTGTTGCAGAGCATACCTTATCAATTATTGACATCTAGGTACATGATGTTGCTCAAATCATTAGATGTCACCAACCTCTCACCTATCCCATGCACACTATATCAAGATGTACACTGTGGATCTTTCCTGTAATTTCTCTTGTAAGCCAGGATTGATCATTAAATTTTCATTTTTGATAGTAATATGTGCCTTATTCTTGGCTATGTTCTTTGGAAGCTTGATATGGCTAGACACTCTATTTAATGTATTAGAAAGGTGTATGTGAATATCAAGGTATAGTAATCGGCTGACTGAGGTGCTCTGAGATACAATGCCATTTTTCCCTCGAAATTTATACTTGTCTCCTCAGCACCACCGCCCTTTTTTGGACGGTGCATGAGTTTGCACCACAGCAGTGTGTTACACTTGGTGGTGGGATATGGTGAATCATTAACAATTCTGAGGAGCTACATTTCCACAACAGGAAGTCATGATTCCAGGAAGTTGGTTGGATCTCTTTGCCCCCCTGCTGCATTCTGTATGTCATTAAACAAGAGTCACTCCTCTAATGGATCTGCAATCACTTTGTTGTTTAATTGTGGTATGTGTCTGTCACTAACAGGACGGGAGGTAAAAGTGCTGCTGACCACAGAATCACTATTACTGTTAGTATTAGTGGTATACTGTGACCATCCTGTCAGCAAAACTAACTGCAGGAAGGGGTAAAGAGATATATAGGATGGTGCACCATGGTTGTGAGGGTGCTGTCAGTGAGGTGGAGCCCGCTGATCCAATACACGAGGTGCTGTGGAGATAGCTGCTGTGTAGGGGGACAGGGTGTGTTGGTGACTCTCAGCCCTGACCCACTGATTAAACTAGCCTGCTGCAAAGATCTCAGATTATATGTACTACAAAAATAAAGAACAATCAGAATGAGTATATAAATTACCAATATTGCTCTGTATCCACATTGAAACTATACCCTTGAGGTCGTTGGGTATCATCTGCACCCACCCCAGCATCTGTGACTACATTCTCTGACTCACAGAGCTGCAGATTAGGTTCCATGTCATCCACCCACTCTGGCATCTCTGTGTTGGAGTCGACATGAAGCCAGTCGTCCAGCGCTCTGCAATTAGCTACTGAAACACTAACAACATGTTGATTTAAAACCCTATACTGCAGAACACAGACAAAAATTTCAACACTACAAGAAAAAAAAATTAACGAGAATACGTGCTTACATGACAGCTGTGATAGTATATCATCCATTTTAAGAGGCTGCTCCACCATCTTTGGGGTTGGGCAGCGCCAGCCTAGGCTCATTGGCTAGCTGTCTTTCAGCCTCCAGCTGCTAGTCCATCTCCTCCAGCATATGTAGTATATATGCTGCAACAACAACAATAAGAATTGGTGTATACTACCAAAACAGATTCAGTACTGCAAAATTTTAACATACTGTAAAAATATACACTACATAGTTATTTTAGTATGTACTTACATGGCAATTCCTCCAGTAAGTCAGAGTTGTGGAGATACTTTCCACTGCCACTGGCGCTGCTGGCTGCTGGGTGCTTCATCTTTGTTCAACTAGAGATGGGGCTGATGTACTTCAACGAATATGACCACAGACTTGAGCTGAATGAGAGAGCATTTGTGAGGGTGAGGGTTTATATATACTCAAGCTCTGGTCACTAATTTGGCAGAAACCAACAGGTGTGCTGTATCCTTGGGAAAACCCAGGTCTCCTGGCTCAGATGCAATTAAGGTGGGCAGCTCTGCAGCGAAGGATTTTGCTGCTTCCACATGTTTAGGAGCACACACACATAATGCTTAATGATTCGGCAGGAAGCATTTCAGTATTTCTCGCCAGTTCTTGAGACTGCTGAAGGATAGGAACCAAGTTTCCACCAACGCATATCTCCTGGAGTTTATGCAGCCAACAGTGGGCAGTTGGGGCAGTTTCTGTGAACAATAAAACATTCACCTTGTTAGGTAACCAGCATTAGACCCAGTTATGACTGTGTGGCTCACAGAACAATAGGCCACCCATTGCCACATAGATTTCCCAAGGTCAGGACGGCCAGTGTGCAGGCCTCACATGGCGAGAGATGGCCATGCAGGACACTGGAGGAGCATGCGCGCCCACACAGTACTGTGGCCTCATTCAATCACTGGCTGTGGCGGCGAGCAGACGAGAGCGCTTTGTGCTCCAATCTGACATCTTCCACAGAAAATGCTATAATAATTATTATTGCAATCTTTAGAATGCATGTGCAGTACATAAGAGGGTCTTGGCAGTTTTTTTGTCATCAGTACATGTGTTGGGACATGGTTTTGTGCAATATGTTTAGCATTGTGTACTGGATCTGTAGCGGTGCATATAGAAGTTTATGGTATTTTTAATGGGTTAGTGTTGATGATCTGTGCTGTATAATGGAGTAATTAGGATATGCGGTTGCTAATCCACCAGCAGGGCAACACTTTCACCTTCCAAAAATGATGAAATAAAGAGACTGCCGTGTCTAATTCCACAACAAAATATATGCAAACTGAATGTTTATAAACAAAGTATATATTATCGTTATTAAATAATCTACAATGTAACTAACATTTCAATTTACTGCAAAAATTTGGATTTACTGTTAGAATTTGAATTTCATGTCATTAGAATTTCCCACCAATATGTGGAGAGAGGGATGGAGCGGTGGAGGAGGGCTGTTTCCCACTGGGAGGTGAGCATTTCCCAGGGGGTGGGAGAGGAGGATGTGGAGGACTATTAATAGATCAATTTAATTAAGTAGTTAATTAGTTTTATATTAATTTGATATAATTGCACCAGAATCGGCTCTGTTCCACTGTCTACGTACCCATACGATAAAATGATCCGAAATTAGTATAGCATTTATTCGTTTTATTGATGTGTATTGAAAGGAACAGTAAAACATGAAGAATAAACAACAATCCAGCAGAAACTGAGCAGCGATTCTGCAAGGTGGTAGCAGTCAGCGGGTCCAGGGCGGTGCTGCTGCTGCTTGGGTACTAGTTATTCTTTGAGTTTTACTGTTTCTGTTCATACACATCGATAAAACGAATGTCGTGCTAGACTAATCTTGAACCGCTCTGTCGAAAGGGCAAGTAAAATTTCGATTTGAAAATGATTTTGTTTGTAACGGTAAAGAAACCAAAGTTTTTTCCATCTACTCTTGGCGTCGCGTGAAAGATGTGATGGGCACTATTTCTTTCGGCTGACTCAAGCTACTCAACGCAAAAAAGAAATTGCAAATATCTGCTGAAACACCGGAGAAAATGTGCCTGACGACCCCTGGAATTCAGAATTTGTGTGTGACGCTACACTGTAATTAACAGTGGCACTGTAATATTGCAATATTTTATAATGATAATCATTTTATTGTATGACACTTAAATAAAATTCACAGACTTCTTTCCACATACTCTCTCAGTGAAGCATGAAATACGACTGATGTATGGAAGTTGATTAAAGTAAGCTTTCTACGTGGTGCAACAGTACTACATAATCGTTCAACTAGTTCCTTTGTAGATTCACTACGATAGTTAAAAATGTGAGGCACTGTTAAAATGTTCTCCGGGTATGTGTCATTTCCGAAATTTTCCCTGAGCGAACAAGTTTAGTAGTCGCTCATCTACATTCTCTGAGACACCCAAGTACGTTTTTTCGATAACGGCAAAATAATTTTACACTATTTATTAACACATGGAACGTGTAATACGAGGGTCAGTCAAAAAGTAATGCCTCCTATTTTTTTTCTACGTTTAATTGTCAGGAAATTTAAATGCAATTACATAGGTTGAAAACCACAACATTGAGGATCATTTTGTCATTTTTCAATGTAATCTCCGCCCATCCCTACAGTTTTGGTCCATCTTTGAACAAGGGAATGTATCCCAGCACGGTAAAAATCACAGCTCTGCTTCCTAAACCATTGACGCACGGATGTTTTGACGGCCTCCTCATCTTCAAAATGAATCCCATGATGAGCTTCTTTTAGTGGCCCGAACAGATGGAAGTCTGATGGTGCCAGGTCAGAGCTGTATGGGGGATGAGGCAAAACTTCCCATCCAATTTTGACAATCTCGTCAGAGGTGTGACGACTGGTGTGTGGTCTTGCATTGTCATGCAAAAGAAGAACATCTGCCATTGATTTTGTTGGGCGAACTCGCTGAAGACGTGCTTTAAGTTTTTTGAGGGTAGTGACGTATTGAACAGAATTTATTGTGCATCCCTGCTCCAAAAAATCAACCAGAATCACACCCTCTGTATCCCAGAAAACTGTTGCCATCACTTTCCCTGCCGATCGCACAGTTTTGAATTTTTTCTTCCTCGGCGAGCTTGTGTGACGCCACTCCATTGACTGCCTCTTTGACTCGGGTTCAAAAAAATGCACCCATGTTTCGTCCCCGGTCACAATTTTTTTCAGAAACTCATCTCCCTCCAAACGGAAGCGCTGCAAGTGTTGGGAGGCTATTGTTTTCCTTGCCTGTTTATTCTGATCGGTTAACATTCTTGGAACCCACCGTGCACAAACTTTTGAGTACCCCAATTGTTTAATAATCGTGATCACAGTGCCTTTACTAAGAGAAATAATGCGACACACTTCATCTGCAGTCACCCGACAGTCACCACGAATGATGTCATCAACTTGCTGAATGTTGTGTGGAGTCACTGCACTCACCGGCCTGCCGCTCCGCTTTTCGCCAGTCAACGGTGTTTGCCCTTCAGCTGCCTTACAACGACGAACCCATCGTCTAACAGTGCTGTCATCCACTGTCACAACACCATACACCTTCTTCAGTCTTTCATGAAAGCGTATGGGCGTTTCACCTTCTGCATTCAAGAATTCAATCACACAACGCTGTCTCAAACGAACATCGATGTCGGCCATCTTACAAACTTCTGCTGTGCTGCCACCTGTTGACACAGAAAGTTACTACTGCAGTGGATTGCAGAAGGTTTGAGGAATGGCGCCAAATTCAAATTTTTCACTTAACTTAATTTTTTTAAGTAGAAAAAAAATGGGAGGCATTACTTTTTGACCGACCCTCGTATGTACGTCCCAAAAGGCCTGTACTTTCAAGTGTGAGAACTTTTAGCACGAAATGGCCAGTTAGGCACTCCCGTAAAGGGCAGTTTGAATTTTATTTCAGCATTGTGCCTCAGTGAATGTCTGTTGTATCTTAAAAAGAATAACAGCTGTTAAACGTTTTGTTCTGACCGCAAATGCAGTACGTTGTAGCGCGGCGAAAATTTGTTTAGCCGTAAGTACAGCAAGTTTCCACAAATCATTAAGAGTTATTGTCGAAATATTCCGTTTATCAGCGGCACGCTTATGGCGTTCCTTTGCGACCCGCATTTAAATCTACATTTTATTTAATTAACAAAGTTTTTATGACACTTTACCTTCTGACAAACAACTTCATAAAAATTGTGATTTCGGATTATCATGTAAACTTCTCAGTGAAAAGTTTTTAACACTGTGAGTCATGGCCTATTCGGCGACTCGGCGGAAGTTATAATAATCATTAAAACTTGAAGGCCCCGGCCAGACGAGGATAGCGCACTCGGCCGAGCGCTCGCATAGTTTATTCCAAACGCTTCTTAGTATCATAATAACATGCGACCTCGAAATTTGATGAGTTAACTTTTCTATTTACTTACCCGAAGCTATCAAAGTTTTTCTCTTTGAAAGAAAGAGCAGAAAAAGGAGCGGCGGGAAACGGGAGGTTTCATTTCTCCGGCGAGGAATTTACTTTGTAACAGGTCCGCTGATGAATTCCGCCGTCGTGGAGCGCTGTCGGCCCTGTCACGCTATTACAAGGTCTTCGCTGCCGTTTACTTGCTCCCCTGCGAGACCTGTTCATGCGGGATCGGCGAAATAAGCCGCGTCTTGCTCGCGACCGCTCGATTGACTGACAGGCCGAACAGATATTTAAGAGTTTGCCGTTACCTGTAGGCTTGCGATTCTCAACTACGTTAGCCACTTATTCTTCAGCGAGCCACTTACTTCTACAGCAACTCAGTGTTCACGTTGCAGGTCCAGTCACAATGTAAACCAATAATCCAATCGAAATCAGCACAAAAGCAGTTGTACAAATTACACTTTCAGTCATAAAATATGACAGGTACTTTTAATTATCACCTTGAAAAATAAAGGCTTTACTCATCCGTCCAGCTGGTTGACTGAATCCAGTAATTGGGGAAATATGATTGTGATTAAACGTATAAGGTACAATTCAAAGAAATTGTATCATACAAATAAAACGGGTATAAGGCATATTGTTATATTGCCCGGGGACAGCCTTCGAAACTGTAACTAGTGAATGATAACTGAAACATGGGAGAAAGTTCGCAAGTCTCTGTTCCTTTACTTTTTTTTTTTTTTGAAATCGTTGTTTATATCGCAAAGCAATTTCTGTACTTCTTTGTTACGTAATACGTTCAGAAATCGGTAGCAGCCTTTCACAGTGCTTGGTAAATATGAACATCCAGGAATCTTTTAGTAAACATACAGACATAAATGAATTTAAATTATCATTTAAGAGTTCTATTGTCCAATTATAACTTATGTTACTACTTAATACTAATTTTAACTAACCTAATCCTAGGATCAGCTATTTCCAGAAACTGGTTTCATGGAATAGTTCTTGTCAGAGATGTAGGCGACATTTTTATGTTTAATATCAGTATATCGCTGAGACCTGCACTTCTGTGCACAGAGGCGAGTGACCTGTCGACCCATTTTTCAGAGATCGTGCAGAATATACCTTTTTCAGCAATTTATTCTAACTCTCGCAGTCTCTCACAGAAGTTACGTTAATTGATAATTAACAATAATCTCTCATTGAAATTAAATTAGTCGGCTTAGTGGGATATGGATAAACAAACGAGTAAAATGTGATTAAAGAAGAATAAAGGCAAATACTGTTTTACAGATAGGGAGTAACCAGTTCTGTTTAGTTCGAACTGTTTCGTGCAGTTGTACTTAAGTTGTTACTAGTACCTTATCTTGCGTAGAGCTTTTGCTTTCTCTTATTAGTTGCTGTACCGATATCACTCTCTTGAGTATTAAACACTTGTGAAGCTATTGCCGTCCGCCAGTTTCTGGTAGCCTGACCTCTCTCGATGGGCTGGGACTATCAGACCAAAACTGCTAATAACCTGCTTGCGGAAAGGTTGCTGGACACCGAATGGACCAAGGACGGAAGGCCGTGCAACAATTATTTTCTGGAGCAAATCCATAAAAAAGACATTAAGAAACAAAAATGTTTTAGCAGCTTTCAGGGAGTTACGTTGTATAATGCAAGAGTGTGTGGTATTAGAATCTCTGTAGGTTGATATACTGAGAAGACGCTGCAGCTTATCTGCGTAGAGACATGCCGTCCAATGAAGGTTGCAGAAGGCATTCAAGATAGGATAGAAGAGGTAGGGATGTAGCGTGGTAGGTCCGCTGTTTTTTTGTATCTACATAAATGATCTTTTGGATAGGGTAGATAGCAATGTGCGGCTGTTTGCTGATGATGCTGTGGTGTACAGGAAGGTGTCGTCGTTGAGTGACTGTAGGAGGATACAAGATGACTTGGACAGGATTTGTGATTGGTGTAAAGAATGGCAGCTAACTCTAAATATAGATAAATGTAAATTAATGCAGATGAATAGGAAAAAGAATCCTGTAATATTTGAATACTCCATTAGTAGTGTAGCGCTTGACACAGTCACGTCGATTAAATATTTGGGCGTAACAATGCAGAGCGATATGAATGTGGGGCAAGCATGTAATGGCAGTTGTGGGGAAGGCGGATAGTCGTCCTCGGTTCATTGGTAGAATATTGGGAAAGTGTGGTTCATCTGTAAAGGAGACCGATTATAAAACACTAATACGACCTATTCATGAGTACTGCTCGAGCGTTTGGGATCCCTATCAGGTCGGATTGAGGGAGGACGCGGAAGCAATTCAGAGGCGGGCTGCTAGATTTGTTACTGGTAGGTTTGATCATCACGCGAGTGTTACGGAAATGCTTCAGGAACTCGGGTGGAAGTCTCTAGAGGAAAGGAGGCGTTCTTTTCGTGAATCGCTCCTGAGGAAATGTAGAGAACCAGCATTTGAGGCTGACTGCAGTACAATTTTACTGCCGCCAACTTATATTTCGCGGGAAGACCACAAAGATAAGATAAGATAGATTAGGACTCGTACAGAGGCATATAGGTAGTCATTTTTTCCTCGTTCTGTTTGGGAGTGGAACAGGGAGAGAAGATGGTAGTTGTGGTACGAGGTACCCTCCGCCACGCACCGAATGGTGGATTCCGGAGTTTGTATGTAGATGTAGATCTAGATGTAGAGGAGAAAATAGACCCATAAAAACATAGAACTGGGTCTCTACTGAAAGACAAAGACTTGAGAGACTGAGGAGAATGTGAAGACGAAGGTTGCAGCAGTGAGTGACCTAAGCAAAACGATCTACGTTCGGTGTACTGGATACAGGAAATGGTGAATCCTGTAAACTATCTGTAAACTAAGCTACTAGTGGTAAGCCTTGTGACTCACCTGAAAAATAACATTTATATCGTAATTTGAGGCTTTCGTATGCTCTGCTATCTAACCATAAGGGCTATTAACAATGCTGACAAAATCTTCAACAGACAAGCCAGGAATTTCGTTCCATTTACTACATCACTGAGGCCATGGAAACAGTGAAAAAGGCTAACAGATCATCTGTATTTATACAGGGTACACCTTTTATCTATCTCAAGCAGAGGACTTCTCAAAGATTAATGCGTACTTATTCTTCGCCATTTCGTAGGAGCCATTCCGTTAACACTTTTTTTCGTCTTTGCTATTCCAGGACGCTCGCTAGTCGCTCAGTGCCTCTGATGGAAGGAAGGCTAAATAGTGAAAGCTGCGACCTACTCTACACAAGCTTGTCCTTGCCGGTTAAAATGTATGTTGCGATCTGTACTCCGCACTTTTTATTAAGCCGGCTACTTCCCCACTGCAAGTCATTACCATGTTTCTGAGACCGTGGTTTTAATGGCATGAACTTTGAGTACTGTGTGTAGTGACAGGCTACGAATACACTTGACAAGGTCGTATGTTGAGCAGTTTCAATATGGCTCGGAAACGGAACAGAAGAAACGACGTGACACAGCCCTAAATCCCTGGATTGTAGAGAACAGTTTTTTTTCGATCCATTACTGTCGATGTGGTTTTTGCGAGCTCTGCCCCAAATCTCTCAAGGCGAAGCCGCACATCATTTTTTTTTTCACAAATGTCACAGATGATTCGTCCTTATACTTGTCAGAATACACGCTATAATACCAACAATAGTTAAAACGGGATGAGACGATATAGGGATTACGTTCGCTTTGTGCTATTTTTTAATGACAAATCACATTTACCGAGCACAAATCGTTTGCAGCATTTAGTTGCAAAGAATGCAGTGTACTCGATAACTGTAATCATCGGTAATTCCGTACAAGTTGATCGACGGGTAGAAAGAAAATTTGTTAGGAAGAAATCCTCCAGCCCGGTACAATGGTCGCAGATACATTTACTGATAAGACAAGCACTCGATTGGTTTCATTGTAAAGGATTCAGACAAGTATTTCTTCCACATAATTAATAATTAAAGTTACGGGGCAATTCAGCCATTTCAAATTATTGACGGACTAAGTAGTCAGTAACAAAGCAAACATGTTTCGAATGACAAACACACCCTTTGTCTTGAAGTACGTATTTATGACAACTATGTATTATAATAGACCCGCGTCGTTAACCAGTAACCGTTTTGTCTTTAGTGGTACACATTTATCGCACTAACCTGATACGAAGTTTTGAACACTGCAACGTCTATATCTTGGAACTGTCTGGTGCTACCATGTAGTGAGAAGCTATCGGAGGTTGAAGAAAGGTACAAAAGACCATGGGATGGATGAATAGAAGGGTGTGAGTGGTAAAATGAGACGGCACGTAGTTACAGGTGGCACAATGCGTCGCCTTCACGAAAATAAAGTAAAATAACTCTCTTCTCCGTTTTAAGAATGTCTGAAGTAAGGCACTGCGTTTTCTTTTACGTCATAGACATTGTTTTGAAACATTAGTACGCTCTGCAGTAATTCTGCTTCTTTGTACATATTTTTAGTGGGAGATACATGCCCAGCAAATCTTGTAGAATGTAGAAAACATTGGCCTATGATATGGTCAAAGCCATCTTCAAATTTTATGTTGAAAATTTGTCTGCGGTATTTTATGTTTGCGAGTGTAAATGTGTTTCGATACCAGTTTGATATACATTTTTTCATATTTACCATTCTGATAAAATATCTCCACGAAAACATGGACCTAGTTAGGCTCTCGGGACACATGTGTACCACCTGACCGATTTTCCAAATCGGTCAACGAAAAAACATTTTTGATTGTGCAAGTCTGTTATTTACTAGCTGGCTCCTGTAATGTTACCCGCGGTTAAACAATCATTTATAAAGAAAGTTTAGTGCCGAAACTCGCTATTCACGCGTGTGTGCTCTCACAAAAGTTATCTCTTGGAGATACTGAGACGCGATCCACTTGCGGCCGAGCAAACAGCGCTACGTCGGAAGAAAAAGAACCAACCAATTTTGAGATGATAGGAGATGGAAAAAAAACTAATCTGTATGCTAAACTTAACGCATTCGTTTGATGGTTAACTTTCATGGATGACTTTTTAGTCATGTTATCCACTCCATGGGTACAGTGGTCATATTGACCATCTCACAGCAACAGTGATTTTTTTCGGAATTAAAGGTAGCTTATATGTTAATTCAGCGTATAGTCTATCCCCATTCCAAAGTTCGTCCAAATCCATCCAGCCGCTTCGGCGTGAAGGAGTAACAAACACACTAACTCGACGAAGAAGGAAAATCAGCAGTTTCTAGTATGGGGCAGCGCAAATTCTGTAATATTTATACGTGCAAAAACGTCATCTGCCCTCCCGTATGTGCCTGTTACAAGCGTCACTAAAAGCCTTCCACGTTCTCCATGTAAAGGCATATGGACTTTTAGGGAGGTGTACTCTGAATCGTATTATGTTGACATATTAAACAATAAAAGCATTTTCACAATTAAAATACAGATCAAAAGTCAAAGAGTAAATAGCTTTTTCTAAGAGTAGTTATTGTTCCACACATCGCGTTATATTTCTCAAATCAATAAATAGCTTTTACTATACAGTTTTAGAAGTATCATATGTGTTAATTCAGAGCATAAGCTAATCGTATTCCAGATATCTTCCAAATCTGTCCAGTCGATTCAGCGTGAAGGAGTAC
Organism: Schistocerca gregaria; assembly: GCF_023897955.1. Classification (NCBI taxonomy): domain Eukaryota; kingdom Metazoa; phylum Arthropoda; class Insecta; order Orthoptera; family Acrididae; genus Schistocerca; species Schistocerca gregaria. Next base: position 814,276,030 of record NC_064920.1, on the reverse strand, counting down.
CAACATTCACACAAACTTTCGGATTTATAATACATGCAGGATTATAACGGACGACAGCCTTTGACCATAAATTTTTCAAATACATGTAAAATAAATTTTAACTTGAAAGGGTTAAAGCTACACTCCTGGAAATGGAAAAAAGAACACATTGACACCGGTGTGTTAGACCCACCATACTTAACTCCGGACACTGCGAGAGGGCTGTACAAGCAATGATCACACGCACGGCACAGCGGGCACACCAGGAACCGCGGTGTTGGCCGTCGAATGGCGCTAGCTGCGCAGCATTTGTGCACGGCCTCCGTCAGTGTCAGCCAGTTTGCCGTGGCATACGGAGCTCCATCGCAGTCTTTAACACTGGTAGCATGCAGCGACAGCGTGGACGTGAACCGTATGTGCAGTTGACGGACTTTGAGCGAGGGCGTATAGTGGGCATGCGGGAGGCCGGGTGGACGTACCACCGAATTGCTCAACACGTGGGGCGTGACGTCTCCACAGTACATCGATGTTGTCGTCAGTGGTCGGCGGAAGGTGCACGTGCCCGTCGACCTGGGACCGGACCGCAGCGAAGCACGGATGCACGTCAAGAACGTAGGATCCTACGCAGTGCCGTAGGGGACCGCACCGCCACTTCCCAGCAAATTAGGGACACTGTTGCTCCTGGGGTATCGGCGAGGACCATTCGCAACCGTCTCCATGAAGCTGGGCTACGGTCCCGCACACCGTTAGGCCGTCTTCCGCTCACGCCCCAAGATCGTGCAGCCCGCCTCCAGTGGTGTCGCGACAGGCGTGAATGGAGGGACGAATGGAGACGTGTCGTCTTCAGCGATGAGAGTCGCTTCTGCCTTGGTGCCAATGATGGTCGTATGCGTGTTTGGCGCCGTGCAGGTGAGCGCCACAATCAGGACTGCATACAACCGAGGCACACAGGGCCAACACCCGGCATCATGGTGTGGGGAGCGATCTCCTACACTGGCCGTACACCTCTGGTGATCGTCGAGGGGACACTGAATAGTGCACGGTACATCCAAACCGTCATCGAACCCATCGTTCTACCATTCCTAGGCCGGCAAGGGAACTTGCTGTTCCAACAGGACAATTCACGTCCGCATGTATCCCGTGCCACCCAACGTGCTCTAGAAGGTGTAAGTCAACTACCCTGGCCAGCAAGATCTCCGGATCTGACCCCCATTGAGCATGTTTGGCACTGGATGAAGCGTCGTCTCACGCGGTCTGCACGTCCAGCACGAACGCTGGTCCAACTGAGGCGCCAGGTGGAAATGGCATGGCAAGCCGTTCCACAGGACTACATCCAGCATCTCTACAATCGTCTCCATGGGAGAATAGCAGCCTGCATTGCTGCGAAAGGTGGATATACACTGTACTAGTGCCGACATTGTGCATGCTCTGTTGCCTGTGTCTATGTGCCTGTGGTTCTGTCAGTGTGATCATGTGATGTATCTGACCCCAGGAATGTGTCAATAAAGTTTCCCCTTCCAGGGACAATGAATTCACGGTGTTCTTATTTCAATTTCCAGGAGTGTATATTCCCACTAAAAAGTCATTACAATGGAGGCCTCTTCCCCACCTCTTTCCGAGGCATCCCTTCTTAGCAGTGAAATAATACGAAGGTAACGTAAAACCTATAATCACTGTATGCTCACAGATTGAAATGTAAACTGTTAATTAATAACGGACACCGTTGTGAACAACTCGCAGATATAAAGTTATACATTATTTTGTGTTAAATCGAAATGTGATATACTTGTCTCTGTTTAACTCGCTTGCAGCTCGTGGTCTCGCAGTCGCGTTCTCGCTTCCCGAGCACGTGGTCCTGGGTTCGATTCCCGGCGGGGTTCGGGATTTTCACCTCCCATAAGATGACTGGGTATTTGTGTCGTCTTCGTCATAATTCATGAAAGTGGCGAATTGGACTCAGCAAAGGTTGGGAATTTGTGCGGGCGCTGATAACCGCACAGATGAGCGCCCCACAAACCAAACCTCATCATCTGTTGAACACATTTCAACTGCACCAAAAATTTATATTTGATTAAAGAGTCTAAAAGTTTAATAGAGGAAAATAACATTGTTATGCGTACTGAAGTTCGTATATGGAGGATATGAAAAGTACCTGGGTTGTTGCACTGTTCAGAGTGCAATTCAGTTTTCCCTCAACAGTCCTTCGGAAAAAATGCATTGAATTTTAGGTGGTTTAAGATATACTTAGGTACGCCGTATACTAGCTTTAGTATATTAATTTCAAGTTTTCGTAATCGTATTTCAGAGAACCGAAAATATTACGCTGACTATGAAAATAAGCGAAGTTTTGACTTGTGCATTTTGTTTAAAGAGACAACGAAATTCTGTCAGTGATGTTCTGGTGGGAAGCTCGTATGACTGTTGATTGACCGTTCTACACCGAATCGTGAACATTGTTAACTGGAGCAAACAAACATCATCTGTCGTGCACGATGATCTGAAAATTGTCATAGTTACAAAATTTTCAGTTTAAGTTGATTTGTTAAAATAAGTTGTGTTAAAGGCAGGGCTAACGGAACGAAAGACTTCAGTCGTGGAAAATAAATTTCTCCTCTGTGGTTGAATCTTTGGCCCACCTTGGAGTTGTCACAGCAGAACACTAGAACACTGTACAGCCGCAAGATACTGGCCATGATCTTCTTGAGTTGCATGGATTAAGTGATGCTTCGAAACCACATAAAAGGTAATACTCACGGAAATGTTTCAGAGAGTATTTTAGTCACCAGCCGCGGAACCAAATATTAATCTACATGAAATTCACTGGTCTTCAGAGGATAAAAAAAATTGCTAGCGTTTCCGAGGAGGCATGTTTTGTTATCTGTCATATTTGTACGCCAAACGGCTAGCAATAGGTGAAGTCTTTTCGATTAGGTTCATCCCCACGGCTAATACCTTGAAACCATGCAGCATGTAGTGTCGAAACGCTTCGATGTTTCGCATTTCTTTCCATTGTTTACTTCCGCTTGTTCTGCGATAATCGCTCGTATTTTAACTACTCTTACTGTAGCCTTCGGGCCGTAACGTGTTTGTCCGCAAGGTATCCACAGAAAAAGGCGTTCGTAGCTTGCGGTTTTCCGCTGGGGCGACCGCAGAACGATTTCGCAGCCAATGAGTCTTGTTGGCGGTTAGGCGAAACATTGTTGCTCACTGTACAAGGCAATGACTGTGGCAGGAAACAGAGAAGCTGGTATACCCTGTTCGGACGTCGTCGACAAGGCGTTTCTTGAAGACAGGGATAGTTACCTGTGTATCTTTTATGTGTCAGATTCCATGGTAAATCTCCAGTCGCTTTATGTTCGACAGCTGTCACGCCGTGACTCTTCGGAATATGATTACTCGACCCAGGAGTCGAAGTACAAGTGTTACTGAAGATAAGTTTCCTTCTCCTTGTTCTCTGATATGAAGCAATAAGCTTAAACATGAAAAAGCATGTTCAAGTTGGCTGTTTACTAAGTGTTCGTCCTACAGTCACTGTATGTAACGGAAGTTTTTTATTCAGATGTTTGTTACACTCTTTATCATACGTGTTGATTTAAAGTTGATTTTTAAAAAAGAAAAGAAAAAGCACCGAATCGTTAGGTAACACAAGAGTCTCTGCTCTACAATGTAAGAAAAGCTTAAAGAACTTATTTTATACGTAGTGGGCAGGCTGAACTCACTGACTTCTGGAATGAAAGATACAGTAATCGTAGCAAGGTGAGTGTGATTTCAGATGGGTTTGTATTACGGCACTGGGAACATTTTGTTCGGGACGATGTTTGAATGCAAAACGCGGTGCAACGACAGGGCGCAATGAAGTTAGTGGTTCATTTCGTCACCTTCTTCGATTCAGTTGTAGTGCCATGCGAGCGTGCTACACCAAACGGATTCAGAATGTTTGCAAATACCTGAAAAATTAAGAAGAAAGAGCGTAACCAACACATTCCAAAAAGTGTGGCACAATAAAGCCGTTGCCGGCCGGGGTGACCTCGCGGTTCTAGGCGCTACACTCTGGAACAGCGCGACCGCTACGGCCGCAGTTTCGAATCCTCCCTCGGGCATGGATGTGTGTGTTGTTCATAGCGTAAGCTAGTTGAAGTAGGGGGTAAGTCTAGTGAGCAATTACCTCAGGAGTTTGGTCCCTTAGGAATTCACACACACACACACACATATTGCTGGTACTAGTATCATTTGCCAACATTCCAATACACCACACGCAATGCACTTCTCCTAGGCACAACTTCATTTACTTCTACGTCTTCTATATCAATACCATAGTATCCGTCAGTTCATAAACATACAATATGCGCGTCTAGCTTTTGGAATCATGCGCACCTCAGCTGTATTCCAGGGCTAACAGGAATAACTGACGTATGCGTTTCTTACTGTGTAAAGCAACTGGACAGCATCTTAATCATCGGTGGTGTACATGTTTATAAGTTGTGTCCAGCTTGAGGTTCAACACTGAGGGCGTGCCCATACGGTTTCAGCCAAATACACACAACGGTATGGAATCCCAAAACAGAGTTTCTCGTGTGCGTAGCACGATATGGTACGATCCTATGTACTGTGCATTTTCATGAGTGGCATCTCTAATTTGATTAATGCTGTCTATACATCCTTGCTTGTATTTAATCTAATTGTGTATCACGCAGTTTCTCGTGTGAACTGTAATCGAGTATACTGCGCTGCTAATAACAAATCACTTAGGTATGCACATTCCACTTCCTACTTGTTGTTACTTTTGTTCCCGAACGAATTTTATTAGAATAAATTTCAGAACATAAAAGTAATGACCAGTATAACAGAATATCGAAATCTCCCATTACTCATAATTTGATCACTGACTTGTGACAGAATTACTCTGAACAGCGGAGCAATAGGAATGCCTCAATCAGAATCGAAGCCAAACCAACACTAGCAAGTGTTGTCTATGTATATACTCCGACGTTACAATAAAAGATGCGATACTGAGTGTACATGACGGAATTGAATGGGTAATACGTTATACAAAAGGAGATGAAATGGAGGGAATAGAAGGCAGGGATGTTTGTCAAAAGGCAAAAGATTTAAGACTTGTAATATACACTGACCACGTGCTTAACGTCAAGCTGGTCCACCTTTTGGACGCAAAACAACGGTGATTGAGCGTGACATGGACTCAACAAGTCGTTGGTAGATTTACCGTGGTATGTGGTATTAAATGTCTACCCACGGCTCACTGGTGGTTCGTGGGTGCGGAAACGTCGCCGGCTGTAGTGGCCCTTCAGTCTGGAATCGCGCGACGGCTACGGTCGCAGGTTCGATGTGTGTGATGTCCTTAGGTTAGTTAGGTTTACATAGTTCTAAGTTGTAGAGGAGGACTGATGACTTCATATGTTGAGTCCCATAACGCTCAAACCTTTTTTTTTTTTTTTTTGGCTGAAACGTCCCAGATACGTTCCATGCGGTTCAGATCAGGTGAATTTGGCAGACACGACTCGTCACCCAGCTGTTACCCGATTCTGGCCTACGGGTAGGGACATTCCTCCTGCTGCAAGACGTCACAGCGTCGCGGAAGATATCAAGCATGAAGGGATGCAGATGTCCAGCAATAATATTCAAGTAGTCTACAGTTGTCACGGTGCATTCGATTACTCTCACAGCTCACATAGAAGCTCAGGTGAATGTTCCCCATGGCCTAATACTGTCGCCACCGTCGTGAAGCCGTGGCGCAATGCATGTTTCCAGTAGCCCTTTGGCTGATTACGGCGTATCCCGAAACAACCATAGATTTGGTGCAAATAAATTCACAAGACGAAAGGTTTCCGAAGATCTGTGATTCAGTCTCGATGATTGTTCCAACTGAAATTGACCATGTCATCGGAGAACACTTAGCGGTCGTCTGCTGCGGAGCTCTATGTTCGAGAATGTAGGATGAACGGTGTGCCTCGATATTCTTGTGCCTTCGCCAGACCTGTAGTCTGTCATCAAATCTGCCTCAGCTCGTCGCCTATCCTGCTTTACAGTGCAGGCAAGGCTCCGACCTTCACGTTCTGTGATAAAAAGAGGACATTTAACACCTCGTCGCCTATTCGAGGTTTCACTGTCCTTTAACAATGTTCCGTAGACATTAACGTCAAACGACCACACAAAAACCGATCAGCCTTTCTGTTTTCGAATTTATTGTTCCCAAAAATCTGCTCTTGCCGAAGTCGCTTACGTCAGTGGAATTAGCAAATTGAGGCTCGTATGGTAACTAGAATGACATCTACATCTCCATCTACATCCATACTCCGCAATGACTCCCCATTGTCGCGTCCAATGCCCTCAACGCTGGCAATCTTGCAGTGGGCAGTGGCCATAATGTTTTCTCTCACCAGTGTATATCTGATAGCAATATCAAATATATTATTCAGAAATCAAAAGAGGAGTAGGTATACTTGGAGAAGGCTGAGAGGCACAGGGAGGTACCAGCTGTATTACACAATTGTCAGACAAAGATTCTGGAGCCAATGTAGTAATGATGAAGAGTATAAGTTTATGCTAAGAGTTAGGAAGAATCATCGTAGAAGCAAATAGTATATGATATATGTTCGAAGTTCTCTCAGAACTTACAAAGGATAATCACAGAAGTTGAACAGACCGTTGTAGGTTAAAGGAAGTTAGGTGCGAAGTAATAGGAAAATACACCAATCGATCGACGAAACTAGGAAATAAAAATTTTCTCAGGAAAGGATATGAATGCAGACATATTAGCCCCTTAGAAACTAAATCAAAGCGCGAGGGTGTTATGAGCCAAAAAGCTATAGAATTTACATGAAAAAACCGTGAAGAAATGTTCCTCGGAAGGACAGTTTCAGCCCACAGAAATCTCAAAATAACGTTTGGAGAACTGAAAAGCAAAGACATAAACATTAAGACTGACTAAGTAAGTTCACTGCTGAATTCAGAGGAAAGACATGAGAGATAGAAAACCTCCACTGGAGACTTCTGCGAGGGGGAATAACTGACTGTTAACGTCGGGGAAGAAGAAATTAGTGTCTATCAGAAGAAGCATTCAGTATTAGATTCTGACAGAATTTTTGAAGACTTGCGAGCAAACAAGGCAGAAGTGTTAGATAACATTATTTTGAAATATTTGTTATAATGCTGGTCGGGTTGAGCTGTAGTAACCACCTCACGATCGAGAGGCTGGAAATATGCATACCATCGATCTTTTGCAAGAACATAACCCACACAACCTTGAGGATAAAAACAGCATTATAAAATTATTCTAAAATAACGTGACAGTCATGCATCCAAGTTACTGACCACAGAAGAAACGAAAAGAAAAATCGAGGTCTTTGAGATAGCAAATCAATGTGCTCAAGAAAATGCCACAGACAGGCTGCAGGACATGTAACCACAGGATCGGAGAAGAGCATAATATGGTTAAATGTTGAAATACTGAAATCAAAGAAATCAATGAAAACAGTTCAGTATCACACTCTCTGCAATATTATTCATCTATAGCCACAACTGGAATTTTGTGACACACAGCCATTCGAATTCAGAAATCCTTCTTAAAGCAGGCAGTCGACTTAGTCAATTAGACCTTAAATGTTGACCCAATACCTTAATGTCCTTTCTTTTTTTCCGCTATTTTCGAACACTACTACCTAAGTTAGTATAGAGTCACTCAGGGAACGGGTCTTCATGGAGGAACCGATCTATTAGACAGACATGGGGCTCTCAAAATATGTAATGATGTAATGAAATCGATATATCAGGGAAAAGTTGTGGAACGAAGATCTGAATCGGTGGTGGAGACATTATTAGATGACTGTAAGCGACAAGCAATGGATTCGAGTTCGAATTCTAGACTGACACAAATGTTCAGCAATCAAAATCTGTATCTATTGAATGACAAACTACATAGAGTATTCCACTTTTACCAAGCATTGTCCAACTGAACGCACTAACAAATGACTTCCATGACGTGCTGATTCATCTGTATGCTTTTAAAGAGGAACCATAACAGCATGTGGGTTAGCTGGTTTCAGTTTCTTGTGTAAGTTATGACGAAGTCAGAGACGCAATACTGGACATTTTGAACAGGACATCGACGGTATTCGTAAAATTCAAAGTCATAAAGAAGTGACTGAGAAGACGTCACCGAATGATTTTTTGAATGTCCGGGTCAGAAGCCGGATCTCAAGAAAACTGAACGATTCTGGAATGACAGTGTCACTTTACAGCCTCCCCGTCTAATTTTGGCTTACCTACAGAGAAGAATCAGAGGATGCAGAGATTCCAGATATGCTGAGAAAAGTTTAAGAGGAAATCGTCTATCTTCTGGATAATTGTTGTTCTTTCTGTGAAGGATATATTGAACATTTCTTCAAGGTAAATTAAAACTTTGATCGTACATGTACCTGTAAAAAGCGTCCGAAATTTGGGTGTGCATGCACATAGAAACCGTACCTTTGCAAAGCTGGATGGCTTTACTACAAATAAAAACTTTATAGATGTACGCGCAAATTAAAATCTACCCTCAGTTTCCATCGTCAATAACCTAGAAGATAAAATCTTGTGTAACACCCCTATTTTGTACCAGCCGCTGGCTAACATCCAGCCTCAGAGTAAATATCGCGTCTAGCATATCCCAGGTGCTCTTCGGCTGTACGTAGTTCACAATATTTTCATCCCAGTATTAGCAGTACACACCTACCTCAGTCTACGTTGTTCAAATGGTTCACATGGCTCTGAGCACTATGGGACTTAACATCGGAGGTCATCAGTCCCCTACAACTTAGAACTACTTAAACCTAACTAACCTAAGGACATCACACACATCCATGCCCGAGGCAGGATTCGAACCTGTGACCGTAGCAGAAAGTCTTCGTTGTCTAAATGGCGTAAAACTCTGATCGTCTTTCCTTCTCTTCTGTTAAACAGTTGCAGTGGCATTAGCCGTTGTACTCTCTAATTACTGAATGATTGACAAATTTTTAACGTTCTCACAGCCAACGTTTTGGATGGATTTGTTCCCCTACAACACTTCGTATTCAGTATTTCTGATTCATGTTTGCGATGTTGTCACTAATGAAGACAGGGTCTGAAGGCAGCCTATAATTTGGAAAGTCAGTAATGCATGTATGATTAGAAGTTGCCCAACGAATAATATAATCCGGTGCTCTGCGCTCTTTGCAGTCCAATACACCTGTATGTTGGATCTCGACAGCTGTACCGAACGACAGAAGAAAATGTTTGAAATATGCGGAAACCAGTTCTACAAGTACATTCTCGACACGTCACACACAATTTCAACATAATTAACCAAGCACTGACCTTAGAGGAACTGTCTTCCCTTCGAAAAGGAAGGACTTTCGCTTTCATTCTAAGAAATTTACCTACGGATAATGCCATTGCTAATACTGAACCGGCCGTCCTGAACCTTCCTTGTGAAAGAGCACATAGACTCCACTAGGACGGTGCAATGAACAAAACTACCTGCTTGAAATCTGAAAAGACAACTACAAGTTAATGAGAGCCTTCACGTCTACAAGAGCATATTGGTTCTACAAACCGACAGAGGGAGTGCGACAGCTGTTCAAAATGGCTCTGAGCACTATGGGACTTAACATCTGTGGTCATCAGTCCCCTAGAACTTAGAACTACTTAAACCTAAGGGCATCACACACATCCATGCCCGAGGCAGGATTCGAACCTGCGACCGTAGCGGTCACGCGGTTCCAGACTGAAGCGCCTAGAACCGCACGGCCACTCCGGCCGGCTGCGACAGCTGTGATGAAGACTGAAGATTAGGAGCAGATGGTAGGGGACCTAATAGATCCGGCGACACAATGAAACCTAAGAGCGAATCCAACGTAACAGATCATACGGAATACGAATCGGCTAATTAATGGGTCTTCTCTCTCTGTGGACATAGAGACGAACCTGGGCAACACAGAAGCCCTACCAAATCTACTGCACGGGTTGCACGAATCCACAAAGACACTGTTCCATTAAGACAAATCGTTAGTGCTCTTGGCGAATCGATGTTCAAATTGTTTCAAATGGCTCCAAGGACTATGGGACTTAACATCTGAGGTCACCAGTCTCCTAGACTTAGATCTACACTCCTGGAAATTGAAATAAGAACACCGTGAATTCATTGTCCCAGGAAGGGGAAACTTTATTGACACATTCCTGGGGTCAGATACATCACATGATCACACTGACAGAACCAAAGGCACATAGACACAGGCAACAGAGCATGCACAATGTCGGCATTAGTACAGTGTATATCCACCTTTCGCAGCAATGCAGGCTGCTATTCTCCCATGGAGACGATCGTAGAGATGCTGAATGTAGTCCTGTGGAACGGCTTGCCATGTCATTTCCACCTGGCGCCTCAGTTGGACCAGCAGTTCGTGCTGGACGTGCAGACCGCGTGAGACGACGCTTCATCCAGTCCCAAACATGCTCAATGGGGGACGGATCCGGAGATCTTGCTGGCCAGGGTAGTTGACTTACACCTTCTAGAGCACGTTGGGTGGCACGGGATACATGCGGACGTGCATTGTCCTGTTGGAACAGCAAGTTCCCTTGACGGTCTAGGAATGATAGAACGATGGGTTCGATGACGGTTTGGATGTACCGTGCACTACTCAGTGTCCCCTCGACGATCACCAGAGGTGTACGGCCAGTGTAGGAGATCGCTCCCCACACCATGATGCCGGGTGTTGGCCCTGTGTGCCTCGGTCGTATGCAGTCCTGATTGTGGCGCTCACCTGCACGGCGCCAAACACGCATATGACCATCATTGGCACCAAGGCAGAAGCGACTCTCATGGCTGAAGACGACATGTCTCCATTCGTCCCTCCATTCACGCCTGTCGCGACACCACTGGAGGCGGGCTGCACGATGTTGGGGCGTGAGCGGAAGACGGCCTAACGGTGTGCGGGACCGTAGCCCAGCTTCATGGAGACGGTTTCGAATGGTCCTCGCCGATACCCCAGGAGCAACAGTGTCCCTAATTTGCTGGGAAGTGGCGGTGCGGTCCCCTACGGCACTGCGTAGGATCCTACGGTCTTGGCGTGCATCCGTGAGTCGCTGCGGTCCGGTCCCAGGTCGACGGGCACGTGCACCTTCCGCCGACCACTGGCGACAACGTCGATGTACTGTGGAGACCTCACGCCCCACGTGTTGAGCAATTCGGCGATACGTCCACCCGGCCTCCCGCATGCCCACTATATGCCCTCGCTCAAAGTCCGTCAACTGCACATTCGGTTCTCGTCCACGCTGTCGCGGCATGCTACCAGTGTCAAAGACTGCGATGGAGCTCCGTATGCCACGGCAAACTGGCTGACACTGACGACAGCGGTGCACAAATGCTGCGCAGCTAGCGCCATTCGACGGCCAACACCGCGGTTCCTGGTGTGTCCGCTGTGCCGTGCGTGTAATCATTGCTTGTACAGCCCTCTCGCAGTGTCCGGAGGAAGTATGGTGGGTCTGACACACCGGTGTCAATGTGTTCTTTTTTCCATTTCCAGGAGTGTACTTAAACCTAACTATCCTAACGACATCACGCACATCCATGCCTGAGGCAGGATTCGAACCTGCGGTTGTAGCAGCAGCGCGGTTCCACACTGAAGCGCCTGGAACCGCTCGGCCACATAGACCGGCCGAATCGATATATTAACTGGCTAAACACGTAACCTCTCTGCTCCGACCACTTGTGGGGAAAAAGACAGCATATACATAAAGGACTCTGAGAATTTCATGGACAAAACCGTAGAAACTAAAACTTGGGTTAAACAACAATCTGGTCAGCTTTGATGTTGTTTCTTTCAGTGTCAGGGTACCATTCAATAACTCTCTATATCATTTAGGTTGCACTTACCCTCAGGATAACAACAAGCTGTCTCATTAAAGCCTTACCAACAGCTACTTTAATTAGAACGGCTATTTCCGTTAACAGCTGGAAGGCGGCACCTTGCGGACTGCAGGCCGCGGTGGCCGAGCAGTTCTAGGCGCGCAGTCCGGAACCGCGCGACTGCTACGGTCGCAGGTTCGAATCCTGCCTCGGGCATGGATATGTGTGATGTCCTTAGGTTAGTTAGGTTTAAGTAGTTCTAAGTTCTAGGGGACTGATGATCAAAGAAGTTAAGTCCCATAGTGCTCAGGGCCATTTGAACCATGCCGACTCCATTTAGTCCGGTGGTTGACAATTTCTTCATGCAGCTGGACCTTGGATCTTATAAATCTAAGGTATGGTACAGGTACGTCAACGGTGCCTTTGTCATGTGGAGCCATCGTGAGGAATAGCTCAGCCACTCCTGAGACGTATGCACAGTTTCCACGCCAATACACTGTTTACTATGGGGACAGATAAGACAGCTGTCACCTCTAGAAGTAATGGTTACGGGGAATGGTGAAAGCACGTAGCACAGCTAATATCAGAAACCGACACACACAGACAGATGCCAGCATAAACTCTCTAACGATAACCCAAGACAGAAAAGAGATATAATTAATGCGCTGAAACGCGCGCGCAAGGAAAATATGTGAGCCGCAACACATCGGGCACGAGATTCAACACCTGCAGTGTGTTCTAAGGACCAATGGATACTGCACCAGGTGCATAAGACGAGTGAAGAAATCTAACACCTGTGGAAGCGAGACGTTATAAGAAGAATACATTCCCAGGGTGACGGACAGAATCGGTTGTATAATCTGCAAACACAAAATAAATACTGTATACAAACCCACCAAAAAGATCGCTCTCTGAGATCGACAAAGAAAAAGACAGACCCACTCGCAATGTCGGGAGTATAACGCATACCCTGTACATTTGGAAAAGACTATGCTGGAATGATCGGGAGATCCATTAATACTAGTATCATCGAACATAACGTTACTGCAAGATCAGACAATGGAAGAAACTGGCTTTGCTGTGTGAGGCTGACGATCTAACATACTTTACCGACGCACATGTTGTCCCTGTGGGGAATAGGTTTCCCTGTTTTTTCAGGGAAGCTTACAAATTAATAAACTTTACGATAGTTTTAGCAAAAGTAGAAAGCCTGAAGATAAATCATGGATTCCCGTGCTGCGGCGAGGGGAGAATGACGGCTGTAATGACTAGAAAAGGGCCCTCCGTTCCTCATTTGGAATGTTTTACCCTTCGTTAGGGTGAATTTAAACATCAGCCTACAACAGGTGCTATACACTTAAATGACGCATTATATTGTGCATTCTCCAAATGATGTTAGATTTGTAACCACCGCCAGTTATCTCACAAACCCTCCTTAGTCGTAGTTGGCCAGTTCCAGTTTCCGTGTACACTCCTCTAGTGATTTAGTTAGAATTTACTAGTGACTTTTTGTGGGGCCATCTCGAACTTGTTTGGATATCCTGGTTGAATGTGAATATAGTGTATTCAGTCATAAAAATATTTGATCACTTGCCCAAATACATGAAGAATCTAACCGATAACAATATTGGCTTTATGCACAAACTTTCTACTCCGTGGCTCAATTTCTGAATTCACGCGAACGTCGCAGTAAGTGCATGATTTTGGTTCCAGAGCGAAGTGGCCTGAATGCTAAAGTAGGTGTCGACGCGTGGCGTGATTAGAGCTAAGCGGTCGGCCTGCCAGGGCCTGCTGTTTGCAGATACAGCGCGGTGTCGAGGTGTGCGTTGACCTCGGGCACGTGAGGGGCCCCAAGGCCTACTCCGCCACTTTCCTTTCATCTAACGCTAGGCGCTAGTCAGCCGCCTGACCCGGATTCCGGAATAGCTTTCTTTGGCCGCTGCGTGTGTGACCTCCATTTGGACACGCCACTGCCTTCCTTCCTCCTGTACTCTGTCAACAGCGTTTTGTAGGAAAAATTACAGTAACTGTGCCTAACGAGGAGGGCTTGTCTGCAGTCTCCACAACATTGGCTCATTCCCTTCCTACGTTCGTGTCACCGTTGGGAAAATTAGGATGGCGTACAGCAAGGAAATGATCTCATCAAATCAACTTTTAAAGCTTCATTCTGGAGCTGCTCTGGGGTAAATTTGTGGGATACCAGTGACCCATGACTGCAACTGATTTTTAACTACTGGAGTATGATATTCGGTACATAGAGAAACGACAGTCTTAAGGCACAACTTGAGCAGATCGTAGGAACAAATAGTGAAGGAGGAAGTTTACCAAGCTCAAGTCATAATAGAACGCGACGACAAATTATTCCTTGTGTGTGTGTACCACGTTTATGTGCTCCTTACATTTCCACTTATGAGTGGAGAATGTGAAGAATACTTGTTCACAGGACCATCTGCAAGCTGTTATTAGTCTAGTACGGGGGTAAAGTGCTAATTTCTCTGGCCTGGCTAGGATAACTGTGTTTTTGGTTCACGTACACATACAGGTATGTTACACAAGGTCTTTTTTCATGTCAGTCAAGTTTGGTCAACGTTTCCCAGTGAGTAGATTACTCCTGAAGTGGGTTTCTAGACGGACTGCAAAACACCTATCTACGGTACATACATACTATTTACTGAATTTGAAACTTTGTACAACAAATTCCTATGGAATTGGGGATTAATGGAAGGAAGAAAACGCACTCTGGAGAAGAGGACTGACATTCTAACATTGATACTGCAGATCCCTCAGTAATTAGGTAGGTCACGACAGCACTACCATCATGTGGTCTTGCGCTATCTTGTTCAAATATCACATAACAGATATGGTTCAAATGGCTCTGAGCACTATGGGACTTGACTTCTGAGGTCATCAGCCCCCTAGGACTTAGAACTACTTAAACCTAACTAACCTAAGGACATCACACACATCCAAGTCCGAGGCAGGATTCGAACCTGCAATCGTAACGGACGCGCTGTTCCAGACTGAAGCGCCTAGAACCGCTCGGCCACAGAGACCGGCCATAACGGATATATCGAAGATAAGGCTCAGCTACCGATCTTTAATACGTCGGAAACGTAACGGCTGTTGCTTAATCTAACTTGACGCTGCACACAGAAAGGGGACGTTACGCTACTCCTGCAGCCACTGTTATCGTTGGGTGTTACTCTCGGCATCGTCAAGGCAAGCCTCAGATTGACTGTCTTGCTCACAGTTCGTGTTGATCCACACTTCGTCGCACTGTTCTTTTATATCCTTGTCTTGCCTAAAACAAACGAGTTTCCTTATTCAAGGTGCATGTAACATGGGTGTAAGATGCTGCACGGCCGTGCGAAAAATACGGTTCTAAACATAAAAGTTTTCTGGGTATGGTACCAGGTTGTACTGTAAAATACTATCCCTAATGGACCAACGTTTCATCCGGTTACATTGACGTTGGGGGCCCACTGGTGTATTTTTGTTGACCAGAGCCATATTTTGTCGTGATCGCTCCTCTGAGATTGAAGTTACTTCATATTAATAAATAAAATAAAATAAGAAAGTTTGTGTAATGGTTCTCTTGTGGCGGAAGGTGTGTGAAACTTTAATAGGTTCCTGCGGTGGAGGTAGTGGGGATATTCTGTTGTCTGTTGCACCTAACAGCGTGGGCCACGGCTGGTAGTCATCGGCGAAAGGAGTGTGGGCTCGTGGTGGACGTAGGCAGTGAGGCGGCAATAACTGATCTCTGGTGACGTTGGCGCCCCGTGTCATAGTGCGGTCTGTTGGTCTCTGATGGCCTGCAGCCAAGATGGGTCCATCCTCTCTATTCACGTTGTTAAGGTGTATATTGCGTTTCACCATCCCTGGCTGCTTGGTAAGTAAGCAGGTTTCGTTGAATTTCATTTTCTCGCCCCAGTGTTTCCGGTGTTCGGCCACTGCAGATTCGTTGTGCTGCGCAAGTTGAGTGTAGGGTTCGGTACTCCCGTATGTGCGTTGCTAATGGACGGCTGGTTTCGTCGATATAGACTTCTCGGCACTCACATTCTACCTTGTACACGCCTGCAGTGCGCAGAGCATCCTGGTTCAAATTCAAATGATTCAATTGGCTCTGAACATTATGGGACTCAACATCGGAAGTCATCAGTCGCCTAGAACATAGAACTATTTAAACCTGAATAACCTAAGGACGTCACACACACCCATGCCCGAGGCAGAATTCGAACTTGCGACCGTAGAGGTGGCGCGGTTCCAGACTTAAGCGCCTAGAACCGCACCGCAGAGCATCCTGAATCTTGTGGGCGCTACAAAAGACGGTCAGGCCACCGACCTGATAAAGGTGTTAACCAGCTCTGTCAGTGACATTCTTCGCATAACGAGTTTCTTTTTTTTTTAATTATGAGGGAATGTCATTTTCAGTAGCATTGTCATGATAAAATATAAGTGACGGTGGACAGCAAAAGTGCACCAGTAGACCCAGGGAAAGTCCACTGTAACCGTGGCCGATGAGTTGGCTTCATGAAATTCATAAGATGACACGGTATCATACACAGGAAACTTTCATGTTAGCTGACTCTGACCACAGAAGCCTCTGCAAAATACAGTTTTATTATGTGAAGTATTACAGACTATGCAGACTGAAATTTATTCTTGATTGTCATTCATACAATATACACGATCGTTTTCGGAGCACACATTCTATCATCAGATCTATGTGGGAAACCATTCACCACATGTAGATGGATAGCCCAAAGCCAACGGTATCCTCGCACAAATAAAAGCCATGTGAATAAATTTTTGTACTTTCAACTTTGCAGTACAGTCAGCAATCGTGATAATCTAATATACACTCCTGGAAATGGAAAAAAGAACACATTGACACCGGTGTGTCAGACCCACCATACTTGCTCCGGGCACTGCGAGAGGGCTGTACAAGCAATGATCACACGCACGGCACAGCGGACACACCAGGAACCACGGTGTTGGCCGTGGTGCCAATGATGGTCGTATGCGTGTTTGGCGCCGTGCAGGTGAGCGCCACAATCAGGACTGCATACGACCGAGGCACACAGGGCCAACACCCGGCATCATGGTGTGGGGAGTGATCTCCTACACTGGCCGTACACCTCTGGTGATCGTCGAGGGGACACTGAATAGTGCACGGTACATCCAAACCGTCATCGAACCCATCGTTCTACCATTCCTAGACCGGCAAGGAAACTCGCTGTTCCAACAGGACAATGCACGTCCGCATGTATCCCGTGCCACCCAACGTGCTCTAGAAGGTGTAAGTCAACTACCCTGGCCAGCAAGATCTCCGGATCTGTCCCCCATTGAGCATGTTTGGGACTGGATGAAGCGTCGTCTCACGCGGTCTGCACGTCCAGCACGAACGCTGGTCCAACTGAGGCGCCAGGTGGAAATGGCATGGCAAGCCGTTCCACAGGACTACATCCAGCATCTCTACGATCGTCTCCATGGGAGAATAGCAACCTGCATTGCTGCGAAAGGTGGATATACACTGTACTAGTGCCGACATTGTGCATGCTCTGTTGCCTGTGTCTATGTGCCTGTGGTTCTGTCAGTGTGATCATGTGATGTATCTGACCCCAGGAATGTGTCAATAAAGTTTCCCCTTCCTGGGACAATGAATTCACGGTGTTCTTATTTCAATTTCCAGGAGTGTATAAGAAACGATCAGACTAGATTGCGGTAATGAAAGCAACCTTTACTTAGGTTTCAGCCCAAATAATTGAGCCTACTTCAGAAGATATACCTGAATCTATAATTTGTCTAAGAGGGCATGGTCTAGAAATAAACAGACGCGGCGCATGTTAGAGCTTTAGCTAAGTCTTAGTGTTGACTTAGTAGTTATGTACCGCATTTTTAAAATATGACTACGCCTATTCAGGGTGTTTAGTTTTATTTCTAGACCATGCCCTCTTAGACAAATTATAGATTCAGATACGAGGGTCGGTCAAAAAGTAATGCCTCCCATTTTTTTCTACTTATAAAAATTAAGTTAAGTGAAAAATTTGAATTTGGCGCCATTCCTCAAACCTTCTTCTGCAATCCACTGCAGTAGTAACTTTCTGTGTCAACAGGTGGCAGCACAGCAGAAGTTTGTAAGATGGCCGACATCGATGTTCGTTTGAGACAGCGTTGTGTGATTGAATTCTTGAATGCAGAAGGTGAAACGCCCATATGCATTCATGAAAGACTGAAGAAGGTGTATGGTGTTGTGACAGATGATGTCAGCACTGTTAGACGATGGGTTCGTCGTTGTAAGGAAGCTGAAGGGCAAACACCGTTGACTGACGAAAAGCGGAGCGGCAGGCCGGTGAGTGCAGTGACTCCACACAACATTCAGCAAGTTGATGACATCATTCGTGGTGACCGTCGGGTGACTGCAGATGAAGTGTGTCGCATTATTTCTCTTAGTAAAGGCACTGTGATCACGATTATTAAACAATTGGGGTACTCAAAAGTTTGTGCACGGTGGGTTCCAAGAATGTTAACCGATCAGAATAAAGAGGCAAGAAAAACAATAGCCTCCCAACACTTGCAGCGCTTCCGTTTGGAGGGAGATGAGTTTCTGAAAAAAATTGTGACTGGGGACGAAACATGTCAAAGTCAAAGAGGCAGTCAATGGAGTGGCGTCACACAAGCTCGCCGAGGAAGAAAAAATTCAAAACTGTGCGATCGGCAGGGAAAGTTACGAGTATGGCAACAGTTTTCTGGGATACAGAGGGTGTGATTCTGGTTGATTTTTTGGAGCAGGGATGCACAATAAATTCTGTTCAATACGTCACAACCCTCAAAAAACTTAAAGCACGTCTTCAGTGAGTTCGCCCAACAAAATCAATGGCAGATGTTCTTCTTTTGCATGACAATGCAAGACCACACACCAGTCGTCACACCTCTGACGAGATTGTCAAAATTGGATGGGAAGTTTTGCCTCATCCCCCATACAGCCCTGACCTGGCACCATCAGACTTCCATCTGTTCGGGCCACTAAAAGAAGCTCATCGTGGGATTCATTTTGAAGATGAGGAGGCCGTCAAAACATCCGTGCGTCAATGGTTTAGGAAGCAGAGCTGTGATTTTTACCGTGCTGGGATACATGCCCTTGTTCAAAGATGGACCAAAACTGTAGAGATGGGCGGAGATTACATTGAAAAATGACAAAATGATCCTCAATGTTGTGGTTTTCAACCTATGTAATTGCATTTAAATTTCCTGACAATTAAACTTAGAAAAAAAAATAGGAGGCATTACTTTTTGACTGACCCTCGTATATCTTCTGAAGATGGCTCAATTACTTGGGCTGAAACCTAAATAAGGTTGGTTTCATCACCGCAATCGAGGCTGATAGTTTCTTATATACAAGCTGAATAAACTCTTTTCGAGTTGCAAGCTGTGTCATAGGGAATAAATCACTCGAGATTTCGTCGGGTATCTCTGCCATTACCCTCAGTGTAACTGTGGTAGTCAGTCAGTGGGTTTTTACTCCTGATGACTATGGCGGAGATAGCCGTTGAAACCTCGAGTGTCTTACTCGAAGTGACGCAACTTGTAATCCGAGAAGAGTTTATGCCGGCGTTCCGACGCGAAAGATTATGAGAAAACATAAAAATCACCTCTCATAGAACACTAGCATGTAGATTAATTCACATAGTCCGCCCCGGGTAGCTGAGTGGTACAACGCCACAGCCCTCGTTCAGCCAGGCCGGAGAAACACGACGGGAGCTGGACATCCAGCACAGGAACTGGGCCGACGAATCCGATACTGACCCACAGACCGACGACGCGCCCACAATGGCGAATGCTGCTTCCACCGGATGCAGAAGATGCAGAATGCCACACAGGCAGCATGTCGCTGAGCAGCAGCACACAAATTAACATAAGCGTTCACGTGCGCTTTACGCACTGAGGAGCAGTGGCAGGCATATCGAACAGCCTCTATTAATATTAATATGGTCAGAACGCCTGTCAAATTGCAATTATTACGAGACATGTTGCATGCGTCAGATGTCGACATCGTTCTGCTGCAGGGAGTATGTGTTGAGAGCTTCCCCGAACTCTATGAGTACGATACGTACATTACACCTACTACCGACGGCGGCAGCGGAACAGCGATACTTCTACGTAGCGGCATAGTAGCCGAGGACGTGGTGTACCTGCCGTCAGCGCGAGGACTGGCGCTCACAGTGCTGGGAGTACGGGTCGTTAACATTTACGCACCGTCGGGGTCCGACAGACTGCGCGATCGATCCCAATTTTACGCAGAGGAAATTGCAACAGTATTCTTAGGTCGGTATGAACATGACTTATTTGAAGGGGACTTCAACTGCGTGCTCGCACCAAAAGATCAACACCCGCGTTATACTTCATGCCCGGAGCTCCGGCAACTCACACAGGACATGAATCTCATTGATACATGGCGACAGAAGTGGATACACCTACGTCACGAATCACTCTGCAAGTGGTCTCGATCGCATTTACGTAACACGTCGACTCGAACCTGCGATCCTCGATGCGGAATTGTGGCCTGTCGCCTTTTCAGATCACATAGCATATATATGCACGGTCTCCCTGAGTTGTCAGCATGTGTGGAGGAATCGCAGTGTTTGGAAACTGAATACAGCACACCTCAGGGAACCTGAGTGAAGACGCACAATAGAAGACACTTGGCACGTGTGTCAACGACGCCTCCCGGCATATCCGACGACGTTGCAGTGGTGGCTGGAATGCGTTAAGCCCGCATTGCGCCGAGCGTTAATTGCATACGGAAGAGAGCAGATGATGTGGAGGCGATACACGACGGAATTTTATTTCACGATGCTCCGCGAACTTTCTGTACAAGCACCTTCACAGGAGCGTCGTGCCGGTATAAAACGAGCACAGGCCCAAATAATTTCCATAACGCGCCGCCGTCTGGAGGGTGTCACAATCCGTGCAAGGGCCTTTGAACGAGTCCGTGGAGAATCGTCGTCGATGTATCACGTTCTCAGAGAAAAACAACGTATCCACAGAACCTTAATACAGACGGTCGTACTGCCAGATGGTCGCCGTATGACAACGCAAAAAGACATTGCCAACGCTTTTGTGGAACATTACGGTCATCTCTATGAGGAAGCGGAACACGATGAGGCAGCCTTTCATGAGGTCCGACAAACGCTCTCCGGGAGCTAACAGGTGAAGTCACAGTTGACGACGTAATGGAAGCGATTGATAAGGGAGCGTCGCGCAAATCGCCGGGGCCCGACGGGTTTCCGTTAGATTTTTATCGTACATTTGAAGATCTTATGAAACCATCCGGCGGCACAGGGATACAGGCCTACCGGCCACTGACCCTTCTTAATTGCGACTACAAGATCTACACCAGGATACTTGCAGCACGCTTTAAACGCCTAATACGCCAAGTGATATCACTCGACCAGACCCAGCTAGGAGGAGATAGCAATATACAAACGGCACTCAGCGACTACAGCGATGTTATCGCACTGGCATCAACATGTCGTCTCCGGGATGCATTGATATCGATAGACTTCGATCGCGCATTTGACAGGCTGAGCCATGCTTATCTCATGGAAGTGATGACGCAAATGAAGTTTCAGGAAAGTTTTGTCACCGTCGTCACCGCATCCAAAGTGTTCATTAACGGACGCTTGGTGGGGCCCATCACCATCTCACGAGCGGTTAGACAAGGGTGCCCGCTGTCGACGATATTGTATGCCATGGCTGTCGAGCCGCTGCTCTGCGCGCTCCGGAATCGACTCCAAGGAATGACGATAAGGCACAACAAGTTTATATGCAGAACATATGCGGATGACCTAGTGTTTTTAGCACGTTTAAGCGACGAGGCAAGAGCGGCCCTGCATTGGATTAATTTGTATTTTATGGCTGCGGGAAGTCGCCTGAATATGGCAAAGTCGGGAGCGATAAACATCGGGAGAGGACTCCCGACAGAAAGTGTAGCACCATTACAGCCGACCAACAAGATGAAATGCCTAGGAATTATCTTCACTACAGATTTTCGACGCATGGCGGCATTGAGCTACAGACATCTTCTGCAAACAATTCGTGTCCGAAGTCACAGGTTAAGAGCACTGGATATGATACAACGGGTCACCTTTGCCAATATTTATCTAGCTTCTCGCATCCCCCACTTGGCACAAGTTCTTCCTATGCCGGTGGTGTTGTCCCGCCGAATCCTGGCGGCACTAGGATATTTTGTGAGCACAGGTCTGCTTTTTAAGGTCGGTTACGAAACCCTCACCCTTCCTCGTAGTCGTGGAGGTCTTGGAATAGTCCACGTACGCGACCGAGCAGTGGCTATTTATGTAACTACAATGATAAAGATGTGGAGACGACACCAGACAAGTCTGACGGGCAACTTGATAGACGAACTCGCTCCACCTTCTCGTTCGGCTCCGGTAGCGGTGTCTCACATCTCACCATCGCTTGCCCATATGCGAACCTTTATTGTGGAACACAGTTATGTACATATGGAACTACCGACTACCAGGACGGCAACGGCACGTGATACATATCACATCTTGACTCGACGACGGCCGAATAATGCCGTAGAGCGCCGCCAACCAACAGTTACGTGGTCAGTGGTATGGCGTACAGTGCACCACCCACACCTTGATACGGGAAGGCGCGCACTGTGGTATCAGGTGGTAAATGGGAAATACGTGACTCGATCCAGGTTGCATACAATTCATATGGCGGACGAGCCACTGTGTCCGCAGTGCAAAGTTATAGACACAGAGGAGCATCGCGTGATATGCGGTCCTTCGGCGGACATATATATATGGTGTTTGGTCTAAAAAATGATCGCCTTCCTCCTTCGGGTGGGGCCGCAAGCAATAGAACCACGGATACTACTTCTCCCAGATAGGACATATTATCCCCGAACAAAGACAAACGCAGTGACTTGGATTCGAGGTTTGACTGTGCGTTATCTTTTCCGAGACGGCAGTAAGAATGTTCTCAACTTTTGGGCCTTACTACAAGAACATCACTCGCAGCTTATGAGACATCCGATACATCGAACATATTACACTAATTTTTTGGGGGTGCTTTGCTTAATCCACCACCCAGTTGAGATGCCCCGTGTAGGAGGATGTAATTATTGCCTATAAGTATCAGAACAAGAAAGGACCAGGACAGTGGAGAGGATCCACAAACACACGTAAAGACGTACCCGACACCAACGCTAGGTATAACGGGATTAGCGAGGTACTCGCCCAAAAGAGGAACGTAGACTGTTACTGTTTTGTACTGACAGAAGCAGGATATGTTTTTCACTGTTATGTAAAAAACAAAGTTCCTCTTATTTACGTTTCCCATAAATATTTTATTTTATGAAGGTCATCGTCCTATATATAAAAAAATACTAGAAGCAGTTTATGTTTGTTATTGTTACACCATTATGTAAAAAAAAGTCCACTTATTTACTTTTCCCAGAAATATTTTATTTTATAAAGGTCATCGTCTTATGTATTAAAGAAAGTGCAAAAAAAAAAAAAGAAAAGAAAAAGAAAGTGGTAGCATGCTCGCCTACAATGGAGCGGGCTCGGGTTCGATTCCCGATTGGGTTGGAGATTTTCACCGCTCGGGGACTAGGTGTTGTGTTGTCCTCATTACCATTTCATCCTCATCCCGGCACAAAAGTCGCTCGAAGTGGGGTCGACAAAAAAAGAGACCAAATGTATGATTGTTCGCATCTCGCTAAATCGAAATATTTTTTTCATAATATTCGCGTATAAAATAGGTTCTGATGCTTTATTGTTAGTTTAATGAAATTATATACTACAATATTTGATGTTATGTAAATATAAGTTCACCTTTTTTGGGGAGTGAGAAAAAAAAGTGGTCAGCGCTACAGAATGTCAATCGCAAGGGGCCGGGTTCGATTCCGGCTCGGTCGGAGATTTTCTCCGCTCAGGAACTGAGTGTTGTGTTGTACTAATCACCTTCATTTCATCCCCACCGACAAGCAAGTCGCCGAAGTGGCGTCACATCGAAAGACTTGCACCCGGCGAACGGCCTACCCAACGGGAGGCCCTAGTCGCTCGACATTCATTCAATTCACATAAAGATCAGTAGACAATAAGTCTGTTTTTTTGGGGGGTGCTAGTCGCGTGAGGGTTCTAGAATCCTTTATTTGGTGTATGATGGTGAGTATGGTCCTTCGGGACCCATAGATACCATATTCGCAAGTCAGTCTTCCGATCCCAACCTACACATGGGGCAATATGGCAGAATAATAAGTCGCAGCCTCAATAGGCCGTGAGCCTGTGGTTGTCGAATTCCAACACGTGCTGCTCGACTTTTTGCATACCCATCTTCATGGTGTTGCTTTCTTAATGGCTGGCAGCATTGATCCAGTTGCTCTTTGATACTAGTGTAGTATTTGCCACTTAACATTTTACTCTTTGCCATGCAAGGAAAACTTTTTCAAAACAGTTCAGTCGCTGATGAGAAATTATTTTAATCATTTGCTTTTGTTACCATTAAACAAATGTACCATCCATCTTGCACAAAGCTTTGTTATACTTCATTACTCTTACAAGATATACCTAGCGTTTTATTTGGTTTTGATATGACGTATTCACATTGATGACCACTGATTGACATGTTACTGAACTGTTCAAAGAACCATGAGCAACATTCCTGATTCCCTAGCATCCTTTATTAATAATTGATCGCCAAATTTTTCGTGGTAACTCACTGTTTAAAAAGAATTAATTACACAACGATCGCTAAAAATAACATGTTATGTTAAGCCACGTTAATTTTCTTCATGTCTCTTAAAGAAGTAAGGCTTTTTAACCGTTCCTTCGCAATATGAATATATCTTAATTTATTCTGTCATAAATAATCCATCACAATTTGAGAAGAACAGGATGTCCACAGCTACAGCACTAGTTGGGGAAAGGAGCGTTATTACTCAAGCGATTGTTCAGAAGGAAGTTCAATATTAAGTCACAAAAATCTTTGATTCTTTGCCGAGTAACATAAAATCTCTGCACATTAGCATAGGAACTGTAAAATCTAGCCCGTATAAAGGTGTGCATAGTGTATTGACCTCTACAGTGGATGGGAGAGTTTTCCTTCTGGAGATTACGCTGGAATTCAGCTCTCCACTCTGGGCATAATTACAGCGAGGCGGTAGGTGGGGATCTGGTGGATGTGTTTCGATAAATCAAGAGCGTAACAGCGTTATGCGTCTACATCTACATCCATACTCCGCAAGCCACCTGGCGGTGTGTGGCGGAGGGTACTTTGAGTACCTCTATCGGTGTACAGCGTTGTGTTGCCTCTGCCAGCAGCCAGTGTTGGACGTTGGATCTGGTGTATGTCGAGCGCGCTGAGTTTTACACGCACTCTTCGTTGGTGCGGACAGCTCACAGCGTAAGCAGGCCGTAGCAGCACAGTGTGCTGACATCAGGAGCACGGTAGCGAGGAATCGCCGACTCACGGCTCCCTCCTGAGTAGGCGACCACACTGGTGGTCACCATCGCTCAGGTCACTGCAGTACACACCAGAGCGTGTGCAGTCGAACCTCGGACCACGGTGCAGGTGGCAGCTACACCAGTTCGACATTTGAACTCACGTGAAGTAGCCAGGCTTGCAGCTTAATAAAGCCGGCATCTGACATCTGACAGCGGCAGTTACATATAAATTTCGGGAGATGACTGGCGTAGGTTTCATCTCATAGCTGGCTGTAGCCTGTGGGTGTAAAAATGGGCAGTACGTATGGTGGCTTGGCGTACGATTGTTTAGACAGGCTAAGCACTCTTTGTCATTGTCATGTAGGACAGGAAGGAGCCTGATGACCAGCTGGGCCGTGTGGTAGCCCCAGTCGGGGTTACTCTGGCCGGGTTTAGTACTTCTGCCGTGTCAGCAGTGCCCCGTCCTGCCGGTGGCGGTTCGACCTAGATGTGTAGCTTCATGTAAGGCGTGGCCTGTGTGACGTCTCTTGCAGCGTCAGCCCTGGCCATTGTTGCGAAAGAACGTCTTTGCAGTGTCACTGTGACCTGCTTACCTGATGCCAGTTGCACCATGTACAAGGACGCCGTGGCACAATATCTAAATTCATTTCCTTGGACGATTCCATTTATTCCACACTGGAATATTTACCTAACAACGAAAAGAAGTAAAGTGAAATCACTAGCTGTGTGACTAGTATTACTAGGTAATAGGTTTATTCTTATTCAGTTTAAGCCGGTGTTTCATTTATTAATTTGTAAGTGGCCTGAACTTACTCACTAACAGATCATATACGCTGACCCTGTAAACTTGTTCAGTCTACATCATTTCGATCAAAATCGTGCAAATGGTTTACAAAACATGTTATTAGGTCACTACCATCATGCACGGTTGATCGAGGTTTTCACCTGTGGTTGCAGCACCGTTCACATGGATCTTCTTCAACAGAAATGCTGGCTCATTTCAGGCAAATTACCCATTTCCTATCTGGCAAAAACGAATGAGCTATAAACCTTCACTAAATCTGTGTGAATGGTTCAAATGGCTCTGAGCACTATGGGACTTAACTTCTAAGGTCATCAATCCCCTAGAACTTAGAACTACTTAAACCTAACCAACCTAAGGACATCACACACATCCATGCCCGAGGTAGGATACGAACTTGCGACTATAGCGGTCACGCGGTTCCAGACTGTAGCGCCTAGAACCGCACGGCCACCCCGGCCGGCTCTGCGTGAATGCCCCAGCCTAGTATATCTCTCTTTCCAACATAAAATTCCTTATTTTGCAATATCCTTAGCCAGTGCAGTCTCCTTAAATTTCCTTTCACCAGAACTCGCGTTAACAGAAAACACCTGTTTTATACACCTATATATTCTTCTTTCATCTGCCACTATCACTAATCTTATTGTTATTATTACTATCACTATTAGTGGCAGCAGCTGCAGTAGTACAAATACCGTTAGTATTAACTTCATTACATTCATAGTAAGTATATTTTACTCATACCGTCACTTTTGACAGCCTTAATAATGTTAATATTAGCTACCATATTAGAATTGTTATTTCTGAGGTAACTATGGAGTGAAAAAGGTACTGTATGTGTGAAACCCTGTTCGTTGTAAGGGAGGGCCTGATGGCCTTAATCAAACTATATTAAATAAACAAATAAATAAAGATATATCGACTGGTTATACATTCACAGAATGTAGTATTCTTAGACAAAACGGAATAAGGACTCAGCCATTAAAAATCAACGCTCACTGCATTACTGCTTAAGAAAAACTACTTAAACTTGTTATTCCACACAAAAAGATGAATCGACACGTAAGGTATCGAACAACTTAGCAAAATTAAACTTTCGCTGATATCAACATCGTGTCCAAAAAATTAATCCGTGGTCTGAGACGATCAGATCGCAGTTCAAACCCTGTCGTTGGCTGCCCACAAAGCAATGATGCTGCTGCTTCCATTATTTTTTATTATTTCTGTAATACCCTTACACAAATCTGTAGGTTATTTGAAAAGACTCAAAGATAAAACCAGTAGTGAAAAAATGTTCTGCGACAGATAATTTATACAAAATGGCGGAGATCCCCTGGGTCTCCCACGATGTCACCCACCCGCCTCTAGCCGTTGGAAGTGACGGGAAATTTTGGCAGAAGAAGGTCGATTGGGAGGCTAAATTCCCCCTCCTCCCTCTCACTCTCCTCCTCAACAGTACCATGATGACATCCATGGAAATGGCGGGGAAAGCTAAATTTAGCTATTTAATTCGTCTAAATAGCAGAAAACGATAATTCTGAGTTGGAAAGAAAGCCAGAGTATTTTATTTCTTTATTTATAACTCAACTGGGCTGTCTCCACCGACCTAACTTAGAGACATGTGTGTTCGCCTTAACGTACCGGGACTGATTGAGCTAGCTCGCACTGCATCCACCAGAGGGTGCTGTTGGACTCCTACTCCTCTACTCCCCCCACCACTTCCCGTACTTCATCCCTTCCCCCCCCCCCCCCCCCCCCCACCTGGAAACTGGCGGGAAAAATGCTCACTTTGTGCTTGAAAAGATGAATCTCGTGGCACGAAATTCAAGTTAATGCCAATAATACATTGATGCATATTTTCTATTTAGTCAGATTATATGAGACACGGCTCCTTCCTGGTGAGATATAACTGACTTGCAATACCTCCATTCCTATGACACCATGTCACGTCCAATTGGCTCACTGGTGCAGTTAGGTCAAACTCCTTACTACATTAATCCCGCAACCCTTCAGATCCCCAGAAATACTGAGGGACTTTTGACTGATCGCTTGCGTGTTCGGCAGTAAATATCTCATCAAAATTGATTGACTGAATGGAATATTGGAATTGTGTGGAAAAACACTCGTCATATGTGAGGAATCTCACGTGCACCGACGCGTGATTACACAAGCTCCCTCTTCCACCACCACCTACATCCAGTGAAAAAGACCTTCTGACCGCGTCTTCGCAACAACCGCAGGGATGCCTCCCTTATTCCGGCTCGTGGGGTTTCGGAGAGAGGCCCGCACACTGGGCTGGCTTGTGGCGCGCAAAGCAGAAGTCAACGTTACTCCCTGAACAAAGCATCATGTGACGACAAGACTTTGCACGGCTGTGCCGACAGGCAAGTGGTGGTAGGGTGCACGAACTTTCCACTGCCGTAAACCTCAGATAAAAAAAAGAAAAATCGCTAGTAAGATCTAAACATTTCCCAAGGACTGTGAAAAGAGGTCAGCTAACAGGTATAACAGAAGTAGACTCTATAAAACACGCACAAACTAACAGCCCCGAGCAGATGCGCATCGCAAGAAAACTAACTCCCTTACTGCACTTGGCTGGTACCGTCGCGTGAACGTGGCTACTCCCCACTGTGTCCAGAAACCTTGTGTCCAGGGCCGTAGACAACTAGCGAATAATCCCAGCGCCTAGCACCCCAGAGGGAACTACTGACTAGTGATCACATCTCCAAGTGTATAGACAGACAAAAGCAAATCAAATAATTAAATTTTAAAACCACTCGCCATATACCGGGGATCTTAGATGCCGAGACTTTTGAGAACACAAGCAGCCCCTTACACGCATTGCTCATAACCAACACGATTACGAAGGCAGAAAGACGCTTACTGAGCACTAGTTCGCCGATCACCTACCTAGAGGGCTCCTCGAGCGTCACCACCAGGACTGTCCAGCGACCGCGGGGCAGAAGTCGGCGTCCTTCAATATCTGATGCGTGCAAAACTACCTCCGATCTCTCTCAAGCAGGTACTTCCTGTTTGTGTGTGAACCAAGGCACCCAAACACACAGACAGGGATTCCATTCCTCCTCAGAAGACTGTGTTCCTATTGGCTAATGCTGGGGGCAAAGGAAGGAAATATTCCATTTGCACTACTGCATCAAATTAATTGTTTAACAACTTACAGGAGTCAAATGGATCGCTTAAAACACTCACCGCCACTTTACGATGATCCTTATTTGCTTTAGAATCACGTGCAAACATTTAGCAAATAAAGCACGAGTAATTAAATTTCCGCTACAAATAGATCTTTGCGCTAAATGTATCTGAGGTCTTGTATAGATTTAGGTTTGAGAACACAAGCATCCTCTTCCACCAAAAATGTTTCCAATAATCATATATGACGGAAAAATCCTTCCACACTCATTACCAGGAATTGCGCGCCGTTCGCCGACTGCCGGAGAGCCACGGTCGCGACGGCCACTCTGGCAGTTGGCGGCCATAGCAGACACTCAGGGACTGGAGAGGCTGTCACAGTGGCCGTACAGACGCCAAGCTATCAATTTACATGAGGGGGAACGATCGTCCAGCGCAAGCACTCGCCATTCCTATCTTCTCACGCAACACACACGTCCACTTCTGTCCCCGCTCTGCCAGCATACTCAGCACCGCCTCCGGGACTTCCCTTTGTACCTGCCGCTCGCTACAGGCTTCAGCTGCGGCTCCAGGTCGCCAACCTCTCGTGAAGTTGCTGGACGCAGACACTGCGAGGCAAGCAAGACCAGCATGGGCATAAAGTTCTAACTGCACTTTCACATCTAACATAGGCAACCTAGTTTAAAAAATCCACTTAATCCAATTCGGAACGGGTATATTCTCGTCCATACAACCCGAATTTCTCAGGTGGATATTGCAGAGGAAGAAAAAATCAGATCATGACGCGTTTTCACATCGCTAAGGTATCGTAACTTGCCGTGAAAATCCAGTATAACATTATGACATAAGCTACTTTTCCTTTAAGTATTTTCTCATCTGGTAAAAAAAAAAATCTGTTCTTATCAACTTCGTATCTGTTACGTTCTGCATCACAAACTAGAATAGACAAAACGGATAAGGACTCAGCCACTAAAAATGTAGCTGAATTTATTACGATGACCATCTCTCCATCTGTAGGTGGGAGATTGAAATTGCTTCGAAAAATCTCGCAGCGACGAAAAAACACCTGCTTACTGATCCAACTCGCAAATCATATCAATGATACTCTCGCCCTCGCTTCCATCCGCCTGGCGGCACATCACTGATATCACACTAATTGACTAATTATTTAAATTGATCATTAGAGCTCCTTTGATGGTGAATAATTCGTTCTTATAGTTGGATTACACTGACCAGATAGCTCGAATGGGAATACCTGCAGGGAAGGCGGTGTTCTTTTCGAGGAAAAGCATTGAGAACCGACATTTGAAGCTGACTGCAGAGGGATTTTGCCACCGCTAACATAAATGTCGCTTAAGGACCAGGAACATAAGATTCGAGAAGTTATAAGTCATATTGAGGCATGCCCAAGTTACACTGAGGCATGTCCTTTCACTCGCTCTATTAGAGAGTGGAATAAGAAAGGAAATGACAAGTAGTAGTGGAGTCTACCCTTCCGCCTTGCACCGTGCGACGGCTTGCCAAGTCTGCGTATAGATGTAGGTGTAAATTTACTCTACCTATTACGAAACCAGCCCATCTATTTATAGACACAAAAAACACACCGAAGAATGTTGTATCTTATTTATCGAGAAAGGGAAGACGGAACTTATGCTGATGATTGTCTCTCGGCAAAAATCTTCTTATTAGTTCCTAATTTTCTCACTGCAGTCACTTCGTGTGAGAGGTTGTAATATGTTAGTGCACAGTGCTTTGAGGAAACAGCATAGAGCTCACCTCCGACTCCCCTTTCGTCACAGTATCGGTTATCTGCCGTTTCTCACGGCTCCTTCAGTCTTCGACATATAGCATTTGAATGTATCTAAATTCGACAAGTAAGAGATGTACCCCGTCAAATCACAGATCCTGCTGATTCTATCGAAAGCCCGTCAGGATACGAAATCACTGTCCCATTAGTTAGAAAAATTGTCTAGTCTTCCTCCACCCATCACTAACTAGTCAGGGAAATATGACAACGAGGAAATTAGCACACTGGCGTATAGGAGGATATTCACAGCTATGCAGATTATGCGTGGACTGCACAAAGAAATTCAGAAGCACAACACATACAGTTCATTGATGTCGAATGACTATAAATATCCCCCTACACAAGTCCAAATGTCCCCTATCGTATTCGTATGATGTCTAAGCTATAACTTCGACAGTGTAATGGTGTCAGAGTCTTCGTTGACATCTCAATGTCTCTTCTCTCTTTCTCTCTCTCTCTCTCTCTCTCTCTCTCTCTCTCTCTCCTGGTTATATTTGTAATATCCACCGGTGTAGTACTACAAATTATAAAAACTTCGATGAAGTCACTGGTAAAGAATTCAATAAGATTTTACCGCGTTTCTCTCTTGCGATACATCTAAAACAAATGCCGTCGCGTTTTGAGCTCCAACTTATCTGGTGATTCCGTTAAACATACATGTACTGATCCACTGCATCAGGCGACAAGTGATCGAAGTCATTTCCGCAGACTTGTTTTTTTTTTTGCCCCCTATACTCGAGGAAGACTATATACCACAGACTCTCAATCACAATAGAGGATTCTTTTGTTGTTGTTACACAAGCAGTTTGATACACTGTTTTTTTCTGTAACACATCGAAGCAGTAAATGACCACAGCTGTTGTTTTCGTACATGAGCTTGAGGTCTGTGTCGGGTGCTAAACCAACATTAAGACGTTTTTATCTATTGGCTCTCACAGAAAGCTGGACATCGCATAGTGTAAATTAAACTGCTCCAACGACACACAGGACGGCTGAAATAAAAGACAGAGGCGGTGTTTCTTATTGACAAAATTGTGGTCGATATAGCATCATATGGAAACTGGAGGAGTTTGCGATATTGTCCATCGTTTCCAAACAGCTGTCAGAAGGTGATGACGCCTGCATTTCGTCTCATCTTCCACAGTAATGGAGTAGCAGATGTATCGTTGTTCTGTTGTCGATGCATTGAGTCCACAAGTTGGTGCTGCATACTGCACCCAGGTATATGATCGCTGTCTCGGTGTCATAGGTGGTCAGTCTGATCTCCAAAGCTTCAGTCAATGCGTCTTTCATTTTCATGGCATGCAGTTCGTAACCGTTGTGGAACAAGGGGATATTTTGCAGGACATAAACCCGTAGAGTTCGGATAGTATGCACCATCGGTTCTGAGTCCCACTGGTGGAGGAATTGAATGATTTTCATAAATCCAGGCAAGCACTTAAGTACTCTCATCCCTCCATGTTTCTGTCGTATTTTCATCTATTTTACGTACTTTCCATAACTTTCCGTAATTTTATCAGGTTTTTCGTACTTTCGATGCATTTTACCCAATTACTCGAGTCCGAAGCTACCACTCTTGACAACTCGTCACGTCAACAAAATGCAACATCGCGTCGATCTCGTGATGATATCAGCCAAGACGACAACAGGCGTGTTCAAAGGTCTGCACGCATACGTTCCTGGTTTCACCACTCTCGACAACTCGTCACGTCAACAAAATGCAACATCGCGTCGATTTCGTGATGCTATCAGCCAAGACGACAACAGGCGTGTTCATAGGTCTGCACGCATACGTTCCTGGTTTCACGAACACCTGTCGTACCTCGACAGAGCCTCTAAAATACAGAAAATGTGAGTCTGATTGCTGCTGCGTGTGAAACGCAGCAATCCTTCCTACCCGCCCAATGTTATAGCTCTACGGGATCTAATGATCAAAGAGTGGTGGTTTCAGCTGCTAAAGTATACGTGAAGAGACTTGCGGAATCTCATCCTCAACAGACTGATGCCATTATGAAGTCTAGAGGCGACTTCTGAGGGTCACAATTTTTTTATTTTTTTTGGTGTGCTCATGTGACACAGGGGAGTGCCACAAAGTCATACCCACTACTCTTCGTGGTTGGTATCATCATGGACAGTGCGGAATGCAAACACTGAATTACGTAAAGTCGATTGAACATCTAGTTACAACGTAGGAAAGCGACATCAAATGGAGCGAGCACCTAAGGACGGTGGTAGGTAAGCCGTATGGTCGATTTCAGTTCGTTGGGAGAATTTTAGAAAAGTGTGGTACATCTGTAAAGAAGACCGAGTATAGAACACTAATACGACCTATTCTTGAGTACGGTCCCATCCTAATTTCGCTGCGTCCCTGTGTGTTTTATGTGGAGTTCAGCAAAAGTCTCTGGTAGCAGTGCTTGGACTCTAGTTGTTAGGCTCAGAGTGCAGTATGCACCAGGTTGACCAATAGATTCCTGTAAGATGAGACTCAGTGAATGAGTCCTAGCATGTTATGATGCAGCCATCGGCTAGGCAATATTTATGTGGCACTGAGAACGACTAGGCAGTCATACTGATACAGCCACCAAACAAGTTTCTGAGCACTGACTGAAATAAATTTTATACCAAATACGCTCACTGAGGTTCTCGGCCAATAATATGGCAATCAGGTCCCATACAAGCGATGTTGGTGTTTTGTTCGAAAATCTGCTGGCCACTTTGCATGCGTGATGTCCTCGGATCGCAGATACTGGTTCACTTCACCAGGGCTGTGCGGTCGGGCAATATCGTCCAACAAATGGAGTAGGGCCGTATTTACCACGAAACAGCCACTCATCTAATTGGATGATATCAAAACTGTAAACCGCAGCTGTCATAACATCGTTTGGAAAGGCAAGCAACGCTAATGTCATAAGTTCCAGGAATGTGACTACGAAGGCTTTCCCGGAGTAATAATTGATAATATTCCTCCCGGGTGTGCAGCCGGATAATAACGTCATCTTGAGACAATATTTCAGCGGTCCATCTTGCCGCCATCTTTAGGTGAGAGTGATGGTACACGATCTCGCCGGAACTGACGTCTCAGCGCAAGCGACGGCCCCTATACAGGCCGCAGAAGGCCCACAACGCGTGCGCGAGAAGGTGCCGTAACTGCCATCTAGCGCAAATAAACATACAGCGTCCCAGTGGCGGAAACAGGCGAAATCGAGATATCACTATAAAAAAATTAAATATCGTTCCGCCGATCAAAACACAAACTGTTGTTTTTTAATGTCTGATAACACCGGGTTCCAAGTCTTACTTAAAAGGTAACCCTTGTCTCTATTAATAAAATTATCGAGTAATCGAATCTCTATGGATTCTTTTAAAATACAGTCCAAATAGCGAGATCCAGGGGCAACCATTTGTTTCTCGTCAGACAGCATTCTGTGTCCTTCGGTGAGACAGTGCTTCGCCACTGCAGATTTCTCAGGCTGAACCAACCGTGTGTGCCGCTGGTGCGCAACACGTCGGTCCTGAATGGTCCGGATTGTCTGACCAATAAAAGCCTTCCCACAGTGGCAAAGGATCTTGTACACACCGGGGTTCCTCAAACCCAAGTCATCCTTAACTGATCCAAGAAGCGCTTTAATCTTGGCTGGCGGACGAAAAATACTTCTGATATGATACCGTTTTAGAATTCTTCCTATTTTCGAGGAAATGCTACCAGCAAAAGGTAGAAAAGCCACCGATTTGCAGCTATCTTCTGGTGGTTCAGGCGAAGGTTCAAACTGGAAACCACAACGGATGTGTTTATCTGCATAGTCATTCTGCTTGAACACAACCTTGAGATGGTACACTTCTTGTGTCAAGCTTTCTCCGCCTGAAATGGTATAAGCTCTTTTCGCCAACTTCTGCAGGACCCCTGTACGTTGGAACGATGGATGACAGCTAGAAGCATACAGGTAACGGTCCGTGTGCGTAGGCTTTCGATAAACACTGAGTCCCAGTGTCCCATCATCCTTTTTGTACACCAGAACATCCAGAATCGGAAGCGGCATTGCAGCATTGCAAAGTCAGCGCTAAGCAACCACACAAGAATTGTATAACACAGGCACATATAGTTACAGGTGCTGTACAGTTTGGACGTCTTCGATAATCAGGGAAGGATAATCATCTGCGGATTCTGATGTAGCACACGGTTGACCTTTGTTTCCATTGCGAACGGTGTCAGTATCGATAAGGTCGCTAAAATTGAAATCTAACTGCTCTCTTTTTTTTTTTTAAAAAAAAAAAAGAAATACTCACTAGAAGAATCTTAACTGATGCAGCATTTCATTCGACAAGTCCCAGTAATTAACTCATCTAACTATAAAATACACTCCTGGAAATTGAAATAAGAACACCGTGAATTCATTGTCCCAGGAAGGGGAAACTTTATTGACACATTCCTGGGGTCAGATACATCACATGATCGCACTGACAGAACCACAGGCACATAGACACAGGCAACAGAGCATGCACAATGTCGGCACTAGTACAGTGTATATCCACCTTTCGCAGCAATGCAGGCTGCTATTCTCCCATGGAGACGATCGTAGAGATGCTGGATGTAGTCCTGTGGAACGGCTTGCCATGCCATTTCCACCTGGCGCCTCAGTTGGACCAGCGTTCGTGCTGGACGTGCAGACCGAGTGAGACGACGCTTCATCCAGTCCCAAACATGCTCAATGGGGGACACATCCGGAGATCTTGCTGGCCAGGGTAGTTGACTTACACCTTCTAGAGCACGTTGGGTGGCACGGGATACATGCGGACGTGCATTGTCCTGTTGGAACAGCAAGTTCCCTTGCCGGTCTAGGAATGGTAGAACGATGGGTTCGATGACGGTTTGGATGTACCGTGCACAATTCAGTATCCCCTCGACGATCACCAGAGGTGTACGGCCAGTGTAGGAGATCGCTCCCCACACCATGATGCCGGGTGTTGGCCCTGTGTGCCTCGGTCGTATGCAGTCCTGATTGTGGCGCTCACCTCCACGGCGCCAAACACGCATACGACCATCATTGGCACCAAGGCAGAAGCGACTCTCATCGCTGAAGACCACACGTCTCCATTCGTCCTTCCATTCACGCCTGTCGCGACACCACTGGAGGTTGGCTGCATGATGTTGGGGCGTGAGCGGAAGACGGCCTAACGGTGTGCGGGACCGTAGCCCAGCTTCATGGAGACGGTTGCGAATGGTCCTCGCCGATACCCCAGGAGCAACAGTGTCCCTAATTTGCTGGGAAGTGGCGGTGCGATCCCCTACGGCACTGCTTAGGATCCTACGGTTTTGGCGTGCATCCGTGCGTCGCTGCGGTCCGGTCCCAGGTCGACGGGCACGTGCACCTTCCGCCGACCACTGGCGACAACATCGATGTACTGTGGAGACCTCACGCCCCACGTGTTGAGCAATTCGGCGGTACGTCCACCCGGCCTCCCGCATGCCCACTATACGCCCTCGCTCAAAGTCCGTCAACTGCACATACGGTTCACGTCCACACTGTCGCGGCATGCTACCAGTGTTAAAGACTGCGATGGAGCTCCTTATGCCACGGCAAACTGGCTGACACTGATGGCGGCGGTGCACAAATGCTGCGCAGCTAGCGCCATTCGACGGCCAACACCGCGGTTCCTGGTGTGTCCGCTGTGCCGTGCGTGTGATCATTGCTTGTACAGCCCTCTCGCAGTGTCCAGAGCAAGTATGGTGGGTCTGACACACCGGTGTCAATGTGTTCTTTTTTCCATTTCCAGGAGTGTATGTGTCGACAACAGTTAACTTTTGTAAACGCAACAGAAAACAGGCTCATTTGTCTTCGCTGCTGCAAGGGGAATAAATGGATTTAGGAGGGATGCGAAGATTATGGAACTCGTTTATGTAATGGAATTCGATTTATGGGGACCTTTCGCGCAATGGACTTGTTTATGCTGTTGATTTAGTCTGAAATAACTCTGAACCTTACTTAAATGCAAAACCCCTTACCTCTGAACACACAAATGAGAAGTTTTCTCTGAGCATTCGGTGTAAGTTGATCTACAACGCGTGCCCGCGGGGACGCTGCATGTACTGTTCGCATATTAGCCAAAATTCTGAAAAATCTTTTAAAGTATTACCTTTGCTAGCCAGGTATTTTTCAGTGGTGATATAATTAATCTGTGGATGCAATCATTATGTGACCTGTTGGAGACCGAGCACTCATATAACTGTGTGTCTGCAAAAAATATTTTAATGGAAACGAACACAACGACTCCAGATTTATTAATATCCTGCTCTATTAGAAAACGACAATTTTCAGAATATGCAGACGTACATTGAATCTCCTCAGTCAATATCGAAATTCAAACTGAGTACAGAAGAGATGAATTACTTTACCATATACGAAAAATAATATCAAAGAATCGAATGCCCTACTGGATGAGAAAGTGTTTCAGCATCTAGCATGATCATGGAAGACAACAGCGTGTGTGGACATCCTGGTCCACCTGGGCACCTAACCTCATCTGCAGACAAAGAAAGTAAGCCCTGTTTCCAAATTGGAAATGAAAGTAATTGCTTGAAACTTGCTGTGCCTAACCACGACATCAGAAAACAAACTCGCCCTACGCAAGTAGAACCACTTACATCTGTAATGTGTTGCGTAAGGCAACAGCATTTAGCGATCTCTCCAATGGACTTTTAACAGCATGATATGGAACGGTAACCTGGGACCAAGTGACCGAGCAAAACCGAGCAGAACAGAAGAGAAAGCAACTCACGATCGAACTTGGGACCAGGCTGAGAAACTAAATCTCCCAACAAGGCACACGATTAGCTGCCGCAGACCAAAGACCGTCCCGCAAGCCATTTCATGAGTCCTCTGGGCAAAGCCTAGCAGTGCACTATCGATACCAGCTTAACAATACGTGTGCCTGTTTCTATACGAAAGGATAACGTGAGTGAGTCGAGGTGAAACCAGATGCGTTTCAGCTCACGAACACTGCCGGTATCCATAAGGTCACTGAGCTTACGAACAGTCTCGATGTCAATATGGTCGCTGACCTTCACCAGCCTCTGCGCTGCGAGCGCCACTGCCGATGCTTCTCTGTATGATGACATATCGAATCAAGCAATGTCACCAACCAATTTCCACATGCCTTATGAAAATGCTTGTAGCTGATAAAGGTGGGACATACTTGGGCAGTCTGTCAACAACTTGGCCGTTTGGCGGTTATTACTGTCAGTACACATTTGTTGCCGCTTTAAGTAAAATTTAATAAAATGTGTTGCGAAGTAATATTCACAACAGTTATAAGCGACGTTTCATTCCTGGCTCTCCTCTCACTAACAGTGACTAGCATCTAATTAGCCAGTGATCTTATAACACGTACCCATACGTGCTTGTTCTCTCTTACTTCGCCACGGGAAGATTTTTGAGTGCCAAAGTTACTCAGTCCAAAACCAAGTCCATTACAGTTAACAACTGTACGCATACAGGCACAAGAAGTGCTCTCGTACTGGTGAGGAATGTATGTCACCTGGCCGGCCGCGGTGGCCCTTCAGTGCGGAACCGCGCGACTGTTACGGTCGCTAGTTCGAATCCTGCCTCGGGCATGGATGTGTGTGATGTCCTTAGGTTAGTTAGGTTTAAGTAGTTCTAAGCTCTATGGGAATGATGACCTGAGATGTTAAGTCCCATAGTGCTCAGAGCCATGCATGTCACCACTTCCCGTGTTCTCCTGCCAAGTGCTGGTTGTACAAGATAGTTATCATGTAATGGTACTTTTTTTCGTCTCGAACATCCAGTAACGAACGAACACGAATCCTGATCTGTACGAATCCAGCAACTAAGGCAGAGTGTGGTGGTCATACTTGTCATACTTACGATGTAGTGCCACTAACAGGTCGCAACTATGTGAATCGAAATACGCCACGAAAGTTTTTGTAGGCGCTTCTCCTCTATACTTCCCAGAAATGCGTTCAGAGAGCTCATTAGCGTCCGGGTGTGCTGAGCGACTCAAAGGACGCGTTCACCAGTCGAGACCAACTGAGTGTTATGTTAATTAGCAGCTGCGTCGTGCGTAAAGCAGCACGTTACAAGTGACGCACGTCGCGAATACGGAACACGGATGAGGAGGGTCGGGAGGGGATGGGGGAGGGGGGTGGGAGGCTGCTCCAAGGGGAGGTCGCGCCCTTTCCGCCTTTCGCACAACTTCGACATCCATATTCACTGCTGCAGCGGATTAAGTGCGACAGTTGCTTAGCTTTCGGAGTACGAATGTCTCGAGTAATTAGGACAAGTTCCTCGTGCGTCCTCAGCTACCAGTGCCTGAACAACAGCGCCCAAGTCCCATGGCCAGATTTACAGCAAAATTGATTCCTTCGTGGCAGAAAGTATTATGTTCAGAATCCAGTTTTACAAATAACGGCACAGAGAGATATGCTTCTTCTTAGGTCAACCGTCACTAGGAATAAAATATGATAAAGGGTTATAGTTTGCAAGTGAACAGAACACCATTTAACTGTTCTGCAAATCCAGTGTTCAATAACAAGCCCGGAAACTGACAAGTTATGTCGAAGGTCACTATGTGGATTTCAGCCTTACTGCCAACGGGTGCAGTCCCAGCAAAAGCTACGTAACATGTACAGATCCTTAAACTAGATTGTATTACTCGGGTTTCTGTGTATTCTGCATTATGATCATAATAGCAGGTAAATAAAGAAGGTATGCAAATTTTACCTCAGCGAGAAAGGTGCACTGCTATTCTTTTTTAGCAAATAATCGACTTCATTTTGTTACACAGACTAACAGATACACATACACTCATTACATTTTCAAATATCTGCCTAGCTCATGTTGGCCCAAAATCAGTTTAAAAATAATTCCAATGTGCCGTTTCGGCAGTGCTTTGCGATATTTTCTTCCTCAAGTTCCCGATCGGGAACCCTCCTGCCCCATTCCCAGCTCTCAGGGCTGAAAGTAATCTGGCTTTCTAAGTTGTTAGACCTCTAAGGCTCTAAAAGCGTGAAAAAAAAAACAGATAACAGCAGTACGTAAGTGAGAACGATGTACAGGAAGTCTATAAAATCCAGCTGTCATTTCAGGAATTCATAACTTGGAAAAGATTAGAGAGAGAGCATCGTGTGCCGGCCGCGGTGGCCGAGCCGTTCTAGGCGCTTCAGTCTGGAACCGCTCGACTGCTACTGTCGGAGGTTCGAATCCTGCCTCGGGCATGGATGTGTGTGATGTCGTTAGGTTAGTTAGGTTTAAGTAGTTCTACGTTCTAGGGGACTGATGACCTTAGATGTTAAGTCCCATAGTGCTCAGAGCCATTTGAACCATTTTTAGAGCATCGTGTTTTGTTGTAAAATGCTTAGCAGCTTTGTTTTGGTAAAAACTTTCTAAACCAATGATGTTATAAATATTTATTTACAACCAATCGGTCTCGATGTACTTTGTTGTCATCTTCAGGTCATCAGAACATTACGTTATAAAATATGCTCATTTTGAGTTCGACCTTACGCCAAGTTGTTGCGTATGTAAAATAAAGCACATGAAATAAAGGTTTGTTATGAATCAAACATTTAAAATAAAGAAGAACCTTGTGTACTTGGTCATGTCCACATACGTAGTGCCCACAAGTGGTTATTACATCACCAAAAATACAGATGAAATAAAATACACAGTAGTAGTGTTTATCTTGTATGGTAGAATTTCAATCTGTGCTCTACTCGTCGTTGATAAAACATCAAGACGATATTCGAATTGCGGCCATTTGTGGATCAGCACTGCTGTATCAACAGTTCTGATTAATTCATTGATTTGTACAAGAATGGTAGCAATGTCATTGAGTGGTAC
This sequence comes from Schistocerca gregaria, assembly GCF_023897955.1. Lineage (NCBI taxonomy): Eukaryota > Metazoa > Arthropoda > Insecta > Orthoptera > Acrididae > Schistocerca > Schistocerca gregaria. The sequence continues at coordinate 814,235,076 of NC_064920.1, read as the reverse complement.
TGTATACACGGCATGTTCGATGCATCTCCACAAAAATAACTCTTTTGGTTTGACATCGGCAGAACGCTGGCGCCATCCGATGTGCCCATCATAGCCCTTTCACTTGTCAGGAAATTCACGAAATGTATTCGCTGTTGCGAATACGAGCAACCATTAGCTATATAAAGGAATAATGCCAATGAAAACTCATGCCGGAGCAGGACTCGAACCCAGATTTCCCGCTTTACGCGAACGGTCGCCTTATAGCTTTTTTTACAACTACACCGTTTTAATTTTTTATTCTTTTTTTATTTGGATGGTAGAGTAGCCAGCTTCAGGCCGGTGGGCCAGTGGGCAGTGGTCGAAAGGCGAGGCGTGGCCGCGATGCCTCCCTCTTTCCGCCTCTGACCCTCTTCAATTCGATTATTATCATTATTATTATTATTGTGCAGAGCAGGAAGACAATTAAACAAAACTCTTTATTCTTGCAGTGCGCTGTTCTAGCGATAAAGAGACTAACTAAACAACAACAATAAGAACAAAATTAAATCGTAAATAGAAAGTAAGGGCTACCCTTCCAGTGGAACTAACATTTGACACTGCATCCACTGCTTGCTGCCATCGGTCAACATGTCCATGGATCCTTCTAACCCTCCTTTAGGACCAGGCACGTCTTCACGACGAAAGGCTCATCTGGTTCTATCACTTGTTCCGATCCGTTTCCTACAATTAGCGTGCACGTAACGTTAACTTCTCATACCCACCATAACGCAAATGTCGGGAGAGTCCAAGAAGACACTACCAAGATAATTAGCAAAGTACTGGCGGTAGATCAGGTGGCGTCGTAGACGGGTGAATCGTTCCAATAGGAAGACCAAAAATCTAGGAAATGTTGGTAATCATCGTGGCAAAGGTACGATATGACTAACCCTTGATTCATATCACTACATTCATCTTAGTATGAGGATAAAACGTCATATCTGGGAGAAGAAGGAATTCGGGGTGACTGCTGCAGGGGTCATTCGCAGTCTCGTCAACCAAAAATCGAGGAAATGTTGGTAATCATCGTGGCAAAGGTACGTTATGACTAACCCTTGATTCATATCACTACATTCATCTTAGTATGAGGATAAAACGTCATATCTGGGAGAAGAAGGAATTCGGGGTGACTGCTGCAGGGGTCGTTCGCAGTCTCGTCAACCTCCAAATCTCCACAGCAGACCCACATTCCAGATGGTATACATTCATCAAGTAGGTGGCACTGAGGACGCAACAGACAATCGGCCATACATACAGGATCTATCATAATTAATGGCGTAAACGCATACAGTTGAAAGTACACGATATTAAAAGAAAAAAGTCTCAGTAAACATAGGGTCGAAAATGCATACCTTAAGAGCTACGAGCAATTTTTCATCTTCGATACAGCGAAGCAAATCTCTTCCACTGCAAGCTCTTTACTTTCCACATTTTGGGAGGTAGTAGTACGGACCAAAACAAGAAAAAAATGTCCAGTACTCATGTGCTCTGAAATGCGTACCTTAAGAGCTATGAGCACTTGCTCATCTTCGCTACTTGGAAACAAAACTCTTCAATGAACAGTTGTTCATAATTTTTAAGGTATGTGTTTTAGAGCAAATGTTTACTGAACATATTTAGGTCCATACTTCCACTTCCCAAAATGTGGAAGAAAAGAGCTTGCAGTAGAAGAGATTTTCTTCACAGTATCGAAGACGAAAAGTTGCTAGTAACTCTTTATGGTATGCATTTTCTATCCTACGTTTACTGAGACATTTTTGCTTCTAGTGTCGTGTACTTTCAACTGTATGCGTTTACGCCGTTAATTATGATACACACTATATGGAATGGCGTCTCTGGCGATTCATATGTTTGCGGCTGACCATTAAATATCAGGCCGATCTGTCGTCGGAATCGATAAGAGCCACATGCTCTGAACGCCAGACCACTGGCCAAGTAACCAAGAGGAGATGGCTTCCAATCAGATTCCAGGGATCGACTTGCATCATATCGTAATAAACATCACGCGTCCTCGGCAACTGTTCAGTCGGAAGGTCAGTCTTCAAGTGACTGAAGTTCACAAAAAACTCCTGTATTTGAGATACTGTCGGCGAAGTATGTGCCACTGTAAAGGTTGGTTCACGAGAGGCGGGAGCCAGTTCTTCAGAGTTCCTGTGAAGCTGAGCTGGCGATGGATCCACCTATTCATCGTCGTAGCGATACATAAAACAGATGCTTTAACCAGCACATTTACTATTCCAAGACTCCCTTTGTGGTAGGGAAGGTGAGCGTATCATACCGCACTTCGATGTTCATTCTTACACTAGCAAATTAGCTGAAAACCACCTGTAAACTGCGTGCTATCGTCCTCGGCATTGGGAGGACCATTGTCATATTGGATATCCTAACCATCTCAAAGATCTTGACATAAGGCATCCGTTGGACCATGTTCAAAGACTGGAGCAATTTACTACGGACATTCGTAATATGCTTTATAGGAGACGACTATAAGGTATCATGCCTGTCGACTGCCAAATGTAACCTCCAAATATTTAATTGTATCCTGGAGTGGGTATGGCGCCAAGCTTTCTTCTGGGAAGCTACTGCCGACGACCATCACTCCAGACTTCTCCAACTTCAAATGGCTTTTGGCTATGGCACCGTATTGGGCAATCCAGTACAGTGATCTTTGGACTTCGTCTGGCGTACACACTAAAATCACCAGATCGTCTTCATACGCATGCCACGCAATGGTATGCTATCTTAATGTAAGTCCCCTCAGTCGGAATCGTAGTCCATGTAACAGTCACTCCATGGCAGCGGTATACATAACTACCGACAGGGTGCAACCTTGTGTCACAGAGCATGCGATAGTGATCTTTCCCACTATACGCCCATGAATCGTAACTTGTGAAGTCCTGCTACGCAGAAGGCGCATGACAGTGTGCTGTGTGAAGTACTGTGGGAAGGCCAGCTACTGCAGTACCTTCTGAAGATAATCGTGGTATACACTTTCAAAAGCGTGGTAAAGTCCACCGACACTAAGGCACCGCACATGCGACATGCCTCTGTCAGTGTGATAAAATCGTAGTAATCGCTGAGCGCCGTCTGTATTTTGCTGTTACCACCGAGACACGTCTTGTCTGTAGACACGACTTGGTGCAGGCCACTCCGAATGCGATCAACCACAAGTCTCTTAAATATCTTGAAGTCGCTGTCGAGCAGCGTAAGAGGCCGGTAATGGTCAACTCCCCTTCCAGCAGCTGGCTTGCGGAACGATATAAGGACGTCGTCGAAATAATCAGGCGACATCAGCACTGCAGGGTTCATCAGTTCTTAGTACGTCATAACCTCACTGGGACATTGCAACGTCACGGAACGTATGATAGTACACTACTGGCCATTAAAATTGCTACACCAAGAAGAAATGCAGATCATAAACGGGTATTCATTGCACAAATATATTATGCTAGAACTGACATGTGATTGAATTTTCACGCAATTTGGGTGCATAGATCCTGAGAAATCAGTACCCAGTACTAACTGGCCGTAATAACGGCCTTGATACGCCTAGGCATTGAGTCAAACAGAGCTTGGATGGCGTGTACAGCTACAGCTGCCCATGCAGCTTCAACACGATACCACATTTCATCAAGAGTGGTGACTGGCGTATTGCGACGATGCAGTTGCTCGGCCACCATTGACCAATTGGTGAGAGATCTGGAGAATGTGCCGGCCAGGGCAGCAGTCGAACATTTTCTGTATCCAGAAAGGCCCGTAAAGGACCTGTAACATGCGGTCGTGCATTATCCTGCTGAAATATAGGGTTTTGCAGGGATCGAATGAAAGGTAGAGCTACGAGTCGTAACACATCTGAAATGTAACGTCCACTGTTCAGAGTGCCGTCAATGCGAACATGAGGTGACCGAGACGTGTAACCATCACACCGAGTGATATGCCGGTACGGCGATGACGAATACACGCTTTCAATGTGCGTTCACCGCGATGTCGCCAAATACAGATGCGATCATCATGATGCTGTAAACAGAACCTGGATTCATGCGAAAAATGACGTTTTGTCATTCCTGCATCCAAGTTCGTCGTTGAGTACACCATCTCAGGCGCTCCTGTCTGTGATGGAGCGCCAAGGGTAACCGCATCCATGGTCTCCGAGCTGATAGTCCATGCTGCTGCAAACGTCGTGGAACTGCTCGTGCAGATGGTTGTTGTCTTGCAAACGTCCCTATCTGTTGACTCACGGATAGAGACGTTAAAGCCATGTAGATTAGATGCCTCTCATCTCGACTGCTAGTGATACGAGGCCGCTGGGATCCAGCACGGCGTTCCGTATTCCCCTCCTGAACCCACCGATTCCATATTTTGCTAACAGTCAGTGGATCTCGACCAACGCGAGCAGCAATGTCGCGATACGATAAACCGCAATCGCGATAGGCTAGAATCCGACCTTTATCAAAATCGGAAACTTGATGGTACGCATTTCTCCTCCTTACAGGAGGCATCACAACAACGTTTCTGTCTGTGTATGAGAAATCGGTTGGAAACTTTCCTAATGTCAGCACGTTGTAGGTGTCGTCACCGGCGCCAACCTTGTGTGAATGCTCTGAAACGCTGATCATTTGCATATCACAGCATCTTCTTCCTGTCGGTTAAATTTAGTGTCTGTAGTACGTCATCTTCGTGGTGTAGCAATTTTAATGGCCAGTAATGTACTCTTTCAGAAGACCACCTAGACCCGGAGATTTATGGTCGCCCTTTTGCCGAGGGCGTCGGCGACGTCCTCTACCGTTATTGGGTCCATGAGGATCACCACTGAGTTTCCATAGAGGGTCTGAAGCAGCAAGCGGAGGACTTCATCCGTCATCATAGCACCTTGGTCTTCTGCGGCATACAACCGCCGGTAATGATCCAGGAAGGCGTTAGCGATATCCTTTTGGGCCACTGGGCACTGGCTTATCCAGCACGGATATGAATGCTCTTCGACGTCTACGACGTTGATGGTTAATGTGATGCATGGCCAAATGGTCATCCCCGATCCGATCTTGTCTACGCATGCGCACAAGTGTGCCCTCAAGACATCATCGTGTAAGAATTGTGATCCTTGGTTGTAGACGACACACTTCAGCCTGACGTCCTGTGATGGTGTTAGGGCGGATATCTAACGCGGTAGCATAAAATGATATTCCATGGCGTGCCGTTCCCAACACATAGCTTCTCTATAGCAGTCCATCATCACACACCGCAGTGCAGGTTTTGCGCAATCTAGCCGCCACTGGATTATGGAAGACACGTCGGTTGCCGCCCCTCGCAGTTCTGCCTGGTCTCCACTATCCTGGTGACACTCTGGATCCTCAACGAGAGCTACATTCATCTTCCTGCTTGGCCACAACCTCTTTCATGGGAAGGAGATAGTGTAGAGGTAGGTATCATGATCCGTAAAGGCAGGTAGCCATATTTACAGCATCAAGCGGGGCTACCGTAAGTCCCTGGGAGACATAGATCTGGTCTAGAAATCTCGCCGAATGCCTCTTAATGTATGTGTATCCCTGTCTGTTTCCACGGATACTCCACCAGGTATCAACGAGGCGAAGGTCTTGCACCATTGGAGTTCCCTACACATGCTAAAGGGTGGTATTTGATCCTGTGGTGACAGGACACAATTTAATTCACCCCTAGGGCAATATGATCGTAGCGTCAGTCGAATAAGGAAGCGACCTCATCCACATCATCGTGGTGTCTCGAATGGTGTCTCCTCTTGTCCATACCAGAGAGAGCATTCACATTCGCGATCCTGACGATCTGAAATGTCATGTCAAGTCCACGTGCTGACGGAAGGTAGGTCACACACTGATCACGATGCTTTCCTTCATAAGAATCGGCGTACCACCACCATTATCCCTGCATGATGCCTTATAAACGCCTTATCCGTAAAGAGGTGGGACTGGTCAAGGCGCAATTCATGGGTGTGTGCGACATCGGAATATGCCACCAACAACAAGTCACGAAATATCTACAGATTGACAGTCGGTATTACGGTTGGTGGTGCCAATCCGGTAGGCTTGGCATGAGGAGGTTGTCGGTCTCAGGTTCGAGTCCTGCCTCAGGCATGGATATTTGAGATATCCTTAGGTTAGTTAGGTTTAAGTAGTTCTACGTTCTAGGGGACTGATGACCTTAGATGTTAAGTCCCATAGTGCTCAGAGCCATTTGAACCATTTTTGAGGAAGTTGTATTGTTGGTGCCTGTTGGGAGAAGTGCCTCCACAGTCAACAACGACTCCCCTCCTATGTCGACTGACATTTATCTGTCGTGATGAGAGGCAACTGCTACCGCTTTAGCTACTGCAGCAGACAGCACGTTCTCAACATCGTCGGCCCGCGCAGTCAGTCTTGTTCTGCGATCATTCTTTGGCATTAATGGGGCGGCTTAAGGTAGAAGTACGTCCGTGTTGTGGTCAGATTCTGAATTCATCTACTGCCCGAAATCGAGAAGCGTGGCAGTGTAAGAGGTCTGCTTCGAATTCGCTGACGATAGAATCCCGTCAGGGGAACCGAAGATCATATCATCCTGCTGGGGATGGTCGTCACCGTCGAGAGTTTCGACAGTGTCCTACAGGTATCTGATGCAGACAGTGTAGATTTCTCCCATTGCTCTGGAGCTCGTTGTTTTAGGACATAAGTGTCAGTATGCGACAACCCCTGGGGTCTTTGTCATCAGGGACAAAGCGTTGGCTTCCATCACCAAATGTGCGGTTGTCAACCTCTCCTGCAGGACTGTCCCCTTTTCGCATTGCAAAACCTTTGACAGGGGCTGCTCTAGCAGTGCCGCCGCGTTGGAGGGGGCTAACTCTTGAAGTTGATGCTTCTGTCGACAGATGGAACATGTTGTAGGGCCCCCACATACAATGGGAGTACTGTTACATCGGGCGACACCTTCTGCTCTCCCGTCGGCAGTTGCGTGATGCGACGTTGCATACAGCTTGATCTGAGATATCCCTCTTGCCTGCATCCCAAACGGGTCTCTGGCTGGACGTCTTAAATTACGATGGCACGGCATCCGCCTATGTTCAGATAGGACGGGACATGTTTAATAAGGTCTACGTGCTCCTGGCGCACCTCATTCAGAACTGGGTACGTTGTACCAACTTTTTCACCATATGACTTGTCACAGTGCCGTAGTGTCTCAGCGCTGCGATTACAATCTCTGCTGATACCTCAAACCGCAACTCGAACACAAGGACTACCCTCTGGCCGAAACCTGCATGTTCCACTTTCACAGGGCCATTCCGTCCTTGGAACGTGTGAACTGAATATCGCTCGTTTTGTTAAGAATCCTTTCATAAGTCGCGTCGTCAGACAGTTTTACGTGGACCGAACTGCTCACGATGGAGAGGTGAACCTCCGTCAGTTCGTAATAATCTCGTAAAAACTGTTCAATTTCCAGTGCTACTGGTCGCCCGTACTCAGTCGTAAAATTGAACTTCAAGGTCGACTTTAGTTGTGAAAACTTCACGGTGCGTCGAAGGAAGTAAGCTGGACGCAGACGGCTGTAAACCAAAACAATACAGCGCGAACGCTAACGCGGCAGGGACGTGAGCAGGACGTCCGAGCGCTGCCCTGCCGAAGGGAGACCTACTGCTTTCGCTGCCCGTGGACTACTCACGGCCAGATCCAAACTTTCCTATATCGTCGTTCCTGCGTCACAGTCTGCACCGTGTACTCGTACACACACATTGTGCAACACCTATACAGGGGAGGGGATTTTAATTGAAGAATAAAAAGGGAGACAGGGATAATGTTGACAACTTTAGACCTATTTCCATGCCATCGGTGTTTGCTAAAGTTATCGAGAAGGTTGTATATACAAGGTTACTGGAGCATTTAAATTCACATAATTTGCTGTCAAATCTACAGTTTGGTTTTAGAAATGGTTAAACAACTGAAAAAGCTGTATTCTCTTTTTTCTGTGAGGTTTTGGACGGATTAAATAAAAGGTTGCGAACGCTAGGTGTTTTGTTTGATTTAACGAAGGCTTTTGACTGTTTTCACCACAAAATATTACTGCAGAAGTTGGCTCATTATGGAGTAAAGGGAGTAGCTTACAATTGGTTCACCTCTTACTTTAATAGCAGGAAGCAGAAGGTAATTCTCCGCAATATTGAGAGTGGTAGTGATGTTCAGTCGCAATGGGCCACTGTTAAGTGGGGCGTTCCCCAAGGGTCGGCGTTGCGGCAACTGCTGTTTCTTATTTATATAAATGATATGCCTTCTAGTATTACAGGTGATTCAAAAATATTTCTGTTTGCTGATGACACTAGCTTGGTAGTGAAGGATCTTCTGTGTAATGTTGAAACAGTATCAAATAATGTAGTTCATGAAATAAGTTCGTGGATTGTGGAAAACAATTTTATACTAAATCACAGTAAGACTCATTTTTTACAGTTTCTAACTTACAATTCAACAAGAACCGATATTTTGATCAAAAACGGGCTGTTCGAGCTATATGTGGTGTACGTTTTAGAACCTCTTGTCGACCCCTATTCAATAGTCTGGGAATTCTGACATTGCCCTCACAGTACATATTTTCCTTAATGTCGTTTGTTGTTAGCAATATTAGCCTATTCCCAACAGTTAGCAGCTTTCACTCAGTTAATACTAGGCAGAAATCAAATCTGTATGTGGAATGCATTTCCTTGACTCTTGTGCAGAAAGGAGTGCAATATTCTGCTGCATCCATTTTCAATAAGCTTCCACAAGAACTAAAAAATCTTAGCGGTAGCCTAAAGTCTTTTCAGTCTAAACTGAAGAGTTTCCTCATGGCTCACTCCTTCTATTCTGTCGAAGAGCTCCTGGAAGAGCTAAAAAATTAAGCAAGTTGCAGTGTTACACTGTTAATTTTCTTTATTTAAACTTACGACTTGTCGTCTGAATATGTTTTTATATTTAATTTTATCTGTTTCTACTATCGTGTTATAATTTCATGTATTGACTCGTTCCATGAACATGGAGAGTTCTCCTTAATTTGGCCCCACGGAACAATAAATAAATAAATCGGTGTATGGTATTGGCAGATAAATACGATATCGCAGTACCTGTGTTGTTGAGAAGAACGATGCAATGTACCTTCTGACATTCATGCCTCCGTCGTATCTCGGCAAATCTGTCATTCGGCACATCCCACACTTTCAAACTCCAGTGCACTGGAAGATGATGGACGGCTGTGGCTCTTCGATGTACGGCAGCAGGACTGTTCTAGCACGTCCAGGTAGACATTTCCCATTATCGTCTTTGAACTACCGCGTTATGCTCGTTTCTTTTCCGGTAGTGTCCTCCTATACTGGCGTCGGTGATTCTGCTGTACCGTTGTCGCCATTTTGGTGCACTCCAAGTTAAATCTCCAACAAAAGACAGGTGAAAAAGCTTTGAGAGCTGCTAAACGTTTTACAACAAACCACGATTGTCTTTCTATAGTAGTTTACAAGCTATGATTTTCGGAAAAGATACCAGAACTTCATGTACAACCTTCATTAAGTAAAGCATGGGGCATCCCCCACTTAGTAACTTATGCACACACCTGACCTGAATCACCTCGAACGGTGAGTCACCTGGCCGTAACAATGTGCCATATGTCAAAGGCTTTTATGTCATCGAATTTCAGGCGGCATTCAACCTCATGTTGGGCAGTGGTAATAATGTTTTCGCCCATCATTCTAGACGATCTCACATTCAGCGGTGCCTCATAAGTATCGTCTCATACAGACGCATGGTGATGTTAGTAATTGAGTGCTCCCATCAAGAACCTCGATTTCAGTCTGCTCCGAAAACTAGCCCCAAAACATACTGTTATGGACTGAAATTTGAATGCCGGAGTATGTGACATCTTTAAATTCTTCACCATATGAAGATAGGAACACTCAAAAACGTTCAGTAAAATACCCATACCAGCTGTCCTAACACGAGGAAGCAACACGGCAATTATGGACAGATTTTTTTAAACTGATTTATTCCACATTTGGTGTTACACCGTTCACGCTTTGGCCAAATCAACAATTACAGTTTTTAAGGTGGTGGTCGGAGCCACTAATGGAAAGGTATTCAATCGAATTGAGGTTAAGAGATCCTTATGGCCCACTTTGACCTGAAGCACAGGTAAGTTGATAGGTCACATAACGAGGCATCAATAGATAGTTAACATGATAATGCAGGGAAACGTACAGAGGCAAGGGAGAAAGGGGAAAGTTGCAGAGGGAGATTAAGACTTGAATAATGTAAAGAGTTTGAAATTGATTTGACGTGCAACAATTATGCACAAGACAGACGAGCGCTGAAAGCTACACTGGGGGGAAAAAATTAGTACCCCCTTTTAGAGGTTTCGAATTCACTCATGATTCATTGTTGCAGCAGGGCATATGGAGTACATGAAATGATTACAAATTAGTGTAACAAGCGGTTGTGAAGTACAAGGTATAGATCGATGCTGACACGCACATAGAAGTACATTGTGTAGCATCCACAGGCGACAATTAGGGACTGTTTCTGGTATCCAGTCGATCGTACAGATTACGAATACTGCCCTGGGATACGTTATGCTTCGATTGGTCGACCTCTTCACGAAGTTCTGAAAGAGTTGTTGGTTGATTAGTGGTACGAGTCACTTCTCGCCCTATCATATCCCACACGTGCTCAGCTGGAGACAAGTCTGGAGATCATGCTGACCAGGGAAGTTGCCTGCACTTCTTGCAAAGTACGTTGAGTTTCACGGTCAGGGTGTGGGTGAGCATTATCCTATTGGAACAATGCATCACCTTCCTATTGAAGTGTCTAACGATGTTCTTCACTTACCTAGAACTGGTTAGCGTCCCCTCCAGAAACATCAAAGGTGAACGAGAATTGTAGCTTATCGCATCCCAGAACACATGGCCTGGGGTAGGGAGTATGTGTCCTGGACGAATGCAGTCTACGAGACAGCGCTCACCAGGTCTACGTTGTACTCCCAGACGACCATCATTTGTGTGCGAGCAGAATTTGCTTTCGTCGCTGAAGACACGGCGCGCCATTCCGAGACATCCTCCGACGGCACCTATCGAGCTGAGCACGCCGATGCTGTGGCGTGAGTGGAAGATAGGCTAGAGGTGTACGTGCCCGTGGTCGTACTCCCAGTAACAGGTTCGTAAGTGTTGACACGCCTGGGCTCACAAGCCGTCTTATTTGTGCTGTGGTAGCTGTACGGTCGGGTACTGTTGCGTTTACAATACCACGATCCTGGTGGGCGTCTATGCTGCACAGACGTCCAGAATCGTTTCTGTGGGTGTGAGAACGTTCACACGATCACAGCGTCCAACATGTGTGGCAGTTTTCTGAAAGGACCACCCGCAACTCGGAAGGCCACTATTTGACCCCTTTCAAACTCGTTCATTGGGCTGTAGAAACCAAGAGCGCGTCTCCGTCGTATGGTTTCCTGCTAGTTTCACATGTCTGTGCCACAATGGGCCTTCTGGCTGTGAGGTATTTCCTATTAAAAGGTAGATACAGATGGCGCTCTGGTAGCTATGTCACTACGCTATCTGTCGGCGGTCGACGTTGAAACAATCACCAGTACATCTGCTAACCCCCAGGTGGCAAATACTGTCATCGGATCAAAATAGACGTATTTTTTTCGGCAGTGTACATCAGGACAGTTAATTTCGGCAGCAACTAAAATTTCTTACGTATTCCTATATACACTCCTAGAAATTGAAATAAGAGCACCGTGAATTCTTTGTCCCAGGAAGGGGAAACTTTATTGACACATTCCTGGGGTCTGATACATCACATGATCACACTGACAGAACCACAGGCACATAGACACAGGCAACAGAGCATGCACAATGTCGGCACTAGTACAGTGTATATCCACCTTTCGCAGCAATGCAGGCTGCTATTCTCCCATGGAGACGATCGTAGAGATACTGGATGTAGTCCTGTGGAACGGCTTGCCATGCCATTTCCACCTGGCGCCTCAGTTGGACCAGCGTTCGTGCTGGACGTGCAGAGACCGCGTGAGACGACGCTTCATCCAGTCCCAAACATGCTCAATGGGGGACAGATCCGGAGATCTTGCTGGCCAGGGTAGTTGACTTACACCTTCTAGAGCACGTTGGGTGGCACGGGATACATGCGGACGTGCATTGTCCTGTTGGAACAGCAAGTTCCCTTGCCGGTCTAGGAATGGTAGAACGATGGGTTCGATGACGGTTTGGATGTACCGTGCACTATTCAGTGTCCCCTCGACCATCACCAGAGGTGTACGGTCAGTGTAGGAGATCGCTCCCCACACCATGATGCTGGGTGTTGGCCCTGTGTGCCTCGGTCGTATGCAGTCCTGATTGTGGCGCTCACCTGCACGGCGCCAAACACGCATACGACCATCATTGGCACCAAGGCAGAAGCGACTCTCATCGCTGAAGACGACACGTCTCCAGTCGTCCCTCCATTTACGCCTGTCGCGACACCACTGGAGGCGGGCTGCACGATGTTGGGGCGTGAGCGGAAGACGGCCTAACGGTGTGCGGAACCGTAGCCCAGCTTCATGGAGACGGTTGCGAATGGTCCTCGCCGATACCCCAGGAGCAACAGTGTCCCTAATTTGCTGGGAAGTGGCGGTGCGGTCCCCTACGGCACTGCGTAGGATCCTACGGTCTTGGCGTGCATCCATGCGTCGCTGCGGTCCGGTCCCAGGTCGACGGGCACGTGCACCTTCCGCCGACCACTGGCGACAACATCGATGTACTGTGGAGACCTCACGCCCCACGTGTTGAGCAATTCGGCGGTACGTCCACCAGGCCTCCCGCATGCCCACTATACGCCCTCGCTCAAAGTCCGTCAACTGCACATACGGTTCACGTCCACGCTGTCGCGGCATGCTACCAGTGTTAAAGACTGCGATGGAGCTTCGTATGCCACGGCAAACTGGCTGACACTGACGGCGGCGGTGCACATATGCTGCGCAGCTTGCGCCATTCGACGGCCAACACCGCGGTTCCTGGTGAGTCCGCTGTGCCGTGCGTGTGATCATTGCTTGTACAGCCCTCTCGCAGTGTCCGGAGCAAGTATGGTGGGTCTGACACACCGGTGTCAATGTGTTCTTTTTTCCATTTCCAGGAGTGTATTTAGGCACACTAAAGAGGCAAACATATACAGCAATCATTAAAACACTAAAAAGGGAAAAGAAGCTCAGATTTCAACGTCCCGTCGACGGCGACATCGTTAATGACTGGGTCGGATATTTCAGCCAGGAGATGCAGTTGAAGAGGTAGATCTTCCTAGATTTTCAAAACGTGTTCAACGCTTTACCACATGGCCAACTGGTAAGGAACGTACTGTTACACGGAGCGTCTTCGAAATACGCGACTGCATCGATGAGCATTTGACCAATATAAACAGATGGTTATTGGGCCTGTCAGTAAGTAAAATTCTCTATATTCCGCAAGGAAACATTAAAAACAGAAAAATTGTTCTTTTCGTGGGTACTTCAGTTTGTTACAAAGAAGCGAATGCCACACAGATTTACGTACTGCCATGTTACAGTTCAAAAAAATCGTCAGGTAAATTGGTTCACTGCTGTATTACTCCAGTCATATTACAAATCTAGACAGAGGTGTGTCTAGGAAATGAATTTTTGCAAGGAGGATTGTGGCTCTCTCCATCAATATAAGGAAGGAGGAAGGACATCCAAAAAAATGGGTCAAATGGCTCTGAGCACTACCGGACTTAACAGCTGAGGTCATCAGTCCCCTAGAACTTAGAACTACTTAAACCTAACTAACCTAAGGACATCACACACATCCATTCCCGAGGCAGGCTTCGAAACTGCGACAGCAGCGGTCGCGCGGTTCCAGACTGAAGCGCCTAGAACAGCTCGGCCACACCGGCCGGCGGACATCAAAAAGGAGGTTCCAGACAAATGAAATGTGATAAAGTGTCTGTCTCTGTAGAAAGATTCTCATTTAAACCATATATCCAAGACTGAAATATTAAAGTTGAACCTTCCGCCACGGAAGCACTCCATCAGTCGGTCGTATTTTACTGCCCATTGCATTATAACAGACTTCATATTTTTTCAGGACCTAGCTCTAATCTTGCCCGTATGATTAATTGGTTGGTTGATAAATACCCCACTCATACGGTTATAGTTGGTGGAGACTTCAACCCTCACTCGATATGTTGGCAAAAATACTTGTTCAAAACCGGTGGTAGGCAGAAAACATCTTCCAAGGTTGGCCTAAATGCTTTCTCCGAAAATTATTTCGACCAGTCAGTCCACGAACTCACGCGAATTGTAAATGGTTGCGAAAACACACTTGAACTCTTAGCCACAAACAATCCAGAGCTGATAGAGAGCATCATGACTGATACAGGGATTAGTGATCACAAGGTCGTTGTAGCTAGGCTCAATTCCATTTCTTCCAAATCCACCAGAAACAAACGCAAAATAATTTTATTTTAAAAAAAGCGGACGAAGTGTCACTAGAAGCCTTCCTAAGAGACAATCTCCATTCCTTCCGAACTGACTACGCAAATGTAGACGAGAAGTGGCTCAAATTCAAAGATATAGTAGCAACAGCAATTGAGAGATTCATACCTCATAAATTGGTAAGAGATGGAACTGATCCCCCGTGGTACACAAAACAGGTCGGAACGCTGTTGCAGAGGCAACGGAAGAAGTGTGCGAAGTTCAGAAGAACGCAAAATCCCTAAGATTGGCTAAAATTTACAGACGCGCCAAATCTGGCACGGACTTCAATGCGAGATGCCTTTAGTAGGTTCCACAACGAAACATTGTCTCGAAATTTGGTAGAAAATCCGAAGAAAATCTGGTCGTATGTAAAGTACACAAGCGGCAAGACGCAGTCAATACCTTCGCTGCGCAGTACCGATGGTACTGTTACCGACGACTGTGCCGCTAAAGTGGAGTTACTGAACGCAGTTTTCCGAAATTCCTTCACCAGAGAAGACGAATGGAATATTCCCGAATTTGAAACACGAACGGCTGCTAGCATGAGTTTCTTAGAATTAGATACGTTGAGGGTTGCGAAGCAACTCAAATCGCTTGATACAGGGCAAGTCTTCAGGTCCAGATTGTATATCGATTAGGTTCCTTTCAGATTACGCTGATACAATAGCTCCCTACTTAGCAATCACGTACAACCGCTCGCTCACCGATAGATCTGTACCTACAGATGGGAAAATTGCGCAGGTCGCACCATTGTTTAAGAAGCGTAGTAGGAGTAATCCATTTAACTACAGACCTATTGAAACGTCCCTTAGAAAAACTGTACAAGACTGGTCTATGTGAAACGTCCTCTTTGAACAATTATACACGACTGTGCTTAAACTGACACACAATATCTTTGGCGCAACGCAATCTGACTTCCAAAAATCCCTACGAAAGAATGGCCCTGACTAACATTAACCTATACGTTTCACAAATCACTTACCTCACAAAAATCTTCGTTACTCAAGCTACTGCAATACAGAGAGCGCCACTACTGCCAGCTAAATAAAAGATTCAAACTACTGAAGGCACTAACTACTGATAGGCATAGTTAGCAAATGAAAGATTTTAATAGAGAACAAACAATGTATTTACCTCACTAGTCATAATATATATAGCAGTTCATGACACCAATTCTTACAAATTTCAAAACTCCGCCATCTCTCTCCCCACGTCCACCACTGCATGCGGCTCACCTCCAACTGCGCGACGCTACGCGCTGTTAGCATCCAGCTGCCGCTGCCCAACACTAGGTAAGTATCTTTCCAAGTAATGAGCGTGTCGTTTTTGCGATGCTTTCTACAAAGGAATGTCAATAGCGAGGACAAAGGCCTCGCTTTTTTTTTCTTGTGCCTCTGAAAGACACACACTAATGGCTTGTTTCCTGGTTGCTGTCGCCCAGCTGGGCGCCAACGACGCATTACGTGCAGGTGGTCACTTAACTTTCTTATCGAAATATTTACGACACCAGTTTCCGCTACAGTGGCAGTCTCATATAAAAATTTCACAGGTCGAGAATTTGCGTTTCAAATCTTTATAGTCATAATATATATATCAGTTCATGACACCAATTCTTACAAATTTCAAAACTCCGCCATCTCTCTCCCCACGTCCACCACTGCTGGCGGCTCACCTCCAACTGCGTAACGCTACGTGCTGTTAGCATCCAGCTGCCGCTGCCCAACACTACAATGGCAGACAACAATGCAAACCAGCCACAGACTGCACACGGCACAGCCAGTGATTTTTATACAGAGCGCTACATGGCGGCGGCGTTACCAATAAAAAAACCTAAACAGCCTACTTACATATCCCCCGTGCTCCCCACAAAAAAATTTACAAATTGTTTTGGGCAGTGGCCAATACAGATTTGAAAAATTCTTTTATAATTACAATGACAAAGAAATGAAATGCACACACTTATCGATACAATGTTGGTCAAAAGCTAAAATTTTCTCACAGTCCATAAAGACAGTCCTGATCATTCATCAAAGTAAAATTGCAGTGTTTTTCTCAAAGTCTGAGCAATAAAAGAAATTGCACTTGGAAGCAGTGGATTTCTAAGCAGTCTTGAAGAAGTAGTGTTGTCCTTCCAACGGAAAGACAGTGTTGACTCTTGACATGCAGACAGGTAATGGGCCACAACAGAGCAAACCCACAGCAGAGTCAGTCGAAGTTGAAGACTATTGGTAGGTAGGTCATCACAGAGCAGACCTACTGCAGTCCTGGTAGAGATTACGGTATTGGTGGGCCACCAGAGGTGCACACCCATTGCAGTCCTTGTAGAAATAATGGTATCGGTGGGTTGTCAAAGGTGTAGACCCAATGTAGTCCTTGTAGAGATGGACAGCAGCCATCTGTTTGACTGTACAGGTGCACAATCACCATTGAAGAGTGTTGCGGATAATATAGCAAGTCCATAACCACCACTTGTGCACTCACAAAAATTGTTTTTGAAATGTTCTTACAACCAGCAATGCTGTTATCCAGTCCCTTACTGAATTATTAACACACGTGCAAACACTATCAGTCCCTACTTCTCACATATTGTCCATATACTATGACCAACAGAAACGTGTGAGGTGAAATATAATTTACAAGTTACTTAATTTGATGAACTGGTGTCAATTACAATTTTATAACATAAGAATGCAATAACAAAGGTACAAAATACATCTTTAAAGAACATAACAATACAGATAACATTTGCAGTAGTATAGGCTTTACAAAAGAATCGAAATAGCAAATACATCAGTGTTACAAAAATTACGACATAAGTACATACATAAAAGATCAGAGCAACTTTTGAAACATCAACCTCAAACATGAGCATTAGAACAAAACAGAATAAATAATGTGTAAACATCTTTACAAAGTAAATAACAAGTTATTAATGCAAATTATATTTGAGGATAACAGTATTCCTCATCATAGTGAATGTAGCTTAGTATTAGAAAAATTCTGCAACATAAGTCTTATCAGATAAACATATAAAGACAGGAAGAACATAAATACACAAGGGTACACAAACAAATAGTGGGATAGCACAAGAAAAAGAACAGGGTTTGTTTTACTGCAGTATTTTGCAAACAAAACTTTCATACTTCTTGGAGATCTCCCTTCGTTCTTCATTATTTCCAAAAAGTCCTATCTACACCTGATTTCTGTACTTTTTTCGTATAGCTTCTCAATGCATTTCTTCCAATCCATAGCAAATCATTTTCTTATATAGGCTACCCCCTCTTAAGCTAACTTAAATCTACTGAGCTCAGATGCTTAACTAAGGGATGAGGCAATTCAGCAGCACGAAACAATTAACACAAACAGCAATGAAAAAAAAGGGTGCAGGTAAGCAAAGCAAGCAGCAATAAATGTAGTAACTTATATCTAAACATGACAAACCCACAAGCAGAAAAAATTGTACACTGAAGACAACAATGCAGATAAGGGAAATGTATATTCACATCTTAAAGTCTATGTAATTAAAATGGTGCACCACTACTTATTCAATGAAATAAATTACCAAGTACTTGAAAAGAAAATTATGTATGCAGTTCCTGTGAAGGGCAATGTCTTTTTGTGCTCCCTCATTTTTTTGGAAGTATATCACGAAGTTATTCTTTACTGGGTCTGTAGGCATAAAATATTTATATTAGTACATCTATAAAATTTATTTTAACCAATGCTTCAGTGCAGTTAGAAACTAGATATTAAACAAAATGAGTAAATAAATGCATAAAGCAAGCCACATGGCATTTCTCTCAACTAGCAGGACAATAGCCATGAAATGTTTCTCGTCGTTTCATTAGGCATTTTAGTAAATATCATAAATTAAGAGCTCCACAGTGTAATCATATGCTTTCAAGTTTGGGCGTGTAGTATTTGCGATGCTTTCTACAAAGGAATGTCAATAGCGAGGACAAAGGCCTCCCTTTTTTTTCTTGTGCCTCTGAAAGGCACACACTAATGGCTTGTTTCCTGGTGGCTGTCGCCCAGCTGGGCGCCAACGACGCATTACGTGCAGGTGGTCACTTAACTTTCTTATCGAAATATTTACGACACCAGTTTCCGCTACAGTGGCAGTCTCATATAAAAATTTCACAGGTGGAGAATTTGCGTTTCAAATCTTTATAGTCATAATATATATATCAGTTCATGACACCAATTCTTACAAATTTCAAAACTCCGCCATCTCTCTCCCCACGTCCACCACTGCTGGCGGCTCACCTCCAACTGCGCAACGCTACGCGCTGTTAGCATCCAGCTGCCGCTGCCCAACACTACAATGGCAGACAACAATGCAAACCAGCCACAGACTGCACACGGCACAGCCAGTGATTTTTATACAGAGCGCTACATGGCGGCGGCGTTACCAATAAAAAAAACCTAAACAGCCTACTTACACTATATCATTGACGTCGGCTTGCAGTAGGGTTTTGGAGCATATACTGTATTCAAACATTATGAATCACCTCGAAGGAAACGATCTATTGATATGTAATCAGCATGGTTTCAGAAAACATCGTTCTTGTGCAACGCAGCTAGCTAGCTCTTTATTCGCACGAAGTAGTGGCCGCTATCGACAGGGGATCTCAAGTTGATTCCGTATTTCTAGATTTGCGCAAAGCTTTTGCCACCGTTCCTCACAAGCGACTTCTAAACAAGCTGCTGGCGTATGGGGTATCGTCTCAGTTGAGCGGCTGGATTCGTGATTTCTTGTCAGGAAGGTCGCAGTTCGTAGTAATAGACGGCAAATCATCGAGTAAAACTGAAGTGATATCAGGTGTTCCCCAGGAAAGCTTCCTGGGACCTCTGCTGTTCCTGATCTACATAAATGACCTGGGTGACAATCTGAGCAGTTCTCTTAGGTTGTTCGCAGATGATGCTGTAATTGACCGTCTAGTAAGGTCATCCGAAGACCAGTATCAGTTGCAAAGCGATTTAGAAAAGATTGCTGTATGGCGTGGCAGGTGGCAGTTGACGCTAAATAACGAAAAGTGTGAGGTGATCCACACGAGTTCCAAACGAAATCCGTTGGAATTCGATCTCGATAAATAGCACAATTCTCAAGGCTGTCAATTCAACTAAGTACCTTGGTGTTAAAATTACGAACAGCTTCAGTTAGAAAGATCACATAGATAATATTGTGGGGAAGGCAAGCTAAAGGTTGCGTTTCATTGGCAGGACACTTAGAAGATGCAACAAGTCCACTAAAGAGACAGCTTAGACTACATTCGTTCGTCCTCTGTTAGAATATTGCTGCGCGGTGTGGGACCCTTACCAGGTGGGATTGACGGAGGACATCGAAAGGGTGCAAAAAGAGGGCAGCTCGTTTTGTATTATCACGTAATAGGGGAGAGAGTGTGGCAGATATGATACGCAAATTGGGATGGAAGTCATTACAGCAAAGACGTTTTTCGTCGCGGCGAGATCTATTCACGAAATTTCAGTCACCAGCTTTCTCTTCCGAATGCAAAAATATTTTGTTGAACCCAACCTACATAGATAGGAATGATCATCAAAATCAAATAAGAGAAATCAGAGCTCCAACAGAAAGGTTTAGGTGTTCGTTTTTCCCGCGCGCTGTTCGGGAGTGGAATGGTAGAGAGATAGTATGATTGTGGTTCGATGAACCCTCTGCCAAGCACTTAAATGTGAATTGCTGAGTAATCATGTAGTTGTAGATGTAGATGTAGGGAAGCAGACAGGTCATTGATCCCATTGGATTAGGGAAAAACTGTGAAGAAAGTCTACCGTCCCCTTTGAAAGGAACCATACCGGAATTTGCCTGAAGCGATTTAGAGAAATTACGGAAGACCTAAATCAGGCTGGTCGGACACGTCTTTGAACCGTTGCCCTCCCGAGTCCAGTGTGCTAACCACTATGCCACCTCGTTAAGTTGTCTGTCTAAAAGGACGGAAGTCTATCGCGGATGGACATCTCATTTAAGTGTGACAGTATATATGTAAATGTTATGTATTGGTAGAAACAACAAGGCTCGAACTGTTACGAATATGAACTAAGCCTTTCATATTCATATAATACAGTCTAGGACAAAAAATAAAATAAAAAAAACGACGCCCCTCGAAAGAATAAGCCGAACTGGACGGTGATCGATAGATTTGATGTTGGTGTACAGACAAACAAATGATTACAATTTCAGAGAAATTGGATGATTTATTCAAGAGAAAGAGCTCCACAAATTGAGCAAGTCAATAACGCGTTGGTCTACCTCTGGCCCTTACGCAGGCAGTTATTCGGCTTGGCATTGATTAACGGAGTTGGATGTCCTCTACAGGGATATCGTACCAAATTCGTTAGATCGTTAAAATCTCGAGCCCAGAATGCTCCAAACCTTCACAATTGGAGAGAGATCCGGCGACCTTGTTGGCCAATGTAGGGTTTAGCAATCATGAAAACAAGCAGTAGAAAATCTCGCTGTGTTCGGGCGAGCATTATCTTGCTGAAAAGAAAGCCCAGGGTGGCTAGCTATGAACAGCAACAAAACGAGTTGTTGAAGAATATCGTCGACGTACCGCTGTGCTGTAAGGATGATGTGGATGGAAAGAAATGGCACCTTAGACCATCACATCTGGTTGTCTGAGTGTATGGCGGCAACAGTCATTTTGGCATCCCATCGCTGTCCTAGGCGTCTCCAGACACGTCATCGCTGGTGATAGGGGCCTATAATCTCGTTGATTGGAATAGAATCGATTAGCGTGGACGTCTTCGTTCAAGGCTCCAGAAATATAGAAATCGCTTGGGGAGATATCGGAACTGTGTGGAGAATGTGCAGGGGCTTCCAAGAGAAAGTTCTGCATTGTAGTTGAAACAACAGTGACAATATGTGATTTGAAACAATAAAGATTTTCGTTATTTTTTCCCCAACTATTTCGTTTTCGTTTGACTTCCTGTTTCGGAAATGCTTTGTAGAGCCATACTACTTAGAATACTTTATATGTTGGCTGTAGTTTCGTAAAGTATTTTCTAGGTGATCGTTCAAAGTAACTGTCGTTAAATTCATGGAGAATGATCAAATGCAATAGGATGTACATGTAACTATTCAGGGTAACATTCCATGCATTTGTCTGTTGATAATTAGCTTCTGTTTAATTATGAAGTAACGAGAAGGTGTGCAGTTGCTTCTTCTGAATTCAAGGGAATACACATTCTGCCCTCATGTTACATGCGAGACGTAAGAGCTCCTTGGTTCCTTTATTTACGTGCACCATGGCAATAGTTACACATTGAGATGCATGTTTTCCGACAAATTACATGACTTTGCTGTAAAACATAACAAAAACGAATTATTCAGACTAAAACTGAGGAGGCTTAAGCAAACGTCTTATGTGAACAATATTTTATTTGTCGTTGTATCGCCTTGTGTTACTCTCTTTTACTCTTCTATTACGCAGTTTGGGAAGAATTCGTCTTTCTTGGAAATGTAACTTAATATGGCTTCACGATGATATCTTGCTAGCAATGCTCGCGTCAAACTGTACACGAGTTGATCCCCATTATGTGGAAGACATAAACAGAGAACGGGAACTTTCCCATTGGGAGACTCAACCGTTAACAAAATTTCACGCATGAGTGCGCGGTCCTTTTGTGAGAACTTACTTACCAGCGCGCTTCGTTCTCTGGTTATATCTGCCCTTTCGATGAAATGTTTTTGTCTATTATCATTCGGGATTCAGGGAGCGTGTTTCATATGCGAGATGTTCGCAACAGTATCGCTGTCCTCTCTCGCTGAATGTCTGTGCCGAATATTTTTATTTCAGCAGAAAATATCTTTGTGTGTAACGCAGCGAATATGGCGTTTGATGCGAACACGATCCGCAGTTAATTATAGCACTTGTCAGTGTTGTCTGCGCGTTACATCCGCTCGTATTTCTCCGTGCTCGTTGTGGCATGTGTCAGCTTGACAATGTTTTATGTTTACGCCTCTCTGCACTTCGGCGCGTTTATTTCTCTTCATTGTCTTCGTTCTTCGTTGCACTGTAACAGAATTAGCCACATCAGCAGTAACTCTGCGAGAGAACTATAATTTCCTGTTGATGTCAGTTGGTTGCTTAACGGACTAAATTACATACAGCGTAGTTACTGGCGTAATGAAAGAGATGAAAAATTCAAAAATACTCTTTCTAGCGGTGCGTGTGAACAACTGCGCAGGTTTATATGTTTCTAGCAGTGGCTGACTATGCAGCTCTCTCTTTTGAGAGAACAGCCCTTTAATTTCTTGCGCTCCAAGCGAATATTGTCTGTTTCAGTGAGGGTTTTTGTCGTCGTTGTAGGTGGTTAGTCTTTTCAGCGTAAGTAAATATTTCAGTTAGGATGATATACAAATCTATCTTTCTATTTGGTGGATACTTTTCCAGTATCATCTTGCTGAAGTACAGGATGGTTATAATTAAACATTCGCTCATTGAGAAGATCCCCATGAAAAACGAGTGATCATAGGACAATGACACTAGGAGGAAATATTTGTAAAGAGGTGCGGAAGAGAAATAACGAATGAATCACGGAAAGAGACTCATATTAATTCCCAGATGAGAGGGCAACGTCTGTTAACTGCTACTATGTTTACGTTCCAGGTTACAACCGTTCGCTCGACGAAAGATCCGAACCAAAAGACAGGAAAGTTGCACAGGTGACACTAATATTCAAGAAAGCCAGTAGGAGTAATCCACTATATTACAGGCCCATATCGTTAACGTCGATATGCAGCAGGAATTTGGAACATACATTGTGTTCGAACATGATGAATAACCTCGAACAAAACGGTCTATTGACACACAGCCAACACGGATTTATAAAATATCGTTCTTTTGAAATACAACTACCTCTTTACTCTCATAAAGTGTTGATTACTATTGACAAGGGATTTCAGATTTATTCCGTATTTCTGGATTTCCGGAAGGCTTTTGACGCTGTATCATACAAACTGGTTCTAGTGAAATTGCGTGCTTATAGAATATGTAACTAGATTCGTCATTCCCTGATAGAGAGGTCACAGCTCGCAGGAATTGACGGAAAGTCATGGAGTAAAACCGAAGTGATTTCTAGCATTCCCCACGGTAGTGTCACAGGCCCTTTGCTGTTCTTTATAAACGATTTGAGAGACAATCTGAGCAGCCTTCTTAGGTTGTTTGCAGATGATGCTGCAGTTTCTCGTCTAGTAAAGTCATCAGAAGATCAAAACAAATTGCAAAACGACTTAGAAAAGATATATGTGTAGTGCGAAAATTGGCAAATGACCCTAAATAATGAAAAGTGTGAGGTCATCTACATGAGTGCTAAAAAGAAACCGTTAAACTTCGGTTAAACTATAAATCAGTCAAATCTAAAGGCCATAAATTCAGCTAAATACCTACGAATTACAAGTACGAACAACTTAATTTGGAAACGACACATAGAAAATGTTGTGTGTAAGGCAAACTAAAGACTTCATTTTATTGGTAGAATACTTAGAGGATGGAACAGATCTACCGAAGAGACTACCTACACTATGCTTGTTCGTTCCTCTTTTGGAGCACTGTTGCGCATTGTGGGAACCGCACCAGTAGCTGAGTACATCGAGAAAGTTCAAAGAAGGGCAGCACGTTTTGTATTATCGCGAAATATGGGAGAGAGTGTCACAGAAATGATACAGGATTTGGGCTGAACTTCATTAAAAAGAAAGGCGTTTTTCGTTGCGACGGAATCTTCTCACGAAATTCCAATCACCAACTTGCTTCTTCGAATGCGAAAATATTTTGTTGACATCGACCTACATAGGGAGAAACAATCACCACGATAAAATAAGGGAAATCAGAGCTCGTACGGAAAGATTTAGGTGTTCGTTCTTTTCGCGCGCTATACGAGATTGGAATAATACAGAATTGTGAAGGTGGTTTGATCAACCCTCTGCGGGGCAGTTAAATGTGATTTGCAGAGTATCCATGTAGATATAGAAGTAGATGTACATCTCCTAACCAGAGCAATAGTGAGATTTAAATTTGTGAAGTAAAGAGACCTGTCTTTTTTGATGGCTAAAAAACTATGCAATGTACATTTATTTGCAAAGGACCAAATTTGTATGAATATTAAATATAATTTTGTTACGATAAACGAACTCAGTTTCAATGGATAAAAATATTTTTCCTGAGTGTGATAAAAGAAATATCTACGTTTTCTTTCGTAACTTAGATCAACTGATGCACTATGATTCAAATTTAGAGAATTGTTGTGTTACATCGTCTGAGATAAAGGCACTAATACATTTTTAACCTTCGTTTTTTCTGAATGTGCAGAGGTCAGATGCTGCTGATTCGCGCACATTGTTATGCGAAAGTGGTTTCTTTCCTCTTGCTTCGAGTGAGAAGGAAGTACGGACTCAGTAGCACAGGCATAGATCCATGTTTACGACGCTAATGCGTATCAGCGCAAGACGACTAGAACAGGTGAGGAGAATAATTTATAATAGAACTAAAGTAATGCACAGTTAACAGTTCAAAAAAGGAAAGTTTACAATCACTAGCTACGACCAGATTTGACCCATCGCCATATGAAAAGGACTTTTAATGGAAAAAACGTTCAAAAAATAGATTGTTTCCCAGCGAACAATGGAGACATTCCTGATTACAATTACCAGAAGGTAGAGGTAATGAAAAGATGGATTAGATAAAAAATTGGAGTGGGAGACTTAATTAAGACTGTAATGATAATTAAAAGATACTGTGCAGGAGATATAGCTATGTGAGTGGATTACAGACAGACCAAGAAAGTTCTTTGCTGTATTGTAAAAGATAAGAAAAGACCGTTGTGACGATCAAATGGAAGATTGATAGACGAAATTTAAAAAAAGAAGCTGAATGTTGTAACATATACAAAAAGTTTCGGGAAGTGCCTTATCCGAGATCCGAGAATGTACAATTCTATGAATAATTTGGGGAAAAAGTAGATAAATAAATGATTGTACGCTCCATAGGATACGTGAAAATGACCACTGAAGATATCGATTATAGCACGTGCTCCTAAACACGTATAAAAGTGGACGCCGCCTCGCTCCGAGCAGAGAAGTCCTGGAATCGTTCAGTAACAACACTTGTTTTTAATTCTCCGTCTCTGTGTTTACTAAGACACTTCGAATCCATCGCGATCATCAGGGATTTGTCACTTGATATGTCATTCTCGCAACAGAGGCTACCGGCTTCGTGAATACAATGTGGAATTGACTGTCTAGGTACCGTACTCAATAAAATATTTAAATTACCCTAACAAACAGTATACCTACGAATTGATGCGTATCGTTTGCGCCATGTGGTGTGAGCGATGAAATTTTCGGATGGTGCATTTTTACAACACAATTCTTTCAACTTTTCACAGAACCAGACGTCAGAGGATTGAGTTTTGGGGCCTCTCTAATCAATCCAGTCATCCTGAAATATCAGCATCAGGCATATTACTGCGAAAATATGTTGGTGTGGCATTACGCATGACCAACATCTGGGATCTTTTCTGACGCAGCACATCCTCCAACAAGTCAGTCAACATGTCAAAGAGAAAACTCTGATAATGAGCCCAATTTAATTTCTGCGATGGTACATAAAAGTCTATTAATTTATCACCAATATCTCTTGCTTATGTGTTGATTGAAAAGCAGTAGCCGGCCGCGGTGATCTAGAGATTCTAGGCGCGCAGTCCGGAACCGCGCTACTGCTACGGTCGCAGGTTCAAATCCTGCCTCGGGCATGGATGTGTGTGATGTCCTTAGGTTAGTTAGGTTTAAGTATTTCTAAGCTCTAGGGGACTCATGACCAAAGAAGATAAGTCCCATAGTGCTCAGAGCCATTTGAACCATTTGAAAAGCAGTACTGGTGCTTTTTCGATGGTTACATACGGGTTTTCGTCAGTCCACAATTCACAACACCATCTTTTGTCGCCGGCCAGAGTGGCCGAGCGGTTCTAGGCGCTACAGTCTGGAGGCGCGCGAACTCTACGGTCGCAGGTTCGAATCCTGCCTCGGGCATGGATGTGTGTGATGTCCTTACGTTAGTTAGGTTTAAGTAGTTTTAAGTTCTAGGGGACTGATGACCTCAGCAGTTAAGTCCCATAGCGCTCAGAGCCATTTGAACCATTTTGTGATGTTGTGGCTTTAAGGTATGGTTGCTTTGAAGATAGTCTGGATACATAAGTTATAAATGAAGCAACGTCCAGACATGAGGATGACTCACACCTCACGCTGCTCCTGATGGTCGCTCATTGGTTCCAGAATTTCCGTCCACCGAATGTAGTACCCTGCATTTTCTTCCATTTTACAAGTGCGGGCTGAGAGAGGCATTCCATTTGTTGCCTTTTTAGGTCTTAGGGACATGCTTCTATGAGCTTTGGAAAAGTCGGCCTAATAGGTGACCACCCATGAGGTTCATATTTTTTAGCATTGCGGGCATTGACTCACTCGTTTGTTGAACTGTATCAGAAAACCTTGTCTACTATATCATTTTTTGCGTAGTAGGCTTCCGTTGCTAACAAGTGGTGAAAAAGAAAAAAAGAAAACATACTGAACCCCTCGTATGTACTAACAGCACAATAACAGTAAACACATAAGTGAAGTCATTTGTGTAATTAGGTAAGGTATCATAATACAGTCTCAGAGTTGCTTGAAATTTGCTGAAGATTAATAAGCAGTAACATATTGCACAAAGTATGCGTTTTCGGACCCGTTTATATTGGACATGCCTTTCATGTTTCAGTATTACCACGTGTCAAAAAATTTGACGTATTTTGTTAACATCTTATTTACGAGCATATCTTGAAAGCATGTGATGTCTTGTTTTCGTTTTGTGTCCACTGCACTTTATCCTCTAGCTGCCAGTTAAATTTTCTTCATGAAAAGAATAAAAATAAAAACAAGGGAAAAATCTCTTGTAAATATTATTTATGATATTTCCATTAGGGCCATATGGTTGAGCGATATACACACATCAAAAGAAGTTTTGCATCACCCCGGTTCCCAGAACTCCTGAAGATAGACGTTGACTGTGGATAATGTATCACAGTTACAGTCCCTTTAACTTCTCAGAGATGTAAACAACCATGCATGAGCAGCACCTACTAGACGGAGGGGGTCCGACAGCCGATCAGTCCCAGTCATTCCTCCAGGAAGCAGGTAGACGGCTGTAGTTCAACCATGCCTAGACGGTCAATACCGAGGTTCGATCGCTTCCGCGTTGTTACTTTGTGCCAGGAAGGGCCCTCAACAAGGTAAGTATCCAGGCGTCTTGGATTGCATCAAAGCGATGTTATTCGGACATGGAGGAGATGCAGAGACCCGGGAATTGTCGATGGCATGCCTCGTTCAGGCCTCCCAGGGGCTACTACTGCAGTGAATGACCGCTACCTACGGATTATGGCTCGGAGGAACTCTGGCACGAACGCCACCGTGTTGAATAATGCTTTTCGTGCAGCCACAGGACGCCGTGTTACAACTCAAACAGTGCGCAATAGGCTGCATGATGCGCAACATCACTCCCGACGTCCATGGTGAGGTCCATCTTTGCAACCACGACACCATGCAGCAGTACAGGTGTGCCCAACAACATGCCGAATGGACCGCTCAGGATTCGCATCACGTTCTCTTCACCGATGAGTGTCGCATATGCCTTCAACCAGACAATCGTCGGAGACGTGCTGGCTGATCAGAGGGAGTCTTTGTCAATGCCTCCTCATACACTTTCCAAGAAAGCTGTGCAGAAATTGTGCCCTGAATATGGGATCCGTTGTGGATTCTGAGAGATACATGACCTTTTAATGTTATGGACAAGCGTTATAACAAATGAGATTCAAAATATAAGCCATTCGGTACCACTCCTTCTGAAAATAACCTTTTGTAATGCATCTTCCTCTGCATGAAAAAGTCCACAGGCTACTGACTAAAACCAGGAAGACAGTGAGAGTTTTTAAAATATATATCAGAGATAAGCGTCTTCAAAGTTCATGCAGTGTAGGACATTTTTCTTTCTTACAGATCTTCTTTTCTAACATTATGTTATTAGTAACAAGAATGGAGAATCAGATTAACTCTCCAGCGAGCTCTAAACGACAACTTATCTGATCGATAAAATCGAAGACAGATATTCCGACAGCATCCTGTTGCAATGTTGTTACTTGTCCTGCTGACGAATACATATGAATCCGCGAGTTGTAGCCTTTACGTTCCACGCATGGTTTCTCTCTCCTTCCTCTTTTTTCCCGACTTCAGATTGTATGAGGGCAGGTGTGTGCAGTTAAGTGCCGGTGCTGATGTTGTGGTTGGGACGTCAAGGCTGGCTCTGCAGTTATGAAGATCTTGATGGCGATGCGCAGTAACCTTGCAACCGCCCCGGAACGCGGGGCCAAGTATCGGAGCTCGTTAACTATTCTGCTGTCTGCTTTGATAGCGGTACACAAAAACGTTTCTCCCGTATCTCCTGAATCATGGCACGCACGAGCACAAAAGGAAGAAGTGGTCATTTCTTTGTGATTGTTTCGGCCGTTTATCACTGTCCCATTTGCATTATGGGACGGCGGGCCCGCGATTTATTTGACGCATTTTGTATCCTGTTTGGTCTGTTATAATGCAGCAGGTCTATATGTCAGAGCTCGTTGCAAAAAAGTCGAACAAGATCAGGTTTCTCACAACTTGACAGTGCAGAGAAATAAGAAGGAGTGGGTCTCTCTCCCGTCTCTGAAGCGGCATTAATCTTAATCATCTCGTAGCAGTTTTCGGATTAACCGGTCGTCGAGGTGGAGAAATGCGGGTGAAAGAATTGCGAGTTTCCATAGTGCACCATTCGAGGACAATGACGCGGTGTAACCTGTCACTGCCTTTAACTGGTATTCACAGCAATTATCGTTGCTGCCGTTCCAGGCACTATTCTTTACGGTAGTCACCCACACCATCACACGTACACTAATGATTCGTCCAGCGTGTGAATACGATTCCCAGTGACCACTAACGTAAGATTATTCTGCACTTCGACGATTTCGTGTGGTGACCTGCATAAGTCTTATACTGAAACAGGCATGAAATGGTGAACCAAGGAACATAACTGGTTAATCGAAGACGTTCCATAAGTGTGGAAATTACGTATCTCTGTTCAGGCATCATAAATAAAACTGTGTTTTGAGAACATTTTCGGAAGCGAAGGACAAATCAAAACACTCAAAATTGTTGAGATACCTTTGTCTCCAATAGATTATAGTAACATGTACATTCGTAGTTGATTCTTTCATCGAACCGAGCGAGGTAGCGCAGCGGTTAGCACAGTGGACTGCATTCGGATGGACGTGGGTTCAAGTCCAAGTCCGGATTTTAGGTTTTGGGTGATTACTTTAAATCGCTCTAGGCAAATACCTGGACGGTCCCTTTGAAAAGGGCACCGCCAACTTCCTTTACATCCTTAACAAAACAATCAGAGCTTGAGCTCCGCCTTAATAATCTCGCTGTCGACGGGGTGTTAAATTCAAATCTTCCTTCGTTCCTTGTTTCAGCGAAATCGGAAAGTTTGAGGTGAGGTAATTACAGTAAGTACTCGTATCTCGAAAGCTAAAAATGTGTCAGGTACACTGAGACCAACGGATGACAATGACGTATGTACATGGTTCTTAGTAAGAAATCGTCATAGAACAATAATGGTGGATGGTAGGGATTTCCCAGCCTTAATTATCACCAAACATTCAAAACAGTCCATCTTAAATAATCTCAAGACTAATGGTGGTGGTGGTGGTTAGTGTTTAACGTTCCGTCGACAACGAGGTCATTAGAGACGGAGCGCAAGCTCGCAGCGGGGAAGGTAATCGGCTTTTTCTTTTTACAGTTTGTATTACCGGACATCCTGTGTCTTAATGGCTCAACACGTCCCTCGGTCGGAATCTGGCAGGAGATGCGCGTTCTGAATACTGGCCGCCAGATAGCAATCTGAAAAGATCGGTCGAGAGTTGAAACATGTTTGTGCGGCGTAATGGGAGTTGAGAGTGTGGGCACTGATCAACAACGAGAGAAAGGGATATAACAAACCCAACTGCGAAAAAGATTAAGTCAATATCTAAATCAAATAGTACAAATAAAATTATGTACAAGGATTTCCTTCGAGAACGGGCGGTGTCTGGAGACGAAGTTCCAAGATTTACCCCACCCAGTCTGGTCTCTCGAACAGAGTATCGTTGAGAATCTGCAGCCAACATTACAGCCGAAGCGCAGTTTTCCTCGCCGGTCGCCGTTTACGGTGATTAGTGCTGCACTGCGTGACGATCAATTTACTGGTTGTACTCATCAATACACATCATAAAACAGCCACCGCAGAGATTGAGAGACTATCCTGCACGTATGTTGCTTATCTCTGCCATGGGTGAACGAGGAAGTTCATCAGACACTGAAAAACTTTGATCATTAGCTTTCACCGTAATGGTAACAGAATTTGCGAACCGGCGTGCCTCAGAAGAGAAACTGTATCGTGAGTGAGCTAAAGACACCACTGTGGAACACCGTCGTGGCAACTGCGGAATTTCGCGTCCCACTGATATCAGACGTAAATGTCTAGTGTGATAGTAAGTATAAAGTCCATACAATGGACAAGTAGAACAATGGTCACCCATACTAGTACTCAACACATGTGAGAGATCTTGCTGCGAATAAGGCGCTAAAGCAAAGGGAACGTCGGTAGTATTCACAGTCACGATGAGACGGAACGTCTACATCTACATCTATCTATTACTGTGGAAGCAACATTGCGGTGTGTGGCGGAGGGTGCTTTGTGTACCACCGTCACTTTCTCCTTTCCTGTTGCAGACACGAATAGTTGGCAGGAAGAATGATTGCAGGTAAGCCTCCGTGTGGACTCGAATCTCTGTGACCTTATTTTCATGGCCTAGCCGCGAGGTGTACGTAGGACGAGGCATTATATTGGTTGATTCTTCTAGACAGTACACTCTGGGATAAACCACGCCGTAATGCAGAACGCCTCTCCTGCATCGTCTGGCACTGGAATCAGTTCATCATCTCTGTGACGCTTTCGGGCTTACTAAATGAATCTGTAACGAATAGCGACGCTCTTCTCTCCTCTGTCTCAGTTCTGTCTGGTAAGGGTACTACTCTGACCAGCAATATTCAAGTATGTGTCAAGCAAGTGTTCTGTAAAGCTGCCTTCTTTGTTGATGGACTAAATTTCCTGCGAATCCTTCCAGTGAAGTGTTGCTCGTCTGGCTTCCAGTGAAGTGTTCTCGTCTGGCATCTGCCTTACACGCTTTTAGTTTTTTGTGCCTGTTCCACTTTAAATCGTCCCGTACGCAGACTCGGAGGTATTTTATGAAGGTAGCTGCTTCCAATGATTGTTCCAAAACCCTGTACTCAGACAATAATTGGTCTTTCCGCCTATATTTACGGCAATACTTTACACCTCTTTATCTTGAAGATCAATTACTACTTTGTGCACCAGGCGTCACCTCTGCAGGTCTTTCTGCATTTCACTACAATTTTCTAGCATCATGACTTCTCTGTATATTTATTTATTTATTTACATATCAACTTTCGTAGGACTAAATAAAAGTAATAACAGATAAAAATAAATGTTTATGAAGCGACATCATCCCCGAAAAGCCTCATTTAGTTCCCGATGTTGTCTAGTATGTTATTTTTATACATTGTGAAAAGTAATGGACTCGTAACAGTCTCTTGGGATACGGCCGATGTCACTTTTACGTCTGAAGACTTCCCTCCATCGAAAATGACATGCTGTGTTTTGTTTGCTAGAAACTCTTCACTCTACTAATCACCCAGTTGGTCTGATATTTCGTACGCT
This sequence comes from Schistocerca gregaria, assembly GCF_023897955.1. Classification (NCBI taxonomy): domain Eukaryota; kingdom Metazoa; phylum Arthropoda; class Insecta; order Orthoptera; family Acrididae; genus Schistocerca; species Schistocerca gregaria. The sequence goes on along the minus strand of NC_064920.1, from coordinate 814,202,710 downwards.
CGTATTTTGTTCGTAAGGTGGCAGTGCGGAACTGTGTGCAATGTCTTCACGAAGTCAAGGAGCACAGTATCTACCTGGGCGCTTCGCTATACTGCTTCCTGGATCTCGAGACCGAACAGAGCGAGCTGGGTTTCACACGATCATTGTTTTCAGACCCCATTTTGGTTCTTACAGAGCAGATGCTCGGTCTCCAAAAACGTCATAATACACAACCATAAAACACGTTTCAAAGTTCTACAACTGACCGACGTCAGGGATATAGACCTCTAGTTTTGTGTGTCTGTTTGACGACCCTTCTTCGAAACGGGGATGACGTGTGTTTTTTCCCGTCATCAGGAAACTTTGCTCCTCCAATGATTTAACGTACACTGCTGCTGGAAGAGGGGAATGTTCTTTCTCCTACTTCGTGTAGAATCGTGTTGGTATCCCGTTAGATCCTGTCACCTTCCCTCTGTTGAACGATTTCAGTTGCTTTTCTACGCCATGGTCACTTATTTCAGTATCATCCATTTTATTTTTCTTGCAGTGTTTAAAGGAGGCACTTCAGTGCGATCTCCCTCTGTGAAACAGCTTTTGAAAAAGATGTTTAGTATTTCGGGGTTTTCTGTGTTGTTCTCCGTTTGAATATCATTACAGTCACGAAGTGTCTGGACAGGATGATTTCGATCCGTTTACTTATTTAACGTAGGACCAAAACTTCTTAGGAATTTCTTCCAGGACGGTAGAGAGAACTGAACTCTCGAATTTGTTGAATGCACCACGCATGGCTCTCCTTATGCTAATTTTGGCTTCGTTTAATCTTAGTTTGTCTGTGAAGCTTTGGCTACGTTTAAATTTGCAGTGAAGCTCTCTTTGTTTACGTAGCAGCTTTCTTTCATGTCTGTCGAACCACGGCGGGCTTTTTTCATTCGTCACCACTGTGTAGGGCGCATTGTACAACACTCTTAAACTTTGTTTATTGATACTCGACGTTGCTAGTCCTAGATATGAAATTATCATGCTGAGCGCTCAGGTAATCTGAAATCAGTCTCTTGTCGCTCTTGCTAGGCAGGATGATCTTCTTACCTTTCTTTGTATTCCTGTTTATTGTCGTATTCAGTGATGCTTCGGTGGAATGATGATCACTAATGCCGACGCAAAAGACTAAAATCGAACAAGGTTATCTGGTTCAAATGGCCCTGACCACTATGGGACTTAACTTCTGAGGTCATCAGTCCCCTAGAACTTAGAACTACTTAAACCTAACTAACCTAAGGACATCACACACATCCATGCCCGAGGCAGGATTCGAACCTGCGACCGCAGCGGCCGCTCGGTTCCAGACTGTAGCGCCTAGAGCCGCTCGGCCACTCCGGCCGGCGAACAAGGTTATACAAGCTAGATAGTTGCTGACTGGTGTCGAAGAGCCGTTTCCGGTGTTACATTATTTACTCCTACATCGTCGTCTCCCGGATAAATGCCTAAGATTAGCCGTTCTGGATCTGTTTCTGGGAGAACTCAAGTTGTTTGTTGCAGCTTTATGATCAGACGAAAATTTTCGATGAATTCCCTAAGACCATTAACCCATTGAGAAGTACGTACTCGAGCAATTTGGTTACTTGGTTATGGATGACTCTTTGGTGTCATATTCTTTCAATTTCAATCGTTTTCTTACCTGGTGAGGACGAGATTATGCAGCAGACTAACATCTCTTTCTGCACAGTGTGAAGTGTGCGCGGTTGGCCATGAGAGCAGTATCAAGGAGTCACAGAAACTGGCTGACTTCTATCATAATTTCTGTGACATTAACTCGTCTGTTCGCCCGTGTGGAGATTGATGTTCATTGTGTAAAGCGTCCATGACGAGGTAGCCTTATAATTGTCTGTCTAATCATTACGAGCTAGTCTGGTTGCTATGTTTGCCGTAAATGGGGACTTCTCTGCAAAAATACCAAGTGATCATGACAATGTCTTTCGACAGCATAAATGTATCTGGGAGAACATTCTCTGTGCTGATAGCTTTCTGTTATTTAGCGTAGTATTACGAAGGAAAAATTAAATAAGTGAAGCCGTTGTTACAGTATTTATAACTGAGTGCTCGACCAGAAAATGTCGGGCACTACTGTGGTTTCTGAAAGTGATATTTAATACCACTGTCAATAGCTAATCAGTTGGAAGCAATTTCAGAAACTGACTAACACGACCATTAAGGAGAGATGGTACAGCATAACAGTACTACACAGTAACTTCCAGGAATACTAATTATTCATTAAGCTTTGTTGCCACTTTCAATAAATACATGCCTAACCTGTGTATCACCTCACATTGATTTCAAACTGCTGTATCGGCTGGCTCATAAAACAATGAAATTTCGGTACAAGTCCTTGATCATTAAGTTCAGAACTTAAACAATTACAGTAAAAATTGTACTGCCTGATCATCAGAGTATGACGGTGAACGCATGATGGTGAACGCGCTGAAGGGGAAACAGCGGTTAAAAATATATGATTGAGCGACTGGCACTTTTTCTATGTACACTGAGCAATGCATGAAATAACGTGCTTTCGGCGCCTCGACCTACGTACGATAAAAATAAAATTCAAAATATATCCAGACTCACCACACAACACCACTTGTCGTCTCACAGTAGAGGCACCCGGTACACTTCGGCGTAAAATGTTTCCCCGCAGAAGAAGCTACATTCAAACACAATCACTCCCGAAAAGTGCTTACAGGTACCTAACTTTAGCCAGTGTCAAGCAATTGCTTGAGCTAGTTGACTGCATAAAAATACTGTAGCATGTGACTTGTTAAATTTATTACACATGATGCATGTGTGGCAAACGCACGTGTTTTTCTCGCGGGAGGAATTGTGGGTCTGAGTACTGTGGCTACATAACCGGCCCTTCCATTCGTAAGCCGTAGCCCTACTTCACTACCAGTCAGGGCCATCAGAGATCGAGACATGAAGGAACGCTGATGAGACTGTCATGTTTTTCTTCCAATCCCTTATTAACGATGCGAGCATCTCGCGAACTGAACGACTGCTACTGTCATTAAATGTTCCCTGGATAAAATCGTGTAGTAGAACTATGGATCACTGTAATCGACCTGCTGAAAGGCAGTATGTCGTGATGTTTATCTGCCTCAAACAAGATTTCGATTTACTATTATAATTGCAATTTTATACGAAAGAAAAGACTCCAGATATTCACTGTTAGGAGGTTTCTCACTATGATAAGTGTTTTTACATGGATCTAGTCATGCGTTCCAAACACTCGTAGGACATATCGTCTTTTTTGCCTTCAGGCCTTCTTTTTTTCGCAGTCTCCGGTATAATAACACCTAAAATGGGGAAGAACTTCAGAATTGCAGTAAGAAGCGAAAACAAACAGTGAGTAACCACTGTAATTAAATACTGCTTAATAGTAGTAACGTAAAACATTAGAACTGTTTACGTTCTTGACAAACAGATTTGTAACAAAAACGGAACCTTTTACAGTGACCACTAAATATGCTTTGCAATAAATCGAAACGTGTGTGGTCTAAATAATACTTTTATTACAGTCTCATAAGACGCAATAGACCTATGTTGCTTATAGAAAATTAACTCCTTGTAAGACTGGTCCATAGTCTCTATGAATTTTTTAAACGAGGTCATTTTACGCTTTTGGCTGTAACTGTTTTTATAGTACTATGTCAGCTTTGACTTACACGTGATTTTGTAGCTTAAGATTTGGTGTCATTTTACGGCAAAGAAATAGGTTAGGAAATGGCAAATTCTTGTAGTGCTGTGTCCGTCTTGATGGTAATAGCGTCAATGGCGGTGAACGCAACGCCTCTATTAGACAGTGACACACATTTTCTAGAGTAATATGACGGGGTTCATTACGTGGTATTCATAAGTACTCGATACTTTCTGGCAGCGCGGGATTAGCTGAGCGGTCTCAGGCGCTGCAGTCATGGACTGTGCGGCTGGTCCCGGCAGAGGTTCGAGTCCTCTCTTGGGCCGGTTAAGTAGTGTGTAAGCTTTAGGCACTGATGAGCTTAGCAGTTAAGTCCCATATGTTTTCACACACGTTTGAAGATTTTGATACTTCCTGGAATGTATGTGTTGAAACGTCCCCTTAGAAAAATTATACGAGACTGTGCTTAAACTGACACACAATATCTTTAGCGCAACGCAATCTGACTTTCAAAAATCCCTACAAAAGATTGGCCCTGACTAAAATTAACCCATACGTTTCACATATCACTTACCTCACAAAAATCTTGGTTACTCGAACTACTGCAATACAGCGAGCACCACTAATGCCAGCTAAATAAAAGATTCAAACTACGGAAGGCACTAACTACTGATAGGTATAGGTAGCAAATGAAAGATTTTGATAGAGAACAAACAATGTATTTACCTTAATAGTCATAATATATATAGCAGTTCATGACATCCAGTTTTACAAATTTCAAAACTCCACCATCTCTCTCCCCACGTCCACCACTGCTGGCGGTTCACCTCCAACTGTGCAATGCTACGCTCTGTTAACATCCAGCTGCCCAACACTACAATGGCGAGTATTACAACAATGGCAACCAGCCACTGACTGCACACAGCACAGCCAGTGATTTTTATACAGGGCGCTATGTGGCGTTACCAATTAAAAAACCTAAACAGCCTACTTACATAGCCCCCATGATGCCCACAAAAAAATTCACAAATTGTTTTGGGCAGTGTTCAATACAGATTTGAAATTTTTTTTAATAATTACAATAACAAAAAAACGAAATGCACACACTTATCGATACAATGTTGGTGAAAAGCTTAAATTTTCTCACAGTCCATAAAGACAGTCCTGATCATCCATCACAGTAAAATAGCAGATTTCTTTTTCTCAAAGTGTGAGCAGTAAAAGAAAATGCACACGGAAGTAGTGGATTTCCATGCAGTCTTGAAGAAGTAGTGTTGTCCTTCCAACGGAAAGACAGTGCTGACTCTTCACATGCAGACAGGTAATGGGCCACAACAGAGCAAGCCCACAGCAGGGTCAGTCGAAGTTGAAGAATATTGGTAGGTAGATCATCACAGAGGAGATCCACTGTATTGCTGGTAGAGGTTACAGTATTGGTGGACCACCAGAAGTGCAGACCCACAGCAGTCCTTGTAGAAATAATGGTACTGGTGGGTCATCAAAGGTGCAAACCCACTGTAGTCCTTGTAGAAATAATGGTACTGGTGGGACATCAAAGGTGCAGACCCACAACAGTTCTTGTAGAAATAATGGTATTGGTGGGTCATCAAAGGCGCAGACCCACTACACTCCTTGTAGAAATAATGGTATTGGTGGGTCATCAAAGGTGCAGATCCACTGTAGTCCTTGTAGAGATGGCCAGCAGCCATCTGCTGCGGCTGTGCAGTTGCACAATCACTATCGAAGAGTCTTTCGGAGAATGTAGCAAGTCCATAAACCACCACTTGTGTACTCACAAAATTTTTGGAATTGTCCTTAGAACCAGCAATGCTGTTAACCAGTCCCTTGCTGAATTATTAACACATGTGCAACCACTATCAGTCCCTACTTCTCACATAGTGTCCATATACTATGACCAACAGAAATGTGTGCAATAAAATGAATGCTTACAAGTTACTTAATTTGATGAACAGGTGTCAATTACAATTTTATAACATAAGAATACAATAACAAAGGTACAAAATACATCATTAAAGAACATAACAATACAGATGACATTTGTAGTAATAGGGGCTTTACAAAAGAATAGAAATAAACATATACATCAGTGTAACAGGAATTATGACATAAATACATACATAAAAGATCAGAATAACTTTTGAAACATCAACTTCACAAATGAGCATCATTAGAACAAAACAGAATAAATAATGTGTAAACATCTTTATGAAGTAAATAACGTGTTATTAATGCAAATTATATTTGAGCATAACAGTATTCCTCATCATAGTGAATGTAGCTTAGTATTAGAAGAGAAAAAATTCTATGAAACAGTACACAGAGACAGGAAGAAAACAAATACACAAGGGTACACAAACACATAGTGGGATAACACAAAAGGAAAGGACAGGGTTTGTTTTCAGTGTAACATTTGGTACTGCAGTCCAACCCAAAACTTCATTCCATAGATCGTCCCTCTTATTTCAACATTTGCTCCAGCCAAAAAAATCCTATCCAAGTATGCTTTCTGTATTTATTTGTTCACATATTTCTTACCACATTATTTATTTTCCATAGTCTTACCTCATCATTTATTTCCAAGAAAATCCTACCTAAACCTGTTGTCCCTAAACCCTACTTTCTTTGTTCCTATTCTCTCTCAAAATACTTTTTTGGCCAAACCATTTTCTTATAGCTTCTCAATGCATTCCTTCCAATTCATCGCAACTTATTCTCTTATATAGTCTACCCCCTCTTAAGCTAACTTAAATCTACTGAGCTCAGATGCTAAACTAAGGGACAAGGCAATGCAGCAGCACAGAACAATTAATACAAACAGCAATGACAAAAAAGAGCAAGTAAGCAAAGCAAGCAGCAATAAATGTAATAACGTATATCTAAATATGACAAACCCACAAGCAGAAAAAATAGTACACTAAAGACAACAACGCAGATAAGGGGAATGTATATTCACATCTTAATGTCTATGTAATTAAAGTGGTGCACCACAACTTATTCTTTTTTTTTTTGGGTCATCAGTCAACTGACTGATTTGATGCGGCCTGAAACGAATTCGTCCCCTGTGCTAACCTCTTCATCTCAGAGTAGCACTTGCAACCTACGTCCTCAATTATTTGCTTGACGTATTACAATCTCTGTCTTCCTCTAAAGTTTTTGCCCTCTACAGCTCCCTCTAGTACCATGGAAGTCATTCCCTCACGTCTTAGCAGATGTCCTATCATCCTGTCTCTTCTCCTTATCTGTGTTTTCCACATATTCCTTTCCTCTCCGATTCTGCATAGAACCTCCTCATTCCTTACCTTATCAGTCCACCTAATTTTCAACATTCGTGTGTAGCACCACATCTCAAATGCTTCTATTCTCTTCTGTTAAAGTTTTCCCACAGACAAGTTTCACTACCATAGAATGCTGTACTCGAGACGTACATCCTCAGAAATTTCTTCCTCAAATTACGGCTAGTATTTGATATTAGTAGACTTCTCTAGGCCAGAAATGCCTTTTTTGCCATAGCTAGTCTGCTTTTGATGTCCTCCTTGCTCCATCCATCAATTGTTATTTTACTGTCTAGGTAGCAGAATTACTTAACTTCATTGACTTCATGACCATCAATCTTGATGTTAAGGTTCTCGCTGTTCTCATTTCTACTACTTCTCATTACCTTCGTCTTCTTCCGATTTACTCTCAAACCATACTGTGTACTCATTAGACTGTTCATTCCGTTCAGAAGATCATATAATTCTTCTTCACTTTCACTCAGGATAGCAATGTCATCAGCGAATCGAATCATTGATATCCTTTCACCTTGTATTTTAATTCCACTCCTGAACCTTTCTTTTATTTCCATCATTGCTTCCTCGATGTACATATTGAAGAGTAGGGGCGAAAGGCTACAGCCTTGTCTTACACCCTTCTTAATACGAGCGCTTCGTTCTTGATCGTCCACTCTTATTATTCCCTCTTGGTTGTTGTACATACTGTATATGACCCGTCTCTCCCTATAGCTTACCCCTACTTTTTTCAGAATCTCGAACAGCTTGCACCATTTTATATTGTCGAACGCTTTTTCCAGGTCGACAAATCCTATGAACATGTCTTGAGTTTTCTTCAGCCTTGCTTCCATTATTAGCTGTAACGTCAGAATTGCCTCTCTCGTGCCTTTACTTTTCCTAAAGCCAAACTGATCGTCACCTAGCGCATTCTCAATTTTCTTTTCCATTCTTCTGTATATTATTCTTGTAAGCAGCTTCGATGCATGAGCTGTTAAGCTGGTTGTGCGATAATTCTCGCACTTGTCAGCTCTTGCCGTCTTCGGAATTGTGTAGATGATGCTTTTCCGAAAGTCAGATGGTATGTCGTCAGACTCATATATTCTACACACGAACGTGAATAGTCGTTTTGTTGGCACTTCCCCTAATGATTTTAGAGATTCTGATGGAATGTTATCCATCCCTTCTGCCTTATTTGACCGTAAGTCCTCCAAAGCTCTTTTAAATTCCGATTCTAATACTGGACCCCCTATCTCTTCTACATCGACCCCTGTTTCTTCTTCTATCACATCAGACAAATCTTCACCCTCATAGAGGCTTTCAATGTATTCTTTCCACCTATCTGCTCTCTCCTCTGCATTTAACAGTGGAATTCGCGTTGCACTCTTAATGTTACCACCATTGCTTTTAATGTCACCAAAGGTTGTTTTGACTTTCCTGTATGCTGAGTCTGTCCTTCCGACAATCATACCTTTTTCGATGTCTTCACATTTTTGCTACAGCCATTTCGTCTTAGCTTCCCTGCACTTCCTATTTATTTCATTCCTCAGCGACTTGTATTTCTGTATTCCTGATTTTCCCGGAACATGTTTTTACTTCCTCCTTACATCAATCAACTGAAGTATTTCTTCTGTTATCCATGGTTTCTTCGCAGCTACCTTCTTTGTACCTATGTTTTCCTACCCAACTTCTGTGATGGCCCTTTTTAGAGATGTCCATTCCTCTTCAAATGTGCTGCCTACTGCGCTATTCCTTATTGCTGTATCTATAGCGTTAGAGAACTTCAAACGGATCTCGTCATTCCTTAGAACTTCCGTATCCCACTTCTTTGCGTATTGATTCTTCCTGACTAATGTCTTGAACTTCAGCCTACTCTTCATCACTACTATATTGTGATCAGAGTGTATATCTGCTCCTGGGTACGCCTTACAATCCAGTATCTGATTTCGGAATCTCTGCCTGACCATGATGTAATCTAATTGAAATCTTCCCATATCTCCCGGCCTTTTCCAAATATTCCTCCTCTTCTTGTGATTCTTGAACAGGGTATTCGCTATTACTAGCTGAAACTTGTTACAGAACTCAATTAGTCTTTCTACATCTACATGACTACTCTGCAATTGACACATTTAAGTGTTTGGCAGAGGGTTCATCGAACCACAATCATACTATCTCTCTACTATGCCACTCCCGAACAGCGAGCGGGAAAAACGAACACCTAAACCTTTCTGTTCGAGCTCTGATTTCTCTTATTTTATTTTGATAATCACTCCTACCTATGTAGGCTGGGCTCAACAAAATATTTTCGCATTCGGAAGAGAAAGTTGGTGACTGAAATTTCGTAAAAAGGTCTCGCCGCGTCGAAAAACGTCTATGCTGTAATGACTTCCATCCCAACTCGTGTATCATATCTGCCACACTCTCTCCCCTATACCGTGATAATACAAAACGAGCTGCCCTTTTTTGCACCCTTTCGATGTCCTCCGTCAATCCCACCTGGTAAGGATCCCACACCGCGTAGCAATATTCTAACAGAGGACGAACGAGTGTAGTGTAAGCTGTCTCTTTAGTGGACTTGTTGCATCTGCTAAGTGTCCTGCCAATGAAACGCAACCTTTGGCTCGCCTTCCCGACAATATTATCTATGTGGTCCTTCCAACTGAAGTTGTTCATAATTTTAACACCCAGGTACTTAGTTGAATTGACAGCCTTGAGAATTGTACTATTTATCGAGTAATCGAATTCCAAAGGATTTCTTTTGGAACTCATGTGGATCATCTCACACTTTTCGTTATTTAGCGTCAACTACCACCTAACACACCATACAGCAATCTTTTCTAAATCGCTTTGCTACTGATACTGGTCTTCCGATGACCTTACTAGACGGTAAATTACAGCATCATCTGCGAACAGTCTAAGAGAACTGCTCAGATTGTCACCCAGGTCATTTATATAGATTAGGAACAGTAGAGGTCCCAGGACGCTTCCCTGGGGAACACCTGATATCACTTCAGTTTTACTCGATGATTTGCTGTCTATTACTACGAACTGCGACCTTCCTGACAGGAAATCACGAATCCAGTCGCACAACTGAGTCGATACCCCATACGCCAGCTGCTTGATTAGAAGTCGCTTATGAGGAACGGTGTCAAAAGCTTTCCGGAAATCTAGAAATACGGAATCAACTTGAGATCCCCTGTCGATAGCGGCTATTACTTCGTGCGAATAAAGAGCTAGCTGCGTTGCACAAGAGCGATGTTTTCTGAAGCCATGCTGATTACGTGTCAATAGATCGTTCCCTTCGAGGTGATTCATAATGTTTGAATATAGTATATGCTCCAAAACCCTACTGCAAACCGACGTCAATGATATAGGTCTGTAGTTAAATGGATTACTCCTACTGCCCTTCTTGAACACTGTTGCGACTTGCGTAATTTTCCAATCTGTAGGTACAGATATATCGGTGAGCGAGCGGCTGTATATGAATGCTAAGTAGGGAGCTATTGTATCAGCGTAATCTGAAAGGAACCTAATCGGTATACAATCTGGACCTGAAGACTTGCCCTGTATCAAGCAATTTGAGTTGCTTCGCAACCCCTAAGGTATCTACTTCTAAGAAACTCATGCTAGCAGATGTTCGTGTTTCAAATTCTGGAATATTCCATTCGTCTTCCCTGGTGAAGGAATTTCGGAAAACTGCGTTCAATAACTCAGCTTTAGGGGCACAGTCGTCGATAACAGTACCATCGGCACTGCGCAGCGAAGGTATTGACTGCGTCTTGCCGCTTGTGTACTTTACATACGACCAGAATTTCTTCGGATTTTCTACCAAATTTCGAGACAATGTTTCGTTGTGGAACCTATTAAAGGCATCTCGCATCGAAGTACGTGCCAAATTTCGCGCGTCTGTAAATTTTAGCCAATCTTCGGGATTTTGCGTTCTTCTGAACTTCGCATGCTTTTTCCGTTGCCTCTGCAACAGCGTTCGGACCTTTTTTGTATACCACGGGGGACCCGTTCCATCTCTTACCAATTTATGAGGTATGAATATCTCAATTGCTGTTGCTACTATATCTTTAAATTTGAGCCACATCTCGATTACATTCGCATAGTCAGTTCGGAAGGAATGGAAGTTGTCTTTTAGGAAGGCTTCTAGTGGCACTTTATCCGCTTTTTTAAATAAAATTATTTTGCGTTTGTTTCTGATGGATTTGGAAGAAATGATATTGAGCCTAGCTACAATGACCTTGTGATCACTAATCCCTGTATCAGTCATGATGCTCTCTATCAGCTCTGGATTGTTTGTGGCTAAGAGGTCAAGTGTGTTTTCGCAACCATTTACAATTCGCGTGGGTTCGTGGACTAACTGCTCGAAATAATTTTCGGAGAAAGCATTTAGGACAATCTCGGAAGACGTTTTCTGCCTACCACCGGTTTTGAACAAGTATTTTTGCCAACATACCGAGGGTAGGTTGAAGTCCCCAGCAACTATAACCGTATGAGTGGGGTATTTATTTGTTACGAGACTCAAACTTTCTCTGAACTGTTCCGCAACTGTATCATCGGAGTCTGGGGGTCGGTAGAAGGAGCCAATTATTAATTTAATTCGGCTGTTAAGTATAACCTCCACCCATACCAATTCGCACGGAGTATCTACTTCGACTTCACTACAAGATAAACCACTACTGACAGACACAAACACTCCACCACCAATTCTGCCTAATCTACCTTTCCTGAACACCGTCTGAGACTTCGTAAAAATTTCTGCAGAACTTACTTCAGGCTTTAGCCAGCTTTCTGTACCTATAACGATATCAGCTTCTGTGTTTTCTATTAGCGCTTGAAGCTCAGGGACTTTTCCAGCGCAATTACAACAATTTACAACTATAATTCCGACTGTTCCTTGATCCAAGCACGTCCTGTAATTGCCAAGCACCCTTTGACATTGCAACCCATCCCGCACTTTCCTGAGGCCTTCTAACCTAAAAAACCGCCCAGTCCACGTCACACAGCGTCCGCTACCCGTGTAGCCGCCAGCTGAGTGTAGTGAACTCCTGACCTATTCAGCGGAACCCGAAACCCCACCACCCTATGGCGCAAGTCAAGGAATCTGCAGCCAATACGGTCGCAAAACCATCTGAGCCTCTGATTCATACCCTCCACCCGGCTCTGCACCAAAGGTCCGCAGTCGGTTCTGTCAACGATGCTGCAGATGGTGAGCTCTGCCTTCATCTCGTAAGCAAGACCGGCAGCCTTCACCAAATCAGATAGCCGCTGGAATCCAGAGAGAATTTCCTCAGATCCAAAGCGACACACGTCATTAGTGCCGACATGTGCCACCACCTGCAGTTGGCTGCACCCTGTGCTCTTCATGGCATCCGGAAGGACCCTTTCCACATCAGGAATGACTCCTCCCGGAATGCACACGGAGTGCACACTGGATTTCTACCCCTCCTTAGCCGCCGTATCCCTAAGGGGCCCCATTACGCGCCTAACATTGGAGCTCCCAACTAGCCTCTGCGATTGCCCGGACCTTGAAGGCTGAGAATGATCCTCTGAAACAGGGCAGGCAGCTGCATCTGGCTCAGCTAGAGACAGTGCCTGAAACCGGTTTGTCAGACGCACCGGGGAAGCTTTCTGATCAGCCTCTGGGGACACCTTTCGCTGCCTGCCACGCCTTGGAACGACCTCCCAATCAACCACAGGCGAGGGCTCAGCCCCACTGCGGGCAGCAACCGGGGCAACCACAGCGGCAGACCGATCTGGGGACAGACGGGACGAGGTTGACATCCTCGTGATACCCAAGTGCGGCTCCCCACAGTGGTGCCCATTGGCAACAGCCTCAAGCTGCGCGACCGAAGTCAGCGCCGATTGCAGCTGTGAGCGAAGGGATGCCAAGTCAGCCCTCATCCGAACACAGCAATCGCAGTCCCTGTCCATTTTGATCGATGTTGAACAACAGTTACCGAAACACGAGTCCGTGCCTAGATAACGCAAGCGAAACACGCAAAGAATGTATCAACTAACCTGTACAAATGCCTAACGACTGCGCTACAATCTGCTGAATTTACGATTACAGTAACTAAAACTCGAAATTGCACCTCCTATACGAAACTCACACGCAATTTAAATAAGAATCTACGAAGTAAACACTAAAGCGCGATGCTACAACTGTCAAATACTATAATACGCCCGAAATATATGAATTAAACAATGCAAGTACCCAAAAACACGCAAAGAAATTAATTAAGCTTTCTAACAAACAAGTAAGCTAGGGTTATACAACTTGCTGCTGCAGCTGCTTATCCAACGGCGGCAGGGAGCACACTGACTGACCAACCGACACTGGCCGTTCACAACAAAAACAGAAGACAGACGACTACGCGAATTTACACTATTCAAGTACTAAGGCGCGATGCTACAACCCTCAAATACTATAATACGCCCGAAATATATGAATTAAACAATGCAAGTACCCGAAAACACGCAAAGAAATTAATTAAGCTATGTAACAAACAAGTAAGCTAGGGTTATACGACTTGCTGCTGCAGCTGCTTGTCCCAAGCCCATATTCTCCTGTAACCTTTTCTTCTACTCCTTCCCCTACAACTGCATTCCAGACGCCAATGACTATTAGATTTTCGTCCCCCTTTACATACTGCATTACCCTCTCAATATCCTCATACACTTTCTCTATCTGTTCATCTTCAGCTTGCGACGTCGGCATGTATACCTGAACTATCGTTGTCGGTGTTGATCTGCTGTCGACTCTGATTAGAACAACGTGGTCACTGAACTGTTCACAGTAACACACCCTCTGCCCTACCTTCCTATTCATAACTAATCCTACACCTGTTATACCATTTTCTGCTGCTGATGATATTACCCGATACTCATATGACCAGAAATCCTTGTCTTCCTTCCACTTCACTTCACTGACCCCTGCTATATCTAGATTGAGCTTTTGCATTTCCCGTTTCAGATTTTCTAGTTTTCCTACTACGTTCAAGCTTCTGACATTCCATGCCCCGACTCGTAGAACATTATCCTTTCGTTGATTATTCAATCTTTTTCTCATGATAACCTCCCCCTTGACAGCCCCCTCCCGGAGATCCGAATGGGGGACTATTCTGTAATCTTTTGCCAATGGAGAGATCATCTTCAACTACAGGTCACATGTCCTGCGGATACACTTTACTAGTCTTTAATGCAGTGGTTTACGTTGCCTTCTGCAGCCTCATGTCGTTGATCATTGCTGATTCTTCCGCCTTTAGGGGCAATTTCCCACCCCCAGGACAAGAAAGTGCCCTGAACCTCTATTCGCTCCTCCGCCCTCTTAGACATGGTGGTTGGCAGAATGAGGCTGACTTCTTATGCCGGAAGTCTTCGGCCGCCAATGCTGATTATTTATCAAAATTTAGGCAGTAGCAGGGATAGAACCTGGTACCGAAGACTTTTTGATTATGAATCAAAGAACCTACCGCTAGACCACGGGTACAACTCGTTCCATGAAATAAACTACCAAGTACTTGAAAAGAAAATTATGTATGCAGTTCCTGTGAAGGGAAATATCTTTTTATGCTACCTTATTTTTTTGGAAGTATATCACATTATTATTATATACTGGATCTGTAGACAGAAAATATTTATACTAGAACATCTATAAAATGTTATTTTAACCAATGCTGTAGTGCAGCTAGAAACTAGACATTAAACAAAATCAGCAATCTCTCTACTAGAAAGACAATAGATGTAAAATGTTTCTCATCATTTCATTAGGCATTTTAGTAAATATCATAAATTAAGAACTCTAGATTGTAATCATGTTTTCAAGTTTGGGCGTGTCGTATTTGCGATGCTTTCTACACAGGAATGTCAACAGCGAGGTTAATGGCCTCCTTTTCTCTCCACCTGTGCCTCTGAAAGGCACACACTAATGACTTTTTCTCAAGGCGGCTGGCACACCTGGCCGCTCACAACGCATTATGTCACGGTCACTTACCTTTCATACCGAAATATTTACGACAGCAGTTTCCGCTTCAGTGACAGTCTCATATAAAAATATTTTCACAGGTTGAGAATTTGCGTTACAAATGTGTAGAAAATAAAATCCTATAAATATAACAGTGTCCAAAAAATTTTCGACAACATTGTAATACATTCACGCATGCACACACATTTCATAACTCTTAAAGTACGATTCTCGGTTTCCAACATCCTTTTTCACAAACCAGAACCCCCAACCACTACTCATTATTCCTTACCTTATTATACATATACATATTCATAGACACTTCTTCAATATTTCATCATAATAAATACGTAGCATAATCAAATTCCTCACATAGCATCAGCCTATTGATCATAAACATACCGCAACAGCGTAATACACATCGTCATCATAACATCATAAAACCTCCGCCAAATCTCAAAATCGTCGTGGCTTCCTTCAATAATTTCAAAAGCTGAAAAAAATTCTCTGCTCATGTCAAAAGCTTCATCAACCTCAAACGTACTTTAAAAATCGTGATCCCATACCGAATGCATAATTCAAAGCTCTCATAGTATCACAATGGTTCCGAAAAAATATGAACATTTCACAAAGTACAGACAAAATACAATTTCATAAGTGTGAAGTTATCCAACCGTGTAATTACGTAAACATCTGTCACTGATGTAGTAAAATAAATATTTGTCTGTCTCAGTTAAATGATAGCTGTGTAATTCTGTGTTAGAGAAATATGGTACCGATGTGTAAAGTTGTATAAGAAAATACCATATTAGCTAGGGCTCCTTGTGCTTGCCGTACACATGGTATACAAAGTAAGCGTGTGCCCCCCTGAGGATTAATGTGATTATATCCTCAGGTGTTACAAATTACAGCAATGGAATGAAATGTATCACGGAAAACCTTTGTATCATTGTACTTCAAATATCTTAAAAAATAAATGTTTAAGTACAAAATTAATCACTCAAGTACGTGTACTGTAGCGCTAAACTGTGCGTCTAGTTGTAAGATAATCTCTGTAGAAGTGTCGTAGTTATCATCCTCCGAAAGCTAAGTTGTGCAGAAGTCAATGTACCTACCTCATGATAAATAAAAGTGAAATGCTTTGCGTATAGATATGGTAGTTATTACACTTATTGCCGCGATGAAGAAAGTACTGTGCTGTAACGTATTGTTGTGCTACGGAAAAGGCTGTCTCGTTGTAGCTATACCACAAAAGTTACTAGTAAAACATGTTTTACTTTCCAGAATAATTCAGAAAAACTGTGCAGATATAAAAGAGATACACCGCAAAAGCAACATTGTAAATTGTCACTCATTAGTAGCGTCATGATATAACCGTGTAGCTGTCACATATACTAACCACTGCGTCATCTGGTATCTCACAGAAAGTACTTTAAATCCAGAATGTATTTTCATGTAACCAAAATGTTGGATTAAAATCTCATTAGCAGTACTGGTAAATGTTCTAAGCATGTGAGCCTTATGGTCGTTACGTAATCGTGCCACTAACAAGCAAGAATGTACACACACACAATGACACTGTGTCGTCTGTTCACTATAACAATGCATTCGTAATTTATGTTTAAATAAGTTCTCTTGGTTCTTGACTGGATATTTAACTCTGACAAAGCATACTAGTGATGTAAAGCGAAAATTTATATGGCAAAGACAAAGTTAAAAAGCAGATTATCTTTCAATAAACGGTTGGTTTTACATGTTTTCTCAAGGTCAGCGCCTATGTTATTTTTCGCCGAGCCAGCCGGCGCACGTGGCTGCGTGCGGTGTGAGTCAATGTATGTCTCTTAGTTGGCGCGCGTCGTTATTGGGATTAGGAGACCTACAAATTCACCCTGTCGAGAGGGCCCTGTCCTGTAGCAATCCTGCCAGTTATGATGCAATTCACGTCTGTCGTTTTGTCGGTAGTTTACATAGATTCTTGTTTGTCGGTCATGTGGTGGAGAATTTCTCCCGGAATCGTAACTGCGTGGTGGACCGTTGCGTCTGAAGTTATTCTGTCTCCCCTGATAATAATTATTTTGGTTCGCATATTGTCTCTTTCTATGGTTTTCTCTGTCATATTCATTATTACGGAGGTGCGATCTTTCTCTGTAATTATCACTACTCTGCCAGTGGTTGTCATATGGGTGGTGTCTGTTTTGGTCACGATTTACATTGTAAAAATAACATTGTCGTGACCAGGTCTTATTTCTGTCATTGCGAAAATTGTGACAGATGTGACCTGTAATTGTTGTGCTTCTGTTTTCGCGTTCCGCGATTGTCAGTGTCAATTTGCAATTCTTGTAACAGTCCCTGAAAAGCTTCAATGTCATCTTTGCAACGACCTGCCAGAATAATCTGTCGTAAATGTTCAGGTAATTTGATTAAGCAAATGCGGATGAGTTCTGAGGGGCTGTATGGGCTTGAAAGATACTAATTCTTATGTAACATGTCTTCGAAATATTTGACAAAACTGGAAAATTCAGATTGTTCGAAATGATTCATCATTATGATGCTATGTTTCACTCGATCTTGTGTGGCTTGAGACCAATATGCTGAGAGGAAGGCATGATAAAATTCTCCTTCACTGTGACAATTGTGAATGACCGATCGCATTCTTACAGCTGGTTCATTCTCCAAGTACCTACACAAATTCTAATCTGTGCTCTAATGACCAGTTAGGAGGAAAACAATGAGAGAATTGATGGAGCCACGCTTGTGGATGAATGTCGTTGCCAGAATTCTTAAACGTTTTAAGTGCAGTAATGAACAGCTTATAGTCGAAATCATCGTGTCGGCGAGTAGCATATCGGTCATTGTTACGTCGTGTCGGCGGTTCCATTTCAAAATTCGGTGCACCTTGCCAATTTCTTTCATGATTTCCGAAATGCCCTGTGTTATTATTTTGTGGTTTTTCCGTATTTCTAAGTTCCTCTTCCCGTGTTGGAGCGCGAGTGTCCACTGAAATACGTAATTCTTGTATTACATGTGTCAGCTGATCTTGTACTTACCAGATTTCTCTTTGGTGTTGCGTATTAATTTGATTCTGGTTTTGTTTGAATTTCCTAATTTGTTCGCACTCTTCTATGTCATTAAAGACTACCGGTTCTGTGTCATTCAGATTATCATCTACCTTAGCAGATAAATTATTTAGCTGATCCGAAAGTTCAACTACTTTCTCTGATAATGAACTAATTTCCTCCATGTGTCTTTCTGAAACAATTTTGAGAGTATATGCTGTGTTCTTTAAGTTTTCTTGATTTTTTGCAAGGTCTCATGATTTTTATGAAAAATAGTTTGCAGTTCTTTTATGGCTGCTTCGTGATTCAGTAATGCATTTTCAGGCCGCGAAAAAATCGGTTGGAAATGCTCACAAATTTGTGTTTTTACGTCATTACAGACTTTTTGACATTTTGATTCGATTTTATGTAATTCAGTAGTTAAATCTTCACGTGTTTGTTCAAGTGTATGTTCCACTGAGTCTCACTTTTGAAGCTTTTGTTCCATTGTGTCTAATTTTTAAAGATTTTGCTCCATTGTGTCTTCCTTTTGAAGCTTTTGCTGTGTTTGTCTCTGATTTTGTTCCATTGTCTCTAACTTTTGAAGATTTTGTTCCACTGTGTCTAACTTTTGAATCTTTTGTCCCATTTGTTGCATTAACTGTAATAACAATGCACTGGTGTCTGAAACATGTTCCTCAGTGCTATTCGGCAATGCATTTGAACCGGCAATATTCGCAGTTTGAAAAGCAGAAAATGTGTCTTGATTTATTTGAGAAAATGGTGAGGACGCAAAACGTGAATCTACAGTATTTGCAAGATTGTGTCCTGTCATTTCGGAATCCTGAGGCGAGCTGTTGCCGACCGATCGATAGATAATGCTTCCCTGTTCACTAATTGTTACACTGCCTAAACCATTACTTGCAGCCCTCTCCATTTCCCTATGCACAATTACCAAATTACTACTTTGAACATTAGTTAATTGATTACACGGTGGCGCTAACACACTGCTTTCGTCTTCATTGTCATTTCTCAGTTTACTTTAGAGCCTAGTATTACGTTTTTCACACGCCATTATTGTCACAATATTTCACACGAAAACACATAAAAGCACAATTTGAAGAGCAAAAATAAGAGAACACATTAACATAGAACTGAAAATAATATCTCGTTAACTGCAAGCGCAGCTGCGAAATGCTGCAAATCTACATGCATGCCACAACTGTTTTACTGTACAACAATGAAAGACTGCAACTACGAAGGAGATTCTCTCTACAATTACGTGCTAGCAATAAACAAAATCTACACTAATTACACAAACTACAAGAAAAAAAATAAGATTCCAGTGAGGTATCCTTGGCTAAGGGTCGACATATGAAACGTCCCCTTAGAAAAATTATACAAGACTGTGCTTAAACTGACACACAATATTTTTAGCGCAACGCAATCTGATTTTCAAAAATCCCTACAAAAGAATGGCCCTGACTAACATTAACCTATATGTTTCACATATCACTTACCTCACAAAAATCTTGGTTACTCGAACTACTGCAATACAGCGAGCACCATTACTGCCAGCTAAATAAAAGATTCAAACTACAGAAGGCACTAACTACTGATAGGTATAGTTAGCAAAAGAAAGATTTTGATAGAGAACAAACAATGTATTTACCTTAATAGTCATAATATACACTTCTGGAAATGGAAAAAAGAACACATTGACACCGGTGTGTCAGACCCACCATACTTGCTCCGGACACTGCGAGAGGGCTGTACAAGCAATGATCACACGCACGGCACAGCGGACACACCAGGAACCGCGGTGTTGGCCGTCGAATGGCGCTAGCTGCGCAGCATTTGTGCACCGCCGCCGTCAGTGTCAGCCAGTTTGCCGTGGCATACGGAGCTCCATCGCAGTCTTTAACACTGGTAGCGTGCCGCGGAAGGTGCACGTGCCCGTATGTGCAGTTGACGGACTTTGAGCGAGGGCGTATAGTGGGCATGCGGGAGGCCGGGTGGACGTACCGCCGAATTGCTCAACACGTGGGGCGTGAGGTCTCCACAGTACATCGATGTTGTCGCCAGTGGTCGGCGGAAGGTGCACGTGCCCGTCGACCTGGGACCGGACCGCAGCGACGCACGGATGCACGCCAAGACCATAGGATCCTACGCAGTGCTGTAGGGGACCGCACCGCCACTTCCCAGCAAATTAGGGACATTGTTGCTCCTGGGGTATCGGCGAGGACCATTCGCAACCGTCTCCATGAAGCTGGGCTACGGTCCCGCACACCGTTAGGCCGTCCTCCGCTCACGCCCCAACATCGTGCAGCCTGCCTCCAGTGGTGTCGCGACAGGAGTGAATGGAGGGACGAATGGAGACGTGTCGTCTTCAGCGATGAGAGTCGCTTCTGCCTTGGTGCCAATGATGGTCGTATGCGTGTTTGGCGCCGTGCAGGTGAGCGTCACAATCAGGACTGCATACGACCAAGGCACACAGGGCCAACACCCGGCATCATGGTGTGGGGAGCGATCTCCTACACTGGCCGTACACCTCTGGTGATCGTCGAGGGGACACTGAATAGTGCACAGTACATCCAAACCGTCATCGAACCCATCGTTCTACCATTCCTAGACCGGCAAGGGAACTTGCTGTTCCAACAGGACAATGCACGTCCGCATGTATCCCGTGCCACCCAACGTGCTCTAGAAGGTGTAAGTCAACTACCCTGGCCAGCAAGATCTCCGGATCTGTGCCCCATTGAGCATGTTTGGGACTGGATGAAGCGTCGTCTCACACGGTCTGTATGTCCAGCATGAACGCTGGTCCAACTGAGGCGCCAGGTGGAAATGGCATGGCAAGCCGTTCCACAGGACTACATCCAGCATCTCTCCGATCGTCTCCTTGGGAGAATAGCAGCCTGCATAGCTGCGAAAGGTGGATATACACTGTACTAGTGCCGACATTGTGCATGCTCTGTTGCCTGTGTCTATGTGCCTGTGGTTCTGTCAGTGTGATCATGTGATGTATCTGACCCCAGGATGTGTCAATAAAGTTTCCCCTTCCTGGGACAATGAATTCACGGTGTTCTTATTTCAATTTCCAGGAGTGTATATAGCAGTTCATGACATCCAGTCTTACAAATTTCAAAACTCCTCCATCTCTCTCCCCACGTCCACCACTGCTGGCGGGTCACCTCCAACTGCGCAACGCTACCCGCTGTTGACATCCAGCTGCCCAACACTACAATGGCGAGTATTACAACAATGCCAACCAGCCACTGACTGCACACAGCACAGCCAGTGATTTTTCATACAGAACGCTATGTGGCGTTACCAATAAAAAAAACCTAAACAGCCTACTTACAGTGTGCCTAGCAATACTTTGATAGGCATGTTTTGGAATTTCTTGGAAGGATGTGGTTGTCCGGGTCTATTATAACTGGTCGTGCCTACGATAGTCAAATGTTCGTACGTAGCAAAGCGGTAACAGATGACCGTGAAATATTTTAACCGATACCTTGATTCGTGAAATTTGCGGCAACAGTTTTGAATCACACGTTCTATGTGACAGCACACTCTTATTACTATCGATGACGGAAGATCTCATGGATTTGCAGAACTCGCCTGCTCGAAGCTCCCTCCTGAAACCGTGGTACATCTTTGATATTTTTGATGTGTTACTTCCTTGCTGGAGTATTGGGACAACAATTATTGAAGAACTTTCAGGAAGTATAGAAACCAATTTTACCTTCAGAATATTATAAGTTAGTGCAAAGTGCTTTCAAGATTAAATGCTGTAACGTTTGTTAAACGAGGCCTTCAGGTTGACGACTTTGAAAAAAATAAGGCAGAAATATATGTCATGCGGCTCTTAGCCAGTAACGTTTTTCCTAATGAATGTGACGGCTGGACATTCTAATAATAGCAGAATAGCGAATTAACGTCGCTCTTCCACTCTATTAGCGGAAACATTTACCGTGGAGATATAGGCACCGCTGGGAATGCAAGTTTATGTAATGGTACCACCTTCTGTCGCAAATAGCCGTTTCCATGCTAATCAGCGCAGTCAAATTACGTGAGTCCACTAGCCGTTGCTTAGGGCGATATAACTGCACACTTCTGGACATTACGCTAGAGATCTCATAGTCGGTACCTTCTGCTTCGTCGCGTCAGCTCCATTCGACTTACGGCCAAGTTCGTATCGCTAGTGGCGTCTACATTAACGGCAAGTGCCTGGAATTTATGGACGATTACGTTGAGCCGGTGATTCCTTCCTGTCGTGTAAGTTAGTTACGGTTCTGTATCCAACTCCAGCTCGCCAGCTTGCTTAAGGGTCGGTCGAAATGCGGAACTGAGTGAAAGGCTTGTGTACAGGTGTTGCGTTTCATATAGTAAGGCTGACAGCTTCGTCACTAACTTACATGTTCCTGTCATGTTTAATGATTACCTGTTCCGTGAGTATTCATTGTACCAAGTAATTTACTTTTGTAAAAATGTGGGATTCGTTTGCCTGTGTTGCAACAAACTACACTTATCTGCTTATTATTAAACATGTTTTGCTAACATTTTGCCATAGTCAACAGTTTTTTATTTCAGAAAATTTAGAAAATAAAGCTGATAGGCAGTCCAAGGGAAAGTAGCTGCTTAATTTTTTTGTCAGTCTGTTTATTTCATTATATCTCCTGGAAGATAACATGTACGGTCTACCTAAACAAGCACACCGGAGCCCCCTTAAAAACTTGTGTAAACGTTCACGCAACTCACAAATCAGTATGTCTTCAGATACCACATCACCAGACTCAAGCACTTTTGCATCTAAGTGCCCCTCTCTGATGAACGTAATATCTGTTTACTAAAATAACGAAAATAATGCACGTCAGTAATCCATGTCAGAGTACACTCAAAGTTTAAATTAGACTGATCACCGCATCTGTAAAATTCACGATTATAATAAGCGCTCCGTTTGCTGCACCACCCTCATAACTAACATAATTTTTGTGTTTCTGATCTGAGAAGTTGCAGCATTATAAAATTGTAGCGAAATGCAGGAAGATCTGCAGGGGATAGGCTCTTGGTGCAGGGAGTGGCAACTGACCCTTAACATAGACAAATGTAATGTATTGCGAATACATAGAAAAAAGGATCCTTTATTGTATGATTATATGACAATATCTGGGAGTATGTGGGCGGAACGATTTGAAGTGGAATGATCATATAAAATTAATTGTTGGTAAGGCGGGTACCAGGTTGAGATTCATTGGGAGAGGCCTTTGAATATGTAGTCCATCAACAAAGGAGGTGGCTTACAAGACGCTCGTTCGACCTATACTTGAGTATTGCTCATCAGTGTGGGATCCGTACCAGATCGGGTTGACGGTGGAGATAGAGAAGATCCAAAGAAGAGCGGCGCGTTTCGTCACAGGGTTATTTGGTAACCGTGAGAGCGTTACGGAGATGTTTAGCAAACTCAAGTGGCAGACTCGGCAAGAGAGGAGCTCTGCATAGCGGTGTAGCTTGCTGTCCGGGTTTCGAGAGGGTGCGTTTCTGGATGAGGTGTCGAATATATTGCTTCCCCCTACTTATACCTCCCGAGGAGATCACGAATGTAAAATTAGGCAGATTCGAGCGCGCACGGAGGCTTTCCGGCACTCGCCCCGCGAACCTTACGCGACTGGAACAGAAAAGGGAGGTGATGACAGGGGCACGTAAAGTGCCCTCCGCCACACACCGTTGGGTGGCTTGCGGAGTATAAACGTAGATGTAGAAATGTAGATGTAGATGTAGATGAAACCTGTGTATCAGTACATCTTTGAGCACAGCAAATCGTTAGTGCGTCCACCAGTCTAGTAGTAAACCTGCAGTCTTAGTGCTGTTGGGAAGCGCGCCCTGTGAACGGGGCAGTGCGCGTTGTGAGTCTATCAGCATACCTCCAAGAGTCATTTCAAGCATCGGCTTTACGACGAGAGGAAACTTTCTGCACGGGAAGCTGTCCTGCGGATTCATGAACACCACGGTGACATCATCTCAAAATTAAAATTGTTGTGACGTTGAAGATAAATTAAATTAGTTATCTGTGTCAGTCGATTTTTATTCTCTCCCAGAACGAATTTTGAAGTCTTACAGCCTCATCTCTAGGCGGACTAAATTACATTTTTATTTGCTGGATATAGTCATTTGTCTGTTTCAATTTTAATTTCGCTGAAAATAAGTTATAATCAGCGCTTGTTAATGCAGTATGGCACTAGGATTCTAAGCAGTAATGAAGCTACTTACCGTAGAAAGAACCCTGAATTTCGTCATAAATGTAAACTTTCATCTGGATATATCACACAAACACACATAATCAGTCCACAGATTGTGCATATGTAAGGAGACGACATGCAAGAATATACTTTTATGTGAAAAGGCAGTTCATACCTGTAAGTAAAATCTACTACGAAAATATTCCTTTAAAAAGTTCATTTGAATATGGACATTTCTCAGCTGCATAAGCCATTTGGACACGTTCGCCTTTGAATAATCCCCAAAAACAGTTATCTTGTTTTTTGACAATAACTAACATCTTTTTGTATAATACTTGTTATGCTATACCATATTACGTATTTGTAACAATATAATATGTGATATCATGGAAGAGATTATAAACTGGCAACTGTAACACTGGTATTTAGTGTTTTACCGAAAGTTCTAATTTCTTTGTTGCTTCACAATTATTTAAAACATTTCAGATGATAGTAAAAAATACACTGATGTAAGAACGGCATTACCTATTATTAGAACTGTTCTTAGATGTAACTGTTACACTTGACATAAAAACCTGTGTTGAACAACATCGGTCTACCATGAGTGATGCACGTATGCCAACTTCAGTCCTCTCGATTCTGCCAGTTTTCTGCGAAAATAATTTGCAGTAAGCCATCAACATCATCTGAAAATGTTAAAAATTGTGTGAAATATTATGAGACGTAACTGCTAAGGTCATCAGTCAGTAAGCTTACGCACTACTTAACCTAAATTATCCTAAGGACAAACACGCACACCCATGCCCGAGGGATGACTCGAACCTCCGCCGGCATCACCCGCACAGTCAATGACTGCATCGCCTTAGACCGCTCAGCAACATCACCTGAGTTTGGATGACTGTGAGCACATCGTGGTTAAGTAAGTTTTCGCAATGCTCCATCCGCGTTTCTAAAGAGACATCTTTTGTGGACCCTAGAAAGCAGTTACTTTCATATATGTTTCCCATAGCTTCGAATTTGTATATGAAAATTCGTTTCATTTCACTTACGTGACCTAAGTTTCGTAAGCATTTAGATAGGGATTTCACGTCTATCACTCTCCAGCCTTCACCAAGTTTTCTTACTTCACCCACTGACTGCTCGACGTCACTCTTTTTCTTTTATGATCGCGTTGGCCTTTCTGTTGACGAGTCCCTGTTCTGTCGAAAATGCGGTCAGCAGGTAAGTAACTGCGTCGTCGCAATAACAATTATCAGTATTAATACTATCAATGTTATTACGAGAGAGCACAACCTGGCCGTCACTCGAATGAAAATCACGTGACTGGAACCAGCATCTCCTATTGGCCGAAATGGAGTACTTCTTCATTGCACGAAATGTATATACGGACAAGTTCGTGTTTGCTCTGAACCACGTATTTTCACAGGCTTGTATCGTGGCATATGATCGATTTCATTTTAATTGCGTGATGTATTTAGATTCTGCTTATCGCTTATGAAGTGTTCCATTTCGTATCTAATATGATTATAAATTGTAGACATGCTCATCTTTGGGCGTCACCTCCTCATCTAGGAATACAGTGCCTTGAAAGTCAAAGAGCAGTCATTGCCGGCTTACATTACGAATCAAAGGTGCAGATAACAAATACACAAGGTTCAGCCACATTAATGTGGCCACGGCCTATGTTCGGCGTCAACGTCCAATATCCACTCAGAGAGGGCTGCTAGCAGTACCAGCAGTGGATGGTATATAAAGCGTGTCGGAGGAAGCGAAAAATAATGCAGTTGTATCGTAATGTGGAAACGGAGTGACTTATCTTATGTCAAAAGGGTATGATCATTGGCTTTCGGCCAATGGGTGGAAGCGTTTCCGAAACGGCTAATTTTATAAACATTTGCTACTGTGGTTAAAGTATACCATGCATGGGAAAATGGCGCTATTAAAAACCGAAGCTGAGGCATATGTGGTGGGCTACGGGCCATACGTGACAGGAATGATAATTAAATCACGACCCTACGCTGTCGACAGGCGCTGATATACCGGGTGATCAAAAAGTCTGTATAAATTTGAAAACTTAATAAACCACGGAATAATGTAGATAGAGAGGTAAAAATAGACACACATTCTTCGAATGACATTGGGTTTTACTAGAACAAAAAAAAAAGTGTTGCGAGGCGCTTGAATGATCTCCTGCGCGCGTCGTTTGGTGATGATTGCGTACTCAGCCGCCACTTTCGTCATGCTTGGCCTCCCAGGTCCCCAGACCTCAGTCCGTGCGATTATTGGCTTTGGGGATACCTGAAGTCGGAAATGTATCGTGATCGACCGACATCTCTAGGGATGCTGAAAGACAACATCTGGCGCCAATGCCTCACCATAACTCTGGACATGCTTTACATTGCTGTTCACGACATTATTCCTCGGCTGCAGCTATTGTTGAGGAATGATGGTGGACACATTGAGCATTTCCTGTAAAGAACATCATCTTTTCTTTGGCTTACTTTGTTATGCTAATTATTGCTATTCTGCTCAGCGCCACCTTTCGGACGTTTTTTGAACGTTTCTATTTTTTTTTGTTCTAATAAAACCCCATGTCCTGTGTCAATTTATACCTCTCTATCTACATTATTGCGTGATTTATTCAGTTTTCAAATTTATAATGACTTTTAGATCACCCGGTACATAAACACGGACAGTTGAAAATGTGTGACTCGACCGAGACTCCAACCTGGGATATCCTTCTTACAGGGCAGATGCTCTATGCATCTGAGCTACCGAGGGCACAGAGAAGAGTGCGACTGCAGGGATTTATCCCCCTCACGCTCCCCGTGAGACCCACATTCCGAACTTAATGTCCACGCACTACGTTCGTAGTATCCCTGCCCATTACACTCATTACTCGGTGCAGACAATCTTACCGAGTCCCGTAAGAGTTCGGCCAATATGTGGGCAACCGCACATACTAAGAAGGATGGCTGGTTAGCCTTAACTATATGAAGATGGTATCTGTTCTTTCGGACATATCTGAAAGAAAGAACAGATACCATCTTCATATAGATGACAGAGGTGAACGACGGCTGCGAACATGTGTACTGATGAATAGTCGTGCAACTGTTGAGCAACTGACCGACCAGATGAACCAAGCTGCTACGGACAGTGTCTTCTCAACGGCCGAGCAGAAAACGTTGCTGCGTATGAGCCTCTACAACAGGCATCTAGTTCATTCACTCATGCTGACTGCTGCTCATCGGCCACGAAGGCAGGAATTTACACGCCAGTAACGCAACTGGACGTCTACTGAGTGGCGACAGGAGGCCATTTCAGAGGAATCACGTTTTAAGCTCCGTCGGACGGATGGCATCTACCAGCAGAACAATGCAACATGTCCCAAAGCTCGCAACGTAACAGCGTCGCTCAAAGACACCAGGATGCATTCATCATACACCCCTGGTCACCAAACTCAGCGAATTTAAATCCAACCAGAATCTGCGGGATGCCCTTGATAGAATTGTTCTTACAATGGATTCTTAACCGAGGATCGTAGCATAGCTGGCCACGACACTGGAGTCCGTATGGCTCCAGATCCATGTCGGTACTTTCCAGGATCTCACTGGTTCTCTTCCTGCACCTCTCGTAGCTGCCCGCGGTGCAGTAGGTGTTTATTCGGGCTTTTGACCGTTGGTAACACATATGTGACTGGCTAGTGTATAAGCTCTTGTCTCGTTACTGACTTTTTGCTGAAGAATGCAGTTATTGCAAAGAATGTTAAATGAAAAACTTATGAACCTACGAGGGTCACTCCAAAAGAAATGCACACTATTTTTGTAAAAATACTATTTTCATTCTGCATGTGTGAAAGTTTTACAGTGTGTAGATACATTCTTCCCTCTTGTTTTCAAACTTAGTTCAACCTGTATCCAAGGTTCTTGGGTGTCCAGCCGGAACCGATGGTCGAAGTTCCTTGATATTTCGGCGAATAACCGTTCCGCCATCATCAGGTGGTGCTGATGGAATAATCTGTCTGCGCTGTGTTCGTGGTATTTATGTCTGCGGGGACCTGAGTCGTACCCAGCAGACATAAATACCACGGACACAGCGCAGACAGATCATTCCATCAGCACCACCTGATGATGGCGGAACGGTTATTCGCCGAAATGTCGTGGAACTTCGACGATCGGATCTGGCTGGACACCCGAGAACCTTGGGTACAGCACATTCGCCGCGAAACCCTCAGATCACATATTAGTTCAACCTGTTCCCGTGAGTGGCGCCGTCACAGTATGTCTTCAAGATGACTGCTACACTTGACGTTCGTCAGAAGCAACGTGCTGTCATAGAATTCCTGTGCTATGAAAACGAGACAGTGGGAAACATCCACAACAGGTTGAAAAAGGTGTATGGAAATGCTGCTGTTGATCGCAGTACAGTTAGTCGGTGGGCAAGCAGGTTGTGTGATGAAAGCGGGTGCGGCAATATTGAGGATTGTCCTCGAAGCGGCAGGCCTCGTACTACACACACTCCAGGCATTGTGCAGAGAGTTAACGAGTTGGTGACTGCTGACAGACGCATCACAGTGAACGAATTGTCACGTTACGTTGGGATAGGGGAAGGCAGTGTTTGCAGAATACTGAAAGTGTTGGCGTTAAAAGAGGTTTGTCAGGTGGGTTTCCAGGATGTTGACAGTGGCTCACAAAGAAACATGAAAAACTGTATGCAGCGAACTTTTAGAACAGTACAAGAATGATGGAGATGAATTTATTGGAAGAATTGTGACAGGTGATGAAGGTGATGAAACATGCCTCCATTATTTATCACCAGAGATGAAGAGCCAATCAAAGGAGTGGCATCAAGCAAATTCACCCAAGGAAAAAAAATTCAAAACCACACCTTATGCTGGAAAACTTATGGCTACGGTGTTTTTCGATTCTGAAGGGCTCTTGCTTGTGGACATCATGCCAAGTGGAACCACTATAAATTCTGATGCATATGTGACGACACTGAAGAAACTCCAAGCTCGACTGAGTCGTGTTCGATCACATCAGCAAAATCAGGATGCTTTGCTGTTGCACAACAATGCACGGCCACATGTCAGTCAGAAAACCATGGAAGCTATCACAAAACTCGGATGGACAAGACTGAAACACCCGCCTCACAGTCCTGACCTGGCTCCATGTGACTATCATCTCTTTGGGAAACTGAAAGACTCTCTTCATGGAACAACGTTTGAAGTTGATGACTCCCTTGTGCACGCTGCCAAACAGTGGCTCCAACAAGTTGGTACAGAATTTTACCGTGTGGATATACAGGCGCTGGTTCCAGGATGACGTAAGGCAGTTGAGAGGGATGGAAATTATGTGAATAAATGAAAATATTGTTTCTAAAGCATGTATCTACATAAAGTAAAACTTTCAAACGTGTAGAATAAAAGATGGATCTAAAAAAAAATAGTGTGCATTTCTTTTGGAGTGACCCTCGTACATTTAAACTGTAAGTAGGCTGTTTAGCCACGTAGCGCTCTGTATGAAAATCACTGGCTGTGCCGTGTGCAGTCTGTGGCTGGTTTGCATTGTTGTCTGCCATTGTAGTGTTGGGCAGCGCCAGCTGGATGCTAACAGCGCGTAGCGTTGCGTAGTTGGAGGTGAGCTGCCAGCAGTGGTGGACGTGGGGAGAGAGTTTTGAAATTTGTAAGAATTGGTGTCATGAACTGATATATATATTATGACTGTTAAAGTAAATACATTGTTTGTTCTCTATTAAAATCTTTCATTTGCTAACTATGCCTATCAGTAGTTAGTGCCTTCCATAGTTTGAATCTTTTATTTAGCTGGCAGTAGGGGTGCTCGCTGTATTGCAGTAGTTCGAGTAACCAAGATTTTTGTGAGGTAAGCGATTTATGTAACATATAGGTTAATGTTAGTCAGGGCCATTCTCTTGAAAGGATTACTGAAAGTCAGATTGCGTTGCGCTAAAAAAATACTGTTTGTCAGTTTAAGTACAGTTATGCATAATTTTTCTAAGGGGACGTTTCAAAACATATTTATTTTTTAATGTGTTTGTTTGGGAATTTGTAAGTTGCTTTCCTAATTTAGATAACACAAATATAGATAGTAGTAAAAATCGCTGCGCATCATCTAGTATGCTTGAGTTCATTGCCACTGCTTAAGCATTGTCACTGAGTGTGCTCTGGCCATGTTTTCTATTGTGGATAAAAATTTCAAGTTCTGCTGAGAGGTTCAGTTTGTGAAATATTATTCTATTACTTTCTATGTTGTCAAAAGCATGTCCTTTATCGTTAATATGAGTAGTTATGGGAGATTTATTGCCAGTATTGTACCTAAGTCCTGTAAGTCTACTTCAGAAGCATCGTCCTGTCTGACCCACATACTGTCCACAACATGCGTTGCATCTTACCCTATAGATGTCAGAGTAGGAAAATTTGTCTTCGTTGGATATTCTGTTGCGTGGAAGTTTATTATCTATTTTATTACTGGCGAAAAAACAGCTCTTTCATCATATGCTCTCAATACATCAACAGTTTTATGTAAAATAACACCAAGATAGAGAATGCATACTGTCCTGTCTTTTTTGTGTAATACACTACCTGTATCTATTGTGTGTGTGTGGACTAGAATGTAGTGTTTGTGTTGTGTGATGATGATGGTGATGACAGATGGGGGAGGGTGAAACTCGGTGCCGGCATATAGCCCTTCCTCGCGAAAAGCCCCAAGCGACCCACCAATCTTCACGTCCCCATTCAACAGTGTCACATATCCTCACTTCACAAGACACGTGCTATTCAAACCAGCACATTGACACTAAATTCGGTGATTAGGAACTTTACGCCATTACCTCTCCTCCCATTGCCAACCAAATACTGGCAGTGAAAGTTTTTTCCACCACCAGGATTCGAACCGGCTTACCCCGAAGTAGAGCACCAACGCACTAACGTGCGTTAGCAATCTTTTTTTCTTGCCTTCATTTTGTTCGCTATTGATCACGGAATTCGGTCTGGGCGGACGTCACTTGACACCCAATCAAACACATAATTGATTCTTTCACTCAGTTTTTAAAAAATTGTTTAATTACAGAAGCAGCCAGCCCTCTGACCTAACACACTGAGCCACCATATGAGCGTGACTTTGGCCAAGGAGGCCAGTATGCTGTCATCGTGTCTTTGTTATTATTGTTCTTATTTTTGTTTTATCTGTTTCTATCGTAACACTCTTAGACATTTTGTCTGTGAGTGCAGTACAGGTTGAAAGTCATTGCAGCTATTTTTGTAGTCACTCCAATTTTATTATGAAGGGTTTCAGTGCTCAGTGCCATTTCTAGTTCTCTGTGTAACATGGATCTGTATGTTGCTAATTCATGTGTGTGTGTGTATGTGTGTGTGTGTATGTGTGTGTGAGTGACATGACGAAGTATGGATGTTCATACATTCGCAGTAGACACTCTAAACTCTCAATACAAACCAAGGAAATGAGTGTGCATGGACCACACAACCTCTGTAAACAATTGTTGTCGTTGTGGTCTTCAGTCTTGAAACTGGTTTGATGCAGCTCTACATGCTACTCTATCCTGTGCAAGCTTCTTCATCTCCCAGTAAGTACTGCAACCTACATCCTTCTGAATCTGCTTGGTGTATTCATCTCTTGGTCTCCCTCTACGATTTTTGCCCTCCACGGTGCCCTCCAATACTAAATTGGCGATTCCTTGATGCCTCAGAACATGTCCTACCAACCGAGCCCTTCTTGTAGTCAAGTTGTGCCAAAAACTTCTCTTCTCCCCAATCCTATTCAATACTTCCTCATTAGTTATGTGATCCACCCATCTAATTTTCAGCATTCTTCTGTAGCACCACATTTCGAAAGCTTCTATTCTCTTCTTGTCCAAACTATTTATCGTCCATGTTTCACTTTCATATATGGCTACACTCCATACAAATACTTTCAGAAACGACTTCCTGACACTTAAACCTATACTCGATGTTAAAAAATTTCTCTTCTTCAGAAATGCTTCCTTGCCATTGACAGTCTACATTTTATATCCTTTCTACTTCGACCATCATCAGTTATTTTGCCCCCAAATAGCAAAACTCCTTTACTACTGTGTCTCATTTCCTAATGTAATTCCCTCATCATCACCCGACATAATTCGACTACATTCCATTATCCTCATTTTGCTTTTGTTGATGTTCATTTTATATCCTCCTTTTAAGACTTTATCCATTTAAGACTTTATCCATTCCGTTCAACTGCTCTTCCAAGTCCTTTGCTGTCTCTGATAGAATTACAATGTCATCGGCTAACACCAAAGTTTTTATTTCTTCTCCATGGATTTTAATACGTACTCCGAATTTTTCTTTTGAGTCCTTCACTGCTTGCTCAATATACAGATTGAATAACATCGGGGAGAGGCAACTACCCTGTCTCACTCCCTTCCCAACCACTGCTTCCCTTTCATGTCCCTCGACTCTCATAACTGCCATCTGGTTTCTATACAAACTGTAAATAGTCTTTCGCTCCCTGTACTTTACCCCTGCCACCTTCAGAATTTGAAAGAGAGTATTCCAGTCAACATTGTCAAAAGCTTTCTCTAAGTCTACAATTGCTAGAAACATAGGTGTCCCCTTCCTTAATCTAGCTTCTAAGATAAGTCGTAGGGTCAGTATTGCCTCACGTGTTCCAACATTTCTACGGAATCCAAACTGATCTTCCCTGAGGTCAGCTTCTACTAGTTTTTCCATTCGTCTGTAAATAATTCGCGATAGTATTTTGCAGCTGTGACTTATTGAACTGATAGTTCGGTAATTTTCACATCTGTCAACACCTGCTTTCTTTGGGATGGGAATTATTATATTCTTCTTGAAGTCTGAAGGTATTTCACCTGTCTCATACATCTTGCTCACCAGATGGTAGAGTTTTGTCAGAACTGGCTGTCAGTAGTGCCAATGGAATGTTGTCTACTCCTGGGGCCTTGTTTCGACTCAGGTCTTTCAGTGATCTGTCAAACTCTTCACGCAGTATCGGAACTCCCATTTCATCTTCACCTACATCCTCTTCCATTTCCATAATATTGTCCTCAAGTACATCGCCCTTGTATAGACCCTCTATATACTCCTTCCACTTTTCTGCTTTCCCTTCTTTGCTTAGAACTGGGTTTCCATCTGAGCTCTTGATATTCATACAAGTGGCTCTCTTTTCTCCAAATTTTTCTTTAATTTTCCTGTAGGCAGTATCTATCTTCCTTCTAGTGAGATAAGCCTCTATATCCCCACATTTGTTCTCTAGCCATCCCTGCTTAGCCACTTTGCACGTCCTGTGAGACGTTTGTATTCCTTTTTGCTTGCTTCATTTACTGCATCTTTATATTTTCTCCTTTCATTAATTAAATTCAATATTTCTTTAGTTACCCAAGGCTTTCTACTAGCCCTTGTCTTTATACCCACATGATCCTCTGCTGCCTTCACCACCTCATCCCTCAAAGCTACCCATTCTTCTTCTACTGTATTCCTTTCCCCCATTCTTTTCAATTGTTCCCTTATGCTCTCCCTGAAACTCTGTACGACCTCTGGTTTAGTCAGTTTATCAAGGTCCCATCTCCTTAAACTACCACCTTTTCGTAGTTTCTTCAGTTTTAATCTATGGTTCATAACCAATAGATTGTGGCCATAGTCCACATCTGCCCCTGGAAATGACTTACAATTTAAAACCTGCTTCCTAAATCTCTGTCTTACCATTATATAATCTATCTGAAACCTTTTAGTATCTATAGGCTTCTTCCATGTATACAACCTTCTTTTATGATTCTTGAACCAGTGTCAGCTATGATTAAGTTGTGCTCTGTGCAAAATTCTACCAGACGGCTTCCTCTTTCATTTCTTAGCCCCAATCCATATCCACCTACTACGTTTCCTTCTCTCCCTTTTCCTACTGACGAATTCCAGTCACCCATGACTATTAAATTTTCGTCTCCTTTCACTATTTGTATAATTTCTTTTATTTCGTCGTACATTCCTTCAATTTCTTCGTCATCTGCAGGGCTAGTTAGCATATAAACTTGTACTACTGTGGTAGCGGTGGGATTTGTATTTATCTTGGCCACAATAATGCGTTCACTATGGTGTTTGTAATAGCTTACCTGCACTCCTATTATTTTTATTCATTATTAAATCTACTCCTTCATTACCCCTATTTGATTTTGTATTTATAACCCTGTATTCACCTGACCAAAAGTCTTGTTCCTCCTGTCACCTAATTCCCACTATATCAAACTTTAACTTATCCATTTCCCTTTTTAAATTTTCTAACCTACCCGGCCGATTAAGCGATCTGACATTCCACGCTCCAATCTGTAGAATGCCAGTTTTCTTTCTTCTGATGACAACATCCTCTTGAGTAGTCCCCGCCCAGAGATCCAAATGGGGGACTACTTTACCACCGGAATATTTTACCCAAGAGGATGCCACCATCATTTAACCATATAGTAAAGCTGCATGCCCTCGGGAAAAATTACGGCCATAGTTTCCCCTTGATTTCAGCCGTTCACAGTACCAGCATAGCAAGACCATTTTGGTTAGTGTTACAAGGCCAGATCAGTCAATCATCCAGTCTGTTGCCCCTGCAACTATTGAAAAGGCTGTTGCTCTCTTCAGGAACCACACGTTTGTCTGGCCTCTCAACAGATACCCCTCCATTGTGGTTGCACCTACAGTACAGCTACCTGTGTCACTGAGGCAGGCAAGCCTCCCCACCAACGGCATGGTCCATGGTTCATGGGGGGGGGGGGGGGGGAGGATGCTTTACATATACTGTCCAATAGGACGATACATGAATAAATTTGCACGCGATTTGAGGTGTACAGAAACAACGTAAGCTCTGTCCACAAGCCATTGGTAGCAATTGACCGTCGTGGCATCCTGCGTCACTTGCGTCATTGGATACTGTATGGAGTGGCGTGGGATCAGTACACTAGTCTCACTGCTGTTGTCAATTCTTGTGACCTGGAGCCACTACATTACTATTGTATCAAGTAGAGGTGGTGGTGTGTTGGGGCTTATGGGCGCTCAACATCGAGGTCATCAGCGCTCTGACACACATTAAAAGGAACGAACGTGGACAGACCTAAGAAAACTAAAGCACACACTCAAAGAAAGCAGGAAAAGAAGGAAAATGTTACATAAGAAAGTAAAACCTAAGGAAAGGGGAAACATAGCAACAAGAATGTCACAGGAATTGTTATTTGCTGCCCACTTACATAAAATATGGGCTAGCTTGTCACACAGTGAGCAAATTAAAATCCGCTCCCTAAAATCTTTGTAAAAACATTTGACATATCACAGAACTTTAAAACTTTAGCCACATTCGTCCGAGTGTTTGCCTAAAAGAGATGGCAGGTCCGCTGGCAAGTCAGCTGCTGCCAGCTGGTCAGAAAATAAAACGCAACCCAATAAAACGTGGCGCACAGTGGCCTGGACGCCGCAAGCACCACACATTGGAGGGTCCTCTCGCCGGAGCAGGTAGCCATGCGTCATAGGGCTGTGGCCTATTCGAAGCCGAGTGAGAAGAACCTCGTCCCGTCGATGGGGCTGAAAGGAAGTACACCACACACGCGTTGTGGGCTTGACTATACGGAGCTTATTGTCAGTCACTTCCAGCCACTCATCCTCCCACCGACGCATAACCCGTGAGCTCAACAGCGAGGTGAGTGCGTGCAAGGGGATAGCACACTGAGATACTTTTGGGGCGAGACACGCCTCCTTGGCTGCGAGATCTTCCCTTTCATTCCCAGGAATGCCGACATGCCCCGGTACCCAGCAGAAAGCTACAACCTTCCCCAGTCGCTGTAGTCGGAGGAGGGCATCCTGGATGGTCAGGACAGTTTTGTCTGCCGGATACAAACGTTGCAATAAGTGAAGGGCACTGAGTGAATCGGAACAGACAAGAAATTTTAGGAGAAGAAGAATGTCTCATGTGCTCTAGTGCCCGCAAGATCGCAGACAATTCTGCATCAATGACAGCGAAAGTCTGAGTCAGGCGGACCTTGAAGACACGATCTGGAAAAACAACTGAGCAACTAACAGAATCCCCTTGTTTCGACCCATCCGTAAAAACAGTTACATAGTCGTGGTGCTCAGATAAAATGGCAGAAAATGCTGCATTAAAAACGGTCGAAGGAGTGCAATCTCTCTTGTACTGCAATAAATCTAAAATCACTCCGGGCCTCTTCAGTAACCAGGGTGGCAGGCGCTTAAAACCCTGGATTTGGGGTTGTACAGACTCCACACCGAGGGACTCTAGTACATGTTGCACACGGATCCCAAACGGCAACGTAGCCCGGGGACGGCGGGAAAAAAGGCGGTCCAGAGGTGGATGGGCAACAAGATGGTGAGCAGGCGAGCTGAGAGCTGCAAGAAACTGACAAGCCTGCCGCACCAGCAGGAGCTGCCGCCGGATGGTAAGTGGCGGTTCCCCAGCCTCAGCACAGAGGCTGGGTATGGGACTGGCCCGATAAGCACCCGTCGCCAGTCGAATCCCAGCATGGTGAACAGCGTCAAGAATCTGCAAATAAGAAGGCCTCGCTGACCCATATACTGTGTACCCATAGTCCAACCGTGAACGCACGAAAGCTCGGTAAAACTGAAGGAGACGCGCCCTGTCCGCTCCCCAAGACCTGTGGCTGAGGCACTTGAGGATGTTGAGTGCCTTCAGGGTTCTGGCTTTCAAGTCACGTAGGTGTGGCAGCCATGACAACCTGGAGTCAAAAATTAGGCCCAGAAACCGCACTGTGTCTCTAAAATGTAGGACAGTATCCCCCATAT
The DNA here is from genome assembly GCF_023897955.1 of Schistocerca gregaria. Taxonomy (NCBI): domain Eukaryota; kingdom Metazoa; phylum Arthropoda; class Insecta; order Orthoptera; family Acrididae; genus Schistocerca; species Schistocerca gregaria. Next base: position 814,165,690 of record NC_064920.1, on the reverse strand, counting down.
GCGAGGCAGGCAAAGTAAAAAGACGACGAGAACGATTAAAAATGAATACACACTTATCGGCAGAGAACCGAAAACCCGTCTTTGCAGCCCACTCCTCTAACCGCCGCACTGTAGCTGCAACTGACGGCTCACGGTTGCAACACTGGAGGAGGAACAGAAAACAGCAAAGTCGCCACAAATAAGGAGCACTGTACTGGACTCCTCACTGTAGACGTTATACTGTTGATGGCTATGGCAAAGAGGGTAACGCTTAAAACGCTGCCCTGGGGGACACCGTTCTCTTGCTCAAAGCGATTAGGCAGTGTGCTACCAACGCGGGTCTGAAAAAACCGCTGAGACAAGAAAGACCGAATGAAAATCGGGAGGCGGCCACGAAAGCCCCATTCATGCAGTTGTGCAAGAATACAGTATCTCCAAGTAGTATCATATGCCTTACTGATATCAAAGAAGATACCAATACAGTGATGCTGACGGAGAAAAGCCTGCTGAATAGCCGTCTCTAGGAGGCTCAGGTTGTCGATCGTGGACCGAAATTTTCGGAATCCACACTGAAAGCGGCTAAGGAGCTGTCTGGTCTCTAACAGCCAGACCAGACGCCGGTTAACCATCCGTTCCAGGGTCTTTCCGATATAGCTTGTCAAGGAGATACTACGATAACTACTGGGACATGTGCGGTCCTTTCCTGGTTTGAGGAGAGGGATGAGTATTATTGCCTCCCGTCACGAGGTGGGGAACACTCCTGTCTGCCATATGAGATTAAAACAGTCGAGGAGGATTTCCTTTGAAGCCGCTGGCATATGTCGAAGCATGGAGTACCGGACGCGGTCGTAACCCGGTGCAGTGTCAGAAGTCTCACTAAGGGCCGATTCAAGTTCCCACATGGAGAAAGGGGAGTGGTACGCCTCAGAACTGTTCGACCGAAAGTCTAAGTTCGCTCTTTCGACAGCCGCACCGTAGCGACGAAACGCTGGATCCTGATTTGCAGTGGCAGTACTTTGTGCAAAATGCTCTGCCAGCGTCTGAGCAATGGCTCTGGGTGTCGTTTGGAGGCATCCCTGGTTCAGGAGAGCAGCTATCGGTAAACGGCTATGTTTACCGGAAATCCTCCGGATGTATTCCCATACTTTTGTGGAACAAGTGGAACGGTTGCTGGAGTCCAGGAACGCCTGCCACGACCTCTTCTTGCTCTCTCGTATAATCCGACGACACTTTGCCCTCGCCACCCGAAAAGCTGCAAGGTTCTCTACAGTTGGCCGGCATTTGAACCTACGCAGAGCTGCCTGCCTAGCCCTGATTGCACAGCGGCATTCCTCGCTCCACCAAGGGGCAGGCTGCCGCTTCGGTTGTCCCGTGGACTGTGGGATGGACGCTTCACTGGCGCTGTGGATCACTTCAGTAATATGATCCACCCATTCCTGGACACTGACCCGATGTTCAAACTGGGCGAGTTGACTATACAGTGCCCAGTTGGCTCTACCGAGCACCCATCGACGCGGTTTCCTTTCTGGTTCCACTGCATGTGGCAGGTGAATCCGGATGGGGAAGTGATCGCTGCCATGTAAGTCATCAACCACTTCCCATGCAGCAGTGTGGGCGATGGCTGGAGAGCAAAGCGATAGATCAATGGCAGAGAACGACCCAGTTGCAATGCAAAAATGCATGCTTTGACCTGTATTTAGCAAATGGGCACTGGTAGACAGAAGAAGCCTCTCAATTGCTCTACCCCTGGGGCAAGTACTCACAGAGCCCCAAAGCATATTGTGTGCATTAAAATCACCACAGAGGATGAAGGGGTGGGGGAACTGTGTAAGAAGGTCATTGAGAGCCTCTTCGTCAAGCACATCATGTGGGGGCAGGTAAAGCGAACATACTGTTAGCATATGGCGCACATGTACTAATATTGCAACTGCCTGTAAATCCGTCGTGAGGGAGAGAGGCGTGGAGTGGTAGTCGGTGTTGACGAAGATACCTACTCCTCCTCGAGCTCTCTGTCCACTCAGGTCGTCCTTTTTGTGGAGGACATAACCACGTAGCTCTGGGGTGTATGTTTCACTGAAATGTGTCTCTTGCAGACATACAGACATATGTATATCCTGAATCAATAGACGTAGTTCCTCCACATGTGTCCTGAACCCTTGCAGGTTCCATTGCAGCATGGGCGCCATCACGGTGGTGTATTTTCTGCCTCTCTTTCCGCCGAGGTGGGGAGACTGCAGCGGGTGGAGGCTCAGTCTTGGGGCGAGATGATTGCCCCATATTCTCAGACTCCATCAGCTCTGGGGAAGAGTCTGATGAAGCGTCTAGCGGGACCACATTAACATGATCCGAGGGTTTACCAGCCGATTTAATCTGCTGGTGCTGCTTCACATGGGCTTTCCTTTGTTTAGAGGGCTTTGCTGGAACCGGAGCAGGGGCGTTTATGACCTTACTGGGCTTTGGAACAGCCTCAGCAGTCGGAGATGCCTGGGGCTCTTCAATGTGAGCTACTGTACCTTTCTCTGATGTTCTAGGGGGGGCTACAGGCGCAGATACAGTTGCTGCCTTGCAAGTGCACTGACATGTGCACGTGTTCGTGCCAGCACTAACAACCTCCGTCTGTGTAGATGCATCGACCTTCAGAGGCGGCTTCTGAACAATGGAAGCAAAGGACGTAACGAATGTGGGGGGCTGCATGGCCTTAAACATCTTTTTGGCTTCACTGTAGGGGATACGCTTAGTTGTTTTTATTTCTTGTATTTTACGTTCCTCTAGGAAGATTCTACAGTACCTACTCCAAACAGGGTGGCTGTCAGAACAGTTTACACATCTGACAGGCGACGAACGGTCAGTTCCGTCATGGGCAGCCTTACTACAGTTGCCACACATCGCTTCCCCCTTACACCCTAGAGTTGTATGCCCAAAACGCTGGCACTTGAAACTGCGCATTGGGTTTAGGACATAAGACCGGACGTTTAGTCGAAGAAATCCTGCCTTGACGTGTTCTGAGAGTTTGAGGGTATTGAAAGTACAGTAAAAATGAAGGAGTCTGATTTCACCAGGTTCCCATCCACCCTTTTCATGATGTTCTGAACGTCAACAATTCCCTCCTGAGTCCACTCATTCTTTAATTCTTCTACAGGAATGTCCACGAGATCCCTACAGGTAACAACATCCTTACTGGAGTTCAGAGTGCTGTGAAGCTCTGTATCGATAGTGTATTCCCCCAAGCTTTTAGCTGTTTGAAGGTTAACTGCTTGTTGAGCTGTTGATGTTTCAACAAGCAGTGTCCCATTCCGTAAACGCTTCACTGATTTTAAAGTTCCAGCTATTCCTTCTAGACCCTTTTGGATATAGAATGGCGAAACCTTTTCAAAGGAACCCTCTTTCCTTTTTATAATTAAAAACACATTCTGGTTTTCAGTATGTGCTCTGTTACTCTGAACTGCTGTACGCTTGCTGACGCCGGAGTCAGAAGGACTGGCTAACCTAGCCCTCTTGTTGGATTGGGCGGTAGTGCCTACCAGCGGTCCACCCATCCCACAGGCCAGCCAAAAATTAGAAGGAGGAAAAGAGGAAGAATTCGTGGTAGTCATGGTCGTCCCACGAGCAGCTAGGGAAACTTACGTCCATCCAGACAGAGCCCCGCATGCCTGGATAAGCCTTGTACAACTGAGGTGCAGCAGGTTCCCCAGAGGTTGCCCGCTAGCGACTGTTCCACAACAGCCATGCATCTTATCGGGGCGCAGCACACCTTAAGATTGAAGGTTTTTTTTATAGATCCAGGCAACCAAGCCAAGATCCCCAGTCCCTAAGACACACAACGTTCCACTGTTGCGCCAAACGGTAGTCGCTGAAGCATGCCCAGAGCTTATGGTATCAGCAGACTGGCGGCGCACACCAGTCCACAGCTCGAGGACCCCGGGTTCGCCAAGCCCATACCCAGCAAACGAATGCTGAGCCCCCTGAGGGATCTATCAAGTAGTTCCTCAGCTGTCATCACCAGGCTAAGTGCAAGTCGTTTCAGTCCCCCCATGAAGAAAAACTCCCTGGCAGTCCCAGGAATCGAATCTGGGCTCTTCGCATCGCAGTGAGCCCTGCTAACCACTCATCTATTGAGGCTGTTTTTGGGTACGCAGGGTGTGAAATTTGATACACAGAGCATCAACATTAGCGGTAGTGAGACAAATCTGATGCTGGCGCATTTTGCTTGTCCAGGTTGCATACATTCTGTCAGCAATAATACCCAAGCTAAATTTTATCCCAAAAGAGACTTTCAGAAAGCTTCCAACAACGGCGACACCGCTGGGAGAAGTGAGTGGAATTCCAAGGAAACAATTTTGTCCTTAGCTCGTGGTCGTGAGGGAGCGTTCTCGCTTCCCATGCCCGGGTTCCGGGGTTCGATTCCCGGCGGGGTCAGTGATTTTCTCTGCCTCGTGATGACTGGGTGTTGTGTTCTGTCCTTAGGTTAGTTAGGTTTAAATAGTTCTAAGTTATAGGGGACTGATGACCATAGATGCTAAGTCCCATAGTGCTCAGAGCCATTGGACCATTTTGAAACACTTTTGAAGGTGATCAGGTGTCCAACACTCCAGGTAAGCTAGTTTTCTTTCCATGGCCAAAGGCTGGATACTTTTCTAACAGACGTTGTATGATTCTAACTGTAATTCCACCCCAAAATAAGACTCACCAGTTTATGAAACTCGCTGTACTCAGTCTGAAATGTGGATGTTGTTGTCAATACACCTCGAATTTCTCCTATGAAATGCTGAGTATTCATTTTTATATGAGTTATTTTTGAAGAGAAAAGAAGCAGAGCATACTCGCATTTTCACATCGCTTGTGAAGTATCGTTACTTGATGTGGAAATCCTGCACAACAGTAGGTATAGGCTATGTCTCCTCTAAGTACTCTGTCATCAGGTAAAGAAGAAAATCTGTACTTATCAGCTTAAGATCAGTTACGTCCTGCATCATAGGACTAGAATAGTAAACTCTGTTTTGGATTATGACAGAGTGCCATGAAAGTGTTCTCCTCTGTGGAATGAGATCTCCTCACTTTCGAACTCTCTTAAAGTAGCCAAATGCCTCTTCACTTACGAAGTCTTTCAAGCTAGCAGCATGGAGGAGTTGTAAATATCAGCTTTATACTACGCATCACTTTTTAAATTCAGTAATGTAGCTGATCTTCTTACGATTCCTTGAACTTACTTTAAAAGATCTTGATGCAACGAAAAAATACCTGATTACCACTCTAAATAGCTAATCATATTTGTGGTACTGCCGTCCTCGCTTCCATCCATCCATTGGCATGCCCCTGATGTCAAATTGATTTACTAATTAATTAAATTGATGAAGAGAGTCCCTTGAGACTGGTGAGTACTTGTTTTCCCGTTTGGTGAGTTCTTGTTTCCCTGCAGTCGGATTATATTCGCTAGGTAACAGTTACATATGCTTCTGCGACATCTCTAGCAACTTCCCACAGGGTAGGTAGACACTCCCACCAATTCCAAACCGGGTGGTATCCATCACCAAATAGGTGTCAATATCCAAACTACAGGGCTATTCGGAAAGTAAGGCCGGATGGGGTGCGAAATGGAAACCACAGTGAAAATCCGATGAAACTTTGCAGAGATGTCTTGAGCAGAGTCTCTTAGTATGCACGTATACTGCGTCACATAGTTTCTTCCACTTCTGAGAGCACATTGAGCACGTAAAGATGCCTCGAACAATAGTGTTTCCCACCAAGTTTGGGGGCCTGGTGTGAGATTTCGCCTGATGTCATGCAATCTACATAACATAAATGCCATGCGCTTCCTTCTGCACGACAATTCTCGACTGCACTCTCCAGGGGCAATGAAGATGCTCCTGCAGCGTTTTCGAGGGAAAGTGTTTGATTACCCAAAATAGAGCCTGCAGTTGACTCTCCCTGAGTTTCATCTCTGCTTACATTAATTGTTGGCTATGAAGACAGTGTTCTGGCACAGACAACGAGCTGTAGACCAGCGTAGAGAATTATCAGGAAGCACGAGCGGCTTCCTTTTATGACGAGGGTATTGCGAAGATGGTACAACACTACGAGAAAAGTCTAAATAAGAGCGGCGACTATATTGAGGAGATATTTTGCGAACTCTTGGACCTTAGTTTCCAAATTGGCATCGTAACTACATTCTGTCTATCGGTCGAATTGTCATGCTGGAGGAAGTTAGTCATTTAGAACTCCTTTATACTGCCCCCAGACTAATCCTGCTGAGACCCGTCAGTCCACGGGTGAAGTAGCATGTTTCACTTCCTTCTCTACCCCTCCACCCCTGCAACCCTCCGCCACTGGCCGAGCCGCCGCCACCAGCCTACATGTGAACAGCAGCCACTACCGCCACCGTCGAATGTGTGTGAAGCTGCAGACCCAGTTTTCCCCCTGAATACAATCCCATAGAAGGAGTCCTATTAGTTTACGTCAATTTAGTGGGCGGATGCTTTGAGAACTCAAATGGGAATTCCTGGAGGGAATGCGATAGTTTTTTGGAGGAATACTATTGAAAACTGACATTTAAAGCTGTCTGCAGAAGGATTCTACTGTGGCCAACGTACATTTCGTGCACGGACCACAAAGATAAGATACAAGAAATTAGAGCTCATGTGGAGACATACAGAAGCTCTTCTCTTCCTCGCTCTATTTGAGGTGGAATGGGAAAGAAATTGACCAGTACTGTACAGAGTACCCTCCGCCACGCACAGTACGGTGCTCTGCGATGTCTGCATATAGATGTAGATGCAAATTTAGTCTACCTATTAAGATGTCAGTCCATCCACATCCACTGGTCTCTTATTTATTGAGAAAACAAGACATAGAACTTCTACTGCTGATCGTCTCTCAGTAAAAACGTATTAGTTCCTTATTTTTTCATTGCAATCACATCACGAGACATATGTGAGAGGTTATAATATGTTTATTCACAATACTTAGAAGAAATCGTACGGAGCTCTCCTTTCGACTCCCCTTTCGTCAGAGTACCGCCTACCTGCCGTATTTTCGCTAATCCTCCAGTTTTCAAATACAGCACTTGAATCCACCTGATTTCGACGAATAAGAGATGCCCCCCGGAAAGTCACAGTCTCCTGCAAATTCTTTTGAAATGCCTTCAGGTTCTGACAGCACTCTTCTATTAGTCAGAAGACTGTCTAGTCCTCCTCCTTCCATCAATGAGTACGTAGAGAGCCATAATAACGAGAAAAATTGTGCACTAATATACAAGAGGAAATTCACATCCATGCAGAGTATACATAGACTGATATTCTGAAGCATAACACCTAAGACTCATTGATATCGAATGACTGTCTACAAATATCCTCCTGTACATGTCTTAATCGCCTCTACAGTATTCCTATAAATACCATGCTACAAATATAACTATGTAATGGTGTCAGAGTCTTCATTGACAGCACAGCGTCCCACTCTAAATCTCCTTGTCACTTTTGTAACATCCAACGGAGTGAAAGTGCGAAATATAAAAACTTTGCTAGTGTCACCTGGTAGAGGACTCAATAAGATTTTACCACTTCTCTCTCTTCCGATATTTCAAAAACATATATGCCATTTGCATATTGACATCGCTTTTATTCGTGATCTCATTAAACATACATGTATTGTTCCATTTGAACAGGTGGTCAGTGACTGAAGTCGCTTCTATGGACTGTGTATAGTTTTGCCACCTCTACTGGTGGAAGACCACATCCCACAGACTACCAATCACAATAAAGGATTCTTTTGTTGTCGTTTCATAAGCAGTTTGATACATTGTTTTTGCTGCGACACATAGACGCAGTGTATGACTACAGCTTTGTACACTGTCATACACTGTGTTTCTCTATCGTGTCTGACATTAACTCGTTACGATCCAATTACTCGAGTTAAAAACCACCACTCTCAGCGACTTCTCACGTGAACAAAATGTCTCATGTCGATCTCATTTTGCAATCAGCCAGTGACGTTGCACCATGCTTGTCAATTTCCGTATCACTGCTAGAGTATCTGCTCCATTACTTTGTGAGTGCTATATATACGCGTACATGTGGCCACATCACGAGCTCTTTTTAGCTGCCTACATCACATGACACAAATACTATTTCTTAGTGTTGGAAATAACCATCAGCAGAGATGAGGTGCAAAACTAAGCTCACTAGACAAAACATTTTATAAATTCGGTAAGATTTTATGGTTTTCCATCTCCTCCTATGCAGGTGAGAAGCACAAAGTATTTTCACATTCATAGGATGAAGTTGGAGATTCAAAGACATCACAAACACCTATCATGATTACCACCCCAACAGATGAATCACATCCATAGCAGCACTCTGCCCTCTGTGTCGAAACGAGTTCTTCCTTCACTGTGCGTATCTGCTAAGAATGCTGATCAAAAGCCTAGATGGTCTGCTTGTGCTTCTCCTAACTGTTCCTATGTCTGATCCTCCCATCTCTGATTTAATTTGGAACTGATAAGAAGTAGAAAGGTACTATATCTGCTACAGTTGATGTCTCATGAAGGTACCAAACGAGCTAAGTCCTACATAATCAACAGACTCCGATATTTTGATTTCGGAAAGATCATGACACGTGTTCCAGACTTGCACAACCGAGCAACGCTAGTGGTATAGCCCATTATTCTCATTCAAATACTGTAACTCACATTCTGTGAAGAGTGTTCTATACCACTCTTATTCACATCACCTATTCAGTTACACATGATCCCTCTAGATGCATGCATGGTGAAGAAGATAGCACTCATTATTGGTTTATAGTAGATATGTGCTGGCTACATTTGAGAGTGTTGTGATACAATAGATGGATAAGATGAGGAAGTAAATGATTTACTGTACATGATGGGGCTCCAGACACAGGAGCTTGAAACATCTTAAGTAAATCACTTGTGCCATCAATTCTTTAGTATTCTTATAATGTCTGGATTCCATACCAAGAAGGTATTGGAAATGATCTTCATAAACACACAGTACGAAGACTACACAGTTCTGTACTTAAACATGCTATAATGTTAAAGGTGTGTGGTTTCCAATATATTACCCAGGTGGAATGCAATTCCATTAATATTCCAATGCAGGAAATATATTTCCAATAAATGACATACATTCACCTTGCAAGTTTTTTCTCGCTGCATACAATACCACACATGTAATTAGCACTATAATCTATCTGTGATGGAAATTTAATTATTTGATTTTCAAAATGTTTGCATGTGATACTCAAACACAGAAACCCTGTTTCATTATGAAGAAGAATCATTGTAAGTTGGTGGTGAGTGTTTAAAACGATCATTTTGACCATTGTATATTGTTAAACAATTATTTTGATACAATAGTCCATATGAACTATTTCCTGTAATTTTTGATATCCCAATTGCGTCAGCTCTCACTTTGACCCAGCATTAGGAACACATTATTCTGAGGAGGGATAAAAACATCTGTTTGAGTGTTTTTACATGTTGGCTCATACATGTACTCACACAAATAAGAAGTAACCACTTGAGAGAGACAGAGACAGGAAGCAAGTCTAGAATTGGTTGATCAAAGAATGGCATCACCTGATTCTTTGTTCAGGGACTGTAAGAAGAAATGGATGTCCTTCAGACGAGTGGGCATGTGACCTTAGTCTATGGGTTTGACGTGCTGGTGTTACGGCAGGAAGAAGGCACTAGAGAGAGAGCAGAGGTGGTTTGCCTAGTATTGAATATCGGTTGTATTTAGTATTGTGATCTGTAATTAGGACATTGGTCTTTTGTCAACCTCCATGGCTGTGCCTGGCGACAGACACATGCACGTGTGATCCAAAATGGTGGCTAATGTAGTGTATACTTCATTCAATTCCTTGGCGCTTACAGCTATCACATCAACAGGGCAAAGGGTGTAGACATGAGTTCTATGGAAGTGGATGAGCTCTATCTCCTGCAAACTGATTAAATAAACAATATCTAAATTGAATTGAACAATACATTATTGACATTGATTTGAATTTCATGTTGCGATATCCTTCATCTCCAGCAGAGACTGAGCGTTTTACCCACCAATTTCCAGAGGGAGTTGGGAGATGTGGGAGGGGAGAGGAATGTTTAGATATTTCCCGGAATGGGGAAAAGTCATTTAGAGCTGGGGAAGAGGTGAAAATAAAGTGGCCCTTTTCACAGAGTGGTTGGGCATGAGGAAGAGGAGGGGGAGCGGAAGGGTTGGAGGGGTTTCTCAGAAGGATAGATTATCCTGAGGGGATCAAAAATAAGCTGCCAAGGGTGGCCATAAACCACTTAGCACAACAGTAGGTTAAGAGTTGGGAAGGGGGATAATTTGTCACTGAATGTATGCTTGCCACTGAATGTATGCAAACTGCACAAACAAAATGCGTCAGGATCAGCTTTGCTTTACTTGTCTCTATCTGATACTGCATCAAGTGAAGCTGCAACAGTGGGGGGCATGATGAAAGTTGTATGGCTCTAGACTGTATTACAATGTTCATGTGAACATTTGTCTTGCTGTAAATAAGTCAAAGCTATATTAAATGACAGATGAACATCCACAGCTGAGCAAACAGTATTAATTCCACATTGAAGCCACCAATATGAACGACAATATTGTGGAATTATGAACCAGTGTAAATCAGCCACAGCTGATGTGTCGAATTCTGGCAGCTTTTGGAAGATGTTTCTTTTTCTTACATCTCTGTTGTAATCTTTCCATGCACAGGCTGGTCAGAAACAGTCTGGGAACTTTCAATCGGTATTACAGGGTACGAAATGCTGAGAAATAATTGTTAAGACTAAAATTCATACATTACATGATTTACACATTGACTTTTGTCAGTCTGACCACTATGCATGCAAATCTAGCGGCTGGCAGATTCATTGCTAGTGACAGTTGTTCTCAGAGCGTAGATGACAGCACATGACACTGCTCAGGCATTAGTTAGGGTTTGACACTTAACTACTACCCCATATAATATTTGAGCTGCTCTCTTGTTCAGTTTTAGGAAACCAAATGAAGAACACTTTGGACAGTGCCCTTGTTGGCTAACTTCCGGCATTTAAAGTGTGTGAGATTGTTGTTTGTTTTGTACAATAGTTTTTCTACATTGTCTGTGCTTATGCAGTGTTGGTTGTGGCTTTGTTGCCGTTGGTGTTATGCTATATAATGAATAACAGAAACTGCCACTTACATTATCATTGTAAATATATGATTCAGTCTGGATCATTAGCAACTTGGAGTTGGGGTTCATGTTGGTTTTCTCTGCATGGAATGCCTTTTGTGTGCTCAATCTGGTTTTACACTGGAATACTGCTATCACAGTGCAGTTAAGGTTCGCAAAGTTTTAATACATGGACTGCATTTCATATTACATCATGCAAATTTGACTTGGGTATGAGATGGATGGCACAGTTTTCGGGATTAGTGAGCTCGTGAAAAGATGTACCCAGCTTTCTCCATGTTTGTATAGGTTATTGTGGTGGTTATACTTATCACGGATTCTTCAGAGAGCTGAGTGTCTTGCTCTTGTTATGTTAATATGTATGTGTCCCTTGACTTTATTCTGTTGTATTTCCATATCCATAAGGACATTTCTAACCTCATAGTGCTTTGTGTGCATTTACTACATATTTGGCTACTGTTTTTGCTGACTGACTTCTACTAGGTTACTTTACAGCCTTATATATATATATATATATATATATATATATATATATATATATATATATATATATATATATATATAGAGAGAGAGAGAGAGAGAGAGAGAGAGAGAGCATTTACTGCATGACATGTTCTTTTGCAATTGTTCAGTGTAATCAGGTACTGGAGGATTAGGTTTAATAATGAGTAAAAACAATAGGAACGTGTATAAGCTACTATGAATCAGTCGGGAAACCTCAGATCAAGCAGATATTTAGCTTTGATGAAGTTAAACCTACCGAAGAAGTAATGAAGTAATGGAGCTCTTGGATTAGTCTTTCGGAAGTTCCCTTCTGATTAACAACTACACAGTATACAGATGAATATCGTTAATTATCAAATGTTAAATACACACCTTTTGTGTGAAGGAGCATTAATCGTACAATTTCGTATCAGTTATCTTCAGTCATAAACCTCAACAATCAGATTACAGTTCTTCAAACGAAGCTGAGGCTAATCGGCAAGAAGACAATCTCGGAAGTTTTTTTCTTCTAACAACCACCAGAGAGAGTACTCAAAAGAATAATTAGGCGCTGATGGCATAACTATTGTATGAAACTATTTTGCGCGTGGATTCTGCTAGTATGAAGATAGAAATTTTGTAAACGTCATTCAAGGGTAGAATTGTATCAGAATAATTCATCGAACACAAAGAGATATTACACTATATCACTATAGGTAAGATAGGTGCTGTCTACAGGAAAATTAATGGTAACCTTTAGAGAAAAGAGAACCATCTGTATGAATATCAAGAGCTCAAATGGAAAACCAATCCCTAGCAAAGAAGGGAAAGCAGAAAGGTGGAAGGAGTATGTAGAGGGTCTATACATCGGATATGCACTTGAGGACAATATTATGGAAATGGAAGAGGACATAGATGAAGATGAGATGGTGGATATGATTATGAGCAAAGAATCTGACAAAACACTGAAAGAAATAAGTCCAAACAAGACCACAGGAGTATACAAGCTTCCGTTACAGCTACTGATTGCGTTGGGAGAGCCAGACGTGACAAACTCTTCCATATCGTGTTCAAGATTTATGACAAAGGCGAAATACCGTCAGACTTCAAGAGTAATATAATAATTCCAAAGAAAGCAGGCGCTGACAGGTGTGAAAATTACCGAAATATCAGTTTAATAAGTCACAGATGCAAAATACTAACATGGACCCTTTACAGAAGAGTGGAAAAACTGGTGAAGGCCAATATCTGGGAAGATCAATTTGGATTCCGGAGAAATGTAGGAAAACGTAAGGCAATTCTAACCCAACGATTCCTCATAGAAGATCGGTTAAGGAAACGCAAACCTATGTAACGTTTATAGCATTCGTAAACATAAAGAAAACTTTTAACTATGGTGGCTAGAATACTCTCTTTCAAATTCTAAAGGTGGTAAAGGTAAAATACTGGGAGCGAAAAGCTATTTACAATTAGTACAGAAACCAGACAGCAATTATAAGAGTAGAGGGTACGAAAGAGAAGCAGTGGTTGAAAAGGGAGTGAAAAAGGGTTGTAGCGCATTCCTGTTGTTATTCAAAGTGTATATTGAGCGAGCAATAAAGGAAATATTTGTAGTAGAAATTAAAGTCCAGGGAGAAGAAAAAACAGTATTGAGGTTTGCCGATGACATGGTAATTCTGTCAGAGGCAGCAAACGACTTGGAAGAGCAGTTGAACGGAATGGACCATGTCTTGAAAGGAGGATATGAGATGAACATCAATAAAAACAAAACGGGTATAATGGAATGTAGTCGAATTAAATCAAGTGACGTTAAGGGAATTAGATTAGGAAGTGAGATACTTAAAGTAGTAGATGAGTTTTGTTGACTGGGAGGCATAATAACTGATGACGGTCCAAGCAGAGAGGATATAAAATGTTGACTGACAATGACAAGAAAAGCGTGTCTGAAGAAGAGAAATTTGTTAACATCGAGTATAGAGTTAAGTGTCAGGGAGTCGTTTCTGAAAGTATTTGCATGGTGTGTAGCCATGTATGAAAGTGAAACATGGACGATAAATAGTTTAGACAAGAAGACAATAGAAGCTTTTCAAATGTGCTGGTGCAGAAAATGCTGAAGATTAGATGGATGGATCGCGTTGAAACGTCCCCTTTGAACAATTATACAAGATTGTGCTTAAACTGCCACACAATAATTTTAGCGCTACACAATCTGACTTTCAAAAATCCCTACAAAAAAATGGCCCTGACTAACATTAACCTATACGTTTCACAAATTACCTGCCACACAAAAATCTTCGGAACAAGAACTACTGCAATACAGCGAGCGACAATACTGCCAGCTAAATAAAAGATTCAAACTACTGAAGGCACTAACTACTGATAGGCATAGTTAGCAAATGAAAAATTTTGATAGAGAACAAACAATGTATTTACCTCAATAGTGTTCAAAAGTGATAATATATATAGCAGTACATAACATCCAGTCTTACATATTACAAAACTCCGCCATCTCTCTTCCCACATCCACCACTGCTGGCGGCTCACCTCCAACTGTGCAACACTACGCGCTGTTCACATCCATCTGCCCAACGCTACAATGGCGAGTATCACGACAATTCCAACCAGCCACAGACTGCACACAGCACAGCCAGTGATCTTCATACAGAGCGCTACGTGGCGTTACCAATGTTGTTGTTGTTGTTGTCTTCAGTCCTGAGACTGGTTTGATGCAGCTCTCCATGCTACTCTATCCTGTGCAAGCTGCTTCATCTCCCAGTACCTACTGCAACCTACATCCTTCTGAATCTGCTTAGTGTACTCATCTCTCGGTCTCCCTCTACGATTTTTACCCTCCACGCTGCCCTCCAATGCTAAATTTGTGATCCCTTGATGCCTCAAAACATGTCCTACCAACCGATCCCTTCTTCTAGTCAAGTTGTGCCACAAACTTCTCTTCTCCCCAATCCTATTCAATACCTCCTCATTAGTTACGTGATCTATCCACCTTATCTTCAGTATTCTTCTGTAGCACCACATTTCGGAAGCTTCTATTCTCTTCTTGTCCAAACTAGTTATCGTCCATGTTTCACTTCCATACATGGCTACACTCCAAACAAATACTTTCAGAAACGACTTCCTGATACATAAATCTATATTCGATGTTAACAAATTTCTCTTCTTCAGAAACGCTTTCCTTGCCATTGCCAGTCTACATTTTATATCCTCTCTACTTCGACCATCATCAGTTATTTTACTTCCTAAATAGCAAAACTCCTTTACTACTTTAAGTGTCTCATTTCCTAATCTAATTCCCTCAGCATCACCCGATTTAATTTGACTACATTCCATTATCCTCGTTTTGCTTTTGTTAATGTTCATCTTATATCCTCCTTTCAAGACACTGTCCATTCCGTTCAACTGCTCTTCCAAGTCCTTTGCCGTCTCTGACAGAATTACAATGTCATCGGCGAACCTCAAAGTTTTTACTTCGTCTCCATGAATTTTAATACCTACTCCAAATTTTTCTTTTGTTTCCTTTACTGCTTGCTCAATATACAGATTGAATAACATCGGGGAGAGGCTACAACCCTGTCTCACTCCTTTCCCATCCACTGCTTCCCTTTCATGCCCCTCGACTCTTATTACTGCCATCTGGTTTCTGTACAAATTATAAATAGCCTTTCGCTCCCTGTATTTTACCCCTGCCACCTTTAGAATTTGAAAAAGAGTATTCCAGTCAACATTGTCAAAAGCTTTCTCTAAGTCTACAAATGCTAGAAACGTAGGTTTGCCTTTTCTTAATCTTTCTTCTAAGATAAGTCGTAAGGTCAGTATTGCCTCACGTGTTCCAACATTTCTACGGAATCCAAACTGATCCTCCCCGAGGTCTGCATCTACCAGTTTTTCCATTCGTCTGTAAAGAATTCGCGTTAGTATTTTGCAGCCGTGGCTTATTAAACTGATAGTTCGGTAATTTTCACATCTGTCAGCACCTGCTTTCTTTGGGATTGGAATTATTATATTCTTCTTGAAGTCTGAGGGTATTTCGCCTGTCTCATACATCTTGCTCACCAGCTGGTAGAGTTTTGTCATGATTGGCTCTCCCAAGGCCGTCAGTAGTTCTAATGGAATGTTGTCTACTCCGGGGGCCTTGTTTCGACTCACGTCTTTCAGTGTTCTGTCAAACTCTTCACGCAGTATCATATCTCCCATTTCGTCTTCATCTACATCCTCTTCTATTTCCATAATATTGTCCTCAAGTACATCGCCCTTGTATAAACCTTCTATATACTCCTTCCACCTTTCTGCCTTCCCTTCTTTGCTTAGAACTGGGCTGCCATCTGAGCTCTTGATATTCATACACGTGGTTCTCTTCTCTCCAAAGGTCTCTTTAATTTTCCTGTAGGCAGTATCTATCTTACCCCTAGTGAGATAAGCTTCTACATCCTTACATTTTTCCTCTAGCCATCCCTGTTTAGCCATTTTGCACTTCCTGTCGATCTAATTTTTGAGACGTTTGTATTCCTTTTTGCCTGCTTCATTTACTGCATTTTTATATTTTCTCCTTCCATCAATTAAATTCAATATTGTAATTCTTCATGCTTTCCCGGCGATCTGTTGACATCTTGGATATTCGGGAATCCAGCCGGATGTTCGCGTCGTTCTCGCACGATATTTCAACAGCGTACCTCGCTGTCTTCTTCAGGTGCTACCTGCACCTGAAGAAGACAGCGAGGTACGCTGTTGAAATATCGTGCGAGAACGACGCGAACATCCGGCTGGATTCCCGAATATCCAAGATGTCAAATTCAATATTTCTTCTGTTACCCAAGGATTTCTAGCAGCCCTCGTCTTTGTACCTACTTTATCCTCTGCTGCCTTCACTACTACATCCCTCAGAGCTACCCATTCTTCTTCTACTGTATTTCTTTCCCCTATTCCTGTCAATTGTTCCCTTATGCTCTCTCTGAAACTCTGTACAACCTCTGGTTCTTTCAGTTTATCCAGGTCCCATCTCCTTAATTTCCCTCATTTTTGCAGTTTCTTCAGTTTTAATCTACAGGTCATAACCAATAGATTGTGGTCAGAGTCCACATCTGCCCCTGGAAATGTCTTACAACTTAAAACCTGGTTCCTAAATCTCTGTTTTACCATTATATAATCTATCTGATACCTTTTAGTATCTCCAGGGTTCTTCCACGTATACAACCTTCTTTCATGATTCTTAAACCAAGTGTTAGCTATGATTAAGTTGTGCTCTGTGCAAAATTCTACTAGGCGGCTTCCTCTTTCATTTCTTAGCCCCAATCCATATTCACCTACTATGTTTACCAATATAAAAACCTAAACAGCCTACTTACATAGCCTCCATGCTACCCACAAAAAATTTTACAAATTGTTTTGGGCAGTGCTCAATACAGATTTGGAAAAAAATTTTCATAATAACAATAACAAAGATATTAAATGCACACATTTATTAATACAATGTTGGTCAAAAGTTAAAATTTTCTCACAGTCCATAAAGACAGTCCTGATAGTTCATCACAGTAAAATTGCTGATTTTTTTTCTCAAAGTCTGAGCAGCAAAAGAAAATGCACACGGAAGTAGTAGATTTCCATGCTGTCTTGAAGAAGTAGTGTTTTCCTTCCAACGGACAGACAGTGCTGACTCTTGACATGCAGACAGGTAATGGGCCACAACAGAGCAAACCCACAGTAGAGTCAGTCGAAGGATTGAAGAATGTTGGTAGGTAGGTCATCACAGAACAGACCCACTGTAGTCCCGGTAGAAATTACGGTATAGGTGGGCCACAAGAGATGCAGACCCACTGCAGTCCTTGTAGAAATAATGGTATTGGTGGGTCATCAAAGATGCAGACCCACTGTAGTCCTTGTTGAGATGGCCAGCAGCCATCTGTTCGACTGTGCAGGTGCACAAACACCATCGAAGAGTCTTGCAGAGAATACAGCGAGTCCATAAACCACCACTTGTGCATACATTTTTTTTTTTGAAATGGCCTTAGAACCAGCAATGCTGTTATCAAGTCCCTTGCTGAACTATTAACAAATTATTAGTCATCTCTTGGTCTCCCTCTACGATTTTCACACTCCATGCTGCCCTCCAATAGTAAATTGGTGATCCCTTGATGCCTCAGAACATGTCCTAACAACCGATCCCTTCTTCTGGTCAAGTTGTGCCACAAACTTCTCTTCTCCCCCATCCTATTCAATACTTCCTCATTAGTTATGTGATCTACCCATCTAATCTTCAGCATTCTTCTGTAGCACCACATTTCTAAAGCTTCTATTCTCTTCTTGTCCAAACTATTTATCGTCCATGTTTCACTTCCATACATGGCTACACTCCATAAAACAACTTTCAGAAATGAATTCCTGACACTTAAATCTATGCCCGATGTTAATAAATTTCTCTTCTTCAGAAACGCTTTACTTGCCATTGCCAGTCTACATTTTATATCCTCTCTACTTCGACCATCATCAGTTATTTTTCTCCACAAATAGCAAAACTCCTTTACTACTTTAAGTGTCTCATTTCCTAATCTTATTCCCTCAGCATCACCCGACTTAACTACATTCCATTATCCTCGTTTTGCTTTTGTTGATGTTCATCTTATATCCTCCTTTCAAGGCACTATCCATTCCGTTCAACTGCTCTTCCAAGTCCTTAGCTGTCTCTGACAGAATTATGATGTCATCGGCAAACCTCAACATTTTTATTTCTACTCTATGGATTTTAATACCTACTCCGAATTTTTCTTTTGTGTCCTTCATTGCATACTCAATATACAGATTGAATAACATCGGGGAGAGACTACAACCCTGTCTCATTCCCTTCTCAACCACTGCTTCCCTTTCATGTCTCTCGACTATTACAACTGCCATCTGGTTTTTGTACAAATTGTAAATAGTCTTTCGCTCCCTGTATTTTACCCCTGCCACCTTCAGAATTTGAAAAAGAGTATTCCAATCAGCATTGCCAAAGCTTTCTCTAAGTCTACAAATGCTATAAACGTAGGTTTGCCCTTCCTTAATCTAGCTTCTAAGGTAATCTCGTAGGGACAATATTGCCTCATGTGTTCCAACATTTCTACGGAATGCAAACTGATCTTCCCCGACGTCGGCTTCTACTAGTTTTTCCATTCGTCTGTAAAGAATTCGCGATAGTATTTTGCAGCTGTGACTTATTAAACTGATAGTTCGGTAATTTTCACATCTGTCAACACCTGCTTTCTTTGGGATAGGAATTATTATATTCTTCTTGAAGTCTGAGGGTATTTCGCCTGTCTCATACATCTTGCTCACGAGTTGGTAGAGTTTTGTCAGGACTGGCTCTCCCAACGCTGTCAGTAGTTCCAATGGAATGTTGTCTACACCAGGGGCCTTGTTTCGACTCAGGTCTTTCAGTGCTCTGTCAAACTCTATACGCAGTATCGGAACTCCCATTTCATCTTCATCTACATCCTCTTCTATTTCCATAATATTGTCCTCAAGTACATCGCCCTTGTATAGATCCTCCATATACTCTTTCCACATTTCTGCTTTCCCTTCTTTGCTTAGAACTGGGTTTCCATCTGAGCTCTTGATATTCATACAAGTGGTTCTCTTATCTCCAAAGGTCTCTTTAATTTTCCTGTAGGTAGTATCTACCTCACCCCTAGTGAGATAAACCTCTACATCCTTACATTTGTCCTCTAGCCATCCCTGCATAGCCATTTTGCACTTCCTGTCGATCTCGTTTTTGAGACGTCTGTATTCCTTTTTGCCTGCTTCATTTACTGCATTTTTATATTTTCTCCTTTCATCAATTAAATTCAGTATTTCTTCTGTCACCCAAGGATTTCCAATAGCCCTCGTCTTTTTATCTACTTGATCCTCTGCTGCCTTCACTACTTCATCCCTCAAAGCTACCCATTCTTCTTCCACCGTATTTCTTTCCCCCATTCCTGTCAATTGCTTCCTTATGCTCTTCCTGAAACTCTGAACAACCTCTGGTTCTTTCAATTTATCTAGGTCCCCTCTCCTTAAATTCTCACCTTTTTGCAGTTTGTTTAGTTTTAATCTACAGGTCATAACCAATCGATTGTGGTCAGAGTCCACATCTGCCCTGGAAATGTCTTACAATTTAAAACCTGGTTCCTAAATCTCTGTCTTACCATTATATAATCTATCTGAAACCTATCAGTATCTCCAGGCTTCTTCCATGTATACAGCCTTCTTTTATGATTCTTGAACCAAGTGTTGGCTATGATTAAGTTGTGCTCTGTGCAAAATTCTACCAGGCAGCTTCCTCTTTCATTTCTTTACCAGAGTCCATATTCACCTACTACGTTTCCTTCTCTCCCTTCTCCTACTACTGAAGTCCAGGAAGTAAATACATAAAAGATTAGAATATCTATTGAAACATCAACTTCACAAGCGAGAATTAAAACAAATCAGAACAAATAATGGCTAAACATCTTACAAAGTAAATAACATATTATTAATGCAAATTATATTTGAGGATAACAGTATTTCTCACCACAGTGAATGTAGCTTAGTATTAGAAGAGAAAAAATTCTTGGAAACAGTACACAGAGACAGGAAGAAAGCAAGTACACAAGGGTACACAAACACATAGTGGGATAACACAAAAGGAAAGGACAGGGTTTGTTTTCAGTGTAACATTTGGTACTGCAGTCCAACACAAAACTTCATTCCATAGATCGCCCTATTATTTCAACATTTGCTCCAGCCAAAAATAAAAATGCTAACCAAACATGCTTCCTGTATTTATATGTTCACATATTTCTTATCTCATTATTTATTTTCCATCATCATACCTCATAATTTATTTCCAAGAAAATCCTACCTAAACCTGTTGTCCCTAAACCCTACTTCTTTTGTTCCTACTCTCTTTCAAAGTACTTTTTTTGGCTAAACCATTTTCTTATAGCTTCTCAATGCGTTCCTTCCAATTCATCGCAACTCATTCTCTTATATAGTCTACCCCCTCTTAAGCTAACTTAAATCTACTGAACTCTGATGCTAAACTAAGGGACGAGGCAATGCAGCAACACAAAAGAATTAATATAAACAGCAATGAAAAAAATGGAAATTGTCAAAGCAAGCAGCAGCAAATCTAAATTAGCAAAGCAAATGCAACGTTACAACTAATATAAGGCAATGCACACAAACAAGAAAAATAAATCCGTAGTAAAACTGGCTTAACAGAATAATACAAAGTCAAATTCAGTAACATTATGCCTGGCAAACAGCAGCAGCAAATACAATAACTTATATCTAAACATGACAAAGCTCAAGCAGAAAAAATATTACAGTAAAAATAGCCATGTCTAATACCTATGTCACATCTTACCACTAGAGTGATGCATCACAAAAACTTACTCTGCAAGAATGTTACCAAGTCGTTAAAAACATTATTTATACAATTCCTGGAAGGGAAATGACTATTTGTGTTCTCTTTCCTAAGAAAGTGCATCATAAAATGATTGTTTACTGGGTCTGTAACAGAAAAGGTTTCTATTAGTACATCTATTAAATTTTAAGTTAAACAATGCTGTGGTGCAACAAGAAACTAGATATTAAACCAAATGAGCAATCTCTCAACTGCAAAGACAATAGATGTAGAATGTTTCTCATAATCTTATTAGGCATTTTATTAAATATCATAAATTAAGAGCTCCACAGTGTAATCATATGTTTTCAAGTTTTAGCGTGTCGTATTTGCGATGCTTTCAACAAAGAAATGTCAATAGAGAGGATAATGGCCTCCACCTAATGGCTTTCTTTTGTCAGACGACTATCTCTCAGCTTGGCGCCCAAAACGCATTACGTGCAGGTGCTCACTTAACTTCTTACCGAAATATTTACGACAGCCGTTTGCGCTACAGTGACAGTCTCATACAAAAAATTTCACAGGTCAAGAATTTGCGTTTCAAATCTGTAGAAACAGAATCCTGTAAATATAACAGTGTCCAAAAATTTTCACCAGCATAGTGATACATGCATGCATATGCACACATTTCATAACTCTTAAAGTACGATTCTAGGTTTCCAACATCCTTTTTCACAAACCAGAGTCCCTAACCACTACTCATTATTCCTTGCTTTATTACACATATACATATTCGTAGACACTTCTTCAATATTTCTTCATAATAAATACGTACCATAATCAAATTCCTCATATAGCATCAGCTTATTGATCATAAACATATCTCAACACCATAATACACATCGTTGTAATAATAACATCATAACATCTCAGTCAATTCTCAAAATCGTCGTAGCTTCCTCCAATAATTTCAAAACCTAAAAAAAATTCTCTGCTCATGTCAAAAGTGTCATCTACCTCAAACATACTTTAAAAATCATGATCCCATACTAAATACATCATTCAAAGCTCTCATAGTATCACAATGGTTCCAAAAAATATGAACAGTTCACCAAGTACAGACAAAATACAATTTCGTAAGTCTGAAGTTATCCAACTGTGTAATTGCGTAAACATCTGTCACTGATGTAGTAAAAAAATGTTTGTTTCTCTGTTAAATAATCAGATAGCTGTGTAATTCTGTGTTAGAGAAATATGGTACCGATGTGTAAAGTTGTATAGGGAAATACCATATTAGCTAGGGCTCCTTGTGCTTGCCAAACACATGGTACACAAAGTAAGCGTGTACCCCCCTGCGGATTAACATAATTATACCCTCAGGTGTTACAGATTGGAAGGAAATGTATCACCGAAAACTTTCTTTGTAATTCAAAAATCTTGAAAAATAAATGGTTCATGTACAAAATTAATCACTGAAATGGGTGTCCTGTAGCGCTAAATGTGCGTCTTGCTGTAAGATAATTCTGTGGAAGTGTCGTATTTATCGTCCTCCGAAAGCTAATTTCTGCAGAAGTCAATGTACTTACCTCATGATAAACAAAAGTGAAATGCTTTGCGTATAAATATCCTAGTTATTACGCTTATTGCCGCGATGAAGATAGTAATGTGCTGTAACGTATTGTTGTGCTACAGAAAATGTTGTCTCATTGTAGCTATACCATAAAAGTTACTACTAAAACATGTTTTCCTTTCCAGAAGAATTCAGAAAAACTGTGCAGATATAAAACAGAAACACCGCAAAAGCAACATTGTAAATTGTCACTCATTAGTAGCGTCGTGATAAAATCATGTAGCTGTCAAAGAAACCAAATACTAAGTCATCTTTCAAAAACTACTTGAAATAAGGAATGTCGTTAGTAATCGTGTAACTATCATGCATGAATGTACACACACAGTAACACTGTGTCCTCTGTTCACTATCACAATGCAGTGGTAATTACTGTCTAAATATGTTCCGTAGGTTCTAGACTGGATAGTTAACTTCAAAACACTGTTGCATGATAACAGTCTCAAAGTGTGACAACACATACTAGTAAAGTGAAGTGAAAAGTTTTATGGGAAAGACAAAGTTAAAAAGCAGATTATCTTTCAATAAACAGTTTTACATGTGAAATGTTGTGTAAACCTTTACTCTTCCTAGTAGGCAGAGTTTCAACTTCAAAGCAATTATCATGCGGTATACGTCGGATTCTGTAAGGTCCATTGTAAATCAGAAAGAATTAGTGACTCAAGTGTTTCTTCTTATGTGACAATGAATGAGCTTTAATGAGAAGTTTCTGGCCAGTATATAATTTATTTGCATTTGCTTTACCGTTTAGTCTTCTCCTTTTGTCTGCTGCAGAATTTATATTTTTAACAGCCAAATCAATTATGTCTTTGTGTCGAAGTTTACGTGTATTCGGAAAAGATAGAAGCTCTCTGATTCTGTTCGGTGGTTCTTCATTCTTCAGTACAAGAACAGGTGGTAAAGCAGTGGAATCATGAGGCATTTCATTCAGCACGTTTTGAAATAAGTGTAGATATCTGCCCCAATGCTGATGCTTTCTGTGACAATAGAGTCTGCAACGTTTATTGATTTCTTTCAGAATCCGTTTAGACGAGTTACAATGTGGTGAGTACAATGAAATAAAAACAGGTTTGATTTTATGGATCCGAAGCATGCGTGACCAAACACCAGATCTGAATTGCGGTCCGCTGTCTGAAATGACTTTACTAACGTGTCCAATTTCACGTAAGAAATTTTTAACAAAGGCGTTGGATACAGGCCGTCCAGTGGCTTTACGTAACGGAGTGAAAGAAACAAATTTTGAAGTAAGTTCAACAGCGACTAGAACGTACGAAAATCCATTCAATATTCTGACAAGGGGACCCAAGAGATCAACAGCAGCAAATTCTTTTAATTTAGAAGGAATGGCAGGAAACAACGGAGCACGATGGGAGATAGTAGATAGTTTCACCTTTTGACAAAGTTTACAAATAGACAACACTCTTCGAATTCTCTTTTCCATATATTAAAATAACAAGTCGTTCGAAGAATATGATAACATTTTCATGGACCAAAATGTGCGTAGCTAAAATGAATGTACCAAATGAGCTTATTAACAAAATCGTCTGGAATGCAAAGTACCCATAGCTTGTCATCAACAGTGCAGCGTTTGAAGAGTATGTTGTTTCTAACCAGATAATAATGCCGAGTCTGAGTGTGCGGCTTTCATGCCATTTACTTTTGATGTCTTTCCAAATCGGATCTTTATCTTGTTCATGAGCAATGTCCTTTAAAGATGTGGCAATGAAGTTTTCAAAGGGACTTTCTGAATGTAAAGAATACTGAAATTTTTCTCGAGGTTGCTTTCTGTGTTACTTTTGTCAAGCCCAGCCGGTGCGCGTGACAGTGCGTCCGCAACAATGTTCTCCTTGCCGGGAATGTAGACTATTGTGAAGTGGAATTCTTGCAGAAACAAGGCCCAACGTTTTAACCTGTCATGATTTAATTTTGAAGACATAAGAAATTGTAATGCACGATGATCACTGTATACTTTTACGTGCTTACCAGAAAGAAAGAAACGGAAATTGTTCAATGCCCAAACGATAGCTAAAGCTTCTGATTCAGTAATGGAATTATTTTTTCAGATTTTGTTAGCACTCGGCTAGCAAAAGCAATGGTTTTCTGAACAGTAGTGTCATTTTCTATGGCTTCTTGAAATAAATGGGCAGCAAGACCGACTTTAGAAGAATCTGTGCTAAGGCAAAAATCTTGTGAGAGATCTGGATGAGCTAGTATTGGCGCGTTAAGTAGCGATTCTTTCAAATAACTGAATTCCAACTGTGCCTTTTCGTCCCAGTTCCAAATAGTATTTTTTCCAGTGAGAGAACAACGTTTAGGTGTAACTAGAATTTGCATATTCAGAAAACGACGGTAAAAATTGGCGAGACTTAGAAAATTGCGGACTTGTTTTTTTGTGGATGGAACTGGAATGGCTCTGATTGCTTCTAACTTTTCAGGATCCGGCTGAATGCCTTCAGAAGAAATAATATGTTCCAAAAACCTCACCTTTGACCTACCGAATTCAGACTTTTCCAAGTTAACTGTAATTCCAGATTCTGCAAAAAAAAACGTAACAAACTGTTGAGGATGCGATCATGTTGCTCCCATGAGGGTTCTGCTATTAGAATATCATCCGCATATAAGGTGATGTGACGTTTTAAGAAATCAGGTAATATGGAATTTAGCCCGCTAATGAATGCTGCAGAAGAAATGTTCAAACCAAAAGGAAGTTTCCGAAATTGATAACAAACGCCGAAACAAAAACAAAACTGTGTATTTTCTACATTTCGGATGAAGTTCGATCTGATAAAAGCTGGATCTGAGATCAATAGAAGACAACACTTTTACACCATTAAAATTTTGAAGAAGTTCGTCAATCGTTTGCGGCCTGTCTGTTTCAGGAATGATGATAGTATTGATTTGTCTCGAATCTAAGACAAGTCTGATCGATCCATTTTTCTTCTCAGCAACATGTAATGGATTGTTGTATGAGCTTACTGCAGGCTCAATAATGCCCTCGTCAAGCATCAATTGTATTTCTGTTCTAACATGGTCCCTGTAATGTGCTGGAATTACGTATGGTCTAACACAAAATTTAGTATGCTCAGGAAAACAAAATTGGTATTGAAATCCCTTAATTGTTCCTGTTTTTTGAGTAAAAACTGTGGAATGTCTTGTAAAATCTCAAATAGGTCCTGCCTATCAGTGTCATTACAATTCTCAGTTGTTTGAATTTTATTCTGAATTAACTCGTTAGTATCAAATATGCCGTCGATATCATCCCTGTCAGTACTTGCAGAGTGATTGTTAGTGTCAGGTTCCGTAGAAAATTTCGAACTGTTGTCTAACAGAAGGTAAAGCCGATTAATTTCCTCGTCATTGTTTGAGGGCCAATCTTCAAATTTCAAAGCTATTGACTTACCTTCTTTCTCTAAACTTATTTCAGCATCGTGAAAGTTAAGATTGCTTTGTATTCATTCAAAAAGTCTACTCCCAATATAATTTCCGTCGACAATAATGGAACAATAAGAAATTTCATATAGAAGCTGTGGCTTTGACAAAAGAATTCTAAGTTGGTTTGTTGACGTACGTCTACACTTTTTCCAACGACTGCACCTTGTAATTTAATCTTACATAACGGAAGTGTGGGGCAATCGTTCGATTTGTAGCATTTGCTAAAGGCTGTTTCACTAATTACTGAAATGGGACTGCCAGAGTCAAGTACTGCCGTAAATTTTACGTCATTTACTGTAATGTGAATCACAGGATATGCAATGTTGTTGTGTTTTACGTCGTGTTCCTAGAGTAAGATGTTCCTAATGTGTTCCATGTTTACATAATTACTTGCTATGGCAGCTGCGTCGTCAGTTTTATACGTACGTTTTATGGCTGCCAGCGGTATGAGTCATTGCCTATTGCCTCTTTATTGTCTCTTTGTTGGCGCGCGTCGTTATTGGGATTTGGAGGCCTAACTTCTACAAATTCACCTTTTCGATAGGGCCCTGCTCTGTTTGAATCCCGCCAGTTCTGAGGCAATTCAGGTCTGTCGTTACGATCATATCGTCTGTCGTCATGTCGGTAGATTCCACAGTTTCTTTCTTGTCGGTCACGTGGTGGAGAATTTCTCCCTGAATCGTAAATGCGCCCTGGTCCGTTGCGTATAAAGTTTTTCTGTCTCCCTTGATACTATTTATTTTGGTTCCCATATTGTCTGTGTCTCTGATTGTCTCTGTGATAGTCACTACCACGGAGAGCTGACCTTTCCCTGTAATTATTACTACTCTGCCAACGGTTGTCATACGGGTGTTGTCTGTTTTGGTCACGAATTGTGTTGTGAGAATAGCCTTGTCGTGTCCAGTTATTACATCGTTCATCGCGGAATTGCGATGGGTGTGACCTGTAATTGTTGAGTTCCTGTTTTCGGGTTCCGCGATTGTCAGTGTCAATTTCTAATTCTTGTAAGAGTCCCTGAAAAGCTTCAATGCCGTCTTTGTAACGTCCTGCCAAAATAATATGGCGTAAATTTTCAGGTAATTTGAATAAGCAAATGCGGATGAGTTCTGAGGGACTGTATGGGTTTGACAGGTATTGATTCTTGTGCAACATGTCTTCAAAATATTTCACAAGACTGGAAAATTCAGATTGTTCGAAACGTTTCATCATTATGATGCTATGTTTTACCCGGTATTGTGTGGCTTGAGACCAATATGCTGAGAGGAAGGCATGGTAAAATTCTCCTTCACTGTGGCAATCGTGAATGACCGATCGCATTCTTACAGCTGGTTCATTCTCTAAGTAGCCAACATAAATACTAATCTATGCTCTAATGACCAGTTGGGAGGAAAACAATGAGAGAATTGATGGAGCCATGCTTGTGGATGAATGTCGTTGCCGGAATTCTTAAACGTTTCGAATTTACATTTAGTAATGAACAGCTTATAGTCAAAGTCATCGTGTCGGCGAGTAGCAGATCGGGCATTGTTACGTCTTGTCGGTGGTTCCATCTCAAAATTCGGTGCACCTTGCCAATTTCTTTCATAATTTGCGAAATGCCCTGTGTTATTATTTTGTCGCTGTTCCGTATTTCTAAGTCCCTCTTCCCGTGTTGGAGCGCGAGTGTGCTCTGAAATACGTAATTCTTCAACTGATTTTGTACTTCCCGGATTTCTCTTTGGTTTGCGTATTAATTTGATTCCGATTTTGTTTGAATTTGTCTCATTCAGATTATCATCTACCTTCATAGATAAATTATTTGGCTGATCCGAAAGTTCAACTACTTTCTCTGATAATGAAATGATTTCCTCCATGTGTCTTTCTGAACCAATTTTCAGAGTATCTACTGTTTCCTTTAAGTTTTCCTGAGTTTTTGCAAGTTGCGTAACCGAATCGGTAGATGCAACTGAGTCAATTTTAGCTTGCAAGGTCTCATGATTTTCATGAACAATAGTTTGCAGTTCTTTTATGGCTGCTTCGTGATTCTGTAATGCATTTTCATGCCGCGAAAGAATAGGTTGGAAATGCTCACAAATTTGTGTTTTTACGTCATTACCGACTTTTTGACATTTCGATTCGATTTTATGTAATTCAGTAGTTAAATCTTCATGTGTTTGTTCAAGCGTATGTTCCACTGAGTCTAACTTTTGAAGCTTTTGTCCATTGCGTCTAAGTGTTGCTGTGTTTGTCTCTGGTGTTGTTCCATTGTGTCTAACTTTTGAAGCTTTTGCTGTGTTTGTCTCTGGTGTTGTTCCATTGTGTCTAACTTATGAAGCTTTTGCTGTATTTGTCTCTGGTGTTGTTCCATTGTGTCTAACTTTTGAAGCTTTTGCTGCGTTTCTCTCTGATTTTGTTCCATTTGTTGCATTAATTGCAATAATAATGTATTAGTGTGTGGAATCTGATTCTCTATGCTTTTTTCGCAGTGCACTTTCACCGGCAACATTCACATTTTGACAAGCAGAGAATGTGTCTTGACTCATCTGAGAAAACGGTGAGGAACCAAAACCTGAATCTACAGTATTTACAATATTGTGTTCTGTCATTTCGGATTCCTGAGGCGAGCTGTTGCTGACCGATCGATCGATAATACTTCCCTGTTCACTAATTGTTTCACTGCCTACACCATTATTTGCAGCCCGCTCCATTTCCCTATGCAAAATTACTAAATTACTACTTTGAACATTAGTTAATTCGTTACTCGGCAGTGCTAACACACTGCTTTCGTCTTCACTATCATTTCTCAGTTTGCTTTGAAGCCTAGTATTACGTTTTTCACACGCCATTATTGTCACAATATTTCACACGTCAGCACAGAAAAGCACAATTTGAAGAGCAAAATAACAAAACACATTAACATACCATTGAAAATAATATCTAGTTAATTGCAAGCGTAGCTGAGAAATACATGATGCAAATGTACATGCATGCCACAACTGTTTTACTCTATAACAATGAAAAACTACAACTACAAAGGACATTCTCTCTATAATTATGTACTAGCAATAAACAAAAGTTACACTAATTACACAAACTACAAGACAAAATCAGAAGATTCCAGTGATGTATCCTGGCAGGGTCGCCATATGAAACGTCCTCTTTGAACAATTATACAAGATTGTACTTAAACTGACACACAATGATTTTAGCGCAACGGAATCTGACTTTCAAAAATCCCTATAAAAGAATGGCCCTGACTAACATTAACCTATAAGTTTCACAACTCACTTACCTCAAAAAAATCTTCGGTACTCGAACTACTGCAATACAACGAGCACCGCTACTGCCAGCTAAATAAAAGGTTGAAACAACTGAAGGCATTAACTACTGATAGGCATAGTTAGCAAATGAAAGATTTTGATAGAGAACAAACAATGTACTTACCTCAATAGTGTTAAAAGTGATAATATATATAGCAGTTCATGACATCCAGTCTTACAAATTTCAAAACTCCACCATTTCTCTCCCCACATCCACCACTGCTGGCGGCTCGCCTCAAACTGCCCAACGCTACCCGCTGTTCAAGTGCATCTGCCCAACGCTACAATGGCGAGTATTACAACAATGCCAACCAGCCACAGACTGCACACAGCACAGCGAGTGATCTTCATACAGAGCGCTACGTTGCGTTATGAATAAAAAAACCTAAACAGCCTACTTACAGAGTAACTAATGAAGAGGTACTGAAAGAACTGGGTAGAAGAGAAATTTTTAGTACAAACTGACTAAACGAAGGGATTGGTTGGTTCAAAAAAATGCCTCTGAGCACTATGGGACTTAACTTCTGAGGTCATCAGTCCTCTAGAACTTACAACTACTTAAACCTAACTAACCTAAGGACATCACACATATCCATGCCCGAGGTAGGATTCGAACCTGCGACCGTAGCGGTCACGCAGTTCCAAACTGAAGCGCTTAGAACTGCACGGCCACACAGGCTGGCGATTGGTTGGTGGGACACATTCTGAGGGATCAAGATATCACCAGTTTAATACTGGAAGGAAGCGTGGGGATAAAAGGCGCTAAGGAAGTCCAAGAGATGAATACAGTAAGCAGATTCAGAAGGATGTAGGTTACTCGGAGATGAGGCCTGCAAAGGACAGAGCAGTGTGGACAGCTGCATCAAACCAGTCTTTGGACTTAAGACCACAACAACAACAACAACGACAATATCATTTATATCAGTTTTAATCCTGTGGGTGCATATTGATGGTGGATGTTACTAAGGTTGGCAATTTTTACATCCAGTACATTTCCTGGAATTAGTAGAAGCAGTGGTGAATTCTCTCGTTGTTACTTTGGAAGTGTTGCATTTAGGCTCTTTTACTTACACAAGTTACACGTTTTCCATGCCAGTGTGGTCGTTCGCCTTAGGCATGCGACTGGGTTGCAGTATAGCAGTATTATGTCGCATGTGTTTATGGAATTTAGTGGCTACAACGCTGTTTGTGTACTATACTTTGGACTTGTTTTATTATTAGTATATCCCATATTTGTGGGTGTTCCAGTTAGGGATTTACGTGACTTCTGGTGTACGCTGGTGTAATTTGTTGTTCGCTTGGTTTCCCCTCGGGTACGTTACATCATTGGAGTATGTGGTTCTTGGATTAAATGAATTAAGCAATATTATTTATATGCTGAATTTTGTTTTGTATGGGTAACTACAGCACATTTTTGTTATGTAGTTTAATGATGTGGTGTATCCCCATTTTAGTCACAAATTGATATTTTTGTCGTCTGTTCTCTTATACTTTACTATCACGCTATGTATGTTTCCATGTGCAGAGGCCTAAGCTGACGCTTTTCGGCTTCGAAACTTATAGCATATTTTGCATGAACGGCGTTGTATTACAACACAGTTCTCCGTTTCAGTTACTATTGTTCAAGTACTTCACGTGTGGCTGCTGTTTCACTGACCTCGTTGCATTACCAGAGGCCTTTTCCGTTGGGGTGTGGTCAGTATGAGTATGGCACAGGCATCCAGTTGCTAAAAAGAATGATGTACAGCGTAATGGAAAAGTAAATTGGGGATGTGTTGATAACGATCATTTTGGCTTTAGGAAAGGTAAAGGCACCAAAAAGCAGTTCTGAAGTTGATAATGGAGCAAGAGTAAATGAAAATCAAGACACGTTCATAGTATTTATCGACATGGAAAAAGCGTTTGACAATGTATAATCTGCCAAGACGTTCCAAACTCGAGAAAAATGGAGGTAAGCTGTGGGGAAAAACGAGTAATGTACAATATATACAAGAGCCAAGACGGAATAATGGCAGCGGAAGACCAAGAACTAAGTGCTTGAATTGAAAAGAGTGGAAACAGGGATGTAGTTCTCCGCCCCTACTGTTCAATCTACATCGAAGAAGCAATGACGGAAATAAAAAAAAGGCTCAAGAGGGAGATATGAATGATAAGATCCATTGATGACATTTCTGTCCTCAGGGAAAATGAAGAAGAATTGCAGGATCTGCTGAGTGAAATGAATAGTGTAAAGAGTACAGAATACGGGCTGAGAGACAAACCGAAGAGAGAGACAAACCGAAGAGAGAGACGAAAGTAATGAGAAGCAGCATAAATGAGAACATTGAGAAACTGAACGTAAGTATTTGCTAATCAAGAAGTAGATGAAGTTAAGGGATTCTGCTACCTAGGCACCAAAATAACCCGTGATTGACCTAACAAGGAGGACATAAAAAGCAGACTATTACTGGCATTGGGCATTCTTGGCCAGAGAAGTCTACTAGTATCATTTGAGAAAGAAATTTGTAAAAATGTACATCTGAAGCGCAGCACTATATGGTAGCGAAACGTGGACTGTGGGTAAACCGGAAAAGAAGAGAATCGATCATTTGACATGTGGTGCTACAGGTGAGTATTGAAAATTAGGTGGACGGATAAGGTAAGGAATTAGAAGCTTCTCCGGAGAATTGGCGAGGAAAGAATATATGGAAAACAGTGACAATAAGAAGAAACAGTAGGGTAGGACTTCCGTTAAGACATCATGGAATAATTTCCATAGCACTAGAGAGAGCTGTAGAGGCTGAAAATTATAAGGGAAAAAGAGAGGATCGAATACATCCAGTAAATAACTGAGGACATAGGGTACAAGTGCTAACCTGAGAATATATTTTAGAATCCATGTTTACTAAACATTGTTTCTTATGGTTGTTCCCGAATACTGACCATTTCTCCTGAGATACAGTATGTAAGTAGGCTGTTTAGGTTTTCTTATTGGTAATGCCACGTAGGGCTCTGTATGAAAATCACTGGCTCTGCTATGTGCATTCTGTGGCTAGTTTGCATTATTGTCTGCCAGTGTAGTGTTGGGCAGCTAGACGTGAACAGCGCGTAGCGTTGCGCAGTTGGAGGTGAGACGCCAGCAGTGGTGGATGTGGGGAGAGAGATGGCGGAATTTTGAGAGCGGATGATCTGGACGTGTGTCCATCATAGACCGTAAATTTGAGACTGGATGTCATGAACTGCTATATATTATGACTTTTGAACACTATTAAGGTAAATACATTGTTTGTTCTCTATCAAAATCTTTCATTTGCCAACTATGCCTATCAGTAGTTAGTGCCTTCAGTAGTTTGAATCTTTTATTTAGCTGTCAGTAGTGTCGCTCGCTGTATTGCAGTAGTTCGAGTAACGAAGATTTTTGTGAGGTAAGTGATTTGTGAAAGGTATAGGTTAATGTTAGTCAGGGCCATTCTTTTGGATTACCACTCACCATAGAGATGACACATTGAGTTGCAGACAGGCATAACGAGCAGACTGTTACACACGAATTTTCAGCCATATCTTTCTTCAGAAAAGAAAACACACATACACACTGTGGTATCGCTAGCTACAATGCCACGGCGTAGGTGCAAGTTCTAGGTTGGCACTTCGACACCGACACAGACGACAGCGCCCTCTAACCTGCGCTGTACAGCTCTAGGAATGCCGCTCCGGATTCTGTCCCATTTTATGCCGAGGAGACGACCAAGCAACATTGTTTCTATTTCATAGTGGGCGAGCCACTACCTGTAACTTTGTAACTTGATGTACAGCTTCGCACCTACGTCTCATCTCAGCCAAAGGTGAGTACATAGTAAAACCACTTTTAATTGCAGTTCCAAGTGTTCTACCTCAGCTGCTCCTAGCTTCCTACATTCGGCCTACCCTTCAGTTTTCAGGAGCAGACCCACGCGCCGCCTATCCAGGCAGGATGCAAAACACACATTCACACAAGCGAGTAGCCATCAGTCGCAAATGACCGCTATCTCCGGCCGTTACGCTAGACTCTGCCCAGACCGGCCGGAGTTACAAGGCATGTGTGCACGAGGTGTGCCTGCTTGTGTGAATGTGCGTGTTCTTTTCTGAAGAAGGCCTTGGTCGAAGCCGATACGGTAGCAGGTTCGAATCCTGCCTCGGGCATGGATATGTGTGATGTCCTTTGGTTAGTTAGGTTTAAGTAGTTGTAAGTTCTAGGGGACTTATGACCTCTGAAGTTAAGTCCCATAGTGCTCAGAGCCATTTGAACCATTTTGAAACTTGGCCGAAAGTTCTCGTGTGACTGTCTGATTGTTGTGCCCGTCTGTGCCATCTTTACGGTGAGCGGTAATCTGTCCTTTACATAATATTTTTGATGTCCCAACCTGGACCTTCCATTGCCTTATTTGAACTACAGGACCTTCCTAGTGAGTAGAGGAAACTATCTCTCCAAGTATTATAATGCGTATGTATTGATCACTGCTACTACATTCGCATAAAGTCTTCTGTGCCTTAATGGAGAAAGTCTAAAAGATTCACAGCACCATTTACAAGTATTATTGCTGAATTATTGTTTGTGCCCAAGGTTGCTGCCCTAAAATGTCAAATAAATATGTTGCTTTTCACTCACGTTTAGTACCCTACAGTACAGTGATTTCGAGTGGAGAGTTTTTTTTCTCTGTTAAGTTGTAACATTTGTGGCAAATGCTGGCGTGCCTGTTACGAGGTGGAGGCGTCTTGGTGGAAAAGTTTTACCATAGCTCGTTAGAGTCCGCTGCGGACCATGATAAGGTACGGTAGCACGTGGAACGTCGCTGTCAAGAGGTACTGCATTATTACAGTTGGTGGCAACTGTCAAAATGAACTGTCTCGCATGTGAAGAACGTAGTCAATTGTGGTGGGATATCTATGATTATTTTTATAAAAAGTGTTATTTGCATCACAAGGGTACAATACAGGTTTTGTATGGAAACCGTTGTCGAGAACAGACGCATATGTGACGGCCGCAGCTAGTTACAATCGCGAGTGTCAGGTTTTGCTAAAAATATAAGCGATAGTGTGCATAACATTGTTCACTGTTCAGAATATTTATCGTAAAATGTTATTAAGCATTACTGAATTTATGTTCAGCAGTTTACACAAGTGACAGATTGTGTAATCATTCGGTGTAATCATTTAGCGACAAAGACGCTTTGGCAAGACTTACAGCACGAAATAAAACAATTCATCCCTGAAATTCCAAGAATATTGAAATGCTGTTTACTGAGAGGTACATCTTCGTTTTCTTATAATCAAACCGTTACAGCACCAGTTCATAAACTAAGCAACAACTGAGATTATTAGCACAATGAATGGAACAAAACATCGTCATCATCATCATGTTTAGAAGATGAATTATACCCACTCGTGCTTCAACTACACATCCTTTTCGAGCGGTCAGACTGAAAGCGAGCCTAATGTTTGTTTGCATGGAGTGAGCCTCAGTAAGTTAATTTGTGAACTGATTAATAGTTAATCAACTATGTTTACACTGAATCACTGGAATTTTGTTCCCCTGACTAGCATTAGGTCAGAACACGAACATGTAATAAAATACTAATCAACCAATTAATTAAATCAGATGACTCTGAGAGAGCCGGACTAGAAATAGGATGGTCTGCACAAGTAACGTTGCGAACACAATTTAAAAGCTAGTTAACGTATATTTCACGGTTTAGTTCATACAAGAACATGAATTACGCACACTGAAGATCACTATAGGAACGCTTGATACAATATGTATGACACAGCAACTATTTCAATAACTGTTTCTTTATACGTGAGGAAAGCCTCTGTTTGGCATAATTATGGATTCGTCTCATGGAAGTGCACACGCATATTTGTCTCACAACTTGCACACGGAAAGATAAGAACATAACGATACATTTGTACACCAGATAGAATCGCGATGGGCCAGAGAACCGTTAGTTTCACATGCTCAGTAGCCTGCGTAGAGAACCCCTATCTCGGAGATACAAACGTACAGAAATATATGGGATGAAAGCAAACGCACATTCGATTCGAAATTATATTTGAACAGCACACTTGAATGAGTAGGAATGCTGCGCCGGAGGTTCTTCACGCGACAGAGAAGTACGTGGTCTGGTTTAGCTACGCAACACAAAAGCACATCGATCTCATCAACTGAATTTAAAATTAAAACAAGGAAAAAGAGTTCCAACACGGAAAACACAAAACACACACGTTTTGATATTCAGACTAATTGAAAACAGACATAGGTTGGCCAAAGCGCTCCTCCATTACTAAGTAGCGGGAGGTCAACAAATTACGTTAAATAATCGAAATATTAATAATCATTGTCGTACTCCCTAAATGAAATAATGCTCCGACCTGATCAGCCATGGCTACACTTCTAAGAAACGTATTAGCATCTCCACCTCAACAAAATCCTTACACACCTTCCGACGAACAGTGATGATCCACGCATTCGGACCAAAGGTTCAAAGGTAAAAGTGGAAATGGCCAGAGGAAATTCGGTCTGGCTACTCAAACCAACTTATACAATAGCTGCTGACCCATCTCCCCTAATGTATATGTGGCCCAGGAGGGCCGCTTCGTCCCTATACAAAAGTTAGCTAACTGCCGATACCACTCAAAGAATAGTTACCCAAGAACCAAAGTATATGGAAGCATCACACCCAGTCATTCACACATTCTCTCTAGCAGATGAGACAAGGGATGGAAAATGGAAACAGGAATATAACATGGAAACGTAATAAACAAATGGGAAAATCAAACACTGGACTGTATATTCACTTAGTATACCTACAGACGTTTGAAAAGTAAAGCATAAACCGATAAATAACGGTATTTGCCTATCGAAGTGCCACTGTGAATGTCTGACGAAACAATCTGCTACTCACTCTACTCCCCGGTATCGAAATCACAGATGTTATGAGTAATGGATATGAAGTTAAGTATAGAAAGGCAGAAGGCAGCTCAGAAGAGCCAATGGAACGGTTCACATTCAGATGTTTCAAAGTGAGAACCAGAAACATTGCGAGATATAGCTGACGTCATATATCTCCAACTACAGTCCTCACGTGCACAGTCAGTCAGTTACAACCAGCTACCGGGTCACGTGTTTCAAACCGATAAAAGTGTTGTAAAGTCTGCAGTTTGATGCTAACTTAATCACACATGCAATCCGTAGAACATGAGAAAATATACTGAATAATTTATCTTATCCTTGCATACTGCTGAAATAGTCCATCGCATAGCAGCGTATGCTACCTTTTATATTTTCCACGTTTCAGTTTTTTTTTACCACACTTTTTGTGAACAACAGGTTACGAGTACTTAAACGTGAGTGATGAATTTTATTTCTCCACAGACATTCTCCAAATCTACTTCCTCCATAAACTCTCAAACTCTCCTCCCGAACAGGCCATGAAGGCTCAACGGTACCGACCGGCCGCCGTGTCATCCTCAGACTGTAGGCGTCTCTGACTGCGGATATGGAAGGGCATGTGGTCAACACGCCGCTCTTCCCAATCAAGTAGCTCCTCAGTTTGCCTCACAAGGGCTGAGTGCACCCCGCTTGCCAACAACGCTCGGCAGACCGGATGGTCACCCATCCAAGTGTTAGCCCAGCCCGACAGCGCTTAACTTCGGCGGTGCTACCCCTGCGGCAAGGCCTTTGGCCACTAACTACATATGTATCTCTTAAAGAAATTAGCAGGCTCATCGGCAAGGAAGAGCTTCTCTGGAGTTTGCGAGGAAACGAGTTAGTTGGTTACGTCTGCCACAGTGAGATGCTGAAATGGTGCTGCCCATGAAAGCTATATATTATGTGATACGTAAAAGATTCAGAAATGTAACATTAAATACAGTCACGTCATATAAGACTTTTACTCGTCACCGTAACTTTCAAAATAGTCTCCTTGGTAGCTCAGAAACCGATCCAACGCTTCTACCACGAGCGGAATGCATCCTGAAAGTGTTTTTAAACAGTTCCGCTGGAATCTCCTCCAACGTGTCAAATCTTCGTCCCTTCAACTTCATTTTGAACCTGAAAAAGGAAAAGAAGTTTTTTTCCGAAAACCGTTTCACGATGGAAGCTATAAATGATTTCGCATTGTCGTCGTGAAGGAGCCAGTCACTCCTCCGCCGCTTCTTTGGATATTTCCTTGTCATAACCTGCCTACGATCTTTCGCAACCGCTTTCCAAACAGCATTGACATTCTCAGGTGTAATGCAGCTGGATTATCGTCTCGACCATTCATCAACATCAACAGATGCACTACATTTTTACAACGCTTAAACCAGTCATAAGCTTGCGTCTGGCCCAAAGCGCCATCACTCATTACTGAATGCATGCATTAACATTTTCTGCGTTTCTGCGGCTTTTTTACAAAGTTTAAAACAGAATTTGACACAGCAACGCTGTTCTTTCATGTCGGACACCGAAAAATCGCAAACACAGCAAACGGCAGAATGGCAAACTACCAACCAACAATAAACACGTCCGTTCATACCGAAGCCGCTAGGCATACTGACGCACTAAAGTTGTATTACGCTTCATCTAGTGACTTTTAGTTGCAATACCGTTTGGAATCGCGGCTCGGAAAAATTTCGGAAACTTTGGATAGCATCTACTATCTGAATCTCAGTTCTGCTGGCTGTTTTAATCTGCGTTCAGTACAGCGTATGTTCTGCTACGAGTAACATATTTATCTTTGATGATAATGCTGAGGCTAGAAATCCTATTACTTGTTCAGAGACAATGCCAACCGTTTCGGTGTTAGTTGAGACTGTTACCAGTGTGGCAGGTGTAAAGGGCATGTTGTCTAACATTACCGTGGCATTTCACCTTTTCATGAACTTTAAGGCTTCATTCAAGAGATTAGATTTGTTAGGTACCTGCGTTTAGTTTAGAGCCCTTTGGCAGCAAGAAAGGCTTGTAAGCCGGCCGATGTGGCCGAGCGGTTCTAGGCACTACAGTCTGGAACCGCGCGACCTCTACGGTCGCAAGTTCGAATCCTGCCTCGGACATGGATGTGTGTGATGTCCTTAGGTTAGTTAGGTTTAAGTAGTTGTAAGTTCTAGGGGACTGATGACCTCAAAAGTTTAGTCCCATAGTGCTCACAGCCATTTGAACCATTTGAAAGGCTTGTAAATCAATCTGCTGTGAATGATGGCTGTCCTACAAATTGGATCTGGATACAATATTCTAATTATAACTATGCATGAAACTCTACTACCTCACTAAATGCGTAGTTAATCACGTAATCCACTGAATGTAAGGGACTCATAGCTAATAACATCTAAATCCTGAATAATTAATTTATACATACACATATTTCCCCTTATAAATTTATTTTCAGGAGATTCAGAAGTTTATCTTCATTAGCTACACAACCCACCGACCCTCCCTTCTGAAGACGGCGTCGCAACAGTCTGCCTCCGTCGGCAGAGCGATGCGGACGGGGCTGTTTACGTCCATTCCGCGGCGCGCGCTTTCGAGGTGTTTACGTACTACAGCGTCTTTCGCGTGAATGAGTATCTTTCGCAGTAAATGGCCAATTCATGCCGGAAATCGACGCTGAAATTCTGCTTCTCGAATAAATACGAACGTCACAAAGCGCTGGAAGTAGAATGATTTCTTCGAAACGACGCGAGAATCCCCTGTACAGATCTTGTTTGAATCCACCAACCAACTGTAAGCAGCGTGCTTTACGTTCAATTAGTAACCGATGTTCCATGTGTCGCGACTTTAGGGAAGACGAGTGACGGGCTTAAGTTCCGACATTCGGATGGCAACATTGGTCCAATGGCTGAGGATCATGTCGCTCTCAGACCCAGCACAATCCGCATATTCGAACTCCCGTTCGAAGTGCCGGCGTACGATGTAGTGGCTGCACTCAGGTCCTATGGAATGATTCATAGGAACGTCGCGGAGAACTGATCACAGTCCATCTGACACAAATACACACTCTCGGAAACAGCTGTCACCAAAGAGGCATAAGAAGCGAAAGATGGCCTCAGCCAGTGCGCCCACGATACAGTCGCGATCCGTTCTAATCTCCCACACCACGATGGAATTACGATGGACGCCTCCACGCCAGATTCCGACGCGTGACTTTCC
This sequence comes from Schistocerca gregaria, assembly GCF_023897955.1. Lineage (NCBI taxonomy): Eukaryota > Metazoa > Arthropoda > Insecta > Orthoptera > Acrididae > Schistocerca > Schistocerca gregaria. The sequence goes on along the minus strand of NC_064920.1, from coordinate 814,126,172 downwards.
ACGGGGCTGACCGCCGATTCGCTCTTGTCGAACGGGCAGCCGTTGACTGGCTACCATGGATGTACAGCCGATTGCTGCCTCGGTGGCACAGAAAAGATAGGGTGGACCAGCTTTACAACGTGTGTTGGTTGGTCACTGTACGAAAATATCGCTCTGCCACCGACGGACTTCTGCTATGCACTTCTCTGAGAACTTAACGGCGCTCCCACCATCCACCAATCGGCAGATGGGGAATCACTCTCCATTCACCACGTAATCTCTGAGCAACGAAAATTTGCACATACTCCTGGGTGATAGCAAGATGACTTTTTAATGTCCATGCCCCTTCTGAGACTGAGAAAAGATGGAATCTGTCACGTTTTTATATGGAAGAAATTACGCCTTTCTTCTTGGGCCGCTATAGGAACATCATTATTGGGGGAGACTTTTATAGCGGGTTGTCTTGGAAAGACCAACAATCAGACTACACTCCATGCCCCAAAATGCATCTCTTGGTACAACACCTGCGTCTTGCTGATACTTGAAAGGGGTTACTTGTTGATCGCCCTGGTTTTACTTATGTGACCACTCATTCTGCCAACAGACTCGATCGCATCTGCGTCACCTCTGACCTTGTGACGGCGATTCTAGCAATGGGGTGCCGCCCCACAGCTTTTTCGGACCGTAGTGCATACATTGCATGGTGAACCCCAGAAGCAGATGGCGTGAAGAATTCGGAGATAATGGAAACTGAATGTAGCTCTCCTACGGGATCAGGAATGTAGGCAACTTATAGGGAATATGTGGGCTTTATAGCGAGTATGTGGGCCCTTGTGTGAACGTCTAATGCTCCAGTATCCGTCATGGCTTTAATGTTGGATCGAATGTGCAGACCAGCTTTACAACGTGTGTTGGTTGGTCGCTGTACGAAAATATTGCTCTGCTACCGACAGACTTCTGCTATGCACTTCTCTTAGAAATTAACGACGCTCCCACCATCCACCAATCGGCAGATGGGGAATCACTCTCCATTCACCACGTAATCTCTGAGCGACAAAAATTTGCACACACTATATCTCCTGGATGATAGCAGGATGACTACCTAGGCAGATATTGCAGGTGCATTTCTTGACCATTCTATCACGAGGTTCGCCACAATGATGGAGCCTTGGCAGCAGCTCTCAGACCCTCACTGGCACAGTGGGAGATGTGACGTTGGCATCCCTTTCAGAGGAGGTAACGAACAATGATGTTGAGGACACCCTTGCCAAGGGGGCAATGAATAAATTACAAGGACCAGACCGTTTTCCATTGGATCTCTACCAGTACTTTAATGGCCTGATGGTATGTGGTGGAAGGAGATGTACCGAGAACTGATGTCATTAGTGGTCCCCATGCCGTCAGTTTTCGTGGAAGGTCTCGTTATTCTGGCACCCCAATCAGCTGGAGCCACATGGGTTGAACATTACTACATTACTGTCCAGTCACTCTCCTCAACTGTGACTTCAAGATCTTCACCAACATCTTGTCGATGTGTCTTCAGCATATATTACACCAAGTTATTTCATATGAACAAAAATATTTGGGGGAGGGGGAGACAGCGATATCCAGATGGCCCCTAGCAACTATCGAAATGTATTCACCTTTGCACCATCCTCTTGGTAACTCAGTGACCTGGTCTCCATGGACTTTGATTGCATATTTGATAAAGGGAGCCATTTGTACATGACTGCCATGATGAATAATGTGGCCTTCCCATCCACCTAAGCCTGCTTGATCATGTGCATTCTCCATGATGCCTCCTTGGGGACGATGATTAGTGGTAGGGTCGAAGGACGCATCCCAATCTTACATTCGTTCTGACATGGCTGTTCTCTCTCAGTGATCCTCTATGTAATAGCGACAGAGCCGCTTCTATGTGGGCTCAATAAACATCTTTTGAGGACCACACTGAGAGGACACAATTTCCAGTGCTGCTTTAATGCAGATGATCTAGTTTTTTCACATGTTCTGAGGAGGAGATCTGTATGGCGCTAGTGTGGATCGAGAGGTATAGGCATGCAGCAGGCGGCAGCGTCAGGATGCTTAAGTCAAGTGCCATGGAAAATCGCAGAGCTCTCGGAGGGCAGCGTGGTCCCACTGCATGTGGTGAATACATTTCGGTGTTTGGGCATCATATTTTCGAAAGATGTCCGCTGCACTACGGCGCTGAACTACAAGCGCCTCTTACCAATTCTCCTCACAGGCGTCCGAGGCCACCTCCTCTGGGCTTCAAATATGGTACTAAGAGTCGCCTTCTTTAACACCCACATGACGTTACGGCTACCTTGCTTGGTGAAGATCCTACCATTGATTCCATTGATGGCAGTACAGATTCAGGTGGCCTTTGGCTACTTCGTTAGCAATTGGCTTTTCTTGCAGATAGAGTATGATGCCCTCACACTTCGCCCCTCGCAGTAGAGGAATGGGACTGATAAATGATCGAGGGTGCTCTGTGTCCCTTTAAATCAACACCATGTAGAATATGTGGATCCATCGTCGACACTGTTTCATGGGTCTCCTCATTGATGAACTGGCGCCTCCGTCCACCCTGGCTCCTATTGCAATCGCTCACATCGCGCCTGCTCTCTCCCACAACAAATCATTCTTCCTCGATTATATCTACGTGCACACGGATTCCCCATGTGCAAGTGCACCTACGACGCTTGATGTGCGTGGCCAGCTGACGATGAATCACCTTCGGAATACGGTTGAAAGACGTCACCTGGGAGTGGCGTGTCCTGCGGTGTGACGCGCGATTCACCAAAAATATTTTACGGCGAAGACCCGCGCCACCTGGCACCTCATCTTCAACGGAAACTTCCGACAAGCAGACAGCACAACATCTCCCTAGATGATTCCCCAATGTGCATGTGATGTGAGATTGACACGGATGAACATCGTCTGGAATGTGAACTTTCCGCAGATGTGTGACTTCTAATTCAGAAGAAGCTTGCCCTCTATCTCCGAGTGCTGCACCTCATGATCGAGCCCGGAATGATGCGCCCGCTTAAGACCTACTTTTTCCGATCAAAGATACACGTGATTAGCTGACTCAAAGGACTTTCTGTGCACTACCTTTCCGGTATGGTCTCAAAATATGCTTCACTTTTGCACTTTCTTACAGGAACGACACGATCAATTGCATTACACATCGAGATATCGCAGACCTTTGATTATCCTCAATTTGTATTCTTTTTTATGTTGTTTACGAAAAAAATGCCATCCTGTCCCACAGGTTTCACTTTGTATTGTAATTTTATTACGTGCGTACAGTGTTTTTAGGTCAATGTCATCTACTAACTCATAAAACAATAAAAATAGAAAAAATATAAAATAAAAAACGGAGATGTTAGTGTCGTGAGAGGAAAAATAGGTGACATTTTTCTTGTTGAAGCTGTAAAGTACATTATATACCTTATCATGAGAGTAAAATTTTTGTAATTAGATTAAAAAAAAGAAAGGAAGAAAGAAATTCGCTATCGCGCGCACACACGACAGGTGGCTAAGCTGGTTTGAGTCCAGGAAGTGGATGAAAGTTTCACTGCCAGTATTCGGCCAGCAAAGGGAGAAGATGTGATGATGCAAGGTTTCTGATCCCTGTATTAGATTCCAAATTTCCCCGCAGCGTCTCATGAGGTGTGGACATGTGACGCTTTAAATGGTGATCCGTCCTTCGTGTGGGACGTTAAGCTCAGCGGCCCCTTGGTGGTATTCTAGAGGAGTACTCTATGAGCCAACACATGTTTTTATCCTTTCCCGTCTTTTAACATCATCCGACACAAACATGACACTACACCACACACATACCATTGCAGTCACCAACACTTAACAGAAACACAAGTTCTTATAGTTGGCGACGGTAACAGCCGCGCTGGATTAGCCGAGCGGTCTAGGGCGCTGCAATCATGGACTGTGCGGCGGGGGTACGAGTCCTCCCTCGGGCATGAGTGTGTGTGTTTTTGTCCTTAGGATAATTTAAGTAGTGTGTAAGCTTAGGGACTGATAACCTTAGTAGTTAAGTCCCATAAGATTTCACACACATTTGAACATTTTTGAACTTGGTGACAGAAAGGTACCTGTGGGCATTTTGGATACGGAAAACATTTCCGGTTATGCGACTGAATATGCCCTTCGGGGTCTCCCAGCCATTCATGCTATACTACTGCTTTTTACTTCACAAGGACATTAGGACTTGTGTAATGACCTCGTTATCCAGCTGTTATCAATTGTAAAAGGGAGCCTCTTAGATTATAGAGAAAATCACTCCATGCTGAACTGTTTTGCTTTATTCGACTGTATCGAGTTTCGAACGTTCTTCAAGCTATCACGAAACGTATTTTTAAAACTGTGTATTCTAATTTGATGCTTTTGGGAAGGACGAAATGAATAGTTCGCTTCACTTTCGTTGGATGCTCAGAAGTATCTGCAGACACATCCAAAAGCGCAGTAAAAGTGTGTCCATGTTAACATCTCATACATAGTTTTGTACCTTAATATTATGACAGTTGCCTCACAGTACTTATCTTACATGTGCTGGTGTTCATTCGTTTGTCTAGTGCCATAGCAACATCGCTCTTCCTTCTAATGGCACTCATGTTGTTTACTATCTGTAGCGTAGTCTCCATTTCCTCAGTAAAAATATGGATCTCACTGGTTTCGATGTCAGAGATCTAGAAGGCTTCATATGCGATACAAAAACCGAAAAATATGAGTATTATCATATAAAAAACTGACCAAGTGCTAGTGGGACTGAGAGGCGAAAATCTCAATGGTTTTTGCCTGTCATCGATATCGATACTGGCTGCACACTGGTGCTGGACATGAAAAAAGAAGCGAGTACGTGACTCCAGCTTATGAGGTAAAAGATTTAATAAAATATTTCTATTTACTTACTAAAACATCACTGCAACTAATATTTTATGTTTGCTTGCAGCAATGTTCGTCTATTATCCTACTGGAGGATGAAAAATGGAATTTATGCTCAAATGGCAAAAGATATTTTTTGTGTGATATAATTACAGTCTAATAAGTTTCATTTTTTTTACTTTTCTTGAACTGTAAAAAAAATCTGCTTCTTGCCGAATTTCATGACTCTTGGTCAACGGAAAATACCCTATAGGGTTTGATGACTCAGTTCGCGAATATTAAAACATATGACATAAATAGCCGTATCTTTGGATTAAATTGACTTATAAGCTTACAATTATTACGCCCCCAAGGGACCGTAGACCTTAGAATGTGACATAAATTTGAACTTGGTACGTCCACTCGTTTCTGAGATAAACGATTCTCGAAAGTGGGAGAGGCAGACAGGCTGACACACGAATAACAAAGCGATCCTGTAAGGTTGTGTTTTAACAAACTGAGGCAGGGAACTCTAAAAATAGTAAGAAACGCTCGATACGATCTTTATTGCGACGTTAGTGTGTAGCACGTACCGTCTAATATTGTAACTCGTGCAGAACAAGAGAAGTAGGCCGACCGGGGTCGGCTTGTTGCAAGTATCGCTGATGCAAGGAGCCCCGCAAAGGCGCGACGCAAAATTAACATTTTATTGCTATTAATTGCCTACTATAGTTTTTAATCTTTGTAGGGAACATTACTTCGTGATGTATGCGGTATGTAAAATAAAATTTATCTCTGCGTGTCGCAGCTGGCCTCATATTACATTCATAATTTCAAGTGGAGACAGTTATTACGAAAGGTGCTTGTAGTAAAGAGAATTTATACTCGTACTCTAGCAGAAGGAGACGCGGAAAAAATTCAGCAAGTGGTTCGGTTTTGCTCGTGGTGAAACTTAGTACTTAACAGCACTATTTGCTCTTGTTTTCTCTGGACATTTGACGTTCTCTGGCAGGGATTCACACAAGGTGGAACGAAATGGTGTGTTCTCATTATACTAAGTTCTAATGATGAGTATCAAATGTTGTTTTATTGTAATGATTTGAACACGAGATATACGATCAAGGGAACAGAATTGTTACCACGAATACCGGTCTTCTAATTTTACCCAAGAGCATCTCAAGAAAGTAACGTTGCCTTTGAACCTAAGCTCTGTTGTATTACTTTTTTTTCTAGGGTCATCAGTCCTCTAACTTCTTGAGTCGGCTCGTCCCGAATTCTTCTCCTGTTTCAAGCAGCAACATACTCAATTTTTGACTGAGTGCATTCCAATCTCTGTCTCCGTCACCAATTTTTACCCTCTACAACTCTCTCTAGCATCATGGAAGCTATTCCGTGATATCTTAACACATGTCCTATTATCCTCTCCACATACCGTTTTTCTTTCCTCGCTGATTCTGCATAAGACCTCCCCATTACTTATCTTATTAGTCCATCAACTTTTCGACATCCTTCAACAGCGTCAAATCTCAAATGCTTCGATTCTCTTAAGATACGGTTACCCCACTGTCCATGTTTCACTACCATACAAGGCTGTGGTCCGGAAGTACATTCTCAGAAATTGCTTCCCTGATCTGAGGCTAATGTTTAATACTGGTAGACTTATTTCGGGTAGTAATGCACTCTTTGCCTCTGCTAGTCTACTTCTTGTGTCATCTTTACTTCATCCATTGTACGTTATTTTGTTTCCAAGGTAGAAGAATTCCGTAACTTCATATACTTCGCGGTCCTCAACTCTGATGCTAAATTTTGTTACTAGTACTCTTCATCACTTTCGTCTTTCTTTGATTGTCTGATCCACGTTCTCTGCTCAGAAGACTGTTCAATTCATTCAGTATGTCTTGTAATTGTTCCTCGCTTCGGTTCGGGACAACAGTGTCATCAACGAATCTTTTCGTTGATACTTTTTCATTCAGAATTTTAATTCCACTCCTACACCTACATTTTTCTTCCGTGATTCCTTCTTCTTCTTCGATGTGTAGATTAAACAGCAGTGGAGAAGCACTGCATCCCTGTCTTACTCGCTGTTTAATTCGAGCATTTCCTTATTCGTCCCCATTGTTATTGATCCCTTTTGGTTCTTCTACATACTGTGAAACGTCCCCTTAGAAAAATTATGCAAGACTGCGCTTAAACTGACACACAATATTTTTTTAGCGCAACCCAACCTGACTTTCAGTAATCCTTACAAGAGAATGGCCCTGACTAACATTAACCTATACGTTTCACAAATCAATTACCTCACAAAAATCTTCGTTACTCGAACTACTGCAATACAGCGAGCGCCACTACTGCCAGCTAACTAAAAGATTCAAACTACGGAAGGCACTAACTACTGATAGGCATAGTTAGCAAATGAAAGATTTTGATAGAGAACAAACAATGTATTTACCTCAATAGTGATCAAAAGTCATAATGTATATCCAGTCTTACAGATTTCAAAACTCCGCCATCTTTCTCCCCACATCCACCACTGAAGTAGTGCATTTCTAAGCAGTCTTGAAGAAGTAGTGTTGTCCTTCCAACGGAAAGACAGTGCTGACACTTGACATGCAGACAGGTAATGGGCCACAACAGAGCAAACCCACAGCAGAGTCAGTCGAAGTTGAAGACTATTGGTAGGTAGATCATCACAGAACAGACCCACTGTAGTCCTGGTAGAGATTATGGTATTGGTGGGCCACCAGAGGCGCAGACCCCCTCCAGTCTTTGTAGAAATAATGATATTGGTGGGCCATCGAAGGTGCAGATCCACTTCAGTCCTTGTAGAGATGGCCAGCAGCCATCTGTTGCGACTGTGCAGATGCACAATCACCATCGAAGAGTCTTGTGGAGAATATAGCAAGTCCTTAAACCCCACATGTGCACTCACAAAGTTATTGGAATTGTCCTCAGAACCAGCAATGCTGTTAACCAGTCCCTTGCTGAATTATCAACACACGTGCAAACACTAACATTCCCTACTTCTCACATATTGTCCATATACTATGACCAACAGAAACATGTGCAATGAAATGTAACTTACAAGTTTCTTAACTTAATGAACTGGTGTCAATTACAATTTTATAACATAAGAATACAATAACAAAGGTACAAAATACATCATTAAAGAACATAACAATACAGATAACATTTGTAGTAATAGGGGTTTTACAAAAGAATAGAAATGAACATATACATCAGTGTTACAGGAATTACTACATAAGTAAATACTTTACACTTGAGCATTAAAACAAAACAGGATAAATAATGTGTAAACATCTTCACAAAGTAAATAACATGTTATTAATGCAAATTATATTTGAGGATAACATTATTCCTCATCATAGTGAATGTAGCTTAGTATTAGAAGAGAAAAAATTCTATGAAACAGTACACAGAGACAGGAAGAAAACAAATACACAGGGGTACACAAACCCATAGTGAGATAACACAAAAGGAAAGGACAGGGTTCGTTTCCAGTGTAACATTTGGTACTGCAGTCCAACCCAAAGCTTCATTCCATAGATCGTCCCTCTTATTTCAACATTTGCTCCAGCCAAAAAAATCCTATCCAAGCATGCTTTCTGTATTTATATGTTCACATATTTCTTATCTCATTATTTATTTTCCATCATCTTACCTCATTATTTATTTTCCATCATACCTCATCATTTATTTCCAAGAAAATCCTACCTAAACCTGTTGTCCCTACACCCTAATTTTTGTTCATATCCTCTTTCAGAATCCTTTTTTGGCCAAACCATTTTCTTATAGCTTCTCAATGCATTTCTTTCCGTTCATCACAACTCGTTCACTTACATAGTCTACCCCCTTTTAAGCTAACTTAAATCTACTGAGCTCAGATGCTAAACTAAGGGACGAAGCAATGTAGCAGCACAAAACAATTAACACAAACAGCAATGACAAAAAAATGCAAATTGGCAAAAAAGGCAGCAATATAGGACTTAGCAAAGCAAATGCAACATTACAACTAATATGAAGCAATGAACAGCAACAAGAAAAATAAATCAGTAGTAAAACTGGTTTAACAGAGTAATACAAAGTGAAATTCAGTAACACTATGCCTGGCAAACAGCAGCAGCAAATGCAATAACTTATATCTAAACATGACAAAGCTCAAGCAGAAAAAATATTACAGTAAAGACAACAATGCAGAAAAGGGAAATGTCTATTCACATATTAGTACCTATGTCATTAAAGTGGTGCACCACAAAACTAATTCTACAAAAGATATTACCAAGTAGTTGGAAAGAAAATTAAGTATGCAGTAACTGCTATTAATCCCTTCTTTTTGTTCTTTCCTTTCCAAGTACTCCTTTTTCGAAGAACATGGATCATAAAATGATTATTTAATAGATCTGTTGACAGAAAGTGTTCACATTAGCAAATGCATTTAATTTTATTTTATAAAACCAATGCTGCAACACAGCTGGAAACCAGATATCAAATGAAATAAGCAACTATGAAAGGCAAAGCACAAAAATATCATTCAATAGTCATGTGACATTTCATAAGTTAGTACAAATTCTCTCAACTCTCATAGAAAGACGCTTGTCATTTATCAGTTGTGCAGATGCAAGAAAGTATCTTTCCAAGTAATGAGCGTGTCGTTTTTGCGATGCTTTCTGCAAAGGAATGTCAATAGCGAGGATAATGGCCCCTTTTTTTCACCTAATGACTTTCTTTTATCAGGTGGCTGTTGCGCAGCTCGGTGCCTACAACGCATTACGTGCAGGTGCTCACTTAACTGTCTTACCGAAATATTTACGACACCAGTTTCCGCTACAGTGGCAGTCTCATATAAAAAATTTCACAGGTCAAGAATTTGCGTTACACATCCTATTGATATAACAGTGTCCAAAAAAATTTCGTCGACATTCACAGATTTATATACATTTCTTAACTCTTAAAGTACGATTCTTGATTTCCAACAACCTTTTTCACAAACCAGAGTCTCTATGCACTACTCATTATTCCTTACCTTATTCGTCTACACTTCTTCAACATTTCATCATAACAGATATGTAGCATAATCAAATTACTCATATAGCATCAGCTTATTGATCATAAACATACCGCAACAGCATAATACACATAGTCATCGTAATAATAACGTCATAACACCTCAGTCAACTCTCAAAATCGTCGTAGCTTCCTCCAATAAATTCAAAACCTAAAAAAAGTTATCTGCTCATGTCAAAAGTGCCATCTGCCTCAAACGTACTTTAAAAATCATGATCCCATACCAAATACATCATTCAGAGCTCTCATAGTATCACAATGGTTCCAAAAAAATATGAACATTTCACAAAGTACAGATAAAATACAATTTCATGAGTATGAAGTTATCCAACTGTGTAATTACGTAATCATCTGTCACTGATGTAGTAAAATAAGTGTTTGTCTCTCCCAATTAGATGATCAGATAGCTGTGTAATTTATGTGTTAGAGAAATATGGTACCGATGTGTAAAGTTGTATAAGCAAATACCATATTAGCTAGGGCTCCTTGTGGTTGCCATACACACGGTACACGAGGTAAGCGTGTACCCCTCTGAGGATTAATGTAATTATATCCTCAGGTGTTACAGATTACAGCAATGGAATAAAATGTATCACTGAAAGCCTTTGTTTCATTGTACTTCAAATATCTTTAAAAATAAAAGTTTTAAGTACGAAATTAATCACTCAAATACGTGTACTGTAGCGCTAAACTGTGCGTCTTGTTGTAAGATAATCTCTGTAGAAGTGTCGTAGTTATCGTCATCCGAAAGCTAAGTTGTGCAGAAGTCAATGTACCTACCTCATGATAAACAAAAGTGAAATGCTTTGCGTATAGATATCGTAGTTACTACGCTTATTGCCGTGATGCAGTAAGTACTGTACTGTAACGTATTGTTGTGCTACAGAAAAGGCTGTCTCTGGTAGCTATACCACAAAGTTACTACTAAAACATGTTTTCCTTTCCAGAAGAATTCAGAAAAACTGTGCAGATATAAAACAGATACACCGGAAAAGCACAATGTAAATTGTGTCACACATTAGTAGCGTCGTGATATAATCGTGTAGCTATCAAAGAAACCAAATGCTAAGTCATCTTTAATCTCACAGAAAGTACTTCAAATAAAGAATGTCTTTTCAACTAAACCAAAATGTTGCATTAAAATCTCATTAACAGTATATGTTCTAAGTATGTAAGTCTTATAGTCGTTACGTAATCGTGCAACTAACGAGCAAGAATGTCCAAATAACAACACCGTGTCGTCTCTTCACTATAACAATGCATTCGTAATTTCTATTTAAAAATGTTTCCTTTGTTCTAGACTGGATAGTGAACTTCAAAACGTTGTTGCATGTTAACAGTTTCTAAGTCTGACAAAGCATACTAGTACGTGAACTGAAATATTTTATGGCAGAGTCTAAGTTATAAAGCAGATTATCTTTCAATAAACGGTTTTACATGTGAAATGTGGTGCAATCTTTTACCGCTTACAGTACTCAAAGTTTCAACTTGAACGCAATTATCATGCGGTATACGTCGGTAAAGAATACTGGAACTTTTCTCAAGGTTAGCGTCTATGTTGTTTTTTTTCTGAGCCAACCGGCGTACGCGGCTGCCTGCTGTGCGAGTCATTGTCTGTTTCTTTGTTGGCGCGCGTCATTATTGGGATTAGGAGACCTAACTACTACAAATTCACCTTGTCGAGAGGGGCCTGCCCTGTTTGAATCCCCCCAGTTCTGATGCAATTCAGGTCTGTCGTTACGATCATATAGTCTGTCGCTAACGGTTATCATACGAGTGGTGTCTGTTTTGGTCACGATTTGTGTTGTGAGAATAGCCTTGTCGTGTCCAGTTATGATTTCTTTCAGCGCGGAATTGCGACGGATATGACCTGTAATTGTTGTGCTTCTGTTTTCGCGTTCCGCAATTGTCAGTGTAAATTTCGAGTTCTTGTAACAGTCCCTGAAAAGCTTCAATGTCGTCTTTGCATCGTCCTGCTAAAATAATCTGTCGTAAATGTTCAGGTAATTTGATTAAGCAAATGCGGATGAATTCTGAGGGGCTGTATGGGTTTGAAAGATACTGATTCTTATGTAACATGTCTTCGAAATATTTGACAAGACTGGAAAATTCAGATTGTTCGAAATGATTCATCATTATGATGCTATGTTTTACTCGGTCTTGTGTAGCTTGAGACCAGTATGCTGAGAGGAAGGCATGATAAAATTCTCGTTCACTGTGACTATCGTGAATGACCGATCGCATTCTTACAGCTGGTTCATTCTCCAAGTAGCCTCACATAAATTCTAATCTATGCTCTAATGACCAGTTGGGAGGAAAACAATAAGAGAATTGATGGAGCCACGCTTGTGGATGAATGTCGTTGCCAGAATTCTTAAATGTTTTGAATTTACGTGTAGTAATGAACAGATTATAGTCAAAATCATCGTGTCTGCGGGTAGCATATCGGTCATTGTTACGTCGTGTCGGCGGTTCCATCTCAAAATTCGGTGCACCTTTCCAATTTCTTTCATAATTTCCGAAATGCCCTGTGTTATTATTTTGTCGCTGTTCCGTATTTCTAAGTCCCTCTTCCCGTGTTGGAGCGCGAGTGTCCTCTGAAATACGTAATTGTATTGCCTGTGTCAGCTGATCTTGTACTTCCCTGATTTCTCTTTGGTGTTGCGTATTAATTTGGTTCTGATTTTGTTTCAATTTCCTAATTTGTTCGCTCTCTTCTGTATCATTCAGATCATCATCTACCTTTGCAGATAAGTTAATAAACTGATCCGAAAGTTCGGCTACTTTCTCCGATAGTGTACTTATTTCCTCAGTGTGTTTTTCCGAACCAAATTTCAGAGTGTCCATTTGTGTTGAAATCGTATCTACTGTATCCTTTAAGTTTTCCTGAGTTTTGGCGTAACCGAATTGGTAGATGCTACTGAGTCAATTGTAGCTTCCAAGGGCTCATGATTTTCATGAAAAATAGTTTGCAGTTCTTTTATGGCTGATACTTGATTCTGTAATGTATTTTCATGCCGCGAAAAAATAGGTTGGAAATGCTCACAAATTTGTGTTTTTACGTCATTACAGACTTTCTGACATTTCGATTCGATTTTAGGCAACTCAGTAGTTAAATCTTCACGTGTTTGTTCAAGCGTATGTTCCACTGAGTCTAACTTTAGAAGCTTTTGTTCCACTGTGTCTAACTTTTGAAGATTTTGTTCCATTGTGTCTAACTTTTTAAGATTTTGTTCCACTGTCTCTAATTTCTGAAGATTTTGTCCCATTTGTTTCTGAATTTGTTCCATTTGTTGCATGAATTGCAATAATAATGTATTAGTGTCTGGAATCTGATTCTCAATGCTTTTTGGCAGTGCAATTTCACCGGCAACAGTCACATTTTGACAAGCAGAAAATGTGTCTTGACTCATTTGAGAAAACGGTGAGGACCCAAAACCTAAGTCTACAGTATTTGCAATATTTTGTCCTGTCATTTCGGATTCCTGAGGCTAGCTGTTGCCGACTGATCGATCGATAATGGTTCCCTGCTCACTACTTGTTACATTGTCTACACCATTATTTGCAACCCGCTCCGTTTCCCTATGCACAATTACCAAATTACTACTTTGAATGTCTGTTAATTCACTACACAGTGGTGCCGATAAGCTACGCTCGTCGTCACTATTATTTCTCAGTTTGCAATGGAGCCTAGTGTTACGTTTTTCACACGCTATTATTGTCACAATATTTCACACGACAACACAGAAAACCACAATTTGAAGAGCAAAATAAGAGAACACATTAATGTAGCACTGAAAATAATATCTAGTTAATTGCAAGCGCAGCTGCGAAATACTTGGTGCAAATCTACATGCATGCCACAACTGTTTTACTGTACAACAATGAAAAACTACAACTACAGAGGAAATTCTCTCTACAATTATGCTCTAGCAATAAACAAAGTCTACACTAACTACACAAACAACAAGGAAAAAATCAGAAGATTCCAGTGAGGTATCCTCACAGGGTCGCCATGTGAAACGTCCCCTTAGAAAAATTATACAAGACTGTGCTTAAACTGACACACAATATTTTTTTAGCGCAACGCAATCTGACTTTCAGTAATCCCTACAAGAGAATGGCCCTGACTAACATTAACCTATACGTTTCACAAATCACTTACCTCACAAAAATCTTCGTTACTCGAACTACTGCAATACAGCGAGCGCCACTACTGCCAGGTAACTAAAAGATTCAGACTACGGAAGGCACTAACTACTGATAGGCACAGTTAGCAAATGAAAGATTTTAATAGAGAACAAACAATGTATTTACCTCAATAGTGATCAAAAGTCATAATGTATATCCAGTCTTACAGATTTCAAAACTCCGCCATCTCCCTCCCCACATCCACCACTGCTGGCTGCTCACCTCCAACTGCGCAACGCTATGCGCTGTTAACAGCTAACTGCCCAACACTACAATGGGGAGCATTACAACAATGCCAACCAGCCACTGACTGCACACAGCACAGCCAGTGATTTTTCATACAGAGCGCTATGTGGTGTTACCAATAAAAAACGTAAACAGCCTACTTACAACTGTATAGTACCTGTCTTACCCTTTACACCTATTTTGTTGAGGATTGAAAACATGTTACATCGTTTTACGTTAAATAATGCTGTTTCTAATCCTGGAAAACCTGTGAAAACTCTTAATTTTTGTTAAGTCTAACTTCCATTGTCAAGCACAACATCAGAACAACTTCTGTCTTGTCTTTACCTTTGCTAAAGTCTTACCGATCTGCACCTAAGACATGCCTAAGTTTCTTTTATCTTCTTCTGTGTACTATTCGTGTCAGTTGCGGGGACGCACGTGCTGTTAAGATAATTGTGCGACGATTCTCACACTTATCTGCACTTTCTATCATCGGGATTGTCTGGACGACATTCTTTCAAAAGTGTGGTGGTATACGTCCAGTCTCATAGGCTCACACAGCAGCCTGAATAGTCATTTGGCTGCCACTTCCCCCAATGATTTTAAACATTCGAAGGAACGTTATATATGCCTTCTTCCTAGTTTGATCACATGTGTTCCAAAGCTATGCGAAAGACGGTGATACGAGTTTTCCTGTCTTCCATACCAACTTCCGTTTCTCCTTCTACCTGGTAATACCTCCCATTCGTAGAGGCTGTGTTTAACAGATGACGTCCTCCTGTATATTTAATGTTGAAGGATTTGTGTTTTATTTGACCGACGGCTGTTTTCATTTATGAATTTGCTGAATCAATCTTTCCAATGACCAGTTGTTATTCGATAAGTTTTTTCTGTGCCTAAGCTTCCTTGCATTTCCTGTTTATTTCATTCGCAAGTGACGTATATTGCTGTATCGTAAGAGGTAGAAATAGTTTTAGATTTGCCCCAGGGAAATGTGTTGAGACCCTTGCTATTCATGCAGATAACATTAATAGTAACGTCAGTCTTTTTTTCAGGTGATGCAGTTATCTATGATGAAGCAAGCTGCATAAATATTTAGTTACATCATCATAAGACTTCAAAGTGGTACAAGGATTGGTGACTTGCTTTAACCGTTCAGAAATGTAAAACTGTGCATTTCACAAAACGAAAAAACGTAAAATTTTATGACTATAATATCAATGCCTCACTGTTGCAATCAGCCAAACTCATACAAATACCTGGTGGGTGTAACACTTTATAGTTGTTTGAAACGGAGTAATCACATAGGCTCAGTTGTGGGTAATGGATCTGGTAGACTTCGGTTTATTGGCAAAATACTGGGGAGGTGCAATCAGCCTTCAAAGGAGATTGCTTACAAATCACTCGTATGATAGGTTCCAGAATATTTCTCAAGTGTGTGGGATCCGTACCACATAGGATTAACTGGGGATATTGAACGTATACTGAGAAGGACAGTACAATTACTCACAGCTTTGTTTAATCCGTGGGAGAGTATCACAGAGGTACTGAAGGAATTGCACTGGCAGGCTCTTGAAGATAGGCGAAAATTATCTCTAGAAATTCTGTTAAGAAAGTTTCAAGAACTGGCTGTAAATGATGGCCCTAGGAATATAATACAAGACCCTATACGTCGCTCACATAAGGATCTAGAGGGTAAGATTAGAATAATTTATGCGTGCTCCGAAGCATTCAAACAATCATTCTTACCGCACTCCATACGTGAATGAAACGGGAAGAAACCCTAACAACTGGTGCAATGGGACGCATTCCCTGCCATGCACCTCAAGGTGGTTTGCAAAGTATAGATACAGATATAGATGTAGATGTAGATTCCTGCCTTTCTCTAAGCGTTTTTTCCTTCTTTTGTAGATCAATTGCAGTATTTATTTTTCTTACGCGAAGTTTCAAATGGTTCAAATGGCTCTGAGCACTATGGGACTAAACATCTGAGGTCATCAGTCCCCTAGAACGTAGAACTACTTACACCTTACTAACCTAAGGACATCACACACATCCATGCCCGAGGCACGATTCGAACCTGCGACAGTAGCAGTCGAGCGGTTCCGGACGGAATCTCCTAGAACCGCTTGGCCACCGGCTACGCGAAGTTTCTTCGCTGTTATCTTCCTTGCATTCTTCGTCAGTCCAACTTCGGTAACTGCCCTATTCAGATATTTTTATTCCTCTTGAAGTGAGCTGCCTTCTGTGGTATTCAATATCACAGTATCTACAACATCAGCAAACTAAAGACGCAACTTATAAATCATCAGTATTGAATTTACCAACATTCGAAGAGAGCTGCTATTGTCACCGAGTGAAAGTAGTCAAAACTGTTCTTTATTTCCATACAATCGTCCAATGACAGTAGTTTCCCGCAGATAATAGCGAACTATCCGAGAATATTGAGAATATAAGAGTTCTCATTACGCTTCCATGTGGCACAGCTGACATTACCTTAGTTTCTACAGTACAGTATTAATCAAGTCTTCATTTAACCAGTCACGTATTTATGAAGATTTTTCGTGCCTTATTGTCTTGGTTACCAGCCGACGATATGATGCAGTGTGGAGCCCATTTTGGGTTATAGTTGCTATCAGGCTAGTAGTTCAACTATGTTTAACGTTTTATTTAATTACTTTTAGTGGTAGCTTTAATTGATTGTCGGTGCTGACGAAGACAGGCAATTGCACTAGTGCAGCACAGCAGACAGCGACACGAGTCCTATTTAACAGTAGAAATGTTAGGCTCTCAGATCTATGTGTTACTTTAGAGCGAAGTAGAAATAACATATTTATTTATTGTCTTGAACATGTCAGTTTTTGTGGCTAGAAGACAGCACTTGTGGGAAGTGTTATTCTTTTACTTTCATCTCAATAAATACTCTGTGGAAAGTGCCGGCCGTTGTGTCCGAGCGGTTCTAGGCGCTTCAGTCTGGAACCGCGTGACCGTTATGGTCGCAGGTTCGAATCCTGCCTCGGGCATGGATGTGTGTGATGTCCTTAGGTAAGTTAGGTTTAAGTAGTTCTAAGTTCTAGGGGACTGATGACCTCAGATGTTAAGTCCCATAGTGCTCAGAGTCACTCTGCGGAAAGTCGTCGTTTGATGACGGAAACTTATGGAGAACATCCTTTGTCAGAAACAATGTGCAAAAATTAATTTCAACGATTCAAAGACAAGGATTTTGAGGTGTTTCTTTTGTAGTCTTCTGGGATTGCTGCCTAGTGTATTCGTATGTTTCTGAGATGAGTAATAAAATGCGTCGTGGTCGGCGTGGTGTACCATGAGCTGCCGCAGCCGGGTCAAACGTTGAATGCCGAATGCTACGAAGCACGACCAATCAGTTGTAATCCCGCAATGAAAGACAAACGACCGCAATATGCTCAGAGACTGGACAAAGTTATTCTGCTTCATGACAATGCCAAACCACATTTTGCGTACCAAGTGAAGGAAAGCTTGAAGAGACTTCCGTGAGATATTCTACTCCATCCACCATATTCACGAGAGATCGTGCGTTCCGATTATCATCTGTTTCAGTCCATGCAGCACTGTGCTTCTGAATAAAACATCACATCTCTTACCGATCTAGAAAACGGGTTCCATGAGTGCATCACCTCGAAGGAATATGGATATTTTCATCTCGAAATTCACTTATCGCCCGAAAAGTGGGAGATGGTTGTAGCTACCGCAGGACAGTACTTTCATTAAATGATCTTATACTGCGCTATTAAAATAACCACGCGTTTTCTGTCGAACAACCAGCGAGAAATAATTAAAGTACCCAATCCTTTTGCTTACTCTGGATATATGGGGGCTATTTACGAATGGAAGAGGGAAGAAGAAAACAGATAGGTGAACCAGACGTACCCTTCACCACATGGCGTAAGGTGGGTTGAGCTGTATACTGAAGTAAAGGCAGTTTAAGGTCCCTAACAGCTCGCAGCGCTGTTGTCAGCTTTCAACTCCGAAGTGCTAACGGCTGCAGGCGAAAACAGTTGATACGTTTACGAAATCTCGTTACGTTACTGGTTAAGGTAGGCCCGCGAAGCTTCCGCGCCCAGCCCACTGAAACTGTCTGGGATGAACTTCCGTCGACTGAACTGTAGTAGATCGGGAGCGCACCTGTATTAGGCATACTGCAGATATAATTACTTTTACATGAAAAATACACTGTGTTTCAAAAAGATTTATACAAGCTCATTGGATTATATCGTCTATACGAATTACGATAGAAACATAGGTGAAAATTAAGTTACGTGAAGCTTTTATTTTCAAAAGAAATGTCTGATTTTATATGCATTCACATACTATTTCGTGGCACTTTCAACACTATCGTCTAACATCAAAGTTTTCATGGGCCTTTCACTAATGTTCTGTGTACCACTCTACGGTTCGACAACATGTTTCCGCATAAGGCCCCGTCTCATACCAGTCGAAGTCCCAAGCTACTGGAATGAAGTACAGGTGACTCCATTCTATAAGGAAGGTAAAAGAACGGAGCCGCAAAATTACAGATCAATATCCTTAACTTCGGTTTGCTGCAGAATCCTTGAACATAAAAAAGATGGCTCTGAGCACTATAGGACTTAACTGCTGAGGTCATCAGTCCCCTATAATTTAGAACTACTTAAACCTAACTAACCTAAGGACATCACACACATCCATGCCCGAGGCAGGATTGGAACCTGCGACTGTAGCGGTCGCGCGGTTCCAGACTGAAGCGCCTAGAACCGCTCCGACACTCAGGCCGGCCCTTGAACATATTCTCAGTTCGAATATAATAAACTTTCTTGAGACTGAGAAGCTTATGTCCACGAAGCGGCATGGTTTTAGAAAGCATCGTCCGTGCGAAACTTAGCTTGCCCTTATCTCACATGATATACCGAGTACTGTGGATGAAGAGCAATAGGCAGATTTCATTTTACTATGTTTCCAGAGAGCATTTGACACGGTGCCCCATTGCAGACTGTTCACGAAGGTACGAGCGTATGGAATAATTTCACAGATATGTGCGCGGCTCGAAGACTCCATAAATAATATAACATAGTATGTTGTCCTCGATGACGTGTTCATCAGAGACAAGGATATAATCAGCAGTTCCCCAGGGAACTGTGACAGGACCGCTGTTGTTCTCATACGTAAATGACTTGGTGGATAGGGTGGGCAGCAATCTGCGGTTGATTGCTGATGATGCAGTGGTGCACGGTAAGGTGTCGACTCTGAGTGACTGTAGTAAGATACAAGACGACTTAGACAAAATTTCCAGTTGGTGTCGTGAATGGCAGCTAGCTCTAAATGTGGAAAAATTTAAGTTAATGCGGACGCTGCTGCAACCTACTCTTCAGTACTGCTCGAGTGTTTGGAATCCGTACCACGTCTGAAGGAAGACATCGAAGCAATTCAGAAGCGGGCTGCCAGATTTCCTACACGTAGGTTTGAACAACGGGCAAGTGTTACGGAGACCCTTTGGGACTTCAGATGGGAATCCCTGGAGGAGGGAAGGCGACGTCCTTTTCGAGAAATACACTACTGGCCATTAAAATTGCTACACCAAAAAGAAATGCAGATGATAAACGGGTGTTCATTGGACAAGTATATTATACTAGAACTGACATGTGATTACATATTCATACAATTTGGGTGCATAGATCCTGAGAAATCAGTACTCAGAAGAATCACCTCTGGCCGTACTAACAGCCTCGATACTCCTGGACATAGAGTCAAACAGAGCTTGGATGACGTGTACAGGTACAGCTGCCCATGCAGCTTCAACACGATACCACAATTCATCAAGAGTACTGACTGGCGTATTGTGACGAGCCAGTTGCTTGGCCACCATTGACCAGACACTTCAATTGCTGAGAGCTCTGGAGAATATGCTGGCCAATTCATACAATTTGGGTGCATAGATCCTGAGAAATCAGTACTCAGAAGAATCACCTCTGGCCGTACTAACAGCCTTGATACTCCTGGACATTGAGTCAAACAGAGCTTGGATGACGTGTACAGGTACAGCTGCCCATGCAGCTTCAACACGATACCACAATTCATCAAGAGTACTGACTGGCGTATTGTGACGAGCCAGTTGCTTGGCCACCATTGACCAGACACTTCAATTGCTGAGAGCTCTGGAGAATATGCTGGCCAATTCATACAATTTGGGTGCATAGATCCTGCTGGCCAGTGCAGTAGTCAAATATTTTCTGTATCTAGTAAGGCCCGTACAGCACCTGCAACATGCGGTCGTGCATTATCCTGCTGAAATGTAGGGTTCTGCAGGGATCGAATGAAGGGTAGAGGTCGGCCGGAGTTGCCATGAGGTTCTATGCGCTACAGTGTGGACCCGAGCGACCGCTACGGTCGCAGGTTCGAATCCTGCCTCGCGCATGGATGTGTGTGATGTCCTTAGGTTAGTTAGGTTTAATTAGTTCTAAGTTATAGGCGACTGATGACCTGAGAAGTTAAGTCGCATAGTGCTCAGCGCCATTTGAACCATTTTTGAAGGGTGGAGCCACGGGACAAACAAATCTGAAATGTAACGGCCACTGTTCCAACTGCCGTCATTGCGAACAAGAGGTGACCGACACGCGTAACCAATGGCACCTCATACTATAACGCCGGGTGATACGCCAGTAACGCCATGACGAATACACGCTTCCAATGTGAGTTCACCGCGATGTCGCCAAACACGGATGCGCCCATCATGATGCTGTAAACAGAACCTAGATTCATCCGAAAAATGACGTTTTGCTATTCGTGCACTCAGGTTCGTCGTTGAATACACCATCGTAGGCGCTCCTGTCTGTGATGCAGCGTCAAGGGTAACCGCACCCATGGTCTCCTAGCTGATAGTCCATGCTGCTGCAAACGTCGTCGAACTGTTCGTGCAGATGGTTACTGTCTTGCAAACGTCCCCATCTGTTGACTCAGGGATCGAGACATGGCTGCACGATCCGTAACAGCCATGCGGATAAAATGCCTGTCATTTCGAGTGCTAGTGATACGAGGCCATTGGGATCCAGCACGGCGTTCCGTATTACCCTCCTGAACCCACTGATTACATATTCTGCTAAAAGTATAGCATTGAGAAAACTTAAACAAGCGGTGACTGCCGAACGATTCTACTGCCGCGAACATACATTACGCGTAAGGACCATGAAAATAAGATACGAGAAATTATTACTTATACGGAGACGTATAGATTGTCGTTTTTCCCTTGCTCTATTTGCGAGTGGAATAGGAAGGGAAATGACAAGTCATAGTACATGGCGCCCTGTACCACACATCCTATGGTGGCTTGCAGAGTATGGCTCTAAGCACTATGAGACTTAACATCTGAGGTCATCAGTCCCCTAGATTTAGAACTACTCAACGTAACTAACCTAAGGACATCTTACACATCCATGCCCGAGGCAGGATTCGAACATGTGACCGTAGCAGTAGCGCGGTTCCGCACTGAAGCGCCTAGTACCGCCCGGCCACAGCGGCCGGCCCTTGTAGAGTATCTATGTAGATGTAGATATAGATGTAGATTTCCCCCGTTTTCCTCGTACACTTTCAAAAAATAGTTCAAATGGCTCTGAGCACTATGGGACTTAACATCTGAGGTCACTCGTCCCCTAGAACTTAGAACTACTTAATGAATCAGAAATCGATAAATTACGTAATTCGCTCCGAAACGAACTTTCCTAACCAGGTTGGGTCTGCTTGCTGTATCGAGGCCCTATCACAGATCCTCCTCTTTCTCAGCATACACTTTACCGTCGGAGCACGCATATTGCGTGGAAGGAAGGGTAATTAAAGCGCACCTTCCTATTGGAAACGAGATGGTCAGGTGGGAAGTTAAATCTGTAGTTTACAAAGATAGGTAAGGAAATCTGTCGTGCCCTATTCAGAGGAACTCTCCCTATATACATGCAATGTACAAGGCTTGCCAGGGATTTTAATACCAGTTCTCCCAAGCAAGTCCAGAGACTTGACTCCTCCAACACCTCGCTCAGTGTTCCATACGGAAGGCCACACAGAATTCGAGAAGTTCACTTCTTGCAATCAGTCTTTCACTCCTGAAGACTTAGATCTGATTCCGAACGGATAATTGATGGGAAAGAACCATTCGCTCTGACGTTTCGTTCATGTTTATTCTTTTTTACTTGTGGCCTCCTCTTGTCAGAGAATGTGCTAACGAAATCCGGTTTGCTAAGTGCTGTATTAAACAACTAAACGCGTTAGTCATCGGTCGGAGCCTGGTTTTGATGCTATAGAGAATTTATAGAATTAGTCTTGTTGGAAGTGTGTCCTGAGATGGGAACGACACATGCAAGTTAGGTGAGATCTGCTGTTAGAGTATGAACTATTGCACGTCTTAGGATTTTTCACGTAGGCCCTACATAAAGTACTGCAAGAGGGAGAGTCACTGTTAGTGTCGGATAAATCCCTGGATTAAAGTGGGTGGATTCCTCAGTATGATACACAACCACTTGCCCAGCCGACCTTCATGGTCTGCCTCGTTAAGGCAACGATACGGACTCTACACTTGAGTCGGCGTGTGTGTACGTGTCATGTCCATAAAAATACAAACCTAATAAAGAAATAGAAGAAAAAAACATTAATTCTCACGACTACAAAAAAGATGGCTGAATATTCAAACTAGCTCATTACTGACACACAAGCTTCGTGTTACTCTGTCTGGAACAATAGACCTCGCCCTTTCATGCGCCACAACAATCCTATGTAGAGCTCCAATCGGTTTTTTGTGCTGTGTCTGTACTCTTATTTTACAAGTTCACTTCAGTGACTGCACGTAATGTCTTTGTGCCTTTAATACACCGATTTTTTTGATCAGACATACTTATGTAATTTGAGCAAAAGTAGGCATGGATGCTTCCTTCCATATTCCACAATGCTGTTTCAACTTGCGAAAGGGCCTCTTGAATTGTAGCCAGTAATATAACATAATGACCTAGATAATGCTAGTGCACCAACTGTTGTCCACACAAAAAAATTGATTTTACCATCATTTCATAAGAATACAGTTACTTACCTGCTTGTGGAGAATTCATATACATTGGTATTACATGAGGTCACTCTACACTTGGCGCCATAGCTTGTGAACTGGAACTGAAAAATGAAAAAAAAATACATGGAAAACTTCCAAGACAAGCTAAAACTTGGATATCTCCCATAAACTCAATTAGATCATGCGGCTGTTTTGCAAAAAATTACAATGGGCATTATGAATGTGAAAGTATTAAACAATGAATTCGATTCTCAACATTGCCTCTCAAAAATCAAAGTGAAACTCATACCTAATAAAGAGCAAAGGAAGTCATATAGGTTAATGAAATATAACACAAACTTACTACAACAAAAGAATCAATTAAAAACTGTCAAGACGAAATTAAAGTGGCTAAATATGGCAACTGGCAAGAAATATCCAAGGCAGTTAATAATGCTGCACAGAAAACATTTGAACCAATACAAAATAAAAGGATAATATGGTGGAATGAAATATGCAAATAAGCCATAGCAGAGAGGGCTAAAATGGGAGAAATTGAAATGCCCAAAAAACATTGAGGATTGTAATCTATTTAAGCAACAAAGAAAGGAAACAGCTAGGTTAATCAAAAATACCAAATGAGCCTTTGAAAGTTAGGGAAACAGATAAAAACTTTCTAAAAAATAAAAACTGCGACTTTTACCAAACTTTTAAGAACAAATTAAATGGGTATCAAACTCCCAATGTCTGTTTCAAAAATGAAAACGTCAGAATTGACTTCAGCAGTATTGAAAACTGTTCTGAACCAAGTCATAAATTGGAATTCTCAGGTATTAATGAAAATTTCGAAGAAGATTTACCACCAGCTATAGAAGAAATTGAAGAAGTAATTAAACCCCTCAAAAACTTCAAGGCTAGTACAGAAGATTCTGTTACAGCTGTACTTTTGAAGTGATCCTTGTCAAATATAGCAAATGAGCTGAATTTACTCTTTGAAAAAATCTGGAAAACACGAAAAATTCTAAAAGAATGAAAAGTTGCCTTGATACAACCGCCTCACAATAACGGCAATAACAAGGATGTAAACTGTTACAGAGGAATTTCTTTACTACCATGAAAGTATGAGGTATTTTTCCAGATTTTATTAAGGAGAGTAGAAACAATACTAGATAGTCATATAGGTAAATATCAAGGTGTTTCTAGGAAGGAAAAATCATGCAGAGTAAATATTTAATCACAAGTCAGTAACAGGCGACAAATTACTTAATTCAAAGAACATTGTGGTTATGTTTGGGAATTGAAGAGGATTTTGATTCTCTTGACCGAGAAACTATAGATAAAATAATTCGAGAATTTGGCATAAAGTCTGAACAGGCAAACCTAATCCGTGATACATTTTCAGATACAGTATGTAAAGTAAAATTTATGGGGGAAATATCACAATATTTAAAAGTAAAAACAAGTGTACTATAAGCTGACGGTCTATCCCTAATTCTTTTTAATGGTATGTTAGACAAAACAATAAGAATTTGAAGTGAAAACCTTATTGAACTCAACATTTCGCCGATAAGATTAGGAAGAGGAAGAGGAAGAAAAAAGATGGAATTCAACTGTCTTGCATTTGCAGATGATTTTGCTATACTTTCCGAAAATGTGGCATCTGCTGTAACACCAATAAATCACCTGGAAAAAACAGGCAGCAGAACTAGCTTAAGAATTTCTACAAAAAATAAATTTAAAAAAATTAACACATGTTAAGGATACTCTAAAATTCCTGGAAACAGATACATGTCAAATAGAGAGGGTAAAACAATTCAAATATCTAGGGGAGGTAATCCAAGGAAATGCTTTGGAAAAATCTGCAATAGAGAAAAGGTAGCATGGAAGGGGGAGAGTGTATGGCATTACGAAAGACCGCTGCAATAAAAAGTGTATATCCAAAAATACTAAAATAAGGCATTGCAGCACAGTAGTGAAGCCAGATTGCGTATGTACAAACGAATGCCTTGCATTAAATTATTATTTAGATAAATTATAAGTGTATTAGAAAGGCAAATCACAAGGAAATATTAGGACCATAAACCACAGCAGAAGGCTGGATATTACGAAGCAGTGCTGAAGGGTGCCAAAACACAGAAAATATTTGAAACGTAATGAGAAAAAGAAGACTCATGTTTTTTGGACATTTATTTCGAACACAAGACAGTAGATTAACTAATAAGATTTCCAAATATTTGTGGGCTAAGAAGTCCACAGTAAGGTGGGTCAACGAAATACAAAAGGATTTAGAAAGAAACAATATATGAACAGAAGATGCAAACAACAGTGAAGCCTTTCGGGAAAAGTACTGAAAATGCAATAATTCCAAGGCAGGGTAGCTAAAACGACTGGTTCCAAATGGTCTGAAAACAAAAGAAGAAACACAGTGAACAGATGAAAGGATACTGGAAGAAAAGAAAGGAAAAAGGAATGAAGACTTTGGAACTTAGTCCTCAGATGGTCTATTCGCAGAAAAAAAAACTGGAACATTTATGTTTACTAGTATTATTCTTTATCTGTCAACTACAGAAATATACTGTCAGGGCCGACTTCACTGAGCGTAGCCACGCCTGAGGAATAAGGCAAGCACGAGTGGGAGTGAAGGAAGGGTAGAAATAAACCATTTCTTTTAACACGAAATGGAGTCAGTTTTATACAAACGTTTGGTTTGTGGGGCGCTCAACTGCGGGGTCATCAGCGCCCGTACAAAGTCCCAGTTTTTACACAGTCCAATTTCTTTTGCACAGTCCAATCTAGCCACAGTCGCGAATGATGAAGATTAAATGATGAAGACAACACAAACACCCACCCCCAGGCAGGGAAAATCCCCAACCCGGCCGGGAATCGAAACCGGGGCCCCATAATCCAGAGGCAGCAAAGTTAGCCACTAGACAATGAGGTGCGGACGTTTGTAGGGAAGGTGGGGGAGGACTATATCAGGGGTATGAAGTATTTTTAATATTTTGGAAGACAAATGGCTGTTAAAAACCCATGTAATGCCCACTTTTAAATCGTTTTCTTGAAAGAAAAACACCTGACTACACTAAATTATTTCCTTTCTCTGAGAACTGTTGAAACATCCCCTTAGAACAATTTATACAAGACTGTGCTTAAACTGACACACAATATTTTTTAGCGCAACGCAATCTGACTTCCAAAAATCGCTACGAAAGAATGGCCCTGACTAACATTAACCTATGCGTTTCGCAAATCACTTACCTCACAAAAATCTTCGTTACTCAAGCTACTGCAATACAGCGAGCGCCACTACTGCCAGCTAAATAAAAGATTCAAACTACTGAAGGCACTAACTACTGATATGCATAGTTAGCAAATGAAAGATTTTAATAGAGAACAAACAATGTATTTACCTCACTAGTCATAATATATATAGCAGTTCATGACACCAATTCTTACAAATTTCAAAACTCCGCCACTCTCTCCCCACGTCCACCACTGCTGGCGGCTCACCTCCAACTGCGCAACACTACGCGCTGTTAGCATCCAGCTGCCGCTGCCCGACACTACAATGGCAGACAACAATGCAAACTATCCACAGACTGCGCACAGCACAGCCAGTGATTTTTCATACAGAGCGCTATGTGGCGTTACCAATAAGAAAACCTAAATAGCCTACTTACACTGTTTGGGGAGGGAGTTGAGGCGGCCTCCCCTTGCCTCCGAGTATGGGCATCCTTGTGTGTGGCTGATAGATGTTAGGGTGGCGTGTCAATCACCTCTCGTCACGTGTACAGCTGCTGGTTGAAAGCCGGCTACTTTCATCTTCTTCTCGACACTCCTTCCGTGCTTCCATCCTCACCCTTCAGGTAAGGTGCGCCCCAATGGCCGATGCGGTATTATGGTCTTGACGAGCAGCAACGGTTGCCTGCGGTGATTATCTAGCAGAAGCAGTGTCAGTGTAATGCTTGGACGCTGAGGTCATAGAGAGAAATGTAGAGCGATGACAAGCTTAGGATGAATCCAGGACGCTAACTCGAACTCTGAAAACTGAGTCGAGAATAGAGTGACATGCCTGCAGAAGGGAAAGCCCTAACACTTCACGCAAAACAGTATGAAAAAAAAATCACTTTTTCTCATGTGTCTCTGAGTCCTCCTCTCACTTATCAATCACTCACTGACTACCTCATTCCTCATTGATTCCTCTCATCTCTCCATTTGATTTTCTTCTCTGATCCTCCTGCTTCACTTGGTAGTTAGGTTAACGGTCCCCCACTCTGTCCTCCAGGAAGCTGAATTCTCTGTTGTATCGCCTTTGTCACTGATTTGCCCAGTTCGCTGTCCCTCCCAGTGAATGAACTACACTGCCTAACCACATCTTCCATTCTTCATACAGTATCACAAATTTTTTAATCTTGCAGCATCTGGTGTGTAACCTGGGAACTCCTCCTTCACTCAAGTGTTCCTCGTTGGAACAGTCTCCTGTGCTAGATGTTACTTCCCTAATAGTTGTCGAGACCGTTGCCACCCAACAATGAAACCATTTGTTTATATTGGCAGCCGGTCGGGGTGGCCGAGCGGTTCTAGGCGCTACAGGCGCAGGGTCGAATCCTGCCTCGGGCATGGATGTGTGTGATGTCCTTAGGTTAGTTAGGTCTAAGTAGTTCTACGTTCTACGCGACTGATGACCTTAGAAGTTAAGTCCCATAGTGCTCAGAGCCATTTTTTTGAACCATTTATATTGGCAATGCCTGTACTTTACTGAAGTGTCGGCATAGCGTTTGCGACTCCAGGCTACCCCTCTGTTATCGCTGACACTTTAAATGGGGCAACCCTTTCAGAGCAGAGCAAACACTTCAGTAAAACCGTAGTTGTCAGGATTTTTGGAAAACCTCACATGCATGGGCAACCTAAGTAGGACGTTCTTATCACGATATCTGGGTGCAAAGTGTTACACAGTACACAATCCGTAATATGGCAGAATAAGTTTATTGAAATCTGGTATTTAGGTCTAAATACTTTTGACATATTTATAAAAAAATTAAATTGATAGGCACGAAAGTTAAGGTGACCTCGAATCCAGACTGATGGTATTGATGTAGATGTACATCAACGGTTGTTTAGTGGAACATATTGTTACTTCATAATTTTTTTGAAATTGAACAGAAAGCATACAGTATCACCATGGAAAGTGAAAACGTCAACACTGGTAAACTAGCCCAACAGATACCTACGTGATCTCACTGCACGAGAATGGGCAAGCTGCAGTAGATCCAAACTGTGAATTTCCCTAAACCTACTCTGAGAACAGTGGTGTTTGAAGCAATGTTTCATATCGTAAGCTACACTCGTAGGCGCATGACTCACCTAGCTCCTGAAGTGGAGCCTAGTGACTGCAATGAAGAATGGTGGTGATGCGGAACTTTCTAATGTTGCTCATAATGTAAGCGAACTCTTGATAGACTGATGATGCTACTTTAATAATCCACTCTGTAATGTAGCCTCAGAATCAAATTATAGAACTGCAATGAATCTGATCACAACATCCGTTCAGGTATCCAGGACCATAGTGCAAAACAGCAACACTGCTCCGTTCAACACTTACCAAATATTCTCCGGTCGACAGCATTAATTACTTTGAATTAGGTTATCATAAGTTTATTTCAGTACGTTGAAATAACCACCAGTATTACGGTGGCAGGAACTGTTATGCCGTGCCTAGGAAAATGGTTAAAAACACCAGCTTCTTAAATACAGCTTGAGGTAGCTGAGGCAGCCTATATCAGAAATATGTCGAAGACTGATTTTATAGCGAACAATGTGTTGAATTTTCTGACGTTTGCAAATACCCCATCGACTTATTTTAGCCATGGATTTTTTTCATACAGGCTTAGTTAGCCAACAGTAGACCAACAGTCATTTCAATGAGGGAACTAGCCTCGGAAAGGATGGATATAAAAGACAACGACCCAGCAAGGCAAACGGACAACGAAGTGAAACTATTATCATTAGAACAGTGACAGGAAAGTTTGAGGAGATATCATGTATGATGGAAAGGAGAAAACTGGGCATCTTAGACTTGGGAGAGACAAGACGGAAAGGAAAAGCAGTAGGGAACTAAATAAAAGTTACAGATTGTACTGAAGCGGAAACGAAGAAGGACGAAAAAAGAGACATAGAACTGTTGTGAGGGATAGTCTAAAAGAAGAGATTCAAAGTATAAACGACAGGATAATGAAAATCAGAATTATGACAAAAGAAAGAAGTATGGGGGTGGTTCAGGTGTATGCCATTCAACTTACCTGTACATCTCAAGAGAACGATGACTTTGAGGAAGAACTATAAAAGGAGTTGCACGGACAAAGGATAATATCGTGGGGAAATTGAATGCGCATGTACCGAGTGAAAGACAAAGGTATGAAAGTGTACTGGGAGCAGAAAGATGGGAAAGCAGAAACGAAGAAGGAAAGAGATTGCTGGAATTCTCCAAGAAAAAAACGTTTATCTTTTCGTAATTCCTGGTTTCAGAAGAAAGGGAGCCACAAAGTGATTTGGTGAAGCAGGAGCCTATCACAGTAATCTCTGATGGATTACAAGCTCTATGACTGAAACGAAGAGGACAGTAACGGATTTAAAGGTACTACCATCTGAGACATTAAATAGCGATCACCGACTACTGGTGATGAGTGCGACAATCATCGAAGAAGACAGAGAACCAGGAAAGGAGAATTAGAATATGGGATCTGGGTGGAAAAGAATTCGAGGAAGATACCAGGAGAAGAAGGAAAGGTTGCCAGAGGATAAACCAAAAACAGGAGAAGAGGAATTGGGACAATTTAAAAGTCTCAGTGCGCGAAAGGACATGTGAGAGAAAACGGTGGAAGGAGACACCATGATGGAATGAAAGAGTTGAAGAGGTAGTGGGACGGAAGAACAAGACTTTTAGACTGTGGTTCGAAGAAAGTGTCGAATTGGCAAGAGAGGTGTATAAGAAAAGTAAGAAAGAGGTAAATAAGACCGTGGCTGAGGAGAGAAGAAAGTAGATGCAAGAAGATGATGGAAGAAGATACCAAAATAAATAATAAAGTAGTGTATTGAATGGTCAAAAGTAAGAGGAGAGGTTTCAGAGAGCATGCAACAATGGTGAATAAAAATGGGGAAGAGGTTTATAACAAAGAGACACTGGAGATGTTGAGGTAGGAGCACTTCGAGTACTTGCTAAATATGAACGGATTTGGTGATGATAATATTAAGTCTGCAGGCATCCATGGACGTTGTCACTAAAGTTAAAATCTTCTTGGTTGTTAGGCGGCGTCATATTTCCTCTAAAATTTTATATGAAATATGAGGCAGTCTAACAACCCAGAAGATTTTAACATTAATGTTGATAATAGACTAAAAGAGGTAGAAGTAACCTCGAGGGAGGAAAGGACCTGACATGGGAACAAATGGAAATGCTACTGGACTAGATGAAAAGAGGGAAGGCACCAGGATGTGGACAAAACAAGTGTTGACATGGCGAAGGCAGCAGGAGAGGTTGGCAAACAGGGGCTGTGTCGTGTGAAGAGGGTGTTATGGAAAGAGGAGGAGTCTCAGAAGACTGGAAGAGGGCACTAATTATGGTCTCTATATTCAAAATAGGGAACAGAATATATTGCAAAAACTGCAAAGAAGTCTCACTGATATCACATTCTGGTAAGGTATATGGAAAGATACTGGAGAGCAGAATCTAATTAAGTGTCGAGAACAAGTTGAGAAAGAAATGGCATGGCTTCAGATCTGCGATATCAGCTGTTGACCTCATGTCTGCAGTGAGGCAGCTCCAGAAGCATTACTATGAATTTTGGGAACACTTCTGATGGCTTTTCTCAGAAGGGAAAAGGCATCTGATAGCATCTGTAAAAGAAAGATTTTTGTAGCTATTGAAAAGAAGAGAGTGGAAAAACAGAAAACAAGCAGAGAGGAGGAGATGTGCAGTGGAAGTCAGAGTTGTATGAATGTGTGAAATGAAAGAACGGATTGGTTCCAGCAATCAAGTGGAGTGAAACAGGGTGGTCCATTGTCATCTCTCCTCTTCATTATTGTTTTGTGTGAGATAATGATTAAGATGATAAAAGAAGCTGGAGAAGACAATATGAAGACAAAAGTGTTCACGGATGAGTTGATGATCTGGGGGAATAGGAAAGAGGAGATTCAGGTACAGCTACATGCTTAGGAAGAAACTTTGATTGAGTATGGAGTGAAATTTCTTACAAACAAGTGTGAGATCCTGGTTACAGCTAGAATGAAAGGCATCCTGATTAGCGGAATAAGGATCGGATGGGAACAGTTAAAGAAAGTGTTGTGGTATCGATAGCTACGACGCCACGACGTAGATGCAAGTTCTTAGGTTGGCACTACGACGCCGACACCGACGACAGCGCCCTCTAGCCGGCGCTGTCCAGATCTACGAGCTCCGCTCCAGATTCAGCCCATATGATCAAGAGCAGACGGCCGGGACACCTCGCTTCAGTTTCGCTTGATACATAGACTTTACACTACTTACGACGGGTCTAAGACTTCGCACCTTCACGCTCCTCAGTGCAAAGTTAGGTATTCACGTTATTATGTATTCCGTTAATATTGTGATAGAGTAAAACCAAATTTTAAGAGCAGTACCGAGAGATTTTCACCTTCTCCTGATCCTACTCACTTCCTGCATTCGGCCTACCCATTCAGTTTACAAGAGCAGACCCACGCGCCGCCTTCCAGACGGGATACAAAAAGTGGAAAGTGTTAAGTAGTAGGGAAGTGTGGTAGAGGAAACTGGAAGAAACGCGAAAGAGATCAGTGAACACAGTGGGAAAGAGATGGGAGAACGCAGCAACGAGCAGAAGAATTTCTACGAAGTGTTGGAAGTCTAGTTTGGAACAAAGACGTCCCACAAAGAAGCAGAAAAGTATAAGACAAAAGTCACCACATCCCAATACTGACCATTGCATCTGAAACATGGGTAATGAAGAGAAATGATCAAAGCAGATCACAGGCTTGTGAAATGAAGTTCCTCAGTAGTAGTATGGTCAGTATGGGACTAAATGGTTCAAATTGTTCTGAGCACTATGGGACTTAACTACTGAGGTCGTCAGTTCCCTAGAACTTAGAACTACTTAAACCCCTCTAACCTAAGGACATCACACACATCCATGCCCCAGGCAGGATTCGAACCTGCGACCATAGCAGTAACGCGGTTCCAGACTGAAGCGCCTAGAACCGCTCTGGCCGGCAGTTGGGAGTAAAATAGGAGAGATAGGATTAGATATGAAAGGGTAAGGGAAATAGTGGCACATAAAGGTTAAGATGTTATGGCCACTTAAAGAGAACAAGAAGATTCCCTAAAAGATACATGAAATGGAGATGTGAAGGAAACAACCAAGAGGAATGCTAAGGGATATATTGCTGAAAGGTGTGGAGTAGAGTGCTGAAAAAAGAGGCAAGGACTGGACCTGGGTGAACGCAGAAATATGGTGGGAAATTTGGACTAGACAGCGAGGATTTTGTTCCAAACGGACCCAGCCTGGGACTGGAAACTGTTGTAGATGATGATCATGATCATGATCTAGTTCAACTGTGTTCTGGTGTCCTCTGTTGACTGAACACCTGAAGAGGAGAATGATGCAGCCTAAGAACGCAACACATCTGAGCATCAATAACTACTTCGACGAGGTCCGAAGATGTTATAGAAGTCTGCAGGTTTTTGGGGCCGTTGTCATTGATGATCTTCTGAGTTCGCAATCAGTCCACTGCTCAGACAGTGTGGAATCCCTGTGGGCGGCTTAGAGAGGCACTGCCCCCGCGGGCTCTGGTGCATGTTCCGGTACTGGGCCTGTCGCAACGCCGCACCAGCGATTGTCTGTACACAGGGGAAGGAGCAGCGCTCTCCGCAGTTGCGGGCCGTGTTCCATTTCCCACGCGGACTGGTTCTGTGGAATGCCTGCCCCCCACCACAACGCTCCCCCCACTGCAGCTCACGTTGGCCCATCCAGTTACAAGCTCGTGGCGCGCACATTTATTAAACGTGCAAACATCCAGGCCTGAGGCATTGCCCTCCACTGCCTAACTCCTCACTGCTTCCACGTCGCGTTGCTTCTCCATTTATCACCGAACAAGTACCTTTCTGTGTCACACAGTTTTGAACTATCAAGGAACGAATAGACTGATTGTGCTTATAAACTGCTCAAATTCATACGATACGCGCAGACCGCAATGCACAAAGTACTTTCTTTCTACATCTATGGTAAGCCTTGCAAGATTTCCGTAAGTGTCATAGTAAGGAAAGGCAACGTACCATACAGTGTGTTTCAGAATGAATATATGTGTTTCCTAGCATTAATTACATTCAAATTACAATTATTAATAACACGTTAAATAAAAGAGCAACCCAAATGGTTTTGGTTGTATACCTGTGCGCGAAGGGAAGAGTATGGAATGACCAAGAGTGACTGACGAGTGACAGACTTTTTCACGCGCCGCCCCAAGAAATCAGTTCGGGAGGCTAGTCGTGAATTAAAAATTCCAGTGACGTATGCATGGGGGTTTCAAGGAACGCTTACAACTATGTCCTTACCAAACTTCGTGGTAGATTAAAACTGTGTGCCTTTCACGGGGAAGTGCTCTACCACCTGAGCTACCCAACGACGACTAACGCCCCGTTCTCACAGCTGGCAGAAGTGAAGCTGTGAAGAAGGGACGTGAGTCGTGCTTGGGTATCTCAGATGGTAGAGCACTTCCCCGTGAAAGGCAAAGGTCCCGAGTTCCAGTCTCGGTCCGGCACATGGTTTCAAACTGCCAGGAAGATTCATATCAGCGTACACTCCACTGCAGAGTGAAAATCTGGATGTCCTTATGAGGATGTTACTATCACTAAGGCCTACAGATAACGGTTTACGCGCCAACATTGCAGACTAAATGTTGCTGCTTCAGATCAAAATTTTTCAGGAACGTGTCGTCGTCAGTGACTAGTTGACATTTCACCTAAGTGGAAATGTGAACACACATAATGTGCACATCTAGGGGTCAGAAAATCCGCCGGAATGGTACACGCGCATCGAGACTCCCCTAAATTGAATGTCTTTTTGTGCCATATCCTAGTGGAAAGTTTGGGGCACAACTATAGCGACTGTTTCTTATCTTGATGTGCAAGAGCCATGGCTCTCTACTCAGTTGGAAGAAACTGAATCACCGAACTTCATAACTGGCAGCAAGATGGCGCGCCTCCTCACCGGCATAACTCACGACTGCTGGATTGGCCGCAAGGGGCCGGATGACAGCTTGTTTTTCAAGACCTCCACGTTTACACATGATCTGACGCCATGTGATTTTTACCTTTGGGGTTTCTTGAACGATGATATGTATAGTCTTCCGCTATCAGCCGGTCTACTCGACAGCAGAAACAATATTGTTGCCACAATTACTCCAGACGCATTGATCATTGTAAGGCAAAGTGTGTGATTTGCCTTTTCATTTGATGTGTTATTTATAATTGTTAAGTTGCATGTAATAAATGGTACAAAGCTTTAAAACCCGGAAATTCATTTTGAAACACCCTTTATCTTGTCCACGTTGCAGAAAAAAAAATGGTTTTTCCACAGCATCCGAAACGAGTCCTTCTAAACATTCATGGTGGTGTCTGTTTGTTCTATATCGTGTCTCCCTACCACTTTCGCGCAACGACGCTCTGAGCGTGTTTTTTTTTTTTAGGGAATTAACTAGTTTGAACCTGGGACCTGTTGCTGGTAAGGAGACGCCAGACCACACATGACATGTAGAATTCAGAAGAGTTCAGTGAGACTAGCGATGATATAACCAAATACTAAATGATCTCAGCGTCAGCTCCACTGCACTCCCTGTAAAAGAATCTTAATACTAAGTAAATATAGTGGAAAGGGTTCAAGGCTTTCCTATTTTTAGTTAGCTGGTAAAATAACGTCGAAAAAGCAGTTAAGTTTACCACTGGAAATTTTATTCTACTCTCAAAACATCATTTATAAATTGCACTATTGATAAAAGGAAATGTTTTAAATACAGGATGGTAAAAACCAACTGCGTTCAACAAAAATGTGAACGAATATTCCCTGAATGGGTTTCCAAGTTCTACAATCGATCGAAGGATGACCTATGCCATATCACATCTATAATCTAGCTTTAATTTAAGTTTCACAAAAGAGAAGACTATCAAAATGGTCTACAGTGACCCTCAATTATCTTTAATTACTTATTTAACTTGTCGTAAATTACAGTGGTTGATGTGGCTTCTCAATAACTATAAAATAGAAAAATCATCGCGTTTCAGATCTGTTCTTCAAGTGGCAAATGTGAACACCATGAGTTTTTATTAACGATCGACACTAGTATTACGCAAAAAAGGGGTGTAACAGATGAGTCTTCTGCAGTTCTGAGTGAAGCCTAATGCGCTCAAAAATGCGGCATCGCGTGCGTTCATTACCTTGTCGGTGTTTAGGCAGCGTCAGGGCGACAGCGGCCGGCGCACCAGCCATCCAGCTCGCCGTCTCGGAACTAACTCTCTTAACTTCTCCTTACTACAATTTACCGAAGCTGGTTTAAAAAAACCTATCTGGCAGTGTTTTCATCTGACCAATCAGGGTCTCAATGTTAACCTTAAGCTCCACCCACAAAAATTCTGTCTATCCAATGAGAAACGTCATACTTTTCGTGGTGGGGCAATGATTTTAGAGTTTGCAACTTAACAGAGACGCTAAAAAGTCTCACGCTAAAACCTGCAGGTGGTGTGGTCCTTTTAGCGTTATCGTAAGATCTATACTGTTCTTCTGGAGGGCTCTATCTTTTAACATGGGCTGGGGGGTGGTCCTTGACGTACCTGAGGCGCGAAAAAGTCTCACGCTAAAATTTGTGGGTGCTAGTGGCCCTTTTTGTGTTATCGTAAGATCTATACTGTTTTTTCTGGAGGGCTCTAGCTTTTAACATGGGCTGGGGGTGGTCCTTGACGTACCTGAGACGCGAAAACGTGCGGGTTGTGAGCCCTACTGGTTAGCTGGCGCCGTAGGTGTCCAGACCTTCCTTTATCGTAGGGTCTTCTAGCTTAACACGGTTCTGCTCTCGGCTTCTGTTCTCGTTTCTCCCCTCGGAACTGAGTCTGTCTCACGGTGGGAAGGTACGACATCCATTTAGGCATTCTTGTGTTAGTCTGTGGTATTCCATTTGCTCACTCGTTACTCGCATTACTTTGGTTAATTTAATGTCACGATTTATTCGGAGCTATGTGACATACTAGTAGATTTGCTTATTATGTTTTCATGGAAGGTGTTGGATTTACCTGACACCTTACATCCTGGTGATGGTAACCACGACGAGTTATCTGACAATGGACGTTCGCATCATGTACAGTATGCAGCGATGCGTGCGCTGCACGGGAAAGAGTGCTACCTTGTTCTTAAACTGCAGTTGAAAAATTGCAGCGGGTAAGGTGTCGTAATGCCCAGCACATCTAGTATGGAGCAACAACTGTAGGGTCGATACCTTACGCTTTCACTGATCATTCACAAGCAAACAATAAGCTCAAACTCTACGGTGGGATTCATTATACAGATTCGTGATTCTATTGTTCAATTGCAGTTGTTGCAGTTTCATACGAGTTAAAGAACGAAAAGTGAATGTGCAGAGGACACTGCCTGCGTAGCCCATACACCAGCTGATGCCATTCTCTCATTTGAGAGGACGACCGTTCAAACCTCCGTCGCTGGCCGTAGTGGCCGAGCGGTTCTAGGCGGTTCAGTCTGGAACCGCGCATGCGCTACGGTCGCAGGTTCGAATCCTGCCTCGGGCATGGATATGTGTGGTGTCCTTAGGTTAGTTAGGTGTAAGTAGCTCTAAGTTCTAGGGGACTGATGACCTCAGATGTTAAGTCTCACAGTGCTCAGAG
The DNA here is from genome assembly GCF_023897955.1 of Schistocerca gregaria. NCBI lineage: Eukaryota > Metazoa > Arthropoda > Insecta > Orthoptera > Acrididae > Schistocerca > Schistocerca gregaria. Next base: position 814,088,838 of record NC_064920.1, on the reverse strand, counting down.
CCATTTGAACCATTTTCAAACCTCCGTCAAGCCATCCAGGTTTAGGTTTTCCATGATGTCCCTAAATCGCTTAAGGCAAATGCAGTGATGTTTCCTTTGAAAGGGCATGGCCACTTTCCTTCTCCATCCTTCTCTAATCAGAGCTTGTGCTCAGTCTCTAATGGCCTCGATGTCAATGTGACATCTCCTCGTGATGCAGTTCTTGTGTTCCTGCTTCTGAACGTTTGTTGATCTACAGTTCTATAACAAATTTAAACAATTTTTGTATGAATTGCCTTACATTTTATTTTTATTGTACATTTGTACTTTGTCTTACATTGATTTCATTTATTACAGTTGGGTAAATGATACGTAATGGTATCTACGGGTGTAGCACAGACTGCGTTCGAATTACGTTTTGCATAAATTTCTTTTCGTGCATTTAATAATCGTACAGAACTAATTGCTTCGCTGGTTGACGAACTGTTAGAATTATACTGCACCATTGATCTTATTAATTTGTTTCACGATTATGATGGGTGATATATTCGCGCAAGTCGGACTAATATTGTACGAAAAATATTTTCTAAGTCAGTAATTGTCAATATTACGACTGAAAACGTACTTCCACAAGAGAACTTCTGAAATTCAAATTACATAAGACTTCTAACGTGTGGATCACTGTGTGTTGTGCTGGGAAGGACTCGTCTTAACACCTTGATCTGGATTTTCCTGTGTTTTCCTCTGGTCAGTCTAGGCTAGGGTGCCCAAACGTCCCGGAAAACCGGGCGTGTCCCAGTTTTTCATCATAATATACGGTTTCTTGAAAAATTATTTCAGGACAATCAAAACTCCAGTAATTCAGCTTTCAAATATATTTGATTAAATTGTGTATGTTTTTTAGGGATTTTGGACCGATGAAACGATATACGACACGATAAATTAATACATTTTAGCTAATTTCTCTAATTTCCATAATGTAACAGAAGCCAAATTGTCAAAACTCATACACCGAAACAGTAACGTATTTTGAGCTGTACTGTGGCTGCAGTGTAGTTGTGTTGTTTGTTGTAACTGCGCCAGGCGATGCAAGTGGAGAAGATTTATATCCGACAGAACAGGCACCACTCGTATCTATAAATCTATGGGGGCGATGACTTTGATAAAAAAAAGTTTCAGTGCTGATACATAACCAGTGTCCGAACGCCTAATGGAATCGGAAATCTGTGAGGACGAGTTTAACGGACGGGGATCGTGGCGGTGCGGCGAGAGGGAATTTGAGAATTCAGGTCTAACAGAAAGGGTGCCCACATGGTCGCTATGGTTAGTGTAACAGTTCTAGCGAAGCGCGGGATCCGTGTTGGAGACCTCGTCGGCCGCAAATTTTCGTCTCTCACTCTTGCATTGCCGCATTGTCCTGCGCTGCTGGAAGTCACTATTTCCTTTTTAATTCTTTCCCATCCCACTTCCTTTTCATTCTTCTCGCCTCAATTATTCCTGTATGAACTTAAGAAGAATTATGGAAACTGTCCGACTGTTACTGTCATTGTCAGAATAGTGGAGCTGTTGACGTAAGATAAGCTGTACCGGTAGTTCCTCGCATTAGTCGTACTGTCGCAAGTGAGCTGAGAAATGGAATGCCAAAACGTGCTTGGAAATTCAGTGGCAGTTACTGTGAGCAGAGAAACTTTTTCAAGAACGGTGGGCTTGATTACGAAGCAAAGAGTTCGGTATGTAACTTATTAGTACCAGTCATGAAGGGCGTTCTGATAAGTTTGATTACATCACGTAGAATAAACACATTAACAGGTTTAGTGCACCGAGCTATAGAAAAATTCTACAAAATTATTTTATAAAACATTAAACTAGTGAAGACACATACATTGGAGCAGCCGAGCTCATTCTAGCCCACCACACGGTAAAATATCACCAAACTTTTAGATCAGTAATTGTACTAATAAGCTTAGCAGCGATATGTTTAGTGATCCTTCCATAGCAAAATGTTTAGTTCGGAAACTGCTGGTATATCAGCCTTAGTAACAGCAGTTATTGCTCCCTAGGATTTAAAGGAAAACTTGAGAGCATATAAACGTCTTCGTTGTATGGGATGTCCAGTAATGCCAATAATCAGAAAGCTGGCCAGATGTCTCCAGATTTTGTTAAGTATTTCGATATGAATGAATCAGTTCAGTCCAAACCTTTAAGGTGTGTTCCCTGTCTAATGAAACATCGAATAAAATTTCTATAATTTTTATGAATACTATTGAAATGTTTGACCTTGAAAAAGTAAATGTGTGGGATTTTGTGGCGGCAATGCGAACACCACCTTCGATGGTTTAAAACGACAAGACAAATGTAATGTGTTTACCAGAATAAAGACAACGTTGCGCGAAAAAGTTGAAAGGATAGGCTACCCAACACATTTTTCACGCAAACGCGTGCAGACATCTGCTGATAGGTCGAGTTGAGATGATTAAACTATTATTGTGAAGGTATTCCCGTACATTTCTATAAACACAGTTAGAGAAGCTTAAAAAGTTTTGCGACTATGCAGAGACTAAGTACGCGTATACGAATGTAACGTGTCACTCGAAAATCTGCTGGTTATCACTATTTCTAGGAGCTGAACGAGTCAGCAGTCTGTTTCTACCATTAAAAGATATTTCCTAAATGAAGACAAAGCCTTCTAAATATTGGTCCACTTTTTCAACGGTCCTTAGAGTTAGGCCTATTCGTGTTTTCATTCACACCCAGGTTAGCAGTTTGCAGCTTGGAATAAAAGAAAATAACAAATAAGTGAAATGGGGGTTAAGGATGTCACGGAAAATACTTCTGAAACTGTTACTACGAGAAAAGATCAGCAGTCCATTTCTGTTAATGTTAAATCAATTCTTAAAACAGCAGAAGTAACACAGTCAGCCGAAAAGGAATTTAAGGAAGAATTTGAAATGTTTTGTAACACTTGTACAGAATATTTGTGCAAGTGGAGAACCTCATATTCATCATTATTGTCGTGTTTTGATTGGATGTTGTTGAAGAGTGCAAAATGAGAAAGTGTTGTAGAGACGGTTTCTTACTTGAGCGGAAATAAATTGAAAACGATGATGAGTTCGGGATACTGACAAATTTCGTTGAAGAAATACTTCACAAGTGTGATGATGAAAACGAGGCATCTTTGCAACGTCATAAGAAGTGGGTGAATTTTTTAAAAGCTGTGACCGTCTTCAGCAGTAATCTGAGATGGTGATAAGTGTAAGGAACTTGTTTTCAAAATCATACCACAATGTCACTGTAGAATAAATAGTTCAGCTCTCGAATATCCAGTGAACTGATGAAAGGTACAAAATGGACATGGACTCTCTTGAAGCAGTCCAACGGAACCTGTACAACCACAAAGCCGAGTGTACAGAATTTTACCACTACTTCTCAAAGAACAAGGGCCTGACCAAGAAGGCTGGAAACAGTGAAAAATACCCTTTTCTCCTAGGATAATGAACCGTATCTATAAGCGCTCACTAATATTTAAGCTTGTGTTAATTTTTATTAAAAATTCAATTTGCTATAATGTTTTGAAAAATCATGATAAATTTACTCTTTATTATATAAATTAAATGTCATTAATCAGACAGATAATGTCCAAATAGCTCTGAGCACTATGGGACTTAACATATGTGGCCATCAGTCCCCTAGAACTTAGAACTACTTAAACCTAACTAACCGAAGGACATCACACACATCCATGCCCGAGGCAGGATTCGAACCTGCGACCGTAGCAGTCGCGCGGTTCCAGACTGCGCGCCTAGAACCGCGAGACCACCGCGGCCGGCATAGATAACGTAGATATAACTCAAAGTAAATTTGTTTTCATCCTTTTTACTGATAATAAATAGGCTATCACCATGTTAACAAAATATAGTATTAACAAAATATTAATATTAAAAAGTAAAAAATTTAAAACCTGGGTACATCTGGGCGGAAGGCGGAGGGAGAGGAGGACAGGCGGAAATCCATTGGAGCATCGCTGGTTGTTGAGCCGGCTTGCTCCGGCAATGGAAGATTCTTCTGACGTTGTGTTTCAACTCTAACACCGATCGAGTTTCACTCCTGACAGCAAGTAACGAAGAGTAGGAGTGAAATCTTTTTTGACCATTCAAGTACAAGTTCTCGTTCGTTGTCTAATTCACTTCAGACGAATTCCTACTCCCCCCCCCCCCCCCTCCCGTCGGAGGGGGGTACGAATGTGTATGTTGTCCTTAGCGTAAGTTAAAGTTAGGTTAAGCAGTGTGTAAGCCTAGAGACCGATGACCTCAGCAGTTTGGTCCCGTAAAAACTTACCACAACGAATTTTTGCGTAGTTCTACCACCTAGGCGCCATCCTAGTACAAATGGTTGAGGAGGTGCGTTCCGGTACCTAATATTTTAAATGGGCCGTAGGGGCGGGTTTTACAAGCACGCTCTGCTCCGTTAAAGCGCAGTGGTATACATAAGTAGTATCGATATGAGTGTGATGGTACTGTAGGAGCACCTGGATCCGGAAGTGAAGGTTACTATGATTGTGTGGATATCAGACTCGTCTGCAGGAACAGTATATCTACTATTTGAACATAAAACTCAAGTTGGCCCCGGAAGCATTGAAACTACATTCCTTTCTTCTATTCACCAGACTGCGTACGCAATAATCTACCACATAGGCTGGTAGTTCCCGATTTCTACATTACTTTTATTTAGCAGAATGACAGCTGTTGTCCGTTTTCCTGGAAAGATCACTGATGTAAATTACTGCTTTCATTATGCTTGTGAAGAGAGTTAGTATAATTTGTATACGTTATTTCAGCACGCATATTGGTACTCCACCTAACTTTTATTTTATAGACTTTCAAATGGTTCAAGTGGCTCTGAGCACTATGGGACAACATCTTAGGTCACCAGTCCCCTAGGCTAAGAACTACTTAAACCTAACTAACCTAAGGACATCACACACATCCATGCCCGAGGCAGGATTTGAACCTGAGACCGTGGCGGTCACGTGGTTCTAGACTGAAGCGCCTCGAACCGCTCGGCCACACCCTTTATAGACCTTGCACAGTTTTACTGCTTCATGTTCTGTTGATTTTACTTAGTGTATAATTATTTGCCGCTGTCATAATTGTTTTCTTGGATTTTTTGTTGTATTTCCTCTGCAATACTTCAAAAATGCTCATTAACGTAGTTTGCTAAGTGTGTGTGGATCATTTATTACATCAGCCCCTTCCTTATTAGCATGCTAGTATGCTTTTGCTTCTCTCTTCCTGTCTCTTTAATTATATCCCAGACAGCTTTGCTTTTATTCTCTTTTGCACGAACGTTAAGGTCCTTTGAGATATTTAGGCAGTTTGCCGTAAGTCCTAGAGCTGAACTTGGGTACTGAGCTGCTAGTTCTAAAACAGATACGTTTCCTACAACAAAGGTTATTAAGATGAAAATGTACTGAGAGTCAGTAATTACGACGTCCATTTCTTTGAACATGTTTCTGCACAACAATCTTGAATCCTGTCATGTCGTGGCATAGGCTAGAGGATGAGTATAACAACTTGAGGGTTTCACACGTCAGTCTGCAACTTGCGAGCAGACAAAACAAATGCAGAAATACAAATTTCCAGTGGTGACAGATTATTACTGGTATCGGCTCCGAACACTGTCCCAAGGCTTCTACGTAAAAGTTCGGACTTTTGGGGCACGTTAAGGATACATGTAGGAGACTCAAGGGACTCAAGAATCTGAATAGTACTTTTTATCGAATTCGGACCAAATTACAACACTGTTTCTAGACGGGAGAGAAAGTAAACGGTTCGACTATTGGTACACGGGAAGTCACTGTCTCAGTTCAAGGATGATGAATAACGGTAGTGGAAGACACCAACAGCACACTAGAAGGTTAACATTCGAGGCGAGCACTTTAAGTGAATTTACGCAGCAGATTATCTGAGCTGTCGTCCGAACGTTCTGGCTCAGTGCTCGTAAAACTGCGGCCTGCGGCCCGAATCAAGTATTCGTGCGGCGCGCAGTTCTCAGACACATTTTTTAGCAACATGAATCTCGCAACAAACAGCAGGGTCCAAAAACTTGACTTAACCGCAGGAACGTCCCATACTGTAGTTTTCCTGCTCAGTAAGAAACAAGAATAATTACAGTGATAGTAAACTCTTAAGATATGCTCAATTTTAATTGACATTAGTGAAACCGTCTGTGCACCTAATACAGTTGACTGCCTATATCAGGGGCAGGGGGTAAGCAAAAAGAGAGGCCACTGCGGGGTTAGAGGATGTCAAGGGGGGCAATGTTCTGTTGTTTGTCTTCCGGTGCAGACAAGTCACAGGCGTGCGCAACGCGTAGTCATCAGCTGCTGTGGTACGCGAAGTAACATGGATTTGTGAATGCATATTGCAGCGACGATTGTCTTCAAATACAGAACATATGAAGCATTTGAATATGAGTTCGGTTACTGATATTAATCAATTAATGATCCGCTCACACAGACAACGCAACAACGCTTAGTCAGACAGTTGCAGTGCCTGAACTTCTAAAGTCGTTGAGAACAATCGACACGAAGTGTTCCGACTTTTAACGAGCCACCGGTGTGGCTGAGCGGTTGAAGGCGCTAAAGTCTGGAACCACGCGACCGCTACGGTCGCAGGTTCGAATCCTGCCTCGGGCATGGATGTGTGTGATGTCCTTAGGTTAGTTAGGTTTAAGTAGTTCTAAGTTCTAGGGGACTGATGACCTCAGAGGTTAACTCCCACAGTACTCAGAGCCATTTGAGCCATTTTTGAACTTTTAATGATCAGTACTTCGGGACGAGCGGCCAGCTTACCGCGCCCTTATTATAGCCAGTTTGTTGGGGACGCATAACATACTAATTATTGCAGGTTAGCAAGTAACAATAAAGTCGATACATATGCGGCCACATGTGCCGCCCCACAACGTTGATATTGACTCTAGAGCAAATATGTTTGAAGACCACTGTTTTAGCTGCAGTTTACACTGAATACGTAAATCAGGAGTTTTTTAAGGGCTCTGGCGACGCATTGCTTCTCCCTCCCTATAGTCGTCACGTCAACGGTATTGGTGGTTGACAAGCATCGGCCAGTCTGACGTTTTGCACCTTCCTGGTGCCTCCACCAAATCGTGTTTGGCTTCTTCGTCTGCTCCTTGCTCTTTATGCGATGTGTTCCTGGCCTTATTTCGCAGCAACAGTGTTCAGCTGAAAGCTAAACGTTACTGCTCAGCCTTGTATGGCTGGCAACAGCAATGCCTTACGTTACTTTGCTCTGTCCTGTAGGGGAGAAGACTTCTACCTCACGAGTCAGGACCTCTGTATCAGCAGTTTTACCAATTTTCCATCTCACTATGACCGGTGACGACCCACTGAGTTAACGGTTCTCAGCAGCAAGGATTATACTTACTGCATATGATGGGGCATGCCTGTTTGCGATTACAGTCTAGTATGGCACTTAACAATAGCGTCTAAAAATGATTCCCTGAACTTAAACTTCTAACCTGTTGTAGCTGCATAGAACGTGTATAATTTACAAGCTTCTTCTGTTACTGTTTTCCCCGTGTAACCTACACACTACCATTGTGCCAGCCATCCAATTTGTCCGTCTGGTTTTCTGTTTTGGAGTGCACTCTCTGACTTCCAACAGCCTCAGACTTATTAAGTCAAATAATTCAATAACACATGAAAATTCACACTACAGTAATAGGCTCGCAAACTGGTCGCTTGGCGTGAGGAGTTATCCTAAAAATTATACCAAATGACATTATAGAATGGTGATAAGTAAAGCACGATCCCTGTTTGCATTTTTATCTCAGCTTTGTTTGACATGCTTTGCAAGTCGATGATAAAACTAGTTTCTAGTCATATACGTTGTCTCGAGATGATCATTTGCTGTCAAAATTCACCAGCACACCAATTATACACTTTTTTTTTCAGCATTTTTCTCTGCTACAGATTCCTCTTCTTTACTCGTCCGCAGTGACGGGCGAGAAACCGTCCTCTATTGTGAAGCACCTCCCATAAATCATGTAAACCCTGTTAATTAGTAGTCCGATATGAAAAATCTTCAGTAAGCACACATATTAATATAAACTCCCCAGAAAAATTAGGCCTCAAATTAACAGTCGTGTATCTTCCGCTACAGCATGTCAAGTTCCTATCTTACAAGTCAGTTTCAGGCAGATATCTTAAAACTGACATGAGAAATGGTTCAAATGGCTCTGAGCACCATGGGACTCAACATCTGTAGTCATAAGTCCCCTAGAACTTAGAACTACGTAAACCCAAGTAACCTAAGGACAACACACACATCCATGCCCGAGGCAGGATTCGAACCTGCGACCGTAGCAGTCGCGCCGTTCCGGACTGAGCGGCTAGAACAGCTAGACCACCGCGGCCGGCTGACATGAGAAGTTCATGGTCTTATCTGCAGCGGATGTATGCGCAGAATAGCTGTAGACATACCGACGGAAGGGGTGTACCTTTTCCTGATCGGCAAAATCATAAGTTTTTCCTACTACTCTTTGTGCCACCAACTCGAAAAACTTTCATCTCCTGCGTTATGACGCAGAGGCAGAACGATTTACTGGCTATTACCCCGCGTGTGATCAGGTTTCATGGAACACGCCCAGTTGACTGAAAGCTGCGTCATCTTCTGCCAGAAGCTTCATTTTGTAACGGCTTAGGAGTTATTTACCGCTTATTTTTATTCTGATATCGTTTAGTTTTGTTGTGATTCCTCTTCGAGTGAAGATTAAGTCGTAATGTTTAACCCGGCCTATTATAATCACAACATACTTGCTGTCTCAAGCGGTGACAATTACTGAACTATATGAAATAAAATCGTCGTAGCTTCCGAACGCTTTGCGGCAGGGCGTTCCAGCTGCACGGTCGGTCGCGGGGCATTAGGAAGCTCAAGCGCACGCTCCTCGTCGTTGTCTGCCACTCTTACATGGATGGTTCGTTAATAAGCAAAATTGGCCCATCTGGGGGACTGAGAATCCGGATTTCGCGATCGAGAAGTCTCTTCGCCGTCAACAGGTGACTGTGTGATGTTCAATATCCAGTCGCGGAATAATCGGTGCGATATTCCTTCATGGCAGGGTGACTACCGAACGTTACCTGAAACTTCTGGAAGATGATTTCATCCCCATTATTCAAAGTGACCCTGATTTCGACAAGATGTGGGTCATTCAAGACGCAGCTCGACCCCATCTAAGCAGGAGCACGTTGGGTACCGCATTCCGGCTCTGGGGTACCCAGAGGCCACTGGAATGGACCTCGATTGGCCGCCATATTCCCCGGATCTGAACACAAGCGCCGGCCGGTGTGGCCGAGCGGTTGTAGTGAAACGTCCCCTTAGAAAAATTATACAAGACTGGTCTATGTGAAACGTCCTCTTTGAACAATTATACAAGACTGTGCTTAAACTGAAACACAATATTTTTTAGCGCAACGCAATCTGACTTTCAAAAATCCCTACAAAAGAATGCCCCAGACTAACATTAACCTATACCTTTCACAAATCACTTACCCCACCAAAAATCTTCGTTACTCAAGCTACTGGAATACAGCGAGCGCCACTACTGCCAACTAAAAAAGATTCAAACTACGGAAGTCACTAACTACTGAGGCACAGTTAACAAATGAAAGGTTTTAATAGAGAATAAACAATGTATTTACCTTAATAGTCATAATGTGTATATCATTTCATGACACCAATTCTTACAAATTTCAAAACTCCTCCATCTCTCTCCCCACGTCCACCACTGCTGGCGGCTCACCTCCAACTGCGCAACGCTACGCGCTGTTAGCATCCAGCTGCCGCTGCCCCACACTACAATGGCAGACAACAATGCAAACTAAACACACACTGCGCACAGCACAGCCAGTGATTTTTCATACCGAGCGCTAAGCGGCGTTACCAATAAGAAAACCTAAACAGCCTACTTACAGTAGGCGCTTCAGTCTGGAACCGCGTGACCGCTACGGTCGCAGGTTCGAATCCTGCCTCGGGCATGGATGTGTGTGATGTCCTTAGGTTAGTTAGGTTTAAGTAGTTCTAAGTTCTAAGGGAGTGATGACCTCAGATGTTAAGTCCCATAGTGCTCAGAGCCATTTGAAACTTTTTTTTTTCTAACAAACGCGATTCTTTCTTGTGGGGCTATATTAAAGACAAGGCGCACAGCAATAACCCCAAAACCACTGATGAGCAGAAAGCAGCCATTCAGGAGGTCACTGACAGCATCGGTATTCCGACACTTCAGCGGGTCATGCATAATTTCGCTATTCGCCTGCGCCACATCATCGCCAAGGATAGCTGGCATATTGAACAATAACGTAAATCCGAATATCTGCAGTGAAGTTTACATGTTCAATAAAGTGCGTGAAAGCCATAGTTTGTAACTAATTTCCTTTTTTTCATATAGTTTAATAATTATCTCCCTGTACATTTCAACTGAGCAAGCCCTTGTAGCATGAAGTTAAATGGGAAATATCAGTGGCCAACAGTTATGTGCAAAGACACATTCTCTGCTAAAACACAACAGTCAAATTCAGTGCAATTACTTACAAGAGAGATATTAAAGATGATGTTCTCCAAACTAAAAAGTTTTAAATTAACTAACCGTGACCTGAAAAACTACATTTGTTACTTTCGAGACTACCTAATTCCGAAGACCCTGAAAGATGATTATATGGCAGTTTGTGAAGCACCTTAACACTGATACTTCCACTGCTTCACCTTAACACTGATACTTTCACTGCACATCTGTATAATAATTCTGTTGATTACTTATTCTCTCGGGATGGAAGCACCTGTACTTGTAACTGACACAGAGATGTATATAACTCACCTTCAAATTACACCTGTAGCTCTGTTATTTCCCAGATGGTCGCTAGTTAGAGTAGGACAGTTATTTAGTTCATGTCTAACAAGTTGCTTATTGTATACTCCACAGCGCAACGTTTGTGCTTTTAGTACCGACCAAGATGGTGAGACCAACAGTAGCTCCTTATCCTTTTATCGTTATAAGGGACACTTATTAATTAAGAAATTATCTGACCTTCTGTGTATTGGTTGACTAACTGTATGAGTTATAATTGTCTACACAAATTGTTTGTGAGGAAGCAACCGATAATAGGATTCCTTTTACTAAGAAATTCAAGAAAGTTTTCCTGAGATATGTGCTCCCATTTCACTTTCTTTTGCGTTACCACATTGAAACTGCATAACACAAATGACGTTTCTAGTGCACAAAAACACTCATAATATCTCACCATTTGAGTAACATAGAAAAGATTATGCAGAAAATTCAATTCTCTATCATTAAACACACACTTATAAAACTGCAGTAAACTCATGTATTGTCTCTTTCAAACAAGAGAAGCAAAAAGGAACACAGCTTATTTCCCTTAACAAAACTAAAGAGAAAGAATTCCCAGGAGGCTCCACATAGGACCTCCCTGGTTAGTCTGACAAACAGGTTCCAGGTGCTGTCTATGGCTGACACTGTCCCTCAACCAAATGCAGTCGCTTGTCCCGTTTCAGAGGAAACCTCTCAGCCTGCAAGATCCTGACAGTTACACAGGGTGGGACTATTCGTAGTTGAGAACTCCAACGTTAGGCGCGTTATAGGGCGCCTTAGGAACATGGCTGCCAAGGAGGGGAAGAAAGCCAGTGAGTACTCTATGTGCATACCACGCGGAGTCATTCCACATGAGGAACGGGTCGTTCCGGATGCCATGAAACCACAGGGAGCAGCCGACTGCAATTAGTGACTAACGTCGGTGCCAGTGATGTGTATCACTTTGGATCGGAAGGGATTCTCTCTTGTTTCAAGCGGCTATCAGAAGGGGTAAAGACCGCCAGTCTTGCTTGCGAGATGAAAGTATAGTCGACAGTACCGGTTGAAGACTTCTGGCTCAGAGCCGAGCGGAGGGTCTGAATAAGAGGCTCAGAAGGTTCTGCGACCGTGTAGGCTGCAGATTTCTAGACCTGCGCCGCAGGGAGGGTGGGTTTAGGTTTGGGCTAAATAGGAGTCCACTACACGCAGGAGGCGTCTACACGGGTTGCAGGGGCTGTATGGCGTGGATTGGGTGGTTTTATACGTTAAAAGGTCTCGGGGAAACACAAAAGGATTCAGTCTCAAGCGGTGTAGGTCGAACACAAGAAGAACGTAGATCCAGTAACCATCGGTATAGCAGTTGTAAATTGTCTTAGCTGTGTTGGAAAAGTACCAGAGCTCGAAACGCTAATGGCAGGCACTGATGCTCAAATCGTTATAGGCACTGAAAGCTCGATACGGCCATCGATAAGCTTAACTGAAATTTTTTTGCGAACGACCTAACGGTATTCAGCAGGGATCGGCTAAACACAGTAGGTGGTGGCGTGTTTGTTGCTGTTATTAGTAGCTTATCTTGTAACGAAACTGAAATAGGTAGTTCCATGAGTTAGTATGGGTAGAGGTCATTCTTGGGAACCGGAATAAAATAATAACTAGATCTTTTTACCGACCTCCCAACTCAGATGATATAATTAGTGAAAGGTTCATAGAAAACTTGAATTTAATTTCAAACTTGTACCCGACTCAAACACTATAGTTGGTGATGACTTCCATTTTTCTCAACAGGATGGCAAAAATGCATGTTTAAATCCGGAGGTACGCATAAAACATCGTCCGAAATTGTGCTAAACGCGTTCTCTGAAAGTTATTTCGAGCAGTTACTTCATGAGCCCACTCGAACGTTAAACAATGCGAAAACACACTTAAATTCTTAGCAGCATATAATCCTGTGCTAATCAATATCATCAAAACGGATACAGGGATTAGTGAACACATGGTTGCCGTAGCAAAACAGAATATTGTAACTCGAAAATCTTGCAAAAACAAACGATGAATATACCTATTCAAGAATACAGATAAAGAATCACTTGACGCCTTCCTGAGAGACAACCTCAACTCCTTCCACATTAACAATGTAAGTGTAGACCAAATGTGGCTTGAACTCGAAGAAATAGTATTGACAAGAAATGAGAGATTTATACCAAATAAAATGACAGACGGCGGAGTTGATCCGCATTGGTATACAAAACGGGACACAACACTGTTGCAAAAAAGTATGCCAAATTCAGACGAAAGCAAAATCTCGAAGACTGACAATCTTTAAGAGAAGCTCGAAATTTAGCGGAGACTTCAGAAAAGCCAAAGCGATTCTGGTTGTATGTAAAATATGGTAGCGGAAAGGCACAAACAATATCTTCTCCGTGCACTGGCAATGGAAATACAATCGAAGAAAGTGCTGCCGAAGCAGAGTTACTAGACACAGCCTTCCGAAATTCCTTCACCAGAGAAGAAGAAGTAAATATTTCTGAATTTGAACCAAGAACAGCTGTCAGCATGAGTAACCTAGAAGCACATATCCTCAAAGTAGAGAAGCAACTTAAATCACTTAATAAAATCAAATCTTACGGTCCAGACTGCATGCCAATTAGCTTCCTTTCAGAGAATGATAATGCAATAGCTGCAAAAACTGGGTTGTTCCGGAAACCTACCTTATGCAAACACAATTACTTTAGTTTTATATTTACCCAGACATGTTTCATCACCAAAGTGTCATCTTCTGAAGGCCAAATTTTTAATATATATTTAAGTATAATATCACATTTGTAATAATTTAACTGTTGTAGACCTCAGAAATAGAATATTTTAATTGGATTCATTTGTTGAGACACTCACCTTAAAATTACATCGCTAACTGAACTATATTGTTATACATCGATTTTACTGCTCGTTTTCGTCATTTTTTTTTTAACAGCAGGTCATCTGCAAACTAGCCATGAAGAAAATTATTGCGTATTTGTGGAGAGATGTTTCAAGGGTCGAGGTTATGTACGTTTCTGTACTTACATTTTTCGTCCTGTTTCGTGTCCCTGGTTGGTGTATCAATTAATTGCTATTTAGTGCATTGATTTCACTCAGTTTTTCACAAATTTCCACTCACTACTTCACATCATACAATAACAAAAACTTCCACAGGGTGGTAAACATACTGAAGAAACATGGACTACAAATATCATCCCACACAAATAACACAATACAGAAGAACCTAAGCTCTAAGAACACCTCTGCAGACAAATTCTCCAAAGCTGAAATATATCAATAAACCTTCAGTTCATGCCAGTCGGTCCACATAGGCCAAACATGCAGAAATATCAAAACGAGATACTCTGAACACCTCAGAGCCCTAATGAGTGATAGTACACACTAAACTTTTGTAGACCATGTAATACAAGAAAACCACCACTCTCTTTTCATCTCTCTCTCTCTCTCTCTCTCTCTCTCTCTCTCTCTCTCTCTCTGTCTCTCTCTCTCTCACTCTCTCTCTCTCTCACACACACACACACTCTCTCTCTGTCACACACACACACACACACACATACACACACACATATACACAAACACACAAATACACATTCAAAATCAGCGCCATCACAAACACAAGACCAACGATGAACAAGTTATCAACGACAATAACATAACATCTCTCACTGAGTGTGTTGTCAGAAGTGTCTGCTCAGCTTACATATCGCCACATTTTGTGTAAGTGCATATGATGTGAAGTAGTGAGTGGAAATTTGTGAAAAACTGAGTGAAAACAATGCACTAAATAGCAGTTGATTGAGACTCTAACCAGGGACACGAAACAGGACGAAAAATGTAAGTACAGAAACGTACATAACCTCTACCATCGAAACATCTGTCCATAAATACGCAATATTTTTCTCCATGGCTAGTTTGCGGATGACACGACGTCAAAAAAAGAAAACGACGAAAATGAGCACTAAAGTCGATGCATAATAATACAGTTCAGTTAGCGATGTAATTTTAAGGTGGGTGTCTAAACAAAATGAAGGTAATTGCAAATATTGTATTTCTTAGACCTACAGCAGATAAAGTATCACAAATGTGATATTATTGTTATTACAGGCGGATGTCATTAACCTCGATATGCAGTAGGAATGTGAAATATATATTGTGTTCGAATATTATGAATTACCTCGAAGAGAACGGTCTATTGACCCACAGTCAATACGGGTTTAGAAAACATCGTTCTTGTGAAATACAGCTAGATCTTTAAACACACCAAGTATTGAGTGCTATTGGCATGGGATTTAAAATAGATGCCGTATTTCTAGATTTCAAGAAAGCTTTGGAGACGATACCACATAGGCGGCTTATAGTGAAATTGTATGCTTATGGAATATCTTCTTAGTTATGTGACTGGATTCCTGATATCCTGTCAGAGAGTCCACGGTTCGTAGTAGCTGACGGAAAGCCTTTGAGTAAAACAGTAGTAGTTTCTGGCGTTCCCTAAGATAGTTTTATAGCCCCTCTGCCATTTTTTATCTATACACGTCAAAAAAAGTTTTGCATCAGCTCGGTTCCGAGAGTTCCGGAACCTGTATAAAAAATTGGAATAGCGATCAACGTAAACATCATTTCCGCCCATTTTATTGCTCATGAAAACCACACATTCACACATTGCATGTTCTACCACAATACAACGAGACCTTTATAGGTGGTAGTCCAGAATGCTGTGCACACTGTACGTCTAATAACCAGCAGTATGTCCTTTTGCACTGATGCACGCCTGTATTCGTTGTGGCATATCCACATATCCACAAGTTCGTCAAGGAATTGTTGGTCCAGATTGTCCCACTCCTCAACGGCGATTCGGCTTTGATCCCTCAGAGTTGTTGGTGGGTCACATAGTCCATAAACAGCCCTTTTTAATGAAACTTGAAACTTCCTGGCAGATTAAAACTGTGTGCCCGACCGAGACTCGAACTCGGGACCTTTGCCTTTCGCGGGCAAGTGCTCTACCAGCTGGTAGAGCATGTGCCCGCGAAAGGCAAAGGTCCCGAGTTCGAGTCTCGGTCGGGCACACAATTTTAATCTGCCAGGAAGTTTCATATCAGCGCACACTCCGCTGCAGAGTGAAAATCTCATTCTGGAAACATCCCCCAGGCTGTGGCTAAGCCATGTCTCCACAGTATCCTTTCTTTCAGGAGTGCTAGTTCTGCATGTTTCGCAGAAGAGCTTCTGTAAAGTTTGGAAGGTAGGAGACGGATACTGGCAGATGTAAAGCTGTGAGTACCGGTCGTGAGTCGTGCTTCGATAGCTCAGTTGGTAGAGCACTTGCCCGCGAAATGCAAAGGTCCCGAGTTCGAGTCTCAGTCGGGCACACAGTTTTAATCTGCCAGGAAGTTTCATATCAGCGCACACTCCGCTGCAGAGTGAAAATGTCATTCTGGAAGCCCTTTTTAATATTTATCTCAGACATGTTCGATAGGGTTCATGTCTGGAGAGCATGCTGGCCACTCTAGTCAAGTGATGTCGTTATCCAGAAGGAAGTCATTCACAAGATGTGGACGATGGGGGCGCAAATTGTCGTCCATGAAGACGAATGGTTCGCCAATATGCTGCTGATATGGTTGCACTATCCGTCGAAGCATGGCGTTCACGTATCGTACAGCCGTTACGGCGCCTTCCATGACCACCAGCGGCGTAGGTCGGCCCCATATAATGCCACCCCAAAACAGCAGGGAACCTCCACCTTGCTGCACTCGATGGACAGTGTGTCTAAGACGTTCAGCTTGACCGGGTAGCCTCCAAACACGTCTCAGACGATTGTCTGGTTGAAGCCATATGCGACACTCATCGGTGAAGAGAATGTGATGCCAATCCTGAGCGGTCCATTCGTCATGTTGTTGGGCCCACCTGAACCTCGCTGCAAGGTGTTGTGGTTGTAAAGATCGAAATTGACGTGGACGTCTGGATTGAAGTTGCGCATCATGCAGCCTGTTGCGCACAGTTTGAGTCGTAACACGACGTCTTGTTTCTCCACGAAAGCATTATTCATCATGGTGGCGTTGCTGTCAGGGTTCCTTCGAGACATAATGCGTAGGTAGTGGTCATCCACTGCAGTAGTAGCCCTTCGGCAGCCTGAGCGAGGCATGTCATCGACGGTTCCTGTCTCTCTGTATCTCCTCCATGTCCGAACAACATCGCTTTGGTTCCCTCCTAGACGCCTGGGCACTTCCCTTGTTGAGAGCCCTTCGTGGCACAAAGTAACAATGCGGACGCGATCGAACCGCTTGTAACGTGTCAGGCAAATCCAACACCTTCCATGAAACCCTGACATGATAAGCAAATCCAGTAGTATGTCACATAGCTCCGAATAAATCGTGACATTAAATTAACCAAAGTAATACGAGTAACGAGTGAGCAAATGGAATACCACAGACTAACACAAGAATACCTAAATGCATGTCGTACCTTCCCACCGTGAGGCAGACGCAGTTCCGAGGGGAGAAACGAGGACAGAAGCCGAGAGCAGAACCGTGTTAAGCTAGAAGGCCCTACGATAACGGACGGAGTGGACACCCACGTCGCTAGCCTACCGCTAAGTCTACCACCCGCACGTTTTAGCGTGAGACTCTTTCGCGTCTCAGGTATGTAAAGGACCACCCCCCAGCCCATGTTAAAAGCTAGAGCCCTCCAGAAAAACAGTATAGATCTTACGATAACACAAAAAGGGCCACTGCCACCCGCAAGTTTTAGCGTGAGACTTTTTCGCGTCTCAGGTACGTCAAGGACCACCCCCCAGCCCATGTTAAAAGATAGAGCCCTCCAGAAGAACAGTATAGATCTTACGATAACGCTAAAAGGACCATACCAGCTGCAGGTTTTAGCGTGAGACTTTTTAGCGTCTCTGTTACGTTGCAAACTTTAAAAAACATTGCCCCACCACGAAAAGTATAACGTTTCTCATTGGATAGACAGAATTTCTGTAGGCGGAGCTTAAGGTTAACATTGAGTCCCTGATTGGTCAGATGAAAACATAGCCAGATAGTTTTTTTTAAACCAACTTCGGTAAATTGTAGTAAGGAGAAGTTAGAGGAGAGTTGGTTCCGAGACGGCGTGCTGGATGGCTGCTGCGCTGGCCGCTGCCGCCCTGACGCTGCTTAAACACCGACAAGGTAATGAACGCACGCGATGCCGCATTTTTGAGGGCATAAGGCTTCACTCAGAACTGCAGAAGTCTCATCTGTTACACCCCCTTTTTGCGTAATACTAGTGTCGATCGTTAATTAAAACTCATGGTGTTCACATTTTCCACTTGATGTAAAGATCTGAAACGCGATGATTTTTCTATTTTATACTTATTGAGAAGCCACATCAGCCACTGTAACTTACGACAAGTTAGATAAGTTATTAAAGATAATTGAGGGTCACTGTAGACCATTTTGATAGCTTTTTCTTTTGTGAAACTTAAATTTAACCTAGATTATAGATGTGATATGGCATAGGTCATCCTTCGATCGATTGTAGAACTTGGAAACCCATTCAGGGAATATTCGTTCACATTTTTGTTGAACGCAGCTGGTTTTTACCATCCTGTATTGAAACATTTCCTTTTATCAATAGTGCAATTTATAAACGATGTTTTGTGAGTAGAATAAAATTTCCAATGGTAAACGTAACTGCTTTTTCGACGTTATTTTACCAGCTAACTAAAAATAGGAAAGCCTTGAACCCTTTCCACTATATTTAGTTAGTATTAAGATTTTTTTACAGGGAGTGCAGTGGAGCTGACGCTGAGATCATTTAGTATTTGGTTATATCATCGCTAGTCTCACTGAACTCTTCTGAATTCTACATCTCATGTGTGGTCTGGCGTCCCCTTACCAGCAACAGGTCCCAGGTTCAAACTAGTTAATTCCCTAAAAACACGCTCAGAGCGTCGTTGCGCGAAAGTGGTAGGGAGACACGATATAGTACAATCAGACACCACCATGAATGTTTAGAAAATGGCGACCCTGCCAGGATGGTAAAATACCATGATTGAAGGTCGACCACATGCCTAAGTAGGTCAGAAAAAATATCTTGTTTAAAAATTATTGTAAAATTTTTTTTCTAACGTTATACATAGTCGAAAACAGTAGCTGCAGCTATAGATAGTAAGAAAGTATTCAATTACATTCTAGCAGAGACAATAGCATAATTAAGTTATGATTTTTGAAAATTGTCAGAATTAAGTTTTCTCTCCAATGCAAGCGCGCAGGTGGCGTGTACATCGGTGACACGTTGGTTCTGTCCCAACAAGTAAGTGAATGGATCGTCAGTCTTGGTAGTGTCAAGTCGTGTGAACAAAAAGTTTATGAAGCGAGTGAGATCGTATGAGCGCATGTTGACGCGAAGTAGGGCGCGTGAATTGCTTTTAAAACAGAAAATAAGGGATTCGGAAAGATTAGCAATGGCAAATCGAGACCTTGACCGAATTGAGGTAGTGACCCTGCATGAAAATCGACAGAAAATAGAGGACAGTGCAACAGACGATGCAGTATCGCGAGAAGTAGGACAGATAACGCACTATAACGAAGGTAATGTACGCCAAGGCACAGAAAACCTAGGTCAGCATACGACAGAGGAGCAGGTAAGTAGTGAGACAGGCGATGAGGATTCTAACTTGCGTCTTGAAAACGTAGAACCCATGGTACATGTAATCAGAGCTCCCTCACCACAAGTACAAGGAATGCGAGCAGAAACGTGTCACAGCACAGTTCAATGCAATCGGTTGCAAACCAACAATTGGGCGAAAACTCAGAGCGTAGGACGTCGGAAGAAAACGCAATAGGACCCACCAATCTGGCAGAATTATTACAACAAATTACGGAAACCATGACAAGGCAAAGTAAAGAAATTGCGAACCAAATTAAAATTCAGAATGCAGAAACCACGAGACAAATGCGCGAGATTAAAGAACAAAACAAAAAAAATCAGTTACACCTAAGTCATATTGAAGACGAGGCAAAAGAATCTCGAGAAGTGATAGGAAACTTAATAATAGGTCACAATCAATTGAGAACAGACATTGACAAGGTACAAGTGGACGTACAAACATTGCGTAATGACATTCAGGACGAGATCAAAACATTACATAACAACACCCAGGGAGAAGTCAAGAAAGTAGAGAAACAGATAAACGAAATTACTAGACAAGCAGCAGGTACAGCGCTTGAAATTGTTGAAAAAAGTGTGTTGCACAAACGTATCACAAGAGCAGCGCTGAAAAGATATGATAACCGCATAGTCAAAATAGAAGCGCAAAGGAAGCGACAATTTCAGAAATTGCAGGTCTACTAAAGAGACTGTCTACACTATGCTTGTCCGTCCTCTTGTGGATTAGTGCTGCGTGGTGTGTGATCCTAACCATATTGCATTAACGGAGTCGTTCTCGTTTCAGCGGAACCTTCTCGCGGAATTTCATTCACCAACTTTCTCCTCCGAATGCGAAAATCAACAATCATCATAGTAACATCAGGGACATCAGAGCTCACGCGGACAGATAGATGTGTTCGTTTTCTCCGTACATTGTTCGAGAGTGGAATAATACAGAATTATTGTGATGGTTGTTCGTCGAACTCTCTGCCAGGCTTTTAAGAGTAAAATTTAGATGTAGATGAACGACGTATGACCTTGCCTTCGTTTAGTGGGAAAACGAAATCCAGTTTCCATTTCGCATATCACAGGTTCTTTATAAATCATCCAAGGCACTGAGCAATTTTGTATTGGGCCAACTACGGATAATGCAGGTTAGGAACATCGGTCTTTTTACAAAGTACTGGCTATTGAATTTGATCAAGAATTGCAAGATCCCCAGTGGCTAGAGCCATTGCTATCCCTAAACCAGGCAAAAATCGCCTGGTTTCCAAAAGCTAAGGGCCTGTTTCCTTGCTCTGTCACCTCTGTTTAATCCTGGAAGGGCTGGTCATTCAAAGACTGACAGCAAAAGTGGAGCCTTTTCTTACACCATAGCCAGAGGCGATGAAGAGCACGTATAGGGATGAGTGGAGAGCCATAAATGCTGAGTCCAGCGAGCTGGCTGTACTGGTGATTCTGGGAAGCAGCGCTCTGTGGATTGCACCTGCAGAGGGACTTCAACCACGGCACTGCCCTCTTTCTACTTAGGGTCAGAGAAGGAGGGCGCCGGTCGCTAAACATTTTACCTGGGCCAGGGGACAGTCCATCGTGAAGGTGGACAGTTGGCAGAAAGTGGATTGAGGGAGCCATTTAAGAGAGAGACTGCTGTAATCTGAGCTTTTGTCCAAATGTCGGGCAGGTCATAAAACTCATATCATCCTTACGTTGCAAGCTGAGATGATGCAGACAGAGCGGCTGGCACGCGTGTTTAGTGGAGGTAAGATAGCAACTCCTCTGACGCCAGGAAGTCGGCAGGTTCTATTAACGAGCAGCAAAAGCATATGTTTCATGGGCACAGTTGTCTGGGAAACTTAACAGCCTTCTTTCAGAAATTGGAAATGGTCAGCCTGGAAAGATTAGATCTCTCCGTAAATGAAGAACTGTGGTACCGTCTTGGTAAACTGAGAGGGAAGCTACCCACGTTCTAAAAATCAGAACGCCAGTTCGCGTAATTTGTAAATTTTCGTGGATACGTCAGATCATTACAGCTGCCGCAGCACGCCGCTCTTCCTCCCAGCGCTTCGATTTCTGCTGCCTCCTGAATTAAGGTGAAAGTGTAAAGTATCACTGCACCAAAGTAGTGTTGTTAAATGATATTCACAGCTCCCTGTTCTCTAATGAACCGTAGATTGTGGTGTGCTTGGTCGTAGTTGATTCCATTTGTATAGAATTGGGCCTCAAACTAGAATCATGTAACCAGATTGTGTTGTAAAAGGGATTAATTCAGTAGAGTATTTGTATAGTTTCCACCCCAATGAGTGATTTGCCAATCAAGCACCACCCATTTTCTGATTTGTGTCTGTCCTTTTTTGTAAGATTTATCAGCTCGTTGTAGTTGTCAAAGAGGTAATAAAAACGCGTCATTTTTTTTTGTAAACTTAAATATGCCACTGTTCTTATTTACGCTCTCAACTATTCACTGTTTTTATTTTATTTTGGTGTTACATAGTTACATCACCAATTCAAGGTCTAATCTTATTAAATTAGTGAATTCGATTATTAATTTGAGATCTGAAAGTGAGTGCAGACATAGGCAACAAAATCGCCATTTGTATATATATATCAATTAAGAGTGTTGCTCACTATTTGAAGGTTATTAAGAAGATAATACTACAATTTATATAAAGATATTAACATTTAGCTTTGCTCGGACATATATTTTTGATTAAAGCAAGAGACAGCTTGCAATATGACTGTCCTGGTAAATAAGCTTGTCTCGAAGTATCAATATGGGTATAGGAGAAGGTTACCCTGCTGTAACACAACTCCGTTTCTTTCCAGACGTCGTTTTGAGAACAGTGGTCAAATATTAAAAGTTAGATTCAGTCTTCGTAGATTACTGAAAGGCGTTCAGTACAGTACTACATTGTCAGTTGTTAATCGAAATATAATCCTGTCGAATATATTCTCTGATGAAAATGTTAAGCTCGAAAAGTTTTGAGCAACAGAGCCCAAGACGGTGTGGCGGTCAACGGAAGTTCATCAGAAACGAAAGTAGCATGAGGTGTGCCCCAAACAAGCGAATTGAAGCCTCTGGTGTTGTCAATATACATAAACGATTTATTAGACGGAATCAGCAACACCACGATTGGTCGCCGACGATGCAGCTGTTTAGATATAAGTATCGTCCTCGAACGATCGTAAGGAAATATAGAAAGGATTGAAAAATTTCCATTTGGTTTAATAAATGTCATCTCTCTTTAGAAGGGGATATATGTGTGACAATGTACATCAGAAAGATAAAGAACCCATTGGTGTCCTATTACATGACTGCATGTAAATATCTGGGACCAATCACATACTGCTCAACTTTGTGGGACCCATATATAAGTAACACAGGATTGAACGTAGGCAAATGAGTGCAGCACGAATGATCATAGATTTGTTTGATGCATTGGAGCGTCACGGAGATGTTGAAAGAACTGGAGGGTCAGAAGCTAGAAAACAGATGCAAGCTGCTCGATGACAAGCTACTTAGAAAGTTTCAAGAACCAGCTTTAAGTATGGAATCTAGGAATGTACTAAAGGCAAAATTCGACTAATTGCAGCCCTCACAGATTCAACCAAGCAATGGTTCTTTTTGCAATCGTTATGCGTATCGAACGGGAACTCTTAATTACTGGTAGAACAGGAAGTATCCTCTGCAATTCATTTCATAGTGGTTTGCTAAGTACACATGATGCACATCTAAAAATGTAAGGGTGATATTAAGAAACGAAATGAAATGGAATGAACTCTCTAAATCAATTGTGGGCAAAGTTAATGGAAGGCTTGGATTTGTATGTAAGGGATCTGGCTAAGGGAAGATCATGTGTAAGGGAAATAGTACACAATGCGCTACTGCGACTAGCTGAGTGCTACTCCAGCGTTTGGAACCTTTCTCAAGAGGATCGACAGCAGACATAAATGGAACGCAGCAAACCACAGCTCGAATTGTCACAGATCGGTCAGGCCCATACGAAAATGTTGAGAGAACCTAAACGGAGTGCTGGTTTTCCAGAAAGAATGAGTGGCAATTATGCTTCGTCCATATTATATATCTGGGATGAGGAACGTGAGAAAAAGATAAGCCAGATTACAAGTACAGACACTTTCATTTCTACACCTTCCGAATCGGAAAGGATTACATCAGAAAATCATTAAGTACAGTCTGCTGCGCACAGTAGGAAGGAAGGAATATTTAGTCTAGACGACTGTAACAGATACGGAGCATATGCTCAGATGAGTAATAGACTGGGAAGGAAATCGATCATGTCTCTTTCAAAGGAGCCATCCAGATATTCGATTTAAACAATTTTAGGAAAAACGTTGAAAACTTAAATCTGGATAGCCGAACATGGATTTAAATAAACATCTTCTCTAGTGCGATTCCACAGTTAACCGCTATCCATCTCGTTCGGTGGCTGTTCCATATATACTTTTACATCTATAACTCACATTTAAGAGCCTGGCAGAGTATTTACCGAACCAGCTTCAAGTATTTCTCTATCTTTCTATTCTTCCTTAGAGTGCGAAAAAAGAGAACTCTTAATTTTGCCGTGGGGCTCTGTTTTCTCTTATTTTATTACGATAATCATATCTCCCCGGGTAAGAGGGAGCCAAAAAAAAAATTCTTCACATTCGGGTACAAAACTGGTGACTGAAATTTCGTGAGTACATCTTGCAGCAACGAAAAACGCATTTGTTTTAATGAATGTCGCCCCCACTTTCATATCCTAACCATGACACTGTGTACCCAATTTCGTGATAATACAAAACTACCTGCTCTTCTTTGAAGTTTCGAACGTCCTCCGTTAACCCCCTCTGATGTGGATCCGAAACTGCGCAGCAGTACTCCTGAAGAGGACAGATAAGCGTAGCGTAGCCAGTCTCCTTAGTAGATCCGTTGCATTTTCTAAATGTTCTGCCAGTAAATGACACTCTTTTGTTAGCTTTCCTTACAACATTATCTATGTGGTCATTTGAGTTCAGGTTATTCGCAATTGTAATCCTTAAGTATTTAGCTGAATTCATAGCCTTTAAATTTGTATGTTTTATCGTTTAACCGAAATTTAGCGGATTCCTTGTAGCACTTAGGTGGATGACGTCACAATTTTCATTATTCAGTGAATTGCCACTTTTCGCACCATACCGATATCTTGTCTAATTTTTTTTTTCCTTTGGTTTTGATCAACTTCTGGTGTTACGAACGGTAAATAACAGCCTCATCTGCAAAAGATCTGAAAGTGCAGTCCAGATGGTCTCCTAAACATGTTATACGGAATAGAGACAGCAGAGGAGCTATAACATTTCTTTGGGGAACGTCAGGTATAACTTCTGTTTTACTCGACGATATCTGTCAGTTACTACGAACTGTGACCTTTCTGACAGAATAATGCGAATATAGTCGCACAACTGAGACGTTACTCTACACACACTTCTATGCGATCATACAGCTGGACAATTCTTGAACAGTTTCGTAGAAGCTGTCGTTTGTATACATCGGCAACAGCAACGATTTCGTCTGGAATAGGCTTAGCAACAATCGACGCATTACAGCAAATGGGCTTGAAATGTTCGATGTACACCGCACCGAAGGCAAAGAGCTTGCGAATCGTTCGGTGTTATGAAGGAGAAACTTATGATTCGCCTGCAGGAATGAAACGTCCCCGGCAGAGCCCAATGTCTGCATTCTGTGCTCGCTAGTAATATCTGAGTTCAGCTCCGAAGATTGATGTCTGCTGGAGGTAATAAAAGCGAGATTGCTTCACAGAATACATCAACTGTTCTCAATAGAGGTGCGTCACCGCGCCGCGATCAATACAGCCAGTTGTGCCGCGGAATTACGGACTCGGAATAAACACACGTCAGCCTCTCCTAACACGCTCACCTGCCGGGCCCGGGCTGCCGCATTATCTACACGCCGTCTGATCGCCGCGCCCTGATAAATCAACGTATTTATGTCTCCGTGACGTGTTTTAGCCACTATCTGCATTTATAAACCCTCTCGCGTTAACAATATTTCTCTCTGCGTTTCTGACTGCCACCGCTGTCCTTCATAACGTTCTTGTTGCATAAATCACTTGTCAAGCGCTCTTTTGTAGTACATTACTTGCGTTTGTGTCAGTACTGGAAGTACTGTATAATATTTCCAAGCTGCGGTACGAAACTCACGCATACATTCAGTACGCCTTTCGGTTAAAACTGAACACACATGCCTACATAATATTACTCTGGAGTCACACTATTGCACATTAACATACTTAGGACTGTACATTTTAGAATTTAACACGAAAGAAAAACAAATCACTGTAAAGTTAGATTATTTCGGGTATTTTGCTATCTGCAACGCATATCAGTGTCTCTATTTCATACAGATGAAGAACGTGGATTTGTTTCATGCCTACTCGTACTTTTAGAACAGGCATATCTCCGAATTCTTTTGGTTTTTGTACTACACATAGGAACATCTATATATTTCCTGTAATAAAATAACAGGGCGCTTATAATGAAACTTGCACTACGTGAGCAAGTATAGGCGGAAAACTATTAGCTGTATGGGTACCCAACTTCTGTTGTTCGCACTGTGCGCTGCAGGATTTACATTGTTAGGAGTGCTGCAGTTGTGACTTGCCGTTAAGCGCCAATACTAGTATCACAACATAGAATTGAAACACAAGCATCAGTGCACATTACAGGTGCACACTGTCAACAAGTGTCTGGACAAAGTGAACACGGCTTTACTCGTAAGGCTGATTCATCAGAACGAAAGCTATAGTGCTACTGCTCTTCGTATCAATGCATTAAAGGAATACGGAGAGGTCCTCTTTCCGCACCTGGCTTGAAGATTAGAAAGTTCGAATTAACTGGCGATTTGGTAATTATTCATGGGTGAGGTCACGGCCAGTTGCGCCATGAGTTGTTGAAGAAGTTGTTGTTGCCATGGCTGAAAATGCTGGATTCATTGTGCTATGTTCA
Source organism: Schistocerca gregaria (assembly GCF_023897955.1). NCBI lineage: Eukaryota > Metazoa > Arthropoda > Insecta > Orthoptera > Acrididae > Schistocerca > Schistocerca gregaria. Next base: position 814,062,318 of record NC_064920.1, on the reverse strand, counting down.
ACCAGTGCACGGCCTGTGTCACGACAGTTAACATATATGATCCATCCTCCGATAAGTGCTGCGAACAACTAAATCGGTAGTCTAAAGAAGGTAACAAGATCAAAAAATTGATCCTTTTTTGTCACCAAACGTGACAGATGCACATTATGAGCTATAAAAATGGAACATAAACAACTCATGTACCAGCTTAATCGAAATTGGAAATAAAGGTAAATGAGTTTGAAGAAGGGAACTTATCCCACTTTAGCGTTCGTCCAACCTCAACGTTGGGGTCACGCTAACAACTTGTGTTTGTATCGACTGCCCAGTTGCTTAAGACGCCCTGTTTGCAGTGCATCAGAGTATTATTTGTGTTTAATATCTGACGTCTTAGTTGATATACTCTTCGTTAAAGCTAAATGAGTAATAGTTATTCATATAGTAACTGTTCCGGGTGGTTTAAAAGCGTAAGGTTTGGCAACAACGACAACAACGAAGTCCCTGAAAAGTCCTCGTTATCGATTTCGAAGTACAAGAAATTAGACTATTTCTTACCCAAAGGTTATTTACCTGCATCTGAGATTATTGATGGTGTCATGAAGAACACTCTCTTGTTGCAAAAGAACAAGAATGCCCCACATTCCAACAGAAATGGTGTAGAATTGAAAAATTTCAGTACAAGACAAGAACATGAAAGGTGTACGCGAGATATTACATATATTCCATATGAGCACAGTTTATTTTATCTGGAGGTGTTACGAGATTAGCAACAACTATGGCAGAGGACGATAAAAACGAAGGACAGTAATTTCATAGATTACGCTTTCAAAACCTATTTATATTATAGACATTTCCTCTATATGTTCTACTATGCATGTTTTCTGAAAACATGACTATTTATGGTGTTATAATAAGAAGTTTTAATCTATAATTCATATCCAGTTTGAAGAGGGGCACAAATCTTCGAGTTTTAATACTGTGCTGTGTCCTTCAGGATAATCCATTAGACCATTTCAAGGTACTGAGATACAAGGTTAATGTAAAGAATCTCTAATGAATGTTTGGTCAAGACAAAATATTAAATAACAACAACAGGACGTTTTCTGAATTTTCCCACAAGAAAAGGTTTTGGATTCGTTCTCTACTCCAAACTTCTGAGTCATTTGTGAAATGGTATCTCTAGAGCCCTTAGAGACCTTCGTCGGTGCAGATGGTCATCACACTAAGCGACGTTTGTAACCTGGAACGTAAGCATACTACGCAATTAACGAATGTTACCTTCTCATGTGAAAATTAAAATGTACCTCTTTCAGTGGTTTATTCTTGTTCCTCCTCCGAACGTCCTTGCAAATGTTGCCAGAAAGTTTCACTGTCCTACGATCACTCGTTTTTCGTGGAGGCGCTCTCAAGAACCGGACGTCTAATTATAACCGCCGTGTGTAACTAACATTAGCCTCAGCAGTAATCTATCCAGGGGAAGGTAGTCAGTGAGATTATAAAGTTACAGTTTTAACACTGAGTTAGTCTCTTTCGAGATGTGTGATGCCACAAAGAGCTTGATTTTATAGGGGCAGGAAAAATTTATTTTATCTGAGGGAAATGATGGTTATCCATTCACATTTACAACTATATAAGAATTCTGTAATTAATAACAACTCTTCATGACATTCCAGCATTCTGGAGGGGGGGGGGGGGGAGGGGAGGCAGGTGTGGGCACTCCCTTGCACCCCCTCCTAACCCCCCATTCGACGCCCCCTTGCGGACACTTATGATAACTACAATTTCTAGGTAAATATCTGTGCAGAAGTTTATTAAACTGAGAGTTATAGCTCATTTATACAGGGTGTTTCAAAAATGACCGGTATATTTGAAACAGCAATACAAACTAAACGAGCAGCGATATAAATACACCGTTTGTTGCAATATGCTTGGGACAACAGTACATTTTCAGGTAGACAAACTTTCGAAATTACAGTAGTTACAATTGTCAACAACAGATGGCGCTGCGGTCTGGGAAACTCTATAGTACGATATTTTCCACATATCCACCATGCATGGCAATAATATGGCGTAGTCTCTGAATGAAATTACCCGAAATCTTTGACAACGTGTCTGGTGGAATGGCTTCACATGCAGATGAGATGTACTGCTTCAGCTGTTCAACTGTTTCTCGATTATGGCGGTACACCTGGTCTTTCAAGTGTCCCCACAGAAAGAAGTCACAGGGGTTCATGTCTGGCGAATAGGGAGGCCAATCCAAGCCGCCTCCTGTATGTTTCGGATAGCCCAAAGCAATCACACGATCATCGAAATATTCATTCAGGAAATTAAAGACGACGGCCGTGCGATGTGGCCGGGCACCATCTTGCATAAACCACGAGGTGTTCACAGTGTCGTCTAAGGCAGTTTGTACCGCCACAAATTCACGAAGAATGTCCAGATAGCATGAAGCAGTAATCGTTTCGGATGTGAAAAATGGGCCAATGATTCCTTTGGAAGAAATGGCAGTCCATACCAGTACTTTTTGAGGATGAAGGGACGATGGGACTGCAACATGGGGCTTTTCGGTTACCCATACGCGCCAGTTCTGTTTATTGACGAAGCCGTCCAGGTAAAAATAAGCTTCGTCAGTAAACCAAATGCTGCCCACATGCATATCGCCGTCATCAATCCTGTGCACTATATCGTTAGCGAATGTCTCTCGTGCAGTAATGCTAGCGGCGCTGAGGGGTTGCCGCATTTGAATTTTGTATGGATAGAGGTGTAAACTCTGGCGCATGAGACGATACGTGGACGTTGGCGTCATTTGGACCGCAGCTGCAACACGGCGAACGGAAACCCGAGGCCGCTGTTGGATCACCTGCTGCACTAGCTGCACGTTGCCCTCTGTGGTTGCCATACACGGTCGCCCTACTTTTCCAGCACGTTCATCCGTCACGTTCCCAGTCGGTTGAAATTTTTCAAACAGATCCTTTATTGTATCGCTTTTCGGTCCTTTGGTTACATTAAACCTCCATTGAAAACTTCGTCTTGTTGCATCAACACTGTGTTCTAGGCGGTGGAATTCCAACACCAGAAAAATCCTCTGTTCTAAAGAATAAACCATGTTGTCCACAGCACACTTGCACGTTGTGAACAGCACACGCTTACAGCAGAAAGACGACGTACAGAATGGCGCACCCACAGACTGCGTTGTCTTCTATCTCTTTCACATCACTTGCAGCGCCATCTGTTGTTGACAATTGCAACTACTGTAATTTCGAAAGTTTGTCCGCCTGAAAATGTACTGTTGTCCCAAGCATATTGCAACAAACGGTGTATTTCTATCGCTGCTACTTTAGTTTCTATTGCCGTTTCAAATATACCAGTCATTTTTGAAACACCCTGTATTTTTCTTTAAATGCTGTTCAACTGATGCGACAGTACTCTACTGTCGCATCGACTCAACGACAAAATTAAAAAAAAATACGTAATACATGCTTTTGCGAGAAGAAATGTCTACACTGTTTCGAAACAGTTTCTGCTCCTTAAGATTTCTTTAGACTGATGAAGCGCTGGGCGTTGCATGTATGGCTTATCGCCTTAGAGATGAGTTCGGCTCGACCGTGATGAACAAAATATAGGTAATTTTCTTTTCTTTGGGCAACTGTACTTAAGTTTCCCTTTGTTTATTACGTTACTGATTTCTCTACTCTGAACAACTGGAATCGTAACAGCAACTCAACTATACTTCTGACTGAACAACAATAATCAGTCAATGAATTTTCGCACTGCCGAAGAATGTACGCTCACTAGAAATCTCCCAGTACACTAAAAATGTGTACCGGACCTGGACACGAACCTGGGACGTTTGCCTTTAGCTGGCAATTGCTCTACCGACTTGCCTTTTTTAGAAGATAAAAATAATCTTCGGCGGAGTAGCTGCCAGCTAAAGGCAAACGTTCCAATTTCGAGTCCCGGTCCGACACACAGTTTGAATCTTCAGTGGAGTTTCAATAATTAGTACAGATTACAGTTTCACTTCCAGCCAGTTGCTGGCGGAAATGTCGTCGTCCCAGTGCAAGTGAACAAATGGTGTTTCTGTGACTGATTGCTGGAATTTAGCGCATCTAATTTATTAACGACATACTTGCTGCTTGACAATACAAGTTTTTTAAAGTTAAACGGCTAAAGTGTCAGTTATTCATCACTACATAACAACAGCTCCAACTAGAAATCCAAAATCGACCGATGTACGCAGACATCTGGTTTTGGAATTTTCTCTGGAATTATCTATGTGCAAAATCAGACGGTAGGATGAAAGTTACGTGAAGCGTCAGGTGATCTCCGATGGGTCCGCTGTTGGGGACAACTAACATGCTACATATCTATGATAAAAAGCTAATTTTCAGACAACCATGTAGTTGAGAAGCAGCGATGACGTTAACATCATTTAAAGTGTAATAGCAGCAGTTTGTGGAAACACACAAATCATTGCTCTGTGTTTCATCATTACCGAGCATTCATCTCCAGTCTGAGTTATGCTATCTGCGCTCATACAATAGGAGATGCATGGACGAACAACATCATGAAAGTTGCCACTGGTATTGTAAATTAAGTTGTGCACAATGGCCGCACGTGCTTGCAGACTCCTGGACATGAGTTCACACAGCAAACCTCGCCGGCCGAGGTGGCCAAGTGGTTCTAGGCGCTTCAGTCTGGAACCGCGCGACCACTACGTTCGCAGGTTCGAATCCTGCCTCGAGCATGGATGTGTGTGATGTCCTTAGGTTAGCTAGGTTAATTAGTGCTTAGTTCTAGGCTACTGACGACCTCAGAAGTTAAGTCCCATAGTGCTCAGAGCCATTTGAACCATTTTTGAACAGGAAACCTCGCATATCCGACTGCTGAATTGGACTGTGTACGAGTTTAAACATTCATGGTGGTGTCTGATTGTTCTATATCGTGTCTCCCTACCACTTTGGCGCAACGACGCTCTGAGTGTGTTTTTTAGGGAATTAACTAGTTTGAACCTGGGACCTGTTGCTGGTAAGGAGACGCCAGACCACACATGACATGTAGAATTCAGAAGAGTTCAGTGAGACTAGCGATGATATAACCAAATACTAAATGATCTCAGCGTCAGCTCCACTGCACTCCCGGTAAAAGAATCTTAATACTAACTAAATTTAGTGGAAAGGGTTCAAGGCTTTCCTATTTTTAGTTAGCTGGTAAAATAACGTCGAAAAAGCAGTTAAGCTTACCATTGGAAATTTTATTCTACTCACAAAATATCGTTTATAAATTGCACTATTGATAAAAGGAAATGTTTTAATACAGGACGGTAAAAACCAACTGCGTCCAACAAAAATGTGAAAGAATATTCCCTAAATGGGTTTCCAAGTTCTACAATCAATCGAAGGATGTCCTATGCCATATCACATCTATAATCTAGGTTTAAATTAAGTTTCACAAAAGAGAAAACTATCAAAATGGTCTACAGTGACCCTCAATTATCTTTAATTACTTATCTAACCTGTCGTAAATTACAGTGGTTGATGTGGCTTCTCAATAACTATAAAATAGAAAAATCATCGCGTTTCAGATCTTTACATCAAGTGGCAAATGTGAACAACATGAGTTTTAATTAACGATCGACACTAGTATTACGCCAAAAGGGGGTGTAACAGATGAGATTTCTGCAGTTCTGAGTGAAGCCTTATGCGCTCAAAAATGCGGCATCGCGTGCGTTCATTACCTTGTCGGTGTTTATGCAGCGTCAGAGCGGCAGCGCCAGCGCAGCAGCTATCCAGCTCGCCGTCTCGGAACCAACTCTCTTCTAACTTCTCCTTACTACAATTTATCGAAGTTGGTTTAAAAAAACTATCTGGCTATGTTTTCATCTGACCAGTCAGGGTATCAATATTAACCTTAAGCTCCGCCTACAAAAATTCTGTCTATCCAATGAGAGACGTTATACTTTTCGTGGTGGGGCAATGTTTTTTAAAGTTTGCAACGTAACAGAGACGCTAAAAAGTCTCACGCTAAAACCTGCAGCTGGTGTGGTCCTTTTAGCGTTATCGTAAGATCTACACTGTTCTTCTGGAGGGCTCTATCTTTTAACATGGGCTGGGGGGTGGTCCTTGACGTACCTGACACGCGAAAAAGTCTCACGCTTAAACTTGCGGGTGGTAGTGGCCCTTTTTGTGTTATCGTAAGATCTATACTGTTTTTCTGGAGGGCTCTAGCTTTTAACATGGGCTGGTGGGTGGTCCTTTACGTACCGGAGACGCGAAAAAGTCTCACACTAAAACGTGCGGGTTGTATAGTCGTACAGGTAGGCTGGCCCGTCCGTCCCTTATCGTTGGGCCTTCTAGCTTAACACTGCTCTCAGCTTCTGTCCTCGTTTCTCCCCTTGGAACTGCGTCTGCCTCACCGTGGGAAGGTACGACATGCATTTAGGTATTCTTGTGTTAGTCTGTGGTATTCCATTTGCTCACTCGTTACTCGTATTACTTTGGTTAATTTAATGTCACGATTTATTCGGAGCTATGTGACATACTAGTAGATTTGCTTATTATGTCAGGGTTTTCATGGAAGGTGTTGGATTTGCCTGACACCTTACACGAGCAAGAAAGAAATAAAATGGCTATCTCACGTATGATACTGTAACTACACTGAGAACGTCACAAATCTGTATAGTCAAAAGGTGTTGAGTACACCATCCACCCACTGTCGAAGATTATTTAATTTGCTTCGGAATGCTTTGCCAAACTGATTACGCACCCACCACAAAGGCGATCATGAACAACGAAGAACCGAGGCTTCCAACATGTTAATCTTGTGTTTATGACACAGGAACTCGGCATATAGTACTTATCAGTATTATTTTTGGCACAGCATTTATGAACAAAAACTGGACAGCAAATACTCTGGGCTATATATCTCGATCGTACTATTTAGATATAAGTATTTTATCGTTTTGATGTTATGCATGATAATGGGAGCAAGCCTTGAGCAAAATTAAGACACTTCCATAGAATTTGCCGACTGAGAAAAATCAAAACTCTTTCATTGGCTTTGTCACACAGAAGAGGTATTTCACGATAAAAATTGGTGCAAGATGTTAGAAATCCTCAGAAAAATAATTCGGTATCAGGAAAGCTGCTTAATGGAAAATAGATATAAAGATGAAGAGAGAACAATAAGAATTGAAGACCTAAAGGTACGTGGTCGTATTAAAAAAGCCATAAGGCAGCCTGAATTGTCCTTTACTACTGAACTTACGTATTAAAGAAGGAATAAAGGAATGGTTCAAAAATCATTAGAATCATGGAGTTCGTCAGTGGGCTGGATGACGGCACTTTGTCGCTTGCCGAAATATTGTTCCAGTTGGACACCGACGTCTGTGCAATTTAAATCGATTGTTTACTACGCTGTTTAAGGGAGAGGAAGGGCAGGAGATTAGTGGCTAACGTCATCGGAGACTCGGAATAGGAAAGGATGGCGAAGGAAATCGGCCGTACCCTTTCAAAGGAAACATCCCGGAATTTTCCTGGAGCGATTTAGGGAAATCACGGAAAGCCTAAATCAGGGTGGCGAGACGCAGATTTGAACCGTCGTACTCCCGAATGCGAGTCCAGTGTGCTAAGCATGCACCACCTCGCTCCTTTACAGTATTTGAATCTGTTATTTCCAGAGAATCATTATATATTATTTCTCAAGTCAACATCCCTTTTTCTCAACACATATGAGTCGAACAGGGATGAATCAGGTATCGTCAGAATCATTTTTTATCCGGCTTCTGACATTGCACACCGATTTTGCACTAAACGTACTATTTGTGGAATATTTTAACTTAAAAGAGACTTTTAACTGTCGTAGGCAGAAGGGCATCATGAGCGCCCAGCTTCACACCTATATTTTACAACCCTTAGTTACTAATTACGAATTAGAGACTCTCTTTTCATGCTAACTTATTACAAATACAATTTTATTTGTGAACCATGAATCTTGCCGTTGGTGGGGAGGCTTGCGTGCCTCAGCGATACAGACGGCCGTACCGTAGGTGCAACCACAACGGAGTGGTATCTGTTGAGAGGACAGACAATCGTGTGGTTCCTGAAGAGGGGCAGCAGCCTTTTCAGTATGTGCAGGGGCAACAGTCTGGATGATTGACTGATCTGTCCTCGTAACACTAACCAAAACAGCCTTGCTGTGCTGGTACTGCGAACGGCTGAAAGCAAGGGGAAACTACGGCCGTAAATTTTCCCATAGGGCATGCAACTTTACTGTATGGTTAAATGATGATGGCGTCCTCTTGGGTAAAATATTCCGGAGGTAAAATAGTCCCCCATTCGGATCTCCGGGCGGGGACTACTCAAGAGGACGTCGTTATGAGAAGAAAGAAAACTGGCGTTCTACGCATCGGAGCGTCGAATGTCAGATCCATTAATCGGGCAGATAGGTTAGGAAATTTAAAAAGGGAAATGGATAGATTAAAGTCAGATAAAGTGGGAATTAGTGAAGTTCGGTGGCAGGAGGAACAAGACTTTTGGACAGGTGAATACGGGGTTATAAATACTAAATCAAATAAGAGTAATGCAGGAGTAGGTTTAATAATGAATAAAAAAATAGGAGCGCGTGTAAGCTACTACAAACAACATAGTGAATATATTATTGTGGCTAAGATAGACACGAAGCTCATGTCTGCTAGAGTAGTCCAAGTTTATATGCCAACTATTTCTGCAGATGATGAAGAAATTGATGAAATGTATGATGAGATAAAAGAAATTGTGCAGGTAGTGAAGGGAGACGAAAATTTAATAGTGATGTGTGACTGGAATTCGAGAGTAGGAAAAGGGAGAGAAGGAAACATAGTAGGTGAATATGGAATGGGGGTAAGGAATGATAGAGGAAGCCGTCTGGTAGGATGTTGCACAGAGCATAGCTTAATCATAGCTAACACTTGGTTCAACAATCATAAAAGAAGGTTGTAAACATGGAAGAATCCTGGAGATACTAGAAGGTATCAGATAGATTATATAATGGTAAGACAGAGATTTAGGAAGCAGGTTTTAAATTGTAAGACATTTCCAGGGGCAGATGTGGATTCTGACCACACTCTATTGGTTATGAACTGTAGGTTAAAACTGAAGAAACAACGAAAGGGTGGTAGTTTAAGGAGAAGGGACCTTGATAAACTGACTAAAGCAGAGGTCGTACAGAATTTCAGGCAGAGCATAAGGGAACGATTGACAGGAATGGGGGAAAGAAATACAGTAGAAGAGGAATGGGTAGCTCTGAGGGATGAAGTAGTGAAGGCAGCAGAGGATCAAGTAGGTAAAAAGACGAGGGCTAGTAAAAATCTTTGGGTAACAGAAGAAATAATGAATTTAATTGATGAAAGGAGAAAATATAAAAATGCAGTAAATGAAGCAGACAAAAAGGAATACAAACGTCTCAAAAATGAGATCGACAGGCCGTGCAAAATGGCTAAGCACGGATGGCAAGAGGACAAATGTAAGGATGTAGAGGCTTATCTCACGAGGGGTAAGATAGATACTGCCTACAGGAAAATTAAAGAGACCGTTGGAGAAAAGAGAACCACTTGTATGAATATCAAGAGCTCAGATACAAAGCCAGTTCTAAGCAAAGAAGGGAAAGCAGAGAAGTGGAAGAAGTATATAGAAGGTCTATACAAGGGCGATGTACTTGAGGACAATATTATGGAAATGGAAGAGGATGTAGATGAAGATAAAACTGGAGACACGATACTGCATGAAGAGTTTGACAGAGCACTGAAAGACCTGAGTCGAAACAAGGCCCCGGGAGTAGACAACATTTCATTCGAAATACCCACGGCTTTTGGAGAGCCAGTCCTGACAAAACTCTACCACCTACCACCTGGTAAGTAAGATGTATGAGACGGGCGAAATACCCTCAGACTTCAAGAAGAATATAATAATTCCAATCCCAAACAAAGCAGGAGTTGACAGACGTGAAAATTACTTAACTGTCGGTTTAATAAGTCACAGCTGCAAAATACTAACGCCAATTCTTTACAGACGAATGGAAAAACTGGTAGAAGCCGACCTCGGGGAAGATTAGTTTGGATTCCGTAGAAATGTTGGAACACGTGAGGCAATACTGACCCTACGACGTATCTTAGAAAATAGATTGAGGAAAGGCAGACCTACGTTTCTAGCATTTGTAGACTTAGAGAAAGCTTTTGGCAATGTTGACTGGAATACTCTCTTTCAAATTCTAAAGGTAGAAGGTGTAAAATACACAGAGCGAAAGGCTATTTACAATTTGTACAGAAACCAGATGGCAGTTATAAGAGTCAAGGGGCATGAAGGGGAAACAGCGATTGGGAAGGGAGTGAGACAGGGTTGTAGCCTGTCCCCGATGTTATTCATTCTGTATATTGAGCAAGCAGTAAAGGAAACAAAAGAAAAATTAGGAGTAGGTATTAAAATCCATGGAGAAGAAATAAAAACTTTGAGGTTCGCAGATGACACTGTAATTCTGTCAGAGACAGCAAAGGACTTGGAAGAGCAGTTGAACGGAATGGACACTGTCTTGAAACGAGGATATAAGATGAACATCAACAAAAGCAAAACGAGGATAATGGAATGTAGTCGAATTACGTGGTGTGGTGCTGAGGGAATTAGAGTAGGAAATGAGACACTTAAAGTAGTAAAGGAGTTTTGCTATTTGGGGAGCAAAAAAACTGATAATGGTCGAAGTAGAGAGGATATAAAATGTAGACTGGCAATCGCAAGGAAAGCGTTTCTGAACAAGAGAAATTTGTTAACATCGAGTATAGATTTAAGTGTCAGGAAGTCGTTTCTGAAAGTATTTGTATGGAGTGTAGCCATGTATGGAAGTGAAACATGGACGATAAATAGTTTGGACAAGAAAAGAATAGAAGCTTTCGAAATGTGGTGCTACAGAAGAATGCTGAAGATTAAATGGGTAGATCACATAACTTATGAGGAAGTATTGAATAGGATTGGGGAGAAGAGAATTTTGTGGCACAACTTGACAAGAAGAAGGGACCGGTTGGTAGGACACGTTCTGAGGCATCAATGGATCACAAATTTATCATTGGAGGGGAGGGTGAAGGGTAAAAATCGTAGAGGGAGACCTAGAGATAAATACACCAAACAGATTCAGAAGGACGTAGGTTGCAGTAAGTACTGGGAGATGAAGAAGCTTGCAGAGGATAGAGTAGCAAGGAGAGCTGCATCAAACCAGTCTCAGGACTGAAGACAGCAACAACAACAACAACATAAAGGACTTATTAACTGGATAATTTGTATATAGCGTTGTCACAGATAATACCCATGACCACTGCGGTAGTCCATTATCTCTGTCCGTCGTAGAAGTTGGCTCTTCTAAATAAATGTGCCTTCCGAAACGACAAATATTCTGTAGAATTTATACATTCATTAGACACGTCAGCAAAACCGTCACATAAACTCAACGAAAAACGTTGTTGTCATGTCGATAAGAATCCCGAACGCTAACCATGGTTTCGTCAGTCGTTGGTTGTAACAAAAGTTTGTAAATTTACAATTAATGCTCAGGTGGCTGACACCGGGAAAACTGCTGTTAACACCACGAATAAACTTAACATCTTATCCGAGCATGCCTTTTTGAGTTGCCAAGAAGACAGTTTCCTCTTAAATTGCATTTTGTGATGACTAAAAAGAGGCGCAGGGGCAAACGCTTCAAAGAGTAGGAACAATTATCAAATTCCGCCTTTACTGACGTACAGTTATGTAGCCTTTTCCAGGATATTAAATCAACTAACATGATTGCACTCCTTAAAGAAAATGAAAAACAAAACATACACGTAGATGACATTCTTGTGTCAACTGGTATTGTAATGCACTATAAATATTTTTATTAAAAATTATGTACATGTAAATGTATATACAAGAATGTATGATAAATTCATGATTGTTATTTCATGTCGTTCGGTTCGGTTCGTTTTTCGAAATGTTTTCATTCCCACAGGTACACTTATCTCAACGTATATACTTATTCCAAATACTGTTACGCACGGATCCCCAAGGGAAAAATAATATACTCAAATTTTTTTCTGGTGCGTAAAGTTTTGAAAGGCAATAGTCTCTATTGTTTGTAACAATCAGAAATACTACGAGTATTGCATGTGAAGGAAAAATCTTAAATTGCCCTCTTCTCTGGATGCGGGTCAGGTAATATAATGTGTTTCTCTCTTTACGTTACTGTGACATGAACGAGCACACAGATATATGTAAAAAAAATCATTTAGACCCAAGAAGTCAATGTAAATTTTTTGTAACGATAATAATGAATTTGATAAGTGGTTTTGTGCGATATGCTATAATCGGCTGCTAAAAAAAATATACCATGTTAAACTACGATTTGGTTTATCTGAACCCGAAGCAGGAATGTAGGGACATTTTTCCTTGTATGTTAAAGGAACGCCGGCCAGGGTGGCCGAGCGTTTCTACACGCTACAGTCTGGAACCGCGCGACCGCTGCGGTCGCAGGTTCGAATCCTGCCTCGGGCATGGATGTGTGTGATGTCCTTAGGTTAGTTAGGTTTAAGTAGTTCTAAGTTCTAGGGGGAGTGATGACCTCTTAAGTTAAGTCCCATAGTTCTCTGAGCCATTTGAACCATTTTTTGTTAAATGAACGAGTAGATGTTCAAACGTATTCCTTGCATATCCTGTGGCGATATTATTTAAAAGCCACTGCTAAATATTCCATTTTACTTCCTTTGCCCGTATACCGAATTTGTTTTTATATTTTTGTTGAAGAAAAACTGTCTCGATTTTCAGAACTATTCACTCTTACGTACTTTGGGCCAGGTAACCAAGACTGAAGCTTAAAGACGGAAATTACTTTAGACGTCTTTCTCAGGGCAACATTAGTATAAGGATGAGAATTATTTGTTTCGCTGTGAAAGATCTGACGCAGTAGATGGGATTTTTTATCAGCTCTGATCTTACTCATTTTACGAAAATTGAGTGTGTTTGAACTTTTCACTCTTTTACCTAACTATTCACTGAACGTTCGAGATCAAGCAGACCAATACCAACAAAAGTCTAGGGCGAAGTAGTTAAATTACACAAGATATGAGACTTTACCCCTGTTGTTGAATTTTCATCTAATTTTTCTCCAGTAATTAATGCAGGCAGTTTCATTCTGACACACTAATATCGTAGCATTGCTGCGAAATATAATATTCGCAGCGTTAAAGATAAAACTGTAAATACAAAGACCCTTGGGCATGGAGTGTAACTACAAGTGTTGGCAATTTGTATGATGAGTAACGCACCATGAGATTCCATTTCGTTGCTTTACAAACCATTCTGTGGCGGAAGTAGGCACATCGTATATTGTTGCAGTGCACTTCCAGTTGTCATAAGCCGTTACGCACAATGACCACACATTTCCTCTGAAGTAAATATTGTTTAAGAGTAGGAAAGCGATATTTCTATGCAGTTTCACATATCACGATGAAAAAAGTAGGTTTCATTTTCAATTTTTTTTTTATACGAGCATTGCACAAGTCCTTACATACACACACACACACACACACACACACACACACACACACACACACACACACACACGCACGCACACACAGTGCTAGAAACGGTCTATATACATGTATATTTCGGTCTGTTTCTGAGTGTGGATTTACATAGGCTCCAAGACTGAGGTTTTTTGTTTTCGGTACCAGTTTCCTAGAGACGGAGGAGGTAGTGTAATATTTCAATTCGAAGTACCGTTCTGTCTCTAACAAATTTGCACTCTAAAGCAGAGAAGAAGGGGCCACACGCTTGTGAGGCTCCCACTGCCAAGCTTATCCGTGCGGTGGGGTGCCAAATAGTGTGTGTCACGGCAAAGAGACGTCAAAGTACGCGAATATAACTCATATTTTAAGTTGGGGGTTTGTTTCACCTGTTGAAAGAGTCCGCTAATGAACAGAAATCGGCGATTTACGATTTAACATTTGCTGTATTTTAATTCCTGCCGTTTTTATAGGCACAAGTGTTAGTTATGTTATGGCTGGGTAGATTCCAACCATTTGCTGTGAATGATCTAGCCTTTATCCTACTCATATACTTATACCGTTTGGCAGTTGTGTTTTCGAGGTGGAGGTAAGAAAGAAAACATAATCTGCGTAGCAAAGTGTGAAAAACTGCCGAAAAAAAACAGGACATTGGTTTTTATTACGGCGCTTGGATCATATCCGTATCTTGTTTGTTACATTTTCGTAATCTTTAGGATGAAGTTAGTTACGCAGTTGAAGTGATCAGCAGTACCACTACATTCGGTTACAAAAATTACTTTCTTATTGAAGTAGTGACCAGTTCCAAGTGATGCTTCTGCCCCGAAGTGAAAAATATTTCTCCGATATCTGCCTCGACTTGTTGCGAATAGCGCATCTTACCATTCTTCGTCTGGGAGACAAGCTGCTCCAGATGGCACTCGACATTATCGAGATTTGAGCAACCCTTTGCTCAGTTTTTCAACTGCCTCACTAGAAACAAGAGTAACACCGCTGTCGATCTTCCTATGCATCGAAAATGAAGCGAAACGAGTTAAGGAAACTCCTCGCGGATGACGTGTATCCTATTACTATTCTGTTCGTGTTGATTGTTATTCTGCTCGGGCGACGTTGATTGTTGTGCTGCGAGTAGCCTGTAACCGGAGAAACGGCGCCTTCTAATTATTGCTTTCCCCGTGTGTAATTAACTCGGTTCCTCCAGTACGCGAATACGGCATACACAACGAGCTGCGCTGTCAAACCATTACTCCAGACCAAAAGGGGCTGCTGTCACTCCAGCGATAATTCATTAGGAATTCTGGAATCTCGTTTCCGTCGGCCGCGGTATGCAACGCAATTAGTGACGGGCAGCATGTTTCTTCAGGTGCGCCGCTCCCGACGGAGACATTTATCCTCCCTCATGACAAGCGAGTGCTCTAACTGCTTAGCTACCGAGAATCCTCTTCTTCTGTCTTCCCGTAAAAGATTCTCACACATTATCTGTTACAAGTATGAAGGTAAAAAACATTCTTACTCACTGACTTTCCGATAGCCCATACCGTTCAGCTCCACAAACATTTACTCTCCGTATTTCTTTGCGGCTCACACAGGTTTGATGGTCACACATGTGCGTTGTTCATAAAATCTTTACACAGGGGTAAACAAAACTTGGTGCCATTCTGAAAACACAAGCTAGCCAGCAATAACATTTTCTGGGGACGCTTCATTCTTATGCATATCTCTAACGTTTATACTCTAAACTAGGCATGGGCAGCGTTTGGTTATTCACGGGGCTTATTCACATATTTAAGCTTGCGGGCTGCCTCGTCACGTGACGCGGTAGCAGCGTTCCTAGTGCATGAAGTCAAACCTACAGCGACCGTGATGTTAAATGTTTATGGCGTAAAGCGCCGAAATGAATGGAACCCCTTTCCCAACACCCCGCGCCAACAAATTAAGCTTCAAAACACACCTTTTTGAGATTACATTCATTGATTACAGCATCTTTAGACGTTAACATTTTATTTGAGCCCCGTGAACATTGTTTCTTTACTTACCGCATTTTACAACACCTGTCTTAAAAAGTAGCGTAGCAAAACTTTGTAACACCATTAGTAAAGAAATAATGCCCATGTGACATAAATAAATGTAAACATCTGAAGACTGGATGTCAGGAATGTTGAAATATCATGGAAAAATAAACGCCTGTAAAAGTACTGGCTGCAGCTAATTCATGACGGCCGCTGTGGCCAAGCGTTTCTAGGTGCTCAGTCCGGAATCACGCAGCTGCTACTGTCGCAAGTTCGAATCCTGCCTCGGGCAAAGATGTGTGTGATGTCCTTAGGTTAGTTAGGTTTAAGTAGTTCTACGTTCTAGGGGACTGATGACCTCAGATGTTAAGTCCCTGCGACAGTCACAGACCTTTCCTAGACCTGGCACTACAGGATCCTACCACAGTAGTGTCTGAGCTCGCTCCCTATACAGCCCATACGTCCGAAGCAAGGACGGAAATCACGTTTTACGAGTCGATAGTAGAGGAGGAGCCAACAATATAACTGTTCGCATCGAGATTCTAGCACTATGTAATTGTTGATATATTTTTTTTAAATACGGTGCCATAGGTATCTTATTTGATAGCAGTGAACGTCACCGTTGTTGCTTGATGAAGATCCCCCATGCCAACGCGACAGTGACTCTAGTGTGAACAACGCAAATCGTCAAGCTGCCCCTCCGCATTTATAGTCGGAATTTCGGAGATTTATAACAGGGTAGGAACTGGAACTTTTTTTGGTTACTTAAAAGTTGCCATTCGTCTTCCGAAATATTAAAAATGAAAGTAAATAAGTTGTTACCACAAGTGCTACACAGTTTTCCCTTAGTAATGATTGCAGAAGCTGTGTTTATTTTCTATCATTTCTTCCCTGACACGACCACACGTCCAGCGACGGCACTTTACTCAGTCTAATATGATAACACATGGTGTAAGTAGGCTGTTTAGGTTATTTTATTGGTAACGCCACATAGCGCTCTGTATGAAAAATCACTGGCTGTGCTGTGTGCAGTCAGTGGCTGGTTGGCATTGTTGTAATACTCGCCATTGTAGTGTTGGGCAGCTGGATGCTAACAGCGCGTAGCGTTGCGCAGTTGGAGGTGAGCCGCCAGCAGTGGTGGATGTGGGGAGAGAGATGGCGGAGTTTTGAAATTTGTAAGACTGGATGTCATGAACTGCTATATACACTCCTGGAAATTGAAATAAGAACACCGTGAATTCATTGTCCCAGGAAGGGGAAACTTTATTGACACATTCCTGGGGCCAGATACATCACATGATCACACTGACAGAACCACAGGCACATAGACACAGGCAACAGAGTATGCACAATGTCGGCACTAGTACAGTGTATATTCACCTTTCGCAGCAATGCAGGCTGCTATTCTCCCATGGAGACGATCGTAGAGAAGCTGGATGTAGTCCTGTGGAACGGCTTGCCATGCCATTTCCACCTAGCGCCTCAGTTGGACCAGCGTTCGTGCTGGACGTGCAGACCGCGTGAGACGTCGCTTCATCCAGTCCCAAACATGCTCAATGGGGGACAGATCCGGAGATCTTGCTGGCCAGGGTAGTTGACTTACACCTACTAGAGCACGTTGGGTGGCACGGGATACATGCGGACGTGCATTGTCCTGTTGGAACAGCAAGTTCCCTTGCCGGTCTAGGAATGGTAGAACGATGGGTTCGATGACGGTTTGGATGTACCGTGCACTATTGAGTGTCCCCTCGACGATCACCAGAGGTGTACGGCCAGTGTAGGAGATCGCTCCCCACACCATGATGCCGGGTGTTGGCCCTGTGTGCCTCGGTCGTATGCAGTCCTGATTGTGACGCTCACCTGCACGGTGCCAAACACGCATACGACCATCATTGGCACCAAGGCAGAAGCGACTCTCATCGCTGAAGACGACATGTCTCCATTCGTCCCTCCATTCACGCCTGTCGCGACACCACTGGAGGCGGGCTGCACGATGTTGGGGCGTGAGCGGAAGACGACCTAACGGTGTGCGGGACCGTAGCCCAGCTTCGTGGGGACGGTTGCGAATGGTCCTCGCCGATACCCCAGGAGCAACAGTGTCCCTAATTTGCTGGGAAGTGGCGGTGCGGTCCCCTACGGCACTGCGTAGGATCCTACGGTCTTGGCGTGCATCCGTGCGTCGCTGCGGTCCGGTCCCAGGTCGACGGGCACGTGCACCTTCCGCCGACCACTGGCGACAACATCGATGTACTGTGGAGACCTCACGCCCCACTTGTTGAGCAATTCGGCGGTACGTCCACCCGGCCTCCCGCATGCCCACTATACGCCCTCGCTCAAAGTCCGTCAACTGCACATACTGTTCACGTCCACGCTGTAGCGGCATGCTACCAGTGTTAAAGACTGCGATGGAGCTCTGTATGCCACGGCAAACTGGCTGACACTGACGGCGGCGGTGCACAAATGCTGCGCAGCTAGCGCCATTCGACGGCCAACACCGCGGTTCCTGGTGTGTCCGCTGTGCCATGCGTGTGATCATTGCTTGTACAGCCCTCTCGCAGTGTCCGGAGCAAGTATGGTGGGTCTGACACACCGGTGTCAATGTGTTCTTTTTTCCATTTCCAGGAGTGTACATTATGACTTTTGATCACTATTGAGGTAAATACATAGTTTGTTCTCTATCAAAATCTTTCTTTTGCTAACTATGCCTATCAATAGTTAGTGCCTTCCGTAGTTTGAATCTTTTAGTTAGCTGGCGCTCGCTGTATTGCAGTAGTTCGAGTAACCAAGATTTTTGTGAGGTAAGTGATTTGTGAAACGTATAGGTTAATGTTAGTCAGGGCCATTCTTTTCTAGAGATTTTTGAAACTCAGATTGCGTTGCGCTAAAAAATATTGTGTGTCAGTTTAAGCACACTCATGTATAATTTTTCTAAGGGGACGTTTCAATGGGATACTGCAATTAACAGCATTGTAACAGACACTTGCCACTTCAGGGGTTTACGAAGCTAATTAAAGACTGATACAAAAGGGTCAATCGTCGTGAAGTGGTGATGAAAAGCTACACTGAAATGCAACATAGTCAAAACACTTACGAGCCTAAACCACAAATCCCGGTGTTCGAGATGAATGATATTCGAGCAATACTGGCTGATTCTTGAACTGCCGTCAATGCGTCAAACATGTAGCGAGCATTATCTGCTCCAAACTAGACGTACAGGGGACACGGAATTTATAAGGGCCGATCAAACAGTTTCCATTTGAGGGTCATACAGTCCAGAATTGGTATACCAAGGTGGCAAAATCACCTTGAACACTGAGGCGATTGTCCCTCTGCTGCACGAAGTTGAAGGTTCCCGTTTGGTAAAACACTGTGTCCTGCTGCGTGAAGAAGTCAGTAACTGCCTGTTTCATGTCTTCGTCCGTTAGGAATCGTCGAGCGTCAAAGACTGTATTTTAGGGGACCGAAGGCATGATAATCGCTTAGGGAGAGATCAGGACTATAGGGCGGGCGATCGAGTGTCTTCCACTTGAGTTGGTATAACTTGTGCGTCACGACATTCAAGAATTGGGGAACGTGCGTTATGAAGCAGGGGCACTCCTTGGAGCACCATTCCACAATGGTGGTTTGGGACCGACATGCTGGCCCAAACACATCCTCATTCTCCGATGAATGTCTACCGGTGTTTGTCCTTCGGCATCCAAGAAAAGAATAACAGCACGTTGATGCTGTTTCGATGCATTTGGTAATGCCGTCGCCATAGTTCGTGTTTCCGCATTTACTGGATGCACATCGGAAGACACGAATACCACATTGATCTCTTGCCTCCATGTCGGTGTTTACCGGAGTCGCGCCACGTTGCATATGCGCTGCAGCAGCGTCCTCAAACGAAAATTTTTCTATCACCCTTTATACAGGGCGATTCACGAAGATAAGTAAATATTGTTATTCTACAAGTAAAACTAAAGAAAAAAGTTCATGTAAACATAGGTCCGCAAATGTTTAGTTATGAAGTTACAGCTAATAAAAATTATGCCTGAAATTTAGCACCTTCGCTAACATGAAGCTATCGCAAAGTTGAACGAGGTTGAAGCAAAGCACGATTTACATTTATTTGCCCACCCGGTTGGCCGTGCGGTCTAACGTCCGGCTTTCCGGGCGGGAAGGAGCGCCTGGTCCCCGGCACGAATCCGTCCGGCGGATTTGTGTCGAGGTCCTGTGAACCGGCCAGTCTGTGGATGGTATTTAGGCGGTTTTCCATCTGCCTCGGCGAATGCGGACTGGTTCCCCTTATTCCGCCTCAGTTAGACTATGTCGGCGATTGCTGCGCAAACAAGTTCTCCACGTACACATACACCACCATTAATCTACCACGCAAACATAAGGGTTACACTCGTCTGGTGTGAGACGTTCCCTGGTGGTCCATCGGGGGCCGAACCGCACAATAACCCTGGGTTCAGTGTGGGGCGTCGGAGGCGTGAAGTGGACTGTGGTAGTCGTCGTGGGGTTGTGGACCACTGTGGCTGCGGCGAGGAGGGAGCCTCTCCGTCGTTTCTAGGTCCCCGGTTAACATACAATACAATACAATACAATACAATACAATACAACACATTTATTTTGTTGTTATTGATCTGGTGAATCTTATAAAACATGTCTCAGATGTGTATCTGCAGTAGTTTTCCAGAACATCCGGAGAAGCAAAGAAGCAATTTCACAAATTTTTTTAGTTATTAACTACTTGGCCTAATTTGTTCTTTAAAATCCAGTTAATTGCACCAAGTTTTCAACAGATATTCTAGAGAATTTAATTTGGAAAAATGACGGTAATAACATTAACTGGAACTGAATGAATTTGTCAGATAATCTACTTTTATTAATACCATAGCACATGTGAATTCATGTTAAACCAGAAAAAACAAAGCTCAGTGTTAAGGAAGTTGTACAGTGTACTTACAATTTTACAATACATTCACAATAAAGGTTTAAAAATGTCTCCAACGAGTTCAATGCATTTAGCTGCACGTGTATGAACAGATCTTGTTGCTCCTTTCAGTTTCAGAGGGTTGTTCTTAATTTAGTCTATTGCATTCATAATGCGAGCAAGTAATCCCTCACGTGTATTGACTTTGTCCTCATAAATTACGTGTTTCATCGATCCCCATACACAAAGATCAACTGTTGTTAAATCGGGCGACCTGGGTGGCCACAGACGTGTTGTAGCACCATGACCAATCCATTTCTGGGGAAAATGTGTAGTAACGGCGTTGGTGAAATGTGGAGGCGTGCCGTTATGTTGAGAATACATTTGTAATCGCGTACCAAGTGGAATAATTTCGAGCGAGCGGGGCATTTCTTCTTGAACGAATTCTAAGTACATCTCGCCAGTTAGACGTCCTAGGAAAAAGAATGACCCAATAAAGAGTGTGTTGATTATACCATACCACACAACATGCTAAATCGCTGCTGGAAATTGCGTTGCTCTGGTGCATGTGGGTTTGTTTCAGGCCATACGTGCTCGTTATGTAAATTGTTTATACCATCTCGAGTAAGCTGTGCCTCATCAGTAAACAAAATGTATTTGTATAACTGCAGATTAGTATTAAGCAGTTGCACAACTCGAAGCGAAGAGCAGGATCTTCCGGAAATAAATGATGCAGTTTTTGTTAATGGTAAGGATACAGATTATTGCACTTCAATGTACGCCTTACCTTAGATTTTGAAATGCCTAATCGTTGAGAGATACGTCGTGTACTGGTATCCGGGCTACGTTGAACAGCATCCATAATATCCTCACCGTCGTCTTTACGTATCGAGCGCTCGTACTTATTATGAACGATACGTAGAGAACCTGTCTCCCGTAGCATGCAGAATTCTCCATTAATAGTTCGTGCATTCGGAATCCTCCGACTTGGATAACGCACTCGATATTCGTTAACTGCAGCCATAGCATTACCATCGCATTTGCCATAAATAAACACCATATCAGCGTATTCCTCTTTCGTAAATTTGAAATGCATCCCTATTTCATAAATAATCTACAAACTACAATAGCTAATATGTGATTTCACTTAAATACAATGTTGTTGTTATGTTCTTTTACTCAGCAATACAGAAAACTAACTCGCTTCAAGGTTAGGAAATGACCGAAACAACTTACTAACGGCTGCCAACAATGATATAAACATTCTTAATGGAAAGTAAACAGATTTACTTGTATAATAATCTTTGCTTCTCTGGATGATCTGGAAAACTACTGCAGATACACGTCTGGAACATGTTTTGGTAGATTCACCAGACCAGTAACAACAAAATAAATGGAAATCGTGCTTTAATTTAACCTCGTACAGTTTTGCGATGGCTTCATATTAGCGAAGGTGCTAAATTTCAGGAAAAATCTTTTATTAGTTGTTACTCCGTAACTAAACATTTGCGGACCTCTGTTTATATGATCTTTTTTTTAGTTTTACGTGTAGAATAACATATTAAAATATTAGCATATCTTCGTGAATCAACCTTCATTCAAAAAGAAAGAATAGATTTCAGCTGTTTATTACAGACAAACTCTGAAAGAAAATGGTTCAAATGGCTCTGAGCACTATGAGACTCAACATCGGAGGTCATCAGTCCCCTGGAACTTAGAACCACTTATGCCTAACTAACCTAAGGACATCTGACGGTTCCGGACTGAAGCGCCTAGAACCGCTCGGCCACCTCGGCAAACTCTGAAAGAGAGAAACACTTTGCACATGCGCCTAGATAGAGGAAGCTTCAAAGTTTTATGTTCGCAGAGACACTATGCCATACACTCAACTGGAACATCATGCTTTGCTCTAGAAACATCGAAACGATAGTCCATTTCATTTCATACACGGATCAGCAGGTCTCTGTGTACTGAATCGACAGCTTCAACAATTAGATTTCTCAGCTCTTGAAGAGTAGCTGCCGTAGTAGGGACAAATACGCCGTCTTTTATGTACCACCGCAGAACAAAATTTTGAGGTCTCCGGTCCGGACTTATAAAAGTGAGGCCAGGCGCTGTCATGCAGAAAGATAAAATCAGTGGAAATTGAGGAAACAGCCAGTTTTTCAGAATGTCCAGGAGTGACATTCCTGTCACAGTTCCCTCCGCAAAAAAGAAGGTCCAAGAACTTCGTGATCGGGCAAGGCTGAGAAAACATTCAACTTAGGGGAGTCTCTGTCATGTTCGACAAATTCTTATATAATGGCGGTTTACTTCACCCGACAAATGTAAGGTCGATTGGTCCGGAAACGTGAGTTGTTCGGAAAAAGTGTCCTGTGCCATATTCCGGAAAACTGAAATGCAAAATTCGTATTTTTTATTATGGTCGCCGGGACACGATTGCTGCAGTAACTGCAACTTGTTAAGTGTCATAAGCAGGCGTCGTTTCAGTACAAACAATAGTCTTGTTTGAGGAATTTTAGGTTGCTGCCCTGTCTTTGTTAGGGAGTCGCGAGGGCGTCGTACTAACGCATCTCGTATATGCTCGACATTTTCATCAGGTGTGCATAGATAACCAGTGCTCTCCCTTTTGCGTAGGCAACCAACTTCCAAGAATTTTGTATGTCAGTCATAAGTCTGCTTGTGCAAAAGCAGATTGTTTCTGAAACGACGGTGGAATGCACGTTGCACTTGAGCAATGGGTTGACTAGGCCCAAATTTGCAACAGACAAAATGATTTCTCTTGTGGCACCATCCTCATGTTGCTACAATCCTACAACAGCGCAGCTGTGTCAAAACTATGAACCTTACTTTACTGAGTGACTTGCGCAATGTACACTCCTGGAAATGGAAAAAAGAACACATTGAGACCGGTGTGTCAGACCCACCATACTTGCTCTGGACACTGCGAGAGGGCTGTACAAGCAATGATCACACGCACGGCACAGCGGACACACCAGGAACCGCGGTGTTGGCCGTCGAATGGCGCTAGCTGCGCAGCATTTGTGCACCGCCGCCGTCAGTGTCAGCCAGTTTGCCGTGGCATACGGAGCTCCATCGCAGTCTTTAACACTGGTAGCATGCCGCTACAGCGTGGACGTGAACCGTATGTGCAGTTGACGGACTTTGAGCGAGGGCGTATAGTGGGCATGCGGGAGGCCGGGTGGACGTACCGCCGAATTGCTCAACACGTAGGGCGTGAGGTCTCCACAGTACATCGATGTTGTCGCCAGTGGTCGGCGGAAGGTGCACGTGCCCGTCGACCTGGGACCGGACCGCAGCGACGCACGGATGCACGCCAAGACCGTAGGATCCTACGCAGTGCCGTAGGGGACCGCACCGCCACTTCCCAGCAAATTAGGGACACTGTTGCTCCTGGGGTATCGGCGAGGACCATTCGCAACCGTCTCCATGAAGCTGGGCTACGGTCCCGCACACCGTTAGGCCGTCTTCCGCTCACGCCCCAACATCATGCAGCCCGCCTCCAGTGGTGTCGCGACAGGCGTGAATGGAGGGACGAATGGAGACGTGTCGACTTCAGCGATGAGAGTCGCTTCTGCCTTGGTGCCAATGATGGTCGTATGCGTGTTTGGCGCCGTGCAGGTGAGCGCCACAATCAGGACTGCATACGACCGAGGCATACAGGGCCAACACCCGGCATCATGGTGTCTCCATGGGAGAATAGCAGCCTGCATTGCTGCGAAAACTGGATATACACTGTACTAGTGCCGCCATTGTGCATACTCTGTTGCCTGTGTCTATGTGCCTGTGGTTCTGTCAGTGTGATCATGTGATGTATCTGACCCCAGGAATGTGTCAATAAAGTTTCCCCTTCCTGGGACAATGAATTCACGGTGTTCTTATTTCAATTTCCAGGAGTGTATTTCTATCATGAATAGTTCTTCCGTAATAAACAGTTGAAATCTGTTCTTTCTGTTTGAACCATACTATATTTTAACGCCGTGCTCCGTCAGTCAGTGCACTATCCCGAGAGTGCTGACTGCATGATAACCTGCAATATTCTCTATAGGTTGCATGTTTGTCATGGCTACTCGACAATGGTGGTGCTAATGGTTACACGCCCGAATGAAACACTCTGGGTACTCGGACACACACAGTTTCGGTAAATCAGTTTTATTTAGTTTTTGTAAAGTTCTATACAACGTGATGATCGTCAAAGATTAAAAAATAAACAAAAATGGATCAATGAATCAGGCAGATCTCGGCTTGCTGTCTGAATTTAAAACCTCGATATAGGGACAGACACAATAAATACAATTTCAGATAAAGACATACCATAAGGTCGGTGGTCAAAGTAACAGTGACGATGGTACTTCAGGAACTGCGTAGCAGGAATGCGATTCTGTAAAACGTTCACTCTGCCCGCAGATACGGGAAACTATGGATGTGTTAATCCTCGTGGTTGGTGAATATACTGGGCTGCCTATATGCGGGAACCTGTTGAGTTGGGCATGTGGTGGCATTTATACATGTCATGGAGGAAACACTACTGGAATTTTGAAACGTGCTGTGTGATCAATCACTGCGGCAGTTGACGAGACGGCAGGAGCTTCCAGTAGATGTCAAATATAAGCCCACCGGCTAAAAATTAGTCGCACATTTAAAAGAGTATAGTGATCGCTGTGGAGAGCTGTAGATGCTATGGAACTAGTATCAGGCGGTCATATAACTGTTCACCGCTGACAATAATTACCAAAGTTCAGTGGTGTGTATGTACCATTCGGTTCTACGGAATGAGTGTAGTAAGATAAGCAAATGTGACAGAAAGGATGAATCGTTTCTGGATGTGCTCATCATGAGCACACCGTGACTGGTGTTGGTCGATTTGTGAATGTGTTAGAGCAGACTGTCCGACGCATCTACAAGGAACGGCGCAACACTCACGACCTTGTAACACGATGTTAAAAAAGTGGTCGTGAAAAGATCCTAGCCGACGAGGAACAGACACGAGTGTGACGCGTTGTCAATGGCGATCGGTTACAAACCTCACAGGAACTCCAGCTCTCATTAGATGCAGGTCCATCTCAACCAGTTTCCGAGCGAACATTGAGAAAGGAACTACCTGCAGTTGACATTTGGAGTAGGGTACTTTGCAAAAAGCCATTGCTCGCAACGTCACATAAAGCTGCCGTCTTCAATGGCCCAAACAATATGGGAACTGGCCGGTAGCTGAATGGAAGCGTGTAGTGTGTTTCGACGTTCGCCGTTTTCCCTCTTTTCAAATGATAAAAGGCGTCGATGGCACCGCCCGCCCAATGGGGTGGTTAACCTGCAAAGCGTGGAGGGTGTAGCTCACGCCCGAAGTTATGTTTCTTGGGTGATTTTAGTACTATTGTAACACCTATATCGATCAGAAGTAGTATGTAACTGTGTATCTGTGGTTAAGAAGTGTTTGTTCTTTGTTACTTAACGTCATTGATTCGTGACAGGAAATTTAAAGTTTGTAATGTATGTATGAAAATACTGAATAATGTTTAAAAGAATGAAATTTTATAATATATGTATGCTTATAAAGAAAACATTGTATATTGGAAGCGGGTTCATGCTTAGGACACTTGTATAACGTAAAAGATGTAGGGAAGTTAAGAACCTTCAACATCGCAGCGCGTCAGCAATCGTTGGTTAATATATTAAAAAACTAAACCCCCGTCTCGATTGCGAAAAAAACACCCAGTGTTAACCCAGGTTTCGGCGCAGATAACAACAGCTTATTCAGAACAACAATCAAACGCACTAGTGCCTAAGAAGACCTTTGTCAAAGATTAAAAGAATACCATAGCTATACACTTATAAACGAAAAAGAAAGGGAAACACAAACAGTACGTATGTACGAAGTCAAAACCATTACTTAATAGTGTACGCTCCACCTCACACCGGCCTATGTTCGATGGGCCATGACTCGCCATAAACTTTTGTTGTGTGTGTATGCTCTAATGTGCTCTGTGAACCTGGTGTTGAAATTTCTGCCTGTTTGTCCTAGCATTCCTAGCATTTTACCTTCTATATTCCAGAGTCTGAATATGGATCATGATTACACTTTATATTATGTATTAGTTTTCGCTGTAGCTTATTAGATGGTTCAAATGGTTCAA
Source organism: Schistocerca gregaria (assembly GCF_023897955.1). Lineage (NCBI taxonomy): Eukaryota > Metazoa > Arthropoda > Insecta > Orthoptera > Acrididae > Schistocerca > Schistocerca gregaria. Next base: position 814,035,702 of record NC_064920.1, on the reverse strand, counting down.
ATGGCTCTGAGCACTAAGGGACTCAACTGCTGTGGTCATTAGTCCCCTAGAACTTAGAACTACTTAAACTTAACTAACCTAAGGACATCACACACATCCATGCCCGAGGCAGGATTCGAACCTGCGACCGTATCAGTCGCACGATTCCGGACTGCGCGCCTAGAACCGCGAGACCACCGCGGCCGGCTATTAGATGTAGAAACCAAATTTTTTACTCTGTGATTTTTTAGAAAATTTGCAATCTTCTCTGAAACATTGCCTATGTATGGAATACTAGATATATATTTGTTTTTATCTTTTTCTTCTGTGGTAAAGCTTGTACTTGGGTTTTTCTTCACTTTTTCTAAGATTGTGTCACCCATGGAAGCATTGTTGTTGTTGTTGTGGTCTTCAGTCCTGAGACTGGTTTGATGCAGCTCTCCATGCTACTCTATCCTGTGCAAGCTTCTTCATCTCCCAGTACCAACTGCAACCTATATTCTTCTGAATCTGCTTACTGTACTCATCTCTTGGTCTCCCTCTACGATTTTTACCCTCCACGCTGCCCTCCAATACTAAATTGGTGATCCCTTGATGCCTTAGAACATGTCCTACCAACCGATCCCTTCTTCTGGTCAAGTTGTGCCACAAACTTTTCTTCTCCCCAATCCGATTCAATACTTCCTCATAAGTTATGTGATCTACCCATCTAATCTTCAGCATTCTTCTGTAGCACCACATTTCGAAAGCTTCTATTCTCTTCTTGTCCAAACTATTTATCGTCATGTTTCACTTCCACACATGGCTACACTCCATACAAATACTTTCAAAATGACTTCCTGACACTTAAATCTATACTCGATGTTAACAAATTTCTCTTCTTCAGAAACGCTTTCCTTGCCATTGCCAGTCTACACTTTATATCCTCTCTACTTCGACCACCATCAGTTATTTTGCTCCCCAAATAGCAATACTCCTTTACTACTTTAAGTGTCTCACTTCCTAATCTAACTCCCTCAGCATCATCCGACTTAAATCGACTTCATTCCATTATCCTCGTTTTGCTTTTGTTGATGTTCATCTTACATCCTCCTTTCAAGACGCTATCCGTTCCATTCAACTGCTCTTCCAAGTCCTTTGCTGTCTCTGGCAGAATTACGATGTCATCGGCGAACCTCAAAGTTTTTCTTTTGTTTCCTTCACTGTTTGCTCAATATACAGATTGAATAACATCGGGGACAGGCTACAACCCTGTCTCACTCCCTTCCCAACCACTGCTTCCCAACCATTGGAAATTGCAACCTTTACACTGTTGTTTCACTAGCCTGGTTTCTGGTAGTCTGGAAATGTGACAGAAAAAACAACCCTCCTTTTCCGCATTGTGTCAATTATTGACTCAATTTCTTGGTATACAGCTTCGTTAGGTAATAGTCGCCACTGTCCCTCTACTTAGTATTTTTTGTTTATAATTGTTCTAAGGATCCTCGTGTCTGCCTTCAGTAGCTTGTCTATTGTTGATTTGGTGTTCATCTCGAACAGTGTTTCACTAGCATATGTTGCTTCCTGGTTAATAGCAGAGTTGTACTGTCTTAGTTTTGCATGTATCGAGAGACATTTCTTATTGTATGTTGGCCACATGATGCTTTGCGCTTGTTTCGGTTTAGTTGTTCTGCTTTCTACTGTCATTTTCTCGTTTGAATTCCAAATTATAAGGTCCCCAAGATATTTGAATTTACTTACAATTTTAATTTATTTGTTATTACTCACTGTAATGGCTGGGTTTATCACGACGGATACTGTCATACGCTTTCTTGAAGTCAACAAGAGTGATGAGCAACTTCTTGTTTCCTACTCTTTGATGTTTCATGATCCACGTAAGGCTGATAATTTGATCCGGAGAGCTTCTTCCAGGACTCTCCTTTATATTCAGAAAGTTCTTGGTCGAGTTGTTCCTGAATTCTTGTAAAGATAATTCTAGTCAAGATCTTATATTTGGCATCAAGAAGCGAAATCCCCAATAGTTTATTGGATCCGATCTATCACCCTTATTGTGTACTGGGTGGATTATAGCTGTATTCCACTCTACTGGCATTTTTTCAGAATTCCATATGTCTACTACGTGATTATGGACCTTCCGGAGTGTTTGTTTATCTGCGTTCTTCCACAACTCTGCGACCTATTGATTTCCCCTGCTGCTTTGTAGTTCTTGAGTCACCTAGTTGCTTCGATCACTAAACTGAGATCTGGTGGTGTAATCTTCTCTGGATGTGTTTTGTTTTTTGGATGTGGTTCGAAATCAATGTATTATTTTGGTTCCTCGGCATTTAGTAATTCTTTGAAGTGATCAGCTAGAATGTTGCCATTGTCTTGATTATTGTGCGCTAGTTTTTCATCACGAGTGTGGGTGGAATATACCTTGATTATATTTTCTTAATGTCCTATAGTAGTCCTTTGTCTTACGTTGTTTGAATCATTCCTTTATGAAGTTTAGGGTTTCTCTTTGGTGGTCTCCTTTGATTCTTCTGATTTCCTTGGACAATGGCAATGGTTAGCAGTTCTCGAGATTTTTCAGCTTTCTTTTTCTGGTCATTCAGCCTTGCTTTGTGTCTTTTCTCTATTGCTATATCACATTCTTCATTCCACCAGGCATGTTTCTTTCTTCTTCTGACGAGGGAATTCTTTTCAGCAATGTTTTGCAGTTTGTGAATAATCGTTCCCAGTTCGTCGCTTGGAAGTGTTTTGAATCTCTGTGAATACAACACATTATTTATTAAATAGCTGGTGTCATATTTTCTCCTCCTAGTGGACTTTGATGGTTTGTTTTTCTTTCTTAGGGTTAATTGAATTTTTATCTTTGAAATGTAATGATCTGAATCGATGTCCACCCCACGAAGGACTTTGACGTTGTAGATGTCCTTGTGGTACGTTTTACCCATTGCGACATGGTCTATTTGACATTCCCCCATTTTAACATTAGGGCATTTCCAGGCCATTAACTTGTGCGGTCTTCTCTTAAATCTTGTAGTTTCGAGAGTAAGCCCATGATCTATACGAAGTTGAATTAGTCGTTGACCATTCTTGTTTGTCAGTTTATGAGCTGGCCATTTATCAACAACAGTACGATATTTTCTTTCTTTCCCTATTCTTCATTGAAATCTCCAAGCAAGATTTGAATATGGGTGTCAGGAATGTTTGATATCAGTTGGTCCAGTTCTTCCCAAAATATTTCCGTTCCTTCCTTATCTTTCGTGTTTTTGCCATTTGTTAGGGCATGGACATTAATCAGTGCATAAATTTTGTTCTGTATTTTGACTGTTAAGGTAGCCGTTCTTGGGAAGTTCGACGAGAAGTGCTCCACTGAGTCTAATATGCTATTATTATTTTACCTGAATGAAATAAAACGAATGTGAAACATTCCCTCTTAGCACATCATTGTTAACGATACTGGCTTAACATTTGATAATTTCCGTGTTTCTCATCGCTGATGCATTATTTCGTGGCGCAACAAAACCTTACTCTACTAGCGAAACACAGGTACTCTATTCTTACTTGCACTAAAAGCTGAATTTTCATAATGTTGTACCCAAAGAAAAATGCTTTATGTTGAGGACACTAAACAAGGCGTCACAAGATGATATTTACTATGTATATTTAACAGTTTTAAAAAAATTCTTCTAGAGATAAGTGAAGTCAGTTTACTTTTTCAACACAGAAATATCGAAACTGGGCACGCCAACAATGACGTTAAAATGTTGATTGTGTTAATAGCTAGAATGTATTTCAAATCTGTTTCTGTGCAGAATAGTTTGCTAGAAATTATTGATTCTGTTGACAACTATCTAGCATAACAAAGATAATACAGAAAATCACGCAGGGTAATGTGACCTCGAAGAGGAACCAATGGGTCCCATGGAATACTATGATATGGATACTAAAATTTTCACCGAGCCCCGCCATGTTTCACTCTTGAGACGTAATCTTGGTTAAAAGTTGAAAACTGTGAAACAAGACTCATCCGATCGAATGATTTTCTTCCATTGCTCCATAGTACAGGTTTTATAGCTACGGCGTGACATTTTGCTGATGTGTGTTTTTGGAATTCCACTTCGCCCTGCAATTGCCAGCTTATGGAGGTCCCTGTGTTCTTTTGGTATTAATAAGGTTCGCGACTGTGGGATTCAGTTTTGCAGTGACGTTTGCATCTGTCGCCCTCTTAATTTTTCGTCAGAAAGCTCTTCAGAGACCGTCCGCCGCGATCACTAAACACGTACTTTGGGCCGTATTGTGAATAAGTGGCTGATATTTTTTCGCGGAATGCGATATTGATGTTAGACATGGTGCCTCTTGAAAAACTAAACACGTTGGTTATCTTGGTTACAGAAGCACCCACAGCACGCATTCACATAGCACAGACAAAATTTATTCACAACTGGAAAGAACACTGTCCTGACGACGACTGACATGTGCAACCTACTCAGGGCACTGCACAGATGTCGTCCACGATCAAGTACAGTAGCACCACCTGCGGGCTAGGCTAACGTCTGCATTTGCGTTCCCATATTTTTTTGTCCAAACTCTGCATGTCTTACAATCTAAATATTAATATAAAAATCAAACTGTTCAGTGTCTCAGTATAGTTATAGCTTAATGAACTTAAATGTTGGCCAAGTTATTGTTGTTGTGGTCTTCAGTCCTGAGACTAGTTTGATGCAGCTCTCCATGCTACTCTATCCTGAGCAAGCTTCTTCATCTCCCAGTACCTATTGCAGCCTACATCCTTCTGAATCTGCTTAGTGTATTCATCTCTTAGTCTCCCTCTACGATTTTTACCCCCCATGCTGCCCTCCAATACTAAAGTGGTGATCCCTTGAGCCTCAAAACATGTCCTACCAACCGATCCCTTCTTCTAGTCAAGTTGTGCCACAGACTCCTCTTCTCCCCAATTCTATTCAATACCTCCCCATTCGTTATGTGATCTACCCATCTAATCTTCAGCATTCTTTTGTAGCACCACATTTCGAAAGCTTCAATTCTGTTCTTCTCTGAACTATTTATCGTCCACGTTTCACTTCCATACACGGCTACACTCGATACAAATACTTTCAGAAAGGACTTCCTGACACTTAGATCTATACTCGATGTTAAAAAATATCTCTTCTTCAGAAATACTTTCCTTGCCATTGCCAGTCTACATTTTATATCCTCTCTACTTCAACTATCATCAGTTAGTTTGCTCCGCAAATAGCAAAACTCCTTTACTACTTTATGCGTCTCATTTCCTAATCTAAATCCCTCAGCATCAGCCGACTCAATTCGACTACATTCCACTATCCTCGTTTTGCTTTTGTTGATGTTCATCTTATACCTTCCTTTCAAGACAGTGTCCCTTCTGTTCAACTGCTCTTCCAAGTCCTTTGCTATCTCTGACATCGGCGAACCTCCAAGTTTTTATTTCTTCTCCCTGGATTTTAATACCTACTCCGAATTTTTCTTTTGTTTCCTTAACTACTTGCTCAATATGCAGATTGAATAGCATCGGGGAGAGGCTGCAACCCTGTCTCACTCCCTTCCCAACCACTGCCTCCCTTTCATGTCCCTCGACTCTTATAACTTTCATCCGGTTTCTGTACAAATTGTAAATAGCCTATCGCTCCCTGTATTTTACCCCTGCCACCTTCAGAATTTGAAAGGGTGTATTCCAGTCAACATTGTCAAAAGCTTTCTCTAAGTCTGCAAATGTTAGGAACGTAGGTTTGCCAAGTATTGCAAAGTACTGCCCAAATATTGGCCAAGTATTAAATATAGATTTAAGAAACATAGGGCTAAAGCAATTTTTCCACATTTCAGAGGCGGGGAAGGGGAATTTATTTCCTTCGACTTACGAGGAAACGCATCTGAATTGTAGGGCATCGTCTCTCCTAGTGTGCTGGTAAACTGGTAACACTTTTGTTAACCCGGGGTCTAAAAGTGTGCATATAATGATTAGGACAAACATTGTCTGATCGATATGTATCCATGGCCTGCAACGTGTTTGGGTTGAACGGTGAGTGAATGATTGAGTTGATGCATTGTTCATACCTGCATGAATTCCGAAATGCTATCTGAAGCAGACCTTTATGCTTTGATGTACTGAAGTGAATAAAAAGGCAGAATATTTTCAATTTCACAGTATACTTTCACAAACAGTCTCGATTTTTTGTTCTGCAAAAGTAGTCTACTGTTTTAGAGCACTGTTACTGTGACTAAATTATGAATGAAACACAATTTGGGAAGACCTTATTAGTTATTTAAATTTTTGCGTGTTTTCTAATGTAGAGGAAAAAATATCTTCTTTGGAAACGAAATGAAAAGCGATCTTTAGCGTCCAAATGATAAATATTCGATAAGAGAATCTACAAAAGTTCTGGCTGAATTAAGGAAAGTGCAGGAAATATATTCTGCCTTTGCCAATGGATTCATCATGACCTGAGAACGATAAATTTGAACCAGTGTTTAGACACATATAGTTTAAAAACACATAATTTATCTTTCAAACTGAAAGGTTTGCCTCCCATTAAACAGATTTTTTAAATTTACGTCTTATCTTGAAATACGAGTGGCTATTTCTCACATACATTTTTATACTTAATGTGTCTCCGTGCATTGTGAGTTTTGTGTGGGAATCTCTATACACATTAGTATCTGGTGATGTACGCTTTCTATTGGAATTAGGCGTCACAGAGGAAAAAAATTACGTGTTGCCATTTTTTATGATGTTATTATAAAGGTTTTAACATGGAGAGTATGCCTATCCGTAAATCAGGGAGGGGATTAATTTTCTTATATAGAAGGGTTGTTCACTTGTTAAAGTGTAAAATGTCGTTTTGTTCATCAGTGAAAGTCGACATATGCAAATGTTCTCTTGTAAAACCACCTGGCATTTTTTGTTTTACTATTTTTCTTACCACGTGAAGTTTCGGAGTATTTAATATGAGGAATAATTTTGATTTTCTATCTGAAAAATTATTTATTTAGTACGTGATGTAAACAGCTGCCTTAATCGACAGTATACGAGTATCCCCGCACTAAAATAAGTTTGTTGTCAGTTGTTTATAAACGTGCGTCATTTTTGTCGTAAATTAGCATATCGTTTCGGTTCGTCGTCGGTCTCATGTAGGCAAACCCTCTCGACTTGCGCAAGTATTTCTGGCAACAGATATGTGGCGCTGGTTTCTGGCCTGTGTCGACCAGTGATGAGCGGCGGAAATTGCACGAGCTTTCCATCTGAATAGCGTCGCGCATCCCGTTCAATTTGTTCCTCATTGCGCACTTTAAAGAGGATGGAGGCGTAGACTTCGCCGTAAAGCTGTCGATAACTAGGAGCGTGAACTCTTCGTCGTATGTAGCTTTGATTACGTTAGTGCAGAATGATGAGCACTGCAGGACAACTACCGTTCTTCCAGTCTCTCTTTATCGACAGGCCGAGAAAACCGGCGTATGCCATAGAACATGAAACACTGTTTCTTGTTCATATCATTATTCTTTTTGGCAGTATCAGGTGATTTCAGCTTCAGTACAAGACATCTTGCGCGGTTATTCCTTCGTATCTTCTTGAACGCCGCGTTCTTCCTCCGTTCCTCCATGACAATTTTTGAACTGTTCATAGACGTCTGTCATTTCTTCTTCGTTCCACCTTTTAACCTCCTTCAACCCTCCATGCCTTCGAGAGTAATACCAATAACTATCCCTACAGGGATATAAGCTTTCATTTTACACTGAATACGTCCAATACTAATGATATGGCTTACATATAAAACTTATTTATCCTTATTAAACAGGATTATTTCGTTTTTAAATACGATTGTCGGTGACATAATTCGTTTTCTGACTGTAACAAAAGCAGAGATGACCCTTAAAGCATAAATATTTCCAATGGAATTTATCTGTGGTCTGAAAACTAAATATGAAGTTACGTTTAAGGATTCAAGATATCACACTTAGCCATACTTGCTAGTACGTAAGCATTTCACATGAAAAACAAACGTAGAAGCTGTTGTTGTCATCGTCTCCAGTCCTGAGACTGGTTTGATGCAGCTCTCCATGCTACTCTGTCCTGTGCAAGCTTCTTCATCTCCCAGTACCTACTGCAACCTAAATCCTTCTGAATCTGCTTAGTGTAGTCATCTCTTGGTCTCCCTCTACTACTTTTACCCTCCACGCTGCCCTCCAATACTAAAGTGGTGATCCCTTGATGCCTCAGAACATGTCCTACCAACCAATCCCTTCTTCTAGTCAAGTTGTGCCACAAACTCCTCTTCTCCCCAATTCTATTCAATACCTCCCCATTAGTTATGTGATCTACCCATCTAATCTTCAGCATTCTTCTGTAGCACCACGTTTCGAAAGCTTCTATTCTCTTCTTGTCCAAACTATTTATCGTCCATGTTTCGCTTCCATACATGGCTACACTCCATACAAATACTTTCAGAAATGACTTCCTGACACTTAAATCTATACTCGATGTTAACAAATTTCTCTTCTTCAGAAACGCTTTCCTTGCCATTGCCAGTCTACATTTTATACCCTCTCTACTTCAACCATCATCAGTTATTTTTCTCCCCAAGTAGCAAAACTCCTTCACTACTTTAAGTGTCTTATTTCCTAATCTAATTCTCTCAGCATCACCCGACTTAATTCGACTACATTCCAATATCCTCGTTTTGCTTTTGTTGATGTTCATCTTATATCTTCCTTTCAAGACACTATCCATTCCATTCAACTGCTCTTCCAAGTCCTTTGCTGTCTCGACAGAATTACAATGTCATCGGCGAACCTCTAAGTTTTTATTTCTTCTCCATGGATTTTAATACCTACTCCGAATTTTTCTTTTGTTTCCTTCACTGCTTGCTCAATATACAAATTGAATACCATCGGACAGAAACTACAACTCTGGCTCACGTTATAGGCACAAATATTTGTTTGAAGAGTGAAATCATGTAATTCTACCATAGAGGCAAGTACTAAGCCGTTAAATGTACTAGACACATTTTCAGTTTACCAACAGCTTCAATAATACTGCTCTCCTGCTTGAAAAACCTGAATTCTGTTTGGTACACATACTAGAGAAAAATAACAGCACGTTATAAAAGCGGGGTTTTGAAAACAAAGCATGTGCCAGATACAGTACTATCCATGGCCGCAAATATACTGCTTCCATTTAAGACTCCTAAATTTTACAAACATTAAAAAAGAATGGATAACAAACGTAATCCATAAAGAAAGGGGTAACGCACATATTTCTTTATGTAAGTCAATAAAAGATAATACAGAAGCCTTAGTTTGTGTGGGAAAAGGTTATTATTTTGAACAAGAGATCACTGCCCATGAGTATAGTCGTAAACACAGAAGCAGCATACAGGGCCACAGCTATTGAACCATATGAAATAAAATCGTCATAACTTCTGAGCGGTTTTCGTTAGGACGTCAAATTGCACGATTGACCACGGAGCAAGATGGGAATCAGTATGCGCATGTGGTTTGGTTTAGCGACGAAGCACAGTGTCATTTGGATGGGTTTGTCAATATGAAAACTGGCACATTTTGGGGACTGAGGACCTGATTTTCGCGATCGAGAAGTTTCTTCACCCTCATCGGGTGACTGTGTGGTGTGCAGTGTCCAGTCACCAGATAATCGATGCGATATTCCTTGATGGCACAGCGACTGCCGAACTGTAGTGAAGATTTTGAAAGATGAAGCCATCGCCATTCTCCGGAGTGAATCTGATTTCGACAAGATGTGGTTCATGCAAAACAGAGCTCGACCCCATCGAAGCAAAAGAATGTTTGATGTCCAGGAGGAGCACGCATTCTGGCTCAAAGACCCAGAGACCACTGGCATGGTCCTCGATTGGCCGCCATATTCTCCGGATCTGAGCACATGCGGCTCCTTTTTGTGGGGCTATTTTGAAAGCAAGGTGTTCAGCAATAACCTCAAAACCTCTGCTGAACTGAAAACAGCCATTCAGGACGTCATGGACTGCATTGCTGCTCCGAAACTTCAGCGGGTCATGCAGAATTCCGCTATTCTTTTGCGCCACATTATCGCCAAGGATGGCGGCAGACATGTCGAACATATCACAACTTAAATCCGACGAATGTCTGTAGTGACGTTTACATGTTGAATAAAGTGTGTGCACTCCAAAGAGCGCAGATAATTTACGTTTTTCTTTCATGTAGTTCAAACACTGTCACCCAGTTCTGAAAGTTATAACACAACGACATTTGTGAAAAAGAGGAAAGCTATCACAGACAAAAAAACTAAAAGAAATAACACGCTACGGCGATGTAATCATCACAAGTCGGTAGCAAGGCAACACTGTAATACTTATCGACATACAAGACACAGTAACCCTTACCCAGAAGACGGTTAACAAACGCAAATAATATCTAAGAAGAAGGTTAAGAAAGTGAGGATGTCAGACAAGAATCGAATTTCATTTGTATGATTCCAATATCTACATCTATACTTTCTGAAAACCACTATGAGGTGATGTCAGAGAGTACTTCTCACTGTAACGGTAAGGTTCTTCTCCCCATTCCATTCACGTGTGGAGACGGGAATAACGATTGCTTAAGTGACGTCGACCGTGCTGTAAATACTCTAAACTCGTTTTCGCGATCCCTGAGGGTGAGATACTTAGGGTGACGTCGTTTCTTAGATTCATCTACATCTACATAGTTACTCTGCAATCGACGATTAAGTGCTTGAGAGAGGGTTCATCGAACCACCTACAAGCTATTTCATTTCCACTCTCTAATAGCGCGCGCGAAAAATTAATACTTGTATATTTGCGCGCGAGCCCTGACTGCTTTATCTTAGTATGATGATCATTTCTCCTTATGTAGCTGGGTTCCAACAAAATATTTTCACACTTTGGAGAGAAAGTAGCTCACTGAAATTTGGTGAGAAGATCCTGCTGCAATGAAAAAAGCTTTTGCTTTAATGTTTGCCTCCTAAGTTCGCGGTGATATCCGTGGCACTCTCTCCCTTCTTTCGAGATAATACAAGAGGAATTTGCGATGTACACCGTCAGTCCTATCTGATGCGGGTCACACGGCGCACAGCAATACTCCAGAAGAAAACAGACAAGTGTAGTGCGAGCACCCTCCTCAGTAGACCTATTGCATTTTCTATCTGTTCTTTGGTTCGCTTTCCCTGCAACATTATCTATGTGATCGTAACAGTTTAAGTAATCAACATATTTACAATACTGGCCATTAAAATTTGCTACACCACGAAGATGACGTGCTAAAGAAGCGAAATTTAACCGACAGGAAGAAGATGCTGTGATATGCTTTCCAGATCACAAAAGGCTGGCGCTGGTGGCGACACCTACAGCGTGCTGTCGTGAGGAAAGTTTCCAACCGATTTCTCATACACAAACTGCAGTTGACCGGCGTTGCCTGGTGAAACTTTGTTGTGATGCCTCGTGTAAGGAGGAGAAATGCGTACCATCACGTTCCTGACTTTGATAAAGGTCGGATTGTAGCCTATCGCGATTGCGGTTTATCGTTTTGCGACATTGCTGCTCGCGTTGGTCGAGATCCAATGACTGATAGTAGAATATGGAATCGGTGGATTCGGGAGGGTAATACGGAACGCTGTGCTGGATCCCAAGGGCCTCGTATCACTAGCAGTCGAGATGACAGGCATCTTATTCGGGTGGCTGTAACGGATCGTGCAGCCACGTCTCGATCCCTGAGTCAACAGATGGGGACGTTTGCGAGACAACAACCATCTGCATGAACAGTTCGACGATGTTTGCAGCAGCACGGACTATCAACTCGGAGACCATGGCTGCGGTTACCCTTGACGCTGCATCACAGACGGGAGCGCCTGCGATGTACTCAACGATGAACCGGGTTGCACGAATGACAAAACGTAATTTTTTCGGATGAATCTAGGTTCTGTTTACAGCATCGTGATGGTCGCATCCGTGTTTGGTGACATTGCGGTGAACGCACATGGAAGCATGTATTCGTCATCGCCACACTGGCGTATCACCCAGCGTGATGGTATGGGGTGGTATTTGTTACACGTCTCGGTCACCTCTTGTTCGCATTGACAGCACTTTGAACAATGGACGTTACGTTTCAGATGTGTTACGACCCGCGTCTCTCCCCTTCATTCGATCCCTGCGAAACCCTACATTTCCAGCAGGATAATGCACGACCACATGTTGCAGGTCCTGTACGGCCCTTTCTGGATACCGAAAATGTTGGACTGTTGCCCTGGCCAACACATTCTCCAGATCTCTCACCAACTGAAAACGTCTGGTCAATGGTGGCCAAGCATCTGGCTCTTCACAATACGCCAGTCACTACTCTTGATGAACTGTGGTATCGTGTTGAAGGCTTCGTAAGCAGCTGTACCTGTACACGCTATTCAAGCTCTGTTTGACTCAATGCCCAGGCGTATCAAGGCCGTTATTACGGCCAGAGGTGTTTGTTCTGGGTACTGATTTCTCAGGATCTATGCACCCAAATTGCGTGAAAGTGTAATCACATGTCATTTCTAGTGTAACATATTGGTCCAATGAATACCCGCTTATCATCTGCATTTCTTCTCAGTGTAGCAAGTTTATTGTCCAGTAGTGTATCTACAGGGAACTCTCAACGAACTGTTGAGTCCACGCTTCGTGAAGTTGTATTACACCGGGAAAAAGGAGGCCCCTGACGATATTAGGATGTATATTACGACCTTTGTCACCTCAGTGCAAACCAAAACATTATGAAGACTACAAACCTCGACGTTCCGTTGCGGGCACATGACGTGGTAACCGAAGTATGTAAGCGGAGCAGATGGACGGTAGTTATGGGCCGAAAATGGAGAAATTCAATGAGATAAGCGACTCTGACAAAGAACAGATTATTATTAAGCCTGTGAAGAGTATCTCTGAAACGGTGAAGCTGGTCGAATTTTCACATGGTACTGTCGTGAGCATCTATAGAAAGAAGTAGTAGGACAGTGGGTTCGAAGACTTATCTGCTCTGTAAGGTAGGCTAGATCTCTGACATCTCCGCCGAAAGAGGACAATGCTGGTGCACGCACAAGTGTTTCGGAGCACAGCTTCCGTCGCACATTGTTGAACATGGAGCTCCGCGGCAGATCACACCCATGTGTGCACATGTTGATACGACGACATCGTCAGTCAAGACTGCAGTGGACACGTGACCATCGGTATTTGACCGTCCGTTAATGGAAACGTGTCGGCTCTTCTGGAGAATCACATTTTTGCTATAGTAAGTCAATGGCCGTCTCCACACAAGCCGTCAGCGATGTGAACGGTGGTTCGAAACGAGCAGTTCGCCATGGAGGCAGGCTGGTGGGGACAGTATTACGCTATGAGAGACTTTTCCTGCAATTGCTTGGGATGTGTGGTAGTAATCGAAGGCAACCTGATACCTGAGAAAAACCTGCATCCCTTTATGCTTGATGTCTTCTCCGACGGTGATGCCATCTTTCAGCAGTACAACTGATCGCGCCTCGGAGCCAGAATCGTCTACAGTGGTGTGAGAAGCATTACAGTAAACTCACGTTGTTGTCTCGGCGACCAAATTCGCCTGATGTAAATCCTATGGAACCCATCTGGGTGGGTACAGGGCACCATCACCAGGTACTCATATCAGAGGCCCCTTCTTTACCATAAATACATGACCTGTGTGCAGACATATAAGGTGACATACCTCCACAGACCTATCAACAAACTGTCAGGTCCCTGGCACTCAGAATCAGTTATGTATTTCATTCCGAAGACGGATGAACAAGTTATTACGCAGGTGGTCACAATATTTTGGCTCATCAGTGTACTCCAGTAATTTTCACACCTGTCAGCACCAGCTTTCTTTTGTATTTCACTTGTTTTATATATGTTGCACACCAAGTTAACAGTTTTGTCATGGCTGACCCTGTCAAAGTTCTCAACAATTCTGAGGGAATGTCGCCTACTCTACGAACGTCGTTTCGACTCTTCTCTATCATCACTCTGTCAAATTATTCTCATAGTATCATATGGCACCTCATATCTTCTTCTACTTCCTTTTCTCTTTCTATATTATTCTCTTACATAACCCTTTTTACATTTCGTTCCACCTACGACTTTTGCCTTGTTTCTCTGTACGTTCATGCTATTCATACGGTTGTTTCTCATTTCTCGAAAGGCGGCACCTATCTTTACCCCAATCGTGTATACGCCTACGCATTTGCCCTTTAACCAGTCCTGCGTAGGCATTTTGCACTTACTGTCAGCCTCACTTTCTACACGCCTGTATTCCCATTCACTTGCTTCATCTGTTAATGACTTGCCATTCTACATTCACGAAGAGGCAAAGTTAGTTCTCTTTGCTGATGATACAGGTATAGTAATCACACCTGACAAACAAGAATTAACTGATGACATTGTCAATAACGTCTTTCAGAAAATTGCTAAGTGGTTCCTTGTAAACGGACTCTCACTGAATTTTGATAAGACACAGTACATACAGTTCCGTACAGCAACTGGTATGACACCATTAATAAATAAAAACCATAATCAGAAGCAGATAGCTAAGGTAGAATATTCAAAACTTTTAGGTGTGTCCATTGATGAGAGATTAAATTGGAAGAAACACATTGATGAACTGCTGAAACGTTTGAGTTCAGCTACTTATGCAATAAGGGTCATAGCAAATTTTGGTGATAAACATCTTATTAAATTAGCTTACTACGCCTATTTTCACTCATTGCTTGCATATGGCACCATATTTTTGGGTAATTCATCACTGAGGAATAAAGTATTTATTGCGCAAAAGCGTGTAGTCAGAATAATAGCTGGAGACCACCCAAGATCATCATGCAGACATTTATTTAAGGATCTAGGGATATTCACAGTAGCTTCTCAGTATATATACTCTCTTATGAAATTTGTTATTAACAACCAAACCCAAATCAAAAGTAATAGCAGTGTGCATAACTACAATACTAGGAGAAAGGATGATATTCACTATTCAAGATTAAATCTAACTTTGGCACAGAAAGGGATGAATTTTACTCCCACTAAAGTCTTTGGTCATTTACCAAATAGTATCAAAAATCTGACAGATAGCCAACAAGTATTTAAGAAGAAATTAAAAGAATTTCTGAATGACAACTCCTTCTACTCCATAGAGGAATTTTTAGATATAAATTAAGAAAAAAGAAAAAACGAAACAAAAAAAATTATTAAAAAAATTAAAAAATACAAAGTTGTTATATTAACTTAATTATGTTGTTAAATTAACTTAATTATGTCATGTATTGGAAAATTTGACTCCGTCCAAATCATTAAGAAATATCGTATTCGTGGTCCATGGAACTAGTATTAATCTAATGTAATCTCTAATCTCCACACGATATTTAAACGAAGTATTAGCAAGAATTAAATTATTCTTCAGTTCTTTATTTTTAATAATAAGGTGTTTAATACACTTGTCAATTTGGCTTTGTATAGCTGTAATCATCCCCTACGCGTCTGCACAGATCTGCTGAAGCGAATCTGTGACGGATGTGAAGATCTGCAACGCAAGCAGTTCTAGTTTGCGTGTGGGACGTGACGGGCTAAGACAACGCTGCGGCCCTCTCTCACAGCCGGGCCGCATCCCGGCAGTTCCCCTCTCTTCCCATCCATCTTGCAAGTTAGACGACTTTTCAGTCCTCCAGTCAACTTCATCTGTATTCTCTTCCGCTCCGGTTTGTTTGGTTTACTTTTGCTAGTTTCTTCTCGAGAAATTTCGTATAAATTTCCTATTTGCGAGTGAAGAGAGACAGTTTATTTTCGCCGAAATGATGAGCTAAACAGAGATCGAGTTCCACGAATAACGGACATCCGTCCCACTGCAACGTTAATCATTTATAGTCACAGAGCTGATGTCGTTCTTTTAATGAGCGTCAGAAAACAAGAGGGCTTGTTTCGGGAAGAGAGGTAGCCAGCTTGAGAGACACCGCATCTCTGTTGTTTCTCTTGAGCGAAAGAGTGTCTAATGGTCTTTTGACCAACGTCTGCGAGAGCTCCGTTCTCAGATAGAACAATTTCTATCCTCCTATTATTCTTGCGACTTGCTGTTTTAATTTACTCTAGGAGAAATAAAGAGAAAGGAACTTCATAATTTCCGAAATAGCCATTGTAACTGTCTGTTCTTTTTCTGCAGCGTATATTCACATTATTGTGAATAGTTTCCTTCTGCTATAAATTCACTATATATTTTTAGCAGTTTTGTTTGTGTTTTTTACCTTCATGCGTCACTTCAGTAATGTATTTTATACCCTTTCTGAATAAAGCAGTCAATATTGTACACTTAAACATTTCTGAAATTAGAACAAGAAGTAAGCTAAAAGAAATGGTTCAAATGGCTCTGAGCACTATGGGACTTAACATCTATGGTCATCAGTCCCCTAGAACTTAGAACTACCTAAACCTAACTAAGGACATTATACACATCCATGCCCGAGGCAGGATTCGAACCTGCGACCGTAACGGTCTCGCGGTTCCAGACTGAAGCGCCTAGAACAGCATGGCCACATCGGCCGGCAGCTAAAAGAACCTTCCCCCTACAATAGTGAAGGAATACACGATGTTTTTGAAAGTTACGCGTCGCTCAAGGAATCTGTGCTGCTCAGTGCGGAGTTCGCCAAGTTTCCCTGAGGTAATTAGGTAAGACAACGTATGTGGTTTTACTTTTGTTGCTTACTGGCTAAGGAGAGAAATCAGTACACAATTAAGTGAAACACAAACACTCTGCTAATAAATGAAGAACAAGTTAACTTCAGTGGTCTACCCCCACTATGGTAGTTTAACATTGTGCGTGGTAGTTTAAGGGTTGGCGGCCGAAAGATAGCAGCCAAATAACGAATGGACTGCTCGATAACGGTGGTCGGACAAGTCCACCCCGTTGCCGTGACGAACAGGAAAACAGTACTGTAACGTACGGTAATACAGCGTTCTTGTAACCAAAATTTCGCTTCTTGAGAGGGCCCTTATGGAATACTATTGATCGTAGAGCAACGAAACTTTGTGGAAACATTTGTAGGGACATTGGGAAGAGAAATAAAGAGTAAACCATTGTAAGAAATACATTTAAAACTCCACACGCGAGGGGAGCCCTTGTTAATTGCAGTAGGGGGACTCTCCATTGTTGCCAAATTTATACAAGATGGCGGCGATGACGTCATCCAAGATGGTGGCGATGACGTTATCCAAGATGGCGGCATGTAGACCTGGCTACAGCGCATCCAAGATGGAGGATTTTGGCGGGAAACTAGACCAACCACTGCTTCCCTTTCATGCCCCTCGACTCTTGTAACTGCCGTCTGGTTTCTGTACAAATTGTAAATAGCCTTACACTCCCTCTATTTTACCCGGGCCACATTTCCATATATGCTACCATAAATATTTTAGAAACCTAAAATGTTTGGTAAAGTAGTTTTATTAATGGCCAGGGATATGATTTTGTACCTTTACTTGGTGACTGCTGTGCATCTAAAAGTACACTCCTGGAAATGGAAAAAAGAACACATTGACACCGGTGTGTCAGACCCACCATACTTGCTCCGGACACTGCGAGAGGGCTGTACAAGCAATGATCACACGCACTGCACAGAGGACACACCAGGAACCGCGGTGTTGGCCGTCGAATGGCTCTAGCTGCGCAGCATTTGTGCACCGCCGCCGTCAGTGTCAGCCAGTTTGCCATTGCATACGGAGCTCCATCGCAGTCTTTAACACTGGTAGCATGCCGCGACAGCGTGGACGTGAACCGTATGTGAAGTTGACGGACTTTGAGCGAGGGCGTATAGTGGGCATGCGGGCGGCCGGGTGGACGTACCGCCGAATTGCTCAACACGTGGGGCGTGAGGTCTCCACAGTACATCGATGTTGTCGCCAGTGGTCGGCGGAAGGTGCACGTGCCCGTCGACCTGGGACAGGACCGCAGCGACGCACGGATGCACGTTAAGAACGTAGGATCCTACGCAGTGCTGTAGGGGACCACACCGCCACTTCCCAGCAAATTAGGGACACTGTTGCTCCTGGGGTATCGGCGAGGACCATTCGCAACCGTCTCCATGAAGCTGGGCTACGGTCCTGCACACCGTTAGGCCGTCCTCCGCTCACGCCCCAACATCGTGCAGCCTGCCTCCAGTGGTGTCGCGACAGGAGTGAATGGAGGGACGAATGGAGACGTGTCGTCTTCAGCGATGAGAGTCGCTTCTGCCTTGGTGCCAATGATGGTCGTATGCGTGCTTGGCGCCGTGCAGGTGAGCGCCACACTCAGGACTGCATATGACCGATGCACACAGGGCCAACACCCGGCATCATGGTGTGGGGAGCGATCTCCTGCTCTGGCCGTACACCTCTGGTGATCGTCGAGGGGACACTGAATAGTGCACAGTACATCCAAACCGTCATCCAACCCATCGTTCTACCATTCCTAGACCGGCAAGGGAACTTGCTGTTCCTACAGGACAATGCACGTCCGCATGTATCCCGTGCCACCCAACGTGCTCTAGAAGGTGTAAGTCAACTACCCTGGCCAGCAAGATCTCCGGATCTGTCCCCCATTGAGCATGTTTGGGACTGGATGAAGCGTCGTCTCACGCGGTCTGCACGTCCAGCACGAACGCTGGTCCAACTGAGGCGCCAGGTGGAAATAGCATGGCAAGCCGTTCCACAGGACTACATCCAGCATCTCTACGATCGTCTCCATGGGAGAATAGCAGCCTGCATTGCTGCGAAAGGTGGATATACACTGTACTAGTGCCGACATTGTGCATGCTCTGTTGCCTGTGTCTATGTGCCTGTGGTTCTGTCAGTGTGATCATGTGATGTATCTGACCCCAGGAATGTGTCAATAAAGTTTCCCCTTCCTGGGACAATGGATTCACGGTGTTCTTATTTCAGTTTCCAGGAGTGTATATGCTTCATTTAAGAGCTAAACGAAGGAGTCCCGTGTCGATTAACTGAGGAGCGGCAACATCGTTCTTCTTAGCTGTTGTTCGACTGATGTCAGTGACATCCGGCGCCAAAAGACCCAGTCCTCCTCCAGCGAGCTAAGGCTCATCCTCCACTGGCCCTCGCCCCACTCCCTTTACCTTTCTTTTTCCTTTTCCATGACCTCCTTTCTCTCTTTGCCTTATATATTTCTTCATCTTTCCCGTTTCTCTTTTCGTGCCTTTCTAAGTCTATATACAAGTCCTTAAGGTCACGCCTCTTGTTTGTAACCTTCGTAAAGAGAATATGTAATGTTTTGATGAACAGCTTCATTAGGATGAAGTAATGGTTTTCTTGCGTATTTGTTACGAACAGATGAAACACTCTCATTTGAAGAATTCAGTAACTTCCGCCACGCTATACAGCGTCTCATCTCTAACAGCAAAGCAAATAACATCTTTTTCCGCTTGCGATGAGGAAAAAAAAAGAATAAATTTCAATCGGAAATAATCCGTGGAGGAACTTGTGGAAGTACTTATATCGCACCTGATCCTCTATTTATTGTTACTCAAATTTTAATTTCTTAATCAGTAATGTGCTGGACTAAGTACCTGAGAGCAATAGTGTGGTTGTAACAAAATTCTGAAAATTTATTCAACGATATTTGCGTTTTTGTGAAGAATAAAGTTAAGTAATGGGATCGATAATGGGAACAAGAAATAGCATCTGGGGTACCGTCGTACAAAGAGGGATGCCCTGTCGAAAACTGAGCTGGCATGAAAACATGAAACACAGCGATGGTCGTGGAGTCGAGTCTATAAGCTGCCTCTACAGAACATCAGCCAGGCCGGTCCGTATCAAAGCTTCAAGTGGCACATAACGTTGGGCACAAGTCTGTAAGTAATCACGGTACAAGAGTGAAGACGAATAGAGGGCCGGAAGTGGAAAGATAACGTATATGAACATACACAGCGAATCACAAAAAGTGATAATTCCAATTTGTTTGTGTCGGAGGGGGACATCCAATGATACCACACGCGACTCCCGCACTCCATCCCGTGCGTGGGTGGCGCGGGCCAACAATCTACATCTACATCCATACTCCGCAAGCCACCTGACGGTTGCATCTTCAGTAGGAACCTACGCTTGTAAGAGGTCCATGACTAAGGAAGTTATTGCTAGCGCACTCGAGCAGATGCAGTTTCGATGGATTGCTAGCGCGCTGCCTGAGATATGTAAGCTATAAGAGAATCTCAGACCAGAGAGCAGTGTTGGCTGCAGTGAGAGCAGTGTCAGCAGGAGTAAGTAGTAGCTAGCAGTCGTGTGTATGGAGTTGACTGGGCCGGTCGTGGGGAGTGATGGCGGTGCCTGAGCGATATAATATAAGGTAAAAGCAGCCACGCGTATATGTAGTTTGCTAAAAGTAAATTTGTACGGTTGTTATATCAAGTCCAATGTAAATTTTTCAAAAAAAATTTTAATAATAATCTTTTTAATAAAATTAACTTTTTGACAACCATTCATCTGAATTTAAAGAATTTACTAATTTCTGCAATCCTTTGTCATCCCGATTATCGTAAAGAAAAATCAGCCGTTTCCCTTTATACATGACAAATCTAGCGGCCAGCATTACACTGGGCTGTGCCAGAAAAATTTCTTATAGGAGCAGATATATACGCATTATCCAGCGACTTCACTGAGGTAAGAATTTTCAATTTATTCAGAATGATTTTTCAGGGCCATGACGCAGCACTGATGACGTCCAAAATTTACCAGTTTAAATTCACAGTCAGTTATTGAAAGATTATATATGAGTCACATTTTTTATTAGGAGGTTAGTCACATTGTGTTATTGGTAGATTACAGAATTTTTTTTGGGGAGGTTATTCTAGAATTTGAATGTTATACATTATTTTTACTCTTGGGAGGTTACACGCTTTTTACTGCAGATTACGATTCTACGGCAAAATCTACATACGTTTTGTCTGAAGTATTTTCTTTGTTCCGCCAAGATTGCGTTGTTCTCGGACGAATAGAAAAGGGTACACAATCGTAATTTACGACGAGTTACTCAATGGGCCCTGAATATCCAGTAGCACGTGGGACGGCACCTACATGCTGCGAAGGTAGTATTTCACAGCTTGTGATCGGAAACCCCATTCGCAACGTAGTATTCCTCCGACATATCAAACAGGGTGTACTCGACGCGCCACTGTGGCCATGGCCCGAGGAGAAAGTTATTCAATTTTTCCAATTACAGTAAGTGTTCAAACGTAGAACCCCCTACTTCAATACACTTAGTCATCCGCTTTTCAAAGGACCGCACACACGACAGAAGCATATCTGTGGGAATGTCAGCACATGCGTTTTTGATGCGATCGATCATATCTTCACGGCCTTTTGGCCCTTTCTGGTGCACCTTATCTTTTAAGTGTTCCCACAGAAAGAAATCCGACGACGTCGAACCTGGCGACCTAGCGGATCAGTTAACAGCACTACCTCTGCCTGTTCACCGACCAGTGTAAATACGGTCCAGTATCTCCCGTGCTTCAATTCCGTAATGTGCTGGACAACCACGAAGATGAAGACACATAGGTTGTCGAACGTCCGGGACAACATCCTGCAGTAGTTCCGATACTTCCTGTTACAAAACAATATTTTCGACCATTCAACGTGCCGGTGATAAAAACGAACCAGTGGGTTGTACACATGATGCCACCCCATACGTTAACCGACCAGGGACGTTGATTTTCAGTTTGCCGCAACCAATGGGGATTCTCTTCACTCCAGTAACGCATGTTATGTTGGTTAGCAATACCGCAGATTGTGCATGTAGACTTATAACACTGCATCAGTATCATTTACGTAGCTTGTACGATCAAATGCCAAGTTTGGCTTATTACGTACTGTACCCCTACAGAATAAATAGTCCTGTCACGGAAAAGCCACGTATAATACTACAGTCTGCTACTGCTGTACCATAACCTTAAAGTAGGAGGCAGGTCGTAAAATAAAACTAACTAGTTAAAAAAAATTATGCTATAAAGCAACAAAGCAGTGTTACCCTCTGAGACTAATTACGTTATGTTGACCGTGTTGTACCTGACGGGGGTGGCTTATGGGAAATAAAAGTCAGAATTACGTAAGTATTCGAACAGTAACAAACAATATTTTTGCCTAGCTATACTGTTCAAAGAATAAGGAAAACGGTCGCCAGCTTAATTAGGCAAGAGAAAGATTAACTTTCTCGTATAAGAAAGTAGGTGTGAGTAACTTTAACGGACAAACACAACCTGCGATGAACTCTGACACATACATATGTTTACGGTAAGGTTGAAGGTAACAGCTAGAGCAGCACAAACTATTTTCAAAAATATAACAGATACCGAAACACACTATTACTTTCAGGGCTTGTTCAAACTGAAAGGTCTTTATAACATTACTATTAACATTCACTGCAGAATCATTAATTGGACATAGGTTCAGTATTATTGTTCAATGTAGTTCACTGCAAAATTATGAATTGGTCAGAGTGCTGTGGTTGGCAGGAGAGCCAACACCGTGTTACTAGAGGAGGTCGAAAGGCACGCGTTTTAGCTCACGCAGGCTGGCGTGAGGTCTGGAACAGGACAAGGAAATTAGAATTTAGAAAAACGGACGTGGAGGAATATTTAACTTTAATCCATTAATGGTGAACGTCGCTCTTGGCATTACAGTATTCACAGTATCAATAGTAACTGATAATGGCGCCTTGCTAGGTCATAGCAAATGACGTAGCTAAAGGCTATGCTAAACTATCGTCTCGGCAAATGAGAACGTAAGTAGGCAGTGAACCATCGCTAGCAAAGTCGGCTGTACAACTGGGGCGAGTGCTAGGAAGTCTCTCTAGATCTGCCGCGTGGCGGCGCTCGGTCTGCAATCATTGATAGTGGCAACACGCGGGTCCGACGTATACTACCGGACCGCGGCCGATTTAAAGGCTACCACCTAGCAAGAGTGGTGTCTGGCGGTGACACCACATTCATCCCCCACAAATCGGCGTACGGTTGTGGCATAAGGCTTCCGCCCGGAGTGGGGAGGACCCCATGTTGACGTATGCGACGAGGTGCGGAGCCTAACAAAAGGCGAGGCTGTGCCACCCGCACCCTGCCATTCGGACCGCGGGGAGCTAAGTAGCGCCTGAAAATCTGCTCCAGGGTGCACGTCAACATGCGGTGTATGCGCCCGTAGAGAGACAGGAGGGGCCGAAGGGTCGACCTCCATCGGACCGGGGCACCCGACGGGCGATGACGACGTATGGTCCGGAGCGGGCAAGAGTTCCATGTCGGAGGACAACTGGTCACGGGAAGTGATCGGCGGCACGTGACCCAGGGAGGCGCCCGGCGGTTGCAGCGACGCATCCACTGCGGGCGTCGTCGGCGGGAGAACAGGCGGTGGCGGCGGCGCGTCGCCATGGGGCAAAATGGAAGGCACCTGGGGCTGAGGCGAGCCAGTAGATGGGTCCCCGGGGCGCTGACCGGACGGCACCGTCGCTGAAAGCAGACGGCGAGCTTCAGATCCCGTGCTACGACAGAGGCGCAGCTACTTGAGATGCCGACGCACCTCACCAGAGGCCCCCAAAACCAGAGGCAGCGAAGAATGCGCCCTTCGAGCCAACGCCGTGAACCTCGGTAGTGGCGATAATAGAAAACGTCGCCTGGAGCAAAAGTAGGTGTCTGCCTTTGCACAGGAACCTGATGCGGCGGATGTAGCAAAGGCATCAAGGTTCGATGATGACGACCGTGGAGCAACTCAGCTGGCGAGTAACCCTCTCGGGGTTGAGAGCGATACGAGGACAAACAAAGCAATAACGCGTCCTCCCGAGAATGCGACTCTTTCAGCTTCAACATCTGTGACTTGAAAGTCCTGACCAATCGTTCAGCGGCACCGTTTGACTGTGGCGAAAACGGCGCGGACGTCAGATTTCGAATACCATTGGCCTTGCAGAATGAGTGAAATTCTGCGGACATGAATTGTGGGCCATTGTCGGAAACAATAGTCTGTGGAAGACCTTCAATGCAAAAGATAGCGGATAACGCTTGGATGGTGGCAGATGACGTCGTGTAAGACATCCGGACAACAAAAGGAAAATTACTGAATAAATCTACCACAACCAACCATCGATCATTCCAAAATGGACCAGCAAAACCGATGTGTAAGCGTTGCCAAGGGGAAGTGGCTTTTGGCCATGCAAAGAATTTCCGCGGTGGTGCTGATTGTTGTTCGGCACACACCATGCAAGAAGAGCACATATCCGTAATCGCGGCATCGATTCCGAACCAAGTTAGTGCTGACGAGCAAGTTGTTTCGTTCTCACTCTACCCCAATGTCCTTGGTGAAGAAGCTGTAAGACAGAGAACTGTAACGAACGTGGAACCACGACCCTGGACTGATCATTATCAGAACGCAACAGCAAAACACCACGTCGTGCAAAAAGTCTCTCCTTGTGAGCAAAAAATCGGCGAACCAACGGGTCCCCGATCCGTGACTTTGACAAGGGCCATTGCATAGCAACTAAACGCAGAACGGTAGCAAGGACAGGATCGGCAGCTGTGGCTGTAGCTACACGACGAATATCAATCGGAAACGATTCGACCACGTCATCGGTTTCCGCATCAATGAACATGCAAGCAAGTTCGGAGGAATCGAATGCCGTATCCTCAGCAACAGGCAAGCGGGACAACGCATCGGCGTTTCCGTGCTTCGCAGTGGACCGATACAAGATATCGTAGCGGTACTGCGAGAGGAAAATTGACCAGCGAATGAATTTCTGCGCTATACGTGGAGGTACAGGCTTGGTCAGATGAAAAAGCGATGTCAAAGGTTTGTGGTCCGTGATTATGGTAAAGTGACGACCATACAAGAAATCATGAAATTTTGTAACACCAAATACGAGAGCCAATGCTTCTTTCTCGATCAGTTAATAATTTCTTTGAGCAGATGACAGCAACTTGGACGCAAAAGCAATAGGGCTATCGTGCGATCCATCTTTGTGCGCAATCACAGCACCGATCCCGAAATCCGATGCATCCACCATCAACAAGAGGGGCTTCTGGAGATCGAATGGCGTAAGGCAAGTATTGGAAAGCAACGCCGATTTCAACCGGCGAAAGGCGCGTTCGCATTCCGTCGTCCAGACGAACGGAACACCCCTACGGCGTAAGCGATGAAGGGGAGCTGAAATGGAAGAGGCATGCGGCACATTTTTATGATAATAGTTGATTTTTCCCAGCACACTCTGTAGCTGCTGCAAATTCCGCGTCGAAGTTAAGTCTTGTGTCGCACGGAGGTGCGTCGGACTGGGATGTATGCCTTGAGCATTGATTACATGTCTCATGTATGGCAAGTCACGAGCAAAAAACACACATTTGTCCTTCCGCAAGCGAAGACCATTTTGTCGCAAGACCTGAAATAATGTTCTGAGATTGGCCAAATGTTCTTCTTTCGTCTTTCAGGAGATCACAATATCGTCCAGATAATTTGCTGCAGTAGGGACCGACGCACAAACAGTTTGCAGATATTGCTGAAACAATGCAGGGGCGGATGCACACCCGAATGGCAGTCGTTTGAATCGATACAAACCAAGATACGTGTTAACCACCAAAACGCGCTGGGATTATTCGTCCACCGGTATTTGCAAGTACGCATCTGGGAGGTCCAACTTCGAAAAATATTGACCCGGGCACAGTTTTTCGAAAAGATCTTCCGGGCGGACTAAAGGAAAAGTTGCAATCACTAGTTGTGGATTCACTGTTGCCTGGAAGTCCACACAAACTTTCCGGTAGGTTTTGGCAAAATTACTAAGGGTGATGCCCAGAGAGAAGCCTGCACACGTTCAATTACACCGTGTGATTCCAAATCGTGTAATGTTTTTGCGACCTCAACACGCAATGCGTGGGGAACATTGCGCGCTCTGAAAAATGTCGGTTGCGCGTGTACTTTCAGTGCCAAATGTGCTTTATAGTTCTTAGCGCAACCGAGGCCCGGTGCAAAAATGTCTGCAAATTCTTCACATAGACGAGAAACACTGTCTGAAGGCACCGTCTGGTTCACTGATAGGACCTGATTTACTATAGACAAGTTAAACAACTGAAATAAATCGAAACCAAACAAGTTCACTGCAGAAGAAGAACGAAGAACGTAAAATGACACAAGCTTTGTTTGTCCTCTGTATGTTGCAAGAAGGCTGCACTGTCCTAACACAGGGATACCTTGACCTGAATAACTACTTAACATCTGCGGCATGCAACGGAGGTGTGCCCAGCAGTTTGTAAGTGTCTTGCTTGATCAGTGAAACTGCAGCTCCGGTATCGAGCCGTAATGGTATCACTTTGCTGTTAATGTCCAAGTCCACAAAAAGTTTATTGTCCTGCTGACGACAAGAGCGACAGTCTCGTGCAACGTGAACTGACACTGGCATATAATCACGTGCGACTTGACGGGAATTCCGGCGATGTCGACGCACACTAATTTTGGGACGAACACCGTCACTGTTAGAGAGAGTGGCACTGGGCGGAGTGGAATGAACTACGTGAATTTCCATGGGCGAAGTTTCGCGAGCCTGAGTATTCTTGGTTCGATTCCGATTCCGGCGCCAAGCATAGGGCCTAAAACGGTTTTGAGCTTCCGATCTGAGCTTTTTCTGGCAAACGCTCTGAACATGTCCTTTTTTATTACAATAAAAACAAATAGCTTGGCGTGACGGGTAATTCTCACGCGAATGTTTAGTAGCACACCGCAGGCATGATTTGATCACTGCATTTGCTAGCTGACGCGGCACACGTGGCTGAGAGCCTGGCGGCAGCGGCGCGGCCGGGCACGAGGGCTGTTTGCTGCTCCGTGCAGCTCGCCCGGCGGGCCGGTTAACCTGACACACTGCTGGCGAAGTTTCAAATGATTCCTGTGCAAAGTCAAGTGTGTCCTGTCGATCCAAAATGTCCATTACTTGTTGAAGGGAGGGATTTACTAGTTTCAAAATCTGTTCCCTTATACGAACGTCAGAAGCGTTCTGTGCAATTGCATCACGTACGATAGTATCTGAATAAGGGAGTCCACATTGACACTCAAAAGCACAATCCCTAGTAAGGCCTTGCAAGGTTGCAACCCACTCCCGATTAGTCTGACCTGCCGTACGTTTTGTACGAAGAAGGTATACAGTTTGGCAACTACATTAACTGATTCCTTGAAATATGCATCTAATGCAGACAAAATTTCTTCGTATGACAGAGTTGCTACGTCGCGTCGGGGAAATAATTTGACTATCACACGGTACGTTTGTACCCCGACGGAGGAAAGGAGAAAAGGCTGCCGCTCGTTACTTTAAATTCTGTAGGCGGCGAGATGCAATCCAAATTGACGTGACCACTCCGTCCAGCTTTCCAGTGCAGCATCAAAAGGTAGAAAAATTGGTGCAACAGCGTGTTGTGGCTGCGTTAGCGGTGGAGCGGCGGCTGCCGCATCGTTTTGCATTTCACGTTGACCCTGGACGAGCTGTCCAAGGGCATCCAGTAATGCCTGCGTCTGCTGATTCTGTAAGCGATAAAATTCGGACAGTACATCTGGAGATTGTGGCGAAGCCATTACACAAGTAAATCAGGGCAATATCGATAAGAACGCGGTTTTGCCTCGTCGCCAATATTGTGGTTGGCAGGAGAGCCAACAACGTGTTACTAGAGGAGGTCGAAAGGCACGCGTTTTAGCTCACGCAAACTGGCATGAGGTCTGGAACAGGACATGGAAATTAGAATTTAGAAAAACGGACGTAGCTGGTGGAATACTTAACTTTAATCCATTAATGGTGAACGACGGTTTTGACATTACATGATTCACAGTATCAATAGCAACTGATAATGGCGCCTTGCTAGGTCGTAGCAAATGACGTAGCTGAAGTCTATGCTAAACTATCGTCTCGGCAAATGAGAACGTAAGTAGGCAGTGAACCATCGCTAGCAAAGTCGGCTGTACAACTGGGGCGAGTGCTAGGAACTCTCTCTGGACCTGCCGTGTGGCGGCGCTCGGTCTGCAATCAGTGATAGTGGCGACACGTGGGTCCGACGTATACTACCGGACCGCGGCCGATTTAAAGACTACCACCTAGCAAGTGTGGTATCTGGCGGTGACGCCACACAGAGGTTAAGTATCTCTCAACTATATACTGTTCTGTTTAGAATGAAAGTTAAATGGAATTCACTAACAGGTTACTTCTCACTGTCTTTTGAATAAAGAAATTATTGTTTTCATAAATAGTGGTAAAGGATAACCTGTGGATTTTATTACAGTATTAATATGCACTTTCAATACCCAAAAGAAACAAGTGCTTAGCAAGCATGAGTATATAACTTTCCATAATGGCAGTTCACAACATTTACTACAGTGAGACACAATGTTGACAAATTTACAAGAAACTGACTCACCTTTTAAAATGTACTACACGCAGCACTATGATTATTAACTAAGCAACACTTCATAAGCCTCAGTTTTAAGAGCTTTTAATCTTTAAAAGAAACTGCAAATTGTCTTTATTACCACAATCTTCTATTTTCCAGTAAATGATTAAATAGGAGACTTTGAAACTCCACAAAACTTTAAATTAGACTGTTTCCATCACTAGGAGGCTTTCACAAGACTACATTTACTACCTCCCACAATTTCACTAAATCCACAGTAAATTTGAACATTACCTTCCTACTAAAGATCAAACAACAGTATTTAATGTTCTGAGGCTTTTATTTTTTCCACAAACTAGGACACTCGGTAATAGTAGTTTAATTGGAGAGGAACCTGAAAGGTGTTGTGATAGGGAAAAAATCAAGTTAGGTACATAAATTCAGTTATAAGTTACTTTATATTTGAGCACACTAACCCATCCAATAAGCTGATCCTTCACTGTACATCATTATACTATTCCGTTAGAGTGATTGCGCAATGTGGCGGCAACTGCATGTTGGTAGGTGGATTTGCAGGGAGAATTGCTGGACTTTGTCCCTTCTTGGTGGCGATGATGGATGCAAATTCCAGAATCGTTCCAGCTATTTATCCATCCATCCGAGGCATTGGAAAGTTGCAGAAAAAGCCTCTCTCGGAACCAGCACAATATGCAACTTTTACATGGCAGTTCACAGTTTGGTAGCTCGTCCTCGACTGACTTTTTGTTCCACCTTTTCTACCTAGGCCAACCACAATTTGCGCGCGCTACACAGTTCAGTTCCGGAGGGGAACCACTACACCTTTTTCATACAAACTAACTAAGAATCCTAAATGAAGGTTAGCATTTTATATAACAGTAACTTAACATATTAAACAAAACATATCATTTGCACATATAGGTAGTTTTAAACAAAATTATTTAAACAAATTCCAAATATATACAGCAAGTCTTGTCTCCCTCCAGTTGGGACAAAGAATTTAAATGACAGATATACTACACTGCGTAGAATCAAACCACGACATCAAAGTTTTAACAAAGAAAGGAGTATGCAATTTTATGTTATCGATTCAAACACATTTACAGAAGCTCAACGATGGAACATTAAATAAAACAAAAGCAAAATAAATCAGTAGAGCATTAGAGCTATGGTGTTACACACTCAATGGAAAATAGTTACTCTGCAAAGAACGTGAGGATCGTCTGTATTTGTTGATGTGTCCATTCACAAAACACTACCTGGTTATGGAAATCGGCGCCGTGAAGCTCTTGATGCAGTGACACAAGATATGGATGATACTTATGACGATGCAGTATTGCGACAGTACTACCTACGGACATACCGGAGTCTTGGTGACGTTGCTGGGCGCTTCTCCGTGGGTTGTGGTGCATTGCCGCTAGTAGAGCTATTTCATAAGCTTCTCCCGTAAAACGTTTGCTTCGCTTTCTTTTGCCGGTCTGCACCCTGCCATCAGACATAAAGGCGTTCACAGTCTTGAAAAAGAACGAACGAAAGAGGGAAAGCTTTGTCAGAAAAACTTTCGGCATACAAGGCTACAGCAATTTCAACATTTCTCCTTCATGTAGCAGCCAGCCTTTTTCTGTTTTCGCTTTTTCGTCTAATAGGTGAAAGTTTTATTTCATTCCGTACACATTGACTGTCATTGAAGGGTTTTACTTTTATTTAATGTTGTCCCGGCTAAGTATCAGTTTGATTACTTTTAAAAACCAATGTTAAACGTGGGTCACTACACGTATAGTCTTCCCAAATCTGAGAGAAAAAATCTTTAGTAGCTTCACTACCAATGTTTACAGACGCCGACACTTTAACCTTTCGTTCAATTGTTTTAGTTACGAATCGCTAGTTTGTTCTTAGCATAGATCACGTAACCTTAACGTTTATTAATCTCAGTTAAATTAATGTTCAATACTTATATTACGTTTCAAATTAACAATGTCAGAATGTTGACAAGATTTATTAATAAATAGTTTCATTCATACGATCTCATTCATTGAAGTTCTTTAATTAGATGTCTAAGTAGGATTCCCGCTAGCATCAGAGATGTTAGATAATATCCTGTCACTTTCGGTGACTAAGTTATTTCCATTTAATATCCGCAAACTGTCATTAACTATGATCACTAGTCGCGTGATGTTAAAGTTTAAAATTATCACAATTCTAAGTCCGAATCGGTTAAAATTCTCAATTCAGTAAAGCGTTTAAATATTCAGACGAATTGACATTAAAGCCAAAGAGATTACTAATCACCTTCCCGTTTATCTAATCTGATAAATGTCCAAATTAAAGTCCTGAATTGACAATCCTAAAAACAATCTCGTCACGATCTATTCTTGATCTCCATTTAATAAACTCCCAGTTATTGTTCTCTAAAGCTGTACGTCCTAAATAACTTCCGAACTAGAACAGGCAAGAGACTGGAGTATCGTAATTCCAACGTATGGCTATTTATACTTTCATAAACACTATCTTTGGTAACCCAGACCTACGTTCCATGACTATAATATTGATTTTCTTACGTATTGGAATAACTAATATTTTAATATTTTCTACTATTTGTCCTCCTTCCCATGTTTCTAAAATTTATAATTTAATTTTCCTTTTCTTTTCTTTTGCTTTCTGTACTAGATATTTCCCTCTATTCGCTTTTTATTTATTTTTCGTAATTACTACTTGTGGAGGGACTTGGGTCATTTTGTGAATTGATATATTAAGGACGTGGGAGCTAGTTTGGGAGCTATTTTTGTTTTTTCAACACCGAAAGGCACTGTAGGTGTTACATCCATTCTCCGTAAGTTAGGATTATTTCAGTTTTTTCTTCTGTGGTTCAAACATTCATCGTCCACTTGCACGTTTGTTTTCCAAACGATATGCAGGTGTGCAGGCAATAAACAATGCGTAGTTATTGTAATGTTTAGAGCGCTATCTGTTCTACGTCTGCACGATGCGTAAGATCCGGTCGCAGTGTACGGCCTATTATGATACGTCGTGCTTCGCTACCGGCCGCGGTGGCGCTTCGAGAAGTCCCCTGATCGACATGTTGGAGAAAAACAGCGTTGCGAATGGGATGTTCAATTAAAAGTTAGGAAATACTGCCCTGTCCTACCCTCGCAGAACGGAGGTGAGGTCCCACGTGGCATTAGATATTCAGGGGCCATTGAGTAACACGTCGAAATTACAATTGTGAACCCATTTCTATTCGTCCGAGTACAGCGCCATCTGTAGCTAAACGAAGAAAATGCTTCAGACAAAACATACGTAGATTTTGCCGTAGAATAGTAATCTTCAATAGAAAACAGGGGTTCCCATTGAAGATTTCAAAGTTGCCCCCCCCCCACCCACCACCACCCACGCACGTTGTGGGATGGGGGTCGAGTGTGGTATCATTGGATGTCCCCCTCCGAGACAAACACTCATTTTTTGATAATATGTGTAGCTTTCGAGATATTACAGTGTCTAGCGTTAAAATGAACACCCTGTGTATATATCCCTGGTGTCTCTCCCAAGAATCGTCTGGAGCATTTTTCTTTGGTGTTTCGGTAGATGTTTGTAATTTCGTTTTTACAATGTGTAACAGGAGTAAGCCAAAAGTAATACTGCTAATCACATCTTTCACGAGACGCCCGTTGTCGACGGAAAGCGGCGGTCTCGTTCCCGCTACAAAGAAAATCATTTATAAACTGGAATTTCACTTGCACATTCAACAGAGCAGTCGCAAATGAGCCTAGCACGACATTCCCTTTGTTGATGTATATTAGCAGGGAAAAATAACCTGTACACCAACAGCGGCTGAGCAGCATTGCTGTATGGCGGCTGTAGTCAGTGCAGGCAAGGGCGATGCTGTCGCTGCTAAAATACAAGTTACTTTTCGTGTTTAGCATCTCTACTAATCGACATAACAAATATCGCACTAAACTAATTTGGGACCTCTCTGTCGAATGGTCATGTTGACCTCAACTTAAAAAATCATTTTGCTCGTAACGGGAAATAAACCAGTGCTTTCCGCCGACATTTGGCAACGCAAGAAAGACTTGATTTCAGTATTCGCTTGAATTGATTCCAGGTACACACTACAAAAACGAAATTTCAAACATCTGTTGGAACACGGGAGAAAACGCGCCTGCAGCACTTAGCGGAGACACCCCGTATATATAGGATGTCAGGGGTATAATTGCAGGTATTGTGTCACTGGTACGTTAATACGTATCCACTTCACTTTGTTAGTTGTTTTTTCCTATTCATCTAACGGTCTTCTCCCAAACACGCAGCATAATTTCGTACCTCATGTTTCTGCACTGTCTTAATTGCACCAACCAAGAGTGCCACGCCTGTCAGTATAGACTACCGGCTTTCGTCCACGTATCCCCATTTCAACATCTGACCTATACCGGGGGGACAAAAACGGATAAGCGCCCAGCAACTTCACCGTGACCGCGACTCCGGTATGTCCGTAGGTAGTATTGTCACAATACTGCATTGTCATAAGTTGTCATAAGTATCGGCCATATCACGAGTCACTGCATCAAGAACTCAGGGGAAAATCTGGAGATTAACGAATATAAATTCAACCACTGCCGATCGTCTTATGACAAAAAAACCATTGATGTGATGCAGAATGTTCAGTTTGGCATTCTGTTAAGGAAAGCAGAAAGATAACCACCCACGGGAAATAGCGGAAATTAACAAACATATGAAACAGAATGTCAGATTGGTACAAAGTGGCAAGTTTCAGTTTCAAATACTAGACTGAAAGCGTGAATTCAACTTTATTGTTTGTATATCAGTTGTTTTTCTTCTGTAGCACCACATCCTAAATGCTTGGATTCTCTTTTGTTACTGTTTTTCTTCGGTAAAAGTGTCACTACCATTCATAGCTGTGATCCAAACGAACATTCCCAGAAACTTCTTCCTTAAAATAGGTCTATGTTCGATATCATAACTCCGTCTACTTGGTGACGCCCAACTCCGACGTTAAGTTTCTCGCTGTTCTCACTTCAGATGTAGCTACCCCAAGTAAAAAAGAAAGTCTGTTCCTTTTTTTTAGTTAACGTAACTACTTCTGCACAAAAAAATGTAGTACTTTCCTATGTAAACATCCCATGTGTAACCATTTTAGTGCTGTGTTAGTCGCATTTCATATTATCCACGTTTGTGACATTCAGCTGTCACCTGAAGATGGCTTAAGCAGTCAAAAGGCAGTTATCCACGAAAGAAATATAATTTAATACAACATTAACAAGTGTCTCCTACTTAATATTGACACAGCTTCTGATAAACCAGACTCTTCCAACGATTTGTAGACTAGAAGGAACGTTGGAGAATCAGATATATTCCTATCCAGGCTTTCTCCGTTGTTTTCAACACGTTTGTTGCAAAATTCGACTGGCGTGCATCACATATGACACAGAAGGGAAGATAGAACCATGCATAACAATTCTAGTGCCCATCTTAGGGAAGATTTTTGGGTTCTAAAGAATAAAGAGATCACAGAAAAAGTTGTTTGACACACATAATTCGCCGGTAATTTTTGCAAGACGTAACAGAAAAACAGATTAGTTTGAAGGCAACATGAAGACCATCCGGCACGTTAGCGCATCGATGTTCACATTTAGCACGGCGTTTGCGAGTTTATTCCATCAGTATGTTTCTCGGCTGTGGTTTAAATGTAACAGATGCAGAATGAGAGCTAATCATCAATCAGACCGCAACGTTTAACCGAAACCGCCCACTGCGGCGTTCACATATACAGCAGAGCTCGCGGATAATCGCCACAACGGTGTCCGCGGCCAGTGAAAGCCGCTTAATTTCCACTGCACCAGAGTTCAGTTTGTGTAATTATGACTTTATTTCGCACACAAATTTATATTTGGGACCTCGGTGCGAAATATGATTGCTTCCTCTTCCCGCAGCGCGTGTTTCGATGTCAAACACACAGTTTGCGCACCGGAGCTTAACGCTTTTAGAGCGAGCCAGCCAAGTTCTGCAGAGTAAATACGGCTCCGAGCGGGGTCACAAATCAGAAGGCGCGCCCTGTTCTAAATTTAAAAACCTCTGGAGTCGAGAGACAAACGTGCGGCTGACACGGAAGAATACGGGAACTCATCCGGCTCTCGGCTCAGAAGTGAAATGGAGAGCCACGCTGAAGCAGCACCACGTGCCCGGTCCCTCGCTCCTTAGGAGAACTTTGTTGTGGTGCACGAATTTCCGCGTCGTAACAGGACACGAATTTTATTTGGGAAATAATTCCTATATGTGCAAAAGGAAATCGGTGTTCTGAAAATGTTTGTTGCAAAATTCGTTTGACCTACGGCCCATATGGCTCAGAAAGGAATACCCAACTATGTCTGATAAGTCATATATACCTGTTAGGAAAGATTTTTTTATAAAAGACAGTGATTTTCTGCGTACAAGTGAGGGTTGGGAGCATGTAGGATTCAGGTTAACTGGATGTGCTGGTTTAACGAACCGACGAAATCTCTGTGTCCAGTACACTAACTAGGTGTCTTTTGATGAATCAGTTTCGACAGCTACACCTATACTCATAAAATTATCTTAGAATCCAAACGTTAGAAGTAATACACAAAAGAGGAATACGGAAACAGAAGAAGTGAGCTATCACTCCAAATTCCTTCTCTGTCCGTCGCAGTCTCCCTGCAAAACGCACAGCCTTACGATGGTCCACAACCTTGTTGACAAGTGCTACACTCAATCGTTGCGTTAAAACGAAATAAAAAACGAAAGACAGAAGACAAATTAATATCCAGACCTGCATGTAATAAGACGATGTCAATGTGAGATACTACTGTCATCATCACTATAAGTCATGCGATTGTGTTACGAGATACATTAATAATTAAGCGCATTTCTTTATATTTACCTCATTTCTGTTATCGATACCTCTGATGTTTCCAGAATGAGTTTTAATCTGCCAAAAAGTTTCATATCAGCGCACACTCCGCTGCAGAGTGAAAATCTCATTCTGAAAACATCCCCCAGGCTGTGGCTAAGCCATGTCTCCGCAATATCCTTTCTTTCAGGAGTGCTAGTTCTGCAAGTTTCGCAGGAGAGCTTCTGTAAAGTTTGGAAGGTAGGAGACGGATACTGGCAGAAGTAAAGCTGTGAGTACCGGCCGTGAGTCGTGCTTCGGTAGCTCAGATGGTAGAGCACTTGCCCGCGAAAGGCAAAGTTCCCGAGTTCGAGTCTCGGTCGGGCACACAGTTTTAATCTGCCAGGAAGTTTGATACCTATGATGTGTTTGGCGACGTGTTTCCAGACTTGCAATCCCAGTGACAGAGATAAAGTAGAAAATAAAAGTTACTACAAAGTATAGCTGAATAGACGAATGCTACGATTTTCAAATGATAGTGCATGTAGTAAGAATCGGAATTTTAGTGTATCTTAGGTGTAGCACTTATTTTGTGTTGCGAATATATATTTTTTAAACTGAAGCTGGCATACTATAAGACAGATAGAGTACAACTGTTATTTTAAAAATATTTTAATAATAATCTTTCTTATAAAAATTAACTTTTGACAATCATGCGCCTCGTCACAGAACTAAGAGGTTCGAGTTTTGTCCGCTCTGTAAAGTGGAGCAGGTGGCGATCTGCGGAAGACCTGGCGATAGACTGCAATGCTGGTGCAGAGGCAATTGTTTCGGTCCACACAGTTAAGCACACACTGTTGACCAGAATCGTGCTACAGTTGTTTGAGAAGCGCGATGGTGAACTCACGTCTGTCTTGGCCGGGAAACTCGCCTGACCTGAATCCGGTTGAGCAAATCTGAGGCTGGACAGCGGACGACCCAGCAAGTACTCATCTTGACCCAACGATATAGAAAATTATGACTGCAATAGAAACGGGATCATGGACTACGGACTGTGGAACACCTGGTTGGATAAATTATGTCTCTTGTAGCACCACGTCGATATCCGTGTCCCGATAAGCCGTCGCCCAGGCGAGCGCTTACTCGACATGTACCACGCCCGTGGCGGCAGTATTGTACCATTGGGGACTTTCGTCTATGCTTCCATGGGTCGTATGGTAGTAGTTTAAATAGGCTGTTTAGGTTTTTTTTATTGGTAACGCCACGTAGCGCTCTGTATGAAAATCACTGGCTGTGCTGTGTGCACTCTGTGGCTTGTTTGCATTGTTGTCTGCCATTGTAGTGTTGGGCAGCTGGATGTTAACAGCGCGAAGCGTTGCGCAGTTGGAGGTGAGCCGCCAGCAGTGGTGGATGTGGGGAGTGCTTTTGAACACTATTAAGGTAAATACATTGTTTTTGCTCTCTAATAAAGTCTTTCATTTGCTAACTATACCTATCAGTAGTTAGTGCCTTCCGTAGTTTGAATCTTTTATTTAGCTGGCAGTAGTGGTGCTCGCTGTATTGCAGTAGTTCCAGTAACCAAGATTTTTGTGAGGTAAGTGATATGTCAAAGGTATAGGTTAATGTTAGTCAGGTCCATTCTTTTGTAGGGATTTTTGAAAGTCAGATTGCGTTGCACTAAAAATATTGTGTGTCAGTTTAAGCACAGTCATGTATAATTTTTCTAAGGGGACGTTTCATATGTCGACTCTTAGCTGAGGATACGTCACTGGAATCTTCTGATTTTTTCTTGTAGTTTGTGTAATTAGTGTAGTTTTTGTTTATTGCTGGCGCGTAATTATAGAGAGAATTTCCTTTGTAGTTGTAGTTTTTCATTGTTGTACAGTAAAACAGTTGCAGCAAGCATGTAGAATTGAAGCAAGTATTTCGCAGCTGCGCTTGTAATTAACGAGATTTTACTTTCAGTGCTACGTTAATGTGTTCCATTATTTTTGCTCTTGAAATTGTGCTTTTCTGTGTTATCACGTGAAATATTGTGACAATAATGGCGTGTGAAAAACGTAATACTAGGCTCGAAAGTAAACTGAGAAATTACAGTGAAGACGATAGCAATGTGTTAGCGCCACTGAGTAATGAATTAACTAGTGTTCAAAGTAGTAATTTGGTAATTGTACATAGGGAAATGGAGCGGGCTGCAAACAATGGTGTACAGTGAACAGTGAACAGGGAAGCATTATCGATCGATCGGTCGGCAACAGCTTGCCTCAGGAATCCGAAATGACAGGATACATTTTTGCAAATACTGTAGATTCAGGTTTTGCGTCCTCACCGTTTTATCAAATAAGCCAAGAAACATTTTCTGCTTTTAAAACTGCGAATATTGCCGGTTCACATGCATTGCTGAATAGCACTGAGGAACATGTTTCAGACACCAGTGCATTGTTATTACAATTAATGCAACAAATGGGACAAAAGTTTCAAAAGTTAGACACAATGGAACAAAATCTTCAAAAGTTAGACACAATGGAACTAAATCAGAGACAAACACAGCAAAAGCTTCAAAAGTTAAACACAATGGAAAAAATCTTCAAAAGTTAGATACAATGGAACAAAATCAGAGACAAACACAGGAAAAGCTTCAAAAGTTAGACACCACATTTGAACAAACGCCTGAAGATTTAACTACTGAGTTACATGACATTGAATCGAAATGTCAAAAAGTCTGTAATGACATAAAAACACAAATTTGTGAGCATTTTCAACCTATATTTTCGCGGCATGAAAATGCATTACAGAATCACGAAGCAGCCATAAAAGAACTGCTAACTATTGTTCATGAAAATTATGAGACCTTGCAAGCTAAAATTGACTCAGTTGCATCTACCGATACGGTTACGCAACTTGCAAAAACTCAAGAAAACTTAAAGGACACAGTAGATACTCTGAAAATTGGTTCAGAAAGACACGTGGAGGAAATTAGTTCATTATCAGAGAAAGTAGTTGAACTTTCGGATCAGCTAAATAATTTATCTACGAAGGTAGATGATAATCTGAATGACACAAAACCGGTAGTCTTTAATGACACAGAAGAGTGCGAACAAATTAGGAAATTCAAACAAAATCTGAATCAAATTAATTCGCAACACCAAAGAGAAATCCGGGAAGCACAAGAGCAGCTGACACAGGTAATACAAGAATTACGTATTTCAGAGTACACTCGCGCTCCAATACGGGAAGAGGGACATAGAAATATGGAACAGCCACAAAATAATAACACAGGGCACTTCGGAAATTATGAAAGAAATTGGCAAGGTACACCGAATTTTGAGATGGAACCGCCGAAACGACGTAACAATGACCGACATGCGACTCGCCGACATGATGATTTTGACTATAAGCTGTTCATTACTACAGGTAAATTCAAAACATTTAAGAATTCTGACAACGACATTCATCCACAAGCGTGGCTTCATCAATTCTCTCATTGTTTTCCTCCCAACTGGTCATTAGAACACAGATTAGAATTTATGTCTGGCTACTTGGAGGATGAACCAGCTGTAAGAATGCGATCGGTCATTCACGATTGCCACAGTGAAGGAGAATTTTACCATGCCTTCCTCTCAGCATATTGGTCTCAAGCCTCACAAGCCCGAGTAAAACATGGCATCATAATGATGAAACATTTC
This sequence comes from Schistocerca gregaria, assembly GCF_023897955.1. NCBI lineage: Eukaryota > Metazoa > Arthropoda > Insecta > Orthoptera > Acrididae > Schistocerca > Schistocerca gregaria. Next base: position 813,996,749 of record NC_064920.1, on the reverse strand, counting down.
GAACAATCTGAATTTTCCAGTCTTGTGAAATATTTTGAACACATGTTGCGCAAGAATCAGTACCTGTCAAACCCATACAGCCCCTCAGAACTCATCCACATTTGCTTAATCAAATTACCTAAACATTTACGGCATATTATTTTCGCAAAGACAACATTGAAGCTTTTCAGGGACTCTTACAAGAATTAGAAATTGACACTGACAATCGCGGAACGCGAAAACAGGAACACAATAATTACATCTCACATCCGTCGCAATTCCGCGATGAAAGAAATAATAACTGGACACGACAAGGCTATTCTCACATCACAAATCGTGACCAAAACAGACACCACCCGTATGACAACCGTTGGCAGAGTAGTAATAATTACTAAGATAGATCGCATTTCCGTAGTAGTGACTATCACAGAGACAATCAGAGAAACAGGCAAAATGGGAACCAAAATAATTATTGTCAAGGGAGACAGAATAACTTCAGACCCAACGGTCCACCACGCAGTTACGATTCCGGGAGAAATTCTCCACTACATGACCGACAAACAAGAAACTATGTAAACGACCGACAAAGCGACAGACCTGAATTGCATCAGAACTGGCGAGCTTCAAACAGGGCAAGGCCTGAATTTGTAGAAGTTAGGTCTCCTAATCCAATAACGACGCGCGCCAACAAAGACACAGACAATGACTCGCACCGCAGGCAGCCACGTGCGCCGGCTGGTTCAGAGAAAAATAACATAGACGCTAACCTTGAGAAAAGTTTTACCATTCCTTACCGACGTATACAACATGATAATTGCTTTGAAGTTTAAACTCTGTCCACTAGGAAGAGTAAAGGATTGCACCACATTTCACATGTAAAACCGTTTATTGAGGGATAATCTGCTTTTTTAACTTAGTCTTTGCCATAAAATTTTTCACTTCACACTACTAGTACGCGTTGTCACACTGAGAAACTGTTATCATGCAACAATGTCTTGAAGTTAACTATCCAGTCTAGAACCAAGAGAACTTATTTAAACAGAAATTACGAATGCATTGTTATTGTGAACAGACGACACAGTGTTATTGTGTGTGTACATTCTTGCTTGTTAGTTGCACGATTATGTAACAACTATAAGGCTCACATACTTAGAACATTTACCAGTACTGCTAATGAGATTTTAATGCAACATTTTGGTTTACTTGAAAATACATTCTGGATTTAAAGTACTTTCTGTGAGATACCAGATGACACAGTGGTTAGTTTATGTGACAGCTACACGATTTTATCACGACGCTAATAATGAGTGACAATTTACAATGTTGCTTTTGCGGTGTATCTGTTTTATAACGTTTGTGGTATAGCTACAACGAGCCAGCCTTTTCTGTAGCACAACAATACGTTACAGCCCAGTACTTACTTCATCACGGCAATAAGCGTAATAACTAAGATATCTATACGCAAAGCATTTAACATTTGTTTATCATGAGGTAAGTACATTGACTTGTGCAGAATTTATCTTTCGGAGGACGATAACTACGACACTTCCACAAAGATTATCTTACAACAAGAAGCACAGTTTAGCGCTACAGTACACAATTTGAGTGATTAATTTTGTACTTAAAAAATGTATTTTGAAAGATATTTGGATTACAATGATACAAAGGTTTTCTGTGATATATTTCATTCCATTGCTGTAATCAGTAACATCTGAGGGTATAATTACATTAATCGTCAGGGGGTACACGATTACTTTGTGTACCACGTGTATGGCAAGCACAAGGAGCCCTAGCTAATATGGTATTTGCTCATGTAACTTTACACATCGGTACCATATTTCTCTAACATAGAATTACACAACTATCTGATCATGTAACTGGGAGACAAACATTTTTTTACTACATCAGTGACAGATGTTTACGTAATTACACAGTTGGATAACTTCACACTTATGAAATTGTATTTTGTCTGTACTTTGTGAAATGTTCATATTTTTTCAGAACCATTGTGATACTATGAGAGCTTTGAATTATGTATTTGGTATGGGATCATGATTTTTAAAGTACGTTTGAGGTAGATGACACTATTGAAATGAGCAGAGAATTTTTTTTTAGGTTTTAAAATATTCAGAAAGCTACGACGATTCTGAGATGTGATTGATCTGTTATGATGTTATTATTATGACGATGATGTGTATTATGCTGTTGAGGTATGTTTATGATCAATGAAATGATGCTATATGAGGAATATGATTATGCTATGTATTTATTATGATGAAATACTGAAGTTTCGTCGCAAGATTGACGTGTCAACGAATATGTATGGGTGTAATAAGGTATCGAATAATGAGTAGTGGTTAGTTACTCTGGTTTGTGAAAAAGGATGTATCGTACTTTAAGAATTAGGAAATGTGTGTATATGTGTGAATGTATCAATATGCTGGCGAAAAGTTTTTGGACACTATTATATTTAAAGGATTTTCTTTCTACAGATTTGTAACGCAAATTCTTGACCTGTGAATTTTTTTATATGAGACTGCCACTGTAACGCAAACTGCTGTCATAAATATTTCGGTAAGGAAGCTAAGTGACCCAGGTGACGCCCAGGTGTGCCAGCCGCCTGAAAAAAGTAAGCCATTAGGTAGAGAAAAAAAGAGGCCATTATCCTCACTATTGACATTTCTTTGTAGAAAGCATAGCAACTACGACACACTCAAACTTGAAAACATATGATTACACTGTGGAGCTCTTAATTTATGATATTTACTAAAATGCCTTATGAACTGATGAGAAACATTTTACATCTATTGTCTTTCTAGTTGAGAGATTGCTCGTTTTGTTTAATATCTAGTTTCTAGCTGCACTGCAGCATTGGTTAAAATAAAATTTAATAGATGTACTAATATCACTATTTTCTGCCTACAGACCCAGTAAAGAATAATTTTATGATGTACTTTCTTAGAAAAGAGAGCACAAATAGACATTTCCCTTCACAGGAATTGCATAAATAATTTTTTTACGATTTGGTAACTTATCTTATAGCGTATTTTTTCTGCTTGAGCTTTGTCATGTTTAGGTATAAGTTATAGCGTTTGCTGCTGCTGTTTACCAGACATAGTGCTACTGAATTTCACTTTGTATTACTCTGTTAAGCCAGTTTTACTACTGATTTATTTTTCTTCTTGCTGCACATTGGCTCATATTAGTTGTAATGTTGCATTGCTTGGTAATTTAGATTTACTGTAGCTTGCTTTGCCAATTTCCATTTTTTTTGTCATTGCTGTTTGTATTAATTGTTTTGTGCTGCTGCATTGCCTCGTCCCTTAGTTTAGCATCTGAGCTCAGTAGATTTAAGTTAGCTTAAGAGGGGGTAGACTATATAAGAAACTGACTATGGAGACTAGAGAAAGAATGCATTGAGAAGTTGTATGAAAAAGATTTGGGCCAAAATGAGTGTTGTACAATGAGAAATAATTATTTTGAAAGAAATATGAATAGAATAAAGAAAGGAGGTATAGATAGAACTTTTTGGGAATAATGATGAATAAAGGGAGATCTCCAAGAAATAAAGAAAGTTTTATTTGCAAAATACTGCAGTAAAACAAACCCTGTCCTTTCCTTCTGTTATCCCATTATGTGTTTGTGTACCCTTGTGTATTTGTGTTTTTCCTGTCTTTATGTGTTTAGCCGATGAGAGTTATGTTGTATAATTTTTTTAATACCATGTTATTTACTTTGTAAAGATGTTTAGACATTATTTATTCTGTTCTGTTTTAATGCTCAGGTGTGAAATTAATGTTTTCGAAAACTATTCTCATTATTTTATATGTTTACTTATTTCATAATTCCTGTAACACTGATGTATATGTTTATTTCTATTCTTTTGTAGAGCCTGTATTACTACAAATGTTATCTGTATTATTATGTTTTCATGATGTTCTGTATCTCTGTAATTGTATTCTCATGTTATAAAATTGTAATGGACACCAGTTCATCAAATTAAGTACCTTGTAAGCATTCATTTCACTGCACATATTTCTGTTGGTCATAGTATATGCACAATATGTGAAAAAAGAGGACTGTTAGTGTTTGCACGTGTGTTAATAATTCAGCAAGGTACTGGTTAACAGCATTGCTGGTTCTAAGGACATTTCAAAAAACAAAAAAGATTGTGAGTACATAAGTGGTCGTTTATGAACTTGCAATATTGTCCTCAAGACTCTTTTGATGGTGATTGTGCACCTGCACAGTCGCAACAGATGGTTGCTGGCCATTTCTACGAGGACTACGGTGGGTCTGCATCTTTGATGGCCCACCAATATCATTATTTCTACAAGGACTACAGTGGGTCTGCACCTGTGGTGGCCCTTCCAATACCATAATCTCTACCAGGACTACAGTGGGTCTACTCTGTGACGACCTACCTACCAATATTCTTCAAAACTTCGACTGACTCTGCTGTGGGTTTGCTCTGTTGTGGCCCATTACCTTTCTGCATGTCAAGAGTCAGCACTGTCTTTCCGTTGGAAGGACAACACTACTTCTTCAAGACTGCATAGAAATCCACTACTTCCATGTACATTGTCTTTTACTGCTCAGACTTTGAGAAAACAAACGGCAGTTTTACTGTGATGAACGATCAGGACTGTCTTTATGAACTATGAGAAAATTTTAGTTTTTGACCAACATTGTATTAATATGTGTGTGCATTTGATATCTTTCTTACTGTAATTATGAAAGTTTTTTTCAAATCTGTATTGGCCACTGCCCAAAACAATTTGTAAAATTTTTGTGGGGAGCATGGGGGCTATGTAAGTAGGCTCTTTAGGTTTTTTTATTGCTAACGCCATGTAGCGCTCTGTATGAAAATCACTGGCTGTGCTGTGTGCAGTCTGTGGCTTGTTTGCATTGTTGTCTGCCATTGTAGTGTTGGGCAGCTGGATGTTAACAGCGCGTAGCGTTACGCAGTTGGAGGTGAGCCGCCAGCAGTGGTGGATGTGGGGAGTGAGATGGCGGAGTTGTGAGAGCGAATGATCTGTAAGACTGGATGCCATATAATACTTTTCAACACTATTAAGGTAAATACACTCCTGGAAATTGAAATAAGAACACCGTGAATTCATTGTCCCAGGAAGGGGAAACTTTATTGACACATTCCTGGGGTCAGATACATCACATGATCACACTGACAGAACCACAGGCACATAGACACAGGCAACAGAGCATGCACAATGTCGCCACTAGTACAGTGTATATCCACCTTTCGCAGCAATGCAGGCTGCTATTTTCCCTTGGAGACGATCGTAGAGATGCTGGATGTAGTCCTGAAGAACGGCTTGCCATGCCATTTCCACCTGGCACTTCAGTTGACCAGCGCTCGTGCTGGACTTGCAGACCGCGTGAGACGACGCTTCATCCAGTCCCAAACATGCACAATGGGGGACACATCCGGAGATCTTGCTGGCCAGGGTAGTTGACTTACACCTTCTAGAGCACGTTGGGTGGCACGGGATACATGCGGACGTGCATTGTCCTGTTGGAACAGCAAGTTCCCTTGCCGGTCTAGGAATGGTAGAACGATGTTTCGATGACGGTTTGGATGTACCGTGCACTATTCAGTGTCCCCTCGACGATCATCAGAGGTGTACGGCCAGATTAGGAGATCGCTGCCCACACCATGATGCCGGGTGTTGGTCCTGTGTGCCTCGGTCGTATGCAGTCCTGATTGTGGCGCTCACCTGCACGGCGCCAAACACTCATACGACCATCATTGGCACCAAGGCAGAAGCGACTCTCATCGCTGAAGACGACACATCTCCATTCGTCCCTCCATTCACGCCTGTCGCGACACCACTGTAGGCGGGCTGCACGATGTTGGGGCGTGAGCGGAAGACGGCCTAACGGTATGCGGGACCGTAGCCCAGCTTCATGGAGACGGTTGCGAATGGTCCTCGCCGATACCCCAGGAGCAACAGTGTCTCTAATTTGCTGGGAAGTGGCGGTGCGGTCCCCTACGGCACTGCGTAGGATCCTACGGTCTTGGCGTGCATCCGTGCGTCGCTGCGGTCCGGTCCCAGGTCGACGGGCACGTGCACCTTCCGCCGACCACTGGCGACAACATCGATGTACTGTGGAGACCTCACGCCCCACGTGTTGAGCAATTCGGCGGTACGTCCACCCAGCCTCCCGCATGCCCACTATACGCCCTCGCTCAAAGTCCGTCAACTGCACATACGGTTCACGTCCACGCTGTCGCGGCATGCTACCAGTGTTAAAGACTGCGATGGAGCTCCGTATGCCACGGCAAACTGGCTGACACTGACGGCGGCGGTGCACAAATGCTGCGCAGCTAGCGCCATTCGACGGCCAACACCGCACTTCCTGGTGTGTCCGCTGTGCCGTGCGTGTGATCATTGCTTGTACAGCCCTCTCGCAGTGTCCGGAGCAAGTATGGTGGGTCTGACACACTGGTGTCAATGTGTTCTTTTTTCCATTTCCAGGAGTGTACATTGTTTGTTCTCTACCAAAATCTTTCATTTGCTAACTATACCTATCAGTAGTTAGAGCCTTCCGTAGTTTGAATCTTTTATTTAGCTGGCAGTAGTGGTGCTCGCTGTATTGCAGTAGTTCGAGTAACCAAGATTTTTGTGAGGTAAGTGATTTGTGAAAGGTATAGGTTAATGTTAGTCAGGGCCATTCTTTTGTAGGGATGTTTGAAAGTCAGATTGCGTTGCGCTAAAAATTTTGTGTGTCAGTTTAAGCACAGTCATGTATAATTTTTCTAAGGGGACGTTTCAGTAGTAAAAGTCACATTGCCAACTGTGGACTACGTGAGGACCATCAGAATCCCTTCATGCTGGATGTCATAACCTACAGTGACGGCACTTTCCAGCAGGATAAGTCCCAAGAGCAGAATCGTGTACAGTGGTTTGACGAGCATGATAGTGAACTCACGTCTATGTCTTGGTCATCAAATTCGCCTCACATGAACCCTACTGAGTAAATTTCGGAGACTCTCGGGAGCCAGCTCCGCACCTATAAGCCAACGACCCGTAATCTATGGGAATTGCATGACTCGTTAGTAAGTATCTGGTACCCTGCAAACATGCCAAGAACTTTTCTAATCCATGACACGCAAAATCAGTGATGTATTGTTTTACAAAACAATCAAGACGCTATTTACCAAATGATCATAATATTTTTAGTTCCTAATTGTATCTAGTAGTTATTGTATCTAGTAGTTACCTGGAGATGAAGATGTCTGGATAGAAATAATGAAATCCTATACAGGAGCAATGCAAAAGTGAATTTTAATTTTATCTAAGAACTGTCTATCGATTACAATATACACCAAAAGCTCTGCAAACATCTCTGGAAAACGTTTGCAATTTTGGTCGAGTGACTTTATATCTCTCCTGTATATAGGTTACTTTGTTTTTTCTACAATCACTACTTACCTTCCTAAAATGCTAACAGTATAATAAACTTATTTGACATACATGTGCTCTTATAAACCGTAAACGTTTATTTAGTTTCTCATGTGATAAGCAGAAGAAATGATATCATATCGGCCGAGCGAGGGGGTGCAGCGGTAAGACACTGGCCTGTTGCTGTGGAAGACCGCAAGATTTAGATCTTCTTGGCTTTCCCTACATCACTTAAGGTAATTATCTGGATGGTTCCTTCGAAAAATCGCGGATGAATTCCATCCCCATCCTCCCCTAGTCGAGACTCGTGTTTCATAACCTCGTGATCAACAGAATGTTAAACCCAAATCTGCCTTTTTGTATATCGTTCTGAGGCGTTCAAACATATTACACTCATTCTTGAGTTTCTCCCGGCGTATTTGATAATCAAAATATCCACGGGTGTACTGCCGGTCTATAGTGTCCAACGGGCACAATATTTCGGCGATCAAACATGTCGCCATCATCAGGTGAACTGACGGACTGAGCTCCTGTGAACGTGCCGGTACGGAGATCCGTACGCTATGGCTGCTCAGTCCGTCAGTTCACCTGATGATGGCGACATGTTTGATCGCCGAAATATTGTGCCCGTTGGACACTATAGACCGGCAGTACACCCGTGGATATTTTGATTATATTACACTCAGACACGTGAAAACGACCTTTCTTCTACCTGCAAATTTTTCGTTTTACTGTGATTACCATTTATTCTGTTACTATCTCTAACAACACGTCTGCCTTTCTGTCGACAGCGCAAATTGTACACAATTTTTCCTGGTAACCTTTACTAAACCTCTTTTATGTTTTCATGTAGGTATTACGGATTACCTGTCTGAAAGTATCATTGCGGAGGAAAATCAAAGGATTTTTTTGTCATGCCCCAAGCCTATGAATGTTTGGCGTAAAAACGAAATGAATATGAACTGCTGGATTAGGGTACTTTACAGCTCATAAAATTATCTGCTTTAAAACCGATTAAATGCACAACCAACTGACCCGTGTTGCGCTGAAACAACTGATGATGACGCGGATCACAGCTAAAATTAGAACCCCCCCCCCCCCCCCCTCTCCACCGTGCATGATTTTCCCACTTCACCGGGCGCGCAGGGCCGTGCGGCGTTGGCAGTGAAGCGGCGCTGGCGCTCGGTTCATTTAAGAACACAAATGAGGGGGCGTCCTAAATAGCAAAACCTCCGAATTTTTATATGTGAAAACTCTTACAGCTTTTTATATGAAATAAAGGTTATTAAATTTCTATATCTTTATTCTTCATGTCTACACATTCATTTCTGCACATAGTCACACTGGAGACGAAATTTTCTGCCAACGAAACACCAGTTTGCTGATACCACCACTGTAGAAAGTTTGACACCGTTGACGGAACCGCAGCCACACCTTTGCTTGCATCGTTTCATCTCTGTCAAAACGAAGTCTTCGAAGGTGTTCTTTAAGCTGTGGAAACAGATGAAAAAAATTTTTTTTTCAGTCTTTGATCACAATATGAATTCTTTAGATGATGACCGGTTTCAGTCCGTAACGACCATCCTCAGATCTTTTTTACACCATGTCCTAAAGTGATAAGGCCATAATGGCAACGGCTGATTATATTTATATGTTTTGACGATGCCATTATGGCCTTAAGACTTTAGGACATGATGTAAGAAAGATCTGAGGATGGTCATTACGGACTGAAACCGGTCATCGTCTAAAGAATTCATATTGTGATAAAAGACTGAAATAAAAAACATTTGACAGTACTCTCCGCCACTGGTGTGTTCTCTGACATCGTCTGTACATTTACTTAGACCTGTGTTGCTGGAAAACTCACTTCCGGTTGCGTAACCGCAACTGATAAGAGCCTGCAGGGGTCTCGCTGCACTGCAGCGCGGAGCGTCAGTCGCTCTCTGGACGCCGCGCAGTGTGTATGTCGCACGTTATAATCAGACTGCGCCCGACCCTGGAGCTGACTTTGTCGCTGATGCCTTATTAAAGACAGTGTGTGTCGTTAAGGAGGTCTGCAACACAAAACAGGTCTCTAGTATTACTAAGACCTGTGTTGTTGAATAATGTTTTATTAGGTATTAGGGTAGTGTCTTAGAGCCTCAATATAACAACAACCTCGAAGTCCTGCTCAGACACACAGCCGTAGGCCATCCTAGAAAATGGCCTCACAGGTAGTGAGTTTGTATACGCGACCATGTCGCAGTTGGTGAGATGAAAATGGGATGGGTCGAAATAGTTACCGTGTCGAGGATGATCAGCGTGACCTTGACGGCAACTGGAGATATCCAGGATTTCTTATGTCGGGATTTTTTATGTTTATGTAGCGTGAAGGAGACTTTTGCCTCTAATATTTACTTGTGCGCTAAACGTCGGCCTACCAAGACAAAGCAGTTGTTTCTGCGTTTTTCCGTTGTCTGGCATTGTCACACTAAAGGAGAGTGCGCTCCGTGTTTGGACGAACTCTTCGAATTCGAAACTCGATTACAGCACGAGGTTTCCCATATTACACACGCAGCCATGTTATGCGCTACAATTTAGAGTCCTCGAGCGCCAGATGGCTGAAAATATGTAGACATGAAGAAAAACGATTTGGAATGTTAATAACGTTTGTTTTATTTAAAATGCTTTAAGAGTTTTCATTTAAATTTCGGAGACGTTTCTTGTCAGCACGCAGTCGTGACGAGGCTACAGGCATGGTACAGTGTCGTTTAAAGCAGCAGCAGTTGATTACGTTCAGCCAATTGATACATAATGTTCATGCAGAATACAGTAAAACGTCCAGTAGAGTGCAAAACTCCGTCCGATTCTCTTAGTGACGCGTAATATGGGCATTGAAAACCGATTTGCCTTTTAATTATTACGGTGCTTCAACACAAATTTTCTGGTAGAGCAGCAGATAAAAAATTATTTGAATACAGAAAAATGCACATATATTCAATCCTTATTTTACTTATTAAGTGAGCTGAAATGAATCTTTGTTGTCGCCATGTGCCTCACATCATACAGTAAACAAAAAATGTCCTAGGCCTACTCCATGATATAATCTTCATCGACGAGACCTACAACCACTATTTTCCTTCGTTTTTTGAGATAACACAAAATGAAGCGTATATGAAACTGTTTTCTAAATTAGGCGCATTTGCAGGATATATGTACGTAGCCCTCACTGTGCTCTGGTCGCGGTTATTAGGCTCATCAGCTTCGCGAAACAAATAAAGATTCAGCTATAAGCAGTGGTTAAGGGACAAGTTGGTTGTCTTGCGAAAATGCACAGTAAAAGTTTCAACAAAGTCTCATAATAAAATATTATAAGTACATCAATTGTGATTTTACATCCAGATATGTCGCTATTTTCAAATGTTTCTGGAGTAACGACGTATTTCTAAAATCACAAATTCTGTACAAAATTTTGTTCTTAAAAATACGCCAATGGCTGCTTAACATCGTTTACTTGCATACCGAATGTACGTAAAGTGAACTACCATGACTTACATCTGTTTAAATGCTGGGCAAGTTAAAGAAACATTACCGTGAAAAAAAGTACAAATTAAAAGGTGCGGATTGTTTCAGTTTATGGCATTACGACTTGCATTACCATGCTTCTTACCTCAAAAAATAATCTATGATATTAAGGATAATACTTAACCCATCTGCCGTCACGGTGTCACGTTGTTTGTGGTTTTAGAACACAAAACAGCTGAGGCCATAAGCGTACTACAGTGCCACGTAAATTCATGTAGACAATGATAAGAGTCACAACTTGGTTTACTTGCTTAATGAATTATTCACTTTCATGTGGTTAGCAACAACTATTCAACAACACTTACGTTCAGGAACATATTCAGGTGCATTATTTGAGTCCTAGTCATCCTCGATGAAATTCTCACATGTTACAACTACTAGCAGCGATGTTTTTGGCCCTTACTGTTTACACGCACACATCACGACAGAGTAGTCATTAACGAGAATGTGGAATTAGAGACGGAACTACCATTTCTCAGTTTATAGTGTAACTGTCAACTGTTATGAATGAAGCACATCACGTACAAAATTTTACATGCAATAACTCTGTTTTTTATCGAATATCGCTTACGCTGCTTAGAACCGAGGATTTCAGGAAGGGTAAATGCCAGCAACAAATGGAGATGACTTTAGTAACTATGAGACACAGTTTTAGAACATGGTGAGCTAAGTTTTAGAGTTATGGGCAACTGAATTAGATACTCCCACGTAGTAGCCAGCACGACGTCACAGACGACGGCTCTCACCGGCCACGTGTGGGGGTGCAGGGTATGGATCTGACAGGATGGAGAGGGGTGACGGATTAGCGTTTGTTCAGTCCCTCCCCCGAATCTCCCATAAATTTAACTTGCGTACACGACTACTTTTAATGTGCCGGAAATGCCTACAGTGAAATAGGAAAAGCAATAAACTATATCAACAGTATAACGATAACAAACTGTTGACATCAATGCTTAACATCGCTTTAACTTAACTTCCACGAAATAGCAGTCCAGGGAAATACAGCATCCGAAAAGCATTTTTTTCGAAAATTTCAGAAGAACATATGTAATGAAATTGCTTTGTGAACTATAATAGCAAAAAACACAACTTTGAGACTTTCAAAATTGACATGATATAAAACCGGAGCGTTCGTTGATCAGTAACAGCGTTTCACTCGGTATTAGGATTATAAACGCAGTTTCACAGACTACAGCTAAGCTAGCGTATAAATGACGGAATGCTAGTTCTTCTTTCAGTCATTTCTCCAACTCCTATCAGTTCATTCCCGAACAGTGTCGTATTTGCTGTTGATAGTAGGTGCAGTGAGACCATGGATGGATGCCTTTACCTAGCTGGATGGTGCTCCACAGCCTTCAAGACGCATACCCGTCCACGTGGGCAAGAAACTGAACAGTATATTGTCATAAACAGAACTTGTAGTTTTCTACAGTTCCTTGCCAGTTTTCAGACTGGGAAAGAAGAAAGATTATCGATATAGTTGCAGGCTTTCGAAAAACATGGATTACTATTAATTATATGACGGAGCGTGACGATTGGCTTGCGAGATTGGCCTGCGGCTCGACGAAAAGAAAACGAGTACACAACATCAGGCCCATGAGAAGATTTGTGTATCAACGTTCACAGAGAAGATTACAACGAGCAACAAAATTTAAGTACATCGCTTCTTCAGTCTTTAGCGATAGTCACTTTACAGACGTGGTCAACGTAAGGACACAGGCAGCCTGGGTGAAATGCCGAACGACAACAGGAGTCACCTACGATCGTCGGATGAAGGATCATCTAAAATCTAAACTCTACCGGATTGTCATCTGGCATCGTCGCACTCTATGGCATAGAGAATTTACCAGCTGCAAAGGGGGCAGAACGACAGCTGGGGCTCATCGACACTGAGCTGCTTGTCTGGACAGGTGGCATCACTCGAGTGGATCACGTTTCAAAAGATAGTACCAGTAAACGTTTAGGGGACGCACCGACCCATAAGAAAATGCGAGAAATCAGTCTGCGACTGTTTTGACATGTACTGTGGGCAGAGGACGATACTATAGCAAAGGCAGCCTACACAGTGGAAGGCATGAAAAGGAAACCCAAGGGACTACCAAACAGCGATGGACCCACTCTGAACAACGACCTGATGGCTGTAAATGTCCATCCAGACGAGGCCCACTGTTGAACGGAGCTGAGACAGCGAAATCACAAACGGATCCTGCCATCAGACGGGCCAAACGCTAAAGAGGAAGAAGAAAATAAGGAAGTGTATCAATGTTAATAGCAATATCAATAACAATAGCTCAAAAATCAGAGAGAATAATACTATATGCAGTTGATAGGTAATTACAGAAAAGTAAGGGAGAGATACTCATATTGGTGAAGTTCTTTTACAAGTGGTATCCAAAGCACGAAGTAGACGTTGATAACTATAAATTCAGGTGGGAAGATTTGGGATCGGGTCACCCTAATGGATGGATTAGTGTTCAGACGTAACTGCTTGAGTGTACTTCATCTTAGTACATAACTTGCTTTTATTAAAGTCAGAGGAGTTTTAAAAAACAATCAACAGTAAAATTCGTTGTGTAGACTTTCGAAAATTAACTTTTAAGCTGCTGCCACTAATTATGAGCCACCAGCCGTTCACTAGACGTCAAAATTACAGAATTTAAAAAACCAAAAGCAGTTAACTGCAGTTAGCGAAGTTCATTGAACAATTTTTTTTAAAAGTAAATAACCTTTAAGCAGCTGCCATTAATTACGAAACTACTGTTACTAAATGGACAGCAAATGTACAGAATTTTGAAAACAATTAACACTCACTAAATAGTTCGCTACAGTTGACCAACGTTCACTGAGCACGTTTTAAGCAAGTGATTAATCTTAAAAACTGTTAACAGTCGTTGAAATTAACTGATCAGATCTTATAACAAAAATTCACTGATCAGGTTTTAAACAAATGATTATTGAACAGCTACCTTGATTATGAACGCTTTGTCGTTCAGTAGGCAGTAAAATACAGAATTTAAAGAAGAACAATTAACACTCACTAAATAGGCAGTTACCATTAGCCAAAACTGACTGATCAGTGTCTAACAAAAAGACTTTTAAACAGCTGGTGGTTGCGTAAAACCCACCTGAGGGGGGGGGGGGGGGGGGAGGGGGTAGTGGTGAAGGAGTGGAGGGGAAGAGCAAGAGGTATGGACCTACAGGGAAGTTACTTGAGGGGGGCATAATGGCCGCTGTCTTTCCACTTCTTATGCCAGCAAGAACCTGGACCTTATTCATTAGCTTCAAACCGACCAAATAACCTCCAAGTGCCTGGTGTGTTTTCGAAAATATCATGCCCACTCACAGAAACTGCTTCTCAGGGCAGACGATGACCGACAGCAAATCAGGGCTCGGCACCTTCACAGGAACCGATTCGTTCTCTCGTGTACCATTCAGAACTCCAAACCTCTCGCACCTCCAATAAACGCGCTCCACACTTACTGCTCAAACCTTCTTGCTTTCCGGCTTCTGTCCCCACTGATTGCGCCACCAGTGTACCTCTAAAGTTACCCAGACGAAGAACTTCAAAGAAGGGCGAAATGGATAGAAGGCTGAGCCCACATGACTCAACCTCCCCTACTGCAACTCAAAGACGCCCCACTAGAGTTTGGCACCAAGGGCAGAAGTTAAAGATGAGGCTAGCTACATTCCTTAATCTGAGAATCATAACTCTTGAGATCGTCCCGTTCTGTTCATTACGGACCAAGATATTAACGGGACTTAGAAATCTTATAAATTTTACAGCCTCAAAGAAGGTAAGCCAGTTTGTTAGGAGAAGTTACTCCAGCCTTGGTTCCGACGTTACACCTACAAATGGAAACGCAGTCTCCGAGCTTCCCCTTGAACTCACACCTCTCACAATTGTGTCTACAAGCCTGGAGCCTGTGAGTCCATGAGCGAGCTTTATATTGAGGTTCACTCCCTCGCAGTTATGGTGGATGGTTTCGGTGTGACTCACTCAGGCAGCAGTTCGTCAGATTATCCAAGGGAAATTTAATCGGATAGGTCAAGATAAATGAGGTCAAAATGGCCCTGATGGCCTCATACTGAGCAGTATTGAAAGCAAGTTTTAACTGCAGGGTAGATAGATCCTAGCATTTTTGATACTCAGCATGAAATATTACCAATGTGGCCTTCAAATTCCTATCATGCACTCAGCAAAGACTGTTGGGTGTAGTAAGGAGAAGTGATAATACACGTAACACTCTGATCGAAACGAAATCTCCAGAGGTCCCTAGATGTAAATGCAGGAGCATTATCACTTACTAGGTTACTCAGTGGTCCAAAGGCGACAAAGATTTTGATAAGATGCTACACGGATTGGCCACTAGTGACCCATCGGCTAGGAATGAACCAACCAAAACCCAAAAAAAACCGTCCACCACCACCAAGATGTAACCGTCGCCCCCTCCCCCCTCCCTCCCTATAAGTTACGTGGAAGGAGTCCTACGTAGTCCTCAAAGAGACGGTCCATGGGTCTGCTCTCAGGAGCAGACTAGATGGGACACTTGCGTGAGCTAGAGTTGGGTTTCCCTTGCTTGAATAACTGATACCTCCTCCACCCCACTAACCAACATAGATCCTTGTACACAGACGGCAAACAACATGTTGTCTAGTTTAGGCTTGGGTGTTATGGAACCCTAGATAAGCGCCCACGGCGGTGCGATGAAAATACCTAAAGACAGTGGGAACCAAAACCTGAGACAAATATATTTTCAATTTGCGGTCACCCTTGCCCTTTTGACACACAATACCTTTACTAATAGCAGAGATAAGCAGCGCGATGTCTAGGCGACGGGACGTCGCTGCCCTTGTTGTTCTTGGAGCAGTATTGCTTCTACTCTAGAGCTGGATGTGTCAGTGTGGACAATAAAGGGCTTGCCAAAATCCACGATAACTAACACAGGAGGGTTGCTAAGGGAGGCTCTAATTGCGTCAAACTAAGCTTCATGACTATCTACCCCTTCCCGCTCCCACCAAATGAAGAACTCACCTTTCTTGTGCAAGTTATTCACGGGCGCCGCCAGCTGCAGGAAATTAGGAACAAACTTCCGAAAATAATGCGCTATTCCAATAAATCTGGCCACTCCCTTCTTGCTCTTAGGGAGGTGGGAGTGGAGGGAGGATCGAAGTCACGCAAGGAACGTTTCCGTTCCTGATCAATGCTAACCCCTCGAGCGAAACCAGGTGACCCAAAAATAATATAACAGTGCGATCCACGGCTTCACAGTAAGCCCGGTCTCCCTAAGACATAACAGAGGTGGTCCAAACGCTCCGCAAACGTGGCACTGTGAAGCACCATATCATCAAGATAGTTATAAACGGATTGAAACTTAACATCTCCCAAAATACGTGTGTGATCCAACAGACGAGACAACAAAGACGCGCCCATAATACGAAGGGAACCCTATTAAAGTCATAAAGGTTCTAACCAGTACAAAAGGCAGTCACTGATTTGGAATCTTCGATCAAGGGTATCTCATGGTAGTTTCGACTGAGATCCAGTACACAGCACCAATACGTTCTCATGAACCAGGTGAAGCAGTTGTGAAGGTCGGGCAACGGAATTGATTCCAAGACGACCTTCTAATTGAGTGCCGTATCATTGAAGACTGGCCGATAATCGCCCCTCTGTCCTTCACGAACAAGAAAGATGTGTGGAATGTAGGCATAAGTCGAAGGTCTAACGACACCATCCTGGTGCATGTTATTAAGTAGCCCACGCAAAATCTTCATCACTGGGTGGGGATAATCTACAAGGCACCTCACGAACGGCAATATTGTCAACAAAGCGAATCATATATCGGATCTTACTAGTGACGCCTAATTTATTAGTGAGAACATCAGGAAATCGGCATAACACGATCAACAGTTGCCTAGTCTCGCAAAGTTCTAAACGATCAGTGTTAAATTCAGATGACCCCGACTGCACGTTACTAATCGGTTCACAGTGCCGTCACGGAAACAATGCTATCTTTTCATCAAGTTAATTGACAAATTCTTAGCAACGACGAAGTTGACAGGCCACGTGAAATACAGTATGCCTAATTTGCTCCTAACGTCCTCTACCAGAGGTAACTTGTCCATTAACCACACAATATCTCTGAGATGGGGTGCACACAGAAGGCATTCTACATAAATTCCCAAATTCGAGTTACCAGTTATAATCAAGTAGTGAAACAGAAGTCCCAGAATCGAAAAGTGAGCATACACGCTCATTATTCAAGTGAGCACACACATAAGGAAGCATCTGATTTCCCACTGCTATAATGCGGCAGCAGTTCTTAAAAGGAAAACAGTACCTGTTCCCGCTGGTGTCCTATGGCGCCAGTTTTCGGATACGAGACCTGCTTCACCGTACATGACCACACAAATTGTCTACTATCATCACACCTGAAACAGACCTTACGTTTAAGCTTAGAGAGCGCAAAGCCCGTGTTTTTTTTTTTTTTATGGTTCCCCTCAGATGGACTAACTAGGTGACCGTCTACTTCCCGTTGTTCATCAGCAAATCTTAACCCTTCCATCTCGAAACCGGGATATCTAATCCCAAGAAGGTGATAGGTTTCCTAGAAAAGCCCACACATAACCGCTCCTCAGGCTGCATGGTGTTATCCACATCACCTTCAACTACTTGCAACCGCAGCATTAGCACATCAGTGCGGGTCTCATCAATGCGCAGTGTGTATCAAAAAGAAACACCCAAACACCCGATTTCGCAAGTCTATGTTTTGGAACTAATAAGCATATGCAGTGAGTTTTTTTTTTTTTTTGATGAACGGGAAACTCAAAAGGTTTTTTTTCATATCTTTTCATAGGTGTTCAATATGCCCCCCTTGAGATGCACGGCATATGTCAATGCGGTACTCAGATTGTTCCCACACAGCAGCGAGCATGTCTTGAGTTACAGCTTCCACAGCTGCTGTTATGCGATGTCTCAGTTCATTCATTGTTGTTGGTAATGGAGGCACAAAAACAGAGTCTTTTATAAACCTCCACAAGAAACACACGCAGTCAGGTCGGGTGACCTTGGAGGCCAGTAATGTAAGGCTGAATCCTTTGATCCAGTGCGACCGATCCATCCTTGGTTTAAAAATGCCAGTGTGGGGGTGCCCCGTGCTGTTGGTAAATGAAGTCGTTCAAATCAGTCTCCAGCTGCGGAAAAAGAAAGTTCTCAAGCATATCGCGATATGTGTTTCCTGTAACAGTGTCTTGGTAAAGAAAAATGGACCACACACCTTTTCCCGTGAAACTGCACAAAACACATTAAATTTTGAAGAGACCCTCTCATCTTGTAAAACGTCATGTGGTTGTTTCGTACGCCATATCCTCACATTATGACGGTTCAGCTTTCCATTGGAATGGAATGTTGCTTCGTTACTAATCAATAAGCGTGGAAGAAAACTGTCATCCTCGATCTAGCCAAAAAGGAAGTTGCAGAACTCCACACGTTGTTGGTTGTCACCTTCATGAAAAGCTTGCAGTAGCTGAATTTTGTGTGGTTTCATGTGTAAACGTAGACACAACACACGCCATACGGACATTTGGGGCATGTTGAGCTGACGAGCTGCACGGCGAACGTATTTCTGCGGACTCCTTGTGAAGCTATGGCGAAGGCATTCGACATCTGTGTCGCACTGTCGGGGACGGCCTGGAGATTTGCCTTTACACAATCAACCTCTTTCTCGGAATTGTTCATGCCATCCCCTAATACTCTGTGCTGTAGGAGGATCCACACCATACTTGGCACGAAAGTCTCGTTGAATAGTTGTTACTGACCTGCACAAACCGTAGAAGACAAAACGCTTTCTGTTGTCCCGCCACCATTTTTACTAGAACTGAAGTGGGCGCACACTGCTGCTACCTAGCGGGAACCATGTAAAACTCGAGAGTCTGCTCTTTCCAACAGTACATTGTTCACGCACATATCTCAAATAACATAATAGTTATGATTATTTTAAAAATGGGATGATTCTTTTTGATACACCCTGTATTTAGGGAAGGTCTCGTGCTGGTACCGCATACCGCAAAAATGCTTGCCCTCCAACTCATGCGTGTTCTGGGATGACAACTTCAGTTGAATAAAATCGCTGTCTCAAATCTCAAAAATGTAGAAAAGCCCACACCTAACCGCTCCTCAGGCTTCATTTCTTCTAATATGGTCTTAACCAAGTCACCTTCAGCCACTTGTAATCCTAGCACTAACACGTCAGTGCGGACCTCATCAAAACAAACGTTGTATACTCTGCATAATTTCAAAGAAAATCTTGCTTAAAACTTCGCAGGTTAACGGATAAAGAAGGTGAAGAACAACGTCATGTGAAATGCACAATGCATCAGCATGAAATTCAAACCGATCTATGAACTATAACACAAATTCAACCAGCTCACTAGAGAGCTCGTTAATCCCTTGTAGTGGATGCAAACTAGGGTTTGGCAACCTAGCAATGCATTACAGGAGATAACATTTACTGGTGCTTCAGTGTCCTGCTCACTCTCCTGTTAGCGCGGATTATGGCCTACACCGCCCTTCTCGCTTACACTGGTTAGGTCCTCTAACGCGAGAAGACTCAATTATACCCGGAACTCCATAAACTGACTAATTAAGCTATCAACGGTAGCACCTTCGCTGGGCTTCAGCGATGCCTGCTTCAAATCCCCAAGACTATTTACCCAATGTGTGGCTTGCGATTGAATCCTACACACCTGTTTGCGAGTACGCTGACTGTCCCGTAAGAAGTTCCCATTATCTTGCAGTCCTGCCAACGCCTCTGAACCATCACTCAGCACAGCTGCTGCCTCACCGCTGGAGCCGAGGCTGACGTTCAAGGCTTTCCTCATAGCGCCGCACAAACGAGCAGCCAATTCAGGCACAGCACCTTAGTCCGTTAGCTGCCTAATTGATAGCTCGTACAGTAGGTGGTCTTTCTTGAGGTAGCCTATTCCTTGCCACGGCCTGGTCTCCATACTGACGATTGCTACCTGAAAAGCAATACATTATTAGCCAAATACAGTTTAAAGTTAACACGAGTAAGATTGTATCTGAGAACGCTGTTGCAGGAAGGGAAAGGGTGGCCACTCTCTCCCTCTGACTCCTACTAGAGAAAGGAAAACAATCATACTCTGGGTTGCCAGTTGACAAATAGGAATCTGGGTGGGAAGATTTGGGATCAGATCACCCTACAGGGCCGGCCAGAGTGGCCGAGCGGTTCTAGGCGTTACAGTCTGGAATCGCAAGCCCGCTACGGTCGCAGGTTCGAATCCTGCCTCGGGCATGGATGTTTGTGATGTCCTTAGGTTAGTTAGGTTTAAGTAGTTCTAAGTTCTAGGGGACTGATGACCTCAGGAGTTAAGTCCCATAGAGCTCAGAGCCATTTGAACCATCACCCTACAGGGAGGGCTGGGGTCCCGACATAACTGCTTCAGAATTCATCACCTTTAGTACATAACTTGCCTTTAATAAAGTCAAACAAGTTTTAACAAACAATTAACAATAAAACGGAATGAGAAGACTGTCGAAAAATAACTTTTAAACAGCTCACTAATTGAACGTCACCAGCCATTATCTATATACTGTATCACCAATAATCGATAGATTTATGTATAGTGCATATAAGTTCTCTGCTGACGTTGTACACTAGTGCATCTGCTTGGTCAAGACCTTTGGTTGTGTAAATCTGTAATAATTATGTTAATTTTTTTGGTGTTTTAAGAGATTGTATTGTTACCATACCACTAAAGTTATATGAAATACTCTGTGAATGTAATATTTTGTAAAATTATTGTACTGTGTGACATCGACAAAGGAAGTCAAATTGATTCCGTATTTTTAGATCTCCAGAGGGCTTTTGGTAACGTTCCTCACAAGCGACTTCTAATCAAACTGCACGCATGCTGAGTGTCGCCTGGGACTAGATCCATAAGTTCCCGCCAGAACGGCTACAGTTCGTAGTAACTGACAGAAGGCTATCGAGTAAAACGGAAATGATATCAGGCGTTCCGCAAGTGAGTGTTACAGGCCCTCTAATTTACGTAAACGACATAGCAGACAATCTGAGCAGCCCTCTTAGATAGTTTGCAAATGATGCTGTCATTTTCCGTCTTGTGAAATCAACAGATGTTCAAAAGTTATTGCTAAATCATTTAGACAGAATACCTACTTGGTGCGAAAAGTGTCAATTCACACTGAAAGAGGGAAAGTGTGAAGTCATCCACATGAGTAGTAAACGAAATCCGCTGAATTTCGGTTACATGATAAATCATTGGAATCTAAAGGCTGCAGATTCCTCTAAATACTTAGGGATTACATTTACGAATAACTTAAATTAGAGCAATCACATAGATAATGTCGTGGAGAAAGCAAAGCAAAGACTGAGATTTATTGACAGAATTATTAGGAAACGCTACAGGTCCACTACCAAGACTGCTAACACCACGTTTGTCCGTCAACTTCTGGAGTATAGCTGCGCGATGTGGTATCCGCATCACATAGGATTGACGGACATCGAAGGAGCTCAAAGAAGGGTAGATCGTTTCGTATTAACGCCAAATAATGAAGAAGGTCTCCCCGGTATGATACATGAATTGAGGTGGCAGCCATTAAAACAAAAGCGTTTTTCGTTGTGGCAGGATCTTCTCATGAAATTTCAATCACCAACTTTCTCCTCCGCTTGCAACAATATTCTGTTGGCGCCAACCTATACAGGGAGAAATAATCATCATGACAAAATAAGAGAAATCAGAGCCCGCACAGAAAGACTTAAGTGCTCGTTTTTCCCTCGCTCCGCCGAGAGTGAAACGGTTGAGAAATGTCTTGAAGATGGTTCGATGAACTCTCTGCCAGGCTCTTAACTGTGAGTTGTAGAGTAACAGTGTAGATGCAGATGATAATCCCTGAACAACTTCCAAAACTTTGTCGGTGGAGTGAGGGTCCACTGTTTATAAGGGAAAAGAAAGGAACAGTTGTTGCGTAAGTGCAGCTACACTTACAAGGTTGAGCCGTGGAAAAATTGCTGTTTTGAAGAGCGCGCCACAGCGCGTTGTGTGAAGCAGTCTCCCTCCGCTTCTGGCGGTGGCCCCGCTGTGGCATTCGCAGTTTTGGTGTCTCCCTCTGGTGGGAAAGCCGAAAGGTTGCCTGTTCACGTGCATTTAAGGGGCGCTATGAGCTCTCCAGTCGGTCAGTTGGTCAGACGGGTCACTGTGGGGCAGTCAGTGTCTGTCTGTCGTCTGGAGTGCTAGTATGTGTCAGGCCGCCAGTACGCTCGAGTTTGTTCAGGCAATGGTCACTGGCGGTTGGATCGATCGGTTGGTCGGTCGCGCACTGACACACAAGATGACTTGTCCGTCTTGAGCGTCGGCGCATGTGAGGGCGCCACGTGAGTCCAGTGGGCCGCGGCGTATAGCGGGGGATAGTGACTTCGCGGTCGGCACGAGAGCAACAAGAGTCAACCACGACATCAGTCTGGCCGGTGCGAGCTGCGACGCCGTGAGACGGGAGATCGGCGCGCCTTCCTGCGTCCGTTGAAGCGGCTGGCAGCGGACGGTTCGGGAGAGCGATTTCGGGGTGCTGCGTCAGTTCTTCTCGAGAAATCGCAGTTCATTAGAAGTTAAGTGGTTGGTGATATGTTGTTTGATTTGCTCTTGTTAAATTCTACTTGATGAGGTTACCAGCCGTTTTGCTTTGGGGTCGTCCCACCATTCTTCTCCGTTTGCCCACCAGCGGGAAGGTGGTTGTTTATAAATTGGGTGGTCCGTTGTTCCCTTGCGGAGTAGGGGCGGGTTGGAGCAACCTGCGGTTTGGCTTGTTCGGTAATCTCCCTATCAATCTACCGTACGTTACTAGCTGCCTCTGTCATGTTTGTCGGATTTGGTGTGTTAACGAATTTATTGCTTGGAATGTAATGGCCTAATTCCTGAAATATGTTGTGATCTTTGCAAACTTTTGATATTATTGCCTATGATCTTGAGAGGCGGTATCTGTGTACTGTAGAGCATCTTAACTATTGTTTGGCCAACCTTGTAGAATTTTATATAAGATTGCATTTCATGGGCTTTTATTTAAATGATCATTTTAGTATATAAAGTTGCTACCTTTTCACTGTAAGACTTTTCTCAGAAGTTAAAATCAAGTAGCACCTTCGGTGGAAAATTTAATATTTTAATTGTTAGTGTTTTGTACCATTTCCATCCCTCCTACGGGGGATGCATAGTTTGTGTGCTTGTGTAAATTGTTAAAACTCTTAGTTTAAAGTAATCTGGTGTGTTGCAGATTTGCACCAGTGTAGTCTTTCAGATGCTGTTGTGAGCGGTTTTAATTACGGCCGTGTCAAAAGGGAGCGGCAAATTCTCTGCCTCTGAATAAATTGTGACTTTGATATTCAGAGGGTGCTTTCTGATTATAATTTTAAATCTGTTTCTTTTAAAAATGCTTTTAGGCCCTATTAAAGTGAATAAAATTCCCATTTGTTGAATGGAATTTGGCTATGATTTCATCAGATACTCCCTGGCAACTACTTCCATGCTTACATAGTGTGATTAAATGTGTTAATGTTCTTGATGAATCGCTAGTAAACAAAATAAATTTTTAAGAATATTCTTTCAAAATAAATCACAGTTCAAAGGTGTGTCAAGAAAGTAATTCCATTTGGTGAAAAAACAAAAGGAGTACAGATGCAGAGAAACTCATTACTGAAAAGAACTAACAAAAAAAAGAAGCCTTTGTATATAGCTCCCAACGCTTCGTAAGTATTTGCAATAGTGTGACACAAGTTTTGTACGCCTTCCTCACAGAACGTTGCTACCATTGTTGTCAACTACGTGGTAACGTTATTGAGGAGTTGTTTGATGATGAATTTTTGAGCACCAAGGAGCGTTTTAGGTGCAAAAAGAGTCTGGGGGCTAAGTCAAGGTTACACGGAGAGTGCTCAGACTAATTCCTGTCAGGGTGCAGTAGGAGTTATCGTGTCTTTGTTTGCAGTGTGATGTCCGGCATTGTCATGAATTAAAACAAAACCGTTTGTGAGCAGTCCTCGGCGCCTGTGCTGTATTGCGCGATGTCGCTTCATAAACATCTCACAGTGAATATTTCCAGTGATTGTTTCACCCTGCGCTAAAAAATACACAAATCTAATACCGTGCCTGTCGCAAAAGACTGTGCGTATGACTTTTCAACTTGTCGAGATTTTCTGGGCAGAAGCGTCTTTACTGGAGACGCAGCGCGCCTCTACTTCACTGATTTTCGTTTCTGTTGGAGGATTTAATAAACAACCTAGGTCTCATTCCCAGTCACTATCTTGCTTGGAAAAGCATCATCATGTCTGTTGAAACGTGTCAGAAAGTCAACTTCAGAGCCCAGGCACTGTTTTTGTGTTGCGCTGTAAGAAAATTCAGTTTTTAAGCAATAGTTTCAGTTTGCGCAAAGTTCCCAGAAACGTCGGGCACTGTAAACTTACGACTTTCTTTTACGAGTCCTTCAACTGACGAACCGCTTCTTCACTAAATAAACGTGGATGATAATTTTTTTCGTCATTGTGCCCTTCATGAGGTCCTTTATTCAAATGCCGGAACTGTATTCTTGCCTTTGAATTACTCATCGCATTAATCCCAAAAACCTCGCAGATCTTTGAGTGAATCTGGAATTCTTTAGTCTTCTTAGCGTTCAGAAAACGAAGTACAGTTCTAATCTCACAAGGAGCTGGGTTTTGCAGTCAACTTTGCACACTCGTCACAAGAACTGTACAGCATAAACAACAGAGGGAGGAGTGGTGTCACTTTTTCTCCTTGACTCATAGCATCTAACGTGCACGCGCCGAAGAAAGATTGTGGCGTTGTCGCGGAAAGAATTCGAGCGGCGTTCAATAAGTAAGGCCACAGATTGTTTCCTCGGCCAGTCTCTGTTGAAAAATGCGGAATTTGCTGTGAGGCATCGTGGCATATTCCCGCTTCAGCCCCACGTAACCTTGAAAATGGCATTTCTAACGGAGGTGCTTTCTAAGCAAAGAACTGTCATAGAGTTTCTTTTGGCGGAAAACCAGAGTATCGCAGATATTCATAGGCGCTTGTAAATGTCTACGGACACCTGGCAGTGAGCAAAAGCATCATCACAGCAAGGTCGCGCAAACCTGTTCGATCTCCCACAAGCTGGCCGGCCGCACACAGCTGTAACTGGTGCCATGTTGCAACGTGCGGACACTCTCTTTCGAGGTGACCGACGGATCACAATCAAACGCTTCGCTGCTCAGCGGGACGTCTCTGTTGGTAGTGCTGACGCGCTCGTCCACCCGTAGGGTTGCTCAAAGGTGTGTGCCTGCTGGATTCCTCTCAGCCTAGCAGACGACCAGAAAGGGCAACGGAAGACCACTTGTACGCAATTTCTTCCGTGTTGAAAGGCTGATGGCGACGAATTTTTGTCGGACATTGCCACAAGCGATGAAAGATCGGTTCATCACTTCGAAACGGAAACAAAACGGCACCCACGGAATGGCGCCAAACCAGTTCTCCTCTGAAGAAATAATTTAAAGCTGCCTCTAGGCTAGTAAAGTCATGGCGACGGTTTTCTGGGCCTCTGAGGGGGTTATTTTGTTTGATGTACTCTATTATGATGCAACGATCATCTCGAAAGTGTATTGCGCTACCCTCAGGAAACTGATGAAACGACTCCAGAGTGTCCGTCGACACAAATTTCCAACGAACTTTTCCTTCTCCATGACAACTCAAGACTCACAAAAGTCTGCGCACCCGTGAGGAGCTCAGAAAACTTCGTTGGACTATTCTTCCGATGTCCCTCTGCTTGGTCCAGTGAAGGGTGCACTACATATGTGGATGACGGGGAAGTTATTGATGCAGCTGGACATTGATTCCGACGTCGACGCATAGAGGAGCACAATACCAGTATACAGGACCTCCCAGTAAAGAGGCATAAGGCAGTCGCATTGAATGGAGATTGTTGTGGTTGGCAAGAGAGCCAACACCGTGTTACTAGAGGAGGCGCACTCGTTTTAGCTCACGCAGGCTGGCGTGAGGTCTGGAACAGGACAAGGAAATTAGAATTTAGAAATAGGGACGTAGCAGGTGGAATACTTAACTTTAATCCAAATCATGAATGTCGGTCTTGACGGTACATGATTCACAATATCAATAGTAGCTGATAATGGCGCCTTGCTAGGTCGTTGGAAATGACGTAGCTGAAAGCTATGCTAAACTATCGTCTCGCCAAATGAGAGCGTATTTTGTCAGTGAACCATCGCTAGCAAAGTCGGCTGTACAACTGGGGCGAGTGCTAGGAAGTCTATCTAGACCTGACGTATGGCGGCGCTCGGTCTGCAATCGCTGATAGTGGCGACACGCGGGTCCGACGTATACTAACGGACCGCGGCCGATTTAAAGGCTACCACCTAGCAAGTGTGGTGTCTGGCGGTGACACCACAGAGATTATGTTCAAAAACAGGATTTCGTACCGACAAGAGTTGGGAACAGCATGGTATATTGGAATCCAGAATAATACTTTGTGGACATATCACTTATAATTTTTGCTCATCAGCTGATGATGTGCTGGTCTTCAAGTGATCCAGCGGCACGTTATGAGAGCTGCAGCTCCAGCTGCAGCTGCTGAGAGCAACAGGAGCGCGTCTCCATGGGACGGCGGCCCGCACGTTTCCGGTCGCTCGCGCCGCGTGCGCGCGTGTGTGTTTGAGCGCGCGCGCGCTCGCGCCCTCTCGTGGTGACAAATTGCCGCGCCTGCTGGCGGCCCGGCCTGCTGTGCTGTTGATTTTATGGCAGAGTGAGTGTCGCGTCACTCGGGACCGCTGCTAACAGCCGAGCACACTTGTGGCCCGACACGTTATTGCCCATCTTCTGCGTCTCTGTTCCATGCACAGGCCGCGCCCACGCACTCTGTGTGTTTACTGAGCCTCGGAGTCCTGTCGCAAAACAACAACTGCTATTATAAAAAAAAAGAAACACACAGTGCTTACTGCGATCTTGTGAGAGACTTTCCGATCCACTAATCGTTACCGGATTGCACCCGGCCGCCTTGAATCTCGTAGTTCGCTGAAAGTGTGACGCATCGTTTACGGGTCGCGCCTGTGTGCTAGTCAAGTGGCTATTATGTTTGGCAGTGCCAATATCTGGGAGCCAGAGGTGTTCTCCAGCCTGGAGGTGATGGGCTAGTCTTACTGTAGTCTTCTTCTGGAGCGTCTCCCGGCACGCCTTCGCTGGTGATTGGCGCTCGACTCGAAGTGTGACTGAAGTCAGTTCTAGTCCAATCAATGAGTTTCCAGGCTAAAAACATGTCTGTAGACGACCCGGAGAGTGATGGGATACCAAACTGACTGTCGCTCTCCAGAGTAGCCGGAGTCTACATGGCTGACTGAAATGCCTGTGATTTCCCGTAATGACAATAGTTCAAAAATCGTTCAAATGGCTCCAAGCAGTATGGGACCTAATATCTGAGGTTACCAGCCCCTACACTTAGAAATAATTAAACCTAAGTAACCTAAGGACATCTCACACATCCACGCCCGAGGCAGGATTCGAACCTGCGACCGTAGCAGCAGCGCGGTTGCGGAGTGAAGCGCCTAGAACCACTCCGCCACAGCGGCCGGCCATGACAATTGTGCTCCAGGGTTGGAATACTTGTGCCGAGAGACATCTACTGCAGAGTCTGGAGCTCCTGCTGGGCTAAGCGGCTTATTGCAGGTACCATACATGCGCGCTACCGACCTGTACCCTGGCTAGCAACACAGCACAGCGTGCTGTAGTCTACTGCACGTGTCGCTAGGGATTAATTACGGTACATGCTCTGAGAGTAAAAAATGAGACGCATCAAGAAGGAATTATCCGAATGGGACGGATATAGGTAGATAGGAGGCACATGTACAGACAACCAAATGGTTACAATTTCATAAAAATTGAATGATTTATTCAAGAGAAAGAGAGAGAGAGAACTTCAGACACGTTGATCCACTTCTGGTCCTCATGTAACCAAGTATTCGGCTTGCCATTGATTGACAAACCTGTTGGATGTCCTCCTGAGGAATACCATGCCAAATTATGTCTAACTGAGGAGAGATTCGGTGACATTGCTGACCAAGGTAATGTTTGGGAAGCACAAAGACAAACAGTAGAAACTCTTACCCTCTGCAGGAATTAACTTGTTGAAACGTAAGCCCAGGATGACTTGACATGAATGGTAACAAAACAGGGTGTACTCCTAAAATACAGTCGGCATGTCGCTTTGCTCATAGGTGCATCTGATGACAACCAAAGGCGCCCTGCTATGAAATGAAATCGTATGCCACACCGCCATTTCTGGTTGTTGGGCCACATGGCACTTGACAGTCAGGCTGGTGGTGTCTTACGATTGTCTGGGGCGTCTCCCAACACATCTTCGCTGTCGATTGGCTCTCAACAAGCAGCGGAAGTAAACACAGTTCTGCTCCAGTCAATGAGATTCCAGGCCGAAAACGTGTCTGGAGAAACCTCGAACAGTGATGGGATACCAAATTGACTTTCGCCCTCTTTACAGCCCAGCAAGCACGAGTAATAGTCTGGGGTGCCATTTCTTTCTCAGCAGGACCCCTTCGCTTTTCACCCGCGGCACCCTTACAGCACTGCGATAAGTCGACGAGATTCTACATCCCGTCTTGTTGCTCTTCATTGGAAGCCATCCTGTGCTTACATTTCCCCAATGTAATTCCCAGCCGCATGCGGCGATAGTTCCTGCTGCTTGCCTTTGTGCTTGCCAAACTCTACCTTGACCTGCAAGGCCTCCAGGTCTCTCCCCAATTCAGATCGCCTGGAGCAGAGCTCTCCAACCAACTTGCATAAGGGCCAGAGAGGTGGACCAACGCATTACTGACTTGCTCAATTTGTGAATCTCTTTCTCTTTGTAAGTAGGCCGTTTAGGTTTTTAGATTGGTAACGCCACGTAGCGCTCTATATGAAAATCAGTGACTGTGCTGTGTTCAGTCTGTGGCTGGTTTGCATTGTTGGAATTTGCTATTGTAGTGTGGGGAAGTTGGCTGTTAACAGCGCGTAGCGTTGCGCAGTTGGAGGTGAGCCGCAAGCAATGGTGCCTGTAGGGATAGAGATGGCAAAATTTTGAGAGCGGACCATCTGGACGTGCGTCCATCAGAAAGAATAAATTTGTAATATTGGATATCATGTACTGATATATATATATTATTAGGGTAAATACATTGTTTGTTCTCTTTCATTTGCTAAGTATGCCCATCAGTAGTTAGTGCCTTCAGTAGTTAGAATCTTTTACTTAGCTGGCAGTGCTGGCGCTCGCTGTATTACAGTAGTTCGAGTAACGAAGATTTTTGTTAGGTAAGTCATTCATGAAAGGTATAGGTTATAGTTAGACAGGGCCATTCTTTTGTAGAGATTATTGAAAGTCAGACTGCGTTGCGCTAAAAATATTGTGTGACAGCTTAGTGTTGATCGGAATAGGTAAAGAGCGAAATGTCTGAGTAAGTTCAGTTCCGCTCAGCTGTTTGAAAATCAAATAATGTAAGAGGTTTATCAGCACAGTAATTCATAAATTTTTGTGAGGGGATGTTTCATTTGAGAAGATTGACCAATTTTTCTAAAACTGTAATCATTTGTTTATCCGTTCATGTGCATTACATCTACCTATTTCCATCGTATTCAGATGATTCCTGCGTGGCACTTCATTTTTGTCTTAAAATGAAGACCAAATCATGGGGAACAACTTTCGTAACTGACAGAATTTTCGCTGACATTTCCCGGCGACGTTAGGGCGTCCTTTTGTGTTTATTACGCCCTGAGACGTGAGCGTGCTACGACTTTTACGTTACCTACAATCCATTCATCTGCTGCGCACGAAACGGGATAGGTCCAGCAAAATTGAAGTTCCTGATCCTAAAATTCGCTCTCCGCTTAGAGGAGCACAATTGGGGAGCGGTCTGCAGGTCACCAAATCGAGGAGTCGACCAACAAACTCTCTGTGATGAACGATGATTTCTGGGGCAGATGCAATATTGTGGAGTCTTCACTGACAGTTGGTACTGATCAATGAAGTGTTTCTAGTAAAGTGGAAAGTTTCGAAATCGTTCGCATGTGCGTTCCCACGCTCTGTAGCAGCTACTGGCTCAGTCATTTGCCTGTTTCAAGTTTCTGACCCTGTCTGGTAGGCGTACACCTACTCTGTAAGGAAACGCTGGGTAGCAGAGCGTGGATCCATTACCGAGCCGGAGGTGCAGCTGAACGAACGAAGCCGGCCGGTGTGGCCGAGCGGTTCTAGGCGCTGCCGTCTGGAACCGCGGTCAACAAAACGAACTGTGAAGCGGTCAGCGGAAGCTGGCTTCACGTCCCTCACCAGCCTCACCAGCCTTAAGCCCGTTTCACACAAGAGGCTTCCTGGTTAAAATTAACTACCAGAAGTGTGTACACCTTTCGTACCTGCGTATAAATCAATAAACGAACACGTCGCGAGTTTGTTTATGACGGCAGTGATTTACAGAATGTGTCGATCGTGGAGTACTGAACTTCCTAGTATGCTGGCACATGGCGCACTCGCGGAGTCAAGGACTATGGCGGCCTAAGCTAACATCCGAAGTTATAACCTATGCTGGTCGAGCTCACTCCTATTACAGAATCTGATTTTGTGCTTTCGTGTCTTCTTATTCTTTACTGTGTTGTTTCCTTCGTTTTCGTGGCAACTGAATAGTTACACGAGGTCCTCCTATTTTTTTTTCCTACTAATGTCTACAAGAGAGACGAAATATCTGAAAGTAAAACGTTTTCACGTTTTACAGGGAAAAAATACCTGCACTACAAGAAAATAAATAGATAAGAGAGTTTAATGAAAATTATATCAATGGTGAAAATGTCAAAATTATTGGACGAGAAAAATAGTTTCGTTCTTATTCGGAAATTAGCAAGAAAACAAGCTACAAAGAATAAAGCAGATAGCCGCTATTTACTACGTGCTGCATATTATCTGACCCTATTTGCAAGTATATATTTCCTCGAGCAAATAAATTTAAATGTTCTGAAATGTTTGGATGACGCTTTTCCTATCCTGTCATTCATCAGAAATGTCTACAATTTATCACACGACATTTGACAAGAACTTTCACTATGAATTCTGTTTCTGTCATTAATAAACCCTACTGTCATTGCTTCTTCCTACGTTTTGTTACTATATTTCTTTTTTCCGTAGAAAGGCCAGTAGTGGTGAGAGAGTAGAGGCCCTTCGTAAGATACACGTTAACCAACCAGTAGCGCTCTTGGAATCCCCCAACCGCTACGCAAAAACAGAATATCGTTTCGTCACAGCGAAAGTTATTTGTTTAAATTTATTTCAGTGAAACTGAATCTATAATGTAATTGTGCTTTTAATGTTACATTGTATATTAGGTGCTAAACTGCGGGTTTCCTGATTTAAACGGTGTGCTTACCGGACCTAATAGCTGATAGATTGCATAACTCCAAGTGTAGGTGACGAAATTCAACTGAGAGAATGCATAGAGAAATCTTAACTGCGGGAATTCTAAAAAAATCACTCCCCATTTGGAGTTCATTGTTATCATAAAATCTTAGTATGAACTTCTATGAAAACCTGATTACTTTGAAACTAAAGTTGTACCCTGTGAAACTTAAAGAAACGATCTGTTTTCCACACTACATGGATACTCTGGGTGGCACTGAATAGCGCAGTGCAAACTGCTCTCATAGCTGCAGTGTGTCGCGATAACAGAGCTGCAAAACCTAACTACTGAGATACGCAAAAGGTGAGTGCATTATCTGAAAGCATTGCTATCATTCTTGGTTCACAATTTTGATAATGGTTTTAAATTAATTATAAATCGATTGCCTCTGGAGATGTAGACAATGACTGTGGGTTAAATGGATTAAGTAGCAGTCTCATGTCATTTGACTTACTAATATTTAATGAAACTTCAAAATTTTAACTTTCTCTGAGATCAAGTAATTATAATCCATTATATTACAAAAGTGTCATTTCACATGTAAATCTTTCCTTGAACAAAATTACAGAATTTAATTCTTGAATCCAATTCTCTCACAATGATCGATAAATCCGAAGAAAATCAACCAAAAATGCTGCATTATCAAATCGCTGCTGCAAGAAAACCGACTTAATCGTACCCTTTAATCCCTTCTTCAGAAAAGGGTAATCATACCAACGTAAAAATGAATTTCTCTCTTCACAATAAATTTTCCACTAATCCTTAATATTATTCCCCAAAACCTCCATTGTTTCCCGCTTACTGCTATTAAACCAAAACTAGACTGTTCACATCTAACACCAAAAGTCTACCGTTTGTCTCCTCTCCTCTCCTCTCCATGCGATCAACATATAAATATGGCTTCCATGTTGTCCCTATCTCTGCCCATGCGATTTCAATATTTCTGGAGCCCGAAGAAGACATTCCTGGCCGTCGCAGATCACATTTACCTCTACGCAGCGCAACTTCACTGCCGAGGCTGCCCGCCCATGTTTAAGGAATTCAAACTATCCGAACATCAAAAACAAGAAAAATTGCAACGAAAATTTACACACACGCCTTTCTAAGGAATTGTTTACTAAATGCGCGAGCGGTACGAGGATGCTCAACTAACTCCATGAAAGTTGGCACTGTCCCTTACAGCATGCAATCTGATTTACTTAAATATACTTTTATTAAAATCGTTTGATCAAACTGCTTAGCAGTAAAAACCGATCCAATTTGTCGTTACTTCTAATTTAAATAACACAGTTTTAATAGCAAGGGCAGTATAATGAAAACGAGACATATAAGAAAGTAAAGTGTTTATTATTTCGAAAATAATCTCCTTAACTGTTAGTAGAATTGTCCCACTATGAGACAAGATGGTCAACGCCTTCGTGGAAAAATGTTTCTGGTTGCCCACGGAACCATCATTGTACCCAGGCGCGTACACCTTCGTCCGAAACAAATAGAAGGCCATCCAAATGTCTTTCTTCACAGCTCGAAAAATGTGGATATCTAATGGGGAAAGACGGGTCCCACATATTTCCAAGGTTGTTTCGACTAAACTGCAGGAGTTTCGCTGGAAAGCCCTGCAATCTCCTCCTCACTTATCGACCTTAATGACAGTGAAAAATTAAACCGCGTGTACCTAATGGAAAGTTGGGTAAAGCAATCGTCACCGAAGTTAATCTGTCGGTAAAGAGGGAGTACGGGTTACATCTAAATGAAGGGAAATATGCAAATGAAATTGGTGTAAATTAATTTTGAAAAAGGGTAAAGTTAATAAAGAAAGTGAATGTTCGGTCGTTACGTTAACAATTAACTGGCGTTAATTAGATATTTGAGGTATGGGGAAAATTACGGTCTCCAGTCCTATGGACAACTACTATAATAAATGAAAAAGAAAGGTAAATGCACATCAAATTAGCACTAAAAGCGTGGCAACTGAAGGTTGACACGTGTTGAGTGAAAACTGAATGTTTGTCAAAAGTAATGAATTTATCTACATTCTGACTTAATTTAGCAAAAGAATTAACAAAACTGGCAAATTGAATGTTAATTTAGTGGCTGAAGTTAATAGTGAACTTGGCTTCTGAAGCACTACGAAATTAAATAAAAGAAGGTTAGTCTTGGGCTACCTAGACAATTATATAAAAAGCTACATGAGTCTACACAATTTAGAAATAAGAGATTTAACTTTGAACTTGAACTAAATGATTCTGAACAATTGACAATAGTAAAATTTAGTACGTATCAAGCTGAGCTGCAGTCACAGGTAAGCTAAAATATGGTAACAAAACTCGCACTCTTAATTTGTGCTTGTGTAATCTAAATATTGTAGCCAGCTAAGAATATTTTAACTGGACTTTGAAATTAAAGCAGTGAAATGGAATGAGATTACTTTAATGCTGACATTAGAATTTCAACGACACTCGGGTTCATTTCGGTAAGGGAAGGGACCCTGCTTGGTAATGCAGTTGGAACAATGAGCAACAAAGGTTCATGTTAAGTTGCTGTATTTTAGTGATGCAAATGGAACAGTTTGAAAAGCTGAGGTCTGCCATACAGTTATAAAACTTTACGTGCTTTCAGTCTTCCTTGTTGGTTGATTGAAGGTTTGAAGTCGTCGATCGAGGAGCTGGCGACAGTCACTCATTGTCGGCCCTCGCTGTTCCAGAAGCTGGATGTTGGCGCGCCTTCTTCACGACACGGCCTCCAGCCGAAACGGGCTCTTGATGTGTGCCAGCTAATGTTTCCCATCCGCGACACTGTGCCAAAAACTATCATAGCAAGTCGATCGCAATTACATGCTGACAAACCCTGGAAGCGCGCCAACTCGCGGGAGCGTCACTCAACACACCTGCTCCACCGCCCTACTCCAGCCAGACTCTGCTCTGCCCGCGCTCCATGTGGCAGAGTTAACACTACCCTAGATCCTAAACACTTTGGTTCTACACACGACCTATCTAGATAGCATAGATAGTTTTCCCTAGGCAAGACCCAGAGTAAAAATACAAAAAATATTTACAAAACAAACCAATTATATATCAACATAAATGCATAAATATATATATAAAAATTGTAAACAATTACAATATACAAAATTGTTACGGCTTTCGTGGCCACTTGTTGACGAACTGCGTATTGGTTTCTGTCTCGGGTTCTTCGGCCGACGTTCATCTAATGACGTTTCGCCAGCACGAGTGGCTGTCATTGTCAAAGCTCCACCCTCCATTCCCAGTGCTGAACTGGAGCCGAGCTCGCGGCCGCAGACTATATGTACCTGGCGAGCCAACGTCCGAGGGCTTCACCGCGGTCATCTCCGTCGCGGTTCTCCTCTTGCTACCTGCGACGGTCGTTTGCTGCAGTACGGGAAGCCGGGATCCGTTTAACTTCAGGCTTTCCTCTTTCTTGTTGAAACTGTTCGCGTTTTTCTTTTCTTTTTTTTTTGTATTTCTACAGCTTCTCTGATCAAGCGCGTATGATAGTGCTTCTCTACAGACGGAACCTCCGTGTCGGCGAATTTTATAACGTGGTCGGTCTCATTCAGTGCGTACTCTGCCACGGCCGATTGTTCCACCTGCCCCAACTTGCAATGTAACTTATGCTCTTTGATCCTGGTGTTAATTGATCGTCCAGTCATTCCGACATAGACTTTTCCGCATGTGCACGGTATACGGTATATTCCCGACATTGCAAGTGGGTCTCTTTTCTCCTTCCCGATCTAAGACACTTTTTGAGCTGCCTTGTCGGTTTGAAAATCGTCTTTACGCCATGTTTGCGCAATATACGGCCGATTCTGTCCGTCACTCTGGGAATGTATGGCAGAAAGGCCGTACCCGTCATTCCTTTTTCTGGTTCCTTACTTCGCCGAGTGTTTGGCTCTGTTACACTTCTAATATAATTTGTGGAGTACCCATTGCTCCTCAGGACAGTTTCCACGTGTTGCATTTCTCGTTTGAGATGTTGCGGCTCACATATTCGTCCTGCTCTCGTTACGAGCGTACTAATCATGCCTCTTTTCTGGCTCGGGTGGTGGTTTGACAGTTTGTGCACGTATCGGTCCGTGTGTGTCGGTTTTAGATACACGCTGTGTCCCAGGTTTTCGCCGTCCCTTGTGACCAGCACATCTAGAAATGGCAGTTTCTTGTCCTTTTCTACTTCCATGGTAAATATTATGTTGGCATGCAGGCTGTTCAAGTGTCTTAGGAAGTCGCCGAGCTGTTCTTCACCATGGCTCCACACCACAAAAGTATCATCGACGTACCTGTACCACACCTTAGGTTTGCAAGTCGCCGAACCCAGTGCCTGCGCTTCGAATTGTTCCATGAAGAAGTTGGCCACCACTGGACTCAGAGGACTCCCCATGGCGACGCCTTCCAGCTGTTCGTAGAAATCGCCATTCCAAGTGAAATAGCTCGTGGTGAGACAGGCATGGAAGAGCTTTTTGATGCCTTGCGGGAAAATGGAACTTATGTGCTCCAGAGCGTCACTGAGTGGCACTTTCGTAAATAACGAAACAACATCAGGGCTGACCAGGATGTCGTTTGGTGCAAGTTTCCGTTTCTTCAGCTTCTCAATTAAATGTCCTGAGCCCTTCATGTATGTGTCGGTCTTCCCCACGTGTGGCTGGAGCAGAGAGGCCAAGTGTTTTGCCAATTTATACGTCGGAGAGCCAGGAGCGCTAACGATCGGTCTCAGTGGAACGTTGTCCTTATGGATCTTGGGTACTCCGTACAGCCGAGTTGTTAGGGCTTCTGTGTTGGGAAGGTTTCTCTGTATGTCCGCCGGTAGAGAGGACGCCTTGATTAATCGATTCGTATTCCGTGTGATACGTTGCGTCGGATCTGCGCTTAGTTTTCGGTACGTCGTCGGATCTAATAGGTCTCGGATCTTTTGCTCATAATCTTCGGTCTTCATTACGACGGTCGCATTCCCCTTATCGGCAGGCAGTACCAATATACTCTTGTCGTCGTTGAGCTTCTGAGGTCATGGGTCCCTAGGCTTACACACTGCTTAATCTAACTTATGCTAACTTGCGCTAAGGACAACACACACACCACTGCCCAAGGGAGGACTCGAACTTCAATCGAGTCACAACGCAGGAATTTAGAAGATGCTAAAATGTAGGTCTCGTGTCAAGTGGAAGTCTTGCCGTGGAAGCTAGATAAAAGGTAAAAATAATGTTTCACTACGCCCAGTGCTGCTAGAACCTTTGGGTTCTAGCTTCGCACTAGGTTCTCGTCTATGAATTTCGCTGCACATAACAGCCCTTCTCATGACCTTTACATGAGATCACGGTTTGAGCAGCACTGAGAAAAGGCAATAAAATAGTAGCTTTCCGCCTAAGTGCTAATCATCATTCTACGAACGCAGATGTACGCTAAACAAAATTCGCTAGGAAGATAAACGTTGCAAATTACTTGTCAGCTGCTTGTGAGGCATGTGACCTTAATTATTCAGTAAACAATCATGTTCCAAAAACAGTCTGAATAAATGAGTAAAAATAACGAAGGAAAATAGAAGTAATTATGCACTGTCTGTGCGATTGCTGATGACCATCCTTGGAGGTATTATATAAAGTGCTTGGATGAACTATATCTGAAAAACTCATCTAAGACGCCGCAGAACAGTGGGAATATGTGGGACAACGCTTACCCGTAATTAAGACAACAGTGAGTCGAGATTCATAAATAGCAATATGCGTGTGAGAAAATTAACACTGGTCACTAACGTATATCGTAGGACAAGTTTTTACAGAAATGAGACAAAACGGAACGGAACATGAAAGGTAAAAGTGAATTATTAATCGCTGTTATTAATACTCGTGTTTAGAGGAGACTAACAAAATCACAGAAAAGTTCCAAGTGCTGCAGCTCTCTTGGCATCCGTTTACCATAGACAGGCACTCAGTCAATTTCAGGTGGATTAATGCGGCACTTACACGCGCTGAGTCTGCCAAAGAAATTCTCATCTGACTCCACAGGAGTTCTGCAATCCACACCCCTCAAATGTCCTCTAAAAAATAAATTCAGGGATCCTCTACTGATCAATAGGGGTGTTGGTCCCCATCAATTGGATATTATGTACAGCTGGTGGATGCGGATTCCGGAGAAGAATAGGGGTAGGGAATTTACCCTCCAGGCAAACTCTGCATTACTTATAGTTTTTTGTCCATGTGATTTTGAAATAGTATGATTTCTCTGTGCGACTGATTTATTGTGTACTTCCGAGTGTTGTGAGAAGTTGTTGCTTCCATTCTATGCATAATGTTTCGACGACCTATCCAGCCACCTTCTTCAGGTGCTACGAGTATTTCTGTTACGTGCACTCGCTGCCTGGGCTCTAACCAGACTCGTCTCATGCCATTATTTATTGCCGTGTTCGCCTGCCAACACCCACTTCGCCCTCTGAAGCATTTTTTTTGTTTTTTTTGTTTTACTATTCCCGTGCTGATATTCTGTGTCATAAATATTCTCTTAGCGTTTTCCAACTCTGGTAGGTTTGACGACCGGCGACCTTTTTATAAACTGAGTTCCAGACACCAAGAGTTTATTAGGTTTTCTGAAGTATGTATTTCGATGGACCCCTTAATTATGCTGCCCCAAATGGCTCTGAGCACTATGGGACTTAACTGCTGAGGTCATCAGTCCTCTAGACCTTAGAACTACTATGCTGCCCCAGAA
Source organism: Schistocerca gregaria (assembly GCF_023897955.1). Lineage (NCBI taxonomy): Eukaryota > Metazoa > Arthropoda > Insecta > Orthoptera > Acrididae > Schistocerca > Schistocerca gregaria. The sequence continues at coordinate 813,958,574 of NC_064920.1, read as the reverse complement.
ACATGGCCTATGCAGCACGATACTGCTCTCATCTTGTAAGGTGGCAGGATAAAGGAAGGTCAGTTTCGCACCTTACATAAAAACTTTATACACAGAACCGGGAATGAAAATGATACCTAACTTAATTTGGCGGTAATGAGCAAATTTGCCTATCAGTATGTAATGCTAAAAGGGATGACACTCAATCGATAGTATTAACACACCAATTCTATATAATAAATGTCTATAGCCAGCCAGTGTGGCCGAGCGGTTCTAGGCGCTTCAGTCTGGAACCGCGAGACCGTTACGGTCTCAGGTTCGAGTCCTGCCTCGGGCATGAATGTGTGTGATGTCCTTAGGTTAGTTAGGTTTAATTAGTTCTAAGTTCTAGGGGACTGATGAACTCAGAGTTTAAGTCCCATAGTGCTCAGAGCCATTTGAATCATTTTGAACCACGACTTAAACCTAACTATCCTAAGGACATCACACACATCCATGTGTAGCGCCTAGAACTGCTCGGTCACCCCGGTTGTCAGCTGCGAGTACTACGCACGGTATAGACAAATGCAACTTTTTAGGCGTCTGGAGCTGGCACAAAACGTCCGACTGGCAGAAACCCACTGGGAAGGAGTAAAGTGCGAAAATTTTGATGCAGTTTAATGGGAGGACCCTTGTGATTGGTAGAGAGAGTTTCCACAAGATAAGAGGAACCCTCTTTGTGTAAACATTGCATTCACGGTGGCTGACATCCATCTCGAATTTAGCTGTAGCGTCGTTGAGCTCCAACTGTGGAGAAACGAACCAGCCAGTTAGTTAATTGTTCTTGTGAGAACTGAGGGGGTATTATAATATGCACGCTACTCCAGCCATGCAAGTGTATGCTACACAAAGGGGCCCGGCTCGATTCCTATCTGCGGCAGGAGATTTTCTCCGCTCAAGGACTGGGTGTTGTGTTGTTCTCATCATCATTTCATCCCTCTTTCCGACGTGCTAGTCGCTGAATGTGTCCTCGGTGGCTGAACTTCCCTGAATGGGGGACTCCTGGCCCACAATGCCGTATGCTCTTTTCCATTTCTGGATACCTGGCCAGCATAAGCTACATTAACGATTTCTGACTTCTCTTCCTTGGTCTCATTCTCAGGCATTTTCGATTTTGGTTTCATCACCCATCCCGTTTGATGGTAAGATTACCCATGCGTTCACAACAATATTTGTAAGTCTTGTAATTCTTCAGCAAGGCTCTCCTTGTCTGAAAGTATTCGATGTCTATAGACCAGAGTTCTTAGCACCGAATTTCTTTGTGACGCATGACGATGACTCGTGGCGTGGAGACAGGGGCAGTATGCGCAGGTTATCTATATACACTGTGACTTACGAATTCGTCGGTACTCGCCACAAATAACACGTCGAGCACAGTTACGTGCCCCTCTTCTTCATGTTCCATCATGAGTTCCATGTTACGCTAGATGGAGTTTATATATTGCAGGAACTCTTGAAAAATTTCTATGCCATCTGACCTCACCACAAATGCGTTATGCACACACAATACAAGCACTTTGGTTTCAAATTGGCAGATTCCTTTGTCTTTCCTTAAAGGTGTTCCGTGTTCCATCAATAGTTTTACCATCATAGACAATGACGAACTATCCATCGCTACGCCATCGGTACGTTCATAATATTTTCCGTCGAACAGGAAAAAGCCTGAGGTCAGAACATATTCCGTAAAACAACTGCCGAACGTTTCAGCGATTAGTTCCGAGGAATCAGAAAACAGGATTCTCCTAAAGAGGGAAACTACATCGAAACTGACCATAATATCCGTATTCTGTAACCGCAGTTGAGTGGGGCGAGTTTATAGTCAGTGGAGTGGCGAATAAGGTGTACACACTTCACCGCATATTCAATGAGAGTATGTTTCAGGTATCTGACAATCTGGGAAGTAGTTCCACCAATATTACCAACTATATGTCTTAGAGGCATTTCTTCCTCATGTATTTTCTGTTTATGAAAAGCTAAGATAAACAGAATATTTTCAAACTGATTCTCCTGCCGTACAATACTATTCTCTCTCTCTTTTTTTCATTTTATTTTATTATTTTTGCTCAGGAGGTATTGGTAGTAGTGTTAAAGTTTTAAGTATATTATGTGCGGGCCATAGATACTCGTCTTCTTTCAATGTGGTCCAGGTAAGCTGTAAGGTTGGGCATCCTTGATGTAAAGCTATGCTATAACCATACATATACATCTACATCTATACTGCACAAGCCACGTTCGGTTTGTGGCGGAGGATATTTCTGAATCCAGTATGATTTTCCTTCTTCCTTGCTCCATTCGCGAATGGTACGTGAAAACGACTATTGGTAAACATCTTTGTGAATTCTAACTTCTGTAATTTTCTAATCGTAATCTTTCGCGAGACGCATTTGGGAGGAAGTACGAGGGTCGTTCGATAACTAAAGCCCCACATTTTTTTCTCATAACATATCTGTTGCTAAGAGCCAGAATTTGGTGACAATATACATCAACATGTCTTGCCCATGTCCTATTTTTCTACGTAGTTTTCATCACGTTCTATGGCCGTACGCCAACGTTGTGGAAGAGCACATATTCCCTTTTTGTTTCCGCCGCAAAATGGTTCAGCCAGTATTCGTCCCCCGTAACGATTAGCGGCAGAAGGGCCTCTCCATCGGTCTGAAAACGCTCCAACAATTTAGATGAAATGGCCTTTCTTTGAATCTTATGGTCCACTGTGAGCATACGTGTACACATCGTGATTACCTCTTTGCATATCCGAGAGTCTTGATCATCGCAGACGCACTTCCAATGCTGACCGACAACTGTAGAGCCAATTATTTTTTTAGACCACATAGTTGTATGGAGATAAACAGCGATTAATTTACTTATTATCAGTTATTCAAAATGACAGTCACAATCGCTTTATTTATTTTGCCGCCAACTGGTTTCAACCCAAAATGGGGTCATCTTCAGGGCATTTTACACCATTTTGTCGCTCGCTGGAGTCGTCACCCTGCCTGTACACGGTTGGTAACTTTGCATAGTTTGCTGGGTATGACTTTGTGATTTTATTTTGTGAAATGAACTCTTGTGTGTTGTTACAGTATTCTTGGTTAGCCATAACCACAACTGTATTCCCTTTGTCTGCCATCGTTATGATTATGTCTTTGAGTAGTTTTTCTCTAAGAAACGAACAAAACTAACTACGGTCGCAGGTTCGAATCCTGCCTCGGGCATGGATGTGTGTGATGTCCTTAGGTTAGTTACGTTTAAGTAGTTCTAAGTTCTAGGGGACTGATGACCACAGCAGTTGAGTCCTATAGTGCTCAGAGCCATTTGAACCATTCGAACCATTTGAACAAAACTAAGAGAAAAATCCATATTGCTAGAGTGACCAGAGATGTTGCTTTAGAATAAAGCGAAATGCGTCTCGTCTTAATAAGACTTTTATTAGAGTTGCTAAGGACGGCACTGCTGGAGAGCAGTGGCGAGCAGTTATTGAAGGTCGCAGCCCACACGCGGAGCTGGGTGGTCGTCCGCCCATGCCTTGACCACGACACAGAAGCAAGTACATTGGCGAGCAGTCTCGTTTGAGATGGCGGTGTTGAATTAGCTGACAGGAGCCTACGAAGCTCTGGACCCTTGATCATGACCCGGCTCTGTAATTACGGCGTAAACACCAAGACTGCATCAGTAGAACTTGTGGCGGCAATTGACACATGGTATGCCTTGCTCTACTGGGCCGATCATGATCTACTCGGCTTGGCCAAGGTATAAATGCAGCTCTCCAGCGTTGATCGTTGCAGAAGAAGACCTGTTCACGAGTTGCATCGAAACATCTAGAATGACGCCATTGTTGTAGGTGCGAATGTCGTCACACAGAAGGAGGCCACTGCAAAAGGAGGTGCGTTTTGAATGTGTGCTTTGTCAGCAGGTCACTAACTGTTGCTATGGACTGTGGCGCAGTTCTACACCACTACAGCTGGATCTATACAATCTCTTCTATTAATCTAACCTGATAAAGGGTTCCAGATGTACCAATAGTCTGTATTATTAAACAGCTGAAACTGTAACCTGGTCACCCAAACCCACTTACAGGATGCTTATCTAAAGGCTTCCAGGAGCAAGGACTTTTTATTTTCTGTAACTAATTCTTATTCAGGATTCCTATTACATCTTATAGTTATTTTGGAGGGGACTCAGAAACAGCAATATCTGGTAACAAACCCATCTCGAGAAATGCATCGTTTGGAAGAGAAATGACTTTAGAAGAATGTCGAAAGATATGCTGCACATGCATAAACCATGTCGTACATGAAATATAACAACTCCAAATGACGATCACGAGTTTCAATGTGCAAAGTGCGTCTGCAAACAACTATCACTCCAAAAATTCTGATGTCTCTCAGATTACTTCTAATGCAACCATTACATGGGCAAAGGAGATCGTCCTGTGACTCCAGAGGAGTCTTGCAAAACAAAACTCTTCATGTAGCTTCCACACGAAAAAGTCCAGAGGTGTTAAATTGGGCGACAATGGTGGCCAACGATTTTGTCCACTGTAACGTATCCACCTGTCCCCAAATATGTGGTGAAGATGGTGACAGACCTCATGTGAACAGTAGGCTTGTGTGCTGCCATGCTGGAACTATCTCATCCAATGGATATCCAATGGCACATCCTGCAGCTGCTGTACCAGTACGTCCTGTGGGAAGGCCAAGTAGCTTTGACCCAATAGATGGACCTATCTGACGACCATTGATAATAGAAGCCCACGTTAAGACCGAAATGAAGTTGAAATCCACAGTAATGTGTGGTATGAGGGATTCCCTCATTCTAAATATGACTGTTACTATGGCTGAGCAGACCTTCGCTTGTGCAATGCGCTTCATCTGCGAAAAGTACAATCCAAGGAAAGACAACAGAGTAGGAACCAGGCACTAGCCTGTAGAGCAAAATCAGCTGGTCGCAACTAGTATGGTGACATGTCACCATGTTGCATTTTTGCCAAATTTATTCAACATGGCGCATCGAAGATGGTGATAACAGATGTGGCAACGTCGCATTGACGACATGGCCGGAAGTTCTAATTTTGGCGGTGAAATAGATTAATTGGGCAACCTCCACTAACCCAGTGCCCTGATTTTCGTTCTCTTACAGTATATTACTTTTGAAATTACGTTCATAGATTAATTACAATTGCATAAATGGTCATAAACAGAAAATAAAACAGTTATACATATGTTACATCATAGAGTATGGTTACATAGAAGTTGCATTAAGTAAAAGCAGACAGAGAACTTAGATAAGCCCATTATATGCAATGTCGTTAATAGTGTTACACCCTTTTTACGCTATTCCCCACCCTTAGGAATAGTATGGGTATCCTAACCCCACAATACTTTTATACAAAACATATACCAAATCGTGTTCACCGTCTGCAGGCGTTTTCGAGTTATGCTTTTATGTCACCTTTCTTCACCCAAAAGCCTCAGCCATAGGGCTACTATATCTCTCTTACAGTTATAGAAAAATTCTTTCCACGTGCCAAATGATAAATTTGCTAATTTTTTACAGTCCTTGCGGCTCCCCCACCCTGTATTCTCAGCTCTAATGGTGAAAAGTTGTCATGACTCTTACCAATAAGTCTTCCGACCCCAACAGCTATGAAATTGATTGGTGATTATTGAGAATTTTTATTGACAGGTCTTCTCACTCCCACTCCAACAGCGAGGGTTGATTGGCATATATTATCCCCACACAATTACAAAAAAAAATAATCATATTCTGCAAATAATGAGTGACGCAATCAAAATATTTGACTGAAGTAACTCCAGATGGTCCTGGTTTGTCTTCTTCAGTGCTACCCCCCTTTCACCCCTACCCCTATGGGGTGTCCACACAACTGACCACACTTTCATCACAGCAAATACTTGCTTCATACCACCATGTTCCTTAGCCAAATCACTTTCTAAATTTGTTGATTTTATTACAAGCTTACACTGTCAGCGAGGTGTAACCGCACTGTTGGTCCGATAATATACACTGTGGCGATCGCCGTCTATATTCAGTGTCGCAGCATTTGTCTGGAAAAACCACTTCATTCGGAGATAATGCCATTCTCCGATTTATAAGGGTTGTATAGTTTTTAATATGTATATTGTCAGCGATAATTGTGAGCATCTGTGATAGTAACATGGTCGTTGCGATCGTGGTTTTAACATCTGTGGACTTGTAAGACGATTACATCTCTCTTTCGAAGAAACAGTGGTACCACTCTCAGGAAAAACTTACGAGACATGACCACTCATCGCTGATTTTCGCTGAGTATTGTTTTGTATCGCCAGCAGTCAGTTTCTGGTGAAGTATTATACTTAGTAGTAGGAGATGCGTGATAAGTTCGCCTTGATCTTCCTGCTTAGATAGTATACGTGTGTGATCCGACATGTTCAAAGAAGATGACTATTTGCAGTCATAATGAAGGTATGGATATGAGGTGGAACACTGCGATAGCAAAGGGAATGAAAGATTTCTTTTTACTTAGAAAAGTATGTCAAGTCATAAGAATGGTACAGGTATTTCTATTTCCAGAGCCACAGCCGTCAGCAGGGAGTATTTGCGATACTTCGGTCATCGTCGAATGTTGTCCAATTGAGACCGCATTCATAATACTGAATTAGAAGTATAGCGATCAAATCTATATGTAATCAGTTTCCTAGGACAATTGTGTCTGAGGATGCGTGGCGCGCAGCGGCGGTGGCCTGTAGTGGGAATGATAAACGTTTCCGGCTAATGGCAGGAGCTGTCGATATGCAAAGGCCTGTTGGGGTACAGGAATACAGCTGACCTAACTGTGTCGTCCTCTAGACCGCAGAATAACGAACTAATGCTCAGTATGTGTTGGACAGCCTTTCTGGTCGCATGTGTTCTCTGTGGAAATTTGAGAAGATTTAGTATGGACTTGTGTTTGCGCTGGAGCATTATTCCCTACCATGTAAATTGTCTGGTTAACTGTTACTGCACGTTTCCCGTCTTTATTTGGTTGAGAGAACATCGATAGTCGCGTGTGTTGTGTGCATCTAGCATGTCAAACACCTGTAGAAGACACGTTTGCTGGTTCTCTAGACATGAGAAACACCTTAGCTTGATTTTGGAATCTGTTATATCACCAACATCGGTATTCGCAAGTGGAAATATCAGTTTATTTTTTTCGAGTTTTCACGTAGATGTCTTCACAGGCGAGATAAGTTTCTCGTTACTCAATGGTTTACAGCACGCTCCATTTCGCTAAACTTTCGGTTTCCTAGAGAAATAATTTCCAGTCTACGTCTTAGGTATTATACTGTGCAGGCAATTCTACTATGTAAGCGATATTGCTATGTGCTTGATATCGAGAAGTATCGCGAAAATGGTACGATATTCTAATAAACTACGTGGAAATACATATGTTCTTGTAGCTCCAGAGTCTGGGGATGGGCGTAGAAAGCCAACAAGCAAGCTGCTTGGGGCCAGATACACTAACGCTTTTGTGCAGAGGGGAACCGACCCAGCCTTTGTACAACAATCTGGAGATTGACTTCAGCTCATGGAGGATGATCTGTTCACATGTCGGGCCAGAGTGTGTGCGGGAGCAGATGACTTGTGACTGTCAGCTGTGGTGGATGACCTACTGAGCTTACGGGATATAGCTAGTGGTGCGAAGACTATATACAGTCCATGTGCTTATGCTGTCTGTCTTTTCAGTGTATGTACGAGTGTCTGATGGTCGATAGCTATATTCAGGTTACAGAAGCAGTAATTTTCTATGGCGCAGGATACGAATTATGCGTTTAGTACATCGGTACGGTATGTGGTGATATGTACCCTGGTTGGAGATCGGTTTCAGGCTGGAATATTCAAGCTTCCATCGTCAATGGCAGAGCAGTGTAATTGAGGAAGTGTCTTCTCGTATTTGACGATCTGCAGACCACTTTTTCAGGGTTTAACTATCAGTGCAATATGGCGATCTGTACAAGATAGTTCTGCCCATGGAAGTCCGTTCTGCAGAAAAAGGCAGACAGTGCTGCCACACCACCAGCATCAGTAATTTGGCAGATAAATTCAGTAAGGCCCAATCAGAATGCTCTATTCATACACAAGGTGTCTTTTAGTGCTGGGATATAAGAGCATCTACAGGCACGTTTTAGCTAGAAGGAGGCAAATTATCTACCGAACGTTCTGAGAGTAAGTGGTGTCTTCTTTGTTCAGGTGTTCAAAGACAAGTTGAAGCAGACTATCGACGATTGGCGGGATGCTCTCCCTCATCCACCATTGTTGTTCTGATTTTCCCGTCTGTGCTTAGACATTGCTCTGTTTCCAAACAACAATAATGTTTTTGTGATTAACACTGTTTTCGCAAACATGCACAGACGTGATGAAGGCTTTCAGTGGTGATAACATTTCGTGTTTCTGAGAGGTATGTTGAAAGCAGGATGTTACGATTTCTGTGATGGACGAGGTGCATCGTTAGGACAATCAAGGAGAATTCAGTCAGTGTTATTCTGAACTATTCTCGTAAACAGGTCCTGTTACGACAAGAATTTACATGAAGATAAGCTGAGACATCAAGAAAGCTCCTACAAAAAGAAGCGACCATTAACTATTTCAGCGACACCTTACAATTACAGAGAGGGACATCTGGCTCTTATTTATACAGACATGTGACATCAGTATAACACTGACAACCTTTTAGCTGCATCTGCGAAGGTGTGCCACTATGCAAACTCTCACTCGGCAGTCAACTCGCAACTATGAAAGCCACGTCAGCCATGGTGGCTAGGTAAATATGTGCGCAGAATAAAGTGTCTCACATGTGGGATGGGCTGTCCTGTTAGGGTCGCTAGGAAGAATGCATCCAGTCATTATTCCTTCTTGGAACTCTGTAGGGAACTGTTCCCTGATACGCTATGACGAATTTCTTAACGATACTCCGAAAGCGTTTTTACATGCAATGAGTTTTTGAGCACTGCATTTTTTCGGCTGTTTAAGCGTTCTGAGCAAGCGCGCAGAGCGTTATGCATGCATAATTTTGACAATTTGCGAGTTGTTTGAGTGTCTTTACATAAGTGTGCTGCATTATTTCGGTGATTAACGAGTAGTTTGCTAGTCGGTATGCTATTTGCTGTGACCGCAAGCGCGCCAGGGCGAGTGTTTTATATCAGCGTCATAAATGAACTATGTGAAGTTTGTCCCTAAAGGAATTGTACCAACTTCCCAAAAAATGGTTCAAATAGCTCTGAGGACTATGGGACTTAACTGCTGTGGTCATCAGTCCCCTAGAACTTAGAACTACTTAAACCTAATTAACCTAAGGACATCATACACATCCATGCTTGAAGCGGCATTGGAACCTGTGACCGTACTGGTCGCGCGGTTCCAGACTGTAGCGCCTAGAACCGCTCGGCCACTCTGGTCAGCCCAACTTCCCACATAAAATAAATAAAGTACACTCCTTCCGCTCTCCAGCAGCTGGACACAGGCTGAGCCCTTTTCTCGCCATTTTTCCCACACTGCCATAGGACGACAGTGCCCTCAGGTGGCAGTACTGTGCACTAGGTCACTTGGACTCCGAACCTCATGATGAACACAGTGGATGGAGCTACTATCTATGACAACTCAAACTGTTTAAATAAAGACTGCATGCAAAATAAAGAAGACCATCCATCCTATAAAACAGAACTGCACAGTCTGAGTCCTTTCCGCCTATTCCAAGGAAGAGGCGGTGATTGGGTGACTTAGGTTAGTGGAGGTAGCCCAGGTGACCTATTTTCCTGCCAAAATTTTCCTGCTATTTTCTTAGGTTAGTGGGGGTAGTGCAAGTGACTTTTCCTACCAAAATTTAAACTTCCTGCCCTTTTATGGGGGATGGGAAGTGAGGGGTTGGGGAGGTGAGGTAGTGGGTTAGGTTATTGAAGGTAGTACAATTGACCTATTTTTCCATCAAACTTTGAACTACCAACCATGACATCAATATGCCTGCACTACCAGGAGGCGGTATGGGTTAAGCTGCTTTTCAGAGAGAACTTGCCAGACAGTGCTCTGAGATGCATCCTTAGAGCCTGCAATTGTTGGACCATTGATGATCCATTCTTGTTGACCAGTTGGAGGACTTTGGCTAATGGCTTTGATCACTATGGGACTCAACTGCTGTGGTCATCAATCCCCTAGACCTTAGAACTACTTAAACCTAACTAACCTAAGAACATCACACACATCCATGCCCGAGGCAGGATTCGAACCTGCGACCGTAACAGTCGCACGGTTCTGGACTGCGCGCCTAGAACCGCGAGACCACCACGGCAGTTGGAGGACTTTCTCTTAAGCATCAAGAGTGTGGTGCTTCTGGCTATGACCCCAATCAGCCCTGTTAGTCCTGCAGGAGCCGGTTTCCCAAAGCCATTGTCCCTATCTTGCAAAAAAGGCATGTGATGGACAGGCACTAACCTGAAATAGTTCGAGGTAGAATCGTTGTGCTAATCGACCATTTCGCCCACTTTCACAGCAGATGAGTAACATGTTGATCTACTCGGTTAATGGACACTCTGACATTCTGTAGCGCGCCATCTTTCTTGATCACTTAGTAGCTATTGATGTACATGCACTTCGCTTAATTGTGTGTTTCTCTGACGACATGTGACATGACATCATAAAACGATATCACGGGACATGAGACAAAGAACTCTGTCAATTTGTATTGCTTTCCATCGTTCAATTTCTTTTATCTTCCATGTAGCGCATTTCTGGACATGGTTTTACTTCCAAATATTTCTGTCCAGAGCCCACTCTACAACATCTGTTAACTGTGTTACGAACATAGAATTATCCTATCAAAAATGAATATTTGTTGGTTGTTGTTGTTGTCTTCAGTCCTGAGACTGGTTTGATGCAGCTCTCCATGCTACTCTACCCTGTGCAAGCTGCTTCATCTCCCAGTACCTACTGCAACCTACATTCTTCTGAATCTGCTTAGTGTACTCATCTCTCGGTCTCCCTCTACGATTTTTACCCTCCACGCTGCCCTCCAATGCTAAATTTGTGATCCCTTGATGCCTCAAAACATGTCCTACCAACCGATCCCTTCTTCTAGTCAAGTTGTGCCACAGACTTCTCTTCTCCCCAATCCTATTCAATACCTCCTCATTAGTTACGTGATCTATCCACCTTATCTTCAGTATTCTTCTGTAGCACCACATTTCGAAAGCTTCTATTCTCTTCTTGTCCAAACTAGTTATCGTCCATGTTTCACTTCCATACATGGCTACACTCCAAACAAATACTTTCAGAAACGACTTCCTGATACATAAATCTATATTCGATGTTAACAAATTTCTCTTCTTCAGAAACGCTTTCCTTGCCATTGCCAGTCTACATTTTATATCCTCTCTACTTCGACCATCATCAGTTATTTTACTTCCTAAATAGCAAAACTCCTTTACTACTTTAAGTGTCTCATTTCCTAATCTAATTCCCTCAGCATCACCCGATTTAATTTGACTACATTCCATTATCCTCGTTTTGCTTTTGTTAATGTTCATCTTATATCCTCCTTTCAAGACACTGTCCATTCCGTTCAACTGCTCTTCCAAGTCCTTTGCCGTCTCTGACAGAATTACAATGTCATCGGCGAACCTCAAAGTTTTTACTTCGTCTCCATGAATTTTAATACCTACTCCAAATTTTTCTTTTGTTTCCTTTACTGCTTGCTCAATATACAGATTGAATAACATCGGGGAGAGGCTACAACCCTGTCTCACTCCTTTCCCAACCACTGCTTCCCTTTCATGCCCCTCGACTCTTATTACTGCCATCTGGTTTCTGTACAAATTATAAATAGCCTTTCGCTCCCTGTATTTTACCCCTGCCACCTTTAGAATTTGAAAAAGAGTATTCCAGTCAACATTGTCAAAAGCTTTCTCTAAGTCTACAAATGCTAGAAATGTAGGTTTGCCTTTTCTTAATCTTTCTTCTAAGATAAGTCGTAAGGTCAGTATTGCCTCACGTGTTCCAACATTTCGACGGAATCCAAACTGATCCTCCCCGAGGTCTGCATCTACCAGTTTTTCCATTCGTCTGTAAAGAATTCGCGTTAGTATTTTGCAGCCGTGGCTTATTAAACTGATAGTTCGGTAATTTTCACATCTGTCAGCACCTGCTTTCTTTGGGATTGGAATTATTATATTCTTCTTGAAGTCTGAGGGTATTTCGCCTGTCTCATACATCTTGCTCACCAGCTGGTAGAGTTTTGTCATGACTGGCTCTCCCAAGACCGTCAGTAGTTCTAATGGAATTTTGTCTACTCCGGGGGCCTTGTTTCGACTCAGGTCTTTCAGTGCTCTGTCAAACTCTTCACGCAGTATCGTATCTCCCATTTCGTCTTCATCTACATCCTCTTCTATTTCCATAATATTGTCCTCAAGTACATCGCCCTTGTATAAACCTTCTATATACTCCTTCCACCTTTCTGCCTTCCCTTCTTTGCTTAGAACTGGGCTGCCATCTGAGCTCTTGATATTCATACACGTGGTTCTCTTCTCTCCAAAGGTCTCTTTAATTTTCCTGTAGGCAGTATCTATCTTACCCCTAGTGAGATAAGCTTCTACATCCTTACATTTGTCCTCTAGCCATCCCTGTTTAGCCATTTTGCACTTCCTGTCGATCTCATTTTTGAGACGTTTGTATTCCTTTTTGCCTGCTTCATTTACTGCATTTTTATATTTTCTCCTTTCATCAATTAAATTCAATATTTCTTCTGTTACCCAAGGATTTCTAGCAGCCCTCGTCTTTGTACCTACTTTATCCTCTGCTGCCTTCACTACTACATCCCTCAGAGCTACCAATTCTTCTTCTACTGTATTTCTTTCCCCTATTCCTGTCAATTGTTCCCTTATGCTCTCTCTGAAACTCTGTACAACCTCTGGTTCTTTCAGTTTATCCTGGTCCCATCTCCTTAATTTCCCACATTTTTGCAGTTTCTTCAGTTTTAATCTACAGGTCATAACCAATAGATTGTGGTCAGAGTTCACATCTGCCCCTGGAAATGTCTTACAACTTAAAACCTGGTTCCTAAATCTCTGTCTTACCATTATATAATCTATCTGATACCTTTTAGTATCTCCAGGGTTCTTCCACGTATACAACCTTCTTTCATGATTCTTAAACCAAGTGTTAGCTATGATTAAGTTGTGCTCTGTGCAAAATTCTACTAGGCGGCTTCCTCTTTCATTTCTTAGCCCCAATCCATATTCACCTACTATGTTTCCTTCTCTCCCTTTTCCTACACTCGAATTCCAGTCACCCATTACTATTAAATTTTCGTCTCCCTTCACTATCTGAATAATTTCTTTTATTTCATCGTACATTTCTTCAATTTCTTCATCATCTGCAGAGCTAGTTGGCATATAAACTTGTACTACTGTAGTAGGTGTGGGCTTCGTATCTATCTTGGCCACAATAATGCGTTCACTATGCTGTTTGTAGTAGCTTACCCGCATTCCTATTTTCCTATTCATTATTAAACCTACTCCTGCATTACCCCTATTTGATTTTGTGTTTATAACCCTGTAGTCACCTGACCAGAAGTCTTGTTCCTCCTGCCACCGAACTTCACTAATTCCCACTATATCTAACTTTAACCTATCCATTTCCCATTTTAAATTTTCTGACCTACCTGCCCGATTAAGGGATCTGACATTCCACGCTCCGATCCGTAGAACGCCAGTTTTCTTTCTCCTGATAACAACGTCCTCCTGAGTAGTCCCCGCCCAGAGATCCGAATGGGGGACTATTTTACCTCCGGAATATTTTACCCAAGAGGATGCCATCATCATTTAATCATACAGTAAAGCTGCATGTCCTCGGGAAAAATTACGGCTGTAGTTTCCCCTTGCTTTCAGCCGTTCGCAGTACCAGCACAGCAAGGCCGTTTTGGTTAATGTTGCAAGGCCAGATCAGTCAATCATCCAGACTGTTGCCCCTGCAACTACTGAAAAGGCTGCTGCCCCTCTTCAGAAACCACACGTTTGTCTGGCCTCTCAACAGATAGCCCTCCATTGTGGTTGCACCTACGGTACGGCCATCTGTATCGCTGAGGCACGCAAGCCTCCCCACCAACGGCAAGGTCCATGGTTCACACTGAAACTACTAATAAACAACAGTACTTAAATTTTGACAGTTGCCATCTTTTCCATGTCAAACATTTCCTACCATACAGCCTTGGAGTTAGAGACATATATATATTTGTTCAGATGCAGATTTTACAGCAATACGCCACCATTTTCATCTCAGCCTTCACTGGAAGTAATTACCCCACCAGCCTAGCTGAAAAGTAGATTTCCCATCCTATCACATCCAATCCTGATACTGCTGATCCCTGCAAAAAATACAACTTAGGAATACACCACTTGTCACTCAGTAGTATCCTGGTCTTGAATGTATTAATCAGCTACTTCGGCAAGGCTATGACTTCCTAAAATCATGCCCTGAAATGAGGCCCATTCTGTCCAACATTTTGTCCATCACACATTGAATAGCTTTTTGTTGCCTTCCCAATCTCTGCAATATCCTTATCTGACCCTATGCTCCGGCACCCATCTCCCTTTCCCTACAGTTCCTACCCCTGTGAACATCCCCACTGTATGGCCTGCCCTATGCACCCTCCTAGCACCACCTATACTGCCCCTGTAACCAGCAAAACCTATACTATCAAAGGGAGCCACTTGTGAAGTGACAAGTGTTGTGTACTAGCTCTTATATAAGACTGTTCGACCTTTTATACATGGGCTTGACTTCCACCAAGTTATTAGTAAGGAAACAATGAGCATTGAGTAGGTTCCTTTCAGATTACGCTGATACAATAGCTCCCTACTTAGCACTCATATACAACCGCTCGCTCACCGATAGATCTGTACCCTGTTAGTACATCTTCTATTCGTTCTCATACCATTCATACAACTGCAATGAAAGCGTGGTGAGTTGTGTGGACACTTTATAGGGGTAGGGGTGAAAAGGGGGTAGCACTAAAGAAGACAAACCAGGACCATCTGTAGCTACTTCAATCAAATTTTGTGATTGTGTTGTTCATTTTTTGTGGAATACTTTTTAAAATTGTGTGGGGACAATATATCCTGACCAACCCTCTCTGTGGGAACGAAGTGAGTAGACCTGGCATGTAAAAATGCTCGATAGTCACCAATATTGGTATCAATTTCATAAATGTTGGAGTCACAAGACTTATTGGTGGCAGACATGACAACTTTTCAGCACCAAAGTAGATTGTAACGGGTGGGGAAGTTGCAAGGACAGTAAAATATCAGCACACTGAGTGAAGGAATTTACCAAAATTGGAAAACTTATCATTTTCCATGTGGAAAAATTTTTCCATAACTGTAAGGCACACCTAGTAGCCCTATGGCTGAGCGTTTGGGATGAAGACACATGACATAAAAGCATAACTCAAAAACGCGTGTAGAAATTGAACCAGATTTAGTATATGTTTTGTATATAATATTGTGGGGGTTAGATACTCATACTGTTTCTAGCGGTGGGGATCGGGGTGAAAAGGGCTAACACTATTATCGATGTTACCTATAATGGTTTTATCTAAGTTCTCTGTCTGTTTTTACTTAATGTGACTTCTCTATAACCATACTCTTTTTTGTAACATCTGTATAACTGTTTCATTCTCTATTTATGACCAAGTATGCATTTCTAATCTGTCTATGAACCTAATTTTAAAAGTAACATACACTTAGGGAATTAAAATGTTAAAACTTTACTTTTAATACTGGTTCATGCGTAGGGGAAGTAAGTTTGCAATCATGTAAAACTTGGAGGGACGTCCCTCCATAACGAAACTACCTTGGCGGGAATACATAAGATGGATCTCGAGATAGAACTACAAAGCTCCTTTGTGGCATGGGTCAGTTGGTGGCTAGCGAGCAAAGCTTTCGTATCTTGTGAACTGAACAGGGCAAAAAGAACTACTAGCCTATATAATACAGCATTGGATGTAAACGTAATTTCGTTTATTATTCATGGCATGCTTTGATTAGCTCTGTACTACGAAAATCGGATGCTAAGTTGAGAATTTTCAGAGCTTGTTACAGAGCAAGAGCCATAGATACTTTTGCTGCTTTTTTGAATAATACAAGAGATCAACACTGCCACCACATTATCCCAAATTATCAGCTGAGTACTGTACTATGCTGTGAACCAGTTATGTGGCTTCTTTTTCAATAACTGTTTTGTGTCCTGTAAAGTTTGTGTTGAGCCATCGTATTTTATCCTTAGTTGTTTACCTAGAGAGGGCCCTATCATATGTGCAACGATAATTTCAAGTATCCTGTTTTATTGAACTGAAAAGCAATTTTCTTCCATAATAAAAGTTAATAAACGTTGTGGTGTTGTTATGTAAATAATTATTTAGTGAGAATAAGTTTTGAAATACTTCACGTAATTTTCTTAAAAGGATTGTTAAAATATCACAAAAGATACAATTACGCCATAACTATTTCAACAGCAATAATTTTCCTCTAAATTAAACTGACAGAAGAACCCCTTGGCCAAGTTAGTAGCGCTCCACATTAGTAATCATTTACCTATAATGATCATTAGCTTGGTACTGTTATGTACAGATAATAAGTGTTATTGATAGCCAATTGTTCCCTAAATCTATAAATACTCTTCCTGTGTACTTCATGTCAAAGCAGTGGTACATTACTTGCTTAATTACGTTACTGTCTTGTATGTCACCAGCAAAACAAAATTCAGTGTCAAATAAGGTTAATCTCAACAGTTAACTTTCTTTATGAATCACGCTAGTACTTGGTACAACTTTGCCTAATTAGGTTGGCTATCGTTTCCTTTTATGTAATTGAAATTTACTTGATTACTATTAGAACCTTGATTCAATTCCCGTTTGTTCCACTATAAATCACTTTCCATAGAAATTTGTAAAGAAACAAAAATACACTCCTGGAAATGGAAAAAAGAACACATTGACACCGGTCTGTCAGACCCACCATACTTGCTCCGGACACTGCGAGAGGGCTGTACAAGCAATGATCACACGCACGGCACTGCGGACACACCAGGAACCGCGGTGTTGGCCGTCGAATGGCGCTACCTGCGCAGCATTTGTGCACCGCCGCCGTCAGTGTCAGCCAGTTTGCCGTGGCATACGGAGCTCCATCGCAGTCTTTAACACTGGTAGCATGCCGCGACAGCGTGGACGTGAACCGTATGTGCAGTTGACGGACTTTGAGCGAGGGCGTATAGTGGGCATGCGGGAGGCCAGGTGGACGTACCGCCGAATTGCTCAACACGTGGGGCGTGAGGTCTCCACAGTACATCGATGTTGTCGCCAGTGGTCGGCGGAAGGTGCACGTGCCCGTCGACCTGGGACCGGACCGCAGCGACGCACAGATGCACGCCAAAACCGTAGGATCCTACGCAGTGCCGTAGGGGACCGCACCGCCACTTCCCAGCAAATTAGGGACACTGTTGCTCCTGGGGTATCGGCGAGGACCATTCGCAACCGTCTCCATGAAGCTGGGCTATGGTCCCGCACACCCTTAGGCCGTCTTCCGCTCACGCCCCAACATCGTGCAGCCCGCCTGCAGTGGTGTCGCGACAGGCGTGAATGGAGGGACAGATGGAGACGTGTCGTCTTCAGCGATGAGAGTCGCTTCTGCTTTGCTGCCAATGATGGTCGTATGCGTGTTTGGCGCCGTGCAGGTGAGCGCCACAATCAGGACTGCATACGACCGAGGCACACAGGGCCAACACCCGGCACCATGGTGTGGGCAGCGATCTCCTACACTGGCCGTACACCTCTGGTGATCGTCGAGGGGACACTGAATAGTGCACAGTACATCCAAACCGTCATCCAACCCATCGTTCTATCATTCCTAGACCGGCAAGGGAACTTGCTGTTCCAACAGGACAGTGCTCGTCCGCATGTATCCCGTGCCACCCAACGTGCTCTAGAAGGTGTAAGTCAACTACCCTGGCCAGCAAGATCTCCGGATGTGTGCCCCATTGAGCATGTTTGGGACTGTATGAAGCGTCGTCTCACGCGGTCTGCACGTCCAGCACGAACGCTGGTCCAACTGAGGCGCCAGGTGGAAATGGCATGGCAAGCTGTTCCACAGGACTACATCCAGCATCTCTACGATCGTCTCCATGGGAGAATAGCAGCCTGCTTTGCTGCGAAAGGTGGATATACACTGTACTAGTGGCGACATTGTGCATGCTCTGTTGCCTGTGTCTGTGTTTCTGTGGTTCTGTCAGTGTGATCATGTGATGTATCTGACCCCAGGAATGTGTCAATAAAGTTTCCCCTTCCTGGGACAATGAATTCATGGTGTTCTTATTTCAATTTCCAGGAGTGTATGTAATTCTTGTATAACTTTAGCCAACTGATCTTGTACTTCCCGCATTTCTCTTTTGTACTGTGTGTTGATTTGATTTTGATTCTGTTTGAATTTTCTAATTTGTTCATACTCTTCAGTGTCAGTGAAGGCTACAGGTTTTGTGTCATTCAGATCATCATCTACATTTATAGATAAGTTAGTGAACTGATCTGAAAGTTCGGCTACTTTATCATATAGTGAACTAATTTCCTCCATGTGTCTTTCTGAACCAGTTTTCAGAGTATTTACTGTGTCCTTTAAGTTATCGGTAGATGCAACTGAGTCAATTTTAGCATGCAAGATCTCATGATTTTCATGAACAACAGTTTGCAGTTCTTTTATGGCTGCTTTGTGGTTCTGTAATGCATTTTCATGCCGCGAAAAAATAGGTTGAAAATGCTCACAAATGTGTGTTTTTACGTCATTACAGACTTTTTGACATTTCGATTCGATTTTATGTAACTCAGTAGTTAAATCTTCACGTGTTTGTTCAAGCGTATGTTCCACTGAGTCTAACTTTTGAAGATTTTGTTCCATTGTGTCTAACTTTTGAAGATTTTGTTCCATTGTGTCTAACTGTTGCTGTGTTTGTCTCTGATTTTGTTTCATTTGTTGCATTAATTGCAATAATAATGTGTTAGTGTCTGGAATCTGTTCCTCTATGCTTTTCGGCAGTGCATTTGCACCGGCAACATTCACATTTTGACAAGCAGAAAATGGGTCTTGATTTATTTGAGAAAACGGTGAGGTCGCAAAACCTGAATGTACAGTATTTCCTAAATTGTGTCCTGTCATTTCGGATTCCTGAAGCGAGCTGTTGCCGACCGATCGATCGATAAAGCTTCCCTGTTCACTAACTGTTTACTGCCTACACAATTGTTTGCAGCCCGCTCCATTTCCCTATGCACTATTACCAAATTACTACTTTGAACATTAGTTAATTCATTACATGGAGGCGCTAACATACTGCTTTCGTCTTCACTGTCATTTCTCAGTTTACTTTGGAGCTTAGTATTACGTTTTTCACGCGCCATTATTGTCATAATATTTCACACTACAACCCAGAAAAACACAATTTGAAGAGCAAAAATAAGAGAACACATTAACATAGCACTGAAAATAATATCTAGTTAATTGCAAGCGCAGCTGCGAAATACTTGGTGCAAATCTACATACATTCCACAACTGTTTTACTGTACAACAATGAAAGACTACAACTACAAAGGAGATTCTCTCTACAATTACGCGCTAGCAATAAACAAAGTATACACTAACTACACGAACTACAAGAAAAATCAGAAGATTACAGTGAGGTATCCACTGCTAAGAGTCGACATATGTAACGTCCCCTTAGAAAAGTTATACAAGACTGTTCTATATGAAACGTCCCCTTAGAAAAATTATACAAGACAGTGCTTAAACTGACACACAATATTTTTTAAGCGCAACGCAATCTGACTTTTAAAAATCCCTATAAAAGAATGGCCCTGACTAACATTAACATATACGTTTCACAAATCACTTACCTCACAAAAATCTACGTTACTCAAGCTACTGCAATACAGCGAGCACCACTATTGCCAGCTAAGTAAAAGATTCAAACTACTGAAGGCACTAACTACTGACAGGCACAGTTAGCAAATGAAAGATTTTAATAGAACAAACAATGTATTTACCTTAATAGTCAAAATACATATAGCAGTTCATGACATCCAGTCTTACAAATTTCAAAACTCCGCCATCTCTCTCCCCACGTCCACCACTGCTGGCGGCTCACCTCCAACTGCGCAACGCTACGCGCTGTTAACATCCAGCTGCCCAACACTACAATGGCGAGTATTACAACAATGCCAACCAGCCACAGACTGCACACAGCACAGCCAGTGATTTTCATACAGAGCGCTATGTGGCGTTACGAATAAGAAAACCTAAACAGCCTACTTACAATTATTCATCTAGTATTTGAGGATGAGAGTACTTAATGACATCCAGCAAATTTTGTACATAATTTCAAACCTTTCCCAAATTTTTTCTCACTATCACCTGCTACAAAATAATGAAGGGAAAAAGTTTATCACTTACTATATTTACCTATTTATTGCTGTTATAGGTTGATCAGGGTGGGGCCTTAGGGCTCTTTCTTACATATGCTCAGGCGAAACATATATCAATGAAGTTACAAAATCTTCCCAGTAATAATAATAAAAATAATAATATTATTAACACCAATACTGATATTAATAATAATACTGATAATAACAATAGTAGGCGATACTAATAACAATAATAATAATAATAATAGTAAATGGCTTTTATTGTGATATAGATTAGCTTAACACATTTTAGTGTTATCAGAATCAAACATGGATAAAGAAAGAGGATAAGATTTATGCAGTAAAACATAACACTAACTTCAATCACGACACATTTTGCAGATGGTATCTATGTATAGAACTAAATGGACATCAAATTTATATCAGTGTATTGCATGTAGTTCAAGAGTTATGACATCATAAACACTAAGATACGTGAAATAATAGTGTTTCTCTAATAGACTATACTCATACAGCGTAGAATAAGAAACTGAGTAATCAGACGTTTGAAGCTTTTTAACACATGAGAGTTTGATTCCCTAAACAATTAAATAACTGCTGGTACTCTAGAATCGGACGATCGAGAGTTTTGTAAGCTTCTTGTTTTGTGGATGAATTACATTTCCTTAAGATTCCTCCAATGAGCCTCGACCTAACATCTGTTTTTCCTATTACTAGTTTTAAGTAGTCATCCCACTGTAGGGTGCTCCAGATGATTGTTGATTTCTCGATTTTTTAATTGCCAATGTTGTGATGGTCAGTAATGCAATTTTTGGTTTAGTTACGCCCAATGCAGTGCATATATTTACTTTCAGGGTCCCTTTGCAGCTCCAGCGTCAATCCTAGGTGCGCTGAACGTCTTCGGCATTTCGCTACAGTGGCTTTGGTGAACTTTATGGATGGCAGCAAGACATCTGTGCAGCCTGTAAACTTTTTTGTATAAAATTTCCCTATCAAAAGGAAAGCGACTGAAAAGTAGGAAAAAAATAGTTATAAACTCTCGTAGCCGAATTTAGAAGCGGATCATTAACATAGGTGGTTATGGATCAAGACAAAATTGGTCATTACCTTTACGAAGGAACTGTCCAGGCTTACGTCTCAAGCCATTTACGAAAACTGCAGTATAATCAAAGCGGTCGGTTGTTGATGCTAACAGTGTACTCTCCGAACTTCATTGTGTGCGCCATAACGTTAGTTTCTGGAATTAGCAAACCGTTCAGATTATAAACAACGATGAATGCACGCTGTCCTGTAAAACAGGCAGTTTTATTTGCCTATGGTACCTCGTCTTATACGTTCAAAACCACGAGAAAACTAATAAATTTTAAAACCGATTTCGATCAATCGTCATGAGAGACATGTTACTTCACTTCTTGACAACGTTGCGTCCACCGCTCTTCAGCTTTAGGGCGCATGACGCGGGAAGGCGAGAACAGCTGACAGCTCTTTCTCAAACTGTCTAACAACACAGTCATTGAAACTGCTTGCAGTAAAAGTCCTGTATTGCGAGTGGACCTTATTATAATAAAAATGTAATACACAAGAAAATTAACTTCAAGCACAAACTGAAATCATTATATTTGCTTGATAACTGCTTCTAATCCATATAATTTTTAAAAATATGTAAAAGGCGTGTATGTGGGTGTGCTTGGCTATAATTAAGTGTAATCACTCAGTGTAAAAAAGAATTATTGACAGAAAATACTAATGTAAAAAGCTATCGTAGAAATGGTCGTTGTCATATTTACACTTTAAACAAACTCGTTCGACGTTACAGTGAGGGGCCGCACGTATAAGTCATTGAACATATAAACAATTAACCGTCTTCTGCAAATAACTCGAGGGAATTCTCGCCGATAACATCGATAACCACCGTTACCTCGGCAAGTAATCGTCTCTGTCTTTTTAAGGCATTTTCCAGTTAGTGCCTGGAATATGAGAGGGCTTTACTTGTGGAAATATCGGAGCCTTTAACAAATTTATCTGGTCGCATTCTCGTGAATTATTAGCGCGTACGACACGCTGGGAAAAGATTAACTTCTTCTTGGGCAGCATGTCGAACACTCTATTCTTCGAACTGCATAGGATTCAAATTCCTAATCAAAAAAGGTAGGAAGCTATCATATACCATGTACACAATTTTTGAAACTGCGAAATATTATTACTTTACTTTGTTCCAAAGTCCACATCGTAATACTATCGTTACTGCTATCTGAGTCTGTGTCTGAAACATCTGATCGTAAATTTATAATGATAGGTTCGGGGCGTTTATCCATCTCCAGCTCTTTACGAAAGTATGCCGACGCTGAAGGGGGAATTTTGTCTATCCGTTCATGCGCAAGCGATTCAGTGTCTGTTGTCTTCAATGTTTCATTTTTTTCTCAAGCGTAGCCTTCAACCTTTGCCCAAATTTATTCCATAGGGTTAAGTTCCTTACATTGACGAAGCGCTGCCTTTGAAGCAAATTTCCTCATGCACAATTGTAACAATTTTTTGTGATGTCCAGTATTCACCATTCTCATGCAGCGCTTTAAAGCATTGTTGACAAAACCATCAATTTGTGTTACAGGTTTTTGTGATTTCGATGATTTCCAGGCGACACAAAGCCAGCTTTTCCTAAGGTGCAACTTTCGTTTACAGTTCTCTTTACAGTTCTGCTGCTTCCGCAGTCTTTTCTTGCCTTCAGATGTCAACAGTAGGAATCCAGCATTAAAATTTAGATTGAAAAAGATATAAATGAAGTAATTAATACTCCTCACCTGCTTGTGAACTACTTCACGTTTATTGCCGTCACCTGAAATTTTTTTAATCGCACGAAAACATTTACAGATACATGTTCCAGGCCATATTGCTACAAAAAAAATAGCAAACAGTAGAATGAATAATTCGATTGTCAAGAAGTATCGCAACAGTGTGCAGAGATTCTCGCCGTCCTGTTGTAACTCGCAACTAGCAGCGCTGGAAGGGAATGAATCTTATTGGCTGCCAGCGGTTAATGGAGGAGGATGCACAGAATGGCTAAAAATTGGGCCACTATCCTACATGACGCAGATTTTAGCTTAAATTCATTCTTTTCATTCTCAATCGCAGACGGTTCGCTACTCTGTTGATACGACAATTACATGTACGACTGAGTGTTGAAAAGTAATGCCTTCGAATATTTTTATGCGAGAACTTTTAAACTTCTTAAATAAAACGATCTTTATACTTCATGTGTATACATTTATTTCTCAGCATAGTCAACCTGGCGACGAATATTTCTTCCAACGAGAGACTAATTTGTTGATATTGTCACTGTAAAATTTTTGGTAGTGTTGAAGGAGCCACAACCCCACCTCTGCTTGCACCGCTTCATCCCTGTCAAAGTGAAGTCCTCGAAGATCTTCTTTAAGTTCTGGAGACATATGAAAATCAGATCATTGCAGATGCCGCGACGCTCGTGTGTGGTCTGGCTTTGTTTCGCTGAAGGAGAGGGTGACCCTTGTGTGTTCAAACTCTTCGAATACCAAACTCGATTAGAGCATTCAGTTTCTCAAGCACCAAAATATCTTCGCTGCACGTCGCCATTCTCCAATTCACAGCCCTCAAGCGGTAGACGACTGTAAATATATATATATATATATATAGAGAGACATGAAGAATAAAGAACGTTAATAACGTTCGTTTTATTGAAAAAGCTTTAAGGATTTTTATACTAACAATTTGAAGACATTTCTTTTCAGCACGCCCTCGTAATTTGGCGAGCTGTGGATCACATAAAGGCGGAGAGAAGACAAAAATAATTGTAAGGTCTGAATAGGGTAGGTGATATAGAATATAACCATTAGTCAGAAAAACACCGATAAGGAGCTGCAGCTGTAAATCAACAACCAGTCAGCGACGACGCAGTGGAAATGTGTGCATTTAACCAAATTGCCGCAGCTAATACGCTTTATGTTGAAGAGAGCAGTTACTAGTTAAATTAGCTGAACATAATAGTTTCAAATGGACAGGCAAACGTAGGCAAAGTCAAATTTCTGTCTATGGCATGTTACATTAGATGCTAATTGCCTCTGATGTTTAGTGTGTAAAGACTGACTATTAAATGAATTACTTTAAAAGTACCACAGTGATATTGCTCTGTTAAAATGGGATTGAATTGATTATTTAAAGGGCCAAACCAATCATTGGTCCCTCTAACTTGTGTCAAACCAATAAAATTCTCCCAGACAACCTACAATACTTTGTGCAATTTTGTCAAACAAAGACATGGTTGCAGACCGTGACTGTTGTATGAAATAAATTGTGGACAGTGTACAGCAATCAGCCACGAATTCAAAAAGCACTGTTACCAGTTTCGAGTTTTTCACAACTTATCATCAAACGGTTTTTTCGAGCTTTCATCAAAAGAAATCATACATTGGTTTCCTGTGAGTTGCCGTGATGCACATTTCACGGCAACTCACAGGAAACCAGTGTATAATTGGTAACCGGTAACTGAACATTTAATAAAGTAACTTAAACGAATTTGTGACTGGTTCCTGTACAATATCAAGAGTTTGAGACCTATAGTAAGTCTGGGAACGATAAAATCACCTATAAAGGAAAAATAGAGTGCCATAAGGTTTGAGAAATATCCATGCTGAATACAAACGAAGGCTCTCAGGAGCGTCAAGTAACGAGACCAACAATTTCTGCTCCGATCTAGAGGACACGGTCATGGAACAGAATCGGCAGAATCAGTTGGTGAGATACGATCTGTCTTCCGGTGTTTCCTCGGTGAGCAGTAAATTATGGCTTGTAAACTGCTCAGACAGTCATGGTAACTAAGAAAGACTCAGTAAAGACATACGTTCCTGTGGTTGGAAATTTGTTCGCTGACGTCTACGTGTGAAGACGTATCTCGTTCTGCTATCGGTGTAAATGATTTCGGGACTCTGGAATTCGTTCACCACCGAACCAAACCGTTGTCACAGAACACATGGGCTTGTAAGGCCTTTCGACGTGAATAGTGTGTCGTGCGCTGGCAACATTCAGAGGGGGTGTTCGTCACTAATGGTTCAGAGAGGATAGTTTGTAGACTGAGTGTTGGAGCAATACTAGATCGCTGGCATTTATGTAGAGGTCGTGTGCTTCTTTCTGGGGAGAGACTATAATGATTTCAATGGTCTTTGAGGCTGCTTATACGAACAGTGTAGTTACGTAGTAGCTGGAGCCATCAAATCTGTAAAGAAAGTATTTTTGTCTTTGTGGGGAGACTATTTATGGAGCTCGTCCGAAAGGCACGCGTTGCATGTCTGATCCCACAGTAATGAACTAGATACAAAAGGCATAACACCAATCGGTTTGCGATTCACAATTTTGTTCAAGCGGTGTAGTGGCTCTGAGCACTATGGGACTCAACTGCTGTGGTCAAGAGTCCCCTAGAACTTAGAACTACTTAAACCTAACTAACCTAAGGACATCACACACATCCATGCCCGAGGCAGGATTCGAACCTGAGACCGTAGCAGTCGCAGGGTTCCGGACTGCGCGCCTAGAACCGCGAGACCACCGCGGCCGGCGCGGTGTAGTGTGAAGCATCAAAAGGATGAAGTGATCGGTGGCCCAACAAGGCAGAGTATAGTGTTAATTAAATTTATTTGGCATTTCTGTTTAAGGTGGCTGATATCAGCCAGCAGAAACTCAGCATCGAAAACTAGTCTTAGGAAGTGGTATGTTTCTATACCTCTACTGATTTTGTATCCCGCCTGGAAGACGGCGCATGGTTCTGCTCCTGTAAACTGAAGGGTAGGCCGAATGTAGGAAGCGAGTAGGAGCAGGAAAAGGTGAAATGCCTCGGTACTGCGTATGGGTTATAACTCTTTTACTTTACTTTGCCTACAGATGAGCACGTAGGTACGAAGCCGTTCATCAGTCAAATCTAACAAAGGCTAGAAGTTACAAAGGCAAAATCTGTAGTGGCTCACCCACTATGAAATAGAAACAATGTTGCTTGGTCGCCTACTAGGCATCAATTGGGCAGAATCCGGAGCGGCGCTCGTAGAGCTGCGCAGTGCCGCTAGAGTGCGCTGTCACCGGTATCGGTGTCGTAGTGCCAACCTAGTAGAGCGCACCTACCTTGTGGCATTGTAGTTATCTATATCACAACTAAATCATTATGCAAATAAACTTTCAGGTGCGGCTAGGAAGTCCGGCGATGGCGAAAGTGAGTTACACGTGATTTAAAAGTAGTAGGTTACAAGCAACAAATGAAGGCCCAAGACTGCGCTTTCCTTATGGCACTCTGTATTTGTTGTTTTGCGATACTTACGTTTGAAGACCTGAGATAGATGCAGAACTCGTCAACTTTCAAGGAATATCAGACTGTAGGGGTCCAGGCTATATACGTTCTTTATTTGCTGTTTGCAGAAGTGTTAAAATCAGAACAAAACTTGACCACGCGGGATTAGCCGAGCGGTCTAAGGCGCTGCAGTCATGGACTGTGCGGCTGATCCCGGCGGATGTTCGAGTCCTCCCTCAGGCATGAGTGTTTGTGTTTGTCCTTAGGATAATTTAGGGACTGATGACCTTAGCAGTTAAGTCCCATAAGATTTCACACACATTTGAACATTTTGAACAGAACAAAACTTAGTAAGGCTTCATTTTCGAGTATGTGGGTGAGATCGTGGGAAGTGACTACTTTAACATGCAAGAACCGACGCGACAAATAATTCACTAGTTACATAAATTACAACTGAGTAGCTAACCGTAGTTAGATTTTAGTAACATATATTGAATTCGTCTAAATTGGTTGGAAAACACACACATGGACTCTATTGCTTATCTAACTTACAGCCTAAAATGTACCTGTTGACGAGGATTGCAAAAGTAAACAATGCAATTTTCACACTTAAAGCTCGTCTCTAAAACCAATGTCAAAGAGGAAACTTCGATGGAGCAATATTATTAACAACAGTACATATTCGTGCAAATGAGAAACGGGGTTCACTATGTTTTCAAAGTCAGCCAAATAGTATACTGACTCCATATAGGGTATTAACTGCATATCGCGGTAGAAAATGTTTGTCGTCTTCTGCTGCATTTTGTGACCAAAATGTATACAATACGAATGACGTATGCTTAGTGTAACAATCTGAAAGTTTGCTATACTGAAACATTACCGCTACATTGTAGTAAATACATTTATAATTTTCATATGCAAAGCGCATTGTTCGGAATCTGTAAAGCACTCGTTCTTTGTTGGACAGCATCATCCAATCGTGGGCGTCATTGTAATGGTACTCTTCATCATCATCGTCACCATCATAATCATAATAATGATCAACATAATCATCGTGTTTTTCTTCTTCATCCTTCTCCTCCTCCTCAGCATTTTCATCATAACTTCTTCTTCTCCACTTTCATATACACGCTGTTTTCTTTGTCTGCTCCGTCTTTATCTGTCTCCGTTTGTAACAACTAACGTTCTTCAACCACCCTCTGAAAAACAGGTGTGATAGGATATTGAAGTGCATGCTTCTTGAATTGCATCTTCTCCTCTGACAAAATCAGGCAAGAATTTTTGCATCCAACATTAAGTACAGCTGAATTAGGGTATGAAACTGAAAATAATATATATCATTAATATCTCCATGAAATGATTGTAAGAGACTATGATTGTCGTATTTAATGTTCTTTTACATATTAACTCACTGTGTATGTTGTGGATAATGACAATGAATTTGAAAATTCATTCATATTAAAATTTCCACTCAACTACTTCACATAAGATAATGTTTCCTTAGCTTGTTAAACTGTAGAGTTACGTGTACTTGAAAATATTGTTACCATTAGAATAGGTTTAAATTTTACTGCAGAATTCTAACACCCTGAGATATAGTCCATATTTATTAGTGGTTTTCATCAATGAAGAGTAAGGGATTACTTGTCTTGTTGCTTTGCTACATATTTGTTTTAGTGCTGTGCCTCTGTTCATCTGTTTTTGCAATTTTTCGTGCTGCCTTCGCAAGAAAAATCTAGTGTTATGCCACAACAAATGGCAACAAACTGCATCAAACTGCCCATATGTCAACATTCTATATTTGGTTACAGATAAATATTGCCCCATACTCAGAGAAACGTGAGGTGGCAGGAAATTGTAACAGTGCACATAAGCAGACTTCATAAACTCTGATGACAGTGCTGACTGTATAAGATCAGTCTTACTGTGGCAAGTTGTGACATGACTCAATAGGCAAAAGCGAGCTCGGACTTATCGTATCAATTAACTGTGCTGTGTAACTAAGAGAGACAAAATTTGGTGCTCCTGGTGCTTCTGATGCAGATTACGATGATGATGATGACGCACACGTAGAAATATTGCACATAATTTTCCGATTTTGCATGCATATATAAACTGCATCAACTTGCTCTCAAAACTATATCGAAATTCCCTGAAAATGTGTCAGCTTGTCCTGACAATATATCATCTTACCCCAAACCGTGTTAGCTTACTCCCTCCCCCCCTAATTGTATCAACTTGTCCCAGAGCTATATAAATGTGCCAAATAAAACTGTATCATGTTATTCTGATTCAAAGTTTGACGTTTTGAGATCTGTAATATATTTGCTTGCAGTATACAAATA
Source organism: Schistocerca gregaria (assembly GCF_023897955.1). Taxonomy (NCBI): domain Eukaryota; kingdom Metazoa; phylum Arthropoda; class Insecta; order Orthoptera; family Acrididae; genus Schistocerca; species Schistocerca gregaria. The sequence continues at coordinate 813,929,431 of NC_064920.1, read as the reverse complement.
CTTTTTGTACGTGTTAAATAACTCTACTTTCTAGATACTGCCTCTGTCATCTTCTTTGGAGATGTTCCATCTCTATAACCATTTTTTATTGTCTGTATGTAAACTAAGCAGATACTCTTCAGTTTTCGTGATACATATTAATAAATAATATTCTTCCTTTCTTTACAATAAGGTGGTTGGCTATGATGTGTGTGTCATGTTTTGCATTGTGTGGCTATTTTACATGTTGGGATATTTAGTAGTTTATTACAAGAAATACAGTCTGCAAACGTTTTAGAGAGCCTTGTTCCCAACTGGTAAACATTTTAGAGAGACTTGGCACCATAATTATGATCGGCAGAAGCTTGTGACAGCCTTGAGAACATAGTTCTCATTGGTAAATATTTCATCAGATAGTTTTGTAATTAATCTCGAGTAGTTCCAATCATTTGCGATGCAAATAAATTACATCAAACTATGTCATCAGTTCTATGTTTTCTTGTGATAAATTATCTTCTTTCCTCCTAGACTGGTATTGAAAGACGTCAGGTGAGAGTACACAGCATCAAATTGAAATGGCAATGCCCATTACATATTTTCACACCACTGTAATAGTTACAGGTGTGGAATAGTTAATGTGGGGCTGCATGAAGACTTACACTGTGACTAGGCCGTGTTAGTTACATCCAGGCTGCGTATTTGTCCACTGTTCTAACTAACACATTTTTTGCCCCTACGCAGGCTGGCATTGACCTTTTAGTTCTTACTTGGGATGTCAACTGTCTGTTCTCTGTAACCATGGACAGAGCATTGGAGCACATACTTTGGACTCCACGATCGTGGTTTAGAAGCTAATTTGATGGATATGTATGTGTCTGTAGGTGATAGAAAACATAGTGACACTAGGCTTAAACATTGTGCTGTTTTGCACCACTGACGTGTGTGTGCAGACACTTTAGACTTGGAAAGAACATTTTCACACTTGACAAGCTTCGCACATATGGAAAAAAAATAATTTGAGCCTCTCTTGTACCTGATTCTATGGTACAACAATCGAATTTGGGATATTTACCAAGTGCACTACAAGCAACTGAAGCAGAAAGCAGCAGTTTTCATTTCACGCTTTTGAAGATCTGCGGTGTAGTATTTAAAGTAAAACTTTTCTTTGACAACCATGTATTTTTAATTCATCAACTGCATTACTTAATCTAATTTTGGTTTTTAACTATTTATGTAATCAATGTTTTACATTAATTGTCCTAAACTGTAGAAAGTGTACCTGTCTGTTTAACAAGTTATTTTTAGTCACTTGTATTTAGAAATGAAAATAACGCTAAAAAGCATATACTTTGGAATTCATTATCATGTTTTAGACCACATCTAGACAGATGCAAGTGCCTGCGCAAACATGTCCACGTTAGTGTGTGTGCATGTTTGTATGGTAAGTAAGTTCGTGATACTTGATGCAAATATTAGACTTTTTTGCATCACTGACATGTTCTTGCAAATATTTTACATGTCAAATGAAAAAAATTAATTTGAAGCTCTGTTGTACCTTACGCTGTAGTACAGTAATCGAAATCTGGAGATTTACAAGTGCTGGCAACTATCTGTTGGCGGTAACAAGCAGAATGAGCGTAATACAGCAGTTGACTTTATTTCACATTTTTTAAGTTTTTTGAAATAGTATTCAGAGTAAAACTTATCTTTCACCAGTAATACTCTTTTACAACATGATATTGTACATACCCAAGAAACTTTAATGTCAATCTGCTCTGGCTGGAGAAACCTATGCAGTTGTGTGCTTACTACAATTCATTAAATACAGCGCATAAACAAATATCGGTTTTTGACTAGTTATGGAGAGTATATTTTATATTGATTCTCATATTCCAACATCAGTGGTATATAGTTTCTAATTAAATTTACAGATGTGTCTGGTGAGACAACCCATTAACAATTTCTTATAGAATGAGATGGAAACATAGCTGACCATTTATATGAATGTGCAGTGTCTGTTCTTTCAAACATGATTCAAAGGACTGACACACGTGGGATCCCCAGCTGAAATACAAGTTCTCTCCTAAATTAATGCCTTTGACAATGTAATCAGACTTTGTTACTTGAATCCACTGTGAGGCCAGATTTTGTTCAAATGGAATCAACTACGACCAGGTACACCACGAACTGTGGTTCACGGAGAACAGGGAACTGTGAATATCATTTAACAACCCTACGCCAGTGCAGCAACACTTTACCCCTTCACTTTGATTCAGGAAGCAGCAGAAAACGGTCTGCTGTGAGTAAGGAGCAGAGCAAGGCTGCAGCTGCAATGTTCTGATGTGCCCACTAAGACTTGTAAACTACGTGGACTGGCGTTCTGATGGTTAGAACGTGGGAAACTCCCCTATCAGAGTCCAGAAATCCCAGTAGTTTCAGTGTGAGGTGCACCCGTTTGCTGGTCCGAACATCCAAGTTGACTCACAGGCATGACGGCTGGAGTCTTCGAACGTCAGACGGCCGACTCAGGACGAATAAGTTCGCCCTCGTGATACAATATTTCATAGATGATATGCTGTTCCACTGTCGGCACAGCTCTTAGTCCACCAGAAATTGCATGCTACAAGTTTCACCCCCTAGGTAAATACCTGACATTCTCCACCAGGGGACAACCAGAAGACAAAGAATCACAAACACCTTCCAGCAAGTCTCGTATAGGAGACGAATTAGTGGAAAAAATCGCCTCCACGTTGTAAAAACCAATCGAACTCTCCTCCATTCATTGAATCTCCCCTCTTGGATTTTCTGCTGGCCTGGTAGCCAATCCGGATGCAGCACCAGGTTCCCACACTGTGGGGAGCCAATCAGCGGTTCAGAATCCCTCTTGTCTGAATGAAGAAGAATTTAGACGAGGGAGATGTTGTTCTCACGGTAAGCATCGCCATGTTTCAACAAAAAACGTCTACCTAGGTTGGATCACAGTACCTCATTTACGAAGGGATCTAATCTTTCCAGGCTGACCATTTTTAGTTTGTGAAAGAAGGCTGTTAAGCTTCCCAGACAGTCGTGCCTGTGAAATATGTTTTTTTTTTCCGTCGCTGAAAGAACCTGGCGAATCCCTGCATCTGGGGAGCTACAGTCTTGCCCCTACTAAACATTTGCACCAGCCGCTCTGATCGCATCGTCCCAGCTTCTAATGTGAGTATGCTTATAGTTTTATGACTGTCCCACCATTTGCACAAAAGCTCAGATTGCAGTAGTCTCTCTTAAATGGCTTCCTCCACCCACTTTCCATCATCGTCCATCTTCGCGACTGGCTGTCGCCTGGCCCACGTAAAATTTACTTCGAGTGGACTCCCTCCTGCTCTGACCCTACGTGGGAAGAGTGGAGTGCCACGGCCTGAGGGTCCTCTGAGGTACAATTCACAGAGCGCTCCTTCCCTGAATCACTCGCACAGCCAGGTTACTGGACACAACATTTATGGCCCACAATCTACCTGTTCTCCGTCGCCTCCACTGCGGCCCCTTGGGTACAGGTTCTCCTACTGGCTACACATGCAGGTATAAGAACAGCCTGCTCACAGCTTCCTCATGTAAAAAAGTCATAAGCCACACATATCAAACATAGTACTGGAGAACACGGAGACCATGACCCAAAATATGAATATTAATCTGACCGACAGAGTAGTTAAAGTGAGAGAGTGGCTTACCACCTTTCAGTTGCATTAACCACTGAGACACCCAGATGCAATGTTTATCACTAATGCATGTACCATCTCGGCATTCCCCTCTGCCGACCCACATTCCTTCCCATGGATTGCCATGTATCTGGAGTCATCGCCCATGACCTCTATGCTCTGTAATTTTATGTCTTTTGGACAGAAACAAAATAGACCATTCATTCATACAATTCCTTCACTTCAATGGAAAACGAATCTACAACCTTCAGTGCGGATGCACATTCATGCTTAATCTCCAGCTGGAACCTAACGTTAGTGAATTTGGAGGACATTGGCATTCCACATTTCTAACTGGAAACAGAACTTAATTCTTTGTGGATGTGTTTAAGTCATGTGCACAAGTAAACTGGTACTCTCATGCATTCTGTTGCATTCCTTGATCATCCCGCCTCCTCCCCTCATTAAGTAGCAAATGAGTCCAAATCGTTGCATTATTTTATGTATATTGTAAAGTGATATACTTTTTGCACTTGGTTCGAATGTCGATGTTGACTAGCGATTCTCAGTGTACTTCTGCTTACTCTTTTAAAGGAGTGGTTATTGTAACACTGCAGGTTATTTGCAAACCTAGCATCCATATGACTGTTTTTTCCGAAGCTTCCTATGTTTTTTTCTGCAGCCACTTGCTTAAGTAAGATCACAATCTGCCACAGACCGTGCTGTGGTCCAATCTCCTGCTTAACTATACAACGGCTCACAAGTATTGTGCACTTTCCCCAGCGCTAGGTGTATTATTGCATATTACGCGACTTTAAGAATTTTCAGGCTATTGATCATACAGTGGACTAGTGGTTAAAGCGACAGTGCATCCAGCAGTTGCTATAGAGCTGCTCACATAAAAACTCGTTTTTTTCAGATATTAGTGATTCTGTACTCAAGTAATGTTCAGAGTTGTTACGCATTGTACAAACTGCCACAAATATGTGCGTTCCACGTGTGATGCCCCCAATGAACTAAGAATTCGTAACCTTTGTGTAATGTCCCCACAGCAAATACCCTCTCCCACGCACCAATTAATCATTTTCAGTCAAACCATCCACATTCATTCACTTTGGAAAAGTTATCTGATCTCATTTTCTCGTAATATATGCGGCGACAGCTCGTCGACGCCAAAGTATTTTCTGGTGCATTTATTCTTTTAAATAACAGAGATGCATATACATTCCTGGAAATTGAAATAAGAACACCATGAATTCATTGTCCCAGGAAGGGGAAACTTTATTGACACATTCCTGGGGTCAGATACATCACATGATCACACTGACAGAACCACAGGCACATAGACACAGGCAACAGAGCATGCACAATGTCGGCAATAGTACAGTGTATATCCACCTTTCGCAGCAAAGCAGGCTGCTATTCTCCCATGGAGACGATCGTAGAGATGCTGGATGTAGTCCTGTGGAACAGCTTGCCATGCCATTTCCACCTGGCGCCTCAGTTGGACCAGCGTTCGTGCTGGACGTGCAGACCGCGTGAGACGACGCTTCATCCAGTCCCAAACATGCTCAATGGGGCACACATCCGGAGATCTTGCTGGCCAGGGTAGTTGACTTACACCTTCTAGAGCACGTTGGGTGGCACGGGATACATGAGGACGTGCATTGTCCTGTTGGAACAGCAAGTTCCCTTGCCGGTCTAGGAATGGTAGAACCATGGGTTCGATGACGGTTTGGATGTACCGTGCACTATTCAGTGGCCCCTCGATGATCACCAGAGGTGTACGGCCAGTGTAGGAGATCGCTCCCAACACCATGATGCCGGGTGTTGGCCCTGTGTGCCTCGGTCGTATGCAGTCCTGATTGTGGCGCTCACCTGCACGGCGCCAAACACGCATACGACCATCATTGGCACCAAGGCAGAAGCGACTCTCATCGCTGAAGACGACACGTCTCCATTCGTCCCTCCATTCACGCCTGTCACGACACCACTGGAGGCGGGCTGCACTATGTTGGGGCGTGAGCGGAAGACGGCCTAACGGTGTGTGGGACCGTAGCCCAGCTTCATGGAGACGGTTGCGAATGGCCCTCGCCGATACCCCAGGAGCAACAGTGTCCCTAATTTGCTGGGAAGTGGCGGGGCGGTCCCCTACGGCACTGCGTAGGATCCTACGGTCTTGACGTGCATCCGTGCGTCGCTGCGGTCCGGTCTCAGGTCGACGGGCACGTGCACCTTCCGCCGACCACTGGCGACAACATCGATGTACTGTGGAGACCTCGCGCCCCACGTGTTGAGCAATTCGGCGGTACGTCCACCTGGCCTCCCGCATGCCCACTATACGCCCTCGCTCAAAGTCCGTCAACTGCACATACGGTTCACGTCCACGCTGTCGCGGTATGCTACCAGTGTTAAAGACTGCGATGGAGCTCCGTATGCCACGGCAAACTGACTGACACTGACGGCGGCGGTGCACAAATGCTGCGTAGGTAGCGCCATTCGACGGCCAACACCGCGGTTCCTGGTGTGTCCGCCTTGCCGTGCGTGTGATCATTGCTTGTATAGCCCTCTCGCAGTGTCCGGAGCAAGTATGGTGGGTCTGACACACCAGTGTCAGTGTGTTCTTTTTTCCATTTCCTGGAGTGTAAAATGGTTCAAATGGCTCTGAGCACTATGGGTCTTAACATCTATGGTCATCAGTCCCCTAGAACTTAGAACTACTTAAACCTAACTAACCTAAGGACATCACACAACACTCAGCCATCACGAGGCAGAGAAAATCCCTGACCCCGCCGGGAATAGAACTCGGGAACCCGGGTGTGGGAAGCGAGAACGCTACCGCACGACCACGAGATTCGGGCATAGATGCATATATGCATTCTCCATGGTTATTAGAGGGGTAACTAGGACAGCTTCTGGAGTATCTGTTGAGGGATTGACATGTTTCTGAGAGAGACATATTCTGCTTTTCTTCTCGCTAAAGCGAGCCAATTAACATTTGTGCCACTAGCGGTTTGTTTTGAAGAGAAAGGGACTGTAAAAGCAAAATAATTAAGGCGTGGAATCACCGAAGATCTGGACACGTAATAGAGAATGTAAATGGATTTAATATACGATTTCCTCCATAAATAAGGTTTGTGACGTTTTTTGCTCTGGAGTGAATGAACGAATGAGTTTTTTCTGAATCATTTGTTGATCACGTTGGCCCTGTAATTAGTGGGGAAGTTCGAGCTATGTCTAAGAGAGCCTGTAATCACTGAGTTTGTGTTAAATCGTCCAAAAAGGCTTCTTACACATATGGAATCCGTAATCTTTCGTAAAAGGAACAAATTGTCCAAACGATTGATTCTCCCAACTGACTGCAGTGTTTAACAGTAATTATAAATGTAAAGATCTCTTACAGCAAGCCAGCCGCTGGTTACCAAGACGAAGGACTCCACCAAAGATTCTATTTGGCTGATTCTTTTTATCACTATATCACTTAATGAAATATTATATTAAAACCTATACATAAATAAAGGAGAGAAAGAGAGAGCGCGAATGAAATTAGAGATAATACTAATAATCCTCCATTAGTCTTATTTTTCGCCTGTCTTATCACGGATCAGCCAAGAACTGGGAGGGCCTTACTTTACTGTATAGACTTATATGTGAAGGTGAAGGGGTCTTAAAGACGACAGATACATGTCTATACAGACAAGACATTACACAGAGATAGCGGCTAGCTGCATTGATCATCTATTCTTAGATTAAAGAGGCGGCAACTTATTATACGAAGATTAAAATGTTAAATTTGCTCTACCTGGTTCACTTACTTTATTCATAGACCTCAGCAATCATTATCAACCTCAGTTATTTTCTTTTGATATTCAAGACCATTTTTTCCATTAAGCTTGCGAAGGTTAACTGTTGTCGCTACATAAATGATAGTGGGATGCGTATTTAGATGGCCCACAATAGATGTAACTGGTTCTTGATGTCCTGGATACTGGAACAGGGACAGAGTTGAAGTCCAGGCTGATTCTGCACATGATGTGTCAGGATATGGGGATCTTCCTGGTAGTGAATCTAAACATCACTCTTGACAACTCACATACATATGTGGCGTGTATGTGAAGGTATCAGATAGAGTATGTAATGGTAAGACAGAGATTTAGGAACCACGTTTTAAATTGTAAGACATTACCAGACGCGAATTGAAGATAATGGGGGAAAGAAATACAGTAGTAGAAGAATGGGTAGCTGGAGAGACGAAATAGTAAAGGCAGCAGAGGATCAAGTAGGTAAAAAGACCAGGGCTAGTAGAAATCCTTGGGTAACAGAAGAAATATTGAATTTAATTGATGAAAGGAGAAAATATAAAAATTCAGTAAATGAAGCAAGCAAACAGGAATACAAACGTCTCAAAAATGAGATCGACAGGAAGTGAAAAATGGCTAAGCGGGCATGGCTAGAGGACAAATGTGAAGATGGATAGGCTTATCTAACTAGGGGTAGATACTGCTTACAGGAAAATTAAAGAGACCTTTGGAGAACAGAGAACTACTTGCATGAATATCAAGAGTACAGATGCAAACCCAGTTCTAAACAAAGAAGGGAAAGCAGAAAGGTGGAAGAAGTATATACATGGGCGATGTACTTGACAACAATATTATGGAAATGTAAGAGGATGTAGATGAAGATGAAATGGGAGATATGATGCTGCGTGAAGAGTTTGACAGAGCACTGAAAGACCTAAGTCGAAACAAGTCCCCGGGAGTAGACAACATTCCATTAGAACTTTTGACAGCCTTTGGAGAGCCAGACCTGACAAAAACTCAACCATCTGGTGAGCAAAATGTATGAGACAGGCGAAATACCCTCGAACTTCAAGAAGAATATAATAATTCCAATACCAAAGACAGCAGGTGTTGACAGATGTGAAAATTACCGAACTATCAGTTTAATTAGTCACAGCTGCAAAATACTAACGGGAATTCCTTACAGGCGAATGGAAAAACTGGTAGAGGGCGATCTCGGGGAAGATCAGTTTGGATTCCATAGAAATATTGGAACACGTGAGGCGATACTGGCCCTACGACTTGTCTTAGAAGCTAGATTAGGAATAGGTAAACCTACGTTTCTAGCATTTGTAGACATAGAGAAAGCTTTTGACAATTTTGACTAGAATACTCTCTTTCAAATTCTGAAGATGGCAAGGGTACAATACAGGGAACGAAAGGCTACTTACAATTTCTACAGAAACCAGATTACAGTTATGAGAGTCGAGGGACATGAAAGAGAAGCAGTGGTTGGGAAGGGAGTGAGACGGGGTTGTAGCCTCTCCCCGATGTTATTCAATGTGTGTATTGAGCAAGCAGTAAAGGACACAACAGAAAAATTCGGAGTAGGTATTAAAATCCATCGAGAAGAAACAAAAAGTGAAAAATGGCTAAGCAGGCATGGCTAGAAGACAAATGTAAAGATGGAGAGGCTTATCTAACTAGGTGTAGATACTGCTTACAGGAAAATTGAAGAAACCTTTGGAGAAAAGAGAACTACTTGCATGAAGCAAGGTTCAGCGATGACATTGTAATTCTGTCAGAGACAGCAAAGGACTTGGAAGAACCGTTGAACGGAATGGACAGTGTCTTGAAAGAAGGATATAAGATGAACATCAACAAAAGCAAAACGAGGATAATGGAATATAGTCGAATTAGGTCGGGTGATGCTGAGGGAATTAGATTAGGAAATGAGACACTCAAAGTAGTAAAGGAGTTCTGCTATTTGGGGAACAAAATAACAGATGATGGTCGAAGTAGAGAGGGTATAAAATGTAGACTTCCAATGGCAAGGAAAGCGTTTCTGAAGAAGAGAAATTTGTTAACATCGAGTATAGATTTAAGTGCCAGGAAGTCTATTCTGGAAGTATTTGTATGGAGTGTAGCCATGTATGGAAGTGAAACATGGACGACAAATAGTTTGGACAAGAAGAGAATAGAAGCTTTCTAAATGTGGTGCTACAGAAGAATGCTGAAGATTTGATGGGTAGATCACATAACTAATAAGGAGGTATTGAATAGAATTGGGGACAAGAGAAGTTTGTGGCACAACTCGACTAAAAGAAGGGATCGGTTGGTAGAACATGCTCTTAAGGCATCAAGAGATCATCAATTTACTATTGGAGGGCAGCGTGGAGGGTAAAAATCGTGGAAGGAGACCAAGAGATGAATACACTAAACAGATTCAGAAGGATGTAGGCTGCAGTACGTACTGAGAGATGATGCAGCTTGCACAGGAGCATGGAGGGCTGCATTAAACCAGTCTCAGGCCTGAAGACCACAACAACATGTGACGTGTGTGGATGAGCGTCGTTCTGTTAAAAGTAGCGATGCTATACAGTCGCTTGAGATGTGTAACACACGAGTACGCAGGTTGTCCGTAACGCACAGTTGTGTGCCATCAGAATTCCCTCATTCACAACCAGTTGTCTCTTGAAGTCAAACCCGGTTGCTCCCCACACTACGACATCGAGAGCAGCATCACTAAGGCTCTCCCAAACGTTGGAAGACTGGGACCTTCGTCCAGGTCGCCAGTGCACGCTTCCCGCTCACGGCAACACTCCAAACACTGCTATCTGTGTTGTGGTGGTAACGGCAGCCTAGGCATGTGGTGGTATTTCCCTAGCCCAGCCGCAGCCAGTCTCTGACCAATGGTGTGGGTTAACACAAAATGTTATCATCACGCCAGAAAATATTGAGAGCTATGCTGATTGGGCACTAGGAGACATTATAGCATGCGCTGAACTAGGGCGCCTATGACAAGACACGCCCCCAGACTACGCGCCGGTAACGCCCAATGGGTAGCATGCATACAGGTCGCCGCCGACGACCCAGCTGCCTCAATCTCTTAATCTCAGCATCACAGTACGGCGCATCGGGACTCAGTTCGCATTGCGCCTCAATACGTCGCACTGTGTTGTAGTTTGCACAATGATAGTCGTCGCCTCGCCCCTTAGCTAGCTGTGAGGGATCATTAGTCACTGTATGTAGGTGTGATATCGACACGTACAAAATTCAAGAATTAGTACATATTATTCGATTGCTGTTAACCACATAACTCCCTGTAATACAGTGTATGTTAAACCCGTATGCATTTTGCTTTGTAGTGAGAGAAGACCGGCCACCCACCTGTCATACCACCCAGGAACCACGAAACATTACAAGAGGGCACAGTCACAACAGAGTCCACTACCGATTCCAGCCTTCGTATTAGGTCATTTTCATCCAGTTCTGAAAAAATAGTGCTGAAGACAAGCAACGTCATTAATTGTTCTCTGATGGCAGGTCCTAATGTGAAGGGGTTACGACGCCTTTGGTGGGCAACACTGCGATCCACCCTGATGGTGGTCAGACGCGATCAACCGAAAATTTGACGATGAGTATGCCTCCCCTCACTTTTCTATGCAGTCCAGCATCGGGTCATTCTCCCGTCAGATTGCCCTACAAATTTAAGTTCTGATCGAGTCGACAACACGGCTAACTTTAGAAAAACAATGAAGCTCCTCTTTCAAACTCTTCAAAGTTGCTGATAACGCTGTCTCATATGAGTACGCAGCATTTCCGACTCCGTCAGAGTGATCAATTAACGTCTGAAGTTGTTCACGGGCCTTATATACCCTTCCAGTCTTGTTAACAACGCTAAACACTCTGGTAGCCATTCTTACTGTCAAAGAATTGCAGCTCTAATAATTTAAGACACCCATCGACGGTGTGCACATGTATGAAGTTACATTGACAGCCGACCATGCCTTCTTTGCTTAATTTTCCTTGTCAGACAGTGCATTGGCTGGGATTCTACACCGCGCACAAAAACAACCTGATAGCATGCGGTAAAGGCACGCTTCTGGGCATACGGCCGTATAAAAGCAAACAATCAGACAAGCGCAGGCAGATTTGTCTCAAAAGCGAAAGTGATTATATGTGTTAAGCAGTGCGGTATTGCCTGACTAAGCCGAAATACTTGTTACTTTAAATGTTCATTTGCGCTCTCCCTACACTAACAAAAATAACAATATAATGGTAATTAGATTTACTTTTGTGCATCATACTCGATGTTAGTAGGAAAGCCTGCAACTGTGCCATTAATGATTTTAATAATGGAAAACTGAACCAGTTACTAATTTGGAATAAAAAGCTGTTGCAGTTCTTTATCATATAGTACATTTAATTATTAATGACATAGCACCTTACCGTAGTACTTGTCGATTACCTTATTTAAACAGCAACAATATCACGTTTCAGGTCGGTTGTACTGCTATGAAATTATTATCTGTTTAGAGACAATGTCATTTCATTTTCAACGAACTTCTTTACGATGCGACAAACAAGTTCTCTAAAAGCACTGCTATGTTGCTCATCAGTATGCAGTGCATCTTTCTTTCGCACCCAACCGATGTCTCTGCTAGCTGTAATAAGTTGTATTTATCGGAGGTTACATTGTGACCATTGTTTTACTGCGGACAGTATCCTAAAGATAGGTACCATTACTCACTTTCGTATAAAAAGATTCAACGGCCGCGGAATACGAAGCAATCTCGATTTGCGTAGCAGTCAATATTCTTCGTTAACAATGTACAAAACAGCGTGTTTTCTACACATAATTAAATCAGAATCTTGTTGTATTCCTAGACAGCAGCCTTAGCTTTAGATACAGCCCTATCTGAACAAACAGAGAACGCTTCGAGCTTCAATATTATAGATCTGGTAATTTAGGTACTTTCAGAATCCATTTCGTAGAATATCGGCTCGAAATAACATTGTCGCTTGAATTTTGAGTGTATTGCGTCTTGGAATTTGAAACAGAGAATTATTCTGATTCTCTGACTGCTTCCAGCGCGCCAGTTAGTATAGATACAACCTCCAGGTGTTACTTCCCACATCTACATCCACATCTACATCCATACTCCGCAAGCCACCTGACGGTGTGTGGCGGAGGGTACCCTGAGTACCTCTATCGGTTCTCCCTTCTATTCCAGTCTCGTATTGTTCGTGGAAAGAAGGACTGTCGGTATGCTTCTGTGTGGGCTCTAATCTCTCTAATTTTATCCTCATGGTCTCTTCGCGAGATATACGTAGGAGGGAGCGATATACTGCTTTACTCTTCGGTGAAGGTATGTTCTCGAATCTTTAACAAAAGCCTGTACCGAGCTACTGAGCGTCTCTCCTGCAGAGTCTTCCACTGGAGTTTATCTATCATCTCGGTAACGCTTTCGCGATTACTAAATGATCCTGTAACGAAACGCGCTGTTCTCCGCTGGATCCTCTCTCTCTCTTCTATCAACCCTATCTGGTACGGATCCCACACTGCTGAGCAGTATTCAAGCAGTGGGCGAACAAGCGTACTGTAACCTACATCCTTTGTTTTCGGATTGCATTTCCTTAGGATTGTTCCACTGAATCTCATTCTGGCATCTGCTTTACCGAAGATCAACTTAATATGATCATTCCATTTTAAATCACTCCGAATGCGTACTCCCAGATAATTTATGGAATTAACTGCTTCCAGTTGCTGACCTGCTATTTTGTAGCTAAATGATAAGAGATCTATCTTTCTATGTATTCGCAGCACATTACACTTGTCTACATTGAGATTCAATTGCCATTTCCTGCACCATGCGTCAATTCGCTGCAGATCCTCCTGCATTTCAGTACAATTTTTCATTGTTGCAACCACTCGATACACCACATCCCAGTAACATCGATGTCGAAGCGTCTACAGGTTTATTTCTTCTGAACCGATTTCTGGTTGATGTTCATACCTCACGGATCGACTATGGTAGTTAAGAGACGAAGAGCTTTATGTTTTAAACGTTGCACTGTGACGCTCGTTAGCTACTGTTACACAATGGCCACACATTCATTGGCGTATAATTTACTGGGAAAAAGGATGCACAAAGAAATGTACGAATAAGGAAACAAGATGTAGAAGAAGGTATTCCGTTATTGCCCAGTATTTTATTTAAAATGATTAGGCTATGTGGCACCCGTGGATTAAGAGAAATTTTCACAAACGCAACATCTCTCATTCTTGACAGTTTTTATTGTCAGAATGCGGTGGTGCTACGAAACTTTCGGATTCTGAACGCTGTATACACTCTATCGATGTTAAAAGCGCTGCAGGTTAGTCAGGTATTGATCACATGTACTTTCTGCCCTCTATAATGATTTAGATTATTTCAGCTCTCCTTTTACGTTCTGAAGTACTGTGTAACTCAGGCGAATTTGCATTTTTTATTTCAGTATCTCATAAGTATGGTTAGAGACTTCTCTGTTGCGTTACTCTCACTTTGCCACCTCGTATTGCCTTAATCGTTTCAAGTGGAAATCATCCACATACTGAGTCATACCTGTTAATTATAGTGCTATCATCGTAGCATGAGGTATCTGTTTGTTCTCGCCGTCATTTCACTCGTATTATAATGGGCCTAGTGAATATACTTTTTTACAGATGAGTAAATTTGTAAGATATGGGAGGTGTTTGTGTTTTGCTGTATCCGGATATCCTGGTTCCTAAGCCACACTGAGAAGTATTAACGAAAGTTTTGTTTCTGCTATCATTTCAGCAGTAACCTTATAGGAAAGCAAAGTCGAATGGCACGATTGCCTCCGAGATAGTAATTGGAAAAGTTTCTTCTTTCCTTTCCTTCGTGAAATGTGAGAATTGTGTGTAATGAGTGTCTGTGAATGGTGTGGTGTCATGTTTGTGTCTGATGGTGATGAGAGAAGGAGAGGAGTGAACCCCGTGCCTTCTGGTAGTCCTCTCCTCTCGATTACCACCAATGAGCCGCCGCCCTTAACGCCCACAGGAGACAGACGCCACAACGGTGTCAGATGAAGTTAAATACAGAAGTTTCGTGAAAATTGTGGTGATCAGGGACTTTACGCTACCACCTGTCTTCCTCTCGCTGGTCAAATAGCGGTCGTCAAAATTGCTTCCGCCATCAGGTTTCGAAGCAATTTAGTTCCGAGTCGAGCTCCACCGCACAGGCGTGCAATAGTGACCTCCGCTACGGAAGCGAGCGTGTCCCTTCAAAAAGCGCTTACGAAATGAAATGGCTCTGAGCGCTATGAGACTTGACTTCTGAGGCCATCACGCCCCAACAACTTAAACCTAACTAACCTAAGGACATCAGACACCTCCATGCCCGAGGCGCGGTTCCGGACTGTAGCGCCTAGGATCGCTCGGCCAGCGCTTACGACATCACATGTAGTGTCTGTGCAACTTAACTGCAATTCTGATAGTGCTACAACATTACCACGTCTTAAAATAGTAATAATGTTTTTATCGCTTTTTCAGAGTTATTTCTTCAGAGTATACTGCTGCCGATCTCAGCTATTATACAGCAGGATGTAAAGACGTAGACTCCAAGAATATCGTTGTGAGTTTTGTTGAAACTTGAATACATGTATAAATTTACACAGGACATAAAGTGTCTGGTTCGGTTCCTTATATTTGCCAATGCCGATTTCTTTTTAATTTTAGCTTGTTTAATATTAGTTTTGACCTCATATAACTTCGCCGTGCCTTTGTGTAGTGGGTGGGTAGTATCAGGCGAGAAGGTTGTGGGAACAGTCCGTTGGCTCGCAGTCTTTTACAGTGTACCTCATGGACTTTAGACCGACTAGGTTTGCCCGCTGAATTTATTCGATGTGAAATTACACGTACTACGTGATATATAATTTGAGCAGCTTTCTGGCAGAAACACGCCATTTTATATTCGGGAATAACGTGTAATATATTGCTAGTAGCAATCGCTTTATAACTTTAGAGGTCTCTTGGGTGTCTTGATTACATCGACAAAGTGTGTCGTTTGTTCGATTTATAGCCAGAGCTGGATATTAAACGGCGTCCATTTTCCCATTTTGTAAGTGATTTCTGGTCTGGCACAAAATACAGTTTCTCTTCTTGTTGGCCGATGTATCACTCGGTATTGATCGGCCCGTTCCGCTGAATGCGGCACGCTCACGCGAGCGACAGGCCAACTTCTGCATCACCCCTTCCCTTCCGTTCCCCCCCCCCCCCTCTCCACTGCCCCCTCCCTCCCCCTCCCCCTCCCACACCCACGGCCCTCTCCGAGCCCTGTCAGGAGGGTCTGCGGGGCCTGCAGAGCGGCCGTGGGTGGCTGCGCCCTCAAGCGGTTTCCTGTCCATACTATCTGCACGGCATGTAAATACTTGGGCCTCGCTGATTGTGTTGGAAGTGTGCGAGACGTCTCCAGTATTAAAAGACCAGCTTCTTGTGATGTAATCACCTTCTCTCGATGAATCTATTCTTCATCGACAGGCTATATAATACGAGTTCTATATCATCCGTATATTTACTCTGGAGTCCGTTGTATAGTGCATGGCAGAGGATACGTCGTACTAATGGTTATGATGTTTTTTCCTCTTAGTGTATCAAGCTAGGAAACAATTCCTGTCTACGTTCTTCAGGAGGCGCCATAATCTCTCTAATTCTCATGTTCCCTATACATAACATCCTATGGCGCCAGCACGAAAAGTCGCAGCCTTCTTCGAATACACACTCTTTAAATTTAACCCAACAGGATTTCCGGTGAGCTACGTTTTCTTTTTCCAACGATTTGCTTTTAAGTTCCCCGGGTGTTTCTGTTACACATTCGTGTGGATCCCACCGACCTACAGGTGCGACAATAAAGTAATGAGACTGATGTGAAAAAAATGTTGCTTACCGTTTTAATGAAGTTTAGTCTTGTTTCCTTCAAAGTAGTTCCCTTTTTATTGCACACATTCCAGCGCTTCTGCCATTGATGGTAACATTTCTGGAACTCATGTTCTGTTATATCCTCCAAGAGCATCGTCACAGCTTTTAGGACATCTTGTGTTGTTTGAAACTGGTATCCCTTGACCGCCGTTTTGACTCTTGGAAATAGAGTCGCATGGAGCGATATTTCGTGAATAAGATGGCTGTGGTAATACTGAAATCTGTTCTGAGGTTAAAAATTTCTGTACTGCTAGAGAATTATGGGATGGCGCATTATCGTGATGCAGAATCCAATTATCAGCAATGTTGGCACAGACACGAAGAACTCTTTTACGAAGTCTTTCTAAAATTTCTTTGTAGTAATATTGGTTAACTGTTTGTCCAGGAGGCACCCACTCTTTATGAACAATTCCCTTCTAATCAAAGAAGCACACAAGTATGCATTTCACTTTTGACTTTGACATGCTAGCTTTTTTTGGTCTGGGTGAGCCCTTTGAGCACCATTGCGAACTTAGGCGTTTTGTCTCTGGATCGTACTGAATGGTTCTGAGCACTATGGGACTTAACTTCTGAGGTCAGCAGTCCCCTAGAACTTAGAACTACTTAAACCTAACTAACCTAAGGACATTACACACATCCATGCCCGAGGCAGGATTCGAACCTGCAACCGTAACGGTCGCGCGGTTCCACACTGTAGCGCCTAGATCGTACTGAAAAAACAAAAAACATTCACCACCAGTGATAACACAGCTCAACAATTCTGGATTGATTTCCGTTTGCTCTAACAGAACGGCTGCCACATTTTTCCGTGTTTCTCGCTGTTGTGGTGTGAGGTTTTTGTGGACCATTTTTTCACAAATCTTTCTCATATCAAGATCTTCAGTTATTATTAGACGAATCGTTTCTCGATTGATGTTCAGTTCTTCTGCTATCATTTTCGCGGATAATCTTCAATCAGATCATATGAGTTCACGCACCCTGGCCAAATAGACATCCGTCCGTGAGGTTGATGGTTGTCCACTGCGATCTTCCTCTTCAACATTAGTTCTTCCTTCATTAAAGAGAGAGACACAAACACATGTTAACTTAGCACAGCACAACTCACAACTGAGCATTTTCTTCGATGTGCCGCTTGGACTAGAAGCAGGTTATAGACCAAGGTCAAAGATATTGTGCCTACACAAGCCTGCAGGGTTGCCACAAAGAGAATCAGTCACATTTCTTTATTGTCGCACCTCGTATAATGGTGGTAGCTCCACGTCTCTGAACTCGTTAGATGTCCGTCATATTGCATACTTGATAAGGATTCCAGACACTGAACTGTATTCGAGGATTGGTCGCACTAGTGTCAAGTATCCGATTTATTTTACAGATGGATCACATTTTACTAGAATTCTTCCTGGAAATCTAGGCCTTCCATTCGCCTTTCTTAACACTCGTTTTACATAGTCGACCCTTTCGCATTGTTTCTTTGTGTTATCGCTAAATTCAGAGGATTCACAAAAATATGGAAACATCAAAATCACAACACATTACCATGACTAATACGGTGTAAGGAAACCTGTTGAAATTCAAAATACCTTCTATTTGTCTCGAAACGGCTAAATTCACGTCCTTTATGGGTTTCAATGGAATATTATATCATTCTTCCCACAAAATAGTTACAAGTTCAGCTAAGGATGATGGAGGTGGATATGGATCACGCCAATTCTCTCCACTGTAGACCACAAAAGCTTAATAATATTGAGATCTGGAGACTGTGCTGTCCCGGGGAGATGTGACCATACTTGTGCACACAAAATAAGTCTTGGACGACCCGAGCTGTGTGAACAGTTGCTCTGTCGCCTTGGAACACATCTTCACCATTAGGGGACAAACATTGCACTGTGGAATGGTCCTATCAGTCCAAATGATCACATAATCCTTCGCAACAATGCGACCTTGCAGACTAACCTTGGAGCCAGGAGAATGGCACGACAGGGTTGCCCAAATCATCGTCAAGTTTCACTCTAGGCCAGAATTGCAAACAGTGTGAAACGAGACTCATCCCACCAAATGACTTCCATCCATTGCTCCATAGTCTAGGTTCCATGACTTCATCACCCAGTTGAGCTCGATATATTGGGCAGTGAAGTGAGGTAGAAAGTTAATGACGTCGTGCATACCATGTACGAAAAACAGAAGGCTAAAATTACTAAAATATTAGGTGGTAAACAACTCTCAACTCCAACTAAAAAGTTAAAATTTCCAGATCGTGTAAATAACCTTTCCGACTTAAAAACTACCAACGAAGAAATCAGTGCACTGGCAAAGGGTTTCAAATACACTCCATCACATAAAATATCTCCGAAAAACTACTCTAAATAATAAAAACAAACCTAGAATATGAATTAAGTGAGGACATATCCACTAAACATCTCGTAGCTCATGAACTAACGCTGTCCCTCAGCCAGGCAATCACAGATGGTGGGATTAATGGTAGTTGGGAGCTACGGTGATGTTTTTTTGAGGTCATCAGATCATTCTTCTGACTGGTTTGATGCGGGCCGCCACGAATTCCTCTCCTGAGCTAACATCTTCATCTCAGAGTAGCACTTGCAACCTACGTCATCAATTATTTGCTGGATGTATTCCATTCTCTGTCTTCCTCTACAGTTTTTGCCCTCTACAGTTCCCTCTAGTACCATGGAAGTCATTCCCTCATGTCCTAACAGATGTCCTATAATCCTGTCCCTTTTCCTTATCAGTTTTTTCCACATATTCCTTTCCTTTCCTCTCCGATTCTGCGTAGAACCTCCTCATTCCTTACCTTATCAGTCCACCTAATTTTCATCATTCGTCTGTAGCACAACATCTCAAAAGCTCCGATTCCCTTCTGTTCCGGGTTTCCCACAGTCCATGTTTCACTTGCATACGATGCGGTACTCCAGACGTACATTCTCAGAAATTTCTTCCTGAAATTAAGGCCGATATTTGATTATAGTAGACTTCTCTTGGCCAGGAATACCTTTGTTGCCATAGCTAGTCTGCTTTTGATGTCCTCTTTCCTCCGTCCGTCATTGGTTATTTTACTGCCTTTGTAGGAGAATTCTTTCACTTCATCGACTTCGTGACCATCAGTCCTGACATTGAGTTTCTCGCTGTTCTCATTTCTACTACTTCTCATTACCTTCGTCTTTCTTCGATTTACTCTCAGTCCATACTGTGTACTCATTAGACTGTTCATTCCGTTCAACAGATTATGTAATTCTTCTTCACTTTCACTGATGATAGTATTGTCATCAGAGAATCGTATCATTGATGTTCTTTCACCTTGAATTTTAATTCCACTGTTAACCTTTCTTTTATTTCCATTATTGCTTTCTCGAGGTACGGATTGAACAGTGGGTGCGAAAGGCTACATCATTGTCTTAGACCCTTTTCGATACGATCACTTAGTTCTCGGTCGTCCACTCTTATTGTTGTACATATTGTATATGACCCTACATCTTAACCCTACTTTTTTTCATAATTTCCAACATCTGGCACCATTTTATATTCTCGAACGCTTTTTCATGTCAACAAGTCCTGTGAACGTGTATTGATTTTTCTTTAGCCTTGCTTCCATTATTAACCGCATCGTCAGAATTGCCTCTCTCGCTCCTTTACTTTTCCTAAAGCCAAACTGATCGTCACCTAGCGCATCCTCAATTTCCTTTTCCATTCTTCTGTACATTATTCTTGTAAGCAGCTTCGATGCATGAGCTGTTAAGCTGATTGTGCGATAATTCTCGCACTTGTCAGCTCTTGCCGTCTTCGGAATTGTGTGGATGATGCTTTTCTGAAAGTCAGATGGTATGTCGCCAGACTTAGATATGCTACACACCAACGTGGATTGTCCTTTTGTTGCCACTTCCCCCAATGATTTTAGAAATTCTGATGGAAATTTAACGTTAAGTCCTCCAACGTTCTTTTAAATTCTGATTGTAATACTCGATCCCATATCTCTTCTAAATCTACTCCTGTTGCTTCTTCTATCACATGAGACAAATCTTCCCTCTCATAGAGCTTTTCAGTGTATTCTTTCCACCCATCCGCACTCTACTCTGCATTTAACAGTGGAATTCCCGTTGCATTCTTAATGTTACCACCCTTGCTTTTAATGTCACCGAATGTTGTTGTGACTTTTCTGTATGCTGAGTCTGTCCTTCCGACAATCATTTCTTTTTCGAGGTCTTCGCATTTTTCCTGCAGCTATTTCGTCTTAGCTTCCCTGCACTTCATATTCATTTCATTCCTCAGCAACTTGTGTTTCTGTATTCCTG
The DNA here is from genome assembly GCF_023897955.1 of Schistocerca gregaria. NCBI lineage: Eukaryota > Metazoa > Arthropoda > Insecta > Orthoptera > Acrididae > Schistocerca > Schistocerca gregaria. The sequence goes on along the minus strand of NC_064920.1, from coordinate 813,908,709 downwards.
AGTTTCCCGGAACATTTTTGTTCTTCCTCCTCTCATAAATCAACTGAAGTATTTCTTCTGTTATCCATTGTTTCTTCGCAGTTACATTTTTTGTACCTGTGCTTCCCTTCCAAACTTGTGTGATGGCCCTTTTTAGAGATTTCCATTCCCCTTCAGATGTACTGCCTACTGAGCTATTCTTTATTGTTGTATCAATAGCCTTAGAGAACTTCAAGCATATCTCGTTATTCCTTAGTTCTTCCGTATCCCACTTGTTTGCGTATTGATTCTTCCTGAGTAATTTCTTAAATTTCAGCCTACTTTTCATCACAACCATATTGTGGTCTGAGTCAATATCTGCTCTTGTGTACGCTTTATAATCCAGTATCTGATTTCGGAATCTCTTTCTGACCACAACGTAATCTAACTGAAATCTTCCCGTATCTCCCGGCCTTTTCCATGTTTACCTCCTCCTCTTGTGATTCTTGAACAGGCTATTCGCTATTAAAAGCTGAAACTTGTTACAGAACTCAATTTGTCTTTCTCCTCTCTCATTCCTTGTCCCAAGCTGATATTCCCCTGTAACATTTTCTGCTACTCCTCCCCCTACATCTGCATTCCAGTCCCCCGTGACTTAGATTTTTATCCCCCTTTGTATTCCATATTACACTTTCACTATCCTCGTACACTTTCTCTATCTCTTCATCTTCAGCTTGCGACGTCGGCATGTATACCTGAACTATCGTTGTCGGTGTTGGATTGCTGTCGATTATGATAGGAATAATCCTATCACTGAACTGTTCACAGTAACACACTCTCTGCCCTACCTTCCTAATCGTAACTAATTCTACTTTTGTTACACTACTTTCTGCTGCTGTTGATATTGCCCTAAACTCATCTGACCAGAAATCCTTGTTTTCTTTCCACTTCACTTCAATGAGCCCTACTATATCCTTTGCATTTACCTTTTCAGATTTTCTAGTTTCCCTACCACGTTCAAGGTTCTGACATTGCACGTCCCGCCTCATAGAACGTTATCCTTTCGTTGATTATTAAATCTTTATCTCATGGTAACCTCCCCCTTGGCAGTCCCCTCCCAGATATCCGAATGGGGGACTACTCTGGAATCTTTAGCCAATGGAGAGATCTTCATGACACTTCTTCAGGCCACATGTCCTGTGAATGCACTTTACGTGTCTTTAATGCAGTGGTTTCCACTGCCTTCTGCATCCTCATGCCGTTGATCATTGCTGATTCATCCACCTTTACGGGCAGTTTCCCACACCTGGGACAAGAGAGTGCTCTGAACCTCTGTCCGCTACACCACCCTCTTTGACAAAGCCGTTGATAGGATGAGGGTGACTTGTTATGCCGGAAGTCTTCGGCCGCCAATGCTCCAATATTAGGTTCGTTATAGGGCCCTTATAGACATGGCTGCCAAAGAGGGGAGGAAAGTTAGCGCGTACTCCATGTTCATACTGACTGGAGTCTTTCCAGACGTGGAACGGGACCTCCCGGATGCCATCAAGAGCACAGGGTGCAGCCAAATGCAGCTGGTGGTACCGACCAATGATGCGTGCCGCTTTGGATCGGAAGAGATTCTCTCTGATTTAGTGCGGCTAACGTAAGTGGTAAAGGCTGCCGCTCATGTTTGAGAGATGAAAGCGGAGTTGACCATTTGCAGCGTAGATGATAGGACCGATTTCGGACGTCTCGTGGTGGAGGGTCTGAAAAATCAAATGGCTCTGAGCACTATTGGACTTAACATCTGAGGTCATCAGTCCCCTAACTAACCTAAGGACATCACACACATCCATGCCCGAGGAAGGATTCGAACCTGCGACCGGAGCAGTCGTGCGGTTCCCGATTGAAGCGCCTCACCGGTCGGCGGAGGGTCTGAATCCGCCGAACAGGTCAAGAGTCCATCACACGCAAAATGCGGCTACACGGCAGCAGGGGCTGTGTGGCGTGGACTGGGCGGATTTATAGGTTACAGGGTCTCGGGAAAACACAAAAAGGGCTTCAGTCACAAAGGGTGCAGGCCGAACAGAGGATGAATGTAGATATAGGAACCATCGGTATAACTGTCGTAGCTGTGTTGGGAAAGTACCAGAACTCCAAGCGCTATTAAAAATCACTGATTCTCAAATCGTTATGGGCACTGAAAGCTGGCTGAACCTGGAAATAAGCTGAGCCGAAATTTTTGCGAAGGATGTAACGGTGTTCAGAAAGAATAGGTTAAACACAGTTGGTGGTGGCGTGGTTGTTACTGTTACAACTAGTTTATCTTGCAGCGAAACTCGATTAGATAGTTCCTGTGAGTTAGGATGGGCAGAGATGATTCTTGGCAACTGGAATAAAAGAATAATTGGATCCTTATACCGACTGCTCAGATGATACAATTGCTGAAAGTTCAAGAGGTAATTTGAGTTTAATCTCAAGCACATATTGCACAATTATAATTGGTGGTGACTTTAATTAATCCTCGATATGTTGGCGAAAGCACATGTTTAAATCTGGAGGCACGCATAAAAGATCATCCGAAATTGTGCTAAATGCAGTGTCTGAAAATTATTTCGAGATGTTAGTTTCTGAGCCCATGCTAATAGTAAACGGTTGTGAAAATACACTTGACTTCTTAGCAACAAATAATCGTGAGCTAAAAACGAGCATCAAAACGGATACAGGAATTACCGAACACAGGCTTGTTGTGGCGATATCGAATATTGTAGCTCAAAATCCTACAAAAATAAACGAAAAATATACCTAGTCAAAAAAGCAGATAAAACTTCGCTTGAAGCGTTGCTGAGAGACAATCTTCACTCCTGCCAAATTAACAATGTAAGTGGGGCCAGATGTGGCTTGAATTCACAGATCTGAAACATTTATACGAAGTAAATTAACAAACGACGGAACTGATCCCCCATGATCAGAACACTGTTGCAGAAACAATGAAAAAAGCATGCCAAATTTAAATGAACGCAAAATCTTCAAGATTGGCGATCTTTTACAGAATCCCGAAATTTAACGCAGACGTCAGTGCGAGATGGCTATAATAGTTTCCACAACGAAACTTTGTCTCTAAACCTGGCAGATACCCCTTGGTACACAAAACGGGTGAGAGAACCATGCAGATACAACGAAAGAAGCATGCCAAATATAAACGAGCGCAATTCTCCAAGATTGGCGGTCTTTTACAGAAGCTCGAAATTCAGCGCGGACTCCACTGCGAGATCGTTATAATAGTTTTCACAACGAAACTTTGTCTTGAAACCTGACAGAAAAGCCAAAGAGATTCTGGTGGTATGTAAAGTATGCTAGCGGCAAGAAACAATCAGTTCCTTCTCTGCGCAATGCCAGACGAAATACTATCGGTGACAGTGATGCAAAAGCAGTGTTATTAAACACTGCCTTCCGAAATTCCATCACCAGAGAAGACGAAATAAATATTCTAGAATTCGAATCAAGAACAGCTGCCAACATGAGTAACCTAGAAGCACATGTCCTCGGAGTAGTGAAGCAACTTAAATCACTTACGTTTACCGCCGAGGGGGCATACCAATTACGTTCCTTTCAGAGTATGCTAATACAATAGCTCCATACTTAACAATCATTTACAACCGCGCGCTAGACCAAAATTCCGTACCCAAAGACTGAAAAGCTTCACAAGTCGCAATAATATTCAAGAAAGGAAGTGGGACTAATCAATTAAAACACAAGCCCATTTCATTGACGTTGATATGCAGCAAGATTTTTGAGCATGTGTTGTGTTCGAACATCATGAATTATCTCGAAGTGAACAGTGTATTGGCACACAGTCAAAAATTGTTCAAATGGCTCTGAGCACTAAGGAACTCAACTACTGTGGTCATTAGTCCCCTAGAACTTAGAACTACTTGAACCTAACTAACCTAAGGACATCACACACGTCCATGTCCGAGGCAGGATTCGAACCTGCGACCGTCGCAGTCGCACGATTCCGGACTGCGCGCCTGAACCGCGAGACCACCGCGGCCGGCGGCACATAGTCAACAAGGATTTAGAAAACATCGTTCTGGGGGAAAACAGCTAGCTCTTCACACACACACACGAAATGTTGAGTGCTATTGACAAGCGATTTAAAGCAGATTCCGTGTTTCTAGATTTCCAGAAGGCTTTTGAGGCGGTACCGCATAAGCGGATTGTAGGAAATGGCGTGCTTATGGAGTATCGTCTTAGTTATGTGACTGAATTCGTGATATCCTGTCAGAGAGGTCACAGTTTGTATTAATTGATGGAAATTCATCGAGTAAAACAGAAGTGATATCTGGAGTTCCTCAAGGCAGAGCCGGCCGGAGTGGCCGTGCGGTTCTAGGCGCTACAGTCTGGAGCCGAGCGACCGCTCCGGTCGCAGGTTCGAATCCTGCCTCAGGCATGGATATGTGTGATGTCCTTAGGTTAGTTAGGTTTAATTAGTTCTAAGTTCTAGGCGACTGATGACCTCAGAAATTAAGTCGCATAGTGCTCAGAGCCATTTGAACCATTTGAACCTCACGGCAGTGTTATGAGCCCTCTGTTGTTCCTTATCTATATAAAACATTTAGGAGACAGTCTGAGCACTCGTCTTAGGTTGTCTGCAGATTATGCTGTTGTTTATCGTCTAGTAAAGTCATCAGAAGGTCAGAAAAAATTGCAAAACGATTTAGAAAAGACATCCGTATGGTGCGAATATTTTTAGTTGACCCTAAATACTGAAAAGTGTGAGGACATCCACATGAGTGCTAAAAGGAATAAGGTTAAAATTCAGTTAAACGATCAACCAGTGAAATCTGAAGGCCGTAAATTCAGCTAAATACGGGGGAACTGCCATTACGAGCAAAGAACACGTAGAAAACGTTATGGGGAAGGACAAGCAAAGACTTCCTTTAACTGGAATAACACGTAGAAAATGTAACAGATCTACTATTTTTTAAGAAGTTGCCTACTCCACGGTTGTCCGTCCTCTTCTGGAATATTGCTGCGCCATCTGGTATTCTTACCAGATAGGATTAAAGGAGTACATCGAGAAAGTTCAAAGAAGAGCAGCATGTTCTGTATTATTGCTAAAGTGGGGAGAAAGTAGCACTGACATAATACAGGATTTAGGGTGGACATCGTTACAACGAAGACGTTTTTGGTTCCGGCGGTATCTTCTCGCGAATTTTCAGTCACCACCTTTCTCCTCGAATGCGAAAATATTTTGTTGACGCCCACCTCCATAGGGAGAAACGGTCATCATAATGAAACAAGGGAAATAAGAGCTCTCACGGAAAAATATGGATATTCGTTTTTTCCGTGCTCTGTTCGAGATCTGAATAATAAAGAATTATTTCGAATGTGGTTCGATGAATCTCCTGTCAGGCACTACAATGTGAGTTGCGGAGTATCCACATAAATGTAGAATTGGAGATACCTAATCTCGTTTTCAGTGCCCCGCCAGTTAAAGAACAACAAGTATTAAACAGTTTCAAGAACAAAATGATTGACAATCATGTTATGGCAATCCTATCAGACAAAGGAAATGCTGTTGTCGAAATGTACAAATGTGACGTTGTTAACAAAATGGAAGATTTCTTAGCTTCCAGAAGATACAAAAAGACTGTACACTATCCTATAATGATAAAATTAGAAGTGTTATCAAACTTTGTAAAAATATATCATCAGGCTCTGAGACCTACTTCTTCACCAAGACGAATCCTATACTATTCGAACTTCACAGCCTCCCTAAACTCTATAAAGATAATATCCCAATCCGTTCTGTGATGTCTTCACTCTCAGCGTCGTGTTAGAAATTAGTCGAGAGTTAAATGACCTGATCAAGATATAATCCAAATTCTAAGCTAGTCATGGCTCCCTTAATTCAGTTGACTTACTGAAAAAGTTAAAAAGCATGCAAATCCTCCCTTGTGCCAAACTGGTTTTCTTTTATGTTAGCAACTTATTTACTAATATACCCTTTCAGAAGCGCCTCAAGGGTCTCACAGATTTACTAGATAAATGGTGTCCGCCCCCGGTAGCCGAGTGGTCAACGCGACAGACTGTCAATCCTAAGGCCCGGGTTCGATTCCCGACTGGATCGGAGATTTATCTCCGCTCAGGGACTGGGTGTTGTGTTGTCCTAATCATTATCATTTCATCCCCATCGACGCCCAAGTCACCGAAGTGGCGTCAAATCGAAAGACTTGCACCAGGCGAACGGTCTGCCCAACGGGAGGCCCTAGTCACACGCCATTATTATTATTATACTAGATAAATCAAGAGATAACCCATTTATCACAGATGACGTGAGGTTAGCTACAGAAGACTGTCTAACACAATGATAGGATATACAAACAGGTGGAAGATCCTACTATGGGATTCCCCCTCAGTCCATTCCTTGCTGAAATATTCATCGACCATTTTGATACACTGTTTTATGGAAAATAACCCACTCTCTTTCAGTGTTGGACAGTTGTTTAGGTATGTTGATAATGTGTTGTGTTATGGACAGGTACTACGAGACAACTTCAAAAATCCCTCAAACTAGTAAATTCTAAACACAACTGAATAAAATTGACGATGGAGTTTTGGGGTAACTGTAAAATTTATTTAGCTCTAACCATAAAAGTCAATTACCGTATTCATACTTCCAAGATTTATAGGAAACCTGCCACCACAGACATAGTAATACCAGCCAGTTTTCAACACCCTGTAACCCATAAATATGCTGCCTTTCATTCTATGATACATCCCCTAATATGCATCACCATGAGTGAAGACAATTTTCAAATATAATTAAATGCCATCAAATAAATAGCATCAAACAACGGCTATCATGCTACCTTACTGGACTCCATAATGCACAAAAAGAAGAAAGAACAGATGTGCTCTCTTCTTTAACCTGTCCGTGACCCAAAACCGCAAGAATGCGATAAATGGCGCACATTTCTGTACTCATGAAAAATCTCAGTGGATGTAGGCAGAAAGCTTAAATACAAGAATGTAAAAACATTACTTTATGTGCACAACACCATTGGGTATTTTTTCCAATGGTAAAGATAGACCTCCAGCTTTGGAAAAAAGTGGAACATATAAAATTACTTTTAACTGTGGCAAACTCCATGTAGTTCAGTCTGGCAGGGCAATATGTATCTGCCTGAAGGAACATCACAGCAGATGGAAAGTTAAAAAAGGAGACCATACTTTTGCAGGCCACCCACTAAAAGGACATAGTTACAATGAGACCAATGAATTACTGCATCACATCCACAAACGAAGGAAGATGAATTACCATGAAATACTGAAAATTAATAAACACATGTCCATTTTCCCAAGCTTAATACTGAATGACCAGACAGATTTTCCGTGCTCACCACTTCTAACTGCAGAAACTACTCAGAATCCTATACAGGCCATGTAGCAAACTAACTCACTTACTCACATGCCCCATTTTCTTTATTTTAGTTATTATAATTCTTCTCGTTGTTTATAAATTTGTTACTCTGTATAAGCGCGGCTGCTTCTCTCAGCCGCTTAACACCAGTATTATATTTCACCTGTATGTAATTTATGATCTTTTAAACACAAGGTTATATTATAGCCACATCTTCGGTATATGTGGTCAAGATTTATTGTTCGCTTATGTCCTTCTACGTACAACTGTTATAATTCGTCTGTAGTTCATTAGTTAATGTAGCACATATTTTATCTTAGTTAACTAATCTTTCATCGCATTTAGACTGAAATAATCCTGCTTTTGTAGACTTAGAAAAAGCTTTTGACAATGTTGATTGGAATACTCTCTTTCAAATTCTTAAGGTGGCAGGGGTGAAATACAGGGAGAGAAAGGCTATTTACAATTTGTACAGAAAGCAGATGGCAGTTGGGAAGGAAGTGAGACAGGGTTGTAGGCTATCTCCGATGTTATTCAATCTGTATATTGAGCAAAGGACCTGGTAGAGCAGTTGAATGGAATGGACAGTGTCTTGAAAGGAGGGTATGAGATGAACATCAACAAAAGCAAAACGAGGATAACGGAATGTAGTCGAATTAGGTCGGGTGATGCTGAGTGAATTAGATTAGGAATTTAGACACTTAAGGTAGTAAAGGAGTTTTGCTATTTGGGGAACAAAATAACTGATGATGGTCGAAGTAGAGAGGATATAAAATGTAGACTGCCAATGGCAAGGAAAGCGTTTCTGAAGAAGAGAAATTTCTCAACATCGAGTATAGATTTAAGTGCCAGGAAGTCTATTCTGAAAGTATTTGTATGGAGTGTAGCCATGTATGGAAGTGAAACATGGACGACAAATAGTTTGAACAAGAAGAGAATAGTAGATTTCGAAATGTGGTGCTACAGAAGAATGCTGAAGATTAGATGGTTAGATCACATAACTAATGAGGAGGTATGGAATAGAATTGGGGAGAAGAGGAGCTTGTGCACAACTTGACTAGAAGAAGGGATCGGTTGGTAGGACATGCTCTTAAGGCATCAAGAGATCACCAATTTAGTACTTGAGGGAAGCGTGGAGGGTAAAAATCGTAGAGGGAGACCAAGAGATGAATACACTAAGCAGATTCGGAAGGATGTAGGCTGCAGTAGGTACTGGGAGATGAAGGAGCTTGCGCAGGATAGAGTATCATGGAGAGCTGCATCAAACCAGTCTGAGGACTGAAGACCGCAACAACAACATGACGTGCTTGGTTCCATATTCCTCGAGAAAGTCACATACTTGCAAAAACTCTCGGCACTGTCGCATACTGGGGCACAACGCCGAGACGTGTGGTTGAGAATTCGTACCGGAAAGAAGCAATTGATCAGACTCCGTCACACAGCCCTAAAGACGTGATGTTAAATTTTAATTCCCCAGCCTTATCACTATGTCAAAAATACCCAAACATGAAATCATAAGGTGAACAACTGCTGTAAAATCCTACTGAGTGATTATTTTTACTCAATCGACAAATAATTGTATGAATTGCAGGATATTACAAGTTTGGTCAAATTAAATACATAAAAAATTAAATTGATGTTTTATTGTATATTAAATGTAATGACAGAGCATAAGACTCAGTAACATGATTGTTAGAAAAAGTACATATATGAAGCACCTGGAGGGGGGCGGGGACGGGACTACCGTATTCTACATGCACATTTAATCACTAATACGAATTCAACGCACCAAATGTTTAAGTTACTCCCGTGGGTGAATGAAAAATGTAATATCTCTGGAACCCTGATTAACGGTTCTGTGGCAATGGTACCTCCCTTTTCAGACATCTACACTTACGTATCGCCGGTGCGACAGACAAATCCATTTGCCGAGTACCTTCTCGTTCCAACACCTCTTCCACCGCCACTATTCGATGCGATTGTGCATTGTCATCCATAACCACTAAGTCAGGGGCTAAAACAACCCTGGAAGAGACGCGCGTTAGGAAAGAGTACTGTGTCACAATAACACTGAGCAGCCAGTGTACCGTGTTCGAAGATTTGGAGGCCAGAACGACCACGCATTATAATCCCTCCCCATTCCGTAACACATAGACCACCAGAACGAACATGTTTGACAGTCCTCCTGTACATTACGTGTTCTCGCCTCTCGCCGTATGAGGGAATGTCCAGAATCGTACTAAATCTGTTCTCATCCGAGAACAGCACGCGACACCACTCCTTGTCGGTCCAACCGCTATACCCTTAGCACCATCGTAAACGGTGGCGCCTATATGCGGGTGTCGAAGGAACACAACGTACCGGTCGTCGGCCAAAGAGTCCACCTCCATGCTGTCACCGCGCCACCATGGAGCGTGAGATGGAGCGCCAAAAAGTCCTGTTAAATGTGGTTGCAGTTGCAGTGGCTGTTTCTCGTGGTTCCCTTTTTGCCTTCTGCACAGTGTAGTGGACATCTGATGCTGTAGTTAACCTTATTTGACCACGTCCTCTCCTTCGGTTAACAGTAACTGTGACCGGAACGCTCTGTCTGCACGTGAAAATGTGCTGTGACAACAGCAAACTCCTGGTCTACGCTCGTCACGCTTTATCCCTCTACAGTTCCCGATCATTCTTCCTGCGTATAGTCATCCAAATGTTGTCTCTGGGGCCACGTTGTAATGAAGAACATCACTATAAGGCACGGTAACTGCTTGACCAAAAACTGTCTTTTCTCGTTCGTTCAACTGCCTCGTGTTGCGTGGCCAGCACCATTTGGCACTATGCTGACGTCAAGATTTGTGACGTCACACCTTCTGCGCATGACTAGCATACCTCTGGCAACATGCTATCACACGTTCAATCATTTAGAGCGATGGTAAACATCCTATAATACTGTATTTATCTCGTCCTTAAGTTTTGTAGCAAGCAAATTTTGAAATTAAAAAGAAATTTTTAATGATACCAAACAATGAAAAAGAATGGAATTTGAAGCGACAGTCACACATAGGTTGCAGGAATTTTTTATATGCATAAAAGAAATTTTTAATCAGTTGGTTGTTAGTTGTAGTCACAGATCTAACGTCCTTAGGTTTTCAGATTACATGTGATTTATAAAGTGCTTGACTGCAAACTATGATCACTCAGACTTTAGTAACTCTGTCGTATTCAGTACAGAAACACTAATTTTTAACTTTTCCAATTTGCTCCTGTCCGCGTAGCACCTCAACTTGTTTTATCGATCTACAGTGTTACCGTAAATTGAGTGCTGTGTACATACTGTGGTTTATTCTCAACTGTGAGGAAATCTACTTTTTTATATTCACGTCCAACTTTCGACACAGTGGCTTACACAGATACCTTGAAAGCCAAAAAGAAGAAAGTAATTCAGTTTTGAACCGCGCGACTGCTACGGTCGCAGGTTCGAATGCTGCTTCGGGCATGGATGTGTATGATGCCCTTAGGTTTGTTAGGTTTAAGTAGTTCTAAGTTCTAGGGGACTGATGACCTCAGATATTATGCCCCATAGTGCTCAGAGCCATTTTTGAAGAAAGTAAAACGCTATGTTGAGGTGAGGAAGATTATCCACACTAGATCTGCCTGTGAAGCTATCAATAACTTTTGACTAAACCTTTGAAGAACCTCACTATTAACCAGCAAAGAGTCACTGAAAGGATATGTACGTTTTTGCTTTGGCTAATTTCGATCAAAATGTCATCTTCAGTCAGCAAAATGTAATGGTTGCAGCAAACGTTTACAAGGAGCAAGCACCATAAAGAGAAAAAAATTGCTATTGTGAACCCATGTCAGTCGATGATCCATTTCTGTGTTGCACTATCAAACACTAAAATAAAGTATTCCGCCCTCCCATGGGTGTTGGGTGAAAGACTGGCTATCAGTTCATTAATCACTATATTAGTAACTAACTAATATGATAGCCGTGTTCAATACTACAGGTCACATTCAGTAAATTACTATCGTTATTGTAAGCATAAAGCGTATCAAGGTGGCACATATTGTTTTAAATGTCTGTTCCTAAAATTTCGAAACTCTTTGTATCCGGATTTGCTCTTTGAGCACTCTTGTAGTATGTGATGGAAATCGAGAGGTACCCACAGCGTATGTAGTGTAAGCGGCAGGTGTACATTTTGGTCGCTGCCGGAGCTTTACGGTGAACGCTTCGTGATGTGTCGCCAGTCCAGGTATTGTGTCCAGACTGATCGTAATTAAGCTGACATTGATCGCTACTGGGGGTTTCGTGTGCCACTAACATAACAAGCAGCTCCTGCAATTGAAGGACCTGTCCCAGATTATAATCGACCGCAAGCGAAACGAAGACGGAAATACGGTTTGCTTCTGAATTCATAAAGAAATGGTGCCACCTGGAGGTAGATAATTCTGGTTGCGTGTTCCGTAAGGTTATGACAAGCTTGTTCTAGATGCCTTTGAAAAAAAGTAAGTTAAATACACGTAGACAGTGGAAAGCATAAAAAATTGTGTGACTGATGCAACTTTCTACACTGCCCGACAAAAAAATGTGAGGTCAGATGTCAGTTTACCTTCACACTCGTACACACCACCGACAGGTACGCAAATGATTTAGAGTTTCAATTCTCTGTGACAGGTAGAAGAGGCACCAGAATGTATTAGTGTTGTACGAATGTTGTTAGCAGGCGTAGTTGGGTATGCAGGGTGTCTCAAACCTTTTGTATTAAATTAAAACAGGTGAAAGTGGGCTCACAACCGATTTTGTTGAGATAGGGAACCGGTGGTCAGAAATGCATAGCCGGACGTTGTGGCCGAGCGGTTCTACGCCCTTCAGTCCGGAACCGCGCGACTGCTATGGGGCAGGTTCGAACCTGCCTCGGGCATGGACGTGTGTGATGTCCATAGGTTAGTTAGGTTTAAGTAGTTCGAAGTTCAAATGGCTCTGAGCACTATGGGACTTAACTTCTGAGGTCAGCAGTCCCCTAGAACTTAGAACTACACTCCTGGAAATGGAAAAAAGAACACATTGACACCGGTGTGTCAGACCCACCATACTTGCTCCGGACACTGCGAGAGGGCTGTACAAGCAATGATCACACGCACGGCACAGCGGACACACCAGGAACCGCGGTGTTGGCTGTCGAATGGCGCTACCTGCGCAGCATTTGTGCACCGCCGCCGTCAGTGTCAGCCAGTTTGCCGTGGCATACGGAGCTCCATCGCAGTCTTTAACACTGGTAGCATGCCGCGACAGCGTGGACGTGAACCGTATGTGCAGTTGACGGACTTTGAGCGAGGGCGTATAGTGGGCATGCGGGAGGCCGGGTGGACGTACCGCCGAATTGCTCAACACGTGGGGCGTGAGGTCTCCACAGTACATCGATGTTGTCGCCAGTGGTCGGCGGAAGGTGCACGTGCTCGTCGACCTGGGACCGGACCGCAGCGACGCACGGATGCACGCCAAGACCGTAGGATCCTACGCAGTGCCGTAGGGGACTGCACCGCCACTTCCCAGCAAATTAGGGACACTGTTGCTCCTGGGGTATCGGCGAGGACCATTCGCAACCGTCTCCATGAAGCTTGGCTACGGTCCCGCACACCGTTAGGCCGTCTTCCGCTCACGCCCCAACATCGTGCAGCCCGCCTCCAGTGGTGTCGCGACAGGCGCGAATGGAGGGAAGAATGGACACGTGTCGTCTTCAGCGATGATAGTCGCTTCTGTCTTGGTTCCAATGATGGTCGTATGCGTGTTTGGCGCCGTGAAGATGAGCGCCACAATCAGGACTGCATACGACCGAGGCACACAGGGCCAACACCCGGCATCGTGGTGTGGGGAGCGATCTCCTACACTGGCCGTACACCTCTGGTGATCGTCGAGGGGACACTGAATAGTGCACGGTACATCCAAACCGTCATCGAAGCCATCGTTCTACCATTCCTAGACCGGCAAGGGAACTTGCTGTTCCAACAGGACAATGCACGTCCGCATGTATCCCGTGCCACCCAACGTGCTCTAGAAGGTGTAAGTCAACTACCCTGGCCAGCAAGATCTCCGGATCTGTCCTCCATTGAGCATGTTTGGGACTGGATGAAGCGTCGTCTCAGGCGGTCTGCATGTCCAGCACGAACGCTGGTCCAACTGAGGCGCCAGGTGGAAATGGCATGGCAAGCCGTTCCACAGGACTACATCCAGCATCTCTACGATCGTATCCATGGGAGAATAGCAGCCTGCATTGCTGCGAAAGGTGGATATACACTGTACTAGTGCCGACATTGTGCATGCTCTGTTGCCTGTGTCTACGTGCCTGTGATTCTGTCAGTGTGATCATGTGATGTATCTGACCCCAGGAATGTGTCAATAAAGTTTCCCCTTCCTGGGACAATGAATTCACGGTGTTCCTATTTCAATTTCCAGGAGTGTACTTAAACCTAACCAACCTAAGGACATCACACACATCCATGCCCGGAGCAGGATTCGAACCTTCGACCGTAGAGGCCGCGCGGCTCCAGACTGTAGCGCCTAGAACCGCTCGGCCACTCCGGGCGGCCTCGTTACAGTAGTTTGTAATGCTCTGTGTAATTCGTGGCGACGTCTACGTAGCACTTGCAATTTCAGAAGTTCTCACTCTTGAGAGATTACCATTAACAGTATTTCCGATGTGCGGTGAGATAAGGTTTTCATATTGGCATATTACTTAGACGAAGTCAACGTGTAAGGACTGTCTCACTTGTAATGTTGTGAAGACTCACGTTTAAAGCCCCATTCCTTAAAAAGCAACAAACAAGTAATGTTTGTATCTCTCTTATAGATCCACATAAGAATTCCTGGCTATCGCAAGTAACGTGGATTGTTTGAGAATTCTAAACGAACCCTTCCCAATGTCTCAACTTGCAAAACATATTTGACTCGGCAGCACACGGACGTTTAGTGAGTACTATCATGTACAACATCAAGCAAAATATAGACTTTTTTAAGGATTTATTATAAGGAGGACGGAGTTTGTTATATCTATAGTAAAGAACAATCTAAATAAAACTGCACAAAAATCCACACAGTTTGATCAAACTTCAAAAGAGGTGCAAATATTGTAAACTTATTGCAAAGGTACAGAAATGTAAAACGGTACAATTTACGAAACGCATGGCAGATGTATCCTGAGACTAAAACAGAGGTGATTAATAGCTGAAATTACTCATTCCATTCCCGGGATTATGAAATGGAATTTTCACGTACTATCAGTCGTGGTAAACCAAAATGGGAGACATGGTTATTGGTAGTGCAATGTAGCCTTTGTTGGGCAGCAGAGAGCAAGTACGAAAATGATAAAGTTAAATGAATCTACTCAATAGTATTCTGTGCATGATGTAAAGGTTTGCCATCAGAAGGACGCATCACAGAAGCTATGGCGAGACTTGTTGGGCAGCAGAGAGCAAGTACGAGAATGATAAAGTTAAATGAATCTACTCAATAGTATTCTGTGCATGATGTAAAGGTTTGCCATCAGAAGGACGCATCACAGAAGCTATGGCGAGACGCATTGGATCATCTGAAAATAATAATGATCTCGTTGAGTATTAATGTGACTCCCTGTAATAAAAATTTAAATCATTATAATTTAATAATTGGTGACTGTGTCAGGTCGTGGGTCCTGATGAACGTACTATTATGAATCAAACACACACACAACACTGGTGTAATATTCTGCAACATTCTTATTTAATTGCCACTTATAACTGCAGGTACTACTTATAATCCCATCCAAGCAATGTTATAAATTATCTCTCTTACTCACAAGCCCCATTTCCTTTATTTCTGTTATTATAATTTCACTCGTTCTGTTAAAAATCTTTTCCTTTGTACAATCACAGCTACTTCACTCACCTGCTTAATATTACCTGCTTAATTTCACTATTATATCTGTTTGTAATTTAGGGTCCATTAAAGAGAAGAATATTTTGTTCAGCCTCATGTATGGAATATGTCATGAAAGTTTATTATTCACTTATGTCCTTCTATCAGCAACACTTGTAATTTGCCTATGATTCATTATTTAATGTGTCACATCTTGGTTAAATAATCTTACATCTCAATCACAATGAAATAATCCCGCTTGTTTTACTCCTAATTCTAGCATTAACATTTTCATCTGTGTAAATGGATATACTCTGTAGATGCATTAGTTGGAAACCGCAGATTTAACAGAATTTCATTGCACCATATACTTATCTTTGCACCTGATAATGCTGTAACAGCCGAAAACTGGTTCGTGTAACCAATAATAAATATTGTAGAATATTACACCAGTGTTGTGTGCGTTTCACTCATAGTGTATAAAGTATTCTACCGAGAGCCGATGGTACTGTCAATCGGTGCGAACGTACCATTGTTCGACAAGCAGATTGACCCTGAAAAGTCTTACCGTAATTTCCATCTAAAATAATAGTAGCAAAACCGTATCAGATTACAATGCTCAAACAGAAAGACGCCATGCGCAATCAGTCTGCTTTCGAACAACGCGGACACCGTCTCTAAAACAGAAAATCTCCAACATAAAAGCAAGCTCTATAGGTAACTATAATAAAGTTTACTTATATATGACGAGTTATTATGCCAAGTTATTATTCAGAACTATATAAAGTACAATATTTGCCAGTTACTGATACCTACGTGAGCTGTTCGAGACCGGACAAACGGGAATGATTAACGGGAAGGAGCTTCTTCCCTCAAGAAACTTCTACTTTTTAACAAATAACAGATTTTTATGTGTCGATGCCTTTGCCTATATTTTATCCACTTGCGTAACTACTGTTTTGCTCTTATTCTGCTTTTATCTTACGCTGTGATGGTGTTCATTTTATTATAACATTGTGGGGAAATAAACAACAATGCCATATTATTTTATTTCTTACACTTGGACAGAAAGCTGAAAAGCTGACAAAATTCAGTCTATAAAAGAGACTTCCGGCAAATCCTTTGTTGAAGCGTGTGCGTTCGATACGAAATAGGACTAAAAGCGAATACTGAATAAATACGAAGATTAGGTGCACGGGTGGTTCGCGGTTATTTGACTTACGGGAAAGCGTCCCGAAAATATGGAACCCCTGAAATGATACTCTCTTGAACAACACTTTTCTCACCCCGCTTCCTCATGTCCCTCCCACACCCCAACCTCGCTACCCCACATAGCGTAACTTGTGATTACCCGCACTCCATATGCGATTGGAAAATGTTACCCTTCAGTGTATATCAGAGTATTAATACAGATGTAGAAGTAGATGATGCTATCCACATTGATGTGCTGTCCTACTCTGGAGACGATTTGATGCAGCCCTTGATGTTAGTCTTTCCTGTGCAAGCCTCCCCATCTCTGCAACACAGTTGCTACCCACGTAACTCACTGTAGTCAAGCCTATACTATCCTCCGGTGAGTAATCTTTGTTTGACAGGTTTGGAGAATTCTAGAAACGAGGGAGACAGCTATACTACGCTTGTTAATGCTTGCTGCACAATTTTCCACCAGAAGGCGTCTAAAATTTAAAGGAGAATGTTCAGATTGCCGAGACATGGCAGGTCGATTCCCAATGTCATGTATACATAGTAAGTTACGATGGAGCGGAACCTGTGCCGTGGCGGCAGCCTTGTGTTAATACAATTCCCGTCTCTTTTAGTGTAAATTTTCACCAATAATTTGTGTCTGTGTTTTGGCAAAGACACTCGGGCATTATGTCAGCGCACGTCGCTCAACATTAGCTGTACTTAAACGGAACGTTTCTCCTCTCCACCACCGCTGACTTCACTCGTATTCGAAAGAGTGGCATTCAAATTCCCGTTCGGTCATCCAAGTTCATGTTTTCCCGTTTCCCCTCCGTTTCCTTAAAACGCTTAAAAATAATGCCTAGATGAATTATTTGAAATGAAAGGAGATGATTTTCTTTTCTTCCACGAGTTTAATTACAACCCCTTCCCCTGCTTCTCCTTCACACACAAGCACACACACGGACACGCACATATTATTTTTAAGTATGAAATAAAAGTGGCATTTTAGATGCCTTCAGATTAATTGTCGTGCACACACGGATTATACTAAAACGACTATATATCTACAAGTAATTCCAGTATAGATACATACTGAGATTTTTCACTGTGCAGCGGAGTGTGCGCTGATATGAAACTTCCTGGCAGATTAAAACTGTGTGCCGGACCGAGACTCGAACTCGGGGCGTTTGCCTTTCGCTGGCAAGTGCTCTACCAACTTTTTTTTTAAAATATCATTTTGTTCGTTGCATCTGCTCGGGGCGGACGTCGTAAGACATCCATTTATATTCGTTGTTGATCGATTGACTCAGTTTTTTTTTTTTTATTGCAGAGGGCACGTAACCTTTTGACCGAACACGCTGAGCTACCGTGCCGGCCTCAACGGAGCTACCCAAGCACGACTCACGCCCCGTCCTCACAGCCTTACTTCTGCCAGTACCTCGTCTCCTACCTTCCAAACTTTACAGAAGCTCTCCTGCGAACCTTGCAGAACTAGCACTCCTGAAAGAAAGGATATTGCGGAGACATGGCTTAGCCACAGCCTGGGGGATGTTTCCAGAATGAGATTTTCACTCTGCAGCGGAGTGTGCGCTGATATGAAACTTCTGCAAGGTTCGCAGGAGAGCTTCTGTAAAGTTTGGAAGGTAGGAGACGATGTACTGGCAGAAGTAAAGTTGTGAGGACGGGGCGTGAGTAGTGCTTGGGTAACTCAGTTGGTAGAACACTTGCCCGAGTTCGAGTCTCGGTCCCTCACACAGTTTTAATCTGCCAGGAAGTTTGAATTCCAGTATAGTTAATAAAATCCGTAATAATGTTCTAAAATAAACCACCTCACACAGAAAGAAGGTATGGTTGGTGTTAATGTCAGTTGATGCATGCACACAACATACAAGAAGTCAGATACTGACTGATCAGTGGGAAGGACACATACATGCCGCATACTCGTGTGCGACAGCTTTATCAGCATCTGAAAAAGTTTGGAAGGGGCCTTAATGTGGGTCTCCGTTTCACCTTCTCGTCAAGTTGTGCAATATCCATATTTGTGGGGCAATCGGTTGTGACAGTTCCCCGATGTTGGACTGCATAAGAACGTGAGGAGATGTACGGTAGACCCATGTCTGACCACCAGAAATGGATGATCGCCGTATTGTGCACCAAGCATATCGTAACGCCTTCACACCTGCGCCTTCCATCCGAGGACAAGTAATGTACTCTCTGCAGCATCAGAGATTGCTCTCCGTCGTCAGGCCACGAGTGGCTTACCGGGACCATCCGACCGCCGTGTCATCCTCAAAGGAGGATGCGGATAGGAGGGGCATGGGGTCAACACACCGCTCTGCCGGTCGTTAAGATGGTATTCTTGACCGAAGCCGCTACTGTTCGGTCGAGTAGCTCCTCAATTGGCATCAAGAGGCTGAGTGCACCACGAAAAATGGAAACAGCGCATGGCGCTAGAATGGTCACCCATCCAAATGCCGGACACGCCCAACAGCGCTTAACTTCGGTGCTTACGGGGACCGGTGTACTCACTGCGGCAAGGCCGTTACCAAACCTCGGAGATTGAGGAGGACTATAATTTCAGTCGCCTCCTGGTTATCTTGAATATGATTTGCAGCAGTTTTCAAATACAATGTCCAGATGTGTTTTGAACGTGGGCGAGACGCTTCCATCTCTAATGACTTCAACGTGAAGCAGACACTAACCTTTAACATTCATTTTTATTACTCACCACTCACACATAGTTCGCATAGCTGTAAGAACACCAGATTCTTCATCCACCAAACGATCTCCCTACGGCAGCAGACGTTTAAAACACCCACTCTGAGCTGTGCAAATAGTTACGAGACTGCCTGAAGCTGGGAGACCACCCATGTGGAGGCAGAGTGTGCGTGACACGTGTTGGGAATCCAGATGCGGACGGAAAGGAGTACCGGGCGCGTAATGCAGTGGCGAACCATATTGTGAAGCGAATTTAGCGCCGGCCGCGGCGTGAGCTCCGCTGCAAAGGTCAGCCGCGGCAGAGGAACGGCGTACTTAATTTTAAGTGTGGCAAGCCGGGTAATGGAGAAGTAAAGTTTGCCGTAGATTGAAACGCGCAGATTAGCTGGCACAAGTAGTTTGCGAAGAATTATTCCCCGAGATAGTAGGCGCAACTTTAGGAATGAGATGACCATTACGGACGCGACCGCAGCGCCGTTCTTCAGCTCCGGAATCTGTCTGCGATTTTTGTGCCCGCGTCATATTATAACAGACAAAGGATAGGTACGCCTCACCGCAAGTTATACTGTGAACAGTCACTGCAGGCTCCGATAAATGCCGCCGGCAATCCGATCCTTTATGGCTGCCATTAAAGCAGCAGTAATGATAGGAGGACGTCTCTTTGATACAGACAGGCTTTTCACTAGGATAATTAGCTCCAGCGGATTCGAGAAAGAAGTGTAAGAAGACAGAAGTGAAGTAAACGTAGTGAAAGGTAGAATTATCAACGTATCGGCTGACAAATCGGGCTCTGACCAGGTACTCATTTTGCCAATTTTCTATTACAAGTGGGAACAAAAAACGAACTGTGTTTGTAATGTAATTTCGAAAAAATGCATTTCCATGTGTTCGTGAAAACGTCTTCGAAGTTAAGAAACAGACGTACAAAGAAATGCACATAATGTACAAATGTATACGTACAGCTGCTTCGCGTGTCTAACTGCGACTTTGTAATCGTCTCTATGGCAACGTCACCTCCTAGCTCTATAGACGGCTATTGTCTTCGCCCTACAGCCTTTTGCGCTTCTCCGCTGAAAGCTGTCAAAAGCGCTGGCAAGTGTCAGTATTTCCGTAAGCTGACTCGACTCCACGAGTGTCTTATTAGTAATGAATAAATGTATTAGAACTTCATTCATGATGCGAAATTTTTCACGCCTCTCAGTGTTTGTGACGTAATTTCTCTCGAAGTATGTATTGTGCAATGATGTAGTCGCATAGATACAGTCAGCGGCGTATGTGGATATTGGCTGCGAAATATGATGCGAATAGAGTGAGTAGCAAAGAAGTAATAAATTTAAACGTCATGCATGAAGCTGCAATTTTTACGTATTTCATTGATTACACATAAATTAAGGATAATGCTGTAACAACGCTCTGGTGAGCGGGTTACGAGTTTAAATCACCTCGGGGTATGACCATGCGGTGCATTTGACCTGCGGTCGTCGCACGGTGGCGCTGGCAGCAGTCCACATACGCAAAGGTGTGTTGGTGCATGTCAGAATACGGTGCAGCGAGTAAGTGTGCAGACGTTTTCAGACGTGCTAATAGTGTTGAAAATGAAATATTGATGACATTATGAGGGGTAGAATACAAGGGCGACTGGAGGCTGGTCAGACACAACAGGTCATAGCACGGACTCTCCGTGTGCCACGAAGTGTGATCCCAAGATTATGGCAACGATTGCACCAGACAGGAAACGTCTCCAGACGCCACAGTACGTACATCCACAGTGTACAACACCACAAGACGACCGATATCTGACCCTCATTGCCTGCAGACGACCACGGAGTACTGCAGGTAGCCTTGCTCCGGACCTTACCACAGCCACTGGAACTCTTGTCTCCAGACACACAGTCTACAGACGACTGAAAAGACATGCTTTATTCGCCTGGAGACCTGCAAGGTGCATTCTACTGACCCCTCGTCACAGGAGAACCCGTAAAGCCAGGTATCAAGAATACAGTACATGGTCGTTGGAACAGTGGTCCCAGGTTATGTTCACGGACGAATCCAGGTATAGTCTGAACAGTGATTTTCTCCGGGTTTTCATCTAGCGTGAACCAGGAACCAGATACCAACCCCTTAATGTCCTTGAAAGGAACCTGAGTGGAGGTCGTTGTTTGTTTGTGTGTGTGTGTGGGGGGGGGGGGGGGGGGGGGATAATGATTGGTGCATGTACACCCCTGCATGTCTTTCACGAAGAAACTGTAACAGGTCCGGTTGTAAGTAGGCTATTTAGGTTTTTTTTATTGATAACCCTCAGCCACGTAGCGCTCTGTATGAAAATTACTGTCTGTGCCGTGTGCTGTCTGTGGCTGGTTTGCATTGTTGTCTGCCATTGTAGTTTTGGGCAGCGGCAGCTGGATGCTAACAGCGCGTAGCGTTGCGTAGTTAGGGTGAGCCGCCAGCAGTGGTGGACGTCGGGAGAGAGATGGCGGAGTTTTGAAATTTGTAAGAATGGATGTCATGAACTGATATATATATTATGACTATTAAGGTAAATACATTGTTTGTTCTCTATTAAAATCTTTCATTTGCTAACTGTGCCTATCAGTAGTTAGTGACTTCCATAGTTTGAATCTCTTATTTAGCTGGCAGTAGTGGTGCTCTCTGTATTGCAGTAGTTTGAGTAACGAAGCTTTTTGTGAGGTAAGTGATTTGTGAAACGTATAGGTTAATTTACTCAGGGCCATTCTCTTGTAGGGATTATTGAAGGTCAGATTGCGTTGCGCAGACACCACCCATATGATAATCACTGGCGGAGTAATAATAGTTACAGAGAAAGATCGCATTTCCGTAGTAATGACTATCACAGAGATAATCAGAGAAACAGACAATATGGAAACCAAAATAATTATTGTCAAGGGAGACAGAATAACTTAAGACGCAACGGTCCAGCTCGCAGTTACGATTCAGGGAGAAATTCTCCACTACGTGACCGACAAGAAAGAAACTATGGAATCTACCGACATGACGACAGACGATATGATCGTAACGACAGACCTGAATTGCAGCAGAACTAGCGGGATTCAAACAGAGCAGGGTCCTCTCGACAAGGTGACTTTGTAGAAGTTAGGTCTCCAAATCCCAATAACTACGCGCACCAACAAAGACACAATAGGCAATGACTCATACCGCTGGCAGCCACAAAACGTACGCATGAAAGTGACGACGCAGCTGCCGTAGCTAGTAATTACGTAAAAATGGAAGACATTAGGGACATCTTACTCCAGGAACAGGACGTAAAACATAACAACATTGCATATCCTGTAATTCACATTACTGTAAATGACGTAAAATTTACGGCAGTACTTGACTCAGGCAGTCCCATTTCAGTAATTAGTGAAACAGCTTTTAGCAAATGCAACAAATCGAACGATTGCCCCACGCTCCCGTTACGCAAGATTAAATTACAATGTGCAGTCATTAGAAAAAGTGTAGATGTACGTCAACAAACTAACTTAGAATTATTTTGTCAAAGCCACAGCTTCTCTATGAACTTTCTTATTGTTCCATTATTTTCTACGGAAATTATACTGGGAGAAGACTTCTTGAATGAATACAAAGCAATCTTAAACTTTCACGATGCTGAAATAAGTTTAGAGAAAGAAGGTTATTCAATAGCTTTGAAATTTGAAGATTGGCTCTCAAACCATGACAAGGAAATTAATCGGCTTTACCTTCTGTTAGACAACAGTTCGGAATTTTCAACGGAACTAGACACTAACAATCACTCTGCAAGTACTGACAGAGATGATATCGACGGCATATTTGAAACTAATGAGTTAATTCAGAATAAAATTGAAACAATTGAGAATTGTAATGACACTGATAGGCAGGACCTTTTTGAGGTTTTACAAGCACATTCCACAGTTTTTACACACAATACAGGAACAATCAAGGGATTTCAGTACCAATTTCGTGTTCGTGAGCATACTAAATTTTGCGTTAGACCATACGTAATTCCAGCACATTATAGGGACCGTGTTAGAACAGAAATACAATCTATGCTTGACGAGGGCATTATTGAGCCTGCAGTAAGCTCATACAACAATCCATTACGTGTTGTTGAGAAGAAAAATGGATCGATCAGGCTTGTCTTAGATTCGAGACAAATCAATACTATCATTATTCCTGAAACAGACATGCCGCAAACGTTGGAAGAACTACTTCAAAATTTTAATGGTGTAAAAGTGTTGTCTTGCATTGCTCTCAGATCCAGCTTTTATCAGATCGAACTTCATCCAGAATGTAGAAAATACACAGCTTTCCTTTGTTTCGGCGTTTGTTATCAGTTTCGGAAACTTCCTTTTGGTTTGAACATTTCTTCGGCAGCATTCATTCGCGGGCTAAATTCCATTTTACCTGAGTTCTTAAAACGTCACATCACCTTACATGCGGACGATATTCTGATAGCAGAAGCCTCATGGGAACAACATAATCGCATCCTCAACAGCGTGTTACATATTTTTGCAGAATCTGGAATTACAGTTAACTTGGAAAAGTCTGAATTCGGTAGGACAAAGGTGAAGTTTTTGGGACATATTATTTCTTCTGAAGGCATTCAGCCAGATCCCGAAAAGTTAGAAGCAATCAGAGCCATTCCAGTTCCATCCACAAAAAAAAACAAACAAGTCCGCAGTTTTCTAGGCCTCGTAAATTTTTACCGCCGTTTTCTGAATATGCAAAGTCTAGTTACACCAAAACTTTGTTCTCTCACTGGAAAAAATACTATTTGGAACTGGGAGGAACAAGCACAGTTGGAATTCATTCTTTGAAAAATCGCTACTTAACGCGCCAATACTAGCTCATCCAGATCTCTCACAAGATTTTTGCCTTCGCACAGATTCTTCTAAAGTCGGTCTTGATGCCCATTTATTTCAAGAAGCCACAGAAAATGAAATTACTGTTCAGAAAACCATTGCTTTTGCTAGCCGAGTGCTAACAAAATCTGAAAAAAATTATTCCGTTACTGAATTAGAAGCTTTAGCTATCGTTTGGGCATTAAACAAATTCCGTTTCTTTCTTTATGGTAAGCACGTAAAAGTATACAGTGACCATCGTGCATTACAATTTCTGATGTCTTGAAAATTAAATCACGACAGGTTAAAATGTTGGGCATTGTTTCTGCAAGAATTCCACTTCACAATAGTCTACATTCCCGGCAAGGAGAACATTGTTGCGGACGCACTGTCACACGCACCGGCTGGGCTCGAGAAAAGTAACACAGAAAGCAACCTCGAGAAAAATTTCAGTATTCTTTACATTCAGAAAGTCGCCTTTGAAAACTTCATCACCACATCTTTAAAGGACATTGCTCATGAACAAGATAAAGATCCGATTTGGAAAGACATCAAAAGTAAATGGCATGAAAAGACACACACACAGATTCGACATTATTATCTGCTTAGGAACAACATACTGTTCAAACGCTCCACTGTTGATGACAAGCTATGGGTACTTTGCATTCCAGACGATTTCGTTAATAAGCTCATTTGGTACATTCATTTCAGCTATGCACATTTTGGTCCACGAAAATGTTATCATATTCTTCGAACGATTTGTTATTTTAACAATGTGGAAAAGAGAATTCGAAGAGTCTTGTCTATTTGTAAACTTTGTCAAAAGGCGAAACCATCTACTGTCTCTCATCGTGCTCCATTGTTTCCTATCATTCCTTCTAAATTAAAAGAATTTGCTGCTGTTGATCTCTTGGGACCGCTTGTCAGAACATCTAATGGATTTTCGTACGTTCTAGTCGCTGTTGAACTTACTTCAAAATTTGTTTCTTTCACTCCGTTACGTAAAGCCACTGGACGGTCTGTATCCAACGCCTTTGTTAAAAATTTCTTACGTGAAGTTGGACACGTTAGTAAAGTCATTTCAGATAACGGACCGCAATTCAGATCTGCTGTTTGGTCACGCATGCTTCGTAACCATAAAATCAAATCTGTTTTTATTTCATTGTACTCACCACATTGTAACCCGTCTGAACGGATTATGAAAGAAAACAATAAGCTTTGCAGACTTTATTGTCACAGAAAACATCAGCATTGGGACAGATTTTTAGACTTATTTCAAAACGTGCTGAATGAAATGCATCATGACTCTACTGCTTTACCACCTGTTCTTGTACTGAAGAATAAAGAACCACCAAACAGAATCAGAGAGCTTGTACCTTTTCCGAATATACGTAAACTTCGACACAAAGACATAATTGATTTGGCTATTAAAAATATAAATTCTGCTGCAGACAAAAGGAAAAAGTTACACGGTGAAGCAAATGCAAAGAAATTATATATTGGTCAGAAAGTTCTCATTAAAGCTCATCCATTCTCACATAAGAAGAAACACTTGAGTCACAAATTCTTTCTAGTTTACAATCGACCTTACAGAATCCGACGTATGCCACATGATAATTGCGTTGAAGTTGAAACTCTGCGTACTAGGAAGAGTAAAGGTTTACATTACATTTCACATGTAAAACCGTTTATTGAAAGATAATCTGATTTTTAACTTTGTCTTTGCCGTAAAATTTTTCACTTCACGCTACTAGTACAATTTGTCAGACTTAGAATCTGTTAACATGCAACCATGTTTGAAGTTAAATAACCAGTCATGAACCAAGAGAACTTATTTAAACAGAAATTACGAATGCATTGTTATAGTGAACAGACGTCACAGTGTTATTGTGCGTGTACATTCTTGCTTGTTAGTTGCACGATTACGTAACGACTATAAGGCTGACATACTTAGAACATTTACCAGTACTGCTAATGAGATTTTAATGCAACATTTTGGTTTACTTGAAAAAAATTCTGGATTTAAAGTACTTTCTCTGAGATACCAGATGACTCAGTGGTTAGTTTATGTGACAGCTACACGATTTTATCACGACCCTACTAATGAGTGACAATTTACAATGTTGCTTTTGCACTGTATCTGTTTTATATCTGCACAGTTTTTCTGTATTATTCTGGAAAGTAAAACATGTTTTAGTAGTAACGTTTGTGGTATAGCTACAATGAGACAGCCTTTTCTGTAGCACAACATTACGTACAGTACAGTACTTTCTTCATCACGGCAATAAGCGTAATAACTAAGATATCTATACGCAAAGCATTTCACTTTCGTTTATCATGAGGTAAGTACATTGACTTCTGCAGAACTTAGCTTTCGGAGGACAATAACTACGTCACTTCCACAGAGATTGTCTTACAGCAAGACGCACATTTAGCGCTTCAGGACACGCATTAAACCATTTATTTTTCAACATATTTTAATTACAAAGAAAATTTTCCGTGATACATTTCATTCCATTGCTGTAATCTGTAACACCTGAGGAGATAATTACATTAATTCTCAGGGGGTACACGCCTACTTTGTGTACCATGTGTCTTGCAAGCACAAGCAGCCCTAGCTAATATGGTATTTGCTTATACAACTTTACACATCGGTACCATATTTCTCTAACACATAAATTACACAGCTATCTGATCATTTAACTGAGAGAAACAAACATTTAGTATACCACATCAGTGACAGATGTTTACGTAATTACACAGTTGGATAACTTCACACTTACGAAATTATATTTTGTTGTACTTTGTGAACTGTTCTTACTTTTTCGGAACCATTGTGATACTATGTGAGCTTTGAATGACATATTTGGTATGAGATTATGATTTTTAAAGTACGTTTGAGGTAGATGACACTTTTGACATGAGCAGAGAATTTTTTTTAGGTTTTGAAATTATTGGAAGAAGCTACGACGATTTTGAGATTTGGCTGAGGTTTTATGATGTTATGATGACGATGTGTATTACGCTGTTGCGGTATGTTTATGATCAATAAGCTGATGCTATATGAGTTATTTGATTATGCTATGTATCTGTTATGATGAAATATTGAAGAAGTGTCGACGAATAAGGTAAGGAATAATGAGCAGTCGTTAGGGACTCTGGTTTGTGAAAAAGGTTGTTTGAAACCAAGAATCGTACTTTAAGAGTTATGAAATGTATGTACATGCGTGAATGTATTACAATGCCGACGAAAATTTTTTGGACACTATTATATTTAAACGATTTTGTTTCTACAGATTTGTAACGCAAATTCTTGACCTGTGAATTTTTTCATATGAGACTGCCACTGCAGCGGAAACTGGTGTCGTAAATATTTCGATAAGACAGTTAGGTGACTACCTGCATGTAATGCGTCGTGGGCACCCATCTGCGCGACAACCACCTGACAAAGGAAAGCCATTAGTGTGTGCCTGTCAGAGGCACAGGTGGATAGAAAAAAAGAGGCCATTATCCTCGCTATTGACATTCCTTTGTAGAAAGCATCGTAAATACGACACCCTCAAACTTGAAAACATGATTACACTGTAGAGTTCTTAATTTATGATATTTACTGAAATGAAACGATGAGAAACGTTTCATGTCCATTGTCTTGCAAGTTGAAATATGGTTTACTGCACTATGAAACGCCATATGGCTAGCGAATGACGTTTCACGTCTTGCTTTGCCTATTTTGTTTAATATCTAGTATCTAGCTGCACTTCAGCATTGGTTACTATAAAATTTAATGGATATACCAATATAAATATTTTATGCTTACAGATCCAGTAAAAAATTACTTTATGATGTACTTTAAAAAAAACGAAGAAGCTCAAAAAGACATTTCCCTTGGCAGGAATTGCATACAGAATTTTCTTTTCAAGTACATGCTAATATTTTTTTTACAATAAGTTTTTGTGGTGCACCACTTTAATCATATAGACATTAAGATGTGAATATACATTTCCCTTATCTGCATTGTTGTCTTTAGTGTAATATTTTTTCTGCTTGAGCATTGTCATGTTTAGCTATAAGTTATTGTATTTGCTGCTGCTGTTTGCCAGACATAGTGCTACTAAATTTCACTTTGTATTACTCTGTTAAGCTAGTTTTACTACTGATTAATTTTTCTTGTTGCTGCACATTGGTTCAAATCAGTTGTAATGTTGCATTGCTTGGTAATTTAGATTTACTGTAGCTTGCTTTGCTCATTGCCATTTTTTTGTAATTGCTGTTTGTGTTAATGGTTTAGCATCTGAGCTCAGCAGGTTTAAGTTAGCTTAAGAGGGGGTAGACTATATAAGAAACTAACTATGATGAATTGGAAGAAAAGCATTGAGAAGCTATAAGAAAATGGTTTGGCCAAAAAAAGTAGTGTAGAGTGGAGAAAAACTATTTTTGAAAGAGGATGAAAACAGAATACAGAAAGCATGCTTGGATAGGAATTTTTTTGGTTGGAGCAAATGTTGAAATAAGAGGGACGATCTATGGTATGAAGTTTTGGGTTGGACTGCAATACCAAATGTACCCTGAAAACAAACCCTGTCCTTTCCTTTTGTGTTATCCTACTATGTGTTTGTGTACCCTTGTATATTTATTTTCTTTCTGTCTCTGTGTACTGTTTCATAGAATTTTTTCTCTTCTAATACTAAGCTACATTCACTATGATGAGGAATACTGTTACCCTCAAATATAATTTGCATTAATAATATGTTATTTTCTTTGTAAAGATGTTTAGCCATTAGTTGTTCTGTTTTGTTCTAATGCTCATGTGTGAAGTTGATGTTTCAAAAGTTATTCTGATCTTTTGTGTATGTACTTATGTCGTAATTTTTGTAACACTGATGTATTTGTTATTTCGATTCTTTTATAAAGCCTGTATTACTGCAAATCTTATCTGTACTATTATGTTCGTTAATGATATATTTTGTACCTTTGTTATTGTAGACTCATGTTATAAAATTGTAATTGACACCAGTTCATCAAATTAAGTAACTTGTAAGTTACATTTCACTGCACACATTTCTGTTGGTCATAGTATATGGACAATATGTGAGAAGTAGGGACTGATAGTGTTTGCAAGTGTGTTGATAATTCAGAAAGGGACTGGTTAACAGCATTGCTGGTTCTAAGGACAATTCCAAAAACTTTGTGAGTGGACAAGTGGTGGGTTATGGACTTGCTATATTATCCGCAAGACACTTCAATGGTGATTGTGCGCCTGCACAGTCAAACAGATGGCTGCTGGCCATCTCTACAAGGACTACAGTGGGTCTACACCTTTGATGACTCACCAATACCATTATTTCTACAAGGACTGCAGTGGCTCTGCACCTCTGGTGGCCCACCAATACCGTAATCTCTACAAGGACTACAATGGGTCTACTCTGTGTTGACCTATCTACCAATATTCTTCAAAACTTCGACTGACTCTGCTGTGGGTTTGCTCTGTTGTGGCCCATTACCTGTCTGCATGTCAAGAGTCAGCACTCTCTTTCCATTGGAAGGACAACACTACTTCCTCAAGACTGCATGGAAATCCACTACTTATCTGTATTGACCACTGCCCAAATCAATTTGCAAATTTTTTTATGGGGAGGATGGGGGCTATGTAAGTAGGGTATTTAGGTTTTTTTATTAGTAACGCCGCCGCCAGGTAGCTCTCTGTATGAAAATTACTGGCTGCGCCGTGTGCTGTCTGTGGCTGGTTTGCATTGTTGTCTGCCATTGTAGGTTTGGGCAGCGGCAGCTGGATGCTAACAGCGCGTAGCGTTGCGCAGTTGGAGGTGAGCCGCCAGCAGTGGTGGACGTGGAGAGAGAGATGGCGGAGTTTTGAAATTTGTAAGAATGGATGTCATGAACTGATATATATATTATGACTATTAAGGTAAATACATTGTTTGTTCTCTATTAAAATTTTTCATTTGCTAACTGTGCCTATCAGTAGTTAGTGACTTCTATAGTTTCCATCTTTTATTTAGCTGGCAGTAGTGGCGCTCTCTGTATTGCAGTAGTTTGAGTAACGAAGATTTTTGTGAGGTAAGTGATTTGTGAAACATATAGGTTAATTTAGTAGGGACCATTCTCTTGTAGGGATTATTGAAAGTCTGATTGCGATGCGCTAAAAATATTGTGTGTCAGTTTAAGCACAGTTATGTATAATTGATCTAAGGGGACTTTTCAAGGTGTATTGGGACGTCATTTTGCATTAGTATGTCCACCTTTCCGGGAGTGCAGTGGGTCCCACCATCCTCCTGATGGATGATAACACACATCCTCAACGAGCTGCCATCGTGGATGAGTACCTTGAAACAGAAGATATCAGGCGAATGGAGTGACCTGCCTGTTCTCCAGACCTAAACCCCATCGAGCATGTCTGGGATGCTCTCGGTCGACATATCGCTGCACCTCTTCAAACCCCTAGGACACTTCAGAAGCTCCGACAGGCACTTGTGCAAAAATGGGAGGCTATACCCCAGCAGCTGCTCGACCACCTGATCCAGAGAATGCCAATCAGTTGTGGGGGGTGTACATGCGCAGGAAACAGTGGCGCTTTGTAGCACATGTGTTTCAGGACTGTTTTCTCAACTTATTACCAATACTGTGGACTTACAGATCTGTGGCGTGTGTGTTCCCTATGTGTCTATGCTATTAGCGTAAGTTTTCTGTAGTGCTAAGTTGTGTGGCACCACATTCTGCAGTTATCCTTAATTTATGAGCATGAGTGTGGGGGGCGGGGTGAGGGTTGTAACTGTCGTTACTGCCTGTAGAGTTATTGTTTCAAAGAAGCATTGATGAATATAGCGTGAAACAAGGACCATTATTGCAACTTTGTGGTGATTTGATACACTATGGAGATGCAAAAAAATCCAAAAAGACACAGACGCGAGTTTCCTGCTCAGAGACGAAATGTTGCAGTCAACTGAGATTTTGTTGATGGGATAACGAGGTTGAATGGACTCCGTCCCAGTCTCTAACATTCAGCGTGGTGTTTGTTTGTTCTACGTCGTGTCTCCGTACCACTTTTGCGCAACGACGTTCTGAGTGTGTTTTTTAGGGAATTGACTAGTTTGAACCTGGGACCTGTTGCATGTAAGGAGACGCCAGACCACACATTACATGTAGAGTTCAGAAGAGTTCAGTGACACTAGCGATGATATAACCAAATACTTAATGATTTCACCTTCAGCTCCACTGTACTCCCTGTAAAAGAATCTTAATACCAACTAAATTTAGTGGAAGGGGTTCAAGGCTTTCCTATTTTTAGTTAGCTGGTGAAATAACGTCGAAAAAGCAGTTAAGTTTACCATTGGAAATTTTATTCTACTCACAAAACATTGTTCATAAATTGCACTATGATTAAAGGAAATGTTTTAATACAGGATGAAAAAAAGCAAATGCGTTCAACAAAAATGTGAACGAATATTCCCTGAGTGGGTTTCCAAGTTCTACAACGGATCGAAGGATGACCTATGCCGTATCACATCTATCATCTAGGTTCAAATTAAGTTTCACAAAAGAGAGAACTATCAAAATGGTCTACAGGGACCATCAGTTATCTTAAGAACTTATCTAACTTGTCGTAAATTACAGTGGCTGATGTGGCTTCTAAATAATTATATAACAGAAAAATTATCGCGTTTCAGATTTAAACTTACGTAGCAAATGTGAATACCATGAGCTTCAATTGACGATCGACACCAGCATTACGTAAAAAGGGGATGTAACAGATGAGACTTCTGCAGTTCTGAGTGAAGCCTTATGCACTCAAAAATGCGGCATTGCGTGCGTTCATTACCTTGTCGGTGTTCGTCAGGGGCGGCTGCTGGCACAGCTCCATCCAGCTCGCCGTCTCCGAAGTAACTCTCCTCTAACTTCTCCTTACTACAGTTTACCGAAGTTGGTTTAAAAAAAAAAACTATCTGGCTGTGTTTTCATCTGAGCAATCAGGGTCTCAATGTTAACCTTAAGCTCTGCCTATAAAAATTCTGTCTATCCAATGAGAAACGTTATACTTTTCGTGGTGGGGGAATGTTTTTAACGTTTGCAACGTAATAGAGACGCGAAAAAGTCTCACGCTAAAACTTGCGGCTGGTGTGGCCCATTTAGTGTTATCGTAAGATCTATACTGTTCTTCTGGAAGGCTCTAGCTTTTAACATGGGCTGGGGGATGGTCCTGTCAGTTAGCTGGCGACGTGGATGTCTGTCCCTTATCGTAGGGCCTTCTAGTTTAACACGGTTCTGCTCTCGGCTTCTGTTCTCGCTTCTCCCCTCAGAACTGTGTCTGTCTTACGATGGGAAGGTATGACATGCATTTAGGCATGTGGAATTCAATTTGCTCACTCGTTACTCGTATTACTTTGGTTAATTTAATGTCACGATTTATTCCGAGCTATGTGACATACTATTGGATTTGCTTATCATGTCAGGGTTTTCATGGAAGGTGTTGGATATGCCTGACACCTTAGAAGTCCTCCCACCGAGGCCGGCCGGTGTGACCAAGCGGTTCTAGGCGCTTAAGTCTGGAACCGCGAGACCACTACGGTCGCAGGTTCGAATCCTGCCTTGGGGATGGATGTGTGTGTTAGTTAGGTTTAAGTAGATCTAAGTTCTAGGGGACTGATGACCTCAGAAGTCCTATAGTGCCCAGAGCCATTTGAACCATTTGAACCTCCCACCGAGGAAAATACACTAGCAGTACCGGGAATCCAACCCACGTCCTACGTATAGCTGGCGACTAAACTATGGACTCGGACAGTTTCACTGTAGGATAATTCACCGTATTTTAGTTTATAATGATGTGTATTAGTAAGGGTTGAAGGGTTTTGAGTGATACTGAAATTCTCAGACTGTTGTTTTTGTTAACTGTTCGTTTCGAAACGCAATCTCTTGTTTTCCCATGTCCTTTCCTACACCCCCCGCCCGCACACACGTATGCACGCACGCATGGACGCAAGCACTCTTGCATACATTTTCCTGGACACCAGCTGCAGCTTTGGAAGATATAGAAGCATATATCACTTGGTGAAAGGTAAACGCAGCCTGCAAGAAAGTTAAAGAAGGCTTTGGAGAAAAGAGAAGCAGCTCTACGAATATCAAGAACTCAGGGAGATATCCAGCACTAAGCAAAGAAGGGAAGGCTGAAAGGCAGAAGGAGGGTATAGAGAAGCTATACAAGAGAATTGAACATGAAAACTACATCCAAAAAGGGAAGGGAACGTTGATGAGGATAAAATGGAAGGTATGATACTGCGTGAAGAATTCGGCAGAGCCATCACTGAAAGACTTAAGTCGAAACAAGGGCGCTAAGGTAGACGGTATTCCGTCAATACTACTGGCACCCTTGGAAGAGCCAACTGTGTAAAAAAATATTACACCTGCTGCGCAGGATGTAAGAGACTTCAACGATAATGTAATAATTGCAATTCCGAAGAAAGTGGGTGCTGACGGGTGTGAATATACAGTTTAGTAAGTCGTGCTGCCAAAATACACATATGATTTATTTACAGAACAATGGAAAAACTGTAGTTTGAATTATGGAGAAATGTAGACACACGCAGGGCAATATTGACCCAATGACTTCTCTTAGAAGATTGGTTAAGAAAGGGCAGACCTACTTTTATAGCATCTGCACCCATAGAGAAAGCATTTGGCAATCTTTACTGGAATAAACTATTTGAAATTCAGAACGTAGCAGGAGTAAAATAATGGAAGCGAAAGGCTCTTTTACAGAGTGTACAGAAACAAAACGGCAGTTAAAAGAGTCGAGGGGCATAAAAGGGAAGAAGTGGCTCAGAAAGAACAGAGAAGGTGTTGTAGCCTCTCCCTGGTGTTGTTCACTCTGTACATTGAGCAAGCAGTAAAGCAAAACAAAGAAAAATTTGGAGAAGGAATTAAAGCTCATGAAGAAGAAATTAAAACTTTGAGCTTTGTCGATGATATTTTTGACATTTTGTCAGAGACGGCAAAGGACTTGAAACAGCAGCTGGACGGAATGGTGTCTGGAAAAGAAGAAGAACTAAGTGATGATGGTCATAGCAAATAGGATATAATACGTTGACTGGCAGTGACAAGAAAAGCGTTTCTGAAGAAGAGATTTGAATATAGATTCAGGTGTTAGGAAGTCCTTTCTGAAAGCTTTGTCAGGAGTGTAGCCTTCTAAGGAAGTGAAACATGGACGATAAATGGTTCGAACAAGAAGGGAACAGAAGCTTTAGAAATGTGATGCTACAGAAAAACGCTGGAGGTTTGCTGAGTACGTCACGTAACTAATGAGGAGGTACTACGATACAATTGGGGAGGATAGAAATTTGTGACATAGCTTGACTAAAAGAAGATGTCGGTTGATACGTCATGTTCTAAGTCATCAAGGGATCACTAATTTAGCACTGGAGGGATGTGTTAAGGCTAAAAATTGTAGATAGAGAGCAAGAGATGAATACTATGAGAAAGTTAAATGGATGTGGCTTGCAGTAGTTATTCGGAGATGAAGAGGCTTGCACTAGATAAAGTAACACGAAGAGCTGCATCAATCCAATCTTCAGACGAGATACTACAACGACACAACTAGATCTGTATCTCTGGAGTGCTTTGATCTCTACATTGTTTACCGAGCGAGGTAGCGCGGTGGTTAGTACACTGGACTCGCATTAGGGAGGACGACGGTTCAATCCCGCGTCCGGCCATCCTGATTTAGGTTTTCCGTGATTTCCCTAGATCACTTCAGGCAAATGCCGGAATGGTTCCTTCGAAAGGGCACGGCCGACTTCCTTCCCCATCCTTCCCTCACCCGAGCTTGCGCTCCGTCTCTAATGACCTCGTTGTCGACGGGACGTTAAACACTAATCTCCCCCTCCTCCTCCTCTACATTGTGTTTGATTTGCCAGAAGTAGCACGCACTTGGCACGAATCGATTCATGGCGGTTGATTTTGTTTTATTAACTTGTGCAGTTCTGACTGAAAATGTTAGGCTGAAGGAAAGTGTAATAAATATTTGCAGAACAGTTCCAACTTTTATTGCTAATATTAATATTTAGCACAAAATGTAAACCTATAAAGTCATCCTACTGCAACCAACAGCAACAAGTTAAGCTTCTAGACAACAGAGCCTACATGATGAATAAACTACGATGGATTTCAACAAGTAAGTTAAGTCAAACTATTTACGTTCGATAATTATTATCCCATTTATATACATACGCTTATGTTTCCCCTCTATTTTTCGTTGATACTGGAAAGCCTCAAACCAAAATAAGTCAGTGTACGCCGCTGTGGGCGAGCGTTTCTAGGCGCTTCAGTCCGGAACCGGGCTGCTGCTGAGGTCGCAGGTTCGAATCCTGCCTCGGGCATGGATGTGTGTGATGTCCTTAGCTTAGTTAGGTTTAAGTAGTTCCAAAGTCTAGGGGACTGATGACCTCATATGTTAAAGTCCCATATTGCTTAGAACCATCTGAACCATTTTTTGACGAAATATTTTTTTAAATTTGGTGAAATACATTTTCTCTAAAGGTGAAAAACATCAGGATCTATCGAAACATCGGTGACTGTGGAAGACGTCATCCGGCTGCATTCCCGTAAGTTGTTGGAACATCGATATCGTTTGACCCTGAATTTGTGTCACACTGCTGAAGGTTTCACTGCCGTTACTGTTTCTTCGATGTACAGGTTGAATACAATGGGTGAAATATTACATCCCGATCGAACTCATTTTGTAGAGTATTTTATCCTTAGTCTTCCATTCGCAGCGCTGAGTGGCCGCGTTGTTAGAGGCGCAATGTCACGGATTGCGCAGCACCTTCCGCAGGAGGTTCGAGTCCTCCCTCAGGCCTGGTTCTGTGTGTTGTCATTCGCGTAAGTTAGTGTAAGTAGTGTGTAAGTCTAGGGACCGATGACTTCAGCAGTTTCGTCCCTTAGGAATTCACACATTCTTACGTTCTTATCGTTCCCTCTTGATCCATGTACGCGTTGTGTATTACCCGTCTTTCCTTATAGACGAGGCAACCATTTGCTTTGCTGAGAATTTCGAACATCTTATACCATTTTACGCTGTCTGACGCCTTTTTTAAGGGAACAAATCCTACGAGCGTGTCTTGATTTTTCTTAAGCATTGATTCCATTGTTAAGTGCAATGTCAGAACTACCTCCCTGAGATCTTTACTTTTTCTAAGGCGAAACTGATTTTCATGTAGCAGATCCTCAGTTTCCTATTTCATTCTTCTGGCTATTATAGTAATCAGCAACTTGAATGAATAAGCTGTCAAGCCGATTGCGTGATAGTTTTCGAACTTGAGTGTCCTTTTTATCTTCGGGAATTTTTTCGAAAGTCTCATAGTATGTCTCCAGACTTGTAGACTGTATAAAAAGCAGCTTCAGTAGGCCACTTTTTCCAAATTAAATTAAATGCCTGTATAACACTGATGAGCGGAAGCTCTATACCCGGGGAAGTTCGGCCGCGGAGACGCAAATCTTTTAAACTGACGCAACATTAAGCTACTTGCGTATAGATTGTGATGAAATGAATCGAACCAGGCAGCGCAAGATGGCAGTCAGACGCAAAGACCACTTAGCTGACGAGGATGACAACCAGTTTAATATTTTCGAATGAGTGTTATCTGTACCTTCCTCCTTATTTGATCGTAAGTCTTTAAGAGCTCTGTTAAACTCTTAGTCTTATATTGGATATCCTATGTCTTCCACATCAATTCCCATTTCTTTTTTATTACGTCGTCAGGTAGTTTGTCTCCCATCATACAGTCCTGGAAATGGAAATAAGAACACATTGACACCGGTGTGTCAGACCCACCATACTTGCTCCGGACACTGCGAGAGGGCTGTACAAGCAATGATCACAGGCACGGCACAGCGGACACACCAGGAACCGCGGTGTTGGCCGTCGAATGGTGCTAGCTGCGCAGCATTTGTGCACCGCCGCCGTCAGTGTCAGCCAGTTTGCCGTGGCATACGGAGCTCCATCGCAGTCTTTAACACTGGTAGCATGCCGCGACAGCGTGGACGTGAACCGTATGTGCAGTTGACGGACTTTGAGCGAGGGCGTATAGTGGGCATGCGGGAGGCCGGGTGGACGTACCGCCAAATTGCTCAACACGTGGGGCGTGAGGTCTCGATGTTGTCGCCAGTGGTCAGCGGAAGGTGCACGTGCCCGTCGACCTGGGACCGGACCGCAGCGACGCACGGATGAACGCCAAGACCGTAGGATCCTTCGCAGTGCCGTAGGGGACCGCACCGCCACTTCCCAGCAAATTAGGGACACTGTTGCTCCTGGGGTATCGGCGAGGACCATTCGCAACCGTCTCCATGAAGCTGGGCTACGGTCCCGCACACCGTTAGGCCGTCTTCGCTCACGCCCCAACATCGTGCAGCCCGCCTCCAGTGGTGTCGCGACAGGCGTGAATGGAGGGACGAATGGAGACGTGTCGTCTTCAGCGATGAGAGTCGCTTCTGCCTTGGTGCCAATGATGGCCGTATGCGTGTTTGGCGCCGTGTAGGTGAGCGCCACAATCAGGACTGCATACGACCGAGGCACACAGGGCCAACACCCGGCATCATGGTGTGGGGAGCGATCTCCTACACTGGCCGTACACGTCTGGTGATCGTCGAGGGGACACTGAATAGTGCACGGTACATCCAAACTGTCATCGAACCCATCGTTCTACCATTCCTAGACCGGCAAGGGAACTTGCTGTTCCAACAGGACAATGCACGTCCGCATGTATCCCGTGCCACCCAACGTGCTGTAGAAGGTGTACGTCAACTACCCTGGCCAGCAAGATCTCCGGATCTGTCCCCCATTGAGCATGTTTGAGACTGGATGAAGTGTCGTCTCACGCGGTCTGCACGTCCAGCACGAACGCTGGTCCAACTGAGGCGCCAGGTGGAAATGGCATGGCAAGCCGTTCCACAGGACTACATCCAGCATCTCTACGATCGTCTCCATGGGAGAATAGCAGCCTGCATTGCTGTGAAAGGTGGATATACACTGTACTAGTGGCGACATTGTGCATGCTCTGTTGCCTGTGTCTATGTGCCTGTGGTTCTGTCAGTGTGATCATGTGATGTATCTGACCCCAGGAATGTGTCAATAAAGTTTCCCCTTCCTGGGACAATGAATTCACGGTGTTCTTATTTCAATTTCCAGGAGTGTAGATGCCTTCAGCGTTCTCTTTCCGCCTATCCACTCTCTTGGTACGGCACTTAGTCAATTAGTAATACAACTACGAAGATTCTTTGGTACATTTCCAATGTTGGTTGCTTATCTTTTGTAGTAATTGGAGATCCGTGGCTCCTGCAGCAGCTTAATTCTTAGCGCGTCCCCCCCTCTGCTCGACTCCGTCTGCCCGCGCCAGATTGCCCGCTAATTAAGCGCCCGCGACGCGACCTGCTCCATAATGACGTCATAAACATGGCTCCGTCCTAATGGGACGACCTGGCAGTTACTCTTCGTTTGTGTGGAGAGCTGAAGGCGCGCGGCGAGGCTCAAAAACCGGCCACTGCCGGAATGGACTGACCGGGCCGGGCCGAACGGAAAGACGCAGGGGCTCGCAGACCAGCTGGGTCTGCAGCGGAGCAGACCACGGCCGCCCACGACACCGCGTCCTCCGAATCGGCCCGTTAACTGTTAATTACCACATCGTAACTAAGCGAACTCGTATTCTGCAATGCTGGCAAACAAAATTGCCGCATCTTGGAAATATGGAAAAGTCTTGACCGCATAATTCCTTATCAAGCGTTACAAGTTTTAAAATTTTGTCTTCAGACAGAAACTGTGGTACATTGTGTAAAAAGAAACAATTATACTCATACTAGCGTAAGGATGCACAGTAGTGACGCATATACAGAATTATCATTTTTTACATTTAATACCATACTTACATTTAAATCAGACTTTAGTAAAAGGCTCGCGAAAATGAGCACGTAGACTGAATATAATACAGACCGCCTCTGATATAGGCATATTAGACAGAGTCGTTGTCTATTCAGAGATAACCAGCACCAAACTGACTGTGGCGAATAAGCTGTCTGAGAAGTAAACAAAGGCCTGTAGGTAGCGCTAGCATTGACCACAGAAATGAAATCGAATGGTAATTGTACAAAGAAACGGCCGGCCGGTGTGGCCGGGCGGTTCTAGGCGCTTCAGTCTGGAACTGCGAGTTCCATTGTGTCTAAATGGAATGGGACTGCAGCTGGTCAAAGACTAGAAGAGAATAAGTGCCGACAGCCGTTATATTATGAACTATTCTATTTGACTACCAGTTTCGGTCCTCATTGGCACCATCTTTAGGCCCCTATTCACGTAATCAGGTGTATCTAAACGTCTGTACTATTACAGCGATCAATAATTGCAACTAGCTACCATAGATTTCTGAAACTTCTCCGTAGAAATGGGACTCTCCACATCTCTAACGACAACTTAGAGGTGTGGTGTGTCCATTTCCACCGAGAAGTCTCAGAAATCCACGATAGCCAGTTGAAAGTAGTGATTTCTTTAATAGTATAGACGTTTAGATGATATATCTAGCTACATATATAGGGGCCTAAAGATGGTGGCACTAAGGCACCGAAGCTGATAGTAAAATATAATAATTCATAACAGTACGCAGTCGATATTTACTTTCTCCAAGAGTATCACCTAACTGTGCATCATTTGATTCCATCAGGTTACGCTGTATGCAATAACTTCACGTACGGTAGGCTCGCTGAGGTATACGCCGTGTATCCATAATCAAGGTGGTGTTAAACAAAAATTCTATAAAACTGATAGTCTTTTGTAACGAATAAGAAATGAGAGAAGAAAGATTATGGTTGAACTTTGCGTTACGGTGAAATCGACTGGGAAGAACAGGCTCGATATCGGGAAGCGGTGGGAGAGTGTGTCTTTGATCAAAGCAGTAACCTACTTATTCACCACAAACGACTTAGAGCAACTACATATAACCTTCAGCGAGAAGCCAGAGATAGTGTAAAGTCTGCTTTTCACAAGTACAAGCACAATGTGTTAACCACTGCGCCACCGTTTATCCCAGCATCGTAACAACTGTGCCACCCAGTGCAGCGTTCTGCTATTCCAGTTGGGCCAGGATGAAAGAAGAACTCTTCCTTCCTTGAACGAATTATATCAGCATTCACCTCAAGCGACGGCGAAACAATTAAAACCCCAGATCAAGGTGCCACATGTCAGTCGATCCCAACTAGTTATGAAAGTGAAGAGTTGATAACGATGACAGTTGCCTGCTAAAGCGATGGTCGGTTGATTAATTTCAGTCTTGGATCCAGTTTGGGTTTTAGATGTTACATGACCGTGAATTTCATACATTGATACAGAACATATAATGAAGTGTAAGGAGGAAAATAGAATTAAAGGGAATAATAGACTGTGGAACGTATTCTGAGATGAATAGATAACAATAATGATAACCTGGTCGCCATCGACGTAGCGCGTTGTAGCTTGTCTATTCTATATCTGCCAATGAGATGGCCAGTGCACTGTCAGGCGGGACTAAAATTTACTGCCTCGCTCAGACGAAGGAAGCTGGAACTCTCCATCACAGCTGGTTCATGTTAACTACTTGTCTTCCCTCTTGTATGTTCCTGCCAAATGCATTTAAATGTAACTGTTTGGCCTCCACTCTCGCAGGCAAACTGACACACCAGTTCCTGAAAAATATTAACTTTTAAAGATACAGAACGGAAATGGAATTCACAAATTGTCAGTACCAGAAAAAAAGGAGGAGGAGGAGTGTGTTCTGTAAACCTTTCTTTGTGCCTTTAATGGACCTTCCTTTGTGAGTTTAATATAGGATTCCTACTGTAAAGTCGATGCGGTGGATTATTTATTTATTTATTGTAATAGCCCTTTTGAAGGATACAGTCAAATCAACTTTTCGTTTTGCTTCTTTGTGTTTAATTTTCGTTGCTGCCAAACTTCCTTCATCCCTCGAGAGTGTCGCTACTTTTCTTCCTGGCTCAACTTTCTTCCTTTTGCAGACCTCTTCCTTTCCTAAAATCCTGCCTTTTGTGTTGCTTCTCTAAAACGTATTCTGTTATCCATTATGTCCATGCTGATTCCTGTGTTTTGCATACCTTGTTTAATTTCGGTGAATCGTGTGGGTTCGGATATTTAGCTATTTAGTGAATTGGAGATCTACTGCCTTAGTCGGTTATTATCCATTCAGAATATGTGACCATAAAACTGTAGTATTCTTTTCCTCATGACACCAGTCTGCTTTGCCATTTTCAAATATAGCTCTCTGCTTGATCTTGGTTTGTATTCAACATGACTATTACTTCTAGATCCCAGTATTTTCCTCAGAATTCTTCTTTCAACTTTTTCCAGTATTTCAAGTTCCCCAAATCTTGTTTCTGTTGTATACAGATTTTCCGGCCTTACCAATGTTTGATAGTGTCTTAGTTTTGTGTTTCAAAACAAAGTTTTTTGTTATATATATTTCTTGTCATTTGAAATGGCCTCTCTATGACTATCTTTTCTATTGTGCTGTTTGTTATCCATTCTCCTAGCTATTTAAAACAATTTTAGATTTTGTGTCGCTATGAATTTGAAGACTGTGGGTGTCACTGACATTTATCATGACTTGTGTTTTTTCGAATGATATTTTTAATTCCTTTTTGTCTGTTTCTATAGTTCTGTGATTTGTTATTTGGCACTATCCAGTGAGTGAGAAATTAACGCCATATCATCGGCAAAAGCTAGACAATCTATGGGGATTTCACTTGTGTTTCTTCCTAGTTGAACACCCTTATTAGCGATGTGTTTTCTCCATTCTCTCACTACCTCATCTAGCGTTCATTATTGGTTATGTCATCATAGTTGGCTCAGTGTGCAGCCAACATAGTCTCGACCACAGTGACGAAGAGAGAATCACAACCTATCCCCGCCATTAAATGAAACAACAAGTTTACTGTTACCAGTCACTGTTTATTTACCTCCACGACTAGTTTCAAAGGTTTAAACCTCCATCATCAGGTGGATTTACATTTGTTAGAATGATATTTGTGTGTGTGTTATGTTACGATTCTTTGGAGGAACTTGTGGAGAAAGCAAGACAGTGACTGGTAACAGTAAACTTGTTGTTTCATTTAATGTCAGTAACACTCACGGTAAAGCTTAACCTAAAATGTTCGCATTTAAACTTATCCCTGCCATACTGGAATGCACCGCACTACACTTCACAAAACAAAACTGCGTCTACAGAACCGGTAGATCCAGTGCTGTACGACGTAAGCTTGGTCATCCGTTTGTGCCAACCCGTGTCTAACTCAGCGACAGCTGGCCACGTATTCGCCTCTTTTTACTCAATCTGGCTTGTCATCAGTTTATACAAAGTTAACACACGGTGTAATGTCATACACTTGCAGATTGACGATAACAACGGAGGACGAAATTTAACGGCATCGTATAAGCAGATGGTCGGTGTAAACATTCTGCAGGAGATGTGGCCGCAGTTAGTCTGATTTTATCGCCGCAGTGGAGTGGTATATTTGCAGACGGAATTCGTTTAAAGGCAGCTAAGACGGCCGTTATGCTGAAGTTAGCGTGCAGCTTATTAACTACAGCGAACTTGGCGATTTTATCGAACCGGGGGTGGAGGAATGCGATATTAGAGACAAGTATGAGTTAAGGTCCCTAATCCAAAGGCTCAAGAATCGCATACATGGCAGTAAGCGCTAAAGAAGACTGTTATCACAGTATTAAAAGCAAAATACGCGTTGTATCAACAGACGCTAGATACCAGAATTAACAACTCTCTGAACAGGGAAGAAGGAAACAGAGCTGGTTTCCTCAAGACGGACAAAAACTGATGTAGATGAAGTGCATTTACCGCAGGAACTATTTTCCGTTTTCTAGTTGAGAGGTACTTGCGTTCTGGCGGAGTTTTGATGAGATAGTAGAAAGATGGACCAGATCTTCGTATCTGGTTATCATATGTAGAACAAGAGCTGAGTAACACCTCTTTATGTTTTTCTGCATTTTTTTTACCGAAACCTAGTTTCATGTAACGGATGGTTTTATTCCACAACAAGATACAATATCAACTAAATAGTAACTGCTTAAAAAATCAGTATTTAATGCTTTGTACTGTTCAGCTTCTTGAATGGCTACTGAGCAGAATGTTTGATGTTGGTGGTAAATTTGTGATCACCGGTAATAAATATACCAAATGAAATATATCGTAACGAAAATACTGAATTTTACTCCGCTTGAAAATCAATGTGTAATCTGTTGATTTAGGGGGTTCTCGGCAGAACATAGTCTGTTTCTCAGGCTGATATATTGAAGTTTCCTGCTGACGGGGACGAAATATTAGTGAATATGATTATTATTATTATTATTATACTGTATATTCTGTCTTAGGGGTACTACAGTTTAAGAGACTGTTACATCAGATGCGTTGCAATTTTATCGACGAAGAATGATCAGCGGCGATTGATATTCATTACTCCATTTTACGTATTTCATCGACCATAGATTTATCGCTCCTTGCTAGCAGACGTTATAGTTGAAGAACTATGATTGGACTTCTGCATTCTTATTTTTCTGGTTTTGGAACCCGCTTTTCTATATGCACTATTCTTTCTTTGTACTTCCTTTTGGCTTTGTAAAAGTTAGTACTCTTTCGTTCATAGAGATATTTACTGTGGGTTCACTTGGTTTGATTTCAGTATGAATGCTACTTGTGCGAAAATTTACAGAAGCACTACAAAAAGAATGAATCCTAAATGTAGCGAGTGCAAAGAGGGTTCCTTAAAATCGAAGAAATGCAAATAATGAGAGTGGACCCGTCCTCTGTTAACACCGGGGAAAAACTTTTTGTTTTCCAACTATATAAACGCTCATCTTCACTGATTCTGCTTTATCAATGAGAGCAAAACGAGTCTATTACACTGCCCTTCATTAGCACATAGGAAAAAAGTTATTTTTCGACAGATGCTGTGGAACATGACCATTCATACAAACACGTTATTGTTGATGTGTAGTTATATGCATCCGGCACATCCTCTCGACTCTGATGTTTTAGCAAATAACTTACTTAGTGAGGGCGAATGGTGAATTACGACATACTAGAAACATTCTGAGAAAGTTGAGAGCAGCTCCACAAGAAAAAAATACACATGTCTCATTTGTTCAATTTCCGAGTAATGTCCGAGTGTTTCAAGCCCACAGCACATGTGACGGAGGGGTTCCACTGAATTTGGAGACACCATACTAAATTTGTGAAGTCCCGAAGGTCGGTGAATGTACATGAAGCGTGGGAGAGAAAGTGACTTTTCTCCTGGAGCAAGGCTGTGGTGTAAAATGTAGAATATCGATACTCCAGATAACAACGAAAAACTACCCTCTCTAAATAAGCACAATGGACAAAACATTCATCACCCGCTACAGGACTTTACGTTAAGGGTCTCCAGACAATTTGAAAACTTAAAATTTTCATTGTCTTCATTGATCGTAGTATATGGAATTTGCTCTTTCCACTGATACATAATACACATATGTTATTGCCTTACTTATAGTTTATTCACTCATTAAAAAAAAATAAT
Source organism: Schistocerca gregaria (assembly GCF_023897955.1). Lineage (NCBI taxonomy): Eukaryota > Metazoa > Arthropoda > Insecta > Orthoptera > Acrididae > Schistocerca > Schistocerca gregaria. Next base: position 813,864,113 of record NC_064920.1, on the reverse strand, counting down.
GTGTCGGTATTACTGTGTACATTTGATAGTTCTCAGGCTGAAATTTGATTTTTTGAATCACCTGCCTCCGAGAGCAGTTATTTAGGACGCCGTGATACAGAAACGGTCAAAGCAGTTGAGGCAGAGAAGCTGTTCGTATATGGAGAAAATGTGGCTACCATTAAATTGGAGCGCGTAGGTCATGTGCAAAATCGATCGGGTTTGGCGCTGCGACGACTGAAAACTGCGTAAAACGGAAATATATTGGAAGGTGGTAGAGGATTAAATGGTAAGAACAGACTTACAGAGTCTGTCAAGGGTAAAACGTAAAAAGATTGTGGCATGGCTATCAAGCAAAATGTTAGTAGCGGAGAAGGTATGAGAAAAGCTGTATAGACAGTTTTGTTTCACCTCACTCCAACAGATGATAAACCCATTCATGAGCTATGCCCTCCACGAAACGATTCATGGTGGAAATAAAACTGAGCACATCAAAGTGGTGAGAATTTTATTCACAAACCCTCTGTACCCTTTACCATGGTTTAGATCTTGAAAGACACTTCCGAAGATTTGTTAGAGGTATTGAAGAACTCTCTTCATGACCGCAAACTGAAGCATAATCTGGGCCAGAATTCTTAAGACAGTGTTCGTGTCAATCAGTACATTACATGATGCAATGTGGGGGAAATGCTGCAAGGTTCCAAGTTCTGAAAAGACTGCTGCTGGCTGTTGGTCGTTAGACAGTGAAACAGATGTTTAATTTGGATGCAGAAAGAAATACTTACAGCATCAGACAGAGCTGTTATAGATCCTAATACAAGAACAAGACAGAGCATCGAGCAGGAACAAGGAAACTGCAAGATGAGAAGTAAGAGGGCGGAGACAACTCATCATACGAAGCAGGAATCCATTGACACTTTAATATTTGTTTCCTATATGCTGTGTTTTCTAAGAATAAAGTGTACTGTTTCTCAGCTTCTGCTTGAGCACATTTTAACACAGGGTTTTTCTTCTTGTGTAACTTTCAAAGAATTTAGAGCCTTACATACATAGAGAAATGTAGATAGGTTTTTTTATGTTTAAGTCGACTTTTTGCAAAAATAGTTGTCTTTTTTGTTAAACCATTTAGAAACGTATAGCTTTTCGAATCTCTTTCGAGTTTCTTAATATCGTGTAATACCGTCTCTAGCGCTGATGATGACATCAATTCAGAAAGTGATTCCAAAAGTTACTTCACGTATGGCACATCCAGCAGAAGCCAGTCTTCGATGATTAGATCCTGTAGAGCAGCAACATTCGCTTCACTCGCGATTCCAAATAGTCCTAGATCTTTTCTATGGGATTAAGATAAACCCGGCAGACAAACGAAAGCTGAGCGAAGCCGAAATGAGAGTAAGGAGATGGATTAAAGAAGTGTTCACTGAATTCGAAGGAAAAATTAAATGATCTGACTAAAAACCCTAAGAGGTTGGTGTTATGTAAAATCTTTCCTCAGAGATCACACCGGCACCGAAACGGAAGATAACAGAGAGATGGCCGAAATACTGATTTCGATCTTCTGATACTATTTCACCGCGGGAGATCGTAACACAGCCCCTCCTTTCAATCATAGTTCTAACGGCGAAATGGAAAATATTGAGGTAAGTACTCGCGGAACAGAAAATCAACTAAAATACGTTAGTAGTGGAAAGGTATCTGTACCAGAGGAGATACCTGTAAGATCCTATAACGATTGTGTGAAAGAACTTCGGTTTATCATAGGTCGTGGAGCTATGAAGGATACCTAGTGACGGGGAAAAACCGCAGGTCGTTCTCGTTTTCAAGACCGTTTACAGGCTAGTTACACATAATTCCAGTTTTGCAGTGAACACAGTGTGCGTACTGGGGCGATCACTCTGTTGTAGAAATAATTCAAAAGCCATATTTGCTTAAATACTGTTTACTGGATAACCGGTTTCGACACACTAAAGGTGCCATCGTCGGATCTGTTAAAAAAAAAAGTTCAATTGTGTTTGAAATCGTATGGGACTTAACCGCTAAGGTCATCAGTCCCTAAGCTTACACATTACTTAACCTAAATTGTCGTAAGGACAAACACAGACACCCATGCCCGAGGGAGGACTCGAACCTCCGTCGGGAGCAGCCGCACAGTCCATGACTGCAGCGCCCCAGACCACTCGGCTAATCCCGCGTCGCTCATCGGATCTGAATGTAGATTAACATTTATAAACCATTTGGATATAACGATACATGAGGCAAAGCAGGTGATAATGATTTTATGTCAGCTGGTTTGCCTCATGTATCGTTATATCCAAATGGTTTATAAATGGTAATCTACATTCAGATCCGATGATGGCTCATTTGGTGTGTTGAAACCGGTTATCCAGTAAACAATATTTAAGCGATCTTGGCTTTTGAATTGTTTCTACATAATTATAGGTCTATATCACCGACGCTAGTCTCTTCTATAATTATGGAACATATTTTATGCACAAGTATTATGATGATTTTGGAGAAAGAAAATCTCCTTTATAAAAACCAACATAGTTTCCGCAAACTGAGATGTTGAGAAACTAAGTTCTCTCTGTTCCTCCACGAAATCCACAGCGCTGTGGACATCCACGGTCAGGTTGATGACGTGTTCCTCGACTACAGGAACTGGTTTAACACTATCCCGCACAGCCTTTAATGAAAAAAAAAAAAGATAAATAAAGAGCTTACAGAGCAACGGATCAGATTTGTGACTGGATTCGAGACTTCCTTGCAGATAAAACACAACACTTCTGTCTTAGAGGAACATAATCGACAGACGTAAATGTTAGTTGCGGATACACAGCATGGATATGTGATAGGACCGTTACTGTTCGCAATATACAGCGTGATTGAACAGTATGTGTACACACTTTATGAAGTAATGTACGGGTGAAAATAAGTTTTAAATGTTAAGTAAAGTATTGACTGAAACTGAATTATTTCCGAGTTATGATACATGATGTCATTTTGTGGCAGGCATTACATCATGGGCCAGGAGAGGTTTTTTGCGTGTCGTGTTCGCCTGCATATCGACTGATGTCGCGTTGTCTGTGGTGCCCCTGCACATTTCAGTCTGCAGGCAAAAAGAGTATCTCAAAGCAGTTTATCCCGATAAGTGGACACGCCGTGCGGGACCAATTGCCTAGCCCGCCAGATCGCCGTAACTTATGCCCCGGACTTCTACTTTTGAGGCCGCCTCAAGGAGCTCGTGGATGGTGGTGCAATTGATAAAGTAGCACAACTACAGCAGCGATATGAAAATAGCAGTACGAGATGAACGGAGCCTGCAATATTTTGAGAGCGGAAGGAAATCGAACACGCCACTGTCTTCTTCTATATGGACATCATTATAAACATGTCCCTCGGTAAACGTGCAGTACGTTTTTGTGTACAATTTCGGGTCCCTTCGTCTCATTGCATTCTGAGATATTTTCTGTAGCAGTTGTGACCCCTGCTCTATTGCGTAACTCTGAAATAAACCAATTTCAAACAAAACTGTATATAGCGGTTTACTCTCATTTTGATGCATACATTTCACCCAAGAAGTGTGTACAATTACTTTTGAATGACCATGTATACAAACGACCAAGTACAAAAAGGTCGGGGGCTCCAAAGGCTGTTTGCTGGTGACGTGGTTGTCTATAAGAAGGATGCAAGGGCAGAAGAATGTAACGATTTGCAGGAGGACCTGAAAAAAAATTTATACAACCAAGGTCCCCGCCAAATCATCCATCGTTGGGGAAAAAGTGTCGCATTGATGGTAGAACATGTATAGGAGGACTGACGTCATCACCAAGCTTAATGGTAGCAGCTTGATTTCTTCGAGGTGATAATCAACTTTGTGACTACTCCTCCTGTTGTGGGTGTTATTTGTGCAATATTTTTTTCGCACCGTTACGCCTTCATGTAGCATAGCTACCGTTGATCATTCAGGTAGGAATTAGTGCACCGAGCGTAACAACTCAGTTACGTTGTCACTGTTTATAGCGTGCTAGAAATATACAGTGGGCTCACTGCGTACTAGGACACTGATTTATTAGTAAACAAATGAAGCGATGGGCCGAAATTCGCACTCAGCGCCTGGCAGCACTCTGCTGACAGCTGAACGAATTCGCGGCATCTACTTTACGCGCGTGGCGAACCCAGCGGGCCTGCCCAAACCATTTGGTGCGTGCCGTTATGGGCAGACTACTGCTTCCGGCGCAAAAAGCCCCATTACACATTCAAACGGTTTAGTTTTACTGCGCGTTTTTAGTTGACACGGCCCGAAAACTTAATATCTCCGAATGAAATAGCTTGCGCGTGCGGAATAATGACATGTGCTCCATTTCGACAGCCACACAGGCCACGGGTTGCAGTTTTCCCTCACTGTTGCGAACGGTGCTTTCCAGAATGCTGCAGAGATTATGTTAGCTATTTTTCATTGCATCAGATAATGATTTCGGTCTCTCTAGAAGTAGTTTTTAACTCTTCAAAATCGAAATACATTGAAACGGAATAATATTTATTAAAAGGTGTATACCATACACAAAAATAAGAAAAGGGAAATTTCAAAGTTTGTGTAAGAAAAAATTGAAGGTAATTATATTAATCCACAGTCTTGGTTCATAAATACCTCCGTAGACCACACTAAACGGCATAGTTACAGATAAAAGACAACACAGGATCATGATGGAAACATAGTAGTCGGAGAAGCAAACAAACGTTTTAGCTATGAAAAAGCGAAGACTTGTAAAACCAATAATCTCTGAAAGGCACCAGTGCATTCTTCACAGCCCTCTATTATTTGCATTTTATTCACAAGGCTGTTTGTCCGGTTAACTTTTGTTTAACTTCCCATTTCGTACTATTTATAGGACTGAATGAGCACATGATGGATGTCATGATAATTTAGATTAACGGCTTCTTATTTTTCGTCCTTCTTACACGATCAGACTTAGTAGTCACGTTTCTTGTAGTCGCCATTTTCGCAGCAGCTCTATATAAATTGCAGTTGTTTCAAAGAAAATGCCTTTTTCGCATGCTGCACATCGAAATTTTTGTTTTTAATTATGCACCCAGACGCATTTCGCCTTTTTTACAAGGCATGGGTATCTTTACATATTACATGATTTGTCCTTTTTACACATAGGTTATGGTTTCAAATCTGGGTTATAGATTTAAAATCATGTAATATTTCAGGACACCCATGTTGTTGTTGTTGTGGTCTTCAGTCCTGAGACTGGTTTGATGCAGCTCTCCATGCTACTCTATCCTGTGCAAGCTGCTTCATCTCCCAGTACCTACTGCAACCTACATCCTTCTGAATCTGCTTAGTGTATTCATCTCTTGGTCTCCCTATCCGATTTTTACCCTCCACGCTGCCCTCCAATGCTAAATTGGTGATCCCTTGATGCCTCAGAACATGTCCCTTCTTCTGGTCAAGTTGTGCCACAAACTTCTCCTCTCCCCAATCCTATTCAATACTTCCTCATTAGTAATGTGATCTACCCATCTAATCTCCACCATTCTTCTGTAGCACCACATTTCGAAAGCTTCTATTCTCTTCTTGTCCAAACTATTCATCGTCCATGTTTCACTTCAATACATGGCTACACTCCATACAAATACTTTCAGAAATGACTTCCTGACACTTAAATCTACACTCGATGTTCAGAAATTTCTCTTCTTCAGAAACGCTTTCCTTGCCATTGTTAGTCTACATTTTATATCCTCTCTACTTCGACCATCATCAGTTATTTTCTCCCCAAATAGCAAAACTCCTTTACTACTTTAAGTGTCTCATTTCCTAATCTAATTCCCTCAGCATCACCCGAAATAATTCGACTACATTCCATTATCCTCGTTTTGCTTTTGTTGATGTTCATCTTATATCCTCCTTTCAAGACACTGTCCATTCCATTCAACTGCTCTTCCAAGTACTTTGCTGTCTCTGAGAGAATTACAATGTCATCGGCGAACCTCAAAGTTTTTATTTCTTCTCCATGGATTTTAATACCTACTCCGAATTTTTCATTTGTTTCCTTTACTGCTTGCTCAATATACAGATTGAATAACATCGGGGAGAGACTACAACCCTGTCTCACTCCCTTCCCAACCACTGCTTATCTTTCATGTACCTCACCTCTTATAACTGCCATCTGCTTTCTGTACAAATTGTAAATAGCCTTTCGCTCCCTGTATTTTACCCCTGCCACCTTTAGTATTTGAAAGAGAGTATTCCAGTCAAAATTGTCAAAAGCTTTCTCTAAGTCTACAAATGCTAGAAACGTAGGTTTGCCTTTCCTTAATCTTTCTTCTAAGATAAGTCGTAAGGTCAGTGTTGAGTCACGTGTTCCAGTGTTTCTACGGAATCCAAACTGATCTTCCCCGAGGTCGGCTTCTACTAGTTTTTCCATTTGTCTGTAAAGAATTCGTGTTAGTATTTTGCAGCTGTGGGTTATTAAACTGTTTGTTCGGTAATTTTCACATCTGTCAACACCTGCTTTCTTTGGGATTGGAATTATTATATTCTTCTTGAAGTCTGAGGGTGTTTAACCTGTCTCATACATCTTGCTCACCAGCTGGTCATGACTGGCTCTCCCAAGGCCGTCAGTAGTTCTAATGGAATGTTGTCTTCTCCGGGGGCCTTGTTTCGACTCAGGTCTTTCAGTGCTCTGTCAAACTCTTCACGCAGTATCTTACCTCCCATTTCATCTTCATCTACATCCTCTTCCATTTCCATAATATTGCCTTCAAGTACATCACCCTTGTATAGACCCTCTATATACTCCTTCCACCTTTCTGCTTTCCCTTCTTTGCTTAGAACTGGGTTTCCATCTGAGCTCTTGATGTTCATAGACGTGGTTCTCTTACCCCAAAGGTCTCTTTAATTTTCCTGTAGGCAGTATCTATCTTACCGCTAGTGAGATAAGCCTCTATATCCTTACATTTGTCCTCTAGCCATCCCTGCTTAGCCATTTTGCCCTTCCTGTCGATCTCATTTTTGAGACGTTTGTATTCCTTTTTGCCTGCTTCATTTACTGCATTTTTATATTTTCTCCTTTCATCAATTAAATTCAATATTTCTTCTGTTACCCAAAGATTTCTACTAGCCCTCGTCTTTTTACCTACTTGATCCTCTGCTGCCTTCACTACTTTATCCCTCAAAGCTACCCATTCTTCTTCCTGTCAATTGTTCCCTTATGCTCTCCCTGAAACTCTGTACAACCTCTGGTTCTTTCAGTTTATCCAGGTCCCCTCTCCTTAATTTCCCACCTTTTTTAAGTTTCTTCAGTTTTAATCTACAGGTCATAACCAATAGATTGTGGTCAGAGTCCACATCTGTCCCTGGAAATGTCTTACAGTTTAAAACCTGGTTCCTAAATCTCTGTCTTACCATTATATAATCTATCTGATACCTTTTAGTATCTTCAGGGTTCTTCCATGTATACTACCTTCTTTCATGATTCTTAAACCAAGTGTTAGCTATGATTAAGTTGTGCTCTGTGCAAAGTTCTACAAGGCGGCTTCCTCTTTCATTTCTTAGCCCCAATTCATATTCACCTACTATGTTTCGCTCTCTCCCTTTTCCTACACTCGAATTCCAGTCACCCATGACTATTAAATTTTCGTCTCCCTTCACTATCTGAAGAATTTCTTTTATCTCATCATACCTTTCTTCAATTTCTTCGTCATCTGCAGAGCTAGTTGGCATATAAACTTGTACTACTGTAGTAGGTGTGGGCTTGGTATCTATCTTGACCACAATAATGCGTTCACTATGCTGCTTGTAGTAGCTTACCCGCATTCCTATTTTCCTATTCGTTATTAAACCTACTCCTGCATTACCCCTATTTGATTTTGTGTTTATAACCCTGTAGTCACCTAGCTAGAAGTCTTGTTCCTCCTGCCCACGAACTTCACTAATTCCCACTATATCTAACTTTAACCTATCCATTTCCCTTTTTAAATTTTCTAACCTACATGCCCGATTAAGGGATCTGACATTCCACGCTCCGATCCGTAGAACGCCAGTTTTCTTTCTCCTGATAACGACATCTTCTTGAGTAGTCCCCGCCCGGAGATCCGAATGGGGGACTATTTTACCTCCGGAATATTTTACCCAAGAGGACGCCATCATCATTTAATCATCCAGTAAAGCTGCATGCCCTCGGGAAAAATTACTGCCGTAGTTTCCCCTTGCTTTCAGCCGTTCGCAGTACCAGCACAGCAAGGCCGTTTTGGTTATTGCTTCAAGGCCAGATCAGTCAATCATCCAGACTGTTGCCCTTGCAACTACTGAAAAGGCTGCTGCCCCGCTTCAGGAACCACACGTTTGTCTGGCCTCTCAACATCTACCCCCCCCCCCCCCCTGTTGTGGTTGTACCTGCGGTACGGCTGTCTGTAACGCTGAAGCACGCAAGCCTCCCCACCAACGGCAAGGTCCATGGTTCATGGGGGGGAGGACACCCATGCCTTGTAAAATAGGCGAAACGCGTTTGGGTGCATAAATAAAAATAAAAATTTCGATGTCCAACCTGCAGAAAAGGCATTTTCTTTGAAACAACTTCAGTTTACTACAGTCATCAGCTTCGTCTTATTCACACCATTACTCCGCTCTTGGAAGCAAATGCGGTACGGCGTTCCGAGGCAAGCGTCTTGGGAAGCCCTTAGTGGTCGCCGCTGTGCTGACGAGGCGAACTACTCTTTGAAGTGGTCAACATTAACCCTCTTAACAATGGTCTGTCGCATAGGGATGAGAAAGAAACCGGCGGTTAAAGCCGATACTGGTATTTTAGCTACGATTAACAAATAAAAAACGAAATATCAGTTAGTCATAGCAACAGCGCAAAAATTTTTGGTGTTCCAATAAAACTTTTCAAAGAAAGAGCAATTTTTATTCGTAAAATTTGCATTTGCTTGAAATATTGCGTTATTATAGAACATGGGAAAAGCGACCAGTGCTGTTTGAATATCAATGCCAACTGAAACGAGCAACAGACACATGGCATAAGAAATAGTACAGTATTGCTGAAACACTAATGTCCTGTTGCTGCGTGTTGCGGCTTAAGGTCAGCACCTCCTGAAAAGGAGATGTTTTAAGGTGCGGATGTACTACGTGCATTGTGCAGGGTTTGCCCCCACCTAGTCTGCATGCCAGTTCATTGCTGACGTCGCTAGACAGCCGTTGTATCGCTCAATGGCGCCAACCCTAGTGTGGAAATATTTTTACGAAGTCACAAAGCAATGAAGTGCAATACTTCAATTGTTTTACAAGATTTAAGATTTCTCTGCCATTTCTATGAAACAATAAAAGAGAAACGAAATTATGGTAACAGTAATACATTAAAAATTTAACAACAATTCGTTCATAGTATGAAACAAAAACAGAAAGTAGCTGTTCTGCTGCCTACATAATCCACGTTTGTGCTTGTAGCCCTTGAAATGATGGGACACATACAGACTCCTCAACCTCAGTTTACATCCTTCAGCACTCACTATCCGTAAAGTTGAAATAGTGCTATGAGCCCCGATCACAACATGACTTCTGAGCAGAGTTTCCAAAAATAAGAAATAATAGAAAAATACTGGTCACTTCCAGCACTTATCACTTGTCTAAAAAAGCAGCGAACGGTGGAGGGGCCCAGTTTTTTTTATTATCCTATTTTATTTATTAATTAAATGTTTTTATTCTATGTGTCTTGAATACGATAGTCAAAAATGTTCATTCTTTGTTCGATTTATACGTTCATCACAAGAAATAATAGGAATAAAAACTGAAACTCAGTTACTTCAGAAACCGGTTATTTCGAACGGTTTTGACAGTCTGTTTAAACTGACGTGGAAGAAACCGATGTAAGTGTAAACCGTTTGTTTCAGCAATAATCGTCATCGCTACTGCCGACTCGGACGCACTGGAGGTGGGCAACACGATTCTTTTTCCCGATTCGATTCCTACGATTCAATCTCACATTGCGAATCGATTCCTACGATTCGTTCACGATTCTTTCACAATTCATTCTAGTCTGCGTTGGCATGATTCTTACGGTATGCCAAAAGTTCTACATCTTACTCACAGATGGCAGCACGTGTCTGAAATTGTCAATGGTGTTAGAATCGAACTGTGTCATGATAAGATATGCCAGAAATAGTTTATTTATGAGTAAACATGCGTATGACGTTACAACTGTGATTCTCGATTTATACGTGTAATGCCTTAATTGATGAAAGGTCACTCTTGATTTGATTGCATCTATTGCTTTATTTCAGTATGCCAGGAAAGAGGAGTCGATTTGTGCGAAAGGTGGTGCAAAATTATGTGGTATGCCAGTTTGGTTGTGTGGCTTGAACGTATCTAACTACAGACGTCTGTTTTATAGTAACAAAATCTAGCAGTGAGGCAGAAGTGGTTTGGGTCATATCATCCTATGTTTTTCTGTGCTAAGGTGTCCAAGCCCTTCCACACAGCAAATTTAGCTTAACTTTCATTTCTTCTAAATACAAAGCATAGGTATTTTGCCTTTAATTGGTCTGAGAACTTGCCGCTATCACTACTATTTACGCGAGAAGACGACATACTTCTAAACAGTAGGATTCAATCGTATACAGCGACATTACTTCACTAAAATTTAATAAGAATCTGAACACGACAATATTCGAAAACTAGATCTCGTTCCCAACAGCCACAGCCAAGTGTCACCTTGGTTTTCACGATTAACATAACGGCCCACGAACTTCGTTTGTTCGTTCCGAGCTTCCTTTGTGACACGCATCCTCCACTTGACTGCCATCTGGCGGTCATAATCATTCGGCACCACTCGGCATGATTCGGAAGTTACCTTCGAAGTATAGCGTGCTAATAATCGATGTATCGTTGGAACTTGGAATCGTAGCGACTCGGAAACACGCAATCGTTCTTAAGATTCTTTTGAACGACGATTCGTCCGTATCACGATTCGATTCTTACGATTCTTTGTTTAGAGTCGTTCAAATGAATGACTCATTCACGAGTCGCTACAACTCAAGAATGCACCAGAGTACCGACGGCCTGAGAGAAACACGGCTCTGCAGCTGGACGTTCCGTTACTCAGAAACTGTTTTTTTAGACTGAGAAGCGGGATTCTGGGAGGCGCGATATCATCTCTCAAAACGTTTCCTGGGAACAAGAGGCAAAATTTTCCTTTTGCTACGTGCCCAGCTGTTTCGGTCCGCTCGACACATTCCATAGTGCGCCAGAACAAAATCACAGGGCTTTTACCGCTCGCGCTAGCCTGGCGATTCGCTGCCTCAGATTTTACAGAGCTAATGGGAGCAAAAGTTGATATTATAATTCTGTGATTAGAGGGGCGTTCGCACCTTGCTCTTCGACTGGCCATAGCGGCAGGGACTCAGCGTCCCAACAGAGTTTAGGAGGGTAGTTACGGGAGATTCCCAAGAGCAGTTCTGGCTGAAGTGCTTCCTCCCTCTGCTTTCTCTGAAGTAGTGGAATGAATCAAATTAAGTGACATACATACAGAAGATGCAGGGGACAATCACCATCTTAAAACACTACTTCATTTGATACTGTAAGTGGTTCTGTTACCACAGAGAGTTAGTACTTAGAAAAGAAAGTACGTATGTTCAATACAGAGTGCTGTATGAGAATAGTTCACAGGTTTTTCTACCATAGTCAGTTAAAATAGTACTGCGGGGCCTGTGTCTGATTGGTACTGAAGATCGACAACGTCATTCGTTGGATGCAAATAACCGTGTCATGCCCAGCATAGCTTACACAGAAATTACCGCAAGATACTTTAAATGACCAATAATGGATCTCAGGGCCACTTTGTACTTTGTTCAGAGGCACATTAATGACTGAACACGATCCCTGTTTGATCATTACATCTCCCAAAAATTCGATGCCGACTTCGTGTTCTAGACGTAAAATATTCTGAAAAATAGTAATGAACGAAATGCATGTCAAAATTCCTGGATAGGAAGGTATTCTATAAATGATAACAGTGGGTGTCAAACACACGCACACATTGCATTTATCTAATTTAAAGCCAGAAAAAATACATACTCGGGCAGACACTTACAGAATAACTAAACTATGCCACGCCGAAGAAGGAAGACAATATAGAAGTGAGTTAGCGCTCGAAAAAGTACAACAGAAGTGAAATTACATTATCTTCTTTTTACAAACGAAAATAGCCTGTCTCTGACTTTCTGGATAGTCCGATTTGAAATACAGGTCGCTGTTGTTGTTGATAGAATATCTACGTTTTACAATATCGATTTAAACGAAATAAGTGTATACATAATTAAAGAAGGTAGGTACAGAGGCATGCAAGAGCTACGCTGTACTCTTAGTAAGAACAGGACAAAAAATGTTCATGTTTTAAAGAAACATCTCATGCTTCAGTCTTAGTTTAGTTACATCATTCTTGTTCTACACTTGGAACAGTCAACACTCCTAGGTTTACAGCTATCGATGCACTTGCGCTGTATTCGGAATTACTGAATTAGGCCGAATTTCGGTGATGGGTCTTGGAGGCATGGGATACATCAGCCCTGCTGCCATGAACATTGCACGAGTGTTTGGTAAGGCTGCAGTGTGATGGTAGGAATAGCGGGGAATATTCTAACAGCTTGGTTAAGTCCAACAGTTAAACTTCATGTTGCTGATCATGTGACATAAAGGAGAGGTACATCTACATCTACATCCATACTCCGCAAGCCACCTGACGGTGTGTGGCGGAGGGACTCACTCACACGAGCTTCCAAGTTCTTCTTTCACTGTGTAATTATTAAGGTGGACATTCACGTTGACACGTAATTTAAATGCAACTTGCGATCATTAATTATTTGTCGTTGCATTCTGTTGATCCATCGATTATCATTTATTTTGGTTTTGTCTCTGATTTTCGCTCTGTTTTCATTTTGTTCTTAATTTGTTTTTAATTTTGTTTTCATACAGTTCTCATTTCCTACTTTTTGTAAATTCGTCTGTCACCATCAGTTCAAATGGTTCAAATGGCTCTGAGCACTATGGGACTTAACATCTGTGGTCATCAGTCACCTAGAACTTAGAACTACTTAAACTTAACTTAAGGACATCACACACATCCATGCCCGAGGCAGGACTCGAACCTGCGATCGTAGCGGTCACGCGGTTCCAGACTGAAGCGCCCAGAACCGCACGGCCACACCGGCTGGCTCACCATCAGTCAACTGATGGAATTTTCCAGCAATATCTCGCTGGTGGCGACCGAAATGTTTACCGTTTCTCTCTTAAAATCAATCCAGGATTAAATGCAGGTTTCAGTGATAATTTCTGTTGGTTCAACGTCAATAAATTAACAATTTACACTCGCAGATGAGCCTCTGTTACTTGGTAGCTAGAAGTTCCGCTTCTGCAAATATTAGTAATGGCTTAGCTCAGCCATGGATGATATGTTATGGCCACAGTGAACGTAGTAGTGTAGGTGTGTTATCCATCGTGGAAACAGTGCAATTGCACAGCAATCATCAACATCATGGTCACGCTCTGCGTCGCTAGATTTGTCACTACAGGGGTTAGAACAAGTTACCGAGCCCACTGCGGTCGAGCGAATTACTTTTATCTTTGAACGTCTGAGATTTAATAACCGATGAGAAGTGTTTACAATCAAAATGACCCACGCTTGCTAACATTCCTTGACCTTTAAGGTCCGGCTGGAGTCCAACGTCAGCCACAGTTGCATCCGACAGGGCAAGATTCCACTCTATGGACTGCTGTACGTGATGTGCTAAACAACTTGCATGCACTTGCCTAATTGGTGCACAGGTGGGCTCGCGAGAGTATCACGTGCCCCCAATATTTCCTTGACTTGCGCCCGTACTGCTCCCAATTCAGACGCTAATTGCCCATCCACGCCTTTCTGCTGTCCGATGTAGTTCTCTTGCCGTTCCTCAAAGGCCAGAAGTGTTTGAACTTCTGGAGATTCGCCGGTCGGAAATGCACACGTTTCCCCAGACTCCTCTTAGGGAAGGTGACGTGTGTTAAGTCTCACCATACATAGACACACACACACACACACACACACACACACACACACACACACACACACACACACACACACATACTTTCCTGTCTAGAGTGTCATCACTTCCGTCTCTAAGCTGGTCGTAGGTTGTGTTCCAGAAATGAACAGCATTTCTAGCCTGTAGCTCCTTGAGAATTTAAAATTAATTGCAAAATTTGTACAAAACAGGAAGACAAGAAAGTTATCTAATAAAAACGTTACAATTATTTGGTATCTTTCTTTCTTCACCAACTCATGGTAACGAGAGCGGTTAACCATGCTGACTACGAATGTAACACATGCAAGGACTACGCTCCAGTTCTAAGCTAGGGCCCAGGAATTCGCTTTGAGTCGTTTAGTAATATCTCAGACAATTTGGTGCAGAAGGAAAACGCTATTTTTACGAAGTCGGGAACCACATATTTCTTAAACTATTAGGTGATTCAGAAACACTCATTTGATTTCAGAAAGCTACATGTTCTTCATGACTGGGAAGAAACGTCGGGTAATTTTCAACTTAGGGATCGAAGCTAAGAGCATACCCTAGCGACAGTTGTAAGTTAGCGATTCAGTGGTCGCTGGTAACGGTCTCCCTGGTGCATCTAGTTCGGTAGCTCACTCGCTCGCTCGTTTACTACACAATGTGAGTCGAGTCGAGGTGGCGCTTACAGTAACAGAAGGTGTTTTGTACGCTTCTTTTCACTACAAGCAATGCAGTTACAACAGTGCTGCCGTGATCTTTGTCAAGTACGCAGTACTGAACGTCGTATAGCTCACAGCATTAGATGATATTACCTACGGTTTTAACACACTGCTTGTTTGTATAAAGGAAAGTTTACATTTCAAGATGAAGAGCGCATTTTACAGAATTCTGCCCAGATACCTCTCGTCGTAGTGCCAGCCAAAAGTTAGCCGTTCCTCTCCTTTCGATCAGCCGTGTTTGCTGCGGCGTTTTCGTTTCAAACCGTCAGTGCATCAGTTTTTAGAAGCCCTACAAGACGTTAATGAACAATAATGTGTAGATTCATTGGGGGAGTGCAGACGGAAGATAACTCCTTTTGACGTTTTGCACTGAGGCTACGTTCCATTTGAATGGGGGAGCGACCGGCCACAACGTAACGTGGGGAAGACAGCAACCACATAACTTAATCGTGCACAAGATACAATATCCAAGTTAGGCACATATTGAGCCGATTCTCGAAAAAAGTTTGTTTTCGCCATACTGGAAACTGCATGTAAGAGAATTTCTCAACAGTGAGCTGCCTCGCCAACATATCGGTCGTTAGAGGCATGCTGATACCGAATTGGTCTCCCAGGCAGCCCAATCTAACCGCATATGGTGGTTTCTGAAAGCCCTTGTCTATGTGCCTCCCTTTCCAACAGCTATGTGTCAACTGGGACGCCACATAAAACAGCAGTGGATGCGTCAATTCCATGATCTTAAATATGTGGGATGTACTTTTCGATCATCTGGATGTTCGTCGTGCATCTGGTGGAGGGATCATTGTGCGTTTGTGAAAGGTAAATGAAAATCTTAATCCTATAGCTAATTGCAGATAGTACCCCAAGGTTTTATGTGCAAGCACATAAAAGATATACCCTTGCAAAATCTGACTATTCTTTTGATACAAACTTTGAAGTCCTATGCATAAGTTAAAATCCATAATGAGTCTCTATCGTCTGTTCACTGTTCAACATACCGTTCATGCTTCGGTCCTTCCAGACGAAGTACTGGTCCAGCTGGAGATGGATACGTCAAACAACTGAGCGTCACGTTTTCGAAGAAACCACTTGAGAAATCCTCCAGAGCTATTATAAAATCTGTTTCACTCGTTAGTATTTCCTATCTCCTGTAAATATTTTAGAAGTTCGTGAAGAAATATAGTGCAGAAATTACGTGTGAACTGAATTCAATGTTGTTCACTAAGTGCTGGAGATTCCATCCAGTTCGAGCGCGCAGCAAGGCAGAAACATCAGTTAAACCGGTCTCAATCGGTGTGCCAGCCTGCTGATCGTTTTGTTACAACAGCGGCGTAAAATGGGACATTTTTCCACATTCGTACAGCCAAATTACGGGCATCCCGAATATCCTGGATGCAAACAGATAAAATAAAAAGAAAGAAGTGCAGCAGTGTAAATAAATTATACGGCTCAAAGAGATATAAGTTACACCTCTTGTCGTGCTGCACAGAGTAACCTGTAGGGACGGCCACAGAAATAATAGGGCAAAATAAAGAGTGAGTCATTGTTTATAACCTTCATAAATTATGAAAATCACAATAGCGTCATAAACAGGCAGACGAATGCCTGTTAGTCTTGAAAACCACCGGTTACATGATATGCCGTATTGAGATAGACATCCCAAAGTTTCAAAAAATTGGCTCTGTAGAGATGGTTTACACCAAGGGTAGTCAAACGCCTGTACCTGCCGCCCGCTTTTGCATCTGTGTTACCAGCAAAATGTTCTAACTGCTCAATGCTTTCTCAGTAATGGCGATTTATGAAGTAGGGAAGTAACTTTACCTTACAAAGTTGCAGCAAAGTTACAGCAAGATAAAGCACATAATAATGATTAGTTACCAAACATTTCGTATCAAAATTTTATGAAAACTCAGTGGAAACGTTTTTAAAACCTCTGCCGTCTACCGCCCACCATGAAAGCTGGAACGGCCATTAATGGACGGTAGGGACGAAGCTGACTACCACCGATTTATACAAATGACTAATGGTCAGCTTGAAAGCAGAAGACGACGAAGATACAACCAGTACTGTTTTGAAAGTGGGCTGACTGTGGAGAGCGTAAAAGCGACAAATGGAGCTGAATATGCTTCTGGTGTGAATACAGCTTACTTTTCTTTCCTGTCATCAGAATACGCTACGCATTACCCTGCTCCTAACTATAAGTGGCGTGCACATAAGGAGGGAGTGTGGAGTTTCGCTGTCGCAAGGAGTAGCGTACCACGTGACTCTCCAGCCAATAGCGCCGTTATGCTGCGCGGGTATTGTGGTGGACATAGCAGTTCTACCGCTGAGCGTCATTTTAGGTGAGGTATGGTGACCGTACTTTGCAACTCCAGTGTTCATTATGCTTGGCATAGAGCACACACTCCAAGTGTTACATTAAGGAGCGACAGCGATACTTTGCCGAGCATATTACTTTTTGTAGAAGTGTCAAAAATAAAAACAGTGCGTTTGGCGCCCGCCCCAGCGTCGCCAGTTACCAGGTTACGAAGCGCCTGGAGTGTGAGGCATGGGATAAGTGCTGAGAGCTCACTTGCGACGCTTAAGAGAATTCTGCACCACTCTCATCTACATCTACATCTACATCATTTTTCTTGAAGTTCACAATTGAGTTCCTGGCTGTTTGTCTACAGTTCCACTCTCCAATAACGGGGGAAAAACGAGCACTTCACTCTTTCCGTGCGAGCTCTGCTTTATCTTATTTTATTATGATGATTATTTCTGCCTTTGTAGGTAAGCGCCAACAAAATATTTTCGCATTCGGAGGAGAAAGCTGGAGATTGAAATTTCATGAGGAGATTCTGCCGCTACGAAAAAGTCTCAATGGTTGCCATACCCCAGTTCACGTGTGGAACTCTGTCCTCTAATTAGCGATAGTAAAAAACGAGCTGTGCTTCTTCAAACTTTTTCGATGTACTCCGTGAATTCTATCTGATTCGGATCTCAAACTGCGCAGTAGTACTCCAAAAGAGGACGGACAAGTGTAGTGTAAGCCTTCTCTTTAGTAGACCTATTGCATTTTCTATGGTTCTGCCAATAAATCCGAGTCTTGGTTCGCTTTCCATACAACATCTATGTAGTCGTTTCAAGTTAAGTTATTCGTAGTTGTAGTACCTACGTATTGAGTTGAATTCGCAGCCTTTACACTTGTGTGACTTACTGTCTAACTGAAATTTAGCGAATTCCTTTTACTGTTTATGTGGATGAGTTCATACCTTTTCTTTATTTAGAGTTAACTGCCACTTTTCACACCATACAGGCATCTTACCTAACAAGAATCCCCTTGCTTGTGAGGTCGTAGGTTCAGTCTTTCGTAAGGCTCATCTGAATGTGATATGTTAACAATTATGACATGAAAAATATTAGCTGCTAATGACTCACCACATGCATCAAGAGGATGACAGAGAACGAATGTCTGGAAACTGCACGGATCAACCTTCTAGGGGATGTATGTAATACACTTCACAAAATGGATATCGCCGACATTCAAGAAATCTTCACAACAAGTCATTAACTTCTACCATGTACTCCGACTGAAAAATGGCGCTCCACAGTGCTCACAAAGGTTCGCCCCATCGAGAACGAAGGTAAACTCCTTGGGAGTTACAAACCGTGCAAGACGTATAGCTGGGTACCCACTCTTAAAGAATGCATATAAAATCATATTTTCACGAACTGGCAGAATGCGATGGCATGCAACCGAATGTTTAACAATCTATAGTTGACCTTGTCGTGAAACTGTCATAGTTGCCGATAGTGCGGTAATACCGGGTGGTTACAACTAAACTTTTCCTATTTAACACTTTATGATACGGAAAATAGTTGGCGTACGAGTACCAAACTTGATAGCATTAATATCCAGAGTATATGGTACATGATTTCCATGCGTCACAGCGCCACCATCCAGTTCCAACTATAGCCACCAGGTGCCGTGATCAGTCATCGTCACTCATAGTCTCACACACCTGACCAGTCAAAGTGCACTTGTTGACGTGTCAACATGAGAGCGGACAAAAGGAGCAGCCTATTACTGGTGCAGCTCTATTATCAAAACAGCAGTAATGCTGCAGCTGCACTTCGAGAATATCGCCTGATGAAAGGATTACAGAAGGGCCCTTTTTCTCCACCTGCTGTGCGGAGCATGATGAAGAACTTTGAATCAACTGGAGAACTGGTCGTCGCTCCAGGAAGAGGCCGACGACTGGTTGCACCACAGGTGGTTGATGAAACCGCTGTTGCTGTGGCAGACAACGCTGCGCGCAATTCCCGACCGTCAGGCAGTGCGCGTGCTGTGTCACTCCAGCTGAAAGTCGCGCGGTCCACTGTAAGTAAGGTGCTTCGAAGCATTCTCAGATGGTAGCCGTACGAGCTCCATATCGTACAGCAGCTTCCGCCACAAGACGCAGAACGACGTGTTGACCTCGCTCTCGCAGGGGTTGAAGTTGACGAGGACTGGCCGTGGACCATCCTGCGGACAGGCGAAGCTCATTTTCTCTGACGGGTCAGGCGAACACACGGAACTACCGAGTGGGGAGACCTTCACCTCCATTCACTGTGCATGAAGTTTCACTCTATGGTGAACGTGCCGGTGTGGTGTGGCTTCACGGCTACGTTCATCATTTGGCTATTCTTTTTTACCAGGTTGGCGCTCGAAGACCAAAGACGTGCAGCGTATCTGGTCAGCATTACTGTGATGTGCTTCGCCAGCATGTCATACCCACCCTATAGGAGAGAGACACATTGAACTCGACGGTTTTCATGCAAGATGGGGACCCACCGCAAATTACTCTTGAAGTTCACCTGCTTCTCCGGAACATATTTGGAAACGACCGAATTATCAGTCTATCGTTTCCGGCACGATCACCTGATCTCACTCCCTGTGATTTCTGATTGAAGGGCTACCTGAAGGACAGGGTTCACCAGGGGCACATTCACACATGTGCTGATATGAAGCGCGGCATATCAAGGGAGGTAGCCAGCAAGCCTACGGATATGCTTCGTTCTGCTGCGCAGAATGCAATCCTGCGCTTTCAGACCCTGCTGGACACTGATGGGGGCCATATTGAGCCCCTTTTGTAGTAGTAATGGTATCGGTATGTAATGCTATGGTGTACTGTAGCAGCACATTAAAAGTGTTTCAACTGAATTGATTTTACGTTATTTCTCTTCCCCATGTCCTTGACATTAATACTACCAAGTTTGGTCCTCGTTCGGTAATTAGTTTCCTTGTTATACCGTGATAAATATGGGAAGTTTAATTATAAAAACCCTGTATGTTTTATAGGCACAGAAAAAACAAAAATGCCAGGAGCTGAATTTGTCCATTGGTTCCAGGAGGCATAAACTGCAATGTCACACTCTTTTCAGATAAGGTAGTATGCTCTAAAGAAGTGTGGTTTTTATACGGAGAACAGGAACAAGCGAAAGCAAGTTATTTTGACGAGCTATTGGCAAAAAGGAGTGCTCGTATTATAGTTCTCTTACCCCATTTTCTCCCTCTTGCTTTCTGTGATGTGAATATTACCTACTGCCCTTGCAAGGTCATGCACAAGAGAAAGAATCGTAGGAGACAGAACACCTCCAGATTTTCGCAGCACAATAAATAACTTTCCAGCCGATTTACTGTCCACATTAATAGTTGGAAAATTGAATGCGTTAAGGTATTCATGTTAATTGATCTTGATATAACTCTCTAGGTACCTCTAATTTCCAGTGTTCCTTTCATATGCATTTGGTCCTCAAATACCAGATGGTCGGAGTTGTACACAGATTTCTTACCTAACCACAGGATAAATTTGTTTATTGCATCTACAAATTTTCGGCCCGATTCCGTAGTTTGCCGTACATCGTCGAGCTGCAACTTGGTTTGAAATTTCATTATCCTATGTCTTCCACTTCTGTAGCACTTTTTGAAGTTAAGCAACCATCCACGGTGTGCTTTGAAATCACTGTAATCTGTGGTACGCGCAAGTTTGACGTGAATAATTAGCAGGTCAGTATCATGCACATTCTATAGATTGCATTGAGAATCCTTAAAACGCGTAAACACCACACAAGTGCGGCTTGTCCTCCCTTCAGTATCCGTAGTTTTTCTTATGCACTACACGGTCCTATTGTTGCAGAATTATTCGAAATCTCTTCTAAATTGTCTCGTTACTGTGCTGCGGATGATCTTCCTTGTATGTAATTATGTTTAGTACTCGCTCGTCAGACAAGAATTGTCCTTTACTACATTTCACTGGTGACGGGATTTGTGGCTCATTGTTTCACAGGTATAGTGACCTACAAGGGTCGATACCTGTTTCACTTGTTCAGCACGTATTATCATCACTATACTGCTCATGTAGATTGTCCGCACAATCCAGCATATAAGAGACCACACTTTCCACTGACTCGTCCTGCAGAAACGCTAGTAGTTCATCTGCGACATTCCTTGGGTTCCTTTCTGACGAAATGTCAACTTGTGCAACTGTTGTTCTAGGTACAATGCAATGTTTGCTTTGTTTATCGTTGCCATTGCCCTGCTTGGCATCACCACCACTAGCACTGAAGCACTGTTGTGAGTTACTCGTCTACGAAGCAGTTCAGCTGCGCTCCGTAGCCTCATGCTGTGTTCATCATTGCCATTGGCAGTCAATACTGTGGCCTCATGGTAAATAATATTTGGGCGTAGTAAACATCACTTTGTGACTCAAGAGATTCCGTGTAAGCAATTTTGTAATTTTTTTTGGTTCGTCTGATGATACTACAAGATGGTAAATGACAGCTTCATCTGCAATGAATCTAACAGAACTGCTCAGATTGTCTCCTAATTGTTTATATAGATCAGGAGGGTCTGTAACACTTCCTTGCTGAACGCCAGACATTACTTCTGATTTACTCGATGACTTTGAGGAGAATGCATCACGCCGTCTCCTTCTTACTTATTAGTTGAATAACATTTTTTTCAAAAAGACTTCTACTCGTACTTCTTCTAGCAGATAACTGTACTATCATGGCTACTCTGCCGTTAAAATTGTTTTCAGGCTCGTCTGTCGCACGTAGCTGTTAAGGACTGTGAGAATTCCATCATTCCGATATTAGATGTTCACAGATTATTGCTGAAATACTTCGTTTGGAAGGGTGGCGTAGCACTTGCTCTGTGTTGTTTCTTTCGAGCGACATGCTGATCCAGAAAAATTTATTATTCTACCGTGGGGACCAAGATGATAAGCAAACTACGCGCCTGCCACTGTCAACAGCTGATAACGGAATGACAAGGGCGCAACAGACAGGGACATTGGACCAATGACAGTTATTCAATATCAGCGGGGCTGTGATTTGCTCACAGTCACCTATGGGACTGATAGTGCTTGCTGATACCCAAATGCTCTACAGTGACTACTCAGCAAATTTTCGATCATTCTGCACAAGTTACTCCTTGTTGTCTTAAATATGTCTCATCTTTAAAGACGAATGATATAAATGTATTATTTGAACAGTCACTACACACTGTAAATTAAAGGAAAAATACTGTTATTTCCCCAGGATATCTTTTCCGTAACCTTATGTTGTACAGAGACTATTTCACTAAAATAGTTAACATCTCTTAATCCTTGGCAGATAACTGTCAAAGGAGATGTCCTTAACTGGCGTCGTATTGCAATAATGAGAATACGCAGACCAAATATATTATCTGTTATTATCGTTAAATGAACACAACCATTGGTATATCGAGGTCGGATAGGTTGCGAAATATATAGAGCATTCTTCTCATATGTGAATGCTTACTGATTCTTTTTCACTGGTGGAAATATCATATCAGCACCTGTATTTGAAATTTAATACTAACACGCCTTTTCAACGTGGTTCGAATTTTCGATGACATACCCGTGACATTCTCCAAGAAATTGATCGCCAGTACGAAGAATTTGTTATTCTGAAGTTTAATATTCTTCTAATGAACATATATGACACATCAGAGCTGCATCGTTGCTTTTATTGCGACTAAGCCATCCGAAATAAGGGTTTACCTCAAACCTTAAATTCGCCGAAGGTGCTTCTGTAGGCTTTGCAGACTCCGCAGAAGTCATCCCAGCCTGCTGTGAAATTAAAGCGCCGTGGGAAAGTATATATCTGAGAGTTTTATTTACCAAAAGGCCTAAGACGTTATCCTGCGCAGTTTTGGTGGCGTATGGAGGAACGAGTCGCAAGATGGTCTGCTTCAGACCATGGGAATGTCTGTAGGCGACCACTTTCTACGAGACACTTACTTTCCTATTTGAAATTCAGTCCCGCACACAACTTTGTTTCGAGTGTATAATCGTGTCAGTATACGATAAACGATTAAGTAATTTGTAAAAGCATGGCTATTCTTACGAATCAGACTTAATTATTACAATGAAAGTTGTCAACGATTTTATTGCTAAGCCACAACTTTTAGGAGAGTCGCTGTTTTGCCTACATGGTAACAGAGTAATAAAGGTGTGACAGAGGGTCACGTAGATACCAGCAACTATTGTAGTAAGTATGCGTAGATCTGTAGTCATGCAGGCTAGGTCGCATAAGAAGTCACAAAGCACGCGAAGAATGACACTTTATTGGTCACGAAGTACGCTTGGCATGTTTCGCAATTATTTCCATCTACAAGAAATCCAAGGGCGAAGTTAGTATAAGGACAAGAGAGTTACCAGCTGCGTACGTAGCAGGAGGTGTAAGACTACCTACATAACTGGTAACGCTCTTGTCGTTGTGCTACATTTGCATTTGGATGCCTGAAGATGGAAACAATTCAGAATCGCGTCGTGCACACTTTGTGATCAATAAAGTAAATATTCACCTGCTGAATGACTTTTTATTGTTCTGATGAATAGTGTATAGCATTAATCAGGCTGAAATATCACTTCGTGGAACGAGACATGGTGCTTTCAGTGTTTTGAAAGACTCATCTTCTTCTGACTCATCATCTCTTTGCTGCATAGTATCCTCTTTATTTATATGTGTTTGTGAGTCTTGTTGTGTTTCTTGCGACGATTACCGACTGTGAAATTCCGGAAGCCACTGAAAAATATATTTAATCATGATACTTTGAATACTTTAAATGTAAAGATTAACGGAAACATTATACTGTGTCCTTTGATGGAGATACAAATCTTTTAGTTCTTTTTAGTTCCTATGCACGTCACTCGTGGTCTCGCGTTCAAGTTCTGCCTGCACGGTAGCTCAGCGTTTTCGGTCAGAGGGCTAGCTGCCCTCTGTAATAAAAAGAACTGATTTAATGGATCGACAACGAACTGAAACGGGTGTCTTTCGGCGTCCGCCCAGAGCAGATGCAGCGAACGAAAACGAACAAAATGAGATTAAAAAAAAAAGTTCTCGCTTCCCGAACATGGGGTCCCGGGTTCGATTCCCGGTGGGGTCAGAGATTTTCACCTGCCTCGAGATGACTGGGTGTTTGTTTTGTCATCATCATTTATGAAAGTGGCGAGTTTGGCCTGAGCAAAGATTGGGAATTTGTACGGGGGCAGTTGAGAGCTCCACAAACCGAACATCATCATCCTCGTCATCCTATGCACGTCATAATTACGGAAATTATTACTAAAACACGAGACGCTAACAAAATAATCAAAACCCTTTTATCTAAGAGGTTGCTTTTAGATACTCGTAAAATAGGTAGAAACCAGACACTTTGCAGTGTATTACATTTTATTATGATTTCAGGTTGGCGTCACATTTTTACTTCTAGTGAAGCTTGATTATTTTTGTTATGAGACTAACATGTAACTAAACAAACGTATTGTCGTAGTATAAACAAAAGCTATATTCGATTTTTGGACGATATTTGCACACTACGATTCAAAGTTATAACAGTACTGTACTAAGAAAAATAATCGACTGATCACGAAGAAATTATCCGTATGGGACGTAAATCACTAGATGTGATGTGCAGACAAACAAATAAAGACAAATTCAAAAAAATTTAGTGGTTCATTAAAAAAAATTGCTTCACGAGCTGGGCAAGTCAATAGGAAATTGGACCATCTCTGCCTCTTATGGATGCAGTTATTCGTCTTAGTATTGATTGACAAGGTTTTGGATGTCCTCCTGAGGGATATCGTGCCAAATTTTGTTCAACTGGCGAGTCTGATCGTCAAAATTCCGAACTGGTTGGAGAGCCCCGCCCATAGTGCACTAAATGTGCTCAGCTGGGAAGAGATCGGGGAACCTCGCTGACCAAGGTTTGGCAAGCACGAAGACAAGTTCTCGCTGTGTATTGAAGGGCACTGTCTTGCTGAAATGTAAGCCCAAGATGGCTTACCATCAAGGACAGCAAAACAGTCCGTAGAATATCGTCGATGTACCGCTGTTCAGTAAGGTTGTCGTGGATGACAACGAAAGAGGACCTGCTATGAGAAGAAATTGCCCCCCAGATCACCTTTCCTGGTTGTCGGGCCGTGCGGTGAGCGACTGTCGGTTTGATACCCCGCGACTGTCTCGGTCGTCTCCAGACAGGTCTCTGCAGGTCAGTGAGACTCGATTCAGAGCAGGACTCATCACTCATCTATTCCAGTCAGTGAGATTCCAGGCTCACGACGTGTCTGGAGGCACCCAGACAGCGGATACCAGCCTGACGGTCACCTGCCATACGTTCCAACTAGGAGTGTTGGTCTGGACGGCCATTTCATTTTATAGTAGGGCCCCTTTAGTTGTTATGCGCGCTGTTCTTACACCACAGCGGTACGTCGACGATATTCTACAGCCCGTTTTGTTGTCCTTCATGGCAAGCCATCCTTGGGTTACATTTTAGTAAGATAATGTCCGCCCGCACAAGGCGAGAGTTTGTGCTGCTCCTCTTCGTGACTGTCAGACTATTCCTTCGTTCCCGGATTGATAACGTGCACAGCTCGTAGTCTAGTGCCTTGCGTTGCTGCCTCTGGATCAGGGGTCCCGGGTTCGATTCTCGGCCGAGCTGAGGATTTTCTCTGTTTGGGGACTGGGTATTTGCGTTGTCCGAATCATTTCATCATCATTCGTGAAAGTGGCTAGATTGGATTGTGGGAGTGATGACCTCGCAGTTGAGCGCCCCACAAACCAAACATCATCAACATTACCGACTGAAAACGTCTGAAGCATTATCGACAGGTCCTACGAACCTTTTCGGGGTTTGAAGTTCTAACGTGCCAACTGGAGAAAAGTTGGCATGACATCCCTCAGGAGGACACCCAACAATTGCTTGCATAATGGCCAGAGGTGGACCAACGCATTATTGACTTGCTCAATTTGTGAAGCTCTTTCTTTTGAATAAATCATCCAATTTTTCCGAAATTGTTATCTTTACTTGCGTGAACATGTACATCAAATCTACTGATTTCCATCCCATTCGGATAGTTCCTTCGTGGTAGGTTTTTCTTTTCCTTTTTCTTGTCTTAGAGTTTCTTATGTAATGGCGACCATTCTCTCCCTCGAGATAGCTCCAAGCTTCACTTGAAAGTTACAGTGTGTCTGTTCAGCATATGTTCTAATGAAGTATGGACGCGAGGGAGCATAATGAACACTATTCGTATGTAGAGGCCTTTGTAAACTAGTGTTGTGACGTCATAGAAAGCTTGTTGACTGACGGGTGATAGGTGAACACAACAAATGCAGTTACACGTTGACGCGTGTCACAGGCGCATTCTTAAAGAGAAGCAGTGGAAGGATGCATTTGTATACACTACGTCCAGGAAATAAATGGACCGGAAAACGTGTGATAAAAAGGCACAAATAAAATCAACGAAACTGCTTTCTCAGAATACAAAACAGCTCAGAAAATAGAAAGCCGCGACTCACACAGAAATCTACGGTAGCTTTGATTGTATTCTTAAAGTAAAATATTAATCGAGGACGCACTTCCTGTTACAATTACAATGGGTGGTGGACGAGCGCCACTACAATATTACAGAGCAGTGAAGCATTACCATTCTCTATCTTTCGCGCTAACTTGAACAACTGCTTTCACCAACTTTGTCCATTTGAATGACGTGGCGATTAACAAGAAAGCTGCTGAAATTTCTGGTGTGAATAGCGTCAGTGGTCGGTCGATAAGCTCGACAAAAGGACCAGCTTCAACTGCTGCAGTTCCGGATTGTCAGCGAAAGTCAATGTCAGCACTGTACCACAGTTCCGCTTTGTCTGCGCTCGATTGTATCTCGGTACTTTGTAAAAACCATTCCAGCAAAAATTAAAACTGGAAACATTTTGAAAGCCTATTGCAGTCTGTGTTACGCTTGTTCAGGATAACTTTTGAAGGGAATAACTTCGTTTACTAGCATATTTCTACAGATAGGTGAGCTTCATCCAAAAGGAATTCGCTAGCAGATCCAAGACGTGTAAACTTCTGCAGTGGACTGACAACTATAAATTCAGTTTCTAGCGGTTCATTTTTACTACTAACTTGATTACTGAGTACTTACTGAACACTTTTCTTTCAAATATGTCGCTAATCTAACTTGGTGGCATGGATGAATTTTCAGCAGTTAAATCAAATGTGATAAATTATAAATTAAAAGAAATATCCTAAAATATTAACGAAGAAGCTGCTACGAAACATGAGAACATTTATAACATAGTTTTGTAAAGGGGGGAGGGGATTCTGTGCATATTCACAGATGATGGAAAAACGAAGAAAGATAAACATTACAGCGTATTGTTTATTTATTACCTAGGAAAAGGCTGTTAATAGGATCAAAAGATTTATTGTGTGATATTATAGCAAGAATAAACATATAAGTATTGTATAGAATCAGTTTTGCTTGTCGTGTTACTGCTGTTCTCACGTATTTTCGTTGTCGCGTTGGTAGACATGTCTGAAAAAATATCTGTACTGTGTTAGCCATTCGATGTTTAGTCTGTTGTCACCTCTCACGAAAATTACAGGTGCTTTGGTAATATTGCCGATTATTTGTTTTGTACAAAAATCAATCAAAGAATTTGTATTGAATTTTGCTGTTGGATCGAAATAAACTGCAGTGAAGTCTTAGAAATGTAAAATATTGCTTTGTTGAGGCTGTGAGTCTGCTGTGAGTAAAAGAAGAGCTTATGAGTGGTATAAGCGTGCCGAAGAAGTCCGTGAATGTTTTGAAGGTGACGAATACCCTGTTTGCCCTACCACATCATCAACCGATGGTATCATGGGTAAAGTGAAAGAAATGATTATTAACTATCACTGAATATCAATTAGAGAAGTCTCTGATCACGTTGGCGTACTAAATGCCTCATGGTATGAAATTTTTTCTGCTGTTCTGGGTTTGAAACACATGGCAGCAAGCATTGTTCAAATTTGTTCAATTTCGAACGCCACCTGGTTGAGTTTAGGACACGTTAAACGGTAAGCCAAGTCATACCTTAGTCAGAGGCGAATGGAGAATTATTACAGGGTTGCAAATGGGGAAATTCATTCACGAATGTAGAGATGAGAGGTTTCCCCAGACTATAGCAGGATAGGTGACGATCGGTGGCAGATTTGACGACAGGGTACAAAGCTAGTGCAGGCACAAATGTTCCAGAGCACAACTTTCAGAGCACATTGTGGAGCATGGGGCTTTGCAGCGGATCGACCCCATGTGTTCCCATGTTGGCCCTACGACCTCCTCATTTATCACAACAGTAGGCACAGCGTCAACGACAATGGACATTGCATCAATGGAAACGTGTCGGCTGGTCGAAAGGATCACGTTTTTTGTTATACCAGGTAGATGGTCATGACCGGATACACCGTTATTCAGCCGAACTACTCGAAATATGTACTGCGCGAAGGACGGCATGTCAGAGGGGTCAGTTTCATGCTGTAGGAACATCACTCGGGCGCCAATTTGGCCTTGTGGTAGTAGTCGAACGGAAGGGACCATGACAGCTGTGGACTGCGTGAACGTCACTGTGGACCTCCTGTACCCGTGCATGCTTTACTTCTTCCCCTACAGCGATGGCATCTTTCAGCAGGATAGCAGTCCGTATCACATGGCCAGAATAGTGTCAAAGTTGTCTGAGGAACATGATGATTAATTCACGTTGTTTTCGTGGCCACCAAATTCGCCTGATATGATCTCGACTGAAAACATCTAGGATACTAACAGTGCCATTTCCTCCCCACCCTGTAAATTGCCGCAATTGTGCGCATATCTTGTGCGTAAGCCTCCACAAACCGACCAAGAACTTGTCGAGTCAGTTAAAAAACCATAAATCACAACATCACTACATCAAAGTCATAAATCTAGACATTTCATTGGATCAAAACAACGAAGGCGTGGCCTCAGAGTAAGAAAAATAACCGTACTTGGGTCATACAAGGTAACAGAATCACCTTTATAGGTGCCTGTTTTCTCAGCACTTTGATTTCCTCACGGAATATTTTTCTTTCTGTGAATCTCGATGCTAATATTTGCTATAGTGATGAGAAATTGCTCTAATCAGTTTCGATCCCTCGGAACAAGGTCTTTAGTGGCCTCTTTCTTTGATCAATATGACAATCGTAAATCTTTGGCGAGTCGGTTTGCTCTCGACCCGTAGTATTCTTTCGCTAATGTAACAAAATGTGGACCTTTCCTTTTGGAAGTAATACTACATTATTCTTGGTCACTTGTTGTCCGGACTTGGTAACGTAAGGTTGAAGACGCCCCTCGTGCTGTGTTCTGAGGTTGAGGAGGTAGCTGCCCTTCTCTGGCGCAGATCGACGCTGTCGAGCAGACGCTGCATGACGTAAGAGATCTGGTGCGACCAACTCGGTTTATTTATTGTGACGTGGCGAGGTAAGTTCGGGAATGTTCACTTGCATTACACCACGAGTACGTATCAGATCGAGTGCTTCCACAAAGTAATAGGTTGCCATTACGAACTGTACGAAAGTCGGTTATGGCTCCGTATATAGCTTTATTTCACTCTGTGCTATTACAAATTCATATACATTAAAAACTTCTCATACAAGGTAACGGAATGCCTATAAAGGTGCCTGTTTATTCAGCACTTTCTTTTCCTCAAAGAATTTTTTTCTGTGAAATAGCAAATTTCGCAATGGGAATCTATAAATGGCTTCAATTATAGAAGTATCATTATTTAGTTTAAACTCACACACACATGCTTCTACATGTTGCTCTACACAAAACTTTTTAGTTTCCAATTTTTTCACACTGTGACAGGTTTTAATATATATGGCAACTTCTCCACTCATCATAGTGTCTCTAATTACATGTGCTGAAAGCTTATATCCACCTACATTTACCATTTCCATAACTGTGATTGTATGATGTTCAGAAAGGTACAGTACATCTATTTCACCCTCAGTTTCTAAATCTTCTAAACAAGAAGCTCATCTACTTTTTTTTTACTCCCCTGATATTTCGATGTAATATATAACTCTATTTTTCACTGTGCTTTTATGAGAATCTTGTGACACACTAACATTATTTTTCACTGTACTGTCATGCGATACTTTAACATCTCTAGTACCTGCCTGTCTGAGCTTCTCATTAAGCTTAATTTCTATCATTGTTGAATGATTGGACAGTCATATTAGCGTCAAAACGAGGTAATCCCACGAGTTTCAGTGACCTCTGCCACCTTAAAGATTTTCCTATCATCCTAGACAATTTACTCTTCCCTTTCCTGTTGAGATGCAGGCCATGTCTTGTGAGGTCCCACTTACCAATACCATTAACAGGGACCAAACCTATGCCTGACAAACTAGCCACCTAAAGCAGCTGATCTAGCTCTATATTGACCCTCCGGACATAGATGTTCAATTGGGGCCCATCATACGGCATGAAAGCAGGAACCAAGCCAACATTTGTATGGTTCGTTTCAGATGATATTTTTACCACGTCAAACTCAATATTGTAGTCCTGATTCCTACCAATAATGTTACCCACTACCACAACAAGATCCTGCTTCGTAAAACCTTAGCACAAAGATCCTATATCCTCTATCAAGACATGCACTGGACTTGAAATTAGATGTGAGCTGGTACCTATCACCTAATTTGTCCTGCAAGATCTGGCCGACACCCTTACATGGCTACTACCTAACAACAGAACTTTCCTTCTACTTTCTACTTTTTGTGAAACAGTTAGTTTCCTGGTGAAAGTCTGCTGAGTGCTGACCACACTTACATCTACTTGATCCTCTTCCTTAGATGTCTGAGGTGATAAGGTATATCTATTGTTTGTGCCAATGACGGAACTGTCAGACACTGTTCTCTTTCTGTGGTTCTTGTTCCTTGCTACCACTTCCCACCTGTCTTCATCCTTCTACCCTCTTAACCTCATCAGTTCCTCTCCAGCACTATCCATTTCAGCCTTAAGGGAACTAATCATCCCTTTCTGTTCATCTATTTTCCTGTCCCTTGAATATACTCTGCAATAGCAAGGAAGAGACCCATTTCCTTCCCCAATTCCCATGCCACTACATTCCCACCAATGTAACCATAGAGCTCCACGGAACCGCAGAACTAACTTTTCTAGTGCAGCTCAAATACTTCTCGCTCATGGTTGTTTAGAACAGTTTTACAAAATTTATCCAGGCAGTAACAGCACTACCCTCTTAACTACAGATTACAAGCCTCACTATTGTTATGTGGAACACTAAGTAGATATGACACTACTAAAATATATATGTAATGAAAACATCATAAATTCTTTGTTTCATACTTCAGCGAATGTCTTACATTTTTATGTAAACCTACGTCTAAAGTACGCGGAAACTGGCCCTTAGGTTATGTTTTCGTTTGTTTTTGAGAAGTGCATTGAAATGAGCTAAACATTCAGTAGATAATATGAAAGACACTAATTAACTTTCTTACAGAGTAACAGTAACTTAATCGACAGTTATTATAGAATTAACTACATATCTTCGCGAGTTCAATATTCAAGCATGTGCGATGTGCGCCTGTGCTGAAACGTGCGTGTGTTCACTGAGGCGTCAGGAATGTACATTTTGCATATCATCAGATTATCAGGGCTTATGTGTCATTACCTATGAGAATAGTTTATGCTTCTTCATACACACAAACACACCCACCCACACCCACCCACCCACCTACACACACACACACACACACACACACACACACACACACACACACACGCACACATCTGTCATCTTTCAACATATGCTGTAGCGTGGAAGCGAAAACTGAATTCTAACATTTCACCAAGTGCAACTGCAACAAATAAATGTGATAGAAATGGAGTACCTGCGATATATAGCGAACTATTTACTGCCCGGCCACATATGGAGGGAAACTCCGCATGAATTTGAAAACGCTTGGTTAAATTAATGTTTTGGACTTCTTTTCTAACTATAATATTGCTACTATTCACGTAAAGAAAATTTCTACACGTTTATATTACTGAAGATGTTATAGATTTTGACCATGCCTTTATTACCTAACACCACGAACCAAAGCGCTCTGATTATTTCAGAGGTTAAAAAGACAAGGAAAATATTAATTCCTTAAAGAGAAATATCTTTTTGTATCATGACAGAATTCTACATTCAGAATGAATGTCATAGCTGTGACGAAATTTAACCGTTCGTGCGTGCGGATGCGTTTCAGGTTAGTTCTGAGATCAGTTACCCGAGCTAGATGGGTTTTTAAATGCCACATTTTCTTAAATGTGTTCTCTGCCATACGTGCATTCTCTAGCGACCCGCAGTCTCGTGCTCTGTACGTACTCTTTGTTCTCTCTCTTTTGGCTACAGTTTCAGTTATTTCGCCCACATGTCTGCTTTCCTGCAGAGTTAGACGAGGCGAAATATTTCATGGTGGCAGAGAACGAAAGGAACGCTTCAGTTGCGTTCAATAACTTAGTATTGGCATATGTCGGCGCTTCTTTCTTTTTACGGCCTCGTGTTGTGAGCGCTCGCAAAGATATAAAATCAAAATGCGGCCCAATAAATATGGAATATTACATCGGGACATGTCGCAGTATCTTACGGCATTTCCAATATTTGTATGGGAATGCAATAACGCGACATCGATGATATAAATGCCCGTCGACAATGCTAGCAGGTACTCAATGAATTTTTATTGGACACGGTTTTTTTTGCGCGCTGCAATTCTATTTGGAGAAAGTTTTTTCGCATTTGAAGTGCGCAATTAATTAATGTTGACGCAGCATGAGCTGAGCGTTAATTTCCACTAATGTTTCGCTGTAATTAACTTTCAAAATACACTGCACGCTTATTGCTGTTTAAAAATGAAACTGGATCATATATCTTACGTCGCAGTACACAGTCAGATCTTATTAAAAATTCGTTCTAATGTAATTGCACAACAAAAAGCAAGTGCCGCATATAATTAGTTGTGATTACTGTTTATCGCGAACCAAGCGCATGTCGTAAACTTCGGATTAGGAAGGTAGAGAATTTAAGGCTCTTACTGCATGCGGCCCTGTATTTCCTAGAAGAAAAGATCTACGAGTTTTGAAAATATCTTTCGTTTGAAAGGGCACTAATTGCAAGGAATTTTCGCGCGATTTTTTATGGAGTACAGTCTATTGTCGAAAGCCATTAAACTTCATAAGAGGAAATCTCTACCTATATCACGCACCAGGTCATTGAGGGATCAGCAATATATTAATCATCAACTTCTTGTTAAAAACGGTTCGATAATTCATCTGTTTACTTGTACAGAATTTAATGAAATTATTTGACTCTCTTATACATATACATATATGAATATGATATATCTGCTGTTCGCAAAGGACTGTAATATGCCTTTATATCTGCTTCTCTTCGTACCAATTATTTTGTTGCACATTCATATAGATTTATTGTGGTTTTATTTGCTTCGTTGAATACTGTTATGCTCTGGAAGCATCTACTTTCACCCATCGCCTTCACTACAGTACGCACCGGACACATTTACTCTATGATCACTATTGCACAGAGATCAGTAATCAGTGCTTCGTGTGTGCTATTGTTCATCTAGCGTTTACATAACGCATCATAGCTTCTGCTAACAATGAGACTGATACACAGTCGTTAACATTAAAATATACAGAAAGTATCTGCTTAAACTGTGCCTAATATTGCAACTAAACAAAGTTCTTGAAAAACTAACCACAATCGGCTGTTGTATGATCCTTGTACCATAGGTTTCAAAACGTTAGAGTTGTATCTTCAGTTACATTTAAATAAAGAAGAATAGCACTTGGGGAATTAAACAAACAAAAAATTTTCGTATGTTTAATTCCCCTATGTGCTCTTCTACTTCATTTAGATGTACCTGAAGATGCAGCTCTGACACTGTGAAACTGATAGTTTCATCAAAGTATTATACAACAGCTGTTTGGAGTTTGTTTTTCAAGAGTACATACCTTCATCTGGGGATACCCATATTATAAAGTTTGCTACATCGATTGATTTCGTCATTACAATACGACTACCCAATTGTAATGAATGACAATACATCGGTCCACATCCTGCCTTATATTACAGTAAAATCGATAATATAATTTATGCACAGCACTCACATGTAACCGCCTAAATCGTTACTTAACACTATGTATGTATGCACTCTAAACTATGAGCCGGTTAGGCTAACGTGAGGACAGGCCAGAAGTTCCTAGTCTGGCCATGATAAACTAGTGAAAAAATAAACAAAAGAAAACAGTACACGAATGACTGTACATCTACGTACATAATCTGCAAAGCACTGTATATTATATGTTAGCGTTTTGTCCGACTCAAATCGCTTGTGGAACGCAGGAAGGATGACTATCTAAAGGCCTATAAGTGCGCTGTACTTGTGTTTGTACTCCATAAGGGAGCGATGGGTATTCAGGAGGCAGGAGGGAGGTAAAGTATTCTTATATTTATGGATTGGTCACCTATCTAGCTTCTGAAACCCTTTAAGTAAGTCTTCACGAGATAGTTGGCATCTACAATCAAGCTTCTACCAATTCAGGCTTTTCATTATTTTCGTAATCTTTTCCCGTATAGCAAACTGCAGCCCCACAGTTTATCATCATCACCACAGGTTCCCGAACCCAGAGATATGATCTATGATTTTTTTCGCTCCGAATTTGTTTTTAGATCAATACCGTCTTGCACACTCTCTTCCATCACAGTCGTCTTAGTGAACGGACGGAAAAAAAGATCGTGTCTCATGATGTTATTTTAAATTAGCTGAATTACACGAACAGATTCTTAGCTTGTATTATTTAATTTACCTTTTCTCCTCATTTGATGACTTTTAATGTTTTTCAGCAGATATTCGTTGTTGGTCGTCTTAATACGGAGAGGCAATGTATCGGCCGCCATGTTTTCGGTAGTAAGTGCTCACAGCACGTTTAAGAAAACGAACCGTCTTCATTAAATTGCATGTTAACGAAGACCGATTCCGGTTTATGAGCGTCAATATTTTACCACATCTGTTGTGGATGACTTACGTTTCTTTAAGAGTCTCCCAATGAATTTCAGCCTAACATTTTCTTTTCTCACAGTTTGCTTTATGCATTCATACTAATCCTTGGCATTTCGCGGTGGTTACAGTTTCCAGTGATTAGTCGCACAGAGTGTAATAGCACAGTATTGGATCTTTTCACGTTCGTAGGCAACTGCCGATCCCTGAGCAAACTGTCGATATCCTGTAGCTCTTCTTGTAATTCTTAAAGGCTTGTGCAGTTTCTACTTCCTTGTAGGTAACAACATTATCTGAGAACAGCCTTATGGAGCTCCTGACGTTATCCAACTAGACCATTAATACAAAATATAAATGACTATCTTGCCCCCCTCCGGAAATTACTTCTACATCGGTAGATTTTGTTTCGTTAAGAACGGTGAGTTGCGATATATCTACAGGGAAGATCTGAATACAGTCACAAACCTGTCTGGCACTCGGTGAGACGGAAGTTTGTTAATTAAACAACAGAGTACGGAACTGTATTTGAAATGCCTTCTGGAAA
The DNA here is from genome assembly GCF_023897955.1 of Schistocerca gregaria. Lineage (NCBI taxonomy): Eukaryota > Metazoa > Arthropoda > Insecta > Orthoptera > Acrididae > Schistocerca > Schistocerca gregaria. The sequence continues at coordinate 813,828,415 of NC_064920.1, read as the reverse complement.
TCAAGGAACATGGCGTCATTCTGGGCGCTGATGTCAACGGACCTCAGGATCTCATGGACGAACGCAGTGACCTGAATTTTACAAGACCTCTGTTTACAGAACCCATGTTGATTTTTATAGAGGAGTTCTTTTTTCTCTAAGAACGTCATAATGCGTGAGCATAGGGCGTTGTCCATAATTATACAGGAGACAAATCTCAACAGTATCGGCATATAATTAAAAGCATCTCTCCTACCACCCTGCTTGAAAAGGACAACGATCTGCGTTTCTTTCTTTTCCAAACTGAGGACCGTTGTTTTTTCACAAAACTGAACCACAACAAAAAACCTAAATTTTTAGGAAGCATATTTTATTGAATTACTTCAACAATATACATTGATGGCGTGTTACAAAATTATATATCACAAATAAACTCCAGATATATAGTACAAGGGTGGAAAAACATTACTATGGCTTTCACTTGCAAATGAAAATATGTAAAAATTATAAATTTTTCTCAAAACTGAACACGTACACTTACTAAACTGATAATAATTTAACAAACTGGTTCATTATGATACTGAACTCCATTAGTTTTATTCTCATGTCCACCGAAAGACTATGGGGTCCTTCCCACAGAATTCTCTGGCTTTGTCTGTTGATGTATCGAAAAATCTCTTTAGAGACCTGCGAGGTTTCTAGGTTTTATTACAGCTGATCAGTCAATGTCCTTGGAACTATCTGCGCTGGTTTTCTTCATTTCTAGAATGGTCGGAGAGGAGAGGCATGATATGTTGACTTTGAAGATGGACTTTCTCGTGTGTAATGTAATATAAAAAATAACTCTTGCTTCAGATGTTTTGAATGATTGCATACTTTTAATTAATCTGTTACCAATGGCCTTGAAATTGTGCACATATCACCTCTTGCGCAGAATCATACAGGCATCATGGTGACTCAGAACGTCATGATAATGTGATAGTAGGATTATGGTTTCAAATTTTCCCTTTTCCTTTTCAGTGGCTCCAAGTACTCTATCTTAGGGGTTCAAAACTCTGACCCTTGATTGGAAAGTAGTGAGTAACTTCGTCGAAAAAATGTCTACCTCAAGCAGTATATGTTAACACTTAGCAAAACTCTTTGGTAGGGTTCCTGCACTTAACTTAGGATCCACTAAGCAACTAATAAATACACGAAACCCACCGTTGCCAAATTTACCTTTACTGTAATTTTAATTAACGTGGAAGCCATAAAAACGCCAAACATGGAGGCAAAATGTACACATCAAAAGGCTACTTAAAAAATGAATAAAATCACATAAATTTGTTTCCACAAGAAGTGAATACAACGTCGCAATTCGGACCTCGCCAACACTTTTGCTGACAATAGATATAACAAGATAAATAATCGTACATGTGACGAGAACAAATGAATAACACAGTCTTTACAGATGAGAATACCATTATATCCACGAAGGTTCGCGCCATGGCAAGGGAGATACTTAACTTCAACATATAAGGTGATTACAATAAGCCCAAACTACACTCGACAAATGTAGTAACGATATAAGCGAGACAAATGCACTGAAGGAGGATAGCCGGATGTGCCGTAGTAAATACAGCCACTATCAACCCCGTCAGGACGCGACCCCCGTGAACACGTCAGTTTCAGCTACCTGCAACATACACAGAGTCATTTGTAGCTTCTTAAAAACAATGAGCAACACACTACTAAAATATAAAAGACTACTTCACAGAACTAGCTTCTCTTTAGACAAAGCAAACAGCAGAATATTAATAACACGTAAAATACTTCAAACCTATATCAAACTAAGGTACCACGTAATAGAATATCGTCTTGAGCTCATAGAATACTGAGTTTGGCTTGCCTGTTTATAGGTCTTACAACTCAACAGTGTCAGCTTAAGCAATCCAGCGAATACAAAACTCGAAATATGACAGGAATAATGATTGAAGTCACTGATAATGCTAGGCTGCCACACAGAGGAGACAACAGTAAGGTGCACGTGCCCGTCGACCTGGGACCGGACCGCAGCGACGCACGGATGCACGCCAAGACCGTAGGATCCTACGCAGTGCCGTAGGGGACCGCACCGCCACTTCCCAGCAAATTAGGGACACTGTTGCTCCTGGGGTATCGGCGAGGACCATTCGCAACCGTCTCCATGAAGCTGGGCTACGGTCCCGCACACCGTTAGGCCGTCTTCCGCTCACGCCCCAACATCGTGCAGCCCGCCTCCAGTGGTGTCGCGACAGGCGTGAATGGAGGGAAGAATGGACACGTGTCGTATGCCGTGAAGATGAGCGCCACAATCAGGACTGCATACGACCGAGGCACACAGGGCCAACACCCGGCATCCTGGTGTGGGGAGCGATCTCCTACACTGGCCGTACACCTCTGGTGATCGTCGAGGGGACACTGAATAGTGCAAGGTACATCCAAACCGTCATCGAAGCCATCGTTCTACCATTCCTAGACCGGCAAGGGAACTTGCTGTTCCAACAGGACAATGCACGTCCGCATGTATCCCGTGCCACCCAACGTGCTCTAGAAGGTGTAAGTCAACTACCCTGGCCAGCAAGATCTCCGGATCTGTCCCCCATTGAGCATGTTTGGGACTGGATGAAGTGTCGTCTCACGCGGTCTGCACGTCCAGCACGAACGCTGGTCCAACTGATGCGCCAGGTGGAAATGGCATGGCAAGCCGTTCCACAGGACTACATCCAGCATCTCTACGATCGTCTCCATGGGAGAACAGCAGCCTGCATTGCTGCGAAAGGTGGATATACACTGTACTGGTGCCGACATTGTGCATGCTCTGTTGCCTGTGTCTATGTGCCTGTGGTTCTGTCAGTGTGATCATGTGATGTATCGGACCCCAGGAATGTGTCAATAAAGTTTCCCCTTCCTGGGACAATGAATTCACGGTGTTCTTATTTCAATTTCCAGGAGTGTATATTCAACAACGCGTGAGAGCAAGAGGTCGCCGTGTTACCAGCTATTTACTTCACATAATTTCCTGCCCAGGCAAAAGGCAGACGAAGCGTTATCACATGCAACAGCATCACACATTTCCTCCGTCACGGCATAGACACATCTCAATTTCAATGGCCAGTAACATGAACCGATACATTCCCTCGCAGCAGAAAAGCCCCAAAACACAACAGTGCACCACCGCGGTACCAAACCCGAGAACCCATCAAGCCACTGCCGGGATCTCTCGCTGACCCTGCCCACAGCGTACAGGCGTCGTACCACAGGCCTCACGGTATACGTCAACAAGCCACCTCCGACCCTGCGAATATCCACTCCGCCGTCTCCTTTCTCTCTCGCTTTGCCACCCGACCACCGGCCTGAATCGCGGAAGGCAAAGATGGTGGCCCTATAAACGATGACAGGGATGCCATTATAAGTGCGAGAACGCTGGCGCCAGTCGCGCCTCGGCTCACGTAGTTTAGACAAATTTCACAGTTTTGTCTGCAAGTAATCTGTGGTAAAATCCGTGTACTGCAGGGAATCCGTCTCAGTTAGAAGCACACTAGTACATATATAACTCATTTTTGCAAATTTTATAGTTGTCGAGGTTTGTGATAACGGTCCTCAATTGCTACGCGCCTTTCGTTGCTACAGCCTCCTACAATAGTTAGAAGAGGAGCTAGTTTTTTCGCATGATATCTGTAGAGCCTCACAGGTATTTCAGTCAGTCCAGATTCCTTTGCGCTATTAAGCGATTGTGGTTTACTAGCCGTGATCAGTTATCTCAATATTTGCTTTTTGAGTTCGTGCGATAATTGAAAGGAAGGACCGTATTATGACTTCCTCAACGAAATAAAACTAGGAACACAAAATTCAATATTTGGGCTTCCTCTGTGTCATCTTTTATTTCGGTGCAAGTACGATCACTGGCGACTGAAGAGATGGTTTCGATCCGCTTACTGACTTAATGTAAGACCAAAACTTCCTACGATATCTAGTCGAATAGTTTGGCAAAGTTTTTCTTTCAAATTCAGTGAGTGCCTCTCCCACTGCTCTCCTTACGCTCACTTTGCGTCATTCAGATTTTGTTTGTCTACTCCGCTTTGATTTCGATTCAATAGGAGATGAAGTTCTCATTTTTTCCGCGGAGAATACGGGGAACATCTCGAAACAAATGAGACGTTGGTTCTAATCTCGGCTGGGATGAATTAGGGTGCTGGTGCTATCTGCGGAATACGGGTAACATATTAAAGTGCTCACATTCCGAGCTATTAGACTCCACGTTAACGCACACCGTAAATGAACATGGACGTAATCTGTGAGAACTCCTGTTGCAGTCAGATTTGATGAGGCACGCTTCGCCGCCGCTAGTTTTACGGTAACGGACTTACTGCTCTGAAAATGTCATTAGGCCGGTAATTACAGCTAGTAACGAGGCTGTCAGTAACAGCAGCCGTGAAACGCCCATTTGCTCGCTGGTGTGACGTAGTCCTTCCTGCAAACAGACGTTCTTGGGGTCCCGTAGCTCGCTGGACTACGTCAGCATCCAGAATTAATACCAACACAAATACTAGTCTCATAATGTTAAATAAACTTCGTCCACAGGCAACAACTGTTCGTTTTCTTCATTTTTACATCGAATTCAACACACTATCGTCAGTGCTGTTCCACAAGATGAAACAGTGTGCCGAACATGGGCTCGAACTTGTTTCCTAGGGAAACATCAGCCAAGACGTAAGGATAGTTTCTCAACAGGACTCTTTACACATTAAATTACATCAGAAATGTAGCTATGACATTGAATCCAAAGAACATGGTGTAGCTGCAAGTCACCCGTTTGTGGTAAGACTTAGTTTTGAATGGAGATTTCATCAGGAATTGTTTAAATTTGTTTCCGTGTGCGTTTGGATTGCCTTTGCCTTCCTTTATTTCAGTCGTTCACCAACAGAATTAAGTATTGAGAAATATGTAGTACTTTGCGTAACAATGCTGTTACTGCAAGTGCCCTTTTAAATTCATATTCTTTGTAACGCTGTAACCCGTGACATGCACTATGCTGACATTCTGAAGAGAAGTAGCATTAGCTATGTTGCCCGAAAACTTCTGCTAACAGGAGTTACCCTCAAATTGGCAACAGCTATGTCGTAAGAGGGCGGAGCTGAGGAGAGGAACAAGATTCTGGACACGCTCTTGTCCTTAAGTGAGAAACTGCTCCAAAAAATGGAAGACTCAGAGAATATCAGTGGCATAAAAATGCAACGGAAACTACTACATTAAAGGCTGAACGCTGGCTCTTTCATTTCTTCCTATTGTATCTTGTTTCTAGAGGACCTTCCATATTAATTTTTCTATATTGGAACCTCCTATAAATAGTTTCGGTTAATCGATATAAGCACTGCAGCAACGCCGTTGCATAGTTTCTCCAGCGGTTCTAACTCTAT